>NW_025421341.1:1272500-2545000 GCF_011764305.1 Mustela putorius furo | reverse complement strand
AAATTATCACTCTTTGCAGATGATATGATACTATATGTGGAAAACCCAAAAGACTCCACTCCAAAACTGCTAGAACTTATACAGGAATTCAGTAAAGTGTCAGGATATAAAATCAATGCACAGAAATCAGTTGCATTTCTCTACACCAACAGCAAGACAGAAGAAAGAGAAATTAAGGAGTCCATCCCATTTACAATTGCACCCAAAACCATAAGATACCTAGGAATAAACCTAACCAAAGAGGCACAGAATCTATACTCAGAAAACTATAAAGTACTCATGAAAGAAATTGAGGAAGACACAAAGAAATGGAAAAATGTTCCATGCTCCTGGATTGGAAGAATAAATATTGTGAAAATGTCTATGCTACCTAAAGCAATCTATACATTTAATGCAATTCCTATCAAAGTACCATCCATCTTTTTCAAAGAAATGGAACAAATAATCCTCAAATTTATATGGAACCAGAAAAGACCTCGAATAGCCAAAGGAATATTGAAAAAGAAAGCCAAAGTTGGTGGCATCACAATTCCGGACTTCAAGCTCTATTACAAAGCTGTCATCATCAAGACAGCATGGTACTGGCACAAGAACAGACACATAGATCAATGGAACAGAATAGAGAGCCCAGAAATAGACCCTCAACTCTATGGTCAACTAATCTTCGACAAAGCAGGAAAGAATGTCCAATGGAAAAAAGACAGCCTCTTCAATAAATGGTGCTGGGGAAATTGGACAGCCACATGCAGAAAAATGAAAGTGGACCATTTCCTTACACCACACACAAAAATAGACTCAAAATGGATGAAGGACCTCAATGTGCAAAAGGAATCCATCAAAATCCTTGAGGAGAACACAGGCAGCAACCTCTTCGACCTCAGCCGCAGCAACATCTTCCTAGGAACAACGCAAAAGGCAAGGGAAGCAAGGGAAAAAATGAACTATTGGGATTTCATCAAGATCAAAAGCTTTTGCACAGCAAAGGAAACAGTTAACAAAATCAAAAGACAACTGACAGAATGGGAGAAGATATTTGCAAACGACATATCAGATAAAGGACTAGTGTCCAGAATCTATAAAGAACTTAGCAAACTCAACACCCAAAGAACAAATAATCCAATAAGAAATGGGCAGAAGACATGAACAGACATTACTGCAAAGAAGACATCCAGATGGCCAACAGACACATGAAAAAGTGCTCCATATCACTCGGCATCAGGGAAATACAAATCAAAACCACAATGCGATATCACCTCACACCAGTCAGAATGGCTAAAATCAACAAGTCAGGAAATGACAGATGCTGGCGAGGATGTGGAGAAAGGGGAACCCTCCTACACTGTTGGTGGGAATGCAAGCTGGTGCAGCCACTCTGGAAAACAGCATGGAGGTTCCTCAAAATGTTGAAAATAGAACTGCCCTATGACCCAGCAATTGCACTATTGGGTATTTACCCTAAAGATACAAACGTAGTGATCCAAAGGGGCACGTGCACCCGAATGTTTATAGCAGCAATGTCCACAATAGCCAAACTATGGAAAGAACCTAGATGTCCATCAACAGATGAATGGATCAAGAAGATGTGGTATATATACACAATGGAATACTATGCAGCCATCAAAAGAAATGAAATCTTGCCATTTGCGACAACATGGATGGAACTAGAGCGTATCATGCTTAGCGAAATAAGTCAAGCAGAGAAAGACAACTATCATATGATCTCCCGGATATGAGGAAGTGGTGATGCAACATGGGGGCTTAAGTGAGTAGGAGAAGAATCAATGAAACAAGATGGGATTGGGAGGGAGACAAACCATAAGTGACTCTTAATCTCACAAAACAAACTGAGGGTTGCTGGGGGGAGGGGGTTTGGGAGAAGGGGGTGGTATTATGGACATTGGGGAGGGTATGTGCTTTGGTGAGTGCTGTGAAGTGTGTAAACCTGGTGATTCACAGACCTGTACCCCTGGGGATAAAAATATATGTTTATAAAAAATAAAAAATTTTATTAAAAGCCTTAAAAAAAAAAAAAAGGAAAATCACTCCTGGTACAAATGGACTTGATTATCAGCAAGCTGCAATGTCGACATGCCACAGCTCTAGGAAATTATTCCATTCAAAATAAACCCATGTAAGATTGTTCTCCAAAATAGCTATTATAAAACTCAAGAATTTTTAAATGACGTTGTTACATTTGTTATTAATTCTTCTGTATCATATATTCTTTCATTAACTGAACTCCTGTAAAAAATCTACCTCTCTCATAGCTCAAATATGAAATGATTGATTTATTTGACTGTTAGAATTTTGAAGTTTATATAGTGAAAGACATCATATATAAAAGCACAAAGAAAGTTAACAAACTAAAAGAATATATTCACAACATGTAAAAGGGAGATATTATGAATATGAGAAGAATGCTTTTAAATCAATTCAGAAGAAAAGAACCCAAAAGAAAAACGGATAAAGGGTAGAAGAAAAAGGCATTTCTTAGAAATTGAAATAAGAATAGTCAGTAAACTGGGGCACGTGGGTGGATTAGTGGGTTAAGCACCTGCCTTCGGCTCAGGTCATGATCCCAGCTCCTGGGATAGAGTCCCGTGTAGGGCTTCCTGTTCAGTGGGGAGTCTGCTTGTCCGTCTCCCTCTGCCCCTCCCCCTGCTCATGCTCACTCTCTGTCTCTCTTTTTGCCAAATAAATAAATAAATCCTTAAAAAATAAAGAACAAAAACCAAAAAACAACGTTTAAAAGAAAAGATTAGCCAGTAAACTCATGGACAGATGCTAGCAATCATAGAATGCAATTTCCAATGATGACATAATATTTCATAATATTAGATTTGGAAAAAGTTAAAAAATTAAAAAGTCTGATAATATTGAATAAGGAATAGGGACTCTCATACTGTCTGTACTTGGGATTACAATTCCTACAACCTTTTCAGAGCATAGTTTGATGATATTTCGTATAGTTGAAAAGGCATATGTGTTATGACAGAGCACTTCTGCTTTTAGATACATACCGTGTTTATACTAAACCTCCTTGCTCTGCACAAGGAAATATATACCGGATCTTCATTGCACCATTGTTGACAAAAGCACAATGCTGAGAAAAAATTAAATCCTTGTCAAAAGAGATAGCTTCAAAAGTACCGACATTTTGGGCTGGATACACGTTTGTTACAGGGAGCTCTTCAGTCTTCTGTGCCTTGTGAGATGATGCACCAGCATCATGGCTTCTACCCACTAGATACCAAAGGCAGACCCTCCCAGTTATGACAACCAAATATGTTCTCAGACATTCCCCAAAGTCCCCAAATGGTGTGCGAGAAGGCAAAATTGCCTCAGTTGAGTGTTTACAACCTTAAGGGGTCCTTTTCTTAACCTCTGCAAGAATGAACTGTTGTCACTTTTTTCTGAGTGTTTTCTAACGGGTTTCTAGATTTGGCCAAGTTTGAGGAAAACCTACCTCTACCTATTAATTAAAAAACCAAAAAACAAAAAACAAAAAACACAAGTCATCTTACTTTACTGTTGTTTCAAAGCTTTGTCAAATATTCCTCAAGTGTCTTGTCAAGTGTCAAGAACTTAGTGTGATCAATAGTACTTTTATCATAAGATTTAATGAAAAGTCTGGGATTCTAAGATCTCACATCCCTGATTATTATCTTTTAGGAGAGTCCGAGAAACAGAAATTTCAATATGGGGAAGAACAAAGACACTGGATAGAATGTGAATAATCTGAGATCAAAATCCTCATATTTAGAAAAAAATTATAAAGCCAGAATAAACAAGGGACCTAACTATGAGCAGCTGTAGTTGTTTAGGAAGTGTTTTATTTTGCTTTTAATTCTCCAGTTAAATCCTAAACTCTTTGAACATTGAGACTCTGTCATGTATTTCTTAGAATGAAAATAAAGAACATACTTTGTGTCTCTATTATGGATTCTTAGTAGGCATTGTGTGTTGTGTGTTGAATCTTATTCTTTTTTTTTAAATTTTATTTATTTTTTGACACACAGAGATCACAAGTAGGCAGAGAGGCAGGCAGAGAGAGAGGAGGAAGCAGGCTCCCCGCCAAGCAGAGAGCCCGATGCGGGACTCGATCCCAGGACCCTGGGATCATGACCTGAGCCGAAGGCAGAGGTTTTAACCCACTGAGCCACTCAGGTGCCCCTTGAATCTTATTCTTGAAGCTAAAAACCCAGGTACTGTGTTCAAGCAAACGTGTAAATTCAGACTCACATATTAAAGAGGCAAAATGGGCCCAGGGTGGCTCACTTAGTTAAGCGGCTGCCTTCGGCTCAGGTAATGATCCCAGAGTCCTGGGATCGAGCCCGCATCAGGCTCTCTCTGTCAAATAAATAAATAAATGAAATCTTAAAAAAATAATAATAAAGTGGCAAAATAGAAATCGTGTTGTCCAAAGCTGGTAGGAAAACAGGCCCATAACCACAGCTTCCACAAAAGCCACAACAGGTGGCTGCTTATCCCAAGAATTAGCTACAGGAGAGCGGGGACAGGTGCTCCCTTTGAGATGTGTGCTGGACCTCAGGGTGAGAAATCGACTGTCTGGCTCATTTGGAAGCAAGGCTTTTCCCCATTGCTTTGGCTAAAGTGTACGTTTTGTTTCTTGTCTCTCCCCAGTTTATTTGAAGAAGAGATAATGTCTTATGTGCCTCCACATGCCTTACTGCACCCCAGCTACTGTCAGTCCCCACGTGGCTCCCCCGTGTCCTCTCCCCAGAACTCACCAGGTAAGGCCGCCTGTTGTGCCCAGTGAGTCCTCTGAGAAGCGTACCCTAAGACCAGATGTTTTATCCTTCGTAAAGGACACTAAAGGAGCGCTTGGGTACGTCGTCAGTGTGGGCACGGGTACATGTTCTACGGCACTTAAAACTGGTTTGTCCCCCTGACCATTCATTTGGACAGGAAGATAATGACTTTCCAGAAAGAGAGGATAAATGTTAGCAGTGTGATATCCTCAGATGCAGGATTTGCTTTCCATTATGTTACGTAGTGTCTAATCTATCCTGGAAAGTATTAGGACACAAAATACTATGTTAGCTTTTGGACTGAAACAAATTTTGGTTCGGAGACAGATTCAAATAAAAAGAAATGTCTACTTTCCAGAAATAATAAACAATTAAAAGTAGTTTAATGGAGTTCGATAGGTTTTTCCTGCAGTAATGACTAACTACATTAGATAGGAATACTAGAGACACAGGCAGCTAAAACATGTTGACGGATAAAAAAAACTAAAATATTTAAGTTCAAAATCCTTTTGAAAGACATCTGGTGTGAATGAAGGTGTGAGTGGATGTATGGATGAAGAAATGATAGAAAATGCAGCTTAGGAAGTAAGTTTTTTAAAAAGAAAATAGTTATAACGTTGACAGAGCATTAGCTATGTGTTATTTACGCTTTAATAGCTATCAGTATTTAAAACTGTTTTAATAGAAATCTAAGCGCTATTATGCATCACTCAAAGCTGCTCTGTAGTCTTTGATGTATAACTTGTTTTCACAAATCCTATGTTAATGAAGCTAAAGCCTAATTGAATACCACAAACAGGAAAAGGTCTATTAATTTGTTCTCTTAACAGATTTATTGAGCATTCAAGTATGATCCAAGCACTGAGTTAGACTCCAGTGCTACAATGATGAATGACGCAGTCTCTGCCTTTGAAGGATTCATGGTGGGACAATGAGTCAGCAAATGACTCTGTAAAGCCGTGTGGTTGGTTCTGGAAGGAGAGGTATGGGAACTCCGATTTGGGAACTGTTCTTCCTTCAAGATCGGCAGTGGGTGTTTGGGGATAAAGAAAACAGACACAGTGGGAGCCTTGAAGGATGACGAAGGCAGGCCGGAGCAAGAAGGCTGTCCTCAGCCAGCGAGCGGTATGACCTCGGCCTCAGAAGTGTGAGAGAAGTTTAGGGCCGATTAATAGCTACGAGCAAGAGCAAGTTCTCAAAGCTCAGGTTGGAAAGATAGGCTAGGGCGGCTTGGTCGTGGAAGCTTAGTTTGTCGTCCATATGGAGCCACGGAAACTTTGCAAACAGAAGAATACCCTGTTTTCCAAGGAACACTTCGGTGGCAATAGGGGCGATGGTTTCGAAGACGAGATAATGGAGTCCGAGAAACCGCTTGGGAGGCTGTTGTGCTAAGACAGGTGTTGTGTTAACGCAGGTTAATACGAGGACCTGCTGAAGGGCTGGACTAGAAGTGTTGGAGAAACAGGAATTAGTTCAAAGGGTACGTAGGATATAGAGACTCAGGACTCTGAGTCCAAGTAGGGAAGATTCTGAGGTCAAGGCAGATGCTGAGGTCCCCAACACCCGGACTACCAGGCAGATGGCAACACCATTTACCAGGGAAGGAAAAAGATTAGACTGAAAAGGAGGGGTTGGAGGAGTTGAGTTTTGAGCATGGTTTGTTGAGGACTCTCTGAACCATCCAACTAGAGATACCGAAGACAAATGGAAAAGACAGTCATGGAGCTCAGGAGAGGCTGGTGGCTCAGCATATAGGTATGCTGGTAGCAGTTGAAACCCAGGGCAGATTGGAGGAACCAGGGAGGACAAGCCCGTGGAAAGAAGAGAAAACAGAGGATGGGAACATGAGGAACTCCAGTATTTCAGGGACGGGTTGAGAAAGAGGAGCCAATGAAGCAAAGCGGGCCAGTGGATTTTGGAAGAGAATCAGGAAGGTCTTTTCAGGGAAGCCAGGCTTCAAGGAGTAGAGAGTGGGCCAAATCCTCAAAGCATTCAAGAAGGATGAGTCCTGGGAAGAGGCCACTGGATCTGAAAATCACGAAGTTATAAATGGCCTTTTCTAGAGAAGTTTCTAGGAGATAAGAGGTTAGAAACTAGACTGTGACCACTTGCAGAGTGGTACAGGATGTGAAAGTAGAAGCCAGAAGTGGAGAATATTCTTTTTAGGAAGTATGGGGATGAAAAGGAAGGAAACTTGGACAGTATTTAGAAGGAGAAGATGCGTTAAGGAAGAGGTTTCAGGATAGGGAAATTGAGCGTGTGTGTGTGTGTGTGTACAGAGGTCAGAAGACGTGGGTGGAAGGAAACTAGTTTGTCGAAGCAGCAAACCACAGACCCATGGAAAGGCAGGACACTGGAGACAGAAGTGAAGGTCAACTTTGGAACAAAGCAGGGACACATATTTTGATGATCCAGAATGAAAAGAAATAAATATATGACACTTCAGCTAAGTTTCAAGATGTAGGGGGAAAATTAGTGGAATTTGGAGCCAGCCTCAGTCTTTACCAACGGTCTGTGTCTCTGGGCAGTTGACTTCCTTCCCTGAACTTGAATGTGATTTTCTATAAAATGGAAATAAGAGCAATCACCTCCCACGGACTCTTGGGGGAGCACGCTTGCCTGCTGCTTGCAGCACAACAAGCATCCGATAAGTATTAATTTATCCCTTTTTTCTTTCTTTCTGGAAATCTGATCCTGAGAAGTATAGTTTGTCAATGTTCAAGCATTAATAACCAAAAAATGGGAAGTCATTTCTCCCTGATTTGCAGAAGCTCCTGCCTAAATATTTAATCATTCTGTCTGGTCTTTATCTTAGTTAGATCCTATGATGAAGTTCAAATGGGTTATTCCTTTACCTGATGCTTTGTGGTTAAAGGAATGAAGCCTTGTGGATTTTTGCT
The DNA here is from genome assembly GCF_011764305.1 of Mustela putorius furo. Taxonomy (NCBI): domain Eukaryota; kingdom Metazoa; phylum Chordata; class Mammalia; order Carnivora; family Mustelidae; genus Mustela; species Mustela putorius. Next base: position 2,537,328 of record NW_025421341.1, on the reverse strand, counting down.
CATTTCAGTCAAGGCTGTCCTGCCTGGGGCTTTTCTTTTTCTTTGTTGTCCCTCCCCAAGAAAGAGGTAGATTAACGGCTTCTGTCCCTTTCCAAGCCCTACAAAAACATGTGCTCCTGGGGACTGGCTAATCATTCTTTGAGACTATAGGAGCATTTTAAAGGGTGACTAATCATTTAGCATCACAAAGGAACATGAGAAATCTCTGATGGTAGTAAAACGCATTCTGGAAGCACATTTAGAGTCCAACATTTTCCAAAGAGATGTAGAACCCAAATATATCTAAATTGCTAGCAGCGTTTGTGGTGGTTTTAATTTACAGGGAGAATCATCTCCACATTTTTGGCCTATTCAATTTCAGGGGCTCTATTTGATCTTGCAATTGGGATGAACTGCCTGATACCAATGGAAGTTATTGTAACTGATTCCACATGATCTTACAAGGCCAAGACTAGCTAAAGTCATTTGCCCTGTGGAGTGACCTTCTGATTCTTGGAGTACGAAAGCATCTCCTTCAACCACTTTCCTGAAGCTTTTTTGTGAAAAGCATTTTGGATGTTTTAAAGTGGTCTATTCTTCCTTCTTGTGACTAGAATTTCATCCCTTTTAGTGGTATGAGCATAATACTGTGAAAATTATGACAGCAACAAATTCGAATGATCTTTCAGAATGCCTTGGGATCGGTAAACTTTCCATACTTTTCCTTATTTGAGCACATTTACTTTTTCAAGTGCAGTGGAGAGAGGGGCTTTGGAAACTCTGACTTGCTGATTTTTGCAGCTGTTAGAAAGCTCACCTAAAATTGGTCAAAATTTTGGAATGTGAAGGTTTGTTTTTCCAGGGCCGTTATAATGCCAATCCTGACCTTAGCTGTGCCAGAAGGGGAAAATCTCTCCAAAGACCATATAGTTCTTATGCCAAATATGGGACCCAGAAGTTTATTTAAGGACCTTTTGTAAGTCCACATTTCTAGGAATTTAAATGCAATAACACTTAATTTATCTACTATTATTGGAGATGTGCTCACATATGTGAATTTTCCATGTAACCAAAGCTATGACTAAGTGTCAGAGAATTTAACCCACCATTTACTGAACTCTTTCACAAATACGTTATCTTTCTCCCTGCTTTCCTATACACAGTGCATTAAAGGTGTTTCAGGTTTGGGGGATCAGCGTACAGAGCTGTTACAGCTTGACTAAAACTGGACTATCTGGAAGCTAGGCGGGCACCAGGTCACACGCAACAGGGTTAAACAGACCAGAGAGCACTGAAGAGCCATGTGGTTCTTCGCTGAAAGTCGTCTTGAGGCATGGGATATGCACAGTGAGACCCCGTAGGGCCCTCTTTCCCTCTCTTTCTCCCCTGAAAGTCAGCATCGTGGCTGCTGCTTCTGTCATCTCCTGCTCTTTTGTCTTTCTGTCTCTCTTTTCGTCCTGTCTTTGCACACGTCCCCCATCTTGCCCACCGTCCCTGAAGTAGCTTCATGCGGTTGACCCTTGAACACTGCGGAGGCCAAGGACGCCAACCCCCCGTGAGGTGAAAAACCTGCATATGGCTTCTGACTCCTCCAAAACTCAACCACTGCCAGCTGACTGTTCCCAGGAAACTTACCACAACATGAACAGTCAGTTAGGTCCATACAAACGTTTCGTATGTTGCATGTATTTCATACTGCATTCTTACAATAAAGCAAGCTAGAGAAAATGTTATGAAGAAAATCATAAGGAAGAGAAAATACTACAGTTCTGTACTGTATTTATTAAAAGAAAATGCACATCTAAGTGCAGCCATGCAGTTGAAACCGTGTTGTTCAAGGATCAACTGCACTTGTGTTTAGAAAAAGTGTTACTTCTCTTTGCTCAGCCCCACAAAGATGAACTAGGAACAAACAGTGCAGATGGAGGATGTCCCTGGGTGGGTGGAGATGGGGAAGCTGTGATTCCAGAGACTGAAAGACGGCCAAATACTGCCTGTGCCATGATATACGGGTGTTTTTAAATTTTATTGTTGTTGTTAGGCTCCCTTGTCCGCCCATCCCTAAGGCTGTAAGAGAATGCCCGTCACTGGTGTGCCTTGCAGTTTCCCCCTTTAATATATTGCTTCTGATTTTCAAGGTCTAAAAAATCAGCTTATTAAGTTGGTTTTTAAAAAATAAATGGTGTGTAAATGAGGGGTGCCTGGGTGACTCATTTGGTTATTTCCTCCTTTCAGCTCAGGTCATGATCTTGGGGTCCAGGGACGGAGTCCCGCATCAGGCTCTTTGCTCAATGGGGAGTCTGCTTCTCCCTCTTCCTCTTCCCCTCCCCCTGTTCATGCTCTCTCTCTCTGTCAAGTAAATAAATAAAAGCTTAAAAAAAAAATAAACAGTGTGTAAATGGAAATATCAGCAAGCTCAAAACAGTGACCTAGAGCCTTTCACTACTCTTAGAGAATAAGGCACAAATGCAAAAACTTTGGTAATTGTGCTTTGGGTCAGCCATTGTGGAGGTGTTTCTTTCCCCTTAATTTTAATTATTGAGCTATGTTCCAGAAGAACGAGTCTTCCAGAAATTATTATAATGCTTGATGGTTTGTTCACTAACAGGGAATTATTAAAAAAAAAATAATAAATTTTTTAAAAAGTTGTAGAGACGATTTTTAGAAAGTGAACCAGGAGAGAAGTAGGCTTCTGAGCTACCCCAGTCAGAGGCCAGAGCCATGCTGGATTAGGCCAAACTCCATCCCACCCAAAGCAGAGTGAGGGCCAGTCACCAAAGCCATCTCAGATCTTGGTGGCACATCTAGAATCCAAAACACCCAGACTTCCTAGTGATTTGATGCCAGAATATTTCTCCTATGCCCTGAAGCATTTTGTCAGGTAGAATTCTTTAGTTTGTATATGATTATACAATTTCATAATGATAAATGGAAACAATATCCTACTATTATCATACTTCAGGTCTGCCTCGCAATGATAAAGGAAAAAACCTAATATCTGTTACTAAAAATTTTCCTGCGAATAATTAACATAATGCTGACCACCCATGAAGTCAGCCATTTATTTGATTACTTCCTAAATGTAACACGGACTATTTTGTATCTGACTTCCTTTTTTTCTTTTTTATAAAAGATTTTATTTATTTGATAGAGATCACAGGTAGGCAGAGAGGCAGGCAGAGAGAGAGAGAGGAAGGGAAGCAGGCTCCCTGCTGAGCAAAGAGCCTGATCCAGGGCTTGATCCCAGGACCCTGAGATCACGACCCAAGCTGAAGGCAGAGGCTTAACCCACTGAGCCACCCAGGCGCCCCTGACTTCCTTTTTTTAAAACCATAAGGTTACTCTCTCTATAGCAGTATCCTAAAACTTTACTTTTAGTTAGGGTTCCCATACAGTGCTATTAGTTCAATCTTCCAAGGTCATTTTTTATTTCTAAAGTGGAAGTAACAGCATTCTTGCCCTGGAATTTCTTGGCAGGGCACCCGACTTGCATTACGAACTTGACAAGGGCCAACAGCATAATTTATTGTAATTTTTAAACCATGAAGTAATGTGTAAATGATTTTTTTTATAATAGAACTATTAGCAAAAGAATTTTTGCATCTAACAATTTCTGTCTCCAGAGTTTCTGTAATTGGATCTCTTCTGTAATTGAACCTAGAGCATAAATGGAGTCAGAGCTAGTTTATATTAGGTGTCCATATTGATAATGATGGAATGAATTGTGGCATTTCCCACATCCTTTTAAGCATCTCAAATAATACAGCAATGGTACATGTGCTTTTTTTTAAGCAATCAACTTTAGAGTCCTGAAAGATTTTCATTCAGTCTTTTGTTTTTCTTTTTTCTCTTCCCTATTAATAATCACCCTCTTGAAAGCTCACTCATGACGGTGGCTTTCTGAGCTATCTAGGTTTACTAGCTTACAGGTTTCTCAGGCTGCAGGACCAACAGCCTGAATCTGCCACACTTGAGTGACCCTGTGCTATGCTGCCCTGTCCCTTAGCTGTCCAAGAGTGAGATCACGATCCTTCATGTTGCAAATGATGCCTTTCAAATACAGGGGAAGCATTGCCTCTGTGTCGGTCTCTGGATGTTCTCCAGATGTTTCATTGGTTACATTTGCTCTTCCTGTAGGGGGTGACGGTTCTCAACCTTGACTGCATATTGGATTCATCTGGAGAGCTGCGTAAAACTCTTATGCCTGCGTCCCGCCCCACAGATTCTGATGTAATGTGTCTTGGGTGTGACCTGAACATTGGGATTTTTTAGAGCTTCTTAAGTCAGTGAGGATTGAGAACCCACTGCGTAAGAGGGTTCTGTATCCTAGAGCTTTTAAGGTCAAGTTTATTTGTTTCCATTATGACGTAGATCTTAGATCTTTGGGTAAAAGATTCATAAACATGCAGACAGTTCTCTAGACGTATCATTGATTGGTAGCTGATTTTATTAAAATCCATTCTTAATACCCCAACACATTTCCCCATGTCTTTAGTCATCACCTCTCTGCAGATAATGTCAGAAACAGCTAACTCACAAAGCATCCTGCTGCCCGAACTCGTTCAGTGCACAGATGTGGTCCTCATCTCTCACCGGAACCCCAGGACTGTGTTTTCAAGTGCCGGGGAAGGAGATCCACCTGAATGGCTCTCGTCCCCAGCACAGTCTGTAGAAAGCTTCACGTGCCCCGTCCACCAGCCTGTCCCACACTGCTCATAGGGTCCCATAGACCCGGCTCAGGTCCCAGCGCCCACGCACCGGCACGTGATGTCAGTTTCCTTAGTCACCGAGTGGCGGTGCCGGCGAGGAGCATCGTGCCGGTTTCGTAGGGTTCCCAGGATCCTGTCTGGAAAGCGCATGACTCTGTGCGCACCGCAGGCGCTTCACAAATGACAGCGGCTGCTGCTGTCTAAAGCTCGATGCTGCTGTCAGAGCTCCCCATGTCTCTTCCCTACTTACGATCTGTTGGCAGCTCTTATTTCATGTTGTGTGCGCTTCTCCGAGTCACCGCAGTCCCCTCAGGACTCCCGGCCAGGTCGCCCCCCGCAAAACGCCTCCTCTCCTTCCCGCCCTGAATCCACCCAACACACGCTGAAAACCCCTGCTTTAAAAAACACCGTGGGTTTGTAACTGCCTCGCTCAGGATCCTCTAACGTCTTCCCACGGCTCACCGCCCCATACTCAAACTCCTTAGCTGGGTTTTTTAAAATTCTTCACATAATTTGGCTCCAACCCTCTGAGGAAACTTCCCAGTGACTCCGCAGCACTCCCCTGTGCTCTGGGTCAGTCTCCTCGGGGGCCTTCCAGACAAGCCTGCAGGGCTTCTCCCAGCCTGCACTGCCCTGCCCCGTGTAAGATGCAGATCCTCCTCTGTTTACAAGGCCTGGCCCCCATAAAGCCCTCTCCTTGGGGCCTTTTCCATCTTGATCTCTACTTATCCTCATTTGCCATGACTTTTCTGGAACACTGATCCCAAATGCAAAGACCGAGGGGGGCCAAGCCATCGGTATCATTGAGTGGTTGTGGCACATACTTCATTTAATGGAACAGCTGCCCAATGTGGCCCTAAGGAAAGTGCAGGCCAGCTGTTGCAAGAGCTCCCATGAGATCTTCAAGAGAAAATCTGTTTTGTTTTTACTTGAAATCTCCTAATTTTTAAATGTTGGAATTTAATTTAAAATCTTTAAAAACAATTGTATGCCAAGCAAAATAGGTCATCAGGGCTGGGTACAGCCCAAGTCTATGTGGTTTTGTCCCCTGTGCTTTATAGTTAGTTCACCTCCTAGTTTAGGACTTAATTATCTATCTGATTGTTTGATTTGTTTTATTTCTGTCTTCGCAACCAAAATATCCACTTCAGCAGTCCTGCCTTACTCATTTTGAGCATACGTTGCTGACTCTGACACAGTGTTAGCAATGAACAGTAATCACTTAGTTGACTCATTAAAGAAATATTTAATGAGCTTATGTGGTATGTAATGCACAAGACTTCACAATTTCTGTTTTCCAGTCCCATTCACTGTGTTGCAAAATATTTCATGGCTCTTTCATGTGCAGTGTTTTTGTCATGGCTCTGCGTCTGATTCCCATATTTATCATCCATTTTTTTGTCCCAGTTTGTTGGTTAGTCACCCTGTGGTACAAAGCTAGACTTTTCTGCAGAAAGAGGAACAAACTGTGTTACTTTTACACGTTATTAATGAAACCTACTGTTGGATGACATATGAAACATCTTTAGATTATCTGCGGATGATCCTAGCGCTTGGTACATATTAAAAGTGAACAAATCGCACTAAATCGCACTATTTATTCTTTGTGAAGCCAAAAAGCATGTGAGTCTACAGTTATGCCAGAATTATCTGTTTATATCAAGATTATCCTACCCTACAATCGAAAATGTATGTGATTATAAGTCTGAAATAATTCTTATGTGCATATCTAAGAATCATTTTGTACATTTTGTCCATTTTCACGGGGCAAAGTCTGGAAAGGCACTGTTCTTGGTTTATACACCACATACTTTCACATTGTAACTTCCTATCTAATTGCCGTGATATCATCTCAGCAGCGAGCAGAGGGAGATATTTCACCCTGAACAGTTCCAATTGGACATGAGTCATTCTGTTTGACTCCTATGACTTGGGACTGAAAAGGGAAACATATTTGACACACATGGGCACCATTGTAACTATGCAGACAGGATTGTTGTTCTCAACCAAAATGCCACACAGCAATATGTAAGACTTCGGGTCAGCTCTGCTAGAACCTCCGACGTGGGGAGGTGAAAAGCGAAGCCGCTGAATTAATTGTGTCCTTTCCCTTGTCGCCTGTGGCCTCAGCCCCCGGCAGTATTTTGTCACCGTGATGTGTCGAACAGCGGGACATTGCACAGACCCAGACCTTCTCTTTTTGTGGTTTGCCGCAGGTACTCAGCGTGCCAATGCCCGCGCCCCAGCCCCTTATAAGCGAGACTTTGAAGCCAAACTAAGGAACTTTTACAGGAAGTTAGAGACAAAAGGATATGGACAAGGCCCGGGGAAATTAAAGTAAGTCAAAATACAGACCTCAGGGCTGGGTGACGGTGAGGAGATGGCATGCGGTCGGGAACGTCGAACGGATTGTAATTTGGGATCACAGCCTTTGTTTTAGCCGCTGTAATTACTGTGGCATGTGGCAGTTACAGGCTCATCTATGACAGAGTTCTGGAATTAAGCACCATTCAGCTTAAGGTTTTAAAACAAACACCATGTTCCCTGTAAAAATATAGGCAAAATAAAAAGCTAATTTGTTTCTCCTGAAAAGTGCCTCTCTGTTCACTTACAGTGTTATTTGTTAGATAAAACGCTGGCACGGTGTCCTCTACGGCGCAGCACTGTCTCCTGACCTGACCTGAGTGTGGGAACACTGCTCAGCTCTGTTTTATTCCGTGGAATAAGCTTCACTTGTCCAAAGAACTATGTCATGACTGTTGTTTCTGCCTTTCTTTCCCCAACTTGAACGAGGAAATTTAAACATCGTCCTGTTATCTGGCCTAGAATTGTTTTCATTCCCTACTTCCCTCTCCTTCCTCTATCCCTTTATTCTACCCCTGCCTCATGTGCCCACTAGAGATCCCTGTGCCCCCGGAGAGAGGTCAGGGGAGGAAGGGTCTCCACAGCCACACTGCCATGACGCCAGGGGTCTGCGAAGAGGTCCAGGGGTGGTCTCACGGCTCCCCAGTCAGGGCTCCCCCGCAGAGTGGTTGGCTCAGGTGTATTCTCAGGTCCCGGTTTCCTTACCCTTCAACACACGTCGGCCTGCCCAAGCACCCGCCTCTGCGAGCTTTGCCTGTCTCACCCTTCACTTAAGAAGGTCTGGAGGGGCGCCTGGGTGGCTCAGTCGGTTAAACATCTGACTCTTCATTTCAGCTCAGGCCTTGATCTCAGGGTCATGAGTCCAAACCCCACACTGAACTCCATGCCTAGGCAGAAAGACTTCTTAAAAACAAACAAAAAAGGAGATCAGAAGCTCAGCTTTCCTTGTGTCCAGCCTCCCTATATTTCCCTTTCCATGACTATTTGCACTGAAGGCAAATTTTAGCCACTTCAGGATGACTTTCATTATGATCATCACAAGTGGATTAATGGGCCACAAGTATCATTCATTTGTAGCTGTCACTTGGGGAATCTCAGATTCACTTAATTTAAAAATTAAATTAAGCACAGGCATAAACCTGACAGCCTTGGAGAACATGGGGAGGTTTGGTTTGTTGTTTTTCCTTTTTTTTCTCTCTCCTGGTGCACAGTCATCTCTATGCATACTTAGTAATTGAATTCCTTGTCTAGGTGCCTTCGTGCTTAAAACATGACCTCATCGGGTTGTCCTTCCTTAGTAAACAAAAGTTTTGTGTTTGTATTGTTTTAAAATCGTCTTCCTTCGGGGATAAATTCTTTTGACCATTCAGAAAGAGCTGGGGACTTGTTTTTATATGTCGTAGGTGGGGTGCTTTGCTCACCAACAATTCACTTAAGGTAATTTTTGCTTCTGCTGTTAAGAGTTCAAGACAAATATGCATTATTGCAGCCAGAAGTGTATTAAGTCGCTCCCCTTTCCCCCGGTTAACCATGGTAAATGAGAAGGGGATCAAAACTGCCCAGTTCTAGAAAGATAAGGATTAGGAAATAATCTGTTTTTCACATTGTCTTTTTATGGACAGGTTAATTATCAGAAGAGATCACTTACTGGAAGATGCTTTTAATCAGATCATGGGCTACTCCAGAAAAGACTTGCAGAGAAATAAGCTGTACGTCACATTTGTCGGGGAGGAAGGGTGAGTAGAACAGAGGAGCGGCATGTGGAGCTCGGGCTGGGCTGCGGAGGCCTGTGTCACCACATGGTCATGGTCGCTGCGGCTGCCTGACACAGGAAACCATGCTGGCAGGAAATGCCATTCTCAGACGCATAAACCTCTCAACTTTTTTTTTTCTTTTCTTTCTTTCTTTTTTCTTTTCCTTTCTTTTTTTAATGGCTTTCTCTGTTTTTTAAATCATTTGACAGAGAAATTATTTGGTAAATACTCATAACTATAGCTCATTTTTGAGAGCAGAAGTTTGGTTAGGTTTCTTCTCTCTACATCTCCTTCTTAAAGGGGAAAAAGTGGGGCATTGAGGGAAAAAACAAGGGTTGAATTCTAATGTCTGTGATGGTTTTATCTGTGCTGGGTGTGAGTAGAACAGCCTTCACCTGTTAAATAAGCTCCGTATTGGAATCAAGCTAGAATCCTGCTCTGCTACCAGGAAGCTTCTACAGCAGTAATTCCTGGGCCTCGGTTCTTATTTCTCTGTTGCCAGCTTTTCTCTTTTTTTGGTGGGGGACAGCAACATGCCTACCAAAATAACAGCCCGCCCTAGACCAGCATCTCTGGCTTTCTGCGAGTCTTCCATGAGTGCACTCGCGGAGATAAGTGTTCAGGAATGAAGGAGCGAAGAATCCTGCACGCTTTTTACTGCATCGGAATAAACACAGCCATTCTCCTATAACTCTCGGGAAGGTGACAGCTCTCCTCTTGTCCAGACCCCTCCTCCTTGCTCATTTCAGATCTGAGTTTCGAGTCTCAGCACCTCCTTCGTAACCCAGCCATCAGTACAGCAAATTTAAAAAGTTCTACATGATGGCCTGAACTCTGGTTGTCTTATTGACTCTTAATTTGGATCATTTTAAAGCTACCGTTCTCGGTCCTGCCTTGGAATGAAGTATATTAGATTATAGACTCTTAGGACTAACATCCAACAAATGCAGCCATTCAGCATATGGTTACTTTGAAGGCTCCCAAGTAAAAGTAATTTGCAGGTGCTAATGGAACTAGATAGCAGTAAAATCAGGACTCTTTCACCCGGGACTCTTGGGCCAGCACTGGATAGAGGTAAAACTGTTGAACTCTGGTCTTTCAGAACTTTTTCCTACCCAAGGATCTTGAATATTCCAGCGGACTGATAACCCCTGCTCTTGTCACATATTCTGTGTATAATGTCCCAGCTGGGCTTAGCTGAAAGTAGAATGTTATATGGGAAAACAGTACTGGGTGACAGAATTGGACAGAAGCTTACCTGAGACTTGTTTTGGTTAGTGAAGGGCCGCAGTGGGCTTCTAGCTTATGCTAGCTTATGCTACTGATGCAGGTGTACAACTGAAAATGAAGGCAGGTGTTTTAAGCCAAGTCATAGGTGTGCGTGGAATTCCAGACATTTGCTTACGTAACCAGTCTCATTTGGGTGGGAATACTTTTCCTCCCCCAGAGCTCCAGCTGCTCTCCTTCTGTTTTGGACCATAGTTTGTTGAGATCTTAGAGACGTAAGCAAGAGTCTTTGGAAGCCCTGGTACTTAAGTTTGAATAGAGCAGATGCTTATCATGCTCGATCATCCTAAAGTAGTCGCCCTGTGATCTGGACTGATGGCATCTGTTCCTAGACTGAGTATGGCTTGATACCTCTATCTGCTTGCCACCAATGTCCAGATGTTGCCTGTTTCCATCACCCGTCTCCTAGCTGTAACCCCAGAGGGAAAACAAGAGGGGGGCGCTTTGAATTTTGACCTCAGCCATACAGAACAGCCATAATCAAGCCCCTCTGCGTAAGGCCCTTTGAAGCTGGAGTAATAGGGTCACGTGATTTCTGGTCTCATGGCTTTATCTTGTCGATATTGTACCTAGAGATTATTAGATTAGACTACACTTTGCTACTAAGGCATTGAGAATACATAATGCTGTTTTGAAAGAATAAAATAGCACTCTTGCTGAAAAATGGAAACCTCAAAATAATATAAAATTAAGAAGTTATTTTAGACTTTGCCACCTTCTCAAACACATTGATTCCATTGCATTAAAATTAAGGATAATGTCATTTCTTTCTGGATTGTAATAAATAGCCAAAGTGAAAATCAACTTGCATTTTTCCATGGACCTATAAATGTGGAGTTGGGAGTTTTCTGTCACTTTCCCCTCATTAATTTTAATGCTCATGAAATGTGTCCCTTTGTAAGTTCTTCATGTCTAGTCCTAGTAATGGGTATTTAAAATATATACACCCAGTGACTAGATCTTGGTTTGTAATATCATTCTTCAATAAAAGGAACTAGGACTCCTTGGGGAAATGACTGATTCTAGGATGGAACAGGAAATATACGAGATGGGGCTTGAAGTGTCTTATGGTGTCAGAAAATAAAGAAGTGCTCAAAATTTCCACAATGATGAGGCTATGTCAGAGGGACTCAAGAGCCGATGGAAAGGTCTCCTAACTGTCTGAGCAAGAAAATGATTAAAGTAAGTTTGGATTATAATTATAACCCAAAGTATAAAATAAATATCTGTACTAATATAAATATGTGATTAAGTAAATAAATGAATAAATAAAGAGAAGACCAGTCTTCTGTGCAGGAGATTTCCAAACAATTCAGCATAAATCCTCACTCTGTAATTGTGGGTTGCACATAATATGGCTTTCTTCCGATAGTTCAGTTTGAGAAGGGGGAAAAGAAGCAAGTCCTGAATGGAGACACCTGACTAACTCTCAGCCAGGTGATCAAGGTTAAAGTCAGCAGTGATACATCATGCTAGGGTGTGGGCCCTTCATATGATGTGATGAAAATGGCACTTGGCCTCTAGAGTTTTTGTCCCCCAAACCCATAATATTAGTCTATTCATGAGAAGAACAACAGGTAAATCCAAGTGGAGGGACATCCTCTAAGATAGCTTACTGGTACACCTTCAAACTGTCACAGTCGTCAACAACAAGGATAAGTCTGAGAAACTGGCACAGCCAGCAGAAGCCTAAGGAAACAGGACAATTAAATGTAAACATGGTGCTTTGGGTGTGATCCTGGTACAGAAAAGGGACATTAGGTATAAAATTTAAGGAAATCTAAATGAAGTATGCATTTTAGTTAATACCTTAGTATCTGTTCATTAATTATAACTAATGTACTATATACGATGTAAGATGTTAATAAGAGGGAAACTGGGTATGACATATACAAGAATTCTCCATATTCTTTTTGCAACTTTTCTGTAAATAAAAAACTATTCTAAAATGAAACATTTACTGAAAGAAAGGATATAGTCAGGATTTGGGGGCGATTTAGGAAATGTTTCCCCGAACTTTTCTTATTTCCTTATTGGATAGTGAGTGGCTGCCCCCATTATAATTTTGGGCACGTGTACACTTCCTTCTGCAGTGGAGGTCAGTAGAGTTATATATATAGAGAGAAACAGTTAATTTTGTGAAAAGTCCAAATTCGTAGGGGGAGTGGTGTATCTGTAGAATAGTGTTTTGTGTTGCTGATGTCAAGTTTATTTTCCTCTATGGGGGAATAATACTTTGCAATTCTTATTGGTACTGTCTCAGTGATTATATTCCCTACCTGTCATAATGAGGGTATTTATTTACAATAGAGAAGTTAGGGCATAAAGGAAGGGGATTTATTTTTAAGAAAACTGTACCTGCCCGCACTCCAAGAAAGTATGAACTAGCAGATTCATAGAGACACTTCAGCTCTGCTTTTGGCTGTCTCGTTGCATAGATCTGAAACACACATAAAGATTGTTCTGAAATGGAAGAGGAGAATCAAGAGAAATATGGGAAAATTTATAGTCAGAAATTTACCAGATGACTTACAAATTCCATGTAAGGCAAAATTAATCTCAGAGTAGGGGCTCCTGGGTAGCTCAGTTGGTTAAGCGACTGCCTTCGGCTCAGGTCATGATCCTGGAGTCCCGGGATCGAGTCCCACATCGGGCTCCCAGCTCCAGAGGGAGTCTGCTTCTCCCTCTGACCTTCTCCCCTCTCCTGCTCTCTTTCACTCTCTTTATTTCAAATAAATAAATAAAGTCTTTTTAAAAAATCAATCTCAGATTACTGGTGAAAGATACATTCACTTTTTAGGATATACATAGAGTTGTAGAGCCTATTATTGGAAGTGTATTAGTTGATAAGTAATTATTATTTTTTGCTAAAATAGAGCTTCATGTTATGCTTGGCTTTTTACAAAAAGTAGACAGTTGCTAAGCAAACTACTGTGATTTAATGTGGTCAGAACTTGGCGTTTTGTTCTGGTCATTACATTTTCCACCCAAGTTAATCTGGTTATCTGGCCTTGCACAGTGGGAAGGGTGGCAGGTCAGCAGTGACAGAATGGCTGGAAACTGAGTCATCTCGACAAAATGTGGTGGGAAATTACATGCTGTGGCTGCCTCTCTCTGTTGGGCTTCTGTCTGCCTGGAAATTGCTTCTGTAGGAAGGAGGCCAATAGAGCACTGCATGTTCTCCAGCATACTATTTTCTTCTGAATTAAAAGCTCTAGCAACGAAAGCTCATGTGGGATCAAGACTTAGCTAGGTGGACTGTTGTGTTCTAATAAGGTGTCTTGGGCCATTAACTTCTCCGTACCCCAAGCAGGGAGGACATAAGGGCCTGGATAAGGAAAGGATGTTTACACCGTGACTGCCTCGCCTCTTTGTTCCCTCCACGGCCAAATCTGTACAAGGCACCTTTCTTTAAGAAAGAGTGAGTTCCTTATATGTAAGGTGCCATCTATTGGCATCGGTCGTCTGTCTCGCAAAACCACACTTTGACGAGGGAGGGGATGGGTGCCGTCGCCTCCCCCTCTGTTCTTAAACAGATGAGCTCCTTCTGTGATATTTCTCCTGAGACACCAATCAAAGTCACGAGGAGGATGAGATCTGGAACAGTCTGCCTGCATCTCCGCTATGAAATAACCAGCAGCTCTTACATAGGACTGGTCTCATCCTTGCTAGAAGTTGTTTGGGGTCCTGAGTTTGACCATTTATTCCTCAAAATTCTGTAAAGCTGCAAGTGAAACCTTATGGTCCTGCTTGTTTTCTTCCAAAAAGAGATCTTTGCAGGCTAACCTCAGTAACCCAAACCTCGCCGAAGGGCGCTACCGTATCCAGACTTTGGCTTGACATCAGCAGGTAACACTTTGTTTGTCATATTAATTGCTTGCAAAATCCCTTACTCACCCAGCAGGCCTCCTTAAGTGGCTCAGGAACTCGGCCTTGCTGCTATAAATGTCTGACACTGAATCAGAAGATGAGTCGGTAGGCCTCATGTGCCTGAACCAGCTATTAAGAAAGCAAAGCGTTTTCTCTCTCCCAGAAAATTTATAGGAAACGATGGTGTGACTTCCCAGCGCCTTCCTCTTCTTTCCTTCAGTGACTGACTTGCGTTGGAATACTTTGCTTTCAGTGATGTTTAGTTGAAAATGCAGAACAGGAGGCTACAGCGAAAAAATCACTTTAACAAGTATTGGATACCACTGACTGCTTGGGTGCTGGCGGCCCAGCAACGAGATGGTCGCTTAAAATGCTTTATCAGCATTTCATGGGCTCAGAACTCCACTGCCACCCTAAAGACATCTGTGCTTATTCCGAAATGCCCTCAGATGCAGCTGTGGTGTGGCTACACACCCGTTGTCTGGAGTTTCTGTACTTCCGGGCCAAGCCTTTGGCTCTGGAACCAACCAAACTGGCCAAACAGGAATGTAGCATACGATCCCGTGATCTGAGACATATTAACTATTTATGTGGAAGAGGTTCCTGAGACACGGTTACAGGGAGCACATGCACGAGGTGCCCTACCAGGACATGCCTTCCTGAAGTGGGCGGACATATGTAATTTGTAACCCACGACCCGGTCTGAGATATGCATAAGCTTTGAATTATAATCAGATCAGACTTTAAAAACAGTCTTGGCTTTACACTGGCTCTGTCAGTGCTGCTAGAGTTAAAAAAAAAAAAAAGCAGATAAAAACCTGAGCTGTTAGAGAAGATCCATTTTCCTCCTTGAGGAACTATTATTAACTTTGTTCTCTCTTGGGGGGAAAAGGGGTTTTATTTTTCAGTTTAAGACTTCAGGGAACATTCATCTTATCTTCAGCAGAATCAGCTCTTACCATAAAGAACAAATCAGTGAGATCCATCTTTGTTGGTTTAACAACTGTATTATTAGAAGATAGGAGCCCTGGAAAGGACCAGACCAGGCTTTCTAGGTGTAGCTCACGGAGTGAATCCTGACACTTGTGCAAACTGAGCTGTCTTTCAGGGATTGGCATGACCTATTAGTGTCACTGAATCAGTACAGCCCCTGAAGGTGAGCTTGGGCAAAATTATTCTCTCTGCTAGATGTCGAATAACAATGTAAATTATGTTGATTTTCTTTAGAGAGCATCAGAGCTCCACTTACAGATTCAGCAGCAGATACTGAGCCCCTGTGGTGTGTCAGGCTTAAGTACTTGGGATACAGGAGGCGCTTGGATGGCTCAGTCCATTAAGCATCTCCCTTCAGCTGAGGTCTTGATCCTGGAGTCCTGGGATCAAGCTTCTTGGGCTCCCTGCTCTGCGGGGGGAGCCTGCTTCTGCACTCCCCCTGCCTGTACTTTCTCCCTCTCTCTTTCTCTCTCTCAAGTAAATAAATAAAATCTTTAAAAAAATAAAATAAAATAAAGTACTTGGGATACAGAAATGAGAAAGACACAGCCCCTGCCCTCAGTATGGTTACAGCCTAGATGTGCCAATAGGGGAGGCAGACGCCTAAACGGATTATTATAACACACTCTGATAAGAGCAGTATTATGAAAACACTGAGAATTGAAGCTCAGAGAAAACCTGCTATTTCAAACTGAATGCCACAGTTTAATTTTAAGCAGCTAAAGACTCATTTACTTATATCTGTTGTTCTTTATAAGAAAACTGACTCATAAAACTGGCCCGTGTTTCAGCTGTCTGTGACCCTTATCTGTCACGTGCCTTGATGGTATCTGAAAACCCCTGCAGGCCGGGGACCACTGTGGACCAGAGTTCGTTCACAGGCTCATGCTTAGTAGTTGGACCATTCTTAAGGTTGCATATATCCTAGGATATCGTAGTCATTGTATTGCCTGAAGGGGTCTTCACTATAGAGGAGGGTTTATAGGAAGCCAGGTATTTTAATAAAATAGCATTTTCCCTCTACTTTCTTCTATCCTACTTTGGCAAACTTTTTCAGTGAAGGACCAGATAGGAAATGTTTTAGACTTTGCAGGCCATACATTTCCTGTTCTACTTCCTCAGTTGTGCCACTAGAGTAGCAGAGTTGCCAAGGACAACATGTCAACAATGGGCATGGCTGCATTTCAATTAAACTTTATTTACAAAGCCAGGGGATGGGCCACATTTGGCCCACAGGCCATAGTTTGCTGACCCCTGCTTCATAAGCAGCATTTTTATCAGTCTTGGTGACATTTAAAGTGTACTGACCAGTAGGCTGTAAGGAGTAATGAGCAGTAAACGTGGGGTCAGGAGACCTGTGTTAAGCCCTAGAGTCTCCGTGGCAGCTTTCCTTTGATCCAAGTCTGTGATTTCCTTCAGCCTCAGTCTTCAGTAAAATGAGGTGATGGACAAAATGACTTCCAAGATGCCTTTAACTGGCATTCTCTATTTCTGGAAAGACAGGAGTCTGCTGATGAAATTCACCATTAATAGGAAATTTAGAGAGATGTTTTGCATCCTCAGGAATCTGGGTAGACTGGAACATGGTAACGTTTCACAAAGTGAAACTCAGTCGAAAGAATTCTGGTCTAGTACTTAGGTTCCGAGAAGATACAGACCTGCAGTCAGGACGGGAGTGTCTTGGGCAAAGGGGCACAAGTGAGAGGTTTGGGCTGATGACTGGCTCGTGAATCGACAAAGTGGCTGCCCCGCAAGGCAAGGTAGCTTTAAGCTGCCGTAGCAGAGAAGCGTGCCCAGCAAGAGAAGGTAAGGGCTCCTTCTCAGCTCCGTGCTGACAAGACTGAACCTAGTGTTGTGATCAGTATTAGACACCACCCTTGAGATCAGACTTTCCCACCCTGGAGAGTGTCCCGAACAGAGGACCAAGATGGCAAGGGAATTCCCTGCCCTTCTTGAGAGGAGACTGAAAGACATGGCAGGTTCAGGAGTGGGGGAGGGTGCAGAGACCAGAGATATCAAAATGGCTAAACTTTGAGTTCCTATAGAAAATTACTTTTCAAAAAAACTTTGTCTTTACATCTCGGTTAGTACTCAAACTATAGTAGGCACTCAAGTATTTGTGGAAAGAACACCTCTAAGTATGTGAAGAACATTCAAGTGGAAGAAACATTCTACTTGATCTTCATGGCGTCAGTGGCCCGAAGTAGGACTGTGGGAGGAAGCCCGATGTGGGTCTCAATCCTAGGACCCTGAGATCATGACCCGAGCAGAAGGCAGAGGCTTAACCCACTGAGCCACCCCAGGTGCCCCTCTAAGTAAATGTTATTTAGACCTATAAACTAAGACCTATAAAAGCCATTTCATTTTTCTTACTAGTAGCCCATCTCAGTCTTCACCTCTAATAAGGCAATTTTTCTCTATTACGCAGTCCCTTCACTGGACAAGACTCAGATGATTTTTCTTTCTTTTTCATTAAAAAAAATATATATGCAGTAATGCCCCTAGAGAAAATTCCATAAGAGAAAAAAAATACAGTGAACAAAAGAAGTCTTGTAAAATCCCACCACCCAGCTTCCCATTGCTTTTGTCCCCTCCAGCATTCCCTCCTGTCTTTGAACGCTGCGTCGGCTCGCCATCAGGGAATAGATGTACTTTGTCTTCTTCACTTGAAATGTAGCATATCAAATCGCTTTATTGCAGACTCCTCTTGGCTGCATGTTTCCTCTCAGCATTGTTGGCCACTTGTCATTCCTCAAAGCTAACACAACCGTTTCTCATACTTCACTTTGACCCTGATGTCTTTGTGAGTTAAATGGAATTTACACTGTAGTTCAGGTGCTAGAGTTTCAGCCTCTTCTCCAAATGCCTTCCTTTAGGAAGTTTTAGACACCCTCATTTTACTTGTCTATAATTTTCCTTGGTGTTTTATAATTTAAAGTTTTTGCTTGAACCCTATCATTCTTTTTTTTCTTTTTTTTTTTTTTTTTTGCCTCTGATCTTCCTAGGGGGTCTTGTATCTGTACTATTCTCTTACCAATTCACAAATGTCTCTTTCTTCCCCCATTTCAGAATGTTTCAGAAATCCATAAGAACTCCATGTCCCATGGATGTAGGTAGCTGATACTCTCTGTATTTAAAGGAATACTTTAAATAAATAAAGGATTCCTAATGTACTCCTATCTCCCATTACCTCGTTCCAGACATTGAAAATATGTACCTTTTTTATATGTATATACATATAAGCAAATGAGTGTCATATTGCCTGTTCATTATCTGTGTGTAGCTTTAGTTTTTGGGTATGCTTCACAGAAATGTCCATTTCACTATTCTAGGTCAAGACATGGATGAGATCAGGACTCAAGATAATTCACTTTATTTTGGATTGGATAGTCCAGATATGTGGGCAATTAGAGTTGTAATGAGTGTTCTATAGAAAGTGAGCTCTGGGGGTCCCTTGGTGGCTCAGTTGGTTAAGTGTCCAACTCTTTGATTTCAACTCAGGTTGTGATCTCAGATCAAACCCTGCTGCGCAGTCTGTCTCAGTGGGAAGTCAGCTTGAGACTCTCTCCCTCCCTCTACTTCTGTTCCCCCCTGCTCCTGTACTCTTTCTCTCAAATGAATAAATAAATCTTTAAAAAAAAAAGTTTTTAACACTGAAAAAAATAAAGTTTAAATATCAAAAAAAAAAAGTTGAGCTCTGTAGAAAATATGCCCAATATATAGAAAAAATTATAACATTATTCTTTTTGTGGATTTTTTTAAAGGCTGGATTACAGTGGACCCTCCAGAGAATTTTTCTTCCTCGTATCCAGAGAACTCTTTAACCCATATTATGGCTTATTTGAATATTCAGCCAATGACACATACACAGTACAAATAAGTCCCATGTCTGCTTTCGTAGACAATCACCACGAATGGTAAGTATTTTTTTCCCCGACACTTTCCTTCAGTTGCTTTCTGTGATATTAGTTTTTATTGGAAGCCACATTTCTTTTAACGCTTTCCTCCTTGGAGAAAAACCTATTTTCAGTTTCATTTGACTCTTACTTTTGTTGTCAAATTTAAATATTAGGCATTCTCCAGGCTAGGATAGATTATATTCCAAAAGACCAATTTCAGGTGAACTGGGTAGAATTCAGAAGCTTTTCCCCCATTGGAAGGGAGTTCCAGATGATGTTAGGTTCCTGGCGGAGTCCCTAGACCCCTCTCTACACCCTTGGGCATCTCTGAATTCTGAGGTAGGGTGGGAGAAGGTCCTGTCCCGGAGGTCAGACAGCTTCTGGAGCACCCTTAAGGAAGTGGCCAACCCTGGGGTTGGGACAGAGCAGCTGGGACACTGGCTGAGGGGGTGATGGTATTCTAGTAGGAGGGAGTGGCAGGTCAAATGCCCTGGAGGAACTGATGGTAGACGAGAGCCCTGGCCGAAGGACATGGAGTGGTCACAGCAGTGACTTACCCTGTGTAGACGAGAGCCCTGGCCGAAGGACATGGAGTGGTCACAGCAGTGACTTACCCTGTGTAGACGAGAGCCCTGGCAGAGGACATGGAGTGGTCACAGCAGTGACTTACCCTGTAGCCACTGAAGTTTGTAGCCAGGCATTGCCCCTTTCCTAATTTTTCACACAAAATCATCCAGGAAAACTGGTGTAGGATTCCCCTCTGAAGATCGTTTATTCTAAAAATCCCAAATTGTTCTCTTTCCAAACATCCTTACATCTTTTCTAGTCCCTGCATTTATACGTGCTAAATATCTTTATAACCCCTTCTTTGCTTGCTCCTGCTTATTTCCACGGGGAGTAACAACAAAGACCGTAAGCAGGACTCGCGGGAGAAGCTTCTTCGGGCCATGAAGGTTAATACCGGTGGGCGGAAGGAGTTGACGTGTAGGACTTAGTCTTCAGAATAACCCCACGTAGCTGCAGTCTGCAGTCCTCGTAACTGAGTCTGTTGCAGTTGTGCTAAGTGAGGTGGACAAAGAGAAAAGCAAAGCTGCTGGATATTAATCTTAAACTGGCTACCTTATTCTGAAATTACAAATGGACTGTATGAAGCTCAACATGGATTTACACTTTTGGAAGACATTTGGACTTTCCTGAGGTAGAAACCACAGTACTTCTGAAAGAGAAAATAAAGGGACCTCTCAGCAGATCCAGTCATGACTGATATATTTAGCAAAGTTTCCAAAATGATTCAGAGTAGAATTGAGCTTTCAAATTTTAGAGAACCGAATGGCCCATGAGGAAACTCCCCCAGATGTTCACAAACATAATTCTTGGATGGTGACAATAATCAGCAGGGGTTTGAGAGAGAATAGAGATAGGAACCCTCTCACTCTGAGATGGGGCTTTTCCTCAAAAGGGGATTGCTCGTGGGTTTGTCTTAGAGAAATCCTGCTGATACTCATGCAAACAAGCCAGAAGGAGACTTTTTCCCCACCACCACTGGTTTCATTCTGTCATCTCTTAAAAGCGGCTTGGGGAAATTTCACAGGCCTGCTCTCGGGGAATCCATGGTGTCCCTGTGGGGTGCTCTATGGCGGATACTGTTGACATGAGACGGAGATGGAGCAGTAGCTCTCTAAATATCAGAGTAAAACAGCTTTTTTTCAAGTAGATGTGAATATTGGCCCAAGGGAGACCCAGGTTGCAATGCACTTGAACTCTCAGGGACCTCATGTAAGCAGAAAGTCTTAGACACACTTTCAGTGGTTAGACCTAGATCGCGTTTTAGAAAGCAGGTCGGACCACCTAGAAGCTGCTCCCTGATGTGCAAGCTGCCTTCTGCTCTTCCTTCACAGGTTCCGCTTCAGCGGGAGGATTCTGGGTCTCGCACTTATACATCAGTATTTGTTGGACGCCTTCTTCACTAGGCCCTTTTATAAAGCTCTTCTCAGAATGTAAGAGAATTTTGATTGCTTGTGTAATTAGCATGTAAGAATGCAGTATTTCTTTCATTAAAATGAAATATTTTATTTTTTCTTTTAGGGGCTTGTCATTTATGTGCTTAGATTTCTGAAACTAATGCGATTTCAAATATGGTTACTGTGTTTTTCCTGATCTTCTCCTTCTGTCTTGCCCCTAAAGTGTTAGTTTTGCTTTATTCCGGAAAGTTTATTCTCATTTGTTGCAACACATGTTTCTTCAAAACAACTGTACTTCAAATACAGTACTGGAATTCCTGTGGTATTAATGCTGATTATTAATAGAATAGTTGTGGGTTACTCTTGGTGACTCACAAACCCCTATCCTTTATGAGAAGCATTTTATATTTTGCTTTATGCAGACTTCATCTGCTAAGTTTTCATTCTCCTTTGTTTTGTTTTTGTCTTACTTTTTTGTTTGTTTGTTTGTTAGAGGTAGGCTGTCCCATATTTTTCCTGAGAAGACCTCCCTATATGCAAGACAGTAATTTAGGATGGCAGATGAAAATCTAGCATATCCAGAACCTTTTCTTCATCGTTACCACAACGAAAGATTGCAATTATTGTAAAATGTAGAGCAAACATTTCTGTCCTATAATCAGTAGTCATTTACAAGGCTGAACAGGAGAAGGCAACTGTCTAATAGGGGAGTAGTAGCTCAAACTTGCAGTGAGGAAGCACAGAATGACTGCTGGGTTCAGGCCAGCTCGTTCCCTGACCAAGGTCATGTACCTGCTTCAGTAAAATGGAAACCTAGACTTCAAATGAAAACAAAGTATTTCTAATGGGTTCTTAAGAGGGTCAGTAGGAAGGCTTTTGCTTTCCCCCCTTTTGGCGTCTGGGCAGATGAAACCCTGGGCAACTGGGCACTGTCCATCTGCCCCTCGGGTCCTCCCCGTCCCATTTTGCATCTTCTTTTTTTTTTTTTTTCTTGGGGCTCCTGGCAAGGAGCTTCTAGAGGAAGGGACAGTCTTAAGGGATGGGTACTGGGAGAAGAGCCCCATTTTGCATCTTTACCATGTCAGTCCTTCTCTCGTCTTCTCATCTATGTTTCCTGAAAGAGCAGTCTCTGCGATGTGCCCTCAACACACTTTGGCCTGGCTTCTTTCCCACCGGTAACCTATAGAAGCTTTTTTTTTTTTTTAAAGATTTTATTTTTATTTATTTGATGCAAAGAGAGAGCATAAGCTGGGGGAGCAGCAGGCAGAGGGAGAAGGGGAAGTAGACTCCCTACTGAGCAAAGAGCCCGATGTGGGATGCGGGGCTCGATCCCAGGATCCTGGGATCGTGACCTGAGCCGAAGCCTGTTGCTAACCAACTGAGCCACCCAGGCGCCCTCCGTAGAAGCTCCTGAAGAATGTCTTTCAGTCTCTGTCTTACTGGACCACTCTGCGGCTTCTGCTGTTGTTGAACACCCCCCACCCCAACCCCACGCACTTACTGTGAGTTGTTCCTCTACTGGTGTCCCTGAAAGTGTGCCTTCTCCTCTGGGCCTCATCACAGTTCACGGTGCCAGTACTCTCAGGTGACTGGTCGGAAATCAGGAGTCCCCCTCAGACAGAGGTGGAGGTGGCAAGCACGCGGCACCTACTCTACTCTTCCCTGCCTCCCACTCCATTGCTTTGGTGTAGTTCACAAATCGTTTATGGTCCTTTTTCCCACTGAACTCGTTGTGGCCTCAGGGAGTTCTTCAATTTACAGCCCTCAAGACTGGCAGTTAATCAGAGTTGGCTTGCAACACGAGTTCCTTCGCCACCCCTATTTTGATATCCTTCTTTATGCTCCCCAGAAAACCATTTACTAATGCCCATGCTTACCTCCTAAGTAAGTCTTAAATGCATCTTCTCCTGCCTACCCTTAATAGCTGTGCCCGAAATATGAAACTCTTGTTTTATTTTAGCCAGATTACCATAGCGGTCGACTAATTGTCTCCACCATCTAATATCCACTCTACTAACATATTAAGTAATTCTCTGTACCGTGACTTCCAGATAGAACAATTCAGAGTTACGTCTCACATCTGATCATGTCATTTCCTGTCCTAAAATCTTTTGGTAATTCTGAAGCACCAAGGTCCTTAAACTGACATCCAACCAAAACCTGGTCCCAGCAATCTTCCCACCTTCTGCAGACATTCTGTCTCGCGGTCAACACTCAATCGTCCCAGTATGCTTGCGTGTTCTCCACACTCCATGCCCTCCTACTTGGTTCATGTTGGTCTCTCCTTCCCCCTTCGTCCTGCTCCCCGTCTTCCTCCACTCCCCTTCACTTCTCCAGCTTTTCAAGAACCTACAAATTTTGATGTGGGTATTATCTACCTCAGAAGGGTTTTCCTGAATCTCCAGTTGAAGGAAATGTTCTGCATTCTTGCTGTGAGAGCTCCCTGTATCTACCTTATCTGGGCTTTTTTAAGTGGAGTGTAACATACATAGAAAAATACACACATTACAAGGGCTACCCACCCTCGGCTATCACCATCACCTTATATGAGTTTACCTCCTTGTGTGCCTGTCTCTCCAACCCGACCATTAGCTCCTTGAGGGCAGTAACTGTCAAGTAGCTGTTACGATGTCTGGCACATACTTGATGCCTAATAAATGGTTAGGTGGAACCAAGCAAAATGGTCTTTGAAGTTAGGCTGAAGGGAGGGAATTTGGAAACAAAGCAAAACAAAGCCAATCAATAGTTACCACTTTAAAATAGGACCATAAAATAATAATTCCACCTCTCTCTGTGTAGAAAAAAGAGAAGTATTGAAAACCATTATAATTGTAGAGAGATTCTGTGGCTTGCTGTTTTCAGAAACACAGAAAGAATAAGGACCATGAAGAAAAAGGGGACACAGGTGAATGTGGATCACAGAATCTAGTCCTTGAGAAAAAATAACAAAGTTAAAGTACAGCATTGAAACATACAAAAAATTTCAGATTGGGAGAACAATGTTTTTGTTGTTGTTGTTGTTGTTTTGTTTTTTAAAGATTTTATTTATTTATTTGACAGAGAGAAATCACAAGTAGATGGAGAGGCAGGCAGAGAGAGAGAGAGGGAAGCAGGCTCCCTGCCGAGCAGAGAGCCCGATGCGGGACTCCATCCCAGGACCCTGAGATCATGACCCAAGCCGAAGGCAGCGGCTTAACCCACTGAGCCACCCAGGCGCCCCCTTTTTTTTTTTTTTTAAGATTTTATTTATTTATTTGACAGAGAGAAATCACAAGTAGATGGAGAGGCAGGCAGAGAGAGAGAGAGAGGGAAGCAGGCTCCCTGCCGAGCAGAGAGCCCGACGGAGAACAGTGTTTTAAGGTAGTATAACCTAGCCAAACGAATCTGGAAGTCAAGTTGTCAACCAGAGTTCTAGTTCCTGCTCTGGCGTTAATCATGGATGACGATGGCGTTAATCGTGGGTAACTGGGAAAATGCAGCCACTCTCTGCACCCCAGTTCTGTGTCTGTAAAAGAAAGGATAGGCTGGTTGATTTAAGGCATTTTATATATCCAGATTTTAAAATCTTATACCAGATTTCTGAATTATTTAGCTAGTCTGGTTACTGAATTTGACTAAGAACGTTGCAGGAATCACCGTTCATTTAGTTGATCTTGTTCTTGCCTTTAATTCTTGGTACCTCTCCTCGTGTCTTTGGCATTTGGCTGATAGTCATACCTACATATCTGTTTCTGTCTGTCTGTCGTCTTAGTCTGTGTGACCTGAGTGATCTAGAATACCTTGACGAGGAGTTCCATCAGAGCCTGCAGTGGATGAAAGACAATGACATCCATGACATCCTGGACCTTACATTCACTGTGAATGAAGAAGTTTTCGGGCAGGTCTGTGACTCACTGGTGACTAAGTGTGATAATCAAAGACTGATGGTTGGTGAAGAATTAATTCAGTGGCTAAGATCGTGCACTTACTTATTTGTGGCTTGTCGGGTGGTTTCAATCTAGGTCTGCGTACAGTTATAGTAATTTTGGTTACAAAAATTATTTTAATGCCAGCTACAGACGAAGGTGTTCTGATTTATAGATTGTGGTAACTGTGTGTTATAAGCTATATAACTATTTGTGTGTTAGAAGCAATCTTTTATTTCCAACTAAAATATCCAGATAAGATGTGTTGGAATTGTCTTGTATAAAGCATAGCTTCTAAAAGTCCATGCTACCCCAGAGTTGAATATTCAGTTATTTAATTGACATTTGTACTTAACTCTCACTCATATTTAAGAATGGAAATTGGTTGTTTCAAAGCTGAAGGAAGGTAAATAATGTTTTGGTGAAGGTTTGAAATCATATCGGTTTTTTCCCAAAGTTGGTGGAAGGATTGGTTTTAAAAGATCTCTTTCAGAAATTGTAAACTGGTTCATACGTAATATTCTTATTTAGACATCAGTATTTGGCTGGTCTTCTAAATTTCGTGTTGGAAAAGAAGTTCTCAATTTAACATTCACTTGAATGTAATTCTGCTTCATTAAAGTAAATCTTTACTTAAATATTGGCTTTCTATATGTAGTTGATTCTGAACCCTAACAGAACTTACGAAAATATGTTTTTGCCAAACATTCAAATAGCAGTGGGCCAGAATCTGGAACCTACTGATTTTCATTGGAAAGCCTTACTTGTTTAGTCAGGGTTTAAAACTTAACCTTCAGTACTTACGGTACATCAATTTTTAACTACTGAGGCTTTCAGATATCAGCTCAATGCCTGGTTTTTCCACAGTGCCTGGGCTCTGTGTGGCTCCATGGGGCACCTCCCCTGGCACTCCCCCCCACACACACCCGCCGGCTGCCTGTGGGCTGTGCCGGGCCAAGGCCAGGCCAGGTAGCTGGCTGGCTGATTTCCGCTCACTGGGAGCAGTGTTCTTCTCACATCAAGAATGTTGCTTTATGTTCAGCCCTTTTTTATTTATTTATTTTTTTGATTTCAGATAACCGAACGAGAATTAAAACCAGGGGGTGCCAACATCCCAGTCACAGAGAAGAACAAGAAGGAGTATATCGAGAGAATGGTGAAGTGGCGGATTGAGAGGGGCGTCGTGCAGCAGACGGAGAGCCTAGTGCGCGGCTTCTATGAGGTGAAGCCGGCACGAGTGGGCTTGTGCGGCGGGGACTCTGGGGTACCGCAGTCCCTCTGACTGCGCTCTCTGTGCGGTATTTCCCTTCTTCTCTTGGTGGATTTACTACTGCTCTTTCGATTTAAAAACTCCAGTATATTTTTAATATGTTTCAAGAAGACGAAAAAGCCTTAATGCCCTGTTAGAAGAGCTCACTGAATTAAAATGATCGGAAATCAGGTAGCATTTCGCGATTTAATGACCACTAACAGCATTGAAGTGGTAGGTCTTACTCGTGCTTAGATGTGGGTAATCACATATCTGTGTGATATGTGAAACGATGGTATCTAGGGTTCAGATGAGTTGTTACAAATACTCCATGTGACTTCCTGCGGAGGAGCACTGGACTTTTTTTCAAGGAGAAAAACAAACCGGATTCACCAGTGGTCAGTTTTGTAAAATCAAAATTCTGTTGAGGAAAAGATCATCCATATTGTACTAAAATACCTTGTATTTGTTGAGAGCTTTACAGTTTTCAAAGTGCCTACACGGAGTGCTTCCAGAACATTCCTCAACCTCCTTGTGTGTTCCTTTTCTGATGAGGCTTAATGGTAGCTGAGATTTCTCCTGATTCATAAGCCATGCCCTGCATTCTTTTTATTCCACAGGTGGTGGATGCCAGGCTGGTGTCTGTTTTCGATGCAAGAGAACTGGAACTGGTCATCGCAGGCACAGCCGAGATCGACCTGAGTGACTGGAGAAACAACACAGAATACAGAGGAGGTGAGATGTGGTTGAGAGATGGCTGGACTTTTAGTTTCACACTGAGGGGAAGCAGATGGTTAGCGCGCCAGTCTCAGAATCCAGGACGGGCAGAGTACTTTGTACTCTAATCATAGGTCTGCTGCAGTCTCCTCTGAGACCTTGGGCAAGGTACGTTCTCGTCTGCTCCTGGTTACCTCATCTGTCAAGTGGAGGAGGGACTGTTTACACCTCCTCTGAGGATGTCATAACTCCTAATTGTTGTGAAGAAACGTGACCATGGGAACACTAAGTAATTGTTTTATGGTGTTGTGAGGGAAGCCCTGAGGAGCTCACGTCCAGCTGGTCAAAATCCCACCTCTCTCCCTTCCTTCGAAACCTTGAAGTCACACACCCTCTGGGCCTCCTAACGCGCAAACACAGTTTTTCTACATTTCACTAAACTACTTTCAGTTATAATTCACTGTTGAAACACATAAATGGAATCAGACATGGTTCTCAATATTCAAGATGTTTATTGAAAAGGCCTTTCTAAATTCAAGCATTAAGTTCAACTGAAAAGGAAGCTCTACTAGAAGATTATTTAAAACATTTATATGACAGTTCACCACATGGGAAGCTTCACAAGTGGTATTTCTGTACATCACTATACATTTTCAATTAGTAATTGCGCTTAAAACCATTGGATTTGATCCTGAGTTGGGACACTTTGAAAGGGACCTGATGACAATCCAGAGTTAAAGTTTTTATTCCATACCTTAAAGCAAAGAAAGAACACATTTTCTGAAATTTATTGCAGGGGGACAGTTTTTGACAAAGAGCAATTGTTTTTGTTTTGATTTTGGATTTTGGTTTTTAACTCAGCTCAGAAAGTAAGAGGTTAGCAGTAGTTCTGAACTTGGGAGTGAAAAATACAAACTTTAAGTCACTGAATTAATCACTCAGCAGAAGAGACTGAAAGCGGAACATATCTCCAGTTATCTGTACATGGAAACAGAGATTTCAAAACACCTTTTCAAGTGTGGAGTTAGAATGAAAATACCTTAACATTTGCTAACTTGCTTTTGTTCTTGCCTTGGCCCCTCCAGCTCCTCGCCTGCCGTGGGCTGGCCTCGCTCGCCCGCTCTCTCGGAAAGGCCGCATTAAGTTGCAGTCTCTCTTGCTGCTATTTCTGAAACCAATTGCTGCGGTGTGTCTCTTCCAGCTGGCCCCATGTATAATCCATATACAGCCTTGGTCATTATAACTTTGTTAACCAAATTCTTTTTATGAACTAGAGCACAGCTTCTCCAGCACGCTGTCAAACTTGCATCTTACCATAAATCTCATTAGCTCTTCCCCGCCAGGAAATTCTAATAGCAATGCTGTTCATCCAGTCAGCCACTTTGCATTTATATGCTGTAAGCTTTTATTTGCTGTATGTGTCTAATCGAGTCCCCGTTTCCATGGTTATTGTAAATCTTGCCAAACGACATCCTTGGGAAGACAGTGCTCCGGAGGGAGGCAGGGGAATGGCTGAGACGCCCAGCTGTTTGCTAACCCAAGTCGCTGGCACTGAACGAGGAGGCAGCCTGCTGCCACTGCCGTATGTTCACAAGGCAGCTGTTGATAGAGAATCTGAAGAGACATTTCTGTCCTCCTCCGAAAGGTTGGGTGCAGACAGCAAAGCAGAAGCCAAAAGGGGCCAGTTCATAAGGTCAGACAAGCTATAAAGAGCCAACGTACTTAAAGATGAGAAAACTGTTTGCTTAGCACCAACGAGCTCATCTCTGCCAAGTGGATGTGGAGCCTATAAATCTCCGTGTCCAATAGAAGCACATTTACCCTTCACCTGGATCCCTTTCTTGGGAATCCAAGATGCAGAGGCCACTCAGCATCACTGATCAAATGATAAACAGGAAGGCAAAATCTCCCCCAAACTCTACAGCCACTGAAACACACGAGCATTGAATTAA
Organism: Mustela putorius furo; assembly: GCF_011764305.1. Taxonomy (NCBI): domain Eukaryota; kingdom Metazoa; phylum Chordata; class Mammalia; order Carnivora; family Mustelidae; genus Mustela; species Mustela putorius. The sequence continues at coordinate 2,508,689 of NW_025421341.1, read as the reverse complement.
TTTAATTCAAATTAAAATCATTTTTTACTTACCTTTGCTTTGGATTTATTTCCGCTGACTTAGAATTAGAGGGGCTGTGTCACTAGTGTCAGTGAACCGGTTTGGATCACTAATTGTTCCTTAATCCTTGTCAGCTCTCTCTCTGAACTTAAACTTCCTTCACTGAAAGATTTTGGAATCTTCAATATTGCCTTAATCCACCCTGGGGATGATACTTTTGACATTTTATTAAATTCTACTAAAATACGGGATTAAAAATAACACTTAGATTAAGGATTATATGGGATTTATTAGTTGAAGAAATTAAAGTAATAAAATTACTTTTGCCTTTTCATTAGTAAAAAGTGATTTGATTTAAAAATCTGAACATTGTATGTAATTTTAAAATAGTTTGCAATTACATATTTGTGTAATTATTTGACGATTGTATCTCTCCTTTACCAGAAGCCCTGTAATCTGTCTTCTTTGCCTCTGTTACCTCCAAGCTTACTATAGTGCTTGTTCTAGCGATACTTGAAAATTTCTTCAATGAATGACCAAAAGAGTTATTCATTTCCAGTCACGGCAATCATCTTTTTCAGAAATGATATGGTTAAAATAACAACTTTGTTGTTCTTCTTCCCACTTGTTTTATTTACTGACCACTAAATGGAAACAGAGACCTCCTAGCTTCATTTAGTGTTGTTTTTGTTTGACTTTTGACACTCATGTGATCATATTTACAATGTTATTCCTTAGTCTTAAACGATAAACAACCTTTAAAGAATCCGAGATGATGATTTATGTCTGGAGGTCTTTTGTTGACGCGTCATGCTGTCCTGTCATCCTAACACAGAAAAGTTAGAGTAACGTGGGCCTTCCTGTTTGGGTCAATAGGGTATCATGACAATCACATTGTAATCCGGTGGTTCTGGGCCGCAGTGGAAAGATTCAACAATGAACAACGGCTGAGGTTGTTACAGGTAAGATGCCACTAGTTAATATTTTTAATGCATTAATGCAATTATTGTTAGAATTGCATATTTTTTATAAATGCTGAGTACTCAGTAATTATACCCTGTGCTTATCTGCAAATGAGGGATACATTATTTCAGACTCTCCTGATTGCGTGGTTCTGTTGCTCCATTGCTACGCAGAACATCCCCGACCAAGTCCAAGTATTTCATTAAATTTTGAGTACGTAGCAACTCTAGTCCAAGAATCCCAGGAGAAACACCGGCTTCGGGGCCGTCAGTCCCTTCAAGAGGTCCCAGGGCACTCTGCAGGGCCACATCCCGAACAACAGAAAGTGGGTTTTCAGTCCCTTAGGAGGTAACCAAGTCTGTGATAAAGAATCCTTTCTTTTCTTCCATCTAACTTTCCGCAAATTTGAGATAACAGTGAAGTTCAGGGACACTGGAAAAACCAGCTCATAATTTTCTTGCAGTGCTTATAATGCCACGGCAATTGCTGGTTTATTGCAGCCAGAGAAATATCAAACACGAGCAAGCCTTCTGGGTACTTGGGCTCAGACTTATGAGGAGACTGGGTCTTTGCTCCTTTGGATCAAGGATCTGGTCCTACCTTTACTCACCTTGAGCTGATTGGGGACTGATGCTCAGCAGACTTAGGTCAATTGACACTTTATGAATCTGTAGCAGGAAATGGACCCAGTTTAGTCTTCTCTGCTGGTTAGCTGTACAGAATGCCTTATCCGCTACAAGCCCTCCGCATTCCCTTTTCCTTTTTATTTCACTCTCCTTCCTTAGCATTCCCGAGCTCTTTGTCAAAATTCCTGTGTTCGGTTGTCCCACACCCACTGAGTGTAGCCTTCGGGCTCTCCCACCAGTGACAGCCCACTGCTCTTCCTGAAGCGCCTTGCGTGTGAGTGATGCCCTGTGGCTCGTAGTGGCTAGTCTCTTGGTTTCACCATGTCCTTCTGTTTTCTTGGTGGACAGTTTGTCACAGGCACGTCCAGCATTCCCTATGAAGGCTTTGCTTCTCTCCGAGGGAGTAATGGCCCAAGAAGGTTCTGTGTGGAGAAATGGGGGAAAATCACTGCTCTTCCCAGGTAAGATATAAAACATTTCTTTCCTGTCACTACGGTATTCTAGGGAGACCTTTAACTTATGTATGTATTGATTAATTACTGTTTTATGTTAAAATTTTGGGAGGGCGGAAAAAATATTTTAGAATGAATTTATCTTTGATCACCTTTCTATATGGAGGAGTAAAAAATCTTCCTGTCGCACTTAAAATGCATATATACATATCATTGTCTTCTTTTTTTATTGAAGTGAAATTGACCCATGCTGTTACAGTAGTTTCCAGTGTACAACATAGTGATTTGACAAGTCTGTATGTTACGCTGTTATGCTGTGTTCACAAGTGCAGTTACTGTCTGTCCGGATACATCATACTTACAATGTCATTGACAGTATTCCCTCTGGGTGCTTTCCATTCTCATAACTTATTCTTTCAGTAACTCCAAACCTGTATCTCCCTCTCCCCTTCTCCCATTTTGACCACCCTCCATTCCCCCCTCCCTTTGGCAACCGTAAGTTTGTTCTCTGTCTTGGTGAGTCTCTTTCTGCTTTGTATTTGTTTATTCATTTTTGTTTTTTAGATTCCCACAGATAAGTGAAATCATAGGGTATTTGTCTTTCTCTCTCTGACTTATTTCACTTAACAAGATACTCTGGGTTCATCCGTGTTGTTGCAGATGGTAAGATCTCATCCTCTTTATGGCTGTGTAACATCCGTGCGCGCATGTGTTTGTGCGCATGTGTGTGCGATACGAGCACACCCCACCTCTTCTTTATCCCTTCATCCGTCAGTATGGATTGCTTCCATATCTTGGCTTTTATAAATAGTGCCGCAGTAAACATCGGGGTGCATATATCCTTTTGAAATAGTGTTTTCATTTTCTTTGGGTAAAAACCCAGTAGTGGAATTACTGGATCACATGGTATTTCTCTTTCCAGTTCTTTGAGGAGTCTCCAAGTCTCCTCCACAGAGGCTGCGCAAGTTTGCACTCCCACAAGCAGTGCCCAGTGGTTCCTTTTTCTCCTCATTCTTGCCAACACTTACTATTTTTGTCTTTTTTATTTTAACCATCCTGACAGGTGTAATGTGGTGTCTCATTATGGTTTTGATTTCCATTTCCCTGAGGATGAGTGATGTTGAGCATGTTTTCATGTGTCTCTTGGCCATCTGTGTGTCTTCTTTGGAAGAATCTCTCTTCAGGTCCTTGGCGCATTTTTAATCGGGTTATTTATGTTTTTTGGTTTTGAGTTGTATAATTTCTCTCTATATTTTGGCTATTAAGCTCTTATCAGATATATCATTTACAAATATCTTCTCTTATAATACAAAATGGATCATAACCAAAGCATTTGTTAACTTTAGTAAAACAACGTTGGTCATCACATTCTGGCTTCTTAGGATTACAGCTGAAAAATTTAGATGTTAAATGAAGCGCTTATTTTGTGTTTATATTAATAACTATTTAGAATCCCTTCTCTAGAAACTGCCATTGTGGTTTTGAAAGAATACAAAATCCTGTTACTGTCCTCTGTGCCTCCTTGGCTTAGACAGCACACACCTCCGTTCCATGCGCATGCTCTCTGCCTCGACTTCTCACTCATGATAAGATGATGCATTTCCCTGGAGTGGCAGAAAATTACTTCGCTACGACTAATAAATGTAAAACTGTAAGGTGGTAGTTGTGGTCTTCCTAAGTGGCATTAGGTACCCGAAGATGTCATCCTGAGTTGGTTTTTTTTTTTAAGTAAAAGCGACTTTGAGAAAACTATTAACAAGAATTTCTTCTTAGCGATCACAGAACACTGTTTCTTAAGGATTATGTTCTAAGCCCCAGCACATGACAAGTGGGGCGCTGAAAGTACCCATACAGACAGCAGTGAACGGCGCAAGCTCTGGGCTGGTCGCAGCCTCCCCAGTCTCCTCGGGTACATGTCCATCTGGGAACAGAGGCACTACATCCGGACACCTACGTATTACCCGGCATACCCGATGTTCCAAATTTGGGAGACTGTAATTTTATTATTTAAAGAAATATGTTTATGTATTCCTGAATCACCCCCCTACACACACAGCACACAACTTAAACACATAAGCAGATTCACACTTCCCGATGAAGGCTTCTCATCTTTCTGAGGAACTCCAGCATCAGCATCAAGAGGCAGGAAAGGGCAGATGAATTGGGTCCCCTTTCTCTTGAAATCTGTTTTTCTGAAGATTTGCTTTTGTAAAGTAGATGGAATAAACTGCACCAATAAGCAGATGTATCGGTTGTTCACACTTAATCACTACGATTTTCATAGAACCTGGTGAGCAGAGAACGGTGCTATGGTGTGGACATAAAACCTAGCTTCGGAGAGACTGGACCATCCCCCTCGCCGTGGGGTCTTGGAGAAGTCGCTTCATCTTGCTGAGCCTCAGTTTCCTTGTTAACCTTGTAGGCTGGTAATCCTGAGGACTAAATGAAGTAGTTCATGTCAAGCAGTCAGTGCTGACCCTGGCTCTGAGTAAGCATCCAGTTAGTAGTGGCAGCATATGCCAGGTGGTAACATACTGGAGTGAGCACAGGGCTGGGAGCTAGAGGACCTGGGTTTGGGCCTGCCTCTGCCACCAACTAACTCTGGAACCGGAAAATCTCTTGATGTGCAAAAGGCCAGGGAGAGGGGGTGGTGTGTTAGGTTTGGCTGAGCAAGAAGTGAGAAGCACAGGTTGGAGAAAATGTTGAGGGTCAGACTGGATTCACTCTCTGCTTCCCCCGAGAGCTCCGGGAAGTCCACGTGCTGACTCATCACAGATGACGGTGTTCTCACTATTGTTACACACTCACGGTTGGGCAACGGGCGTTGTTTCTTCCTTTCTTTATTCTGACCCAAGGTTGGTTCTACATTCCTAGTTTTACCCACGTTGTAAAAAAACATAAACAAAGATGATAGGAAGCACATCAGGCAAGCAGACTATTTTCCTAGCTTGTCTATAACAAGGCCTAACTTCTCAGATCTGACTGGGAGGGAGAGCTCTCTGGCTGTTCTGGTTCACAGCCGCTTACCTAGTGGAGAGGTATGGGAGGCCCGGGCTATCTGGTCCTCAGCAGCAGGCCAGATCCGCCTCGGAAGAAGAGGAGTAACAATGCTGTGCTCACAAAGTGTGTGGCAAGTTGGTGAGAAGGTGCCTATGAGAGCCGAGGAATGAGAAGAGCTTTGTTCTTTTAGCCCCGGATCCTGACTCTTCTGTAGCCCAGCCTACGGCTATAGCTATGAGAATTTGCTGCACAAAAAAAGTACACTTGGAGGAAAGACATAAAAAGAAGAACTTCAATGCATGACCACATAGTGTTATCAGAAGCGATTTCTTCGCTGGTGACATTATCATCATCCTTCATGAAATGGGGGGTGTTACTTAAGTGTAAAAAAGACCTCCAAGGGCGGAGATGACTTCGGCCTTTTCTCCTACCATCAAAGTAGATTCCCTGAAGCCATTTTTCCTGCTATTTCCTGATAGGTTCAAGTCGCAGAGCTAAAGAGCCGGTCTGTCTCATGCTGGGCAACCCCAGAGTATTTCTTTTTCTGATTAATGAGACAGTGTTTGACGTGTAAAATAGGACATTGAACAGACCGGAGACAAAACAGGTGGCTGTCCTTCTCAGTGACAAAATGCATTCTCTGAGCAGTCTGGCCTCGCCTCGTGTCAGGCAGGGGAAGCTGCACCCCAGAGAGCTGGAAGTGGGGCGGGCACTCCTGGCAAACAGGAGGGCATCCTAGTCTTTCTAGACATGGGTGATTGAGGCCCTTTCAACCTTTCTAGCAAGCAGATGTGAGTCTTATTTTCTAAGATTCCCTGGTCTCGCTTTGTGGTAGCCCTACTCACACTGTGGGCCAAGAAGTGTAGGAAAGTATATAGGGTTGTCTGAAGCCGGCACTTGCTGAATCCGTGGCTCTTTTTCCTCTCTTCGTGGTGGTGACGAAACTAGAGAGCCAGACGATAAAGACTGATGGAGGCAGACGGGTGTCTCCACAGAGGCTTAGGGCCTGAACACATTGCTGGACTCCCTCCACTTGTGGTTGGTACTTAGCTCTGGATTTTGCATTTCTGTAGATTTCCCATCCCCCAGGGCTCCGAAGGACTTAGGAGACCGTCCGTTCACGTTATAGCAGTTGCTCTTCAGCATCCGACAAACAGGAGGCTACCGTGCCAGCCTGGAAAATGCAGGGCAAGTACTCTCTGCCAGCACAGTATGGAGTTTATATATGTTCATCTCTGAGGGTTCTTGCCAAGTGGGGTGATGTGGCCGAGGAGTTGGAGAGCTGCAGTAATGGAGTGGGTGATGGTTTTGTCGAAGGAGGAAACTTCTTGAAAATGGCTGCGTCTGGAAATTATTATGAACGAAATGCAGACCCAAACTAAGAAATAAGCAAGAATTAATTATGAAATGGGTGTCTCGGGAAGATAGTTTTTCTCATGGACTGGAACTTTAAAAAAATATTTTTTTAAAGATGTAACTTTTTTCATTTTTAAAACTATGCTTTTTATTCTTATGAAAAGTTTTTACCAAAAAAAAAAAAAAAAGCCAAGAAATTCTTGTTCTCCTCAGGAAGACCGTCCATGCTGCCGCTCCCGGTGCATCTGTCACTCTGCCATGTCTTATTTCCCTCATAAGACTTACCTCAGTTTGATCATTCTGTTTAGTTATTGGTTTACTTGCTGATTACCCATCTCTTCCTCTGGGATCTAAACCCGTGAGAACAAGGACTCTGGGAATTGAGTGTGGCTTTGCCCTAGTGTGGAGCCCTGGCACGTCATTTGTACTCGATGAATACGTTCTTAGGGAATTCTTCAACTTGGGTTATGACTATGGATCACTGCAGACAACATATACCAAAATCACTTTAGTATCTCTGTACTCTCATCGGAGCAAGTAAAGTAAATGCGAGTCATTACTTCACAAAGCAGTCTTGAGAATGAACGCGGATAATGCAGGCTAAGGGCTTAAAATGAGGCCTAACACATCATCCAGCAAATTCGGCCATTATTACTCTTGTTCCCGATACATACTTTGCAGAGCTGGCTTGGTATTTTACCATCTTTAGGTATGCAAGAAATGTGCTATATCAACCCAAGATATTTATATGTTTGTTTGGACTTCAAGACTTTTCGTCCTGGAACCGTTCCTTACTGAGTTTTCTTCTATGGGGTTTAAATTCTTACGTTTGACAAGGATGTTGTCTTCATATTTTCCCAGAGCCACCCACGGGCAAAGAAGTTATCTGCCCATACTGCATAGTTGGGACAGTTCCTTCCGCTCTTACCCCTGGATGCAGGACTTCCCGCTGTGGGGTCATTCCAAACTGTATTTCTAAGTGCAAGTACATTTTAACCAAGGTGACCTAGTGAAATCAGCATAAGACGTTAGTTAGTAGATAAGATTCCTCTAAAAAAGCCTTCTGATATCCATGCATTAGTATGTACAAAACCTTCTGGGAAATATAAATTGATCTCTGTCCGTGTGGGTCTTAACAGATGGAAGTAATAAAGGAGTTTGAATGAACAGAAAACCAACGTCATTGGCCACCAAATGGTATATATGACAGCTGAGGGATGGAGATGGTACAGGCCAGAATTCCCTTCCCTTGATTGGCATTTATGGAACACCTGGTGAGGAACTTTGTACCACCACGGGTTACACAAATATTTATGAACTGGTCTTAGCAGAAATTCCTGCTTTAAATATCATGGCCTAAGAAGATATTAATGGTAATATTAGAGAAATTATGAATATTTTAATAATCGTAATGGAAATTTTACCTTTATTAGTGTTTCTAAATCTATCTAGGCTAACGGCACAATCCCTGGATTACTTTAATTGAACTTTATCTTTCTGTGCCATTGGGAACTTTGAATTTCTCATGCTGATTACAAACGCTGAATCCATCATGTAGCTCCCACCCGTTTCATATGTCCCCTGCTTTGTTGAGTGGTACCTCTGCCATCTGACTCCCCGTAGCTAGTCACTGGCTACCTTTCATCCACGGAAGAAATGGAAGAGGTCTTTGCATGAACACACCTTACTTCCTGATGTGGTCTTGCCTCCCTAACTGGCTTGTGGTCCAGCCTTGGCTACTGTCACTCAAGTACTTTACTTCTCAAGTTTCCTGAGGATGTGGAGTTTCCCCATACTCTGGGGCAGTCTGCTAGGAACATCCTTCTCCTTGTAGTTTATCCAGAAAAATCTTATACATCTACACATCCTTCAAGGCACAAATAAGGTCCACTTAAAGCCTTTCTGACTCTGCTGAGCAGACTTATAACTCAGTATATTAAAATTGTGTACAAGGCCACTTGTATGGATCTTTTGAATTAATTAGACAAAGGTGTCTTGCAGTCTTGTAGAGAAATGCGGCCCTGAGTCAGGGCTCAGGATTTGGTGAACAGAGCCAAAGGCAGCCTGGATTTTGGTGCCCCCTCTCCCCAGTCAGATCCCCTAGTACAGGGTACAGACCGCACAAGCTGTAGGGGGTCCATTTGCTTGCACATTTTGATGCCAGAACGTAAACTCTCCTCGTGGCCAGAGGCCAGGCTTTTCTTTCTCATCTGCTAGGGGACAGCTCAATGCCTGGCATGAAATATGAGCTCAGTAAGTATTTGTTCAGTGAATGAAGGACTAAATGAAATGTTGTGCAAATTGAAAAATTAATTTTTAATTGTCAGAGCACTTTGTATGAGAAAGACAAGGTTTCAAATATGGCACCTTCGAGGGGAGAAATCATAAAAGATGTTCTATAGGTGAACAAGCTTGGATGCTGCCTGAAGAGTCTTTGGATCCCCAAATTAGAGGTTCTGGAGAGCCCAGAGGAAGCCCCCCTTTGCCTGCTCTATGGCCCAGCTCCAGGCTGACTCTGGCCCCTGCCTCCAGCAGTCCGGACCACTAGAACTGCAGTCACACCTGATTCCCTTAGGGAAATCCTGTGGACACACTCTCCCACAGGCAAAATGTGGATGTGACAGGTAATTTAGGTCAGGACTACTCACATTTCCAAAGAAATGTTGATATTAAAAAGTGATCTGTTCCAAGATTCCTTAAGAATTTTCCAAAATGCTCGTTTTTGTTTTTTGATTTATTAATTACATGAAGAAGAGGAAGGAATGGGATAAGGAAACCAAAACCTGAAAGCTTCAGCACCACTGCCAAATGAAAAAAGAGAGTTATTAGCAAAGCACCTTTTAAACCATAATGCAAATAGAAAGTATTTATTAGATTCAAACCATTTTATTTCTAAGACTACATCTACTAGATAAAACGAGGTGCGTGGCTTTCTCCTTTCTCCCTCTTTCTCTATCCCTTGTTTTCTTTCTTAATTTAAAATCTTGATTCTAAGTTCTTATTTGTCTTATATTTTGAGTCTTTATAGGCTAGTAAAAATCAGTTCTGGGAAAATGGGGAATAAAATAATAAGTACAGAGAAAGAGAAATTCCTTAATCGTTTAACTGATCGTGGAAAGTTTAGATGTAATTGTGGTACTTCTGGCTCACTGGATTCGGGTAATTGACTTGTCTGTGTGTAGGAAGGAAGAGAGGGTAGGCATGTGGCCTCCTGGTTAACATTTGACGAATACAGAGAGCACCAAGAGATTAAGTCAGACCAGATGTCTGGAGGGCTTTAAATTTTCTTTATATTGATGCCAGCGTGATTTCCCAAAGATGGGTTTCAGACCTGCCCTCCTTGAGTGGTTCTGGCTGCAAAGATTGAAATGAGGTAAACTCATTATAGCCTTAGTGTGGCTGGCTTTGAAAGATTTGAAAAATGTCCTTTTATTGAGACTGAATAACTGGATGTGCTTTTTGCTGCCAATATCAACAGAGTCCAAGGGCCTCCTGTTACTTTGTGCTGGAGTTTTCTTAGGACTTGGAATGGGGTGGGAGAGGGGGTGTGAAAAGCCTCAGAGGATTGTGTTTTGTTTTGCTTTTGCTTTTTTTTTTTTTTTCCTGTCCTTGGCTCATACCGCAGGTTGATGGTAAATATTGGGTAACCGATTTAACCACACTATTCCTCAATTTCCTTATTAGCAATGCTGTCTTGTTTATAAGGAGTTTTGAAATTTTTGCAAACATACAAAACGCTGGTGTAGATGGCCAACGTAGATATCTTATTTCTCATCCATTTGATGTCTCCAGCAGCGGGGACCACCTGCGTCTGACTCACGTGTAGTGATTGTTAAAATACAGATTCTTGGGCCCACCCTCAAATTTCTGAATTAGCATCTCAGGGGATGCAGCCAAAAATCTCCATTGTAAACAGTTTCTAGGGTGATTCTGATGCCCTCCGGTGTGTTGCTCAGAGTTTCTCTGCTTTCTGGTGAGCCAGAGATAGAACTGAAGGGTTTGAGCCAAGCCTAAAAATCCCCCGGTATCTCCCAGGGTTTTCTGGACTGACACTGACCTAATTTGGACCATTTCCCCCAGAGCTACTGCATATCGTGACTGAGTCACTCATTAAAAATATATACTTGAAGCTTTTCTTGCTAATCCTTGTCCTCAAAATCTATATAACCTAGTAGGATGTTCAGGCTAGCAGTTCAGTCAGGAGTAATACGAGATTAACACTCGGACTTCCAGAAAGAACTGAAAGAACAGAGCTAATGAGCATTAGTCTTCCTGCTTTCGGCGTGGTGTTGGACTTCCCCTAGGTTGGGGTCCTGTTTTTGATTTGGCCACTGACTCAACTTTGACCTTGGGAAAACCACTTAATCTTTCTGCAGTTTTCCCCTCCATCCTCATGAAACATTTTCTAGAGAAGCTGTTCAGCTTATTAGAGGAAGAGTTCAGCTATAGTGACCATATGTTTTGCAACTAGATATAATTTAGGAAGCAGTGATTATCTTCGATTCTGGATCAGTAATGATGATTACATCTTGTGACTCAAGATGATAAAAAGAAAACTTGTCCAGTCTTTACCTTTGTGTTGAGAACTGAGTCTTTAGAGAAAAGAGTACTCAGGCTGAAGGGTTTACTGGATAAGATCCTACAGAAACTGCCAAGAAACGTGCAGAGTTCCTGTTCCTCTGCTCAGAAGCCTGGGCTGTTTGCTCCCGGCTGTGACCCACTACCTGACCTTGATGGGGCGATTCTACTGTCGCCCTTCATTCCTCACACTGTTCTTGGACTAATTCTACTCTCTTGAGACCGATAGTGATTTTCTATTATTGCCTAATGAATTACCACAAACTTAGTAGCTTAAAACACACAATTATATCACGCTTCTATGGATCAGGAGCCCTTGCGTGGCTTAGCTGGGTCTTTTGTTCAGCATCTCGCAAGACTGACATCAAGGTATCGGCTGGACCACATTCTCATCCGGAGGCTCAACTGGCGAAGGACCTGCTTCCAGACTCTTTCAGGATGTTGGCAGAATTGTAGCTATAGAGCTCATGGCAGGTTATTTCAAATCCAGCAACAGTGATAGTCTCTGACCTCCCTGATGCCTTTTTAAGGGTCTTACCTAATTAGGTCCAGCCAACTCAGGATAATTACCCTTTTGTTTCACTTAAAATCAACTGATTAGCTTTAGTTACATCTAAAATATACCTTTACCTTTGCCTTACCCCATGGGTTGTGAGTGAGTTACAGGGGAGTCTGGGTGGCTCTGTCATTAGGCATCTACAGTCAGCTTGGGACATGGTCCCAGGGTGCTGGGATCAAGCCCTGCATCAGGCCCCCTGCTCAGCAGGAAGCCTGTTTCTCTCTCTCCCACTCCCCCTGCTTGTGTTCCTTTTCTTGCTATGTATCTCTCTGTTAAATAAATTCTTAAAAAAAAAAAAAAGTGAGTTACACATCCCACTCATACTTGAGAGATGGGGTTTATACAAAGGCATGGGTCATCTTAGAATTCTGCCTACCATAAAACCACAATGAATTAAAATTCTACAACTAAGTATTTGCAAGAACTTAATTGGGGACTTGAAACATTGAATGAATTCTCATTCCAATGTATGTGACCATTTTGTGCATTCTTAATTAGCTAAAAATATCCTTCAGTAAGGGAAGGTATTTGGTCGTCAAGAGGGAAGGAACAGGCTTAACAAGAGTGTGATAGATAAATTGCATCTCCAGTCGTGTCCCATCCTAAGCAACTAAGACATTAATTAGGGATTATGGCTTATCTAGAGAGCAGATCATCTTGAATTATTTTTATTTCCCAATTCACCCAATATGACTCAATTCATGAAAATGAGTTCAGTCATATTTATTCAAGATTACAACTATGAAGTTACTCTTTTAGGAAGAATTATCCCTAAGTCAACCTATAACACTATACCAACACTACCACGAAAGCATAGACAACAAAACCTCCAACTAGGTGTAAGCAATAGTGATCACTTTCCCAACACATCTCATATCAACACACTACAGACATAATGACAATGTTTCAGATTAGTATTGCTCTGTAAATAAAATGCATAACTAAATAAAAAGTGAACAGGCTGAAAGCGATTAGCAGGAGATAATGCAAGAGCTCATCTCTTTATTTTGTAGTATTTGTACAAATCAATAGGAAATCATGAAGCCTTAAATGACAAATGGACTTCACACCCGTAGGATGGCTGTTATAAAAATAATGATAATAACAATATTGATGAAGATGGAGGCAAATTGGAACCTTGTACACTGCTGATGGGAGTATAGAATGATGCAGCTGCTGTGGACAATGGTACGGCAGCTCCTTCAAAGATGTGCAGTAGAATTGCTATATGATCTAGCATTTCCACTCCTCGGTATATACCTAAAAGAATTGAAAACAGGGACTTGAATGGATATTCGTACACCAATGTACATAACAAGATTTTTTATAATAGCCAAAAGATGGCAACAATCCAAGTGTCCACCGATGGATGGATGGATGAACAAAATGCAGTAAATCCCTACAATGGAATATTGTTCAACCTTAAAAAGAAATGAAATGCTGACCCATGTCATAACGTGGACCTGGAAAACATTATGCTAAGAAAACATTATGCAATACAAATACTGTATAATTCCACATACCTGCGGTACCTTCTATAGTCAGATCTGTAGTGAATAGAATTGCGCTTGCAGGCATGGGAGAGGATGGAGTTAGTGTGCAGTGGGTACCGAGTTTCAGGCTGGAAAGATTTAGAAGTTTCAGAGATGAGTGGTAGTGATGATTGCAAAACACTGTCTGTGTACTTACTGCTACAGAATTGTGCATTTAAAAATGACCAAAGTGATCCATTTTATGTGATGTATGTTTTATCACAGTAAAAAAAAAACTTAAAAAGATAAATAGGCCAAGGAGATGAACACGGAGGTCCCAAAATAGGAAATGTTGTAAGCAAGTTGTCCTGGAGAAAGATGCTCAGCTATGTTGGTGTCCAAAGAAATGCAGCATTTTAAATTTCATTTAAAGGAATATCATCTTTTAGTCTAATGGATAGTGAGTATTATGTGTCCAGCACACAAAGTCTGGAATATAATTATATTAAAAACATATTTTACTTCTCTGCTTCTTCCTGTTTTCCTAGTACAGAGATAAATTCTTCATTTAATAATTCTATATTTCCTTTAAAAATTCTATACAAAAGGTAGATCTTAAATCATTCCTGGGACTGTCTCCTCATATGCTAGTTCAATTTTTAAAAAGGTTAAACTTCTTCCTTGAGGTTCCAGTGTATGGAAGGTATGATAAGAAATTTTTAACAAGAATTATATCAAATGCAATTCTGAAATAATTTATTTTATTAAAAATGTGTTTGGCTGCAAAGAGTAATTAGAGGACTTCCACCCAATATATATACAAGTGTTTGTAGTAACAAGAGTCAGAGGCTCTGAGCCGACACTGTGTCCTTAAACTGAATTCTTATTAACTGAGCTCCTTTGCATTCCTGACCTAATAATGGATGCGGCCACACACCTGCTTTATTATCTCTTTGTTATCTCATCATTTCCATGAGTCATGATTATCTTTTGGCAATTTAATGAAGGCTTCTAGAGCAAATCTTTTTTTTTTATTAAGATTTTATTTATTTGACACAGAGAGATAGCAAGAGACAAGCAGGGGGAGTGGGAGAAGGAGAGGCAGGCTTCCTGCCAAGCAGGGAGCCGGATGCAGGACTTGATCCCAGGATTCTGGGATCATGACCGGAGCTGAAGGCAGACGCTTAAGGACTGAGCCACTCAGGCGCCCCTAGAGCAAATCCTTTTAATGGTAATGAAATGTAGCTAAAAATACATCTCTCACTAATAACTTCATCAGAGAATGTGAGCCAGGCGTTATACTAAGCATGCTTTAAAAAAAAAAAAAAATGCTTCTGTTATTTGATTTAATCCTTGTATCCTTCTGCGACAAATGATATGACTCTCATATTATAGGTAAGAAAATAGTCTCAGAGAGTTTTAATAACTCCAAATCACTCAGCGTGTTGGTAGAGCTAGAATTCAAACCTGGGTCTGTCCAGCTCCAAACTTCTGATCTTTCCACTGCATGTAGGAATGTCATTATATTTACTTCCTAAGTGTTAGAGTGATTTATAAGAATGAAAATGTAAACATGTGACTTTGTAAAATAGTCCATCAATAAGCATAGCTCCTAAAATTCCATATTAATCCAGGAGCATTTTTTGGTGTGTGTCCAAGTTGTTTAGCTTTCACAAACAAGCTGTGGTATGTTCAGAATAAAATGCTTCCTATCCATGTCAAAAGTGCAGATTTGTTTCCTGATAAGATGTACTATTTTGGAAACTGTCTATTTCTTATTGTGATTCAGGTGCAAATAACAGGAAAGCATATTTTTTTCCTATCATGGCAAAGGGGAGGTATTTCTAAAAAAGAATGCTTAATGTAATGATTTAAATGGACATTATTTTGTACTGTGAGTTAGGAGAAAACAGATTATAGCACAGGGTTGAAAGAAGTAACAATGGTCTACTGACCTCGATAGGAAAAATCCAGCCAGGGAATTTCCCCAAGACTCTAAGCCATGAGGCAGATCCTCAGAGACACTCAGTGCTCTTCCCTGCCCAATAAAATGAAAAAATGTAAAACTGTAGACTTTCCGAGACATCCAGACAAATGCAAAATGAATTATTTTGCCAGAATTGATATTCATGTCCATGTAAGTATTGAATCACTACATGAGTACACCTGAAACTGACATTACACTGTATGTTAACTAACTGGAATTCAAATAAAAACTTTAAAAAAAATATCTGACATCAAAAGAGATACAAAAAAAACAAACTTGTCTTTGCACTTCTTCGACAACTAAACAAATAGTAATATGTATGTAATGTGAATTTGAAATGGTTGTGAAAACATAAAGAAAATATTTTTTAAATATCCTATTTCTCTTTAGAAATTAAAATAATTTCAGATCCTCCCAAAAAAGTGTGAAGATTGGCCATAAGCCATTCTGCATATGAAAGACAAGCATGAACACACGCGCTTGCGCGCGCACACACACACACACACACACACACACGGCGGTCTCCTCTCACTCAGAGCGGTCTCATCTATGTCTGCTGCTTCTGTTGCAGAGCTCACACGTGCTTTAACCGCCTGGATCTCCCGCCGTACCCAAGCTTCTCCATGCTTTATGAAAAACTCTTGACCGCAGTGGAAGAGACCAGCACCTTTGGACTTGAGTGACCTGGAAAAGCAATGTCGGGCTCCGTACGGACGGGCAAGTTCAGAAGCTGCCCTCTTGAAGAATGGCTGAACATTGGAAGCTGGAAGAGTGCACTTCCGTTAGAGTAAAGCTGAATGCTCTGATTGTCCAGGAACACACACGCTGTCCCATTTGGGGACCGGATAGTGGTGATGAGTCCTCTCAGAAGGATTGGGGTGAGCTTGATGCCCAGGGAACAACCCAACAGTCTTTCAATCAACTGTTGTTGACTGCCAAACTTTTTTCCATTTGTGTTATGTTCCAAGACAAAGACAAACCTGTACACGATCAGATCCATGGTCACTTTTAGGGACTCAGGAGAACCTTGAAACTTACCACTGAACGTGGATCAAGCCACACTGGCAGCACTTGGCCCAATCTCCAAATTAGTGCAAGTTAAATAATATAACAAAAACCAACATGTTTCCTAAAAGTACACTCACTGAAGCCCTACGTTATAGCAGAATGTTCATTTTCTTGCTTCCGAGTGCCTGCATGGTGTGCACCATAGGTTTCAGCTTTCATGGGACACAAGCAAAAATGAAACCCAGTCAACATGAGGTAACTTTACAGATTTGCAATAAGGTGGTCTGTGACAATGTAAATGCCAAGTGAAATGTGTGTAATTAAGGCTGAAGACAAACTGTTATACTATGAATAACTAATGACAGATTTTATGCTTTATAATGCATGAAAACAACTTAAAAATAACTAGCAATTAATCACAGCATATCAGGAAAAACTACACGTGAGTTCTGTTTTATTTTTCATAGGTTCATTATATTTATGTTCTTGGAGATGTATATAAGAACCTGCCTGTCATACTGTGTGTATCGCCTGCTCCATTTCCATGTTCCATGCTTACTCAGGCATCATGCTAGTACGTATCCTTTTAAGCACTCTCAAGAGAACAAAAGGGCCTTTTATTTTTATAAAGGTACAAAAAAATTCCCCGAAATATTTTGCACTGAATGTACCAAAGTTGAAGGGACATTACGACTAACAGCAACTCCATCACATAACAGATGTAATAGAAAATCGCTTCTAAATCAGACTTCCTCACAGTGCCGTGTCTACCACTACAAGGACTGTGCATCTAAGTAATAATTTTTTAAGACTCACTATATGTGATAGTATGATATGCATTTATTTAAAATGCATTAGACTTCTTCCATCCATCAAATACTTTACAGGATGGCATTTAATACAGATATTTCGTATTTCCCCCACTGCTTTTTATTTGTACAGCCTCATTAAACACAAAGCTCATTTAGGGAGCCATCAGCAACACCCAAGAGATCAGCTCTCTTTAGTAATAAGAATTCCATTTTCCCTCATCGATGAAGACATCACAAATTGAAACTCTCAGTACTATATTTCTAAGCCTGCATTTTCACTGATGCATAATTTTCTTATCAATATTAAGAAACAATTTTTCTATGGTATCTCAGAAACTGCATGATATCACTAATGTTATTTCTGCATAATTTTATCAGAGGATGTTCTTCATTTTTATTGCTTTTAGGGTTACTCCACATCATTGTTTATTTCTTGACTTATGGCCATAACTAATTGGAGTCAGTTCTTCAGTAGAGTGAAGTTAAATCATGGATAATAAAAGCATTGGATTAACATTTGGTTTGCCAGCCTGTGGTTTTACAGGCATTGCCCCAACACCTCTTTGAGAATTATAAGTAGCCATGGGATTCCTATTATGGGATGTTGGCCATCTTGTATTTTATAGGGTCACATGCATGGTTTTCACAGGTGGTTTGTAAGAACTAATTGTTGGTTAAGCTGTGTTTACTACTGAGACCCTCCAGAGGAATATCACTCGTGTTGCATTCCTGAACTATGCAACATTCCTGAGCATGGGGAAACGTTCCCCAAAAAAGGTTACCAAAATCTAAAGATAAGAAAGAAGGATTTATCTGTGTACTATAACTGGACCAGAGAAAAAGGGAAGAGAAAAAAGTTTTAATTGGAGATGTTAGTTTGTACTTACTGATCATGAATATAAGTATATATTTAATTTTGCAAACTATTTTTACTTGTTTGTATTTTTTTCATTAAGAGGAAATTTAGTTATAACATACTTAAACACACACACAGACACACACACATCCTTGATGGTTCAGAGCTGGCATTCTCTAAGTAGCTAGTGTAAAAGGTTACACATTTCTTTCAAAAATCGAAGCTAACCATGTTAGCTTTCATTTTGGTTTGTGATACTGTGTTACCATATTCCACATTATTGGGTAAAAGAGGTTTGAAATAATATGCATCTCTTTAATTAATCCTAACAAAAATATTTCTCGTTAAAGCATCTAACTTCTTCCCAAAGCGACTGCTGCTCTAGTTCTCAGAACTGGGAATTAAGGAAGATGTGCTTAGCATATCGGAACACCATGATAACTGACCTATTATTCTTAATTAGTAAAACAAAAAAGTCCAATAGTCACTATAAAAACATTACGTAACATTTCCACAGAATAAATTAGACTTGAATATCCCCTACAAATAGAAATGTCCCTAAATATTTTCTTCTAGACTCTGAGACTAGATGACTTGGCTGTGTGGTCTCGTTTTCTTTAAAAAATTCTTGAGTGACGCTTATAGTACACGGTCTTCTACTATAAAAGACCGTCACGAAGCATTGCGTATGTATGCAGAACGTCGTGTACATGAAGCAAGAGGCACGCTGTTGCCCTTCACTCTGTACTAGCCCCTGGGTTTGGTGATGGAGCCACAGGATTCAAAACCTGCCCTTGGGAAGCTCACAGTCTCAGAAATAGACACCAAGGTTTAAAAAAAAGTATTTTTAATAAAATTTGGTATGTTCTACAATTAAGGAATAAAGAGAGAATGGCTTATTCCATCTGGGAAATCCCCTGAAGCCTTCATACATGGGAGATACTGTGTGGCTAAAAATAAAAATCACATAAATGCTCTTTCTCTTGGTAACTAATGGCATGTGATAGTGTGTCAGCACTGGTCCGGCGGGGAGGCCCAGGGCGCTTTCACACACTAGGGTTTAAAGTGCTCAGGCGAGGAGCTGAACCATGAAGGAGCAGCTCAAGGATCTTCAAATAATCAGAGAAATGGCAAAATTAACTCCAGTATTTTCCCTCTGTTTCTCCTCTCATCTGCACTTCTATGTAACTTCAGTTTTCAGGGGGAAAAATCCCCAGTCCTCGAGCCCAACCCACTTCGGGGGTCAGGACGTTTATTTTGTGCACAAAAACAAATGGATCTTGGCTAAAGAAGTGTGGTCACAATTTTGTGGCGTATGTTGGGTGTATTATTTAGTGGACATCCTATACTCGAAGGGAAATCCGTTTCACCTGCATTAACCATGAGACGTGCTGAAACTGTATCGAAAATGATGAGCGGTAAGGGTAGAATATGTGTGGGCATCGCTTTGGAGTTTCAAAGTGCTTTCCCGTGTGCCATCTTAAATCTGTTGCTGCTCTCATGCTTCTGGGGGGTAAAAGGTATCAAACCCAGCTGGGTGGAGGTTGATTTTCATGGATCAATTTCCACACTTAATGGTTACAACTCTAGTTTTCGTTTCAAACAATGTGGAGACTGATGTTTCTACAAACATATTCCACTCTCAGTGAATCTTGCAAGATGTTGCATCTGCCCAAATTCTCATTTTTTTCAAACATTTTTAAAATGCGTCACGTTCTGAAAAGCTTCTGGAAGGTACTAGTATATTCGTGGGGAAAAAACTCCTCATGGACTTAATACTTGCATTTTACTACTTGTTATGAGAAATTTAAAACATTGCAAAATTATGGCATTTGGTGGATTTCTACAGGAGTGTGGTTTATTATTATTTGGAAGCATAAAAATGGGGAAGAAAACCCGCTTTAATCACTAACCTTATTTTATTTTTTAATTCTTAATGAGGATGGATCTAGAAGGTCTGGGAGGTAGGCTCCAGTGCTATGGATGAAGGAACCCTTGCAGATTCTCTTTTCCTTTCTGTCCTCTTCATAGTCACTCCATTTTTGTCTGTCTTTCTGCACAAGTTGTATTTATGACTTGACCACTTCTAAACATCTTTAAGAAATGTAAGAAAACATCTTACAGTAAAGAGTCTGAAGGTCTTTTCAACTAAATTGTGTTGGAGAGATTCCCAAGGCAGGTGGTAGATTTGTTTATCTCACATGGAAGCAGAGGAAGACGAGAGACATTAAAGCTTTCTAAACTAAGGCCAATGGCTGCCCACGGGAGGGGCGATTCAAGCGAAAAGCAGACAAGAGAAGCCCAGCAGTTGTGTTCCACCCCGGCCGGAACCCAGTGCTAATTCCTGACCAACTGTCAAGACTCTGGGAGGTAGCTGCCTTCCAAAGAACTGGGACAAAGGATATAACGCGTGTGCGTGCTGCCCCTAATCACAGAACTTTGGGCCAGAAGGAATGCAGGGATGGTTAAGACAGGATCCTAGCAAAGGGAAAGTAAAAACAAGGGCTGGGAAGATCACCTTTGGGCTTCAATTTGGTTTCTGACCTTCGGGAAGAAAAGAAGAAAAGAACGTCCTGCTGCCTAGTGAGGACACTGCTTGATAATCTGCCTGGTGGGAAATTAGCCTCGCTGTGTAACTTCGGTAGGCTGATAACATCTTCGGTATTGCACAACAGAACTTGAAAGTATTAAAGCTAACCCACAGATGAATCAGGAAAATTTGACAATTTAGCATTAAATTATGTTGTGGATTTGGTTTAACTTCAGAATTACTGTGGCTATTATTGAACTTTATAAGTTAAAAAAAAAATGGTGTAGCCTGACATACTTATGATGCTTAATTTGTTTCTCAGCAGACATTCTTTGACATGAGAATAGAGCTTTTGGGACATTTTCGTGGTTTCTAGTGGTTAGTTAAATGTTCCCTATTAATCCAGGAAGCAGAAACTCAAGAATTGGGTTGCCGAATTGCAAATGGAGACCTGATCAGTGTTTCCAATTTTCCAGGAAGCTGATCAAGACTGAAAACACATTGGCTCAGACTTACTCTGCTAGGCAGTTTACTTGGCTTTCATGATGGCACAGTTCAGCAGCATTGGCTGGCCCTAGTTTTAGGGCTTCTGGGGAAAAAAACAGAGTAATCATATTTACATACATGATCTTAGCATCTAGTGGCCTTGGGCAGGTGATATCTTTCCATCTAATTTTCTCTTAGGACATTACCTCCCTGAGAAGTGTCGATAGGTCTCTGGTGGGATTCAGGCTGAGTTAGCTATTACTGATGCAGGTAAGGAACCATCAGTAAACTTCCAGTTACTACACCTTCTGTAAAAGAGGATGGATAATGTTCAAGAAATACCTGGGAAGTACTAACCAGGAAACACACAGACCTGAATGTTCTTTTAGGACCTTAATGCTTTAAAAGCTGTTATTACAACCTATTTTTCTTTATGTGATATCGTAAGTAAAATCTGAAGCTGTTAATATATTGGAAAGTGCATAAGATTACATGTTTTTATAATAGGGATGCAGGCATTCCAAAATAGAAATACATGCATCTCTCTTGCCTCTTACTGAAAGTATTAATCTAATTTTATAATAACGCTTACTTTTTAATATTAAGGCTCTGTAAAAAAAAAAAAACCATATTTATTTCTAAGATTTCAGTAGAGCACAGGTGATGTATTTTTTTAAGCCTTTCCATTTCTTTTCACCAACTCCAGCCACGTGTCCATTATTCCATGTGTCACAGTCAAGAGCTATGTTTCTTTCTATTTTTGTTGAGTTGATTTAAGCTTCGTATTCGTCCAGTGTGACTTTTAACAGAGAACTAACGGGAGGTATTTAGTATTGACTTTAAGACCTGACAGTTCTCACTTCACCTTATATTTAAATTTCATCTATTTTTTTCCAGTGCAAATAATGCAGATTGTTGACATCCTAGAAATGATTTGTGGGTGGTATTAAATGGAGCCTGAGACTCTGAAATGTAGACTAGATGTTGGTTTTCTGGAAAGCTTGTATTCTTATCCTCACCTGAACCCCTGACTTTTGTGTTGTATTTTTTTATGATTCCAAAATGCTTTGAGGGAAAGATATTTTAATGTGTACAATTTGTTTTATTTTCATACTGATCTCTATTTTTGTTTAAAACCATTTTGCACCATGAAATCACTTAATCCAAAATAAATCTTCTTTAAAAAAATAGATTATTACTTCTCTGTGATACATTTGGGAAAGAAAAAACTCAAGAAAAAGAGAACAAAGTAGGGATAAAGGTCTCATGGGATTAGCATGCAACTTTGTGGATACGGGAAGTTCTCTTTTCATGGTATTTATAATTAAGAATCCATTTTGTTTATCCCTAAAAGAATATTTTGGTATTTGATAGCCCATCAAATACTGTGGGAGAAGTGAATAACTCAGGTGATAATGGGCTGAGACTATTTGTTAAGCCATCTTGGTTGAATGTTTGTTGCATACGCGCGTCTGCATACCACCTGTACCACTGTCACCCATGTCAATATCATCCAAGGATCACATATTCACAAGCCGATAGGGGCCAACGAGGTATTGCATGAGTGAACCTGGCTGGCTGTAAGCAATACAGAGGTGGGATTTACCCCAAGTGTGCATTCTTATATTTTACTCCAGCTCTAGTCACATAAAATTCAGGTCCAGTGCTGAAAGTTCTTCTGATTTATCAAGAGAAACCTAGAAATCTAAAAATTTTTTGTGATATTTCTAGATTTTTTGAATCCAGTGGATCAAAGCAAATATGTCTGTTAGTTGAATTTGCCTTCTAACCAGTTTGGAACCCTTTATTTAATCAATTGCACTATCTTTTATAGTTGATTGATAGTGTAAATGAATTGACTAAATACATGAACTATTACTAAGACAAGTAGTTAACAGAAGAGACGGGGGAGGAGAAAGGCAGCTGCAGAGGAGAGCAGTTGCTGAAGGACATACTTGAACATGATCCGTGCTTACCAGTGTCTTTCCAAAAACCAGCTTGTATTAAACCATGTGAGTTAAAAGCATGGTCAAGATTTCATGGAACAAGTGTGCCATTAAACTCTTCATTCTGTGTTTTAGACTAGAAATAAATTTCAGATACCACATGAGAGCAGTCGAAGGAAAGACTCATCCTAATTATAATGACTACTTTGTCATCGCATTGAAAGGGAAGAGCAAGAGATTGCATTCATGGCACTGACTTCCTGGTTTCGGTGTCATATTATTCCACCTATAGTGTTGGACCTCAGTGTAATTTTATAACGATAAATTTATCTGCCTTCATTATATTCTTTTGTTAAAACCTGAAACGTATTTAGTTAGCGAATGTTTTAATAATGCATCATTTCCACCATCCTACTAATTGCTCCCGTGAAGTCTTTCTTGGTGTGTGTGTGTGTGTGTGTGTGTCTTTTTTCTTTTTAAATAACATACAATGTATTATTTGCCTCAGGGGTACAGGTCTGTGAATCATTGGCTTACACACTTCACAGCACTCACCATAGCACATACCCTCCCCCATGTCCATAATCGAGCCACCCTGTCCCTTTTCTTGGTGTTTTTTTATTTCATCCTTTAGCTAGAAAGCATTTAACCTCTTTATCAAGAGGGGGAAAGGTTTTTTCTTACATACTTTTCTCTATTGATCAAAATGTTTACCTGTTAATGGCTTTTTTTTCCTTCAAAATAGGTACTTCCTTCTGTAGCTATTAGGTGACTAGTATAAATTTTTCAAACAAATTAAATATTGAAATATAATTGAAATGAGAACATCTGATAAAGATAAAATGATCACACTGATAGAAATCAGCTTCACATATTTCATTGTCCTCATTACTATAGGTTCTTTCAAAAGATTTTTAGTCACTGGTTGTCCCTTTAGAAAAAGCAAGCAATTTCCCAAAGTATAAATCATTGGAACAATGTATAATTCTCTGACAATTTATAATAATCTTATAAGATACTACCTCTTACTACACACAAAAATGGAGTAATAAAATACTTCATGTCTATTTGGTATTCAGTTGGCATTGGCAAAGGGATCCCAAGTCCAAATTCTTGAACTTTGTCATGACATTGCTCATGATATCCCTCTCCCTGCTTCTACCCCCAAGTTAAATCCTAAACTCAAGGCCAAATAAAGAACTGCTTTTTATTACTATGAGGCTTTTCCTCCGATGCCAAATGAAGTCTTCTTTTAATTGGATTAAAACATATGAAGGGCTTCTTTTGCAGTAAGTAGAGTCGGTTCTAAGGAGATCAAAAGAGGTCAACAGGCTTCTATACCTGTTTCTTCCTACCCCCACACTCCTAGCTTGACTCTTATGTGCCTCACTGAGGGAAAGGCAGGTTCTAAGAAGAGAAACCCAGCCAATAAGGAGAAGTAAGAGAATATGTTGCTTTATGACTCTGAATATATAACATGTGACTCCATAGCTGGTCCACATGGCCCGCTCTACAACTTCCTAGGGCAAAGGAGTCCCTTAATGGAAAAAGTACTACTGACAAGTCCAGCGAAATGAGAAAGCCAAAAATGAGGTAGAACGAGATGCTCAAACCTAACTGAGGCTAGGAAGCTCTCTTTATCTTCCAACCTCAAGGCCTGGAAATGCAAGAGAAATCTCAAGCAATAAAATCACAAAAGAGAACAAGTTCCTGAACCTGATCAATCCAGATCAGCATTTCTTTTTTGAGGATGGAATGAGGGAGAATGGACAGGAGCTATACATTTCTCCTGGGGGCAATTCCATTCTGGAATGATTGGCTTCCCAAACCAAAGCAACAAAACGAACCATTTTTAACTGTTGACTAAAGAACTACTCACTAGTTATAGATAATTTACTATTATTCCATTTTCAATTAAGAAACCATGTCAAAAAAATTTAAATGTGGCACCCAGTGACCATGGTAGAGGATCCTCCAAATATGGAAATGTAGCTGGAAACCAATGCTACTGAACAACATGACTTGTCTGCTTCACTCACTTCTAAGTAAAACTTTCAAATATCATCAAGCTTGGTTTTAATTTGAAAATGGAAGTTTTCCCTTATTAGCTTTAATAACAACTGGTCCCTCGCTCCCCAAAATACTGAAGGAGTTTGATGATCCCGTAAGATAGCGCTTTAATTTCTCCTCTTCCTTGAACCGACATTGTGTACCCTGGGGTGTGCTTGCATTGCTTTGAAAAGCAATGTCTGTATCATCAGAGTTTCTTCCTCATAGGGTACGACTGATGAGTTGGAACTAAAATGTTTAGGTTTGTTTTCTCTCATCTGCAATTAACCTGTCTGTTATATCACTCATAACAATGTTTAAGGAGGAATGAAGATAGCAGGTTGTCTGAATCTTGGAACCAAGCAGGAATGCCAATAGTTTTGTGGCTGGCGTACATGTACAGAGTTTTTCTAACCAGCCACATCATTTGGGTGTGGTGATGGTTGTACACATACACGCTACTAAAATTATGTTTCCTAGCTGACTTTGACCTGTGCTAAGGTAAGGCCCTTAGTTAGGATATAAAACATATTTTAAAAATTAGTCCTGGGCACCTGGGTGGCTCAGTGGGTTAAAGCCTCTGCCTTCAGCTCAGGTCATGATCCCAGGGTCCTGGGATCGAGCCCCACATCAGGCTCTCTGCTCAGCGGGGAGCCTCCTTCCTCCTCTCTCTCTCTGCCTGCCTCTCTGCCTACTTGTGATCTCTCTCTGTCAAATAAATAAATAAAATCTTAAAAAAAAAACTTTAAAAATTAGTCCTACACCTTGGAGAAATGACTGATTCTAGGAAATAGTTAAGATAAGCCTGAAACATTATGTAGTGCTTGAAAGTAGGGAAGTACTTTTTTTTTTAAAAAAAAAAAGCCCCAAAGATGGAAATGTGTTGAACAGTTACAGGAGACAAATGAAAGGGTTCCAATGGTCAAAGCTAGAACAATCTGAACAAGAAAATAAAAAAAGTAATACTGAGTTACAACACAAAATGCGAAATAAATGAAGTCCATACTGATAAATAAATGAATAATTAATAAAGAAGAGACAAATCTTTCATGCAGAAGAATTCCAAATGATTTATGTAAAGACTCCATCCTTAAATGTGGGAATGTTCATTCATTCATTCATTCCCTCCAAGGAGCACAGCACAGAAGGCAGGTGGGGGAGAAGAGTAACTTCATAGTGAAGAAGCCTGACAACCACTACCTCAGTCAGGTGATCAAGGCCCATATCAACAGTCCTAACCCATGTGGCTTGACATGATGTGATAAAAATGGCACCTTACCTCTGTGGTCTTCTTCCTCAAACCCACCACCTCAGTTTAACCACGAGAAAAACATAAGACAAATGCCAATGTAGGAGCCTTTCACAAAATGCCTGACCTCTACTCCTCAAAACTATCAATATCATGGTCATCAGAACCAAGAAAAATCTGAGAAACAGAACAGCCACGGTCAAGAAGATCTTAGTGAGACAGAGTGACTGAACGTGATGATGTAACCTGCATAGAACTGTGGAATGGAAAAAGGACATTAGGTGAATGCTAAGGAAATCTGAGTGAAGTATGGACTGTAGTTAAAAATAGTATATCACTACCATAGAAGCTTACGTAACCTTCATTAATAAATAAGATTTGATAAGAACATGAGGCCTATTCTTGGATAAAAGGGTGAAAGCACCCATGTTTACAGAACGGTGTGAGGCAGTAGCTTTCCCACTGGAGTGTCACGTGACAATAAAATTTAGCTCCATGCACAACCTTTCCAACAGTATTTGGTTGGTGGGAGCAGGAGAATGGCTTAGTGTTGTGCACTTTATATAGAGGCCACTCTTAGGCAACAGGCCTGAGTGATGGAAACTTGAGCGAGGCAAAAAGGCCCACAGTGACTACCAAACAGGCACATTAAGTGTCCCACATTGAAATAGCCATAGGCCCTAACTGACCCATGAGCTATTTGCAACAAGGCACAGTTCCTAAGATTATCAAAAAGAGAAAGTTCCATATGTTCCCATACTTCCTCACTCTGCCCTGTCACTATAGCCCCTCACCACCACCACGTGGCAGATGGTCTATTTTTGCTGTCCTGCCAGCTGCTCCCTGGTAGTGTATTCAATAAACTTCTATCTCTTTGTTCTGCCTTGGGTGAATTTTTTCACTACCCATGCCACTGGCCCCCATCCAACCAGAATATATCACACTTTACATGTGATTAAAAGGAACATTAACTGATAACAACTAGTAATTATCATCCATACTTACCATTATTATATAAAACGGAATAAAATTCAGCACCCACATCAAGAGGACAATCTCAGAATAAATATCTTTTAAATAAATTCATTTATTTAATAATCAGGTTCTACTCTGTTATTTACAACCCAACAGTCCTAGTTACTATATTCTATAAAGTATGAAGTACTTTCTCTGGCATATAGGAAGTGCTCAAAAAATGATAATTATGGGGGCAATTTTCTGTTATCTGACCTCCTACATGGTTGGGCACTGCCTTACCTAAAAGGAGTCCTGGTCTGGTGTTGAAAAGGTGGACTGGTTTTGTTGAGACCTATTCACTGCTCTGCTGCTCTGACCAAAGAGATAAAAGTTCCTCCCTTTGTTTTGACCCATTTCTCTCCCAATAGGTCCATTTGTCTCAATCACATTCACGAGCCAGTAGTTAGAGTCTGTTCTATCCTTTGAGGAGGCCCCACTTCTTCATCCACTGTGCGTCCAGATATGAGAGCCACATTTTCGTGTGATACTAGAAAGCTGGGAATAGTATCATGTCAGATTCACCCAAGAAGCAGAAACAAACTCTTGGTCTTTTCTTTTCTGAAGGCTCATCCCTCACATGCTAAGGCACCAAGGTATAGTTTATAAAAACATGGCCTTCCTCCGCCAGAGTGGCTAAAATTAAAAGGACCAATGATAATGAGAGTTGGCAAGGATATGAAACAATGAGAATTCTCTGCATTGTGGTGGGTAAGAGTGTAAACTGATGAAATCAGAGAGGGAGACAAACCATAAGAGACTCTTAGTCATAGGAAACAAACTAAGGGTTGCTGGAGGGGAGGGGGGCCGGAGGATGGGTTAACTGAATGATGGACATTGGGGAGGGCACATGATGTAAAGAGCATGGGGTATTATATACTACTGATGATCACAGAACTAAGAATACACTATATGTTAATTAATTTAAATTTTAAAAAGAGTGTAAATTGATGCAATCACTTTGAAAAAGAGGCAGAACTGACCAGAACTAAACATATGAAAAGCTATGACCAGCAATTTCACTTTTGAGTGTTTGCCCAACAGAAATGAGTGTACCAAAACATGCATTCAAGAATATACATAATACTCCAGTAATAATAACACACTGGAAATACTGCAAATGTCCATCAACATTAGAATAAATAAATAAGTTGTGATTCTATTAATTTATTGGAATATAACTCAAAAAGGAAAAAGAATCAATTACTACTATAAGCAAAAACATGGATGAATCTTGCAGACAAAAGTAGCCCAGGGTGCCTGGGTGGCTTAGTGGGTTAAGCCTCTCCCTTCGGCTCAGGTTGTGATCCCAAGGTCCTGGGATCGAGCCCAGCATCGGGCTCTCTGCTCAGCAGGGAGCCTGCATCCCGCCCCCCTCTCTCTGCCTGCCTCTCTGCCCACTTGTGATCTCTGTTTGTCAAATAAATAAATAAAGTCTTAAAAAAAAAAAAAAAGTAGCCCAGAACAAAAGGGGGTGTATCATAAGATTCCATATATACATGAAGTTTGAAAACAGGGAACAGGGCCTGTCATGAAGGAGTCAAAATAATGGTAGACTTGGGAATATTGCCTGACAGGAAGTGCAGAGGAACCTCTGGGGGGCTAAAAAATGTCTTATTTCTTTATCTGGATGGTGGTTACAGGGATGCATACATATTTGGATTTTATCAAGCTGTACTTAAAATATGAGGAATTCTTATATGTAAGTTAGAGGCTAATATAAATATCAAAAAATTTAAAATCTAATTTGCTTAAAACAAAACATGGTCTTTGAAATATGACAAATCTATCTCCTTATCCTGGCTCTGCCACTTCTTGGTTAAATGACCTTTGGCAATCTCACCAGTATGAGTCTCACTTTTTTCATTCGTAGGATAGGGATAAAGCCTTTCTCATGCAGTGTTTTTTATGTTAAATGAGATAATGTGATTCTAACATACTGCTTTGCATTTGGTAAGTTCTCAGTTTCCCCTTCCTTTCCCCTGCTGTTCTGGTAGAGTGGCCTCCTTGTTCCTATACATTGTCTTTAGGAAGCCACCAGATCTCAGA
Organism: Mustela putorius furo; assembly: GCF_011764305.1. NCBI lineage: Eukaryota > Metazoa > Chordata > Mammalia > Carnivora > Mustelidae > Mustela > Mustela putorius. The sequence goes on along the minus strand of NW_025421341.1, from coordinate 2,479,697 downwards.
CCTATTCTAGGGAAAGGTGATTGACTTAACCTAACTCTCGTAGAACAGATTACCAAATCACCTATTTCCTCAGATCCCTTTGGAAAACTCTTCTGGGAATGATTCTCTCATCTGTCCATCCATCCATCTGTCCATCCATCCATCTGTCCATCCATCTATTCATCCAACCGTCCTTCCACCCAATCAATAATTATTGAGTTGTTAGTTTGTGCCAGGCACCATGATAGGTGCTGGGAAAATGCTGGTGTAAAAGCAGACACAGTTCCTGGTCCTTGGGAATTTACAATCTTGTTGGGAAGACAAGCAGTAAACAAATAAATCCATCATTATTAATTATGATAAAAAGTACTATAAAGAACACAGGGAAAGCCTCTCACAGGTTGTAACATCTAAAGTGAGAACCGAAGGTAGAAAAGCAGCCAGTCATTGGAAGATCAGAGGGAAAACTGCACTATCCTATCATTGAAGTCTTGTAACATCCAAAATAATTACACAGTAAACATTAAAGACATACTCAACGCCCGCAAGAGTCTTCTCACATGTGAACGCCAACTGTAACATCCACTCTGCTTCTCAGAAGAGATTTTTTGCAGACTTCCTGTTTCTTAAAAGTTAAACTACCAGATAAGTAACTTTCCACTACAGGAAGACAAACTCATTTGTGTAATGAGTTATGGAGATGGGACGTTTGGGAAATAAGAAATGGAAACAGGTAACCCAGTCCCTGAGGCGGTGCCCTGAAAAGGCCATGGGACTTGCTGCGTGAGGTCCAAGTCTGTCTCCATTCCACCGTATGACCTCAAGCAGGTCACTTCACTTCTCTGAACCTGAGTTTCCTCATGCGAGAAGCAGGAGTAATAAAGACTATCTCAAGGTTATGTTTCAAGAATTAAGTAAATGACATTTACAAAGCATCTTGCATGAAAAAGTATGATCATGCTTTATTAAAACATTCCTGTCATTTCACTATAAAAACTTTAATCCTTTGTGCTCATGTAATCTCATTACAGAAGTGTCATATTTTAAAAATAAGTACCCTCCTTTCTCTTAAATGTCTTCCGTGAACCTCGGCTATTGACTTGGAATTCTTAGTTCTGTGTTAGATCTTATTACTTGGGATGGTACATCATTCTGGATTTTCCTAATTCCCCACCCCAAAGTGCCCAGGAAATCCGGAGCAGCAGTGGGGGTCAGCGAGTTGGGAACACAGGAGTGGTAAGTTTTGGGGTAGGCCCAGTGCTATACATGGTTGCAGGCAGAATGACCAAAGGGCTCAGCCTGGCTTTGCCCTCCGGACTTTGGGCCCTGCTGACATATTACAGCCTCTTTTCCTTCCCTGTTGTCCAAGGTGGCTCTATGGTAGGGCCTCTTCTACTCAGAGAAAAGGGTGGGGATGGGGGAGGCGAGAAAGCAGATCAGATCATTTTGCTCATTGGATTTCCCGTCTCGTAGGGGTAGCCCCGAAGGGTTGACAATCTTCGCTTCTAGACCAGGGCCCAGACCTCAATTGGAAAAGTCACTCTCAAGAGTCTTTTTTCCTCATTTGTCTAGTGGGGTGTGGTAAGCCTTGCTCCCAATATCCTCAGGGTAGTTGAGGCTTCGATAAAACACAGCCTGTAGAAGCTCCATGTTAACTAAAATTCCGTACAGACTTTAGGGGCCCTTAGTAGGAATAAATTCTGTGCCACATTCAGCGTACACGGCTGACCTAGAAGCCTTTTAGACCTGCTTGGGCCTGAGTTACTAGAAGGGGATTTTTCTAGGTCGGTGAGTAATAGACAGTGTCTCCAAGGTGTTGCCCATTTTTCCTTTGAAAGGGCAACCTTCTCCGAGATAAACTTTGTAGTGAGAAGAACATGTTTTAAAATTACACAAAACTAGCCTATTCCAATAAATTGTATAACTTATTTGGGAAAATCTAAATGTATTACCGACCTCAGTTAAACCGAGCAAGGCTCCCTGAAGAAAGGGGAACTGATTAAATCTTTATTTCTGCAATTTCCTGTTCTTAGCAAGTGGAGAGAAAGACAAACACCCTGGGTGAGAGACAGGAAGACACAGACTAATGACTTGATGCCTGTGCAGCTTCTCTCAAGTACACCAAGATAATCACCTGCAAAGTGTTAAAAAGCAAAACAAAACCAAAAAAACCCCCTCATTTTAAAAGATGCACCCCGAATTTAGGCTTGAGAAAAACAGGTTATCATTGGTTATCACATGTGCCTGCTTTTTCATTTCTCAACACGTTTCCAAGGGGAGGTGTGCTGATGAACACTTTTCTGTTGACTTCTCCTATAAACAAAACTTTCCTCTGAGACTTAGCTGTGGAGAAATCAGAATCCAGATCCAAGAACCCCTAACTAAACTCAAACCTGGACAAAAAGCATGAAGGGGGGGAGGGGGAAAGACAGGCTATTTTCCTTGTATGTTTTTCCTGGATTATTTCAAGGCACTACTTGAAAGGATCCTTAATTGGAGGTAGTATTTCAATTGTAGGAGAAGATACTTTGTCTGGTTGAAATTAATTTAAGTCCCTAATAATCTGAGCTATCGTCATGAAATGGGAAGCTCTGAAGGGCCTAACTGGCCCACATACTTTTCACCATTGAAGCCTAGCAAGAAAATGGCCAGAATAACATATTTTAAAATTTGCTTGCAAAAACTGTAGAAGGCAGAACCATTCCAGGCCCTAGGAGCTCAGACAGAAAAGCATTATATTTTATATATCGTATAAAATAATAATGAAAAGTACCTCATAGGAACCAGTTCCAAAATCCTTTCTGGATAATTTGGTATGTTTGAAAGCTTGTGTGCTGTTCATGCCTCTTTAAAGCACTCTGTAAAACAAGATACTCTCAAATGTGTCAGAACATTTCTGTTTTGATTGGCTCACAACTGCTCGAGGTACTTGCGATGAGTTATAATGAACTAAGCCCATGGCATGGCGTCATCACTCATTTTCTTCAGCGCCTCTTGCCCATTTTATAGAAATTGCATAACCAGGAAGTAACACAGTGAAAACCTTACACTCTGCTGGTTAAAAGTTCGATCACAATCCCAAAATCGAGCTAAAAGTTTATAGCTATAATAAACATTTTTTTTTCATCTTTCAAAATGCTAAGCGTTTGTTTATGTAGTTACTTGTTTTCTATAGCAGATAAAGCAAGAAATAAGTTTATTTCACTTTTTCTTTCCTTTAGTTAACCATGGTTTGTTTGTGGGATTCCAGAAAGGCTCATGTTAAAATAAACCGAGATCTATAACTACAAAAGTTAACTCAGAAAGCAGTTCTTGGTACAATTTTTCAGAGTTATTAACTGCAAACAATATGGGTCTCTGGATGATTGAAGCTACAAAGGAACATATTTGAAGGATATTGCATAGCTCACAGAACAGAGATCTGGCCTGGAGAACCAGGGTCAAGGCAAGATAACCAAGGAATAGTATACAAAATCACACCCATGGATTTTTTCAGGTGAAGACAACACTCCTGCCGCCCAATGGGATTCTAGGCTACGGTTTGTGCTATAGACACCACTGAGAATAGACAAGGGAGAGGCCACGATGGGGCACCTGGGTAGCTGGGTGGGTTTAAGCCTCTGCCTTCAGCTCAGGTCATGGTCTCAGGATCCTGGGATCAAGTCCTGCATCCGGCTTTCTGCTCAGTGGGGAACCTGCTTCCCCCTCTCTCTGCCTGCCTCTCTGCCTACTTGTGATCTCTCTCGCTCTGTCAAATAAATAAATAAAATCTTAAAAAAAAAAAAAAAAAGGAGAGGCCACGAGAAGTGTCGCTTCAGGGACCTGATTTCCCTGCCACTTCTCCTTCTGTCACTGAGTTGCTCCTGGCTCTAGCCTCACTTGCTCCAGATCAAGGCTCAGGTGTGTACCGGTGGTTGATAGAACCTGGGGTAAAATCGAGTTGCACGTGAGGCTAGAGCGAGAGTATTTGGCACTTTCGCCACCTCAGACTCAAAGGTGAGAAATTCTCCTAATACTGGAGGGAGGAAGATACGATGTATCCATGGCATGACGTAAGTTCCAAAGCAGGGAGCCCAAACTGTTCCTATGATTAGACCAGTAGTTCTCAATTTTTCTAGTTTTCAAAATTACAAAGAACCCCAAAGGGATTTTTACCTATGTGGGTTGTAATTGTCTATTTTCAGCATATAAGAAATTAAAAGAGAAGTTTTAAATGTATTTATTAATTCACTTAAGATAATAAAAATTATACGTTAACATAAATGACATGCTTTATGAAAATCGTTGTATTAAACAAAACAAAAGAAAGTGATGATACAGGAGGCATTTGTTTTACATGTTTTGTAATCTAATTTCTGGCTTAATAGAAAAGAGTCAGGTATAGGCAGATATGAGAACACACCTGCTTTTACACTAATTTGTTGTTATATCACACACTCTGAGTCTCAGGAAAACAGAATTATACACTTGTGAAAGAATAAGAGTGAAAAGGAAATAAATAATTGTGACTTTGGGGACTCCCTAAAAAGGTGTAAAGTCTCCGTACTACAGTTGGAGACTTACTCCATGAAAGATTCACTTTGTGATGGAAATTCGATGGTATATATTATATTGACACATACAATTCTTTGGATCCCCTTCTTTTTAAAAAGATTTTATTTATTTATTTGAGAGAGAAAGAGAGCGAGTGAGCGTGAGTGGGGTGAGGGGCAGAGGGAGAAGCAGACTCCCCACTGAGCAGGAAGCCGGGGCTCCATCCTGGGCTCTGGGTTCATGACCTGGGCCAGAAGGCGGATGTTTAACCGACTGAGCCTCCCAGGCACCCCTCTTTGGATCCTTTTCTGCATTCCTGTCACATACATTTTTATTCAAAATTTGGAAATTTTTCTCAGAGTTTGAGAGGATTGGGCCTGTGTCAAATTGCTTGTATAGTAATTTGCATAGTCTACGAAATAATGACAGACTATATTGGGGTTATTTTCTTTAAAATATTTTATTTATTTGAGGGAAAGAGAGAGAGAGAATCTCCGGCCCGATGAGTGCCCGATGAGCGCAGAGCCCGACACAGGGCGAGATCTCACCACCCTGAGATCATGACCTGGGCCAAAATCGAAAGTTGGATGCTTAACTGACTGAACCAGGCCGGCACACCTGTATTTTGGTTATTTTATGGATTTGTCCTCTCCTTTAGTATCAGAGATGATTTCTGGCTTTAATTTCTGATTCTGTAACTCTAAGTGTGGGTATTTTAAGCAATGAGAGTTATTCATTCTTTTTTTAAAAAAAGATTTATTTAGTTATTTAGTTGACAGACAGAGATCACAAGCAGGCAGAGAGAGAGAGGGAAGCAGACTCCCTGTTGAGCAGGGAGCCCAATATGGGGCTCGATTCCAGGACCCCGAGATCATTAATAGGGTACATTTGTCATAATTAATGAACTGATATTTATTAGCTGATATTAATTCATACTGTTAACTAAAATTCATACTTTATTAAGTTATTGTTCAATGTCATTTTCCTGTTCCAAATTCTCGTGCAAGATACCACAATTAGTCATCACGTTGCCTTAGATACCACTCAATTATGACTGTTTCTCAGAGTTCCCCCCCCCTTTTTTTAACTTAACATATAATGTATTATTGGTTTCAGGGGTGCAGGTCTGTGATTCATCAGTCTTACACAATTCACAGCGCTCACCGTAGCACATACACTCCCCAGTGTCCATCGCCCAGCCGCCCCATCCTTCCTAACCCTCTCCCCTCCAGCAACCCTCAGTTTGTTTCCTGTGATTAAGAGACTTCTCTTGTTTTTTATGATTTTCACAGTTTTAAAGAGACGAGGCAAGAAATTTGGATGTCCCTCAACTGAGGATGTCCTCAACTGGGATTTATCTGGTGTTTTTCTCATGGGTAAATGGGGGTCATGGGTTCTGAGGAGGAAGATGACAAAGGCCAAGTGTCGTTGTCTTTATACCATGTTAAGGGGACGTGTTGTTAATGTGATTTGTGATGATTTGTTAACCTGGACACTTGGCTTGAGGTAAGTGATTGTAATCTGTCTGTCAGAAGTTTTTCACTGTAAAATTAATTTTCCCCCTACCTTTCCACACTGTCCTTTTAGAAGACTGTCACTATGCATAACCCACACTCAAGGAGGGGGGAGTTCACTCCATCAACTTGAAGAGTAGCTATATTCAGAATTCTTCTGTATGAAGGAAAGATTTATTTACTTAATCAATCATTTTCTATATTAGTACATACTCATGCACATCTATGTTACTCTTTGGTTTATAATCCGATACTACTTTATATATTTAACACGGTGGCTCAGATTGTCCCAGCTTTGGTGGTTGGGAGCTCTTTCAGTGGGCTCTTGGGTCCCTTTGACATATTTCCTTCCCTATTCCTAGAAACATCAATTTCTCTAAGGAGGCTTGGTTCCTTTTAGTAGAGAATCATATGGGAAAGCGAGGCCTGAGTGTTAGATGTGCTTCTTGTTACTGTCATTGCTTCTACGTGCTCTGACCCATATCTATGCGTATCTATAAATATTTCTATGTGTAAACGTTTGCATCTATGTTAAGTTCAACATTGTTCAACCAATGTCTCTAACTTTAATCCATTAGCACATGGGTCATTCTAGCCCCTTCCTCTTGCTTTTGTTATATATTTGCATTTATATTTTTATTATATATACTTTGTATATAATAAAATTATATTATATATTATTATAAAATATTACATTTTATTTATTTATTTTATTATAAAACATTATATATTTAATATATTGTATATATCATATACTATATATATATTGTAATTTATATTTTTAAAATGAAAAAATTTTGAAATAGTAGTTGTAAGAGGAAACAAAAAGATGAAAAGATCAGGGACTCCAGGCACGAAGGTGAATTAAATACCCAAGAACCCTCTACTCTATTATTGAGCACCGTAGCTATTAAATACTCACAGTAAAGGGCCAGATAGTAGAAGGCGAGCTTGAATCCTGGCTCTCCTGGTGACCACTCCACTAGTGACGCAGACTATGTAACTTCCCTGTCCCTTGGTTTTCTTTCTCTGAAGGAGGAAAACTTGGCTCTTTGCTTATAGGAGTGTGAGGATTAAATGAGTAAACACCAATATCACATTTAAAACAATGTCAGGTTCATTATTTATAAGCTATTGTTAGTCTTATCCTGTGGAGTATATTATCATTTCCATTTTACAGATGAAAAGAAAGACAGGCATGGATATATTATTACCCACTCAAGGTCTCACAGCTAGTAATATGTGCCCTTTCAAGGGTTTCTAAACAGCTGTATACCTACATCTTTTTTTGTTAAAATGAAGCTATGAAATGCTATTCTATAGACTTAGAGGTAAAGCTAACTATAGCAAAAACTTGAGGATGCCTTTGCATATCGTTAGTGTTAGGGGTGTTGAGATAATCATTAATATTATCATTTCCCAAATTACCAACACTTTTGTGCCGTGAAAGTACTCAGCTAGTGGACTAGATTGACCTCTCAACGCTCATGATGTCACCTTAAGCCAGGTAAGGCAAGGACCATTCCCAAAAAGGGAGTTGATGGGGGTTAAAAGTTGGCTCTGCCTTATCTTTACCTACTGCTGTCTGTTTTAAGAAAACGGATTCAGTGGCAGTTTCTTGGAAGCTTTACTATTTGCCTGGGGAATGGGACGTCAGGTCACGGTTGATGGAATATGCCATTGGTAGAGGAGGTTTCCTAGGAGAATGAAAGAAAGGAGATTTTAAGGGGAGAACGAGTAGGCATTCATCTAGTCAAATCAAGTAAGTGATGATTTTACACCCTACATTAATTTTTTTGTTCTACTCAATATCTACTTTGTTTTAGACATGAGCGACTCTAATTCCTTTATCGTGCACAGCCCTGGACGTCAGCATTTGTCGATCCCACAGCTTCATTTCGAACCTGGGTGCCTCCACCCCGGGGATGCTGAAGGCAGAAGCACCCACCTCCCTCTCCTCTTTCCTTATCAGTGACTTTATCACATCCCCCTCCCCCAAACATTTCTCTTAACATCAATCCTAAGAGTTGAGGGAAACCATAAGTATCTTATAAAGTCATTAGACAGACATTCATTTAGGACCTACTATGTCTCAAGCATTTTTCTAGTCACAAGATGCTGTAAGTGAGCCAAGTTTACGTAACCCTCCAAATACACGTAACCCAGATCCCTGCAAAATAACAACCTCTCATGAACTGAGGGCATACCCTTGTCCAGCAACGGGTTCCATGTGCACTGTTGTACTTAAATCTCACAGAAGTAGCTATTATTATTATCCTCATTTCACAGATGAGGAAACTGAGGGTTGCTCAAAGTCACACGACTGGAACAGGGCAGAACTGAGACACGAATGCAGGTCTGCCCGATGCCACACACCCAACCACACATACCTCCGCTCCCTCTCGCAGCTACCAGGAGGCAGGACCTCAGGGTTCTGTTCATGGCTGGAGGGTAGCAGCTCTTCTCCAACTTTGCTGCAGGTTCTACTGAATGCTTTGATTTGCAAATATAAAGGATTCTCTGAAGCACAACATTAAGCAAATTGTGGTAGGCAGCTGGCAGAAGACAGCTGCAGACCAGAAAATGTGGCCGGATGTGCTGGGGAGGGCAAGACAGATGCATGTGCAGTGAGGCAGCTCCGAGCGGCGACAGGCCGAGGTAAGAGGGGCTGACAGATTAGACCCCAGACGGAGTGGAAGGAGCCCTGAGATAGTCTAGAACTGTTTTTATCAGCTTAGCAACTACAAGTCGGCTATCAGTATTTCTTTGCCCACGTCATTCAAATGATTATTCAAATAGATTTTAAAATCTGGGTTTCCCCCAGCCCTGAAGTATGGCTGAGGCAATGACATAGAAAGACCTTGGGATTAAGGATCAGGAGACCTCAATTTTTGTGCAGATATCCAGCAACTAGTTCATTTGTGTGCTCCTCTGCGAGCCCGTTACGTTCTCTCATTCTGGGTTGTCTCCCTTCTAAAACAAAGGAATTGGGCTACTGAGTCTTAACGGATTTTTGACGTTTCCAACTGCCCCGATGCTACAAGTTATCGAGCACCTCCAGTGTGCCTGGCACCCCATTAGACAATTTGAGGTTTAGAAGCAATTGGAAGGCACATGTCTAGCCCCCGGACCTGGGCTGTCCAATGCCGTAGGCACCAACCACATGTGGTTACGGAACACTTGAAATGTGGCTGCTGTGACTGCATCGCAATTTTATGTCATTCTGATTAACTTTGAATTAAGAAACCAATACTGCATTCAGTTACTGAAAACTTCAGTGTTTGAAACAACATCCAGATGTGATTTTTCTTTTTTCAACAGTAAATTTTGTGAATCTAAATATAGTGTTTCCAATGAAAATTTCATATACAAATTGGAATGTGTGGTGTGAAATACACCAGATTTAAGACAAAATGAAAGAAAAAAGCGTGTAAAATATCATTAATAAGTTCATAGTGAGGGGCACCTGCGTGGCTCAGTGGGTTAATTAAGCATCTACCTTCAGCTCAGGTCATGACCTCAGAGTCCCGGAAATGAGCCCCACATCAGGCTCCTTGCTCAGTGGGGAGCCTGCTTCTCCCTCTCCCCTCCCCTTGCTCGTGTTCTCTCTCTGTGTCAAATAAATAAACAAAATCTTTTTAAAAAATAATGCCATATTGATTACATATTTACATAACAATATTTTGGATATAGCAGGTTAAGTGAAATATAATATTACAATTAATTTCACCCGTTTTGGTTTTTTTTTTTTTTTTTACTTTTTAAATGTAACTAATAGAACATTTAAAATGACATATGCAGGGGTGTCCGGGTGGCTCAGTGGGTTAAACCCTCTGTCTTTAGCTCCCATCATGATCTCAGGGTCCTAGGATCGAGCCCCACATCCAGCTCTCTGCTCAGCAGGAGCCTGCTTCCCCCGCTCTCTCTGCCCGCCTCTCTGCCTACTTGTGCTCTCTCTGTCAAATAAATAAAAATCTTAAAAAAAAAAAAAAGACATATGCAGCTTGCATGATATTCCTTTTATGATGGTTTTGGAGCTTATACTCTATCAACTGTGGTGTGGTGGGTGGTCTGAATGGCAATCTAGATCATCAGTCATAGGTGCTTTGGAAAAAAGACTAGTATCACCCTTTGAGGAAAAGATTAGTATCGCTCTGTACCAGTCTGGCTCATTACTCTCATCAGGAAAGACTTCCCCCAATTACCTTTGCTAACAGGGTTTAAGAGAGCCAGGGGACGGGAGGACTCTGCGGTCCCCAGTGCTCCCCAGACTGGGACGGGCTGTAGACACCATGGCTAACGCAGTGTGACCTACCCAGCACTCCTCCCTCCCTGTGGACCAGCCTGTGTCCACGCAGCCTGAGTCCCCTTGCTGGGTGCAAGTTCGAGCCAAGCCCCTTCAGAGTGTCTTGCCCCTACAATTGTGTCTGGCCGCCTAAATTTAGTCTGGTCACAATTTTCTGGCTTATCCAGCTGGAGACAGGTAGTAGCATCTATTTGGTTCTTGCCACATGGATTGAACTGTAGGGTCGGGACACAGTAATGACTGGTAAGGCTTTCTTCAGAAGGAGCATATGTCCACGGCAGGAGTTTTAAATTTGGGCCTTCTTCACCGTGTAAAAGTCCACCTTCCTGGGCATCTGTATTGAATAACTGTGTGATCAGGGAGGCTAAGTCCAGATATCTTCTGTCCTATGTGTTCAGCTTCTGGTGATGAACCTGGTGGGATGGGGGAGGGTCGCTTTCCCGGGCACTGCGTGGCGAATACCGTGGCGCGAACAGAAAGGACCCCCAGGCCCGGTCACGGACGGGGATTCATGGGCCGCACCTGGCAGGACCGCAGTATCAGCCTGCCGGAGCTTCCGTAACAATCAGCTCCGAACGGATGGCCTGGACAACAGAAGATGATGTTCTCACAGTCCCGCAGCTAGAAGTCCAAGATCAAGATGTCAGCGTGTTTGGTTTCCGCTGAGGCCTCGCTCCCTGGCTCGCAGGTGACGGCCTTCTCACTGGGTCACCCCTCAGGCTGTGTTGTAATCTCTCTTTTCAGAATTATTCTTAAATCGAGACATAATTGACAGGTAATATTATAGTAGTTTCAGGTATACAACATAATGATTTGATATTTTGTACATTGCAAAATAATCACCACAGTAAGTCTAGTCTACAACCGTCCCCCTACATAGTTACCAATACATTTTTTTCCTAGTGATGAGCACTTTTAAGACCCATTTTCTTAGCACCTTTCAAATATGCAATACAGTATTAACTATATTCATTATGCTGTACATTGTATGTCCATGACTTAATTATTTTATAAGTGGCGCAATATAGTGACCTTTGACCCCTTCACCCATTTCTTCCACCTTCTTCACCCCTCATCTCTAGAAACCGCCAATCTGTTGTTGATCTAGGAGCTTGGTTTTTTTGTTTTATTTCGCTTTTAATTCCACATAGAAGTAAGGTCACAGGGTACTTGTCTGTCTTATTTCGCTTTGCATTTATTTCAACTTGAGGTCCGTCTATATTGTTGCAAATGGCAAGATTTTATTCCCTTTTATGACCGAATAGTATTATGTTGTGTATGCATCACAATTTCTTTAGCCATTCATCCACTGACGGACACTTAGGATGTTTCCGTATCTTGGCTACTGTAGATAATGCTGCAGTGAATATGGGAGCGAATACATCCTTCTGAGTTGATGTTTTTGTTTTCTTTGCATAAATACTCAGAAGCGGAATTATTGGATCATATAGTTGTCATGTTTTAATTTTTTGAGGACCCTCTATACTTTTCCATAATGGCTGTACCAATTTACACAGTGCACACAGGTTCCCCTGTCGCCCACATCTTCGCCAATACTTGCTCTTTTTTTGTCTTTTTGATAATCACCGTTCTGACTGGCAGATGAGGTAACATCTCAGTGTGGTTTTGATTTACATTTCCCTGATGATTAGTGATGTTGAGCATCTTTTCATTTACCTGTTGGCCACAAGTATGACTTCTTTGGGAAAATATTCAGACCTACTGCTCATTTTAAAATCAGATTGTTTTTTGCTATGGGGTTGTGCGAGCTCTTTCCATATTTTGAATGTTAACACCTTGCCAGACACATGATTTGCAAGTATTTCCTCCCGTTTCAATAGGGTGCCTTTTCATTTTGTTTTTGGTGTAATCTCTTCATCCTGGATTACCTCTCACCTATATAATCTCATTTTACCTCAATTATCTCTTTAGAGGCCTGATCTCCAAATACAGTCCCATTCTGAGGTGCTGGGGGTTAGGTCTTCAACATACGGGTTTGGCAGGTACAAAGCCCATAGCAACCACCATCCGTGGTCAGTATGTGGCATCTGAGGATCAATTTAATGAACTGTGTGGTCAGACGCAATGCCCACAAAATGACCATTAGGTCACATGAAGATTTCCTACTCAAAGGAATGAGAACAAAACATGCATCTTTGATAAGGTTATGAATGACCTTAGGTAAATGCAATTGGATGGAGGGACATAACTGACTCTGGATTTTATTGTAAGGCCACAGATGGCACAGTCCACTTCTCAACACCAGGAAGTCCCTGTTACTTGAACCGCAGTGCCTGAGGCCAAGCAAGTGTAGTTGAATCTTTTTGGGATAATGTGCTAAATCCCAGCTGGCGAATCCGACATTAGGCACAAGGGTTAAGAATCTATTTAGGGGCATAAAAGAAACATATGGAAAAAATACAGTGTGAGCCCTGTACTAAGCAATAAGGCAAAGAGGTGATCAGGCTGAGAGTGGAAAGGAGAAATCAGCAAAGATTTCTGATTTCTGGAGAGGGAAGCCTTCTTATGGTTGGAAATTGGTGAACAGGTGCTAATGAGGAGAAGGTGAAAATCTGGAGGCAAGACAGGGGCAGGAAATGCAAGATATGAAAAGATCCTCTAGAAGCTGATGGTTAGAGCCCAGGGCTTGTGAGTAAGGAGGGTTGGTTTAAAGCAGTGATGGAGGAAGGTCCTCCTCTAGGTGTGAAGTGACATGGGACTGGGTTGGTGACAGAGGAGAAAGTAGATTGAGTGTATAGAGATTAAGAGCTGGCAATTGATCAAATGTAATTGAGGAATTTCTAGCATTACACACACACAAACCCAAAATCATTATGATGATATTTGTGATTCCCAGAGATTACTGTTTCCAGTGCTGGTACTGAGACCTCTGGGATGCTACCCCAGTGTTCGTAAAAGAAAAATGGGAAAAGTCTTATTGGTTTGTGAACGCTTAGATGCTGATAGCGGAAAAGTCCATTTCAGCATGTGGCTTTTCGGTTGTTTCCATGCTAACCATAGACCTCTCTGGTCAGTTCAATTGTTAGCAGCAAGAAACTTGAAAGATAAAAGCAGCATTCTCCAAGTGACACATTAAATTGCGATGAATCTGTTAAGTAAAAACAAGCAGACTTCATTAAATGATTATAAGGCATTTTATGCATTTATCTTAGAAAAATACAGTATGGAAGAGATAACAGATGGCTTCATGGGAATTTGCTTGGCTTTCTGGGATAGAACAAGAAAACCTCCTCTTTAAATGTTGACGGGGCGCCCCTGGGCAGCTCCGTTGGTTAGGCAGCTGACTCTTGATTCTGTCTCGGGTCATGATCTCAGGGTCCTTGGGTGAGTCCCAGGTAGGCTCAGCACTCCGCGGGGATCTGCTTGAGAATTCGCTTCCCGTCTCCTTCTGCCCCTTCTCACGCTCATACACTTTCTCTCTCTAGAATAAATAAATCTTAAATAAGTAAATAAATATTGCCCGAATGTTATTCTTTTGATATATTTTCTCTCCCGATGGATTTTCCAATTACTGTCAATATACTCTGCAACCAATCCTAGATTATACACATTTTTTAAAAAATTCGATCGTGTCGTGCACAGAACTTGCAACCTTTTCATTCTCTTCAAGGGGCGACGGATCCCGAGTGGCCGCCGCGGGCTTTCGTCCCTCGCTTTAGCGCCCTACACGGAAGGTCAGCAGCTCGCCCTCTGCAGACTCGCGTCCACGGCCCCCCCTTCCTCGGGCCAACTGCGGCGGCGGGGCTCGGGCTCCGTAACGCCCAGGGGTGCTGATGCTGGCCAGGCTGACGCGAACTGGGTCTCCGCTCTCGGGGGGCGTCACGTCGTCGGGAAGGGGACTCGGGAGGGTCAGGAAGCCCGAGTCCGGTGGGTCCAGAAGTCTGGGAACGAGTGAGCCGCTGGGACTCACTATTTCTTCCTCTTTCCAGTGTGCACGTATTCGCGCCTCGCGGGCTGACCGCTCTGAAGGCAGCGAACCGAGCACCTGGTCGAAGTTACGGCCGCCGGCGGCGAGCGCCGGTCTCACCCCTCCCTCGCCGCGGTTACCCCCGTGCCCCACCTGCTCGGCTCGGCCGCCGGCCCCACCGGCCACACCCTCTCCGGGTCTGGGCACCGCCCCCCAAGCCCGCCCCTCAGCACGCGCCGCGGCCGGCGCCCCGCCCCAGCCGTCACGTGACAGCCCCGCCCTCTGTGCGCGCTCGGATTGGCTCTCTCGGCCTCGGGGGTGGGGTCTGGCTTAGAGCTCGGCCCCGCAACGCGGCTGCAGTTTTCAAACCTCAACTGTAAGCCCGGGTCCGCGTCGGCCCTGCCGTCGCCGGGAGCCACCTCACAGGAACCGGTCACGCTGTGGGCCGCTGTCCAGAAGAGTAAAAGTGGGTCCTGCCGCGCTCGGAGCTCCCTGGCGCCTCACGGGGCTAGAGCTGGAGAAGCAGTCGTGTGGTGGCCGCCGGCGCGGGGCGGGACGGAAGCCCCCTCGGAGGGGGCAGCCCCGAGAGGACCTGCTGCGGCCCGAGCGGTCAGTGCCTTTCGCTTCGCGCGACGCGGTCCTGCCGCGGCTGGTGGGTGGGCTCCGGGCTGCGACTCCGAATCCCTGAGCCCGCCCCCTTCCTCTTGGGTACGGGGACCCCCCCCCACCCCCTAACGCGGGGGAGGTCCGGAGGAGGGATGCCGGCGGCGTGGGCGGATTCGGGGCCCCTCAGAACCCGGATCCCGGCCTGATGGAGTGGACTCGGGTCCGCCGCCCGTCGGGTGGCCCGGCCGCCCCGGCTGGAGTCCTGCCTCGCGGCTTCCCTGGGGTGCGGGGCTGGGGCGTGCGGTGGCCCTCGCAGCCCCCTCAGTGGGGGCGCGTGTCCGTGCGTGCGTGTGCGCGCGTGTGTGTGGCTGCGTGTGCGCCGTCCCCCCCCGGCCCGGCCTCTCCCCGGTCGCGTCCCGCGGGGCTCCCGTCGCCCGTGGCCGGCCCGCGCCCCTGTCCACGTCGCGTCGAGGTGGTCCTCCCTGACCTCTTTGCACCGCTGTGGTGGCCACGGGGCGCGTTCCCGTCTGGACTGGTGGACGCGTCCCGCTCGCGGCTGCCTTCCGTCCCCTCAAAGTTGGGGCTCGTCCCGTGGGGCATGTGCCGTCGCCGCTCGGGAAAGCCCTGTACAGCCCCGAAGAGAGAGGACGAGTGTCCGTCCTTTGGGTAAACTTCAGCGACCCGGTGTTGTTCTGACGCCCTGTAAAGCCCCTGCGTGCGCACGAGCCACCCTGAAGCGACACAGCCCCGCGGGGACTGTGGGGGTTCGCGCGGCTCTTCGTCGTACTGCGGGGAAGGCGGAGGCTCCGGGTGGCTCCCCGGGAGGGATGAGCGGAGGCCACGCCGGCGGGGACCGCGTGCCGGCGGCCGCGGGCAGCGGCTCTCCCCCGTCGGTGATGGCCCGGGAGACGCTCACAGACTTGCAAAGGAAAATTAGGAAGGAAAAATACACTTAAAAAATACAGCCCCATGATGGTCCAAGTGCCCGCAGTCACGGCGTGGCCGGCGTCGTGTGGACCGCCGGGACCCGTGCGGCGCGGGGCCTGCCGTGGCGGTCGCGGGCGCGGCCCCTTTAAGCGCCGTCTCGGAGACGCGTGCGCGGAGCGCGGGGTCGGCCGGGGCGCGGGGCGAGCGGGGCCGGCGTCCGCGACCGCGCGGGGGGACCCACCGGCGCGGGCTTGTCAAAGGACAGGAGGGGACACCTTTTTTCCTCGTTAATACGCTGTTTTATTGCTGTACCGGGAACTGTCCAGAAGTAGTTTTCAACTACTTCTACCGTTTTTATTAAATAACATCACCGTAGAACTTTGTATTTTTGAAAAAGTTGGTCCATAGAAACAGTGCCCTCATTTAAGACCTCTCTTCCCCATCCATCCTTCGGTGAGATGTTTCTTTCTTTCTTTTTAAATTTTCTGATACTTTAATAAGTGGAGCTATTAAAAGTTCAATATTTGAGATACATAGTATGCATTTTAGATCATTTACTAAATTATGGGTCTAAAATTGAAGGGAAATATATTTACATGGCAATATATTTAAGTCTTAAAAGTAAAACTTGTGTAGTAACTTTAAAGTATTTCTTTTGTGTGTGTGGACAGAACGGCTGTAGTTGCTCTTGTACTCTGAGTAGCGAATTCCAATTTGGTTAAGACAGAATCAGTTTCTAGGAAAGTCACACCTTGACTAATTGATCACTGTGGCAGCACGTTAATAACAAATCTGAAGAAGACACAAGCATTTTTTTAAAAGATTTTATTTATCCATTGGACACAGAGAGAAGGAGATCACAAGTAGGCAGAGCAGCAGGATGGGGTGTGTGTGGGGGGGGTGTAAAGCAGGCTCCCCGCTGAGCAGAGAACCCCAGGTGGGGCTCCATCCTAGAACCCTGAGACCATGACCAGAGCCGAAGGCAGCTGCCCAACGCACTGAGCCACCCAGGTCCCCCAAGACACAAGCATTTTATGGCATGTTTCTAATCAAACAATTTTATTTTTAAGCTTGTGTTGGCAGTGCTTTGCTGGTGTTAAGTAAATACTTATACATATTTCAAAAACTTTGTTTTGAATGTTTGATTATTATGAGAGACCATCCTTATCAAAAATTTGTTGTACCCAAGAGACCTAATTTAAAATCCATGAATCAAGGAAATCAATTCCTAACACTTTCACTAAATCCTAAAATTGTCTCAAAATTGCATGTGTAATATATTGTAGTGCATATTTCCTATATACAAAATTTGCAGCTAAGAACAGTGCTCTTAGATTTACTGCTTTTAAAGGATTTTGATCCTTTTTTTTTTTTTTTTTAAAGAATTCTTTTGCAATCTGTGGGAAACATTAACAGTCATTTATTTACTTCCTTTCCCCTTGGGAAAACTTTATTTTAGTTGCTTTAGCTTGCCACCATATTGATGACAAAATTCTATGATTTTATTTTTAAGTAGTTTATATTCTGTGATAGGTTATTTTCAAAGGATATTTCTTTGACTCTTTCAAACTAACAAATTTGCTTATAAATTAAGTTACAAATTTTTTAATGTATGTGGTGATGCTGCAATTTTCAAGACCTATTTAAATTTTAAAAAATTTCTTTGATTTATCATTTTTTCCAATAACATTTAACCTTGAACTTCAATGCCACTTTAAACATCTAAATTAATCAGTTTCGCCTAACATTTATATGTGTATTTCAGTGCATCCCTGACCCTTTGCAAGTTCTTCACCCAAAGAAGGCATAGTTATACTTTGAGCATTTAAAAATTTTGATATTAACAGTGAGATGGTAGTTTCATCTTTAAATCCTTAAAGGATCATATCCCATTTTACTGTAATGGCTACTGAACAAACAGTACTTCAGCAGTGCAGTCAGTAAACAGTACTTTATTTTACAGTAGAAACTTAATTTTCCATCTGATGAACGACAAGCACTGTGTGTTTGTTGGTCCACTTTATTTCTGTTTTTCAACATCTTCCTATCCTGGTTCACAGCTACAGGGTTTAATTTTTCTTCTGAAGAAAGGCATAGAATCAGACCTGGGGTTGTTACCTGGAACTTCAGCCCTTGGGTTGTATATACTGACTGGCTGGGCTAGAGTGAGTTAGCTGGCTTCCTTTTGTGATTTTCAAATAATTAAATTCTTGACTTCCTATTCAATCTTTAGAAGCAAACAAACAAACAAAACCTGTTTTATAATACAACTAGTAGAAGGAATATAGTTTCTTCCTGGAAATCGAAAATCATCTTCATCCTTATCTCTACAATAATACCTTTATTTCTGTTCAGTGACTAAAATGGATTCTTCTGTCACACTAGCAGAAAGTTCTTTCCTTATGTTGATGGATGCTAGATAAATCTCCAGTTCCTCTGTTTCCTAGGGAAAACTTGGTAGCTCTAAAATGCTGACATACAAAGGAGTTGTTTCCCTATAATCTTGTGCCTTTCTTTCTTTCTTTTTTTTTTTTTTAAGACTTTATTAATTCATTTGAGTGAGAGCATGGGCAGGGGAGAGAGGCAGAAGGAGAAGCAGACTAACTCCCCATTGAGCTGGGAACTGGACCCAGGACCCTGGGATCATGACCTGAGACGAAGGCAGATGCTTAACCATCTGAGCCACCCAGGTTCCCTAGTCTTGTGCCTTTCTTCATTTGCTGTTGCTTTTTGAATTTACTTCATGATCATGTAGATTTGTCATTCCTTAGCAGGACAGATATCTGAATTTCTTGAATAAGATAGCTTTTAAAATACTGATATTTTTAGCTGAAGTTGTTATTCACAAAAAACGGGTGGTCACCTAGTCTGGAAAGACAGGTAAATACAAAACAAATGATCTGTTGGTATTACATTACAATATATGATAAAACATTGTTATCCATATTTCTAGGCTTTATGGCTATCCCATTTAAAACTGAAATTCTCTAATAACAATTCAGAACATTTCTTATTTTATTTAGCCAAATACTGATTAAGCAGAGACTAAGGTGCTTGAAGCGCCAATGCTATAATTTCAAGATGAACCTCAAGTTTTGCTCAACCCTTGAAGATACGAGATTCACCTAAAAACTCTTGTTGCTGTATTTCATAATTCTTATAACTCAGTTCCTGAAACATTAAAAAAAATTCGTACTGGGTGCCAGATACCCTATTAGGGATTTAGACACAAAAACAAATGTTGTTGCCCTTTAGACACTAAAGAGAATTGTTGTCTAACATGTTACACGTTCAAGTAAAGAAGTGTGTTGAGGGTCGTCCTATTCCTCCTGTTTGAAAGGTAAAGGAGAGGCGTTTAAACCAACCTGTGAATTTTAGGCAAAACTTCCTGGGTGAGGTGACCTTCTATGCTGAGATATGTGTGAGAAGACTTAGCCATTTAAGGACAAGTAGAAAGAACATTTCAGGCAGAAAAGTAGAACAGAGATGTAGAGGGGTAAAAAAAAAAAGAATGTGGCAGGAAATGAAACTGGTGTGTACCTGGCTTCAAAGCCTTTCGTATGTCATGCAGTAAGGGCTTTGGTTATAGATACTGGGTAGCTAATGAAGCAATCAAAGCAGACAATTCTCTAGATGTTCTCATATATTGTATATGCTATATCCTATTTCTGTAAAACATTTTTATTGATAACTTCTAAATGAATATTGTAATGAATATTTTTTAAATATTTAAATAGAGCTATTTAAAGGTTTTACAGGGACTGTTGTGTCTTACAAATCACATCACAGTGCTGTCTCCCTTCAAGTAGGTTAAGGTCCACATCAAGCCTAACATTTTCTCTGTTACTTCCTTCACCGATCCATATCTGAATTCTTATTGTAATTATTGTGATGGGAATTAATAAAAGAAAAATATTTGAGAATAAGTTAGAGGTACTGTATACTTGGAAGCTTAATTTTATCTTGCCTTCTAGTACCCTCTTACTGTTTCTAGTGCCTGATTGTTTCTATAATTGTGTACCTCTATACACACACACAAACACATTTACCTACTAAGTCCCTTAAGATTTTATTAGTGTAGCCTAATAAAGTGTTATGAAATGAATTTCAAATAGATTGAGACATATTGGTAATTTAGAATCAGTTATGTGAATTTAGTAGAAAACAAAAGGTCTGCAATCGTGGAGTTAAAGAGAAATTGTTTGGAAATTCAGGAAGATACACAGAGGAGAGGGTTGACTGATAACCTTCATGTACCCAAGGGTTAAACCTTATGTGACGGGCAGCCAGATGTTTGTGGAGGGTTTGGACAAAGTGTAACATTCATGCTCCATTATAAGTAAAATTGGCCAAAGGAGAAGAAATGGAAAAATATCTAGGCTGGGGTAACCTGTTCAGGTTCAGTAAATAGAAGGAAAATAAACGTACAGGATGCTATAGGCATGCCTTAAGCAGTCTGTAATACCGTTATTTTAAGAGTAAGTAGGTAAGTGTAATGTTCTGTTTTCAGAAATGTGCTTGCTCTTTATTCTGAGACATAGTTGGTATTTCACCATATTCCCAGCTAGAGTAAAATTATCACAATTCAAAAAATGATTTTTTTATTAACATGTATTTAAAAGAATTGCTGATTGCCCACTGCTGTTTTCAGCTACATTTAGAGTCATAAAAATGCCTGTGGGTATATTCAGCATTATGATAACCAACAGTACATGTAAGGGGAGGAAAATTTGTTAGGGTAAAAAATTAAAAACATGAGACAATGTCCAGTGTTAGGAAATACTCTCAAGTAGCTTGATTTAACAAGGCCCTATTTGTTTTACTATTATCTTATCAATACTTTATAAAAGCCAGCTCTTTTTCATTCTAATCTAACCAAATAATAGGTATTACAAAACAATATTTATTTGTATATTTGGAATCACATTTTAGATTTTGGGAGGGAAGGGGGTCCCAGGATAAGTCTAGATTCTCATAAGCAATACTCATAATAAAGGTGTATATTTTAAAGTTACAAATTCTTACACATTATATAGAATTGTAACTATAACATTAATTCAGAATTTTTTAAATTGCCTTTTCTATCCAGTATTAAACAAGGCATTAATTCTTGTTTGGTGTTTACCCTGAATGCTTATATGGTCTCTGCATTAGAACTGACATATTACTTGGAGAGTGAATGCCATCTGCTCTATATAAATGCAGAGGAAACTCTGAAGCCTTAAAAAAAATTGAGCAATAATGGCTCTTGAACCTATAGCCAAGTAAACCCTTAATGTGTAAAGAGATATATTTTGCTGTTGCAACTGGGTAAGTTTCTGCGTTCAGAGTCTAGCCATATATATACACAGCCATCTTTTTTATCCAAGGGTATTTGCTAATTATTTGCCTATTAGTAAAGTAGTACCTACTTAGTGTAGATACTTAAAATACTTGGAAAGTATAAGTACTGCCATAATCCCCCACTCAGAGAAAACTACTGTTAACGTTTTGTCCTAGTTTTCCAGTCTTTCCTTCTATTTGTTTTTATATTTTTGCCACAAAATTATCATAGTACATATACTTTTTCTGTCTCCCTTTTTTCACTTAATATTATAGGAGTTAAAAACAGTCTTTGAAAGCATGATTTTTGAGTATATGGTATCCTATTATTTAGGTATATTTAAACACTTTTGGACTTTGGGGTTCATTTATTGAACAAGTTTGTTTTTTTCGTTATTATAAACCCTATTTCACTGAGCATGAATCTTTCACTACATCAGAGATCCATATTGACTCTTTGGGAACTTGAGAGCAGAAAATACTCAAAAAATTAGTTCTGTTAGAGTTCTTATGAGTAGATCACTTTGTAGCTGATATTTTACAGCATGAGATAAAGATCTTAGATTCTAGAATCTAGATGAAGTGAATATCTCAGAATCAAGAGCTTATACTTTGTCTCTATGATTGAACTTAACATGTATTTCTTATATTTCCCAAGGCCTGATTGATGGACAGTGTTGGGAATGTAGCCCAATTTGTATCCATGATATAGATACATCCCTTATTTCTGTATATATGTATGTATAATACAAGTGCAATCATAAGCAGACATGGAAAAAAATTGTCAAAACCCAAAGATGACCCGGAAAAAAGTAGACTGAGCATAGAAATTGGTGACTATTTGATTTTTCTGAGAGGAATATATGACCATTGTAATTGCATACCATCAGATCTAAGTAAGTACACAAATAGTTTATCAAAACACAGCAAAAAAGGGCCGAATTTTAAGAATTGAGTTTAAGCTAACCTGTGGTGAGAGTTTTGTATATGGAAGCAGTACAACTTCTTACCAACAGCCAGGACAGTGTAGAGAGTATCTTTAGGTAGAATATTAACAATATTTACTTACTGAAAAATCATGATGTACTCTCATGGTTAGCACTGTTCCAGTGTCATTCTATTTGAGTACATCGTGTTTTAATCTTAATCCATAGAGCTGTGTAAGATAGATTCTATTATAATCCATACTTCAGAGGAAGTAGAATTGAAGATTTCCTCAGTAGTAATTAGAGAAATGCAAAGTAAATCACAAAGTTTCATTTCCCTTCATCACACTAGAATAGCCAAAGTTAAAAGCCTATTGGGACAAATGTTGGCAAAGAAATGATAAGCTCTCCCACCTAGTGCTGGTGAGAATATAAACTGCGTGTGGAAAAAAGGGACCAACTTCAACCGCATCTGTGTTGTCTTATTTATTTTTAATTTAAATGAAATATGACAGAACAATGAGATTGAAAAAGCAAGTGTTTATTAGGATATTTGTATCCTTTCCTGTACATCTGAAATATTTCTTTCTTTTCTTTTCTTTCTTTTTTTTTTTAAAGTAACTATATTTGTTTCCCACACAGCCATGACGAAGTACTGCAGATCAGGTGACTTAGACAACAGAAATTCATTTTCCCATAATTCTGGAGAGTAGCAATTTGAGATCATGCTGTTGGTGGGAGTGGTTTCTTCTAAGGCCTTTCTCTATGGCTTGCAGATGTCCTTCCTCTCCCTGTGTCTTCACCTGGTTTTCCTTCTGTATGTTTCTGTGGCCTAATGACTTTTTGTAAGGACACCAGTCCTGTTGGATTTGGGTCCACCCTAATGACCTCATTTTTAACTTACTCACTGCTTTGAAGGCCTTAACTCCAAATACAGATACATTTTGAGGTCTAGGACTTCAACATGTGAATTTTGAGAGGAGGGGCACAATTGGTCCATAACAGTAGTGAGTTTAAGTAATTTAGTTAAGATCTCATAGCTGGTGTGATGGATAAATGTGATTCAGACCCAGCTGTGATTCGGTCCAAATGCCATTTTTCAGAACGCTACTTGGCAACCCATAGACCGCTAGAAATGTACACCAAAACTACTTAGGTCTTCGTTTCTCCAAAGATCAACAGATTTAGAGGAAAAAAAATGTTGACTTAAGAATAAAACCAAGAAAATATAGAAACTGAAAACAATAAACTGTTATCACATTGCTTATTAAATTGAATATAGCTGTCATTTGAATTTAGGAAGATAAAGAACAGTACATGTCAAGGAAATAAGTGGAGGAAAAATGTGGCAGAGAAACAACAAAAGCCTTAGGGGGTTATTGAAAGAGGGTGCTAGAAGACTAATACTGGGTCTTTTGTTAGATACCCATAGCAGGAAGTCCTAACTATTATAAAATACATAGTCTACAATTATGTGAATTCATGAAATGGTAGTTTTGTTGTTAAAACTGAATACATGTAAATATCACAAAGTTGCAGGTAAATATGAGTTCAAGATATAGAATTGTAGAATAAGGCTTTGTATATGGTCATTAGCTTATTCAACAAAGTTATAGAGCTTGGTTCTATCGAAAGAAAAAAAGACTTATGAAAGCTTGAGTTTAATATTGAAATGTAGGTAGTCTGTTAAATAAGTTCTATTTCTTGTAGTTTTTCAGAAGTCAGTAATATAACTCACAAAATGTGAACTCATTACCAAATTTGGCTATGTAAAATTAAATTTAAAATGAATAATCATTACCTTGCTATGTTAAAATCTTATGTGAAGATATAAATTTAAAGAATGAGGGTTTAAAAATGAAATTGAATGATTGCTTGTATTAAAATTATAACTATTTTTTAAGAATTTGAGAGGTCTTGAAGATTTTTACAGTAGTTTTATTCTGAAATAAAATCAGTAAGTTAGTTCAAGTACAATAAAGGTAATAGAATTTATGTGTGTGCTTTCCACCTCCTGCCTTCCTTGTGGGTAGAATGTGCTATTTAATTTTTTTTTTTAATTTATTTGACAAAGAGAGATCACAAATAGGCAAAGAAGCAGGCAGAGAGATGGGGAAGCAGGCTCCCTGCTGATCAGAGAACCCAATGTGGGACTCGATTCCAGGACCCTGAGATCACTACCTGAGCAGAAGACAGAGGCTTAACCCACTGAGCCACCCAGACACCCCCTTTGTTTTTTAAAAGATTTTTAAAAAATTTATTTGAGAGATCACAAGTAGACAGAGAAGCAGGCAGAGAGAGAATGTACTATTTAAATCAATCTATCTATTTTTCTTCCTTTCTTTTTTTGGTTGTACTTTAGAGCTAAATATGGAGCTGTAAAATATAATGTACATCCTGTGTGCCTGAGATAACATCTTTTTTTTTTTTCTTAATTGCATTTAAGTTATATCCTGTGTCTTCTCTTTTCTTAAATAGGTAAAAATAAGTGACTAAAGAAGGCATATCTGGGAGTCATCAAACATGTCGCGGAGAAGGTTTGATTGCCGAAGTATTTCAGGCTTGCTAACTACAACTCCTCAAACTCCAATGAAAATGGAAAACTTTAATAATTTTTATACACTTACATCTAAAGAGCTGGGACGGTAAGGAAACTTTATAATGTGTTTTCTGTTTAAATTAAATTTTGGATTTCTCAGTGTATAGTTCTATAAAATTCACTTGATTGTTTTAAAAAATGATTAAAAAGAAAATCATCTCTGCTGTTATTATAAAGGTCTAGTCTTAACTGATTTGGAAATCAACTCTATAGAGAGTTAGTGAGCTTATATGATATATCCCACCAGATTCAGAGCCCTGAGAGGAGGTTGGGGTTCTCACTGGAGGCTGTGCGTGGAAACAGAGAGCTTACAATAGTAGACTGCCTAGTCCAAATTGGGGCGCTGCCATTTCCAAACTTTGTGACTTCAATTTAATTTCTGTACCTCTTAGTACTATAATTTCCTCATCTGAGAAGTGGGAATGAAGATAATTACATCTACCTTCCATGGTTGTTATGAGGATTAAATTAGTTAATCTAATTGTGAAGTATTTAGTAGAATGCTATCAATTTTTGTTAAAAATTTTTTTAAATTCCTAGGATATTGTGCTGCGCTAAAAACATAAATGAGAGTGTCTTCCTCTTTTTTCCTAAATTAAACAAAAAGAATTAACTCATATTTGATAATACAATTCTGTATGATGAAGAATGCGTGTTCTATAGGTAAGACACTGTACTTAACACTAATACTGATCTGTTTTGGCCTAACTACAGTGTTAAGTCCAAAGGGTGACCAGAGATTATGAGACCATTGCCATTTAAATATATACACACGTTGTAAAAATATACTGAGTTATTTGTTAAATGTTTAACATTTTTGAACTTTAAAGACATTTAACAAAGAGTTGAAAGATGGTGATCTGTTTCAATCTTCAGTTTGATTTTAGTTCTGGAGACAGATGTTTGCTTATCTTAAATTAATATGGTTTCCTATGTCCATGTTTGTGTTGATAGATGTATATAGGAAGATAGTATGATTGATTTTTATATTTGAAAGTCTCAGTGTGGAAATAAAAGCTGACTGAACCATGAAAAGTAATTCTGTTCTTGGTGATCTTTTACGTGACTGGTAACGACAAGTCCTAGACTTGTCAGATGTTAGGTGCAGTCTTTTGTTTGCAAATAAGGTTGATAATACGTACTTCATTAAACTAAGAACTAAAGGTGAAAACATTTTTCATAATTCCTAGCATATTTATTTAATAAATTTTATGTGCAAAATATTTGGTGCTTTAATGATGTATTGAAAGATACAGTTTTCAAACTTTCCAGAATGTTTCTAAGAAATAATTTAATTCTATATCTGTAATTATTTCTCTGTATTTTTTTAGAGATTTTATTTATTTTTATTTTATTTATTTATTTATTTTTATTTATTTTATTTTTTTAAAATTTATTTATTTTATTTTGACAGACAGAAATCCCAAGCAGGCAGAGAGGGAGGCGGCGGGGGGGTGGCGGGGAAGCAGAGTCCCTGCTGAGCAGAGAACCTGATGCGGGGTTCTATCACAGGACCCTGAGATCATAACCTGAGCTGAAGGCAGAGGCTTAACCTACTGAGCCACCCAGGCACCCCTATTTCTCTGCATTTTAACAGGAGGAATCAGTTTCTTTTAGTTGCTTATGTCTTACATGGAATAGTTCTAGAATCTTTGCATTGGAAGGATTTGGGTGGTCAGTGGTCTTCTACTATAATTCTTTGTGCAGCAGTCTTTCCTACAATTTTCCTGACAATCTGTTTTTCCAGCTTCAGTTTGAATGCTGCAGTGATGGGGAACTCATTACCTCATAGTGTGTCTGTTCCATTTTGTGGGTACCTTGGAAGCACAGAAGGTTCTGTTTTCTGCTCTGCTAACATCTACCCAATAAACATAGTTCTTCTTTTGTACCTGCATGTAATGTCCATGTGAAAAATCCATCAGAGATTTGAATATGATTGAACACTGCCAGTTTCCTTAATTGTTCATCTTATGACCTAATTTCCAGACAGCCATCTTTGATCTAGTTACCTTCCTCTGGACCACTTCGTATTTTTCATTGTCAGTCTTAAGAAGGCCTAGACTGGACACTATTGTCAATATCTTAACATCTAGATTACTGTAAAGCTTTATTGAGGTAGCTTAAGATTCTCTTAGGAGTTTTCTTTCCTTTTTTAAAAAACGGGTATGTGAAATATATACCATATATATTATATTAATAAAAAACAAATTAAACTGGAAGTCAGCGACCTGTCTTAACTCTGGATCTAAAGTTGTGTGATATACTTAGTTGTGTGATTTCCTTTTCATTAAGAAGAGAGGGTAGACTAGATTTCTCCAAGTTTCCTTCTATTGCACAAATGTTGGGAAACTGTTTTGAACAGATAACTGACTATGAAAGCCTTGAACAGTACACACATTAAAGGGTATTCTTTTTTATATTTCTAAATTACTATTTTGATGGGTATATATACATACATTTATTAAACTAACTTTGCAAAATAGGGATAATGTGGCTTGAAAGTCTACAAAATATGTTTTTTACTTTGGGAGTTTTGGAGAACTTAAACTTTGAGGAGGACAACGTTAATAATTTTAAATGATTTTATAAATGAAGTACTATCATAACAAGCATAAACTTGAATTAGGTATATTTTTTTAACATTTTAAGGCAAAAACTCATGATAGAATCTTATTAAAACAAATTCAGTTTGCTAATATTCAGTTTGCTAATATCTTTAGGAAAGAGACCTAACATTATTCTTTAAATTGGTATGGTCTAATGAATCATGTGGTAAATTCAAATATTTCTAATTAGTAAAACTTAATCAATTAGAAATCATGATCTTTCATGACCAATAACTTCCTTTAAGTTCTTCTAATATTGTTACCCATCTTAATATACAATACTAATGTAAAATGAAAATTAGGATTATAATATTGTTTTTCCTGAGGCTTTATATTTTAAAGTATGTAAACATAATTCAAGCATGTAGTGAACTACAAATTTCTTCATAAGTCAAGTTGATCTTTCTAAATCCCCTGTTTTTAAAATTAATTTCAAGATAGTTTTAGCAAACTAAAAGAAAATATGTAAAAGTTTACAGTTTATTTTAGACTGTTCTCAAAAAACTTAACATTGTTCCTGTTTTTTAACATGTTGGGCAAGTTTTGTTCCACCCCTCCCCCAACCAAGGCAAGGTTCTTTAAGACTTCTTGTGGTTAGAAGGGTGAGGCAGATGCAGAAATAGACGTCAGCTTCCTTTTTGGTTTACCCTGCCCCCCTCCTTTCACATTTTATTGTCTATTCTAGAATGCAGAAGGGTAACTACTAGACTTTTTCACTGCCGGGAAATCTAGCCAGCTTTGCCTTTTTAGGGTATGAATTAAGTATTATTGTTAAGGGTTTTTAATTTTCTTAAATATTTCTGTTAAATTTGATATAGGAACATAATGTATGTAAAAGATTGTTTTTATACTTCTGAACCACAATTAACATTTTATAATGGGAAACAAATACTTTTTTCTTCCTAAGTCATCTGATAATTATGGTAATTAACAGTATATTAATGAATATATATGTAAAATGTTATTGGAATCTTAAAAAAGCTTTAAAAAATATAAATGCTTTAAGTACAGGACACAAAATATCACGGTATATGGTCTTGTAGTAGGTGCATCATAACTCCTGCATTCATTCAACAGGTGTTTCAGTTCCTGTTATGTGTTAGCAAATGTAGATTTTATAATAACTGTAGTACTGGGGACACACAGAGTCTCTACCCTGATGGGGCTTTTACTTAATCATAAATACTGACAAATAAATAATTACCAATATCATTTGGTCACCTTTGTACTGGATTAATGAGTTGTGTACCTGTTTAAGAAAGCCTTGTAAAAATACATGAAAGAATTTAGATAAACAGTGTTACTAGTTAATTTTGCTCATTGTTCTTGAGAAAATTCTGGCTTGCAAATATATTTGTAAAATCACAGCAGAGTTTAATTGTCACAGTTGGTAGTATAAACTGGGTGTTATTTTTTGTTTTTGTTTTTTTTTTCAGATGGACAGTTTTCTTGGCTAACTTGTTTCTGTTTACTAAGTTTTACAAGGTGAATTTCGTCATAAAACCCAAAATTTCCTTTCTGTTTTAGACACATTTTCCCTTATAAATCTAAATGAGAATTGGCAGAAGTGAGTTGTACTTCTTAAACTATCTTAAAGGGAGGAATTGTTTTGCAGTGGTTAAAAGAGAAAGCTAGGAATTCACATTCCATAATTTAATTCTTGGCACTCCAATTCCATATATGACCTTTCAGGAGCCATTTAATCTTAGTCTTATTCAATTTATCCAGTATAAAATCTATAAACATGGGTGGTTTGAATACAAAGTAGAGACTGATGACCTTTTTGTGTACTCATTGAAATACATTGATCTGCATTGCTTTTGCCATACAGTGAAAAAATACCTTATGGTTTAAATTAGACATTCCAAATCTTAAAGTCCTTTCTAAGAATCAGGTTTGTGCATGCAAATTTATTGAACTGATGTAGTTTTGGTCAATGTAGAAGAGTCAAATTATAGCTTGGTGACTTTTTTTTTTCTTTTTGGTGTTAGTAGCTATACTTTTTCAGCTTGGTTTCCAGTGCTTTTCACTGGCACCAATATAGAAGAAATTTGGAAAATAAAGAGTAGGTATCTTTGTCATCCTGACCCTTGAGAATAGCAAATAAAATGCAGTCAAGCAATTTATTTTGTCCCCCATCCCCACCCCAAACATCAAGTTTTCCTTGCCAGGCACCTGAATTGGGGAAAGAAGGGTTGTGGAACAAAAGTTCCTCTCTGAAGACCCTTTATTTATACCTCATTTGTTAGTATCTACAAAGCAATTTGAGCCTTAGGATACAAGTTCTTAATTTTGGATCCGTGGACTCAGGTTTTGAAGATTTGTAGATGGGCTTTGAAATCTAAAAACCCTCTGGAATTGTATGTATCAATATGTATCAAAATAGCTTAAGGTCTTTGGGGAAGCTAGGTTTTGGGGATATATAGGCTTAGAACACATATTTGCCAGTATCTTTTTAAATTCTTGCTGAGATGCTAAGCACTTCTTTTGGAAAGAGCCAAACACATACTTATTCTAAAAGTGATAAACATGACTTTAATGGGTAACTATTGAGAACTATTAAATTTTCTTAGTTGATCGTGAAGTATTTCTGGATACATATATACCTTTGGTATCTGTTACAGGCTTCATAGACCACTGGGCAATATTAAGATATTTACTGGTAAAAACAACTGCTAAGTTAATGATAGAAAACTTCAAAGATTGTTAAAAGTGGTGTTGAAAGGCAAAGTAATTACACTAAGAAAATTAAATGTCAAATACTCATTTTAATCTTTTGTTTTTGAAGGAAGCTATTTTGATTAGAGAGCTCGTGTGGTACTCTATTAAGGGTACAGTTTTTGGAAGTAGACCAAGATACATATACTCTCTGGGGTCTGTAAAATGGAATATCACTTACTATATAGGATTGTTATGGTATTTAAACACAAAAATTTATATCAAGAATATGGCATGGTGTTGGTATGCAGAGAAGATCTCCCCCTACAATGATAATGTATTGAATTAATAGTGATGAACAAATACAATTCTGTCTTATCCTGTTATTACATTTGCCGTTTTCATTTTTATGTGATAGTACTATAAATTTTATAAAAGTACATGTAGTATTTGATTTGGTTAAGAGAAAATAGATAAATTTCTAATGGCATAGTTGTTTGAAAGGATTAACTCAAGTTGAAGTTTTAACTGTGTCTGTATTATACTAATATTGTTCTTTATGTGAGCATTAAAATCGATTATCTCCATTTTCCCTAGAGGAAAATTTGCTGTGGTTAGACAGTGTATATCAAAATCTACTGGCCAAGAATATGCTGCAAAATTTCTAAAAAAGAGAAGAAGAGGGCAGGATTGTCGAGCAGAGATTCTACATGAAATTGCCGTACTTGAATTGGCGAAGTCTTGTCCTCATGTAATTAATCTTCATGAAGTCTATGAAAATGCCACTGAAATTATTTTGGTACTGGAATAGTAAGTATACGCTTTAATAAATTTAAATAAATTTATTGTACTTATTTTAAATGGTGGATAAGGTGACTTGAAATATCAAGAATAGGAGTGATAAACGTGTGACAAGAACTTGTAAAGATCTCTGTTGATAAAATACTAGAAGGACATACTGTATATTCGAATATTCTCATACATACACAAAAACTAAACAGCAGACACACATGGGGCGCCTGGGTGGCTCAGTTGGTTAAGTGTCTGCCTTCAGCTCAGGTCATGATCCCAGGGTCTTGGGATCAAGCCCTGCATCAGGCTCCCTGCTCAGCAGGGGAGTCTGCTTCTCCCTCTCCCTCTGCCCTTCTTGTGCTCTGTCTCTCTCACAAATAAATAAATAAAATCTTTAAAAAAACAAGCAAACAAAAAACAGCTCACAAAAACACTGAATGACAACACAACATTTGGGGGATGTTGTACAATAAGTGAATTTTCATTGCTTTATAGCATAGAAAGTTGATGAGTTTTTGTGCGAAACTATCTGATGGATAAATAGAATTGAAATCATTTACATATTTTGTCCATCTACTTGAAAAACACATCGAAGGTGGCTTGTTTTAACAAAGCAGCTGCTTGTCTACAACTCACTACTTCTGGTTTCTGCTAACTTCTGCAGTTTGCTTCTTGTGTTATCTGTTCTTTCCCTCCTCTTAGCTCCTCCTGATTTTCCATTTTCCATAGCTCTACCTACATCCCTCTTTTATGGGAAAAATGGCAATCCTACAAAAGACTTTGGTCAGCTTGCCAAACTGAAAAAGAAGAGACAGTCTGGTTGGCTGGCATTCATAATATTTGTTTGATTTTTTTTTTAATTTAAACAAACAACCCTTAGGATACTTTTCCTGGTTATAAAAGTAAAATCTATGTATTGTGTTAAATTTAGAGGATGTAGAAAATAGAAATCATATGTAAATTGTGGTTACTCTTATGGCATATTCCTGTAGTTTAAGATTATTCTTATTTTTTAAAATAAAATTGTGAGTTTGGGAGTACTCTATTTTAACTATTTTTTTCACTTAAGAATATATTATGTGCATTTTTATAGGTATGATATAATGTTTCTAAAGATGAATTTTCATTTAGGAAGGACTTTCTAAATTGCCTTTAAAAATCTGGGTAAGAAGCCCCAGATTCAGAAAGGCTAGATGTTTGCTAGGCTTGGAATTAAAATTTGTTGACTCATTATAATAATAATTAATATTTACTGAGTATTTACCATGTGTCAGACACTGTGATAAATATTTATATATCTGCTTTGATCTCTAAAACTTCTATTGTGTCCAATAATTTATATGGCCTAATTTAATTCTTATAGCAATCCAGTGAAGCAGAAGCTATCACTATTCATCATGTATTATTGTATTACAGTAAAGGAAACAGAGGCAACATTTTGTCCTAATTTATGCAGCTAGTTAGCAGCAGAGCCAGAGTGGAATCCAGGCAGTCTTGAATTTCAGGAGGTACCCCTGTAAGCAGCCTCCTATCTTACCTCATACATCCCAGGCACCAGAGAGAGCTTTACATTCTTTTTCTTAGCTTTTCTTATATTTTTTTGACTTTTTGAATTAGTGGAGAGTTCTGGCTAGTTGAATTAAATTTAGTGAATGTGTGCTACAGGGACTGAATTTTGTATTGGCAGAAAGGAGAAGACCGCATGTATGAGCAGCTCAAGTCAGTCACTGGGTTCTTGAAAACCATCCTTCCTCCCTGTTCTAATCCTTCAGTCATTCTGCTCCATCTCACTTTTATACCCTGGATTTTCATATCTTAGTAGGGGATATAAATCCATATTTTATACAGTTTTCTTATATTTCAAATTATTTGATTCTTAGCAAATAATTCTTGTTGAGCAAAAACTCGTTCTAAGAACCTAAGCATCATCCCTTCATTTTATTTGCTTATGATTACATTAGTAATATTATCTGAAGTGTCTTTGCAGGAATATTTAGACCACTTTCTGTTTTAAGAGGGTTTGTTTCATTCAAACTAAATAGTGTAACCAGAAAGGGAGGGGGTAAGGGTGTCACTGGCAGCCTGGCCTGGGAAGTCCCTCTTCCCTCAGGTGACTGAGCAGGGCTGTGACAAGTCAATATCTGACCTGCAGACCACCAAGGGTAATCTGTATATAACGATTCATAAAGATTAATTTATTTTTTTGTAGGTGAACATGAATTTCTAATATTGTCTTCCTATATGTTATTTTCAAGTTCAGTTCTAAAACTATAAATTTTATAGCAAACTAACCTTTTAATTCTGAAATTGTCTTTACTGTCATACCTTGAGACAGGTACAAGTTTTTTATGAATTTTCTTAGAGTTTCAGGAGTTTGGGGAATTTGAAGTGTAAGTATAATTGGAGTTTTCACAAGTATCCCTTACCAGCTGTGCCATACAGTCTTCTCTGGAATATGGTAAAGTGCAAGGCAGCAAATCTCTGCAGCCTCTCACTGGCACAGATTGGTGGAGACGGCTCAGTTACCAGTTCCGTCTGCGATGTGACGGGCCAGTGCTGCCACTTTCAGGGTAGGGCTCAAACTGACCGCCATTACCATTTCTTCTTATACCTCCTAATACACATGACCTGCTTCTCCTCTTGTCAGTCAGTGAGACTTCTGAGTTTCAGTTTCAGCCACTCTGAAGAAAGACTGTCTATTCCTTCCTTCCTTCATTCATTCAACAGACTTTTACTGAACACCTTCTACCTGCCAGACACTCTCCTGTTTTACCACATAGAACATGCTTTACTTGAGATATTCTTAAACATACCTTATAAATTTATTGAGTGACCTCCCAGATTTTTTTTGCATTTTTTAGATTTTATCCTCAGGGGAAAAAAATTCTGTTGAATTCAGTGATTTTTATTTAGTTTTACAGATGGGAAAAGCCAAGTAAGTGGCTGATCCTAAGTTTTATTGCTGGTAAATAGCAGATTTGGGATTTATATTTATATTATTTGATTCTAAACCTAGGGACTTTTTTCTGTGCCTTTGTCAACATTCTTTAGATTTTCAATTCTTTTAAAAAAATAATAAAAGATTTGTGAAGCTGCAATACAGGGTATTGGTTAAGACTGCAGATTTTCTTTTTTATTTTTTTCAGTGTTCCAAAATTTATTGTTTATGTACCACACCCAGTGCTCCATGCATCACACCCAGGCTCACCTACCCCCCCACCCTACTTCCCTCCAAAACCCTCAGTTTGTTTCTCAGAGTCCACAGTCTCTCGTGGTTTGTCTCCCAAGAATGCAGATTTTCACCCATATCATACAGCTTTAGACTCTAGTTGCCCATTTACCATGTGACCTTGTACAAGTAGCTTAACTTCTTTGTACTTGTTTCTTCATCAGTAAAATGGGAGTAATAGCCAACTACCCCACATGGTTGTCATGAGAATCAAGAGATGGTATTTATCTCTCTATAAACGAATAAAATGAAGAGCCAGAGCTGAGTTCAGTGTTAGCTGTTATTTTTATTGCATCATTAAAGCAGTCATAATATTCTTGAATTATAAAGCAATTCAATTTTATTATCTATACAAGGATTGGTACTCAAAATTTCAAATACTCTTGTCGTTTACTTTCTTCCTTAAAGATCTCTCCCGCCGCCCTTTCCCCCAGTTTCGTAAGTGTCTGCATCTGTACAGAGAGACTAAAGTTCCGATAGTTTTGTCTTTTACGTAACAGTTACACAGTATTTAAAAGTCATTTTTAGGTCAATGATTTTTCAAGTTTCTATTATTTGAATTTTATTTCAGTGCTGCAGGTGGAGAAATCTTCAACTTGTGTTTACCTGAGCTGGCTGAAATGGTTTCTGAGAATGACATTATCAGACTCATTAAACAAATACTTGAAGGAGTTTGTTATCTACATCAGAATAACATTGTACACCTTGACTTAAAGGTAATGTAACATCTGATTCTGAGGAACACAACGTCTTTGCTCCTTCTGCTCTCGGGGCGCGAAACTGCAAGCTGGGCTGGCTCGGGAACCACGGCCGGTGGCGCCGCTCTGTACCGGGGGGCTGCTCTTTGTTTGCCCGTGGGCCGCACGGACTGACATGTGTATTGGCAGAGAGGAGGAGACCTTATGTGTGAGCAGCACGGAGTAATCACTGTGTTCTTAAAAACCGCCATCCCCCCATGTTCCGGTGCTTGGGTCCTTCCGTGCCATCTCACTCTTCCACCCCGGGTTTTCTCATCTGCTTCTAAATACTCTAGTCGGAGTTCCATCTCTGAGGATAACCTCCTGCTAGTCCTTGTTTCTTTGCTCCCTAATGTCCTTTATCTTTACCTCGAGACTTTTAGTCTTTTGGCTCTTTTTATTTTTGGCCCCAAGACCATTCAGGCCACTTACTCCTCAAGCCCTGAAATACCACTTAAACTTACTGTTATATTATTATCCTTTCTCCATATCCTTCCTCCTCAGCATCCAAAATTTCAGTCAATGTGTGTCTCATTTTTTGAACATTGGACTCTTCTCTTTCTATACACTTTTCCTGCTGCATGATCCGTTGTCCTTTACTATGGCTTTCACGGTAATGATGATTTCCAGTTCTCCTACCTGTAGCCAAGACTTCTTTCATAAACTGCACATAGATGCCATTGGGATATCTTATAGAGACTTTAAAATGTACATATGTCAAATAAGACTTTTCATCTTACCCCATTTTCAAAAGAAAAAGAAAATCTGTTCATCTGTGTTGGTTACCCCCCCCCCCCATTGAGGAAAGGTATATTTACCTTAGACCTTACAGGACAAACAGGAGCATGTTTTTTTCTAAGGAGAGTTTTTTCTAAGGAGGATTTTTTCCTAAGAGAACAGTCACATGTATTACATAATACCACATAGCACTTGTAGTCAGGGATGGCAAATAAACTTGGCTTTATATATTCTAAAGCCTGTGGTTGACAACAGTAGACCTAATTACCCTCGCCTCCTCTCTTTTAAGGTGTCTGTGACTTAATAATAAACAAGCATGGGGTTTTCCCAAAGTCAGACTTCTGATTCTTCTCACAGACTTTGGGAGCAGCACCTCGGCAGCTATATGGTTTATGACGGTGGCAGGGAATTTTGTAATAGACCGCAGTCCATTGCTTTATAAAGCAAAGTCACATCGTTCTGAGAACTATGTAGCTGAAGCCTTCCACACTTCCATATCTCTTATTGTCTGAGCTAAAAACCTGGCAACAGTCAGACCCAGAACCATCATACTATACTGGACCATTTTCTGTTTCCAGAAATGTGTAGGTTTTTTATTCCTTCACCTTCTTTCATGCTGTTTCCTAGAGCGCCTTTCTAACTGACATGCTCCTATTTATCCTGTAAGGTCTAACTTAACTCTCATCTCTACGGGAAAAGCTAACAGGCAGAATTGAGAAGTCTTGTCTTTATTACGGAGTATATCTCATGTCAATTAATCAATCCAAATATTCATCTGACTTCTTTTTTGTCTAAACTAATAATCCTCTGAGTGTATTTTTAGCTTTATTTATCATTCGAGTATAAAGCTTTTCCTAAATAAGTAGTTCAGTAAATATTTGGTGAATGACTCAATGAAATGTGTAATAACTAAACAATTTACCTTCGATCTAAGACTAGTATTCTTTTATTGCTGTATATTACTTACCATTTTTTATTGTGCTTTATTTAGCCACAGAATATATTATTGAGCAGCATATACCCTCTTGGAGATATAAAAATTGTAGATTTTGGAATGTCTCGAAAAATAGGGAATGCTTGTGAACTCCGGGAAATCATGGGAACACCAGAATACTTAGGTAAGAATTTCTTTTTATTTTCTACACCATTTTGAAATTTATCAACTAAATGAGACCTCTCTGAAACTATATTTTAGAGCATGTAATTCCAGGATATATTTAGTTCAGGTATTTTAATGCATTGAAATTGGGTTATGACACATTCTAATGAACTTTAGCGTGCATAGGATTATTTAGACATTCACAATGATTCACAGGACATTGGACATATCAATTCAAAGGTTAATGTTTGTGTGTAAAGGCTTAGTACATAAAGAAGAATGGATGGAGGGGAAATTAGGGAACCGGAGAAAAAGAAAGAGGGGGAAACAGTCAGACGGTCCTTTATTTTATTTGAAGCCTGGCTGTTGGATGCTTTTCGTTTCTACTTCTGTCCTGGTCCCAACTCTGAATCTGTTTACAATATACATTATCTTCAGTTTTGCAAGAATTGTTAACGGGACTGCTTACTATTTGTTGCTGCTGTGGTAAAAATGTGAGGTTTTGCCTAGGATTGTAAAAGGAGGATTTTGAAGAAAAAGATGCCCAAAAGAGCCCAATATTAGATAATCTAAGGATATTGTACTGTATCAATGAATTAGATCATGCAGATGAAAAAAACTGAGTTCTGTAAAGCAGCACATAAAGTATTTTAAAATATTTATAGTAATAATATTCTTGGGCTTTTTTGTTGTTGCTCTTATGACATTGATATCCCCATGTGAGCATTGAAAAGATAAAACTAAACAGAACAGGTGCTTCTCAACAAGGCAACTGACTTTCCCGAAATGAAAAACCAAGCAAATTACTAACTTTTGAGTGCTAATAGGGGCTATAGTGTCCTAGAATAAAGGATTGTAATTATAGATAACACAGCTCACAGAAGTATGTGTCAGGTTGTAGATTGTGTGACAGACAGAGACTGACAAATATATATGACTCAAAGTCTTTATTAATAAAAATGTTAGTTTTTAGGAAACGATTTCTCTTTGGAGAAATTATGAAACCATACTGCGAGACAAGAAAGTTATTATTCAAGCACAAATTCTAGTTTGGACTCAACTATTTTGGAATTTGTGATAATGTTACAAAATATAGAAAATTTATTTTGCACTTAGAAAGCTGGCAGGGAAGGAAAAGATGGGAAATTAATTGCATAGGAATTTAGATTTTTGATAGTTTAAGAGGAATATTTGATCTACTTGAAAATTTAAAGCACTTCTAGGAAGCATAATTTGCTCATTATGTTGTTATAGATACATATGATTTTCTTTATCCTGAAAAGAAAAACTTAAATTAGTATGATAAAATAACATTAACTCTTAACATAGAGTAATAAAACTAAAATTTTTAAATTCTAGTGTCTAAAATTTTACTTCTTCCTAATTGTTTTTCCTAAGATTGATCTTAATGATTAAAAAAGAAACCTACATAGCTAGCTACTGGTTACTCCAAAAGTGTTATTTGTACCATTTGACTATATAATTTTCTCAACATTAGATATGTTTAAATGTCTAATCACAGGATAATTAATTGTATGCTAAATTTCTGTTAAAATTTGATATTAATAGTTCTTTAAAGTTAAAACCAGTTTTAATTTATTATAAAATGGTTTTCAGGTTTTTAATTTTGAATTTTATTTTTTGCTTCAGCTCCAGAAATCCTGAACTATGATCCTATTACTACAGCAACAGATATGTGGTAAGGTTTCGCTAGTTACCTAAATGTTTTTGTTATACATTGCTTAATATATATTTTAGGGTTCTTTGATTCCAAATGAAAATAATAAGGTTTTCTGTAAAAGGTTGTTTTCAAGTATCATTAGTATGCCACAAGAAGACATTTATCTGTCCATTCTTTTTAAGTAATACTTTGGCTGTGAGCCAAAGATACAGAAATAAATAGGAAAAAATCCCTTTCCTGAAGGAGTAAAATAAACCAAAGTAGTTGCAGGACTGTGCAGCATGTTCTTTAATAAGGTAATGAGCATAAAGGAGACAGCGGACCAGCCCCACATGGAAAATATCTGATGTAGGTCTAGAAGAACTAGGAAGGTATTTGCTATGCAGAAAACTGAGGTTGGGTTCATGCAGAAGTTTAGTTTTATGAGATGATATCTCTAGGGTATTGTGAATTTTTGTGGCAAGTGAAATGATACTTTGAATGTCAGATATCATAGGGAGTAAAACTGGAATTCCTCCTGGAACTTCAGGCGGGACCGCAGTGGGGGCCTCCTCCCCAGGCCAAGTGAAGAGCTTAGACTTACTCCCTGTGTTCCACGTAACTGGTCAAGGAAAGACCGTCCTTGGCTAAATAAGTGGGAAACACGTACCGTATGTATTTTTTTTCTGCTCCTGAGCACCAGACTGTCATTAATATATTTAAGGCCCTGAAAAGTTTTGCAAAGGAAAAAAAAAAAATCTGCTTGCCCAACTCTGTGTTTTGCCAAACTTGCTGACTCTATTTGCACAGAACTCCTGTTTATGTCTCACAGATCATGACTGTGTCATCGATACCTTTTAGGAAATGCTGCCCTTCAGGCACCTTTGTGTTCTCAGTAACAGGTGTCTGAATGAAGGGCAGACTACAGATACCATGATATATATTTAATACACTGTATTTATAATTATGTAACACAACATGCATTCCCCTCATGTTCTTTTTCTGAGACACACAGACTTTGAGATACCAGTTATTTTAGTTTTAATAATATAGAAAGTTTGAAGAGCAATTTAAGTCTATAGATTAACTGTAGAAGTTTTGAAAAATATGTTAAGTATCAATTTTACTTTATGTAAATATTTTCATATTAACATGCATTCTAAGGTCCCCTCTTGTCCCTTATTTCCTTTTCAGGAATATTGGCATAATAGCATATATGTTGTTAACCCATACATCTCCATTTGTGGGAGAGGATAATCAAGAAACGTACCTCAATATTTCTCAAGTTAATGTAGATTATTCAGAAGAAACTTTTTCATCAGTTTCACAGCTGGCCACAGACTTCATCCAGAGGCTTTTAGTAAAAAATCCAGAGTAAGTTATAACATTAATTTAAGTACTGTTGCAAAATGAATATATGTGTAATAACATAATAGAGTTATTAGAAGTATGCTGTCAAGTTTCAGATAAAATGGGAAGAAAGGTAGTGTAAGAGATCATTAGAACAAATCAGTTACTTCAAACATAAAAAATATGTAAAACGTGTAACTGGAAATTCTGCAGTAAAGAGAAGATTTGTGATTTCTCTCTCAATGTGCTACTAAATCCTGAAGTTCCCTAAAATAATTAAAAGTAGGTTTACAATACACATGGCTGGCTTTGTTGTGAATAATTTGTAGACAAGTAATTATAGTTATTTGGTAAGTATCAATTACCGATTGTCAAATCTTTAAAGGTCAGAGATGCTTTTTGACCACCTGCAAAAAAAGGGACTTGAAACTGTGACTTAGGACTCTTAACTCTCTCATTGGCAACCTCAGAGCAGGAAGAGGAAAAACTGACCTCCCTTTTCTTTACTCAGATCTGCCCCATTTACTTTATTTTTTAAATTTTTTAAATCTTTTTATTGTGTTACGTTAGTCACCATAAAATCCATCATTCCTTTTTGATGCAGTGATCCAAGATTAATTATTTATGTATAACACCAAGTGCTCCCTGGCCTGGCTAAAAAGTTAACACAGAAGCTGGGATATAGTGCCTTGGGCTCCCATCCTGGTTTTGTTACTTGTCAGGTCTTTTATCTCTAACAATTACTTAATTGCCTGGAGGACTCAGTTTCTTTATCTGTTTAAGAAAAAAACTCAGGTTTGTTAATTATTTTATTGGCATAATGCAAGTTCAAACAAATTCTCACGGGCCATTTTTTGGACACGAATGCTTATTTAGTAATTGTAGTAAAAATATTGTTTGATTCTGATTATATGCAGTTTTAAGCAGTTTTCATTTTCATTTATAGTTTCTAAAATTTCTAAAATGAACACAATCATTTTCTTATAATAAAAAAGGAACATAATTTCTAAAATGAGCACATTAATTTTTTTGTAATCAGAAAACAATGAAATTAAAATGATCATAAAAAATTAAGTTAAGGGAAGCCTGGGTGGCTCAGTCAGTTAGGCATATGCCTTTGGCTCGGGTCATGATCCAGGATCAAGTCTTGCATCTGGTGGGAGACTGCTTCTCCCTCTGCTTGCTGCTCCCCCTGCTTGTGTTCTCTCTCTCTAACTGACAAATAAAATCTTTAAAAAAATGAAGGTATAGCCTCAGGAAGCATATATTCTCATGGAATTGGTGGTTGTGTTAAGGTTGGAGTTCTAGGTATTTTCTGAACTTTTAACATACTGTGATATTTAACCATATTATTTTCAAGAGAGAAAACAAATGTAAAAATTCAAAATATTCGGTAAACATCATTCAAGAGCAGCCTTTATTTTCAAGACTTAACTGTATTGTTTTTAAGAGCACAATAATAATAGATTATATATTATATATGTTTTCTTTCAGAGTTTTGTATACTCAAGAGATTTCGTAATTTTACTAATTTTTATTTGTGAGGCTAGCATATATTCTCAAGCTTTTTGATTAGCCTCATCCATAAGCTCCATGATATAATGAATTTTTCAGCTGATGTCAATATTAAAGAAACTCTAGGTACTCCAGTCTTTGTATTGTTATTCTCGTCTGTACTATGAGTATGTGTTATTTTCATAATAAATTAAAAAATTAAGTCTATAGTATATCAAACTGCAGCCATTTCTTTTTTTTTTTTTAAGATTTTATTTATATATTTGACAGACAGAGATTATAAGTAGGCAGAGAGGCAAGCAGAGAGAGGAAGGGAAGCAGGCTACCCGCCGAGCAAAGAGCCCGATGTGGGGCTCGATCCCAGGACTCTGGGATCATGACCTTAGCTGAAGGCAGAGGCTTTAACCCACTGAGCCACCTAGGCGCCCCATTTTTTTTTTTTTTTTTAAAGAACTGCAGCCATTTCTAACTTGATATTTTAGTTCTAAATTTTCACTTGATGCTTTCTTTCAAAGGAAAAGACCAACAGCAGAAATCTGCCTGTCTCATTCTTGGCTACAGCAATGGGACTTTGGAAACTTATTTCACCCTGAAGAAACTTCCAGTTCTTCTCAAAGTCAAGATCATTCATTAAGGTCCTCTGAAGACAAAACTTCCAAATCCTCTTGTAATGGAACCTGTAGTGATCGAGAAGACAAAGAGAATATTCCAGAGGATAGCAGCATGGTTTCCAAAAGATTTCGCTTTGATAACTCATTGCCTAATCCCCATGAACTTGTTTCAGATTTGCTGTGTTAGCACTTTTCTCTTTGAGTTATTTGGACTGAATTTGGAATTTGAAATCTACTGCAATGTGAGATTGTAGTTTGTAGCTTCATTTATGGCATGTTTATATTGTAAGTGCACTTTTGCATAGAGGAGTTTAGGGAAGTGTTTTGATGCTAAATTACTAGTAACCAGCATAATTTCATTTCCTGTTCTAAGATACTAACTCTTCAGAGAAGAAATATTTAAATATACGACAAAAAATAGAGTTGTGCATGTGAGTCTACATGTTAATGAAATAATTCAAGTTCAAATGGGTTTATCAAAATGTTTTACAGATAAGGAAAACAGTGATTTGGGTTATATTATGGTTGAAATAAACTGAGCAAAATGAAGGCATTTGAATTTAATAGATTCTGTAAGGTAAGTCCTATACCATGCCTCTATTGACAAAATTTTGTTAGGATAATAGTGTCAAGGTTAAGAAAAATATGTACTATTTTTAGATGCTCAAGGGATTTTTACATATGAAAATATTTTAATCACAAATATTTTGAAACTGCCTATGATTTCCAGGATATATAGTCTGCTATATGAGACATGTCCTTTTAACCAGAGCAAAGAGGGAGTGAGAAGAAACCTGATTAGGAACACTCTGTACAAGTTAAAGCAGAAAAAAGAGCAGCGTGGCATCATTTCTTTTTTTTTTTTTTTTAACTCAAACGTCTTTTGCCCTCTCTCAACATACTTAATAAGGTCTGAAAGAAGGAGAATTAGATGGTATTCAAGTGTAGAGGATTTTCATATTCCAGAATTTCTGGGTAGAAGATACTTAAACAAAACTGACTGTCCTCTATACTCATGTTTATTAAATTGAGTATAGAAAAAATGCTGCCTGATTTTGGCAACTTACAGAATTTTAGATGTTTTCTGAGTCTTAGGATATACGGCAGTCATTCAGAGTTCTAAAAGTATGTGTAAAAAAAAAAAAAGTTGCAGCCCAGGAAGACTGTTAACTCAGGACCAGAGTCCGTGACAGCAAGGTGGATGTGATCATAAAACCTGATGACATCGGAGTGCTCATGTAGAGTTCCAGCGAGCCATGAGACTCGGCAGAAGGCAATCTGCCAGGTGGCCTTTAATGGTCTTCTGCTGGGACCAATGTTAGTGAGAGTCTAAGGACAGCGGAATGGCTGATGACCGCTGTGCTAATAGAGGGAAATTTACTCCTTTTTTGGTTATGTTTGATGACTTTGCACCTGGTTACTATTAAAGATTCTGTTATAATATCATGTTAGGATAATTGTAACCTCATGCCCATGTTACTACATTAAAAGACATTATATTTTGACCAAAAAGAAATTCTCGAGCTCCCCCCGCCTGTGAGTTATTTAAACCTTTAACTTTCTGAAATTTGGTTAAGATTCCAAATAACTTGAAACTTTTTTTAAAAGTCATTTGGCTAAATGGGTGACTTCCTTTTAAATCTTCAGCATTTCTTAAAGGAAAAGTTATTTCTACTTGTGTGTGCATATGTGTATATGTATAGGCTATGTATTTATGTATAGATGGATAAAATAGTCTTTAGACAACTTTCTCTTAGAGAGTCTTTGCTCTACTATGTTGTGTTCAACTCAGGTGCCAAAGGAGCTCTCTTCTTAAGGATATGTAAATATACATTTAAATTCCTTAAGAAATAGTTTGTTGGTTCAATAAACTAGGCATTGCAGAAGCTAAATTGGGCTCTTGTATATCTAAAACTGATGAGTTTTTTCTAAATTTTTGATTATCCATTTCTTTGCCTTCCATATTAAGCTATTGCAGGTAAAGCTTGGTAAGCCATTGGTGAAAGGATTTTTATAAAAGATATTTTATTTTTAAATTTTTAGAGGAATTATGGCTTGGCAAAAATAAAAAATAAAGAAAAAAATAAATGTTTGCATTTTAAATTATAAGCTAATTCTTAAAAAAATATTTTATACCAGTTTTCTTTTAGTCTGAAGAATCTTAAAATAGTTCATGTTGGCCCTTAGTTAACAGAATACACAAAGTTGTAAATTTCCATGCCTTTTTTCCTAATAATTTTTATTGTAAAAAAGTAACAAATAGTTGCACAAACAGTATAAAAATTCATTTTTTTGTAAAAGTGAGTTTAAATATTTTCACTGTTTGAAATGTGAAAATTAAATGAGTATTTAGAGAGA
This sequence comes from Mustela putorius furo, assembly GCF_011764305.1. Lineage (NCBI taxonomy): Eukaryota > Metazoa > Chordata > Mammalia > Carnivora > Mustelidae > Mustela > Mustela putorius. The sequence goes on along the minus strand of NW_025421341.1, from coordinate 2,435,704 downwards.
AGTTGTTAACAAATGACTCAATTTCTTTTCTCCCAAGATTGGAAAAAATGTATCTATCAAAAGTAGATGATATATCTCATTAAAGTAGGAATCTTAGCCCCTGAGGTGAGCAGATGTCCTAACACTTAAACACATCTGAAAATTAATGTTAAATTGTGATGAGTTTATAAAGTTTAATAACTTTGCCTTTTGGTTAGACAGGATTAAAAAATATAGATGACAGTTAAAATTGTCATTTTAATTTTTTTCTCCACAAAGTTTATTCTGAGCAGTAAAATTATAGTGGCACTTTAAAGACATAAGCAGTATGTGTTCTGCAGTCTATAATGAAATAAGGCACCTGTGTCAGAATGTGTATCAATACATTGCTTCCTTTAAAGAAAGTCTTGTTACTAAAAAAAGTCAGCTGATTAATGATATAATTGATTGTCATTCTGGCACAAGTTCTTTCATTTGCGATGAGTTGCTAATAGCTCATGGACCATATTTGGAATAGCATTGCTCTAAGCAACATTTATAAATTGATATTTTATAACTGTTTACATTTCTTCTGTTTATTTTTGAATTTTCCATTTTTGTATCTGTCTTGGAAACTTGTCTTTATTCATTGTTGTATAAACAACTGTACTTTAATTTCAAATTGTATTAAAATCAGGTTATCTGACTTCCCATTTGGAGAAATAGTATCAATTTATAATTTTATAAGAGTTTAGAGAATTTTAAATTCTAATTGGAAATTTTACACAAATTATAACTGCCCCCATCTTTCATTAAATAATCATGTTGCTTAAGAATATTGACTGACATTATTATGAATACCCCAGTTTAAAAAAAAAAACATATCAACTTAATGATCCTTTTGGTTAAAAATTAAAAAGCACTTTTTTTGGTCTGTGATTGTCTTTTGCTTTAAAGTATTTCTAAGTTTGTTTTTCTTAAAAGCACACCTCCTCGGGCCTGAAGGTACTAGCCTTGACACATGTCATTTTGAACTCCCTTTTTAGTACATATCTGTTTATTAGCTCCTGTCTGTTAAAAAGCCTCATAAGTTTGAAAACAAGTCTATTCTGTGGTAATGCTAGATATTTTCAGAAAATGTCAGTAAATGGCAGTGTGTACTACATGTTGCATAAGGATGAATAAGGGATTTTTATTTACCTACAAATGAGTGAACTGTTTCTGTTGGGGTTTTTGTTTTTGTTTTTAGTTTAAATAAATTGAATTTTTAAAAAGATGAATAAGGAATTCTTAAAGAATTTATAATCTGATTATGGACTAATCAGTTCATATAACATACTGTAGTTATATCCTATAAAGTTCCCATAAACAGTGAATACTCAAACATTGTTAGAGGAAATACAGGGTTAAGTTCCTACAAGTTTCTGTTTATAACATTTTTGCCAGCTAATCAATACATAACCTTGTTTTATGTAGCTTCTGTTTAAAGGGATCTTATTCAATATATATTGTTGATTCATTACCATTAACCTCACACCAACAGCACCATAACTCATGCCTGAATGAAGCTTATCTAACAACACATCTTTTCTACATAAGGCACATTACAGCCCTGTGCGTAGGAACAGAATTACACAGCAATTAAAAATTATGATTTGGGGCTATTTTAAACAAATCTCTAACAAAAAGCACAAAAATGCAGAAAATGTGACATTAAATAGACCGCAAAATGGACATTTGTCTTCCAGTATGAGAACCAAAACAAGACTCAGCATCACTTTGCTCAACCTAAGACAGGAAAGTGTCCAGCATCTCATTTTTTTTTTTAACACTGTGATCATGTCTGCAAATGACCGTGAAAGCACTATCATGTTAATTTTGGGGTTGCAAATAAATTTAAGCAAGTAAGTTCACAAGCATGGAATTAATGAATGAAGAAGGTCAACTCTACATGCCCAAATCATCATGTAAAAAGTCTGAAGTGTGATAATGAAAAGGTGTGCACAACTTAACAGAGTCTGTAGGGAGAAGAAATTGTAATGTGTTGGACTTTCTTAATTGTGAGCACTTTCTTCTCAGGTTCCATATTTTCTTTTTCTGACACAATGACATTCCCCAGTTTTTCTCTTTAGACTCAATTTTCCTCCTGGACACTGAGGTCATACATATTATCGTTACTGGATGTAAGAATACTCAAATGTAAAATAGCTCTAAGTAAAATCAGGATCATATTCTCCCTCTTTGGATCACCTCCTCACCCAAACTTTCTGGCTTCACGTTACCTCCCTTAGTTAATACAGCACTATTTACCCACACATCACAAACGGGTTTCTCTAGGTATCATTCTAAAAATTTTGTGTTCTTACTGGACCTCTTCCAATAGACATTAATTTCTTTAAGCTTTTCAAAATTTATTTAAGCAATCTCTACACCCGGTGTGGGGCTCAAACTCATGACCATGAAATAAAGTTGCTGGCTCTTTTGTCACCAGCCAGGCACTCCCTAATAGTCATTAATATCTATCAAATCTTTTTTGTATCTTATAGTTATTTTCTCTTGAAAATAACTCATATACATTCATCTAAATCTAGATTGTTTAGACATCTAGAAGAGATCTGCAAACCTTTTCTATAAAGGGTCGATTATTAAATACTGTAGACTTTGCAGGCCAGTGTTTTTTCACAACTACTCAGTTTTGCTTCTAGAGCATGAAAACAGTCATAGCAGCATATGCAAACAAATGGGTGGGCCAATCCAACCTGATATATAAAAACAGATGATGAACTACATTTAGTTCTTGACCCCAATGTAGAGTATCACATTAATTATCTTAGCTCTATCTAGCATGATTAAAATGGGAGGAGAGCCAGAAAGACACAGCAAAGTGAGCCTTGTCTGCATTCACTTTGTCTAGCAAGCAGATGTCCCAAGAGGAAGAGGACAGAGTAGTCATTGGCAATAGAAGTTTACTAGAATATCGAGTTTGCAACTAGTTGAGAAAATAGAAAGTGGAGGCCACAGGTACATACTGGTCTTCTCAGAAATCAAGGGGAAAAGGAGGAGAACTATAGTTTGAAGAGTTTTTTTTTTTTTTTAATGTTTTAAAGTGAGGAAGACTTGAAAATGTTAATAGGCAAAGGAGAGAAGCCCACATGGAGGCAACACCTGAAATGCATGCTAGCACAAGATGATTAATGTCAGACAATGCCAGAGAAAGTGATGAGATCACAAGCACAAAGGCAACTGTGGCTAAAATAAAGAAAAACAATGTCTCCCAACATAAAAAATGAAAAAGAAAATGGTTGACAACAGAGATGTGAAGTGAGGGGATGATCTGCTTCTCCGAAGAAGCCTGCAGCTAGTGGTCTATTGAGCGCAAAGGAAGTAGAGGAGGGTGTAGTGGCGAGAGTACAATCTGGCACAAGGTGAGGACAGAGGCGGGCAACAATATTGGTCAAATGAGTGGAGTTCATAATCTATCAGGAGAGACAGATATTAAATACCAAAGATCTTAATTTGCAATTAGTTTATTGTGTAGAATGTGGTCAAACAATTCTTACAATACTAATTTGTCATTTCTGCCTATATCTTGTCTTTTATATCAGGAGATTGTGCTTCTTTGCATCAGGGACATATATAGTAGCACTCAAAAGGAAAAAAAAAAAAAAACCTGTTCCACGGAGGCTTTCATTTATAAATACTTAAATCTGTTGTGAAAAGAGGGGAGAGTCTCAGAAGGCCAAAAAGGAAAGATCTGTAAGTCTTGGAGCAATGAGAAACTTGCCCAATTCCCTGTGTGCATTGAGTATTACGGGACCTTGTAGAGAGTGATCCAACAGTAGCAGTGTGGCCTCCAGGGCTAAGGTAGAGCCAAAAAGGTTGTGCAGGGTAAACACTGACTCTGACACAAGCATCACAGGGAGGGAGAAGATAGCAGTGAGCCTGAGATGAGGTTCTCATGTGGGTCTCATTAGAATATATTCTTCTACTTTGGACAACATCTTCATGAACAGAGTGCACTTACTAGAAAAACAAAGTAGGTTTCATATAACTGGTTCTAACAGTATCCCTTGGTGGAAGCTGGAAGCATGCAACTACAGGGCAAGTCTCTAAAAGTAATTCTACCATCGTTGAAGAAACCGTGGGTTGGCTAACCCCCCACCTGTAGCCCGTTTCTTGCTCTGTGGCCTACCTCCATTACAGAAGCTATCCAGCTCACCTAGAGCAAGGGATGAGGCGGAAGTCTGCTGGGCGGCTTCTGAAATGCTTGGATTTCTGGATGAAAACAAGGAATGCTGCCAACCCCAACGTCTAACCATGTTGGATGAGAGCTGTTTCCACCATTTTGTAATTACGAATGAAAGGACAAGGGAATCCTGGAGATCCTGGCCCTGACCTTACCGCTCCACTGAAGCCACTGATGTAACAGCAGCAGTAACTTCCTTCTCAACATTTCGGTTTGTGCTTTTTTTTGTGCCTTTTTTTTTTTTTTAATCCTATTTGGATAAGCCACTCTCTTTGGGATTTTCTGTTATTTGCAGCTGAAATCATTTTAACTGACAGAATCATCAATATTTTCCAAATGCACATTCCTTGTAATGTTACCAGGTACGTGGCGAAAAAAGAAGGCATGTATACCCAACAGGGTTTTAGAAACACCATGTTCAACCGTGTTCCACATGCATTTTTACTGCGGGATTCCTTGGAGGCTTTAATTTATGCCGGGAATCTCCAAGCGAGGAACCTAGTGTGTGGTGTGTGTTGTAATTACTTTGTTTGTGCTAACATCTCTCTGGATGGTATCATGGACACTCACACTGTACTCGATGCTTAATCAGTATAGCCCAAGTATCTCTAAAGATCTGGCTTCTCCCAGAATAGAATTCAAGTGACTTTGTAAGAACCAGCTCTTGTACTTGGGACAGACTCCGAATATTTTATTTAACTGAGACCATTTTCAGTACCCCTGTTTGTAGTACTGTAGGCTTCACATCTCTATCAGCAATCGCCTTTAGGTTCTGATACAACACACTCTGATTTTCATGAGGTCTCAATATTTTGATGTTTCCTTGATAGTCAATGGCCTGGCTTTTTGCTGGGGACTCTGTGTGGCCATGCCCTGGCTTCCAGCATGGACAGACTGTACTCTTACTGCTCCTTCCTCTCTAGCAACTCGTTTGTATATTTTCCACACCTGAAAGCAAAGGCCTTATATTAGGTTTCTCCCCAGAAAAAGAACACATGGATATGTAGGTATATTTAAGAAGAGATTTATTATAGGAAAGGGCTCACATGCCCATGGAGGCTGAGAGTTCCATGATCTTCTGTCTGCAAGCTAGAGAACCAGGAAAGCTGGGGGTGTAAATCACAGCCCAAATTTGAAGGTCAGGAAACCAGAAGGGTCAATGTCGAGGGCAGGAGAAGATGTATGACCGAGCTCAAGAAAAGAGAGGAAAAGTGTTCCCTTCTGGTGCCTTTTTTTCTGTTCGGGTCCTCAACTAATTACTGGATGAAGCCCGCCTGCGTTGGTAAGGCTGCTCTTTACTCAGTCTATCGGTAACAATCTAATCTCGTTCAGAAACACCCAGAAACAGAAATAATGTTTTACCATCGATCTGGGCTTCCCTTAGCCCTATCAAGTTTATACATGAAATTAGGTATCACGGGACGTTCCCGATCTTCTGGCTTCTTCCTTGTTCGTCAAAGCTTTCTAGAAGAGTAGGGAGTTCTAACATTCTCCCTTATACATAGTCTACACACACACACAATCTCCTTATATGCAAAAGTAGTTTTACTTATAGGGAACAAATCTTCCAGTTTACTGGAATTATGTCCTTCCTTGTAAAACACATTCCTATGGAAACTGTTAAAGAATCTAACAGGCAGGGTGGGCGCCCGTGTGGTCAGAATCAAATGAAAAATCTCTCACATTTAGGCCCTATGCTAACCCTGTACTGTGGTCAACCTTCAGAATAAGCAAAAAAAAAAAAAAAAAAAAAAAAAGGCATTATTTTATAATTAGTAGGAAGGATTCCACCCTTCTGGTTCACCACTGGAATTTAAATTTAGTGATTGTAATACCCCTTTGAAAGGCCGAAAGAAATACATGCTAATCATGCCAATACTGCTAGCCGGATCATAAAATGTAACTGGGTCGGCAATTGAAGACACGATTGCAAAGGCGCAGGCACTTGAGTTCTACGAACTGGTCAACAAGTGAGTACACAATGTTTGTGGAGAAAGTTATAAGGTAGAATGATGGAATAAAACACAATAGATTCTGTAGGTCATATAAGGCATATCAGAGCCCTTCCTTGCCCTAGAACTCAGTCATCAGGAATAAATCTATGAGGCTTCCTGATCTTTCCAGGTTATAATTGAATTAACTGTCTAGATACTCATATGAAGTCAAATTTTATAGATGAAACATTGTGATTTGTTTCCTCCTTTCAAAGAAGTTGTTAGCCCAATTTATTAAGAACGTGATTGGGTTTTTAATTGGAATTTGCACAAAAAGTCTTCTGAAATAAATGAATATTTAAGTAATCACAGACTAAAGACCATTGAAAACAAGTTATAAAGGGAGAAAAGGAGCTGAGCCATTTATTTAAAGGCCTTTTTGGCCGTTTTAACCTTTGTGAACATCAATTACTTCTTTCTTTTACAAAACAGCAGTAATCAGCTGTTTGCTTCTTTGATTAGTTCTGGTCTGAATTCATTTAATACTAATGATTAAGCACGGGATACTGCAAATAAACCTGTCTCTTTTCTTCCCAGAAATAGAATAATTACAATGGCCAATGCCTGGGGCCTTTTATATTACTAAATTTGTAAGAGACTTAATTACTTTGGCTTTGCTCCAGTGTGCCAAATAACACACACAAATAGTCCCACAACATTGTATCTAAGTATCAATTTTGGAAGGTCTTCACAGTGTGTGTTTATAAAATGGGTGTTTGTGGGTCTATATAAAAAATACCAACCGCCGGTATATCTGTATTTAGAAATATAGAGGATATAAAATAAATGAGGAGTAAAGTTTGCTAAGTGCCCAACTCTATTCATGCTGTTTCATTAACTCTTCACAACACCCCTGAATATCATCATATTGTAGGTGGAGAAACTGAGTCACTGAGAGGTTAAGCAGTTTTTCGAAATCACCTAATTACTACACTCGGGAATTTGAGCTCAAGTTCACCTGGTTTCAAATACCACCTGTGTCCTTTCTATCACACCATATTTAAATTAAAATTTCCAGTACTGGGGCGCCTGGGTAGCTCAGTGGGTTAAGCCTCTGCCTTTAGCTCAGGTCATGATCTCAGAGTCCTGGAATCCAGCCCCATATCGGGCTCTCCGCTCATGAGGGAGCCTGCTTCTGCCTCTCTCTCTGCCTGCCTCTCTGCCTACTTGTGATCTCTCTGTGTGAAATAAATAAATAAATCTTTAAAAAAAATTTCCAGTATTAAGTTAAAAACAAAAACAAAACCTAGGAGAAAGTGATTGGGATTTGTGCCATTGAAAAACCTATTTGGATCACACTTTTTATTTATATGTTTAATTAAAAATTTTGAAATATATCAAAGTCAAAGTAATATTTGAATCATTATAGAATGTACTACTTGCTAAATAGAAAAGAGAAATACGAATTAATCCGAATTAATTCGATAATTCAATAATAATTGAAATACGAATTAATTTCCAAGTTAGCTATTTGTTCTATGCACTGTACAGACAGATTGTGTGTGTGTGTGTGTGTGTGTCTGCACCGACGGCCTGTATCCACACAAATTTTGCTTCATGTGGAGCAGATATTGGTGTAAAATGGTCTTCCGTATTTCTTTATCTCTAATGTCTGAGAAACTTCTGGCAAAGATAGCTTGCACGTGAAGACCTTCTCCAGGCAAGCTGGCTCTGAGTCGGGAGAGGCCGGCTCATTCAGGGAGCTGGAAGAGAGACCAGAGGTGAGAGACGGGAGAGGCGGCAGAGACGATGGTAACCCATGGGACTTTCTGCGGTCACCGGTGCCATTCAAGAGTTTTCAAGTGAGGGTTGTGCATGATCATATTTTGTGTTCTAGAAGGTGTGTTGTTTGGACCCTGTGTGAAGGGGGTTTTGCAAGGGGGTCGATCCAAAGGCAGAGAGCCACTTAGGGAGGATTATTTCGGCTGTTCTGGCAAGAGATGGTGCGGGCTTAGGAGGCCGAGAGAAATGGACAGACTCAAGTGAGACTGGAAAGTTCGGGCTGATAGAGTTGCCTGATTACTTGGACGTGTAGGATGAGGGAGCTCTAAGGGATGGTTCTTAAGTCTTTCCTTTGAGCAGCCATTGCAGTGGTTGGCTCTTGAGGAAAACAAGGGGATCCTGGAGGAGGAAGCAGGTCGGAAGGCAAGATGAGCTGTTTTGGATGATGGTTTCTTGGTAGCACAGATTTGAAGCTGTAAGGTGTGCGCAGCGGTGGAGATATGAAGTCGAGGTACCGTCATTGCACAGCTGATTGAATGAGGTTCCTGGCTCGGAGGAGGCCAGTGAAATCAAGCCGGGCGCTACAATGCCTTCCACGATTCAGGTCTCTGCATACGGTCCTATTAACTTGCCGTGAAGCCCCGTCTCCAGTAGGGTCCGGTGCGGGAGAAGGACGGGGGACGGCAGGATGGAGACAAGTGACTGGAGGAAAGGCGGAAGGAATTCAAGGAATTCAAATGTCTTTTTAATGAAACATCCACCATTTCTATCAACAGAGAGGAACAATTACTTAAAATAGTGTGGGGGCGGCGGCGCACATACAGGTTCCTGGGTAGAGCTGCAGGCGGGGTGTGGGTAAAACCTGTCTCTACTGTAAGCACCCCATTTCCTTCTTTTACTTATACCCTTTCCCCAACTCCTTTAATGCTGTGTACTCAGGTTCTTTCCCTCTTATGAAAATCTCTTCCCAGAAAGAATCTGGAATATATTCACACAAAAGTGAAAATGACAAATACAAGCTTTGAAGATTATCCTTAGTGGCAGATTACATTTTCGGAAAATAACCCCAGTAATATTTATGATCCCTCAAGTGCTTCTACAGCCTTGTCACTCCTGGACTCCAGCCCCATTTGTGCAATTGCACAAATAAGTGTCATTTGTGAGCAGGTGTTTGTGCGGGCACCTGGGCGGCTCAGTCAGTTGAGTGTCTGACTCTTGATCTCAGCTCAAGTCTTTGTCTCAGGGTTGTGAGTTCAAGCCCCATGTTGGGCTCTGTGCTGGGTGTGGAGCCTACTTTAAAAAAAAATAATATAAAGAAAAAAATGCTTGTGAAAAAATAAACAAATGCCAACTAAATCAAACTGGCCAGACTACATTTATTCTTAGAAAAAATAGCAATGGGAATAATCTCTCTACATGTAAGACTTATATAAAGAGTTTCTTCAAAATGTTTGGCAAAGTCTGAGATTCAAATGTAAATAAATCTTATTCTAGTACCTGGGTAAAGAAAGCTCACACTTGCTTTGAACTTACAGTAAAAGCCTGTGAATTAGATTAATTTCTCTAAAAATAATTTGTTTAGTTTCACTCAGGAAGCCTAAACTCTGTTCTTAAAAATGCAAGTGTTTATGAGTTAACTGTCTGAAACCTAAATAGAAATTTAGTTAAGTATCTCCTTTGGTTACAAGATCACCTCTAGTACATATAAAGAGATTCGGTTCAGAGGGTGCTTTGCAGCCAGGAAAACTGTATTTCCAAGAATACGGTGGCTCCATCACTGGTACTTTTCAAACGATGAAAATCGAGCCAGTGTCTATTTCCCGTAACGTGCTAAGATTTCTCTTTTTAAGTAACAACTCTCTTGAAATATAATTCACTTATCTAAAGTGCACAATTACTAGTTTTTAACATAGTTACGGAATTGCACAACCATTACCACTAATCCCAGAACATCTCCATCTCCTCACGAGGAAACACCGTGCCTGATAGCAGTTACTCTGGCTTTCCTCCCAACCTTCTGAGCCCTAGGCCACCACCAAACTACTTTCTGTCTCTATGACTTTGCCTATACTGTGCATTTCTTATAAGGAAATCATAAAATAGGCAATCATTTGTGACTGGCTTCTTTCACTTAGCAAAACATTTTCGGGGTTCATCCATGACTATCAACATTGTATTCCTTCTCATTGCTGACTAATGTTCTACTGTGTGGCTCTGTCATATTTCATTGACCCATTCATTAGTTTGGGGTTGTTTCCATGTTTTGGCTATTAGGCTGCCATGTACAAGTTTGGGGGTTTTCATTTCTCTTGGGTAAATACCTATATTCCCAGGTCACATGATAACTGGATGTTTAACCACTAAGAAACCGCTACACTGTTTTCTAAAGTGCCTACACCACTTGCGTGCCCGCTGACAGTTTCCGTGAGTTCCGATTTCCTTACATCCTCCCTACACTTGCTATTGTCTTTTTAAAAATTTTTTAAAGTTTTAAATTATGTAAAAAGAAATTTTTTTAAAAAGATGTTATTTATTTATTTGACAGAGAGATCACAGGCAGGCAGAGAGGCAGGCAGAGGGAGAGGAGGAAGCAGGCTCCCTGCTGAGCAGAGAGCCCGATGCGGGGCTCGATCCCAGGACCCTGAGATCATGACCTGAGCCGAAGGCAGAGGCTTAACTCACGGAGCCACCCAGGCGCCCCTTTATTGTCTTTTTGCTTATTGTCCTCTTAGCAGTTATAAAGTATTATCTCTGTGGTTTTGGTTTGTATTTACCTGATTACTAATGATGTTGGGCATCTTTTTGTGTGTTTATGGGCTATTGGTATATCTTCTTCAGAGAAATATCTCTTCCAATCTTTTGCCCATTTTGAAATTGGATTATCTTTTATTATTGACTTTTAGGAATTCTTTATATAGTCTAGATACAAACACGTCTTCTTCCTTTCTGAGAGATGACATAAAAAATATTAAATAAATCAAAATGTCTGGCACCCAAAATTGAAATATACGCATATGTGTACAAATATATATAAGATACCATTATTTCCATGTTTTAGCAAGAAAACCTCCTCATTACTTGCATTAAGAAAACACAGGTTGTACACATGTTCAAAAGGATGTGCCAAACATACAACAGGACAAAGTGAAACAAATAATGGTGCATTTATGTCATGAAAAACAACATTGCCTTTAAAACAATAATTATGAAGTGTTCTCCATGACCTTGGGAAAGTTCTATGAAACATCAGGTGAACACACACTCTCTCTCTCTCTCTCTCACACACACACACACACACAGAGTATAATCTTATCTATGTTTTTTCAGAAATGTAGAAAACAGACAAGAAAAAAGAAAACACTGTGGTGTGTTAGTCATGGCAGCACCTGGGCAATCTTTCCCTCACGCTTTGCAGTTATCTACAATAAGCCTACCTTTCTTTTATAATCAGGCATTTGATGGGGAAGGAGGCAAAACTGAGCAGGAACACATACACAAAAAATGTAAAACTAAAATAATATATTGTCTTTAACAAATCTTGAGGATTTTGGAAGTATGTGGCTTTTCACGGCAGGTCATCGTATCTGTTTGAGTAATGCCAGAAAGTTAGACTCCTCATCCCTGCAAAGTCCTCAGCCGCTTACGTAGGAAGGAGCTTGACAACCTGAAACACAGTTCCTCACTCGGAAACAATACTTTCTGGCAGGAATGCATCCCTCTGCTTTGAAATATCTATGAACTCCTGATCGAGGACAAATTTTCTTTGTTTGTTTTTTGTTTGTTTGTTTCCTGTCTTCTTGAAACAGGGGCCCGTAGAGCTTTGAAGAACAGAGCGGCTACCACAACAGCTCCACGCAGTTCCTTTTCTCAGAGGCCAAGGCTGTTCCCGTGGTGGAGGCAGGCGGTGGCTCTCTGGCCACGGCTCTTGCAACTGCTGTCATTTCAAGACAAACCACTAATTGCTGAGGAATTCACTGGGAGCTAAAAAGGGACTTTCCTTCACAGCATACTCCTTAAGATCCCTGGCCGATTTCTTTTGTTCTCAGGCCCCGAGCTGTCATTATCCGTGACAGTTCTCCTACTCTACCCTCCATGTGAATGTGTTCCAAGGCAGAACTGCTTTTGAAAAACAGAATGTTCTGGTAGGTTTGGATCCCTGGTGATACGGTGATGTTGGCTCAGAGCCGTGGACACATGTCCGGAACGGCTGTTGGTAAACGTGATAGCAGCTCTGCTAAAAATAACGACTTTCTTTGCAAGTTCTGGAAGTATGGCTAGAGAAGAGACTGGAGTTGTCCCTCATTTTTCAAACGCCCTTTCATTTCCTGCTGTGTGCTGACGTTTCCAAGCCTCCACATGAATTAACGTTCCAATGAGATTTGCCATAGCGGTTTCTTGGGAATGTCCATAAATATTTTTTTGCTTTGGTTTTTGTTCTCAGCAGAAAGTGTTGCTTGTGATTATCCCTTTTCGAAATTACATCTCTTTAAGATCTGAAAACACAAGCGTTGTGTTTTTCAGGAAGCAAACGATTTTTTTTTTCCCTTTCCCCTGCTCAAGACAGAGTGGTTTTTCTTCAGGAGCCCAGAGCTGAGGTTTTCAGTTACTGATTCCATTAGAAGGCGACAGTGAACTCATCAATGTCTTCCTGGTTGAAGTAAACTTTTCTCACATTTTTCCTGTAAGCGATCATTGTTTTAACAGGTTAATTATTTTAGCACATAAAGTGGTCATTGTTCCCTGTGCTCAGCGCTCTGCATACATCAGGCCCTTCCTTGTGTGAGGACACTCATCTCCGGGCTTCAGCCACATTAACCAATTTGTTCAGAGATTTTTGTCCTTCCAGGGACTTCAAAGTTTGGTAACTTTTAAGCAACTTTAAAGAAGAAAAAAAGAATCCTGCCATTCAAGGAGGATCCCCTGATTAGAACCCCTGGTTGGCTCGAGGTCAGACAGTAGTGAAAATATTCCTCCCCGAGGCTTTGCGATATTAACTACAGTGGACAGCGCCTCTTTTCTTGAACTGCTTTCTTTTCCCTTTTTTTTAAACAAAAGGATTCCATTCACACACACACACACACACACACACACACACACACACAGAGTGGGAATGCAAGGGCATTTCCAAGTTCAGTTTCTCTCCGTGGATTGCACTTTCCAGGCCCTGGGTAAGGCGGAGGCAGGGGCCGGCCTGACCCATCTTGCCCCGACGACCGTCCTGGGTGCGGCCACACGGGACTCGGGCAGGAGGCTTCGGACGCACCAACCACGGGATCAGCCTACTGATGGGGATGATAGCTAGAGTTACTGAGTGCTTATTTGTCACTTCTAATTTCAAATTCTCCCTGTGTCGTTCCTTCTCTCATTTAAACCCCGTGAGCTCCGGAAGAGGTCCCTATTACCGCTGTCCTGGTTTGCCGGGGGTCGGTGAGTTGGCCGAGGTTACGCAGCCCACGAAGGGCAGAGGCGGGAACTGAGCGCAGGCCACCCCGTACCAGTGACCGTGGTCTTTCTACCCCTATTATTTCAGATTCAACTACAAAAGCATCTACGTCTGTCAGCTCTTCCTATTATTTCCACGGGCTTTCCATGGACAGGAGAGCAAGTTTGCAAATCCCAGCGGTGCGCTGAAACGGTGCACAGCCGCCTCCTGGGTTACACACAATGTCTAGCAGGGGCTCTCGAATCCTACGTATGCACAGTGTCTTCGACAAATATTATACTCTTCAATTATTTGGAATTGAGTTGATCCAAACCAGTAAAATATACATTTTAATAAAGGGACTGTCATAGGGCTCTTAGGGGAAGGCCAGTATCTGTTTGCTTTAATAGCATTTAGAAGCTTATGCAAGTTTAAGAAGCGTTGTATCACTCTTTATCCATTTCTTTCTTATTGAAACTATTACATTTTATCATTTTTTTTAAAGTGGCAAATGGATTCACTGTAAAAAAATACAGAAAAATGAAAAATTAAAAAAAATCAAGGATTCGGTTCACATCCATCTATTTAGGGACAATAGCTGCTCCAGGACAAGATGTCTTTGAGTTAATATAGCATAAGCATATTACATAACATTGTATTCGAGGATTATACGCTGCGCCATTGTACGAGCATAACATCTTTTATTAACCAATCCCCTATTTTTGGACATTTAATGCTTTTGACCATTCATTACTGAAAACACTGCGGCACTATCCTTGAAGGAGACTCCTTTTATACATTTATAATTATTTCCTTAAAAGGGTTCTTGGGTGCCTGAGTGGCTCAGTGGGTTAAGCCTCTGCCTTTGGCTCAGGGTCCTGGGATCGAGCCCCGCATCGGGCTCTCTGCTCAGCAGGGAGCCTGCTTCCCTCTCTCTCTGCCTGCCTCTCTGCCTACTTGTGATCTCTCTCTGTCAAATAAATAAATACAATCTTAAAAAAAAAAAGAGAGAGAGTTTCTTAAAAGTAGAACTTCAGGGTCAAAGGATACGTAAAACATTAAGATTTTTTCTTTCTGGAAAATCTTACCAATACCATAAGGCCCAGCAGCTAAGGGAGAGCCCCTGTTCCTCCACCACCAGCATCGGATATTATCGATGTTCAAGTAATTACCAATTCTATAGGAGAAAAAGAGTATTTTGCTTTATTTTCCATATTTGGAAACCACGGTGAGGCCAGAAACCTTTTCGTAGTTTATTAGCCATTTGTACTTCTCTTCTATTACATTTTGGGAAACAAAATTTTATTTTTATTTTTTTAAAGATTTTATTTATTTGACAGGGAGAGACACAGTGAGAGAGGGAATGCAGGCAGGGGGAGTGGAAGAGAGAGAAGCAGGCTCCCCGCTGAGCAGGGAGCCCAATGTGGGGCTCGATCCCAGGACCCGGGATCATGGCCTGAGCCCAAGGCAGATGCCCAGTGACTGAGCCACCCAGGTGCCCCGAGAAACAAAATTTTAAATGACTTTTGGTTCAAGTCCAAGCAATACTAAATATTCCGATGATAGGTTAACTAAAGAGTTTTAGATTTTTTTTTTTTCCTGGACTCCTCCTCCTTTGTTTAGATGCCAGCCCATAGCACCTGCGGTTGAAGAATACCTTAATGTTTGATCCCTTCCGCGTGGCCTTGGTAACATGGAGGCTTTCCTGCTCTGAGTGGCCGTGCTCGTGATGGGCACTTAATTGATGTTCTGAGAAATGTGGAAATGAATGACTACCAAGACCCTTTTTTGACCTCACTGTGAAGGAAAATGCTGAGTCACCAGGTTATTTGTGGCTACAAAAATATTACTGGCAAATAGTCTGGGGCTATCAAATTCAGTTCCATCCGTAATTGAATTAGAGGCCCACCTCCTTTTCTCCAAGGAGGCTGGTGTACCAAATCCTGCCTCTGACAGCACTTAGCATTAAACAGGATTCCAGCCAATGAACAAAGTTCCTATTTATGGAAAATGTCAAGGGTGAGCAGCATGAAAGTGTAGTAATATCACTATTTTCTATCTAACTTACTTAATAATTGGACATGAACTGTGAGAAAATTTCTGCCAAACAAATACAAATGTTCTGTCCTAGAAGCCGAGTTAAAGGTTCATGGAGTCCTAAAGGATCCAAAACAAATGCAAAACGAACATTTCAGTTGGGGGCACTTAGGGGTAAAAAGTCCCATGGAAATGTGCATATGTTTCATGTCAAAAAGGAAAAACCCGGCCTCGAACAGCTCCTATTGTGAGCACGCGCGCACCATCATTTGCGGGAAGAATGTTCTCTCTGGTCTCTTGGGTCCCTCTCACCCCTGCACGCTCACCTGGATGTGTGACACCTGCCCCAGGGCTGCGGTCCCTGCCCCCGGCCCCCACGTAGTGGAGTTCCAGCTCCCCCTGCAGCCCAGCGTTCACCGAAGCCCAGAGCTCCGAATGACACAACAGCCCCGCCGAAGCCAGAGCTCACCAGGAGCCGCATTCGGGGGGGGCCTGGGCCATCCTTGTCGGGTGGGAAGACCGAGGACCCTACGAGCTGAGACTCGGGCGACCCTGTGCAGTTCCTGACAGAGCCGAGCCCGGACCTGGATCTGCTGTTCTAGAATCAGGTTCTCTCAACAGCAAAGAAAACCAACGGATGCGTGTCTGAGCCTTTACTCCACACCATTAACGTGGTGAATTTACTAGTCCCCGCAAGGGTATTTTCCGTTCTATATTATACAAGGTACCTTGGCTTGTTTCCCAAGTAATTCAAAGCAATTCAAAGCATCCTATGAACGTATAACAAGAGAGAGACGGGGGGCGGGGGCGGATTCAAGGTCTCAGGCTGGGAACACATAGGCTGCAGGTGAAGCAGCTCCTGTCCGGTGAGCGCTGGGCGCTGTGTGGCCGTTCGGAGCCACACAGATGGACTCGTTCCACCCCCACGACGACTCGGAGGCCGCTGCTCCTATGAGCCGGTGTCACCGTCCTAGGAAACGAAGCACAGAGAACTCCCTGACGTTCTCAGGTCACAACGCTAATATGTGGCGAAGCCTGCATTTAACCAAAGTAGCCGCGGAGCCTCTGTGTCCTGCTCTTCCGCCTCCTGACCATGGCCTCGGCCTCTGTCCTCCAGCCTCTGTCTCCCCCTGAGCCCGAGAAACTGTGCCCCGAACGGACGCTCACGCTGGGTTCTCAGGACTGAACTCTGGGCCCATTTCTCGGACTGATGATGCTCCCACTGTGGTAAAGACGTATACATGAAGATCGTCATTTGAAGGGCGCCTGGGTAGCTCCGTCGATTAAACTCCCGGCTCTTGGTTTCCTTAGGCTCAGGCCATGACCTCAGGGTGCTGGGACCAAGCCCCACCTTGAGCTCCGCACTCACAGGGAGTCTGCGTGAGGACCTCCCTCCCTCTCTCTGCCTCCCCCCTACTCACGTGTGTACACGCGTGGCCTCTCTCCCTTTAAAATAAATCAATCTTAAAAAAAAAAAAAGATCAGCATTTGCTAAGATTTTTTTGGTTGTTCTCAGGAGGAGGCTGATCCATATTAAGTCTAGGCTCGAATCTTGAGCTCCCATATCTACTACTGTGTGATCTTGAGCAAAGCACCTGTCTTCTTTGTGTCTCAGCTTCCCGCTTTGTCAAATTTGGACAATAATAGTTAACTGTCACACATCTAGTGCGAACATTACGTCTGGCCATGGATGAAAAGCACTTAGCGCATAATTAATGTCAGCTATATTTTCAGTATTTGGAGAAAATAGAACACTTGAGCAGGTGAGTTCCAATTTCTGGAAGTGACTTTTAAGACTAGTATCCTAAGAATTTTAGAAATCTGGAAGTCGATATTAAACATTGGAAAATTACAGAAAGGAGTTGATGCCGGCCTAGGACTGAAAATACAGATTCCAATGCTTCCCAGGCCCAGTACCTGGCACGCAGTAATAGTCAGTGTCATCTATTGTTGTTATGAGAAAATATGGTAGTTTTAGGTGTTTATACTTAGAACCTAGAATGGTCACATTCTCAAAGAATTTGAATCATCAGAACTAAGAAAATAAAACCAGATCTGGATGATATAACCGGCTACTGTCTGTCCTTTAATGTTAATTAAATCCTAGCTTTGGGTTCAATTGCTTGACCTGCAGTTGGTAATTCTAGCGCATCCAAACTCAGGCATTAAAAAGTCTTTTGAATTTTTATACCTGCAGGCTTTCTAGATCCGTTTATTGTTTTTATAATTTTAAAGTATAATGTTAGTAATAGAAATTAAAAACTGTAGAAATGTATAAAGGAGAAATGTCAGTCGTAATCTCACCTTCTAACAATGGTGAGAATCAAATAAATCATAATTCTTGGTCATTGCCTGGCCAATGCATGGCCTTCCTTGATTTTTTTTTTTTTAAAGATTTTATTTATGTATTTGACACAGGGAGAGAGATCACAAGTAGGCAAGAGAGGCAGGCAGGGAGAGGGGAGGAAGCAGGCTCTCCGAGGAGCAGAGAGCCCGATGTGGGGCTCGTCCCAGGACCCCGGGATCATGACCTGAGGTGAAGGCAGAGGCTTTAGTCCACTGAGCCACCCAGGCGCCCCGGCCATCCTTGATTTTGGTCATCATTATAAAACAAAGTGACTTGCAGAAGACCCGTTGCCCTGCCCCACAAATGGACTGTTCCAGTAACTGACCTCTACCTAATTGTTTTTCCCCTACTCCTCTGGACCCTGTATCTTTCTGCTAGAGATAACTATTGTCCCAAATTTTATGTTTATTGCCACTCCTTTTCTTAGGTTCATCAGGCACACACATACACACATACGCACATGTATATGAATCTGTGTTTCAATAATGTAAGATTTAGTTAGCTTGTCTTGAAAGATTATTTTTATTAGGTATATTATTAAGATTCATGGGGCACCTGGGTGACTCCATCAGTTAAGCATCTCACTCTTGGTTTTAGCTCATGTCATGATTTCAGGATCATGAGATCAAGCCCCACCTGGGGCTTCACGCTCAGTGGGGAGTCTGCTTAAGACTCTCTCTCTCCCTCTGCCCCTCCCCCTGCTTGTGCATGCTCTCTCTCTCCATCTCAAATGAATAAATAAATCTAAAAAAGAGATATGTTATCCAGATTTATCCCTGTTGGCTTGTATGGCTGAAATTATGCCTTTTAAAATCTAAACATTTTTTAGATTTTTATCATGTGCTTACACCACAGCTTAATTATCCTTTCTCTTGTTAATGGGCATTTGGAGATATATATCTTTGAAAAAGTACGTATTTTTTAATGTTGTTAAGATCAAATGCCAAATGCAATTTTGCTTCTGCCTGTTGCCTGTTTCTGAACTTTTATTATATTTAAGAATTTTTTCATTTTATTACCAATTTTAGAATTAACAACATCTCATTCAGCGGTTATATCATTATTCACTTAACCATCTTGTTGTTATTAAGCCTTTAGATTGTATCTCATCTCAGCTAGCACAATTACCATATAAACAACAGAAATATGGTTTTTGAATTTTATGTAATTTCCTGAAAGTGACTTCCAGACACAGAAGCACTCCGTCAAATGCCCAAACATTGTAGCGCCCTTGTATATACTGCCAAATTAGTTTGCAACCCACTAGACTAATTTACATTTTACCAGCAATGATTCAGAATGCCATAGAAATGTCAATTTTAAAGTCTGACAAGTGTGGATATTCATTCTAATCACTCAGTTGTACACCTGAAATGAATACAGTATTATATGTCAACTATACTTCAATTAAAAATAAAAGGTAAAAAAAAAAAAGAATATTCAGAGGAAATAGCCTCTCCTGACATGCTTGGCAACAAACTGGTTATAGGAAAACTATAGAAGAGAAATTTACAATCACCAGGAAACTCTTTTAAGTAACTCCTTTTTAGAAATAATTGACAAAAGAAAAACTCTGGATGGCAAATACTAGAAAAAGAAAGCTTGCGTCTTTGCTACTTTACCTCTACCACATCAAATACAGGATCATTTGGAATCACTCAGAGGAATGGGCAACATTTTCGGGTTTTCTTTATCGGCTTAAGTAGAGCCCGAAGGAAGCCAACGTAGTGCCACATGCAAATAGTCTTGTTTTGTGAGTTCACGTGTGGTGCCCTTTGCACTGACCACAAGCGAGCCTTCTCTGCCCTTCCTGGATTTCGGCGCGTGTGTATTCGGAGGCACTCTCTGGCTCACTCGGCATCATGAAATCGACCCTGTCCCATCTTCCAGCAACGATCTAGCTTCACTGAAACCCTTGTCAGCTCTAATAGGATTCAGGTGAGGGAGTTTTTGTTTTCCTTGGTATAGAAATTCCAACTGTCCTGGAGCTTATTTAGAAAGCATCTCGATGTCCTCTGCCGCGCCAGCCGACAGACGTGGTGGAGCCAGCATTAGCCGGCATCGTTTTCTCTCCTGGAGGGAATCGTAATAAACTTAACATGAAGTTTATTACTGTCTCCATCTGTATGCGGGAACTGATAAAATCATTTGGTTTCATTACATCTAAACCCAATAACAATAAAGTGGATAAATAGTGATTAGAGGAGCCCAAGAGCCAAAGCAGAATACAGGCCTTTTAGGTCCAGAATGGTTGTAGCACGAGACCCCAGGCACGTTTTAGAAGAAGATGTTAGTTCAGAGGGAGGTCAAAGTCATTCTGCAAACATATAAAAGACATTAAATATATTGGTCTCCAGTTTCAGGAAGCCAAATGATTTTGATTCCCGCTCAACCTCGAGTGTTTTTCTCATGCTCATGAGTGTTAGACCACAATTTATAAAGTTTTTTTTTTTTTTTTTTCCCTGTTGGGTCTTTCCCACAGACACACATAAAACATGTTTTTATCCATCCCTCAGTTTAGGTTCGAATGATGCTTGTCTTTAATTTTATTAAAGAATTTTTTGGGAAATGTAGGTATAAAATTATCCTGTAGCTTATGTCATGTATCAGGCATTTTTACTAAATTGTTTTTACTTCTTTTTATTTTATTAATTTTATTTGATTTTTGGAGAGAGAGAGAGTGAGAGAGAATGCACAAGAGAGCAGGGGCAGGGGTAGAGGGAGAAAGAATCTCAGACTCCGTGCCCAAAGCAGTGCCTAACGAGGGGCTCGATCTCATGACCCTGAGATCATGACCTGAGCTGAGATCAAGAGTCAGATGCTTACCATTGTCTTTATTTCCTTTTAAAATATCGTGAGAGTTACTCTTTGCCATTGCTTAGCCTTTTCCAAGGAGGAGTATGTGGATTATCAATGGCTTTCCTTTCTGTGCCTCAATTTCTTCATCCATAAAATGGGGACTAAAAACTTCAGGGGCACCTGGCTGTCTCCATCGATAGAGAATGTGGCTCTTGATCTCAGGGTCATGAGTTCAAGGCCCAGGTTTAACAACCCCCCCAGCCACTCAAACACCCCCCCCCAAGTAATACTAAGATTAGAAGAGTTATATAAAGTCATTAGTATAACAATAGGCCTAGAGAAAATATTACATAAGAGTTAGTATATTTATTTTTATTCAATCTAACATAAAATTCATGTTAATAAAATCTCCAGTAGACTGTAAATATCTGCCTAATTGTTGAGAACCAAATAAGAAAATAATACCACTGGAGACACAAAATAACCATTATTGAGCTTTGATTCCATAAACATTAATTTGGGGGCTGCTCTAAGCAAAGAAAAGTATTAAATAAATGAATGCACATCCAGGTCAGAAGATTTCGAGCAAAAAAAAAAAAGTGCAAGTTACAGACGTTTGCACATTTTGCTGAAAAGGACAGCCCTCCGCGATTTTGTAAAATCTTTGTCTCTAACGTAGCCGTTTGCTCCTCCTACAGGAGGGACCAGCTCTTCTGTTGTCCCTGGAGGTGAATCTTGAGTCCGTCCCTTTCCTAGTAACCGGTTTAGAAATCGGTGAGTCCTTCCGTTCTTGGTAACACCGCATGGCAACCAGCGCACTGGGGGTTCCCGCCCATGAAACACACGTTTCAGCTGCTCACTGCCGACAAAGGCATAGAAAGGAGTGGGGGTGAAAAAGAGAGGGATTTATTTCAGTAAGGTCAACCTGAGAAGACGATGGACTGGTGGCTCCAAAGTACTGTAAATGCTTCCAGGTTTATATAAGGAAAATGTGAGACAAAGCTTGGTGGGCACATGCAGGGGGTGGGAAAGGTGAAGGTTGATCCTTGTCTTTGGGGTCCATTCATGGAGAGTCTTGCTGACATCAGGGCAGTCCTTATTACTTGAGGGTTGCCATCATGGGGTGCTTTGCTTGCAGGGTCTTTTGCCTGAATTCAGAGATAAGCCAGAGAGAAGAACTCAATCAGTCAAGTCCAGGCTGAGGTCAGGGTGGAGGTCATGAACGTCCTCTTTTAACAGGAGGCAAGGTCTCCTTGGGGACCGTTGGCCAAATGTTCCTGTACTTAAAGAAGGTGGCCTGAAAGAAGGCATTTTATCTTTCAATTTTTGGGTATTAACATGTAAGGGTGTAGGGATTAGAGCCACAACAACCGTTTTGACTCTGGATGGACCAGTCTGAAGAGATCATGCTGAGACTGGCCGAGCAGGAATTTGGGGAAAAAAACCACAGAGATCTCTGATGATGTCACTGAGCTGCTGAATTAACCAACTTATAGCTTAACCAACCTAAACTTTGATACTGTTTCTCTGTTTTGCTATGTGACATCCCAGATGCCTCAACTGTGTAAGCCATTTTCAGTCGAGACTTCTGTTATTTGCAGCAAAAACATCCAGACCGGGGGCGCCTGGGTGGCTCAGTGGGTTGAGCCTCTGCCTTTGGCTTGGGTCATGGACCCGGGGTCCTAGGATCGAGCCCTGTCAGATTCTCTGCTCAGCGGGGAGCCTGCTTCCCTTCCTCTTTCCCGGCCTGCCTCTCTGCCTACATGTGATCTCTGTCAAACAGATAAATAAATATCTTAAAAAACAAACAAGCAAACATCTAGACCGACACTGAAGGACGTACACGTGAGACGCAGGGGACATGTCTTACCTGGTTAGCCAGAAATCCTTGTTCCTTATCGCTAATGTAACACATGGCCGCAAACTTTGGCTTAGAACAACTCAGACTTACTCTCTTACCGTTCTGGAGGTCCGAAGTCCAAATTCAAACTGTTGGTCTGGTTGAGTTCCTTCTGGAGGTTTAGGAGAGAAGCGGCTTCCTTGGCCCTTCTTGGTTTCTAGGACGTCCTGTGGTCCTTGGCTGTGGCCCCCTCCTCCCCTCACTGTCGCCTCTGGTGTCCAACAGTGTATCTCCCACTATCGACTCGGATCTCCTTCCTCCCTGATAGAGGGACATTGGACTCTCGAGATAGTCCAGGGTAATCTCCCCACCTCCAGACCCCATATCTTAATCACATCTGCAAAGTTCATTTCCATGTAAGGAAGCAGAGTCACGGGTTCTGGGGATAATGACACTGACAGATCTGGGGAGAGGGGCATCACTCAGCCTATCAGCTTCCAACCCCAGGGCGCTGCTGCCGGGGCCCAATCACCGAACACCCTTGCAGAGGGAACAGCACGATGGAAGACCTTGCTAAGCGGCAGTTACCGTCCTGCCTGTATTAACCAGGCTCCACCCGAATCTTGCCCTTTGCAAGTGACTGTATCTTGATCCCTAGTCGGTAGCCCTGATTTAGTCCAGAATGATCAATCCTTCTTGTTTCGTCTCCATAATAATAACATTTGACATTTAAATTGAGTCTTTATTTTAAGTACTATTTTAAGAGCTTTATCTGTACTAAAGAAATTAATCATCATAAACCTCGGGCGTTGTTGGTGCTGCTATACCCATTTCACAGATGAGCAAGTTTGACTGCATTTGTGTGAATTCGCGTAGCTTACTATGAATACTTATTTTTTCTTCTTACGTAGGCGCTGATAGCCTGTGACTTGGTTTCTCTTCCAGAAATAGAAAATAAATTCAAGATCTTACCACTGACGATCCTTTTAGCTGCAACTTTCTCCATATCCAGTGGAGTTAAATGACAAGGAGCTGATTCTCTCCCCAGACGAGAAGCCCAGCGTTGGGGTTGCAGAGTGGGTTAAAACGGGGCTGCTCAGTCGTGTCAAGTTTCCTTTTCCTGGGGAGGAAAGTCTTTTTCCAAAGCCCCAGAGCAGTGTTTCTTTTTTGGTTTGATCCCCACACTAGTCACTGGCCGAGAGGAATGACCCATCATGACTCATGCCTGGGCCTGAGCCGACCTGCTGTGAGCCCGGAGCTGCCTGGTCCCTGAAGGACACCAGGGTCACTTCGCAGAGAGAGAAGAGCAGGAACCAAGGGGCAGGCACACCACGGGCCGCGGAATGGAAGCTACAACCCAGAGGACAAAACCAGCTCCGTGACTGGTCCTAAGGTATCTCCCGCCAACTGTGAACTCGTGGGCCCGGCGACCCTGCACCGTTTTGTTCCGGGACGGACTTCACAGCTGACCCTCGGAGGGGACAAGGGCGCTGAGCACAAGGTGGGGGGTGGAGGGTGGGGGGGTGCTGTCCCCCAGCGGAGCAGAGCATCGTTGGAGGCAAAATCGGAACCCCCCTTAGCAGTGAAGTTCGAAGGGTCCATGTAGTCAACAGTTCAAGGTCACTCGGAAACAGCAGTGTTTTCCTAAGGAAGGACGAAGTTCTCAGCTCGGACCAGACGTGCACCTCTTCAGACGGGGACCTTCTGTTCTCACGGAATGAGGTTTTCGAAGTCGGTTTCCCCATTCTCCCCCAAATAACCCCTTTCATCGGCAGGAAAGCTCGCGGCCCGGATTCGTCCTGCCCCGGACTCGGGCCTCCAACCCCCACGGCCCAGCAGCCCGAGGCTGAGCCGGAGCCAGAGCCGGGGACCCGCTGAGCCGCCCCGCTCCTGTCGCAGCCCAGTGCGGCCGTGAGGTCACGCGCCGCGGCCACCGGACAGGCCCTTCCCAGGTCGGCGGCGCGGTGGCCACCGGACCGTGGCCTCATTGGTTTCTCCGGGAGACGAGGCCCGTGTGGCCGGAGTTTCGGCCAAACAGGTCGCATCGGTGCCGGGGTCTGCCGGGGTGTCCCGACATCCGCCCGCCCCACGCGCCGGCACCCGGGGGACACGCGGGCCAGCCCCGGTCGGCGCCTCCCGAACAGCCTGCAGGGGCCTCGCGGTGTCTCTCGTCGCCGCCGCCGATCCGGCTCGTGCGGGGCGGATCCAAGTCCCGGGAGTCCCCGGCCGGGAGGCTCGGCGGTGCCCTCCGCGCAGCTGGGGCTCGTCGCGGGAGCCGCAGGACGCTGAATGCGGGCGGACAGCCTCGGGCGGAGCGCGACCGCTGTCCCGTACGCCCCGTACCGGCCGCGTGCTCGCGGAGTCCAGGCCGAGGCGCACGGGACGCGTTGGTCTGGGCCGGGGGGCCCGTTCGGCGGCTCAGATGCAGCCGACGTCACCGCCTGGGGCCTGGCGCGGTGACAGAGCCCCGGGCCCTGTGCCCAGCGTCGCCTTCGTTCTCTGCACGCGACCGGACGGAAACACTCCCGCGCGCTGGAGCGGGAAAGGCCCTCGGCGTCCTGCGCTCGTGCGGGGCCGAGGCTGGCCCTGGAGGGGCTCCGCGTTCTCTCCCTGCCTGCGCCCGCCGCCCCCCTGCAAGTGCGGCCTCGCGGCGGTCCTCCCCGCCCGCCGGTGCAACCCCCCGGGCCCTGCGGCCAGATCCGAGGCCACTTCTCTAACGGGAAGCGAGGGGTTGGGTCCCGCGCCTCCGTCCGGATGAGTCGCTCGCTCCGTGAGACGCGGAGGCCCAGCCTCTGCGGGGGCGACTGGAACCTGCACGGAAGGGACGAGCCTGCGCTTTAGAGCGCACGGCCCGGCTCTCGCACCGGGGATGCTCGGGCCCCTGGGAGGGACGGAACGAGAATCCGATCCCGAACGCCCAGAGTTTTGTGAAAACCTCAGGTTTTAGTAGAGGGGTCTTTGGAGCACGTAACGTATTGAACTTTAATATTATGGACTCGAAGGGAAAATATTTCCTTTGTAGTAGGAAGCCTCTGTTATGTTTTGGAAGAATTTTCCAGTAAATCATCTAACAGCTGCTTTACTATACAGGCCTTGAAATTTTATCCTTTCATTGGTTGCATACGCTTTTGCTTTTGGAAACGTCGCGTGGTTCTCTTTACCAGTCATATTCTGTTCCCAAAATATCAGCTCCCGGGGAGGATTTAATAAAGGCTGACCCGACAAGAATTGTTTTTGAGCAAACCTACCGGATATCTTTGGCTGGGTAGCATGGCAATGTCCGTGCCCTCAAGGTAAGAGTATGGCTTAGAATCCAAAAAGCCAGCCTGCAGAGATCCTGATTTTGTGACAAAAGAAAATGCTAACCATCTCTTAACATAGAAGCATTTTGCATCTGTGAGCGCGGAAACAGCGATTATAGGGGCAGGAGTAATGGTAAACACGAGTGTGTGTTGGAGTGGCGGGGTGGGAAGGTGTGATGGGACAAAGCCTTGGAGGTCATAGGATCAGCGGAAATTTTCTCCTTCGGGTTGCAGAGGGAAGATTGCCTTGACAGAGAAGGGAGACACTGAGAATACCGTGTTCAGTGGCGATGATCTCGAAGGAAACCTGCAGTTCTCAAAGTTTGCTCCGCGGGAGGCTCACCTGGAAGGTACAAGCTCCAGAACAGAGTCGTGCTGTGTTGGTTTCTAGAAGGGGCTCCTGGCTAATGAGGATGGAAAACCAGGAAAAAAAAAAAAAAAGATGCTGGAAACTCACCAAGCATGACTTCAGTTTGTGGAGCAGAGTTATGATTGAAATCCTTTCAAGAAGGAAGACTCCCCACAGAGAGCGCGTGAGGAGAGCAGGGCGGGAGCGGGAGGGGCAACAAGCTTTGCTCGGACAAACCCACCCTACCCAGCCGCAGGGTCTTACTGGGCAGAGAGGGAGGAGGGCAGATGGCTTAGAGTGAAGTTCCTCAGTGAAAGAGTTTTCAAGGAGATTTTTTCAGTGACAGTTTGGAGGGAATCAAAGCAGGAGAGAAGCCATTTATGAAAACTTCTATAGTAGGTGAAATGTTTGCAAATCATTGGCAAATGTGGGTTCAATTTTGGCTCATCTGTTGGTTTCCATTCAGAATAACCCGTCATTTTGGAAATTCTATGCATGGGCATATTCAGAGGTTAATAAGTAATAGTAAGTTCCCATTGACCTAGTCAGATCAATGGAGATGGAAAATATGAGCTTGATCACTAAAAGCAATTACATTGGAGGATATGAGTAAGTAGTCACATAGGCTTGCTAACACTCTGCACCCTTGGTCTTGGCCTTGACTCAGCCCAACTGAGGAAACTTTGCGTTTGCAAAACACACTCTTAGCCATGATCCTTGTGTCATGTTAGTTCAGGCATGGAGGGAAGAAAAGAGGAAATTCCTAGTAGTAACAAGTTTAGAATTTTTTTTAAATTTTTTATAAACATATATTTTTATCCCCAGGGGTACAGGTCTGTGAATCACCAGGTTTACACACTTCACAGCACTCACCAAAGCACATACCCTCCCCAATGTCCATAATCCCATCCCCTTCTCCCAAACCCCCTCCCCCCAGCAACCCTCAGTTTGTTTTGTGAGATTACAAGTCACTTATGGTTTGTCTCCCTCCCAATCCCATCTTCTTTCATTTATTCTTCTCATACACACTTAAGCCGCCATGTTGTATCACAACTTCCTCATATCAGGGAGATCATATGATAGTTGTCTTTCTCCGCTTGGCTTATTTCGCTAAGCATGATACGCTCTAGTTCCATCCATGTTGTTGCAAATGGCAAGATTTCATTTCTTTGGATGGCTGCATAGTATTCCATTGTGTATATATACCACATCTTCTTGATCCATTCATCTGTTGATGGACATCTAGGTTCTTTCCATAGTTTGGCTATTGTGGACATTGCTGCTATAAACATTCGGGTGCACGTGCCCCTTTGGATCACTACGTTTGTATCTTTAGGGTAAATACCCAATAGTGCAATTGCTGGGTCATAGGGCAGTTCTATTTTCAACATTTTGAGGAACCTCCAGAGAAACTGTACTCAGATGAAACCAATGGATTTCATCCCCCGATGAGCAGGATGTGGAACAATAGAATAAGAGCTACCCAAGTGAGTGAAGCTCATCTATTTAAAAAATCTGTATTTCTTGACACAACAGCACATGTCAAAAATTATACTACTCATACATGACAGTAGAAAACAATATGAGTCTGAAGTTGGGGAAGCGGTGAGCTCCAGGGCTCTGGCCTTCATAAGCCTTCACAGGCTTGGTTCAGTTGTAACCCATTCATGGTACACTAGTGTGTACCAGTGTGGGGTCTGGGCAGACAGACCTAAAGGATCTGCCACCTGTTTCTTACTGTACTTTCTGAGGAAATCATATGATTTTTTTTCCTTTTAATTTGTTAATCTGTGTGGTACCTTTCCTGTAATCTTGTCTCTGATACCAACTGGGTGTCCTACGTTCAATTCAGCTCTGTCACTAACAATGCTGAATTAACACAGACCCCATAGGTTAAGAGCTCGGGACCACAAGACTGTCCTCACTTCAGATACTGGTTATAAGTTGTACTTGTAATACCCACTGCCGCCCACCTGACTATAAATACAAGACGTCCCAGGACCACCACTCTGCCGGGTTCGATAGTTTGACAGAATGATTCATAGGACTCAGGAAAGCTCTGCAGTTATGGTCCCAGTTTCGTCAAAAAAGGACACAACTCAGGAAGAGCCAAATGGAAGAGATGCATGTGGCAAGGGAATGGGAGGCAGAGGAGGGCCGGCTCAGAGCTCACATGCCCTCTCCAGACACACCCCCAGCCCAGCACACGGATGTGTTTACCCATCTGGAAGCAGCCTGAACTTCTCTGTTCAAGAGTGTTTTCTTAAGGTTTCATTAAGGAGGCATGACTGAGCACTCACTGAACGTGGGTGATCAAACAACCACCAGTCCCCCTGCCCTCCCATCCCTAAATGTCAGAGACAGGGACTGAAACTTCCAAACCTCCAGTCCTATGTGTGGTCTTCCTCCTGATCAGCTCTTATCGGTCGGGTAGAAGGGCCTCATTATGAATCACAATAGACACTCCTCTCCTTCAGGAAATGCCAAGGATTTTAAAAGCTCTGTGCCAAGAACGTGGGACAAAGACCAAATATATTTTTCCTTACACCTCAAGGAGGTAAATTACATGAATAGATTTTTCTAAGGTTAAACAATTCTTGTATCCTTGTGTTTTATATACTCCATTCACTTTGGCCTACTAATATTTAGGGCTTTCCCATAGTGAGAATGGCTTATAATTTTCTTTGTTGATGTTGTCATTGTCTAATTTTATTAGCAAGTTTCAGTTGGGTTTATTAATTAGTTGGGGGATATTTTCCTCATTTCTAGACTGAGGAAGAGTTTGTTTAAAATTAGAACATATTCCTTGAATGTTTCATTCACGTGTGGAACTTTCTGAGCTAGTTTTACCTTTTGAGAAATCTTTTCATTATGGATTCAATTACAGTAACAATTATAAGATAATTCAGATTTTCTGTTTCTTCTTTAGTCTTTAGTTTTTAGTTTTGTTTATATTTTAGTTGTATTTTTCTGGGAATTTGTCCAAATCACTTAGGTCTAAAGCATGTGGAAATAACATTATCCATAATGTTTTCCCTTATATTCTAATATTTGCTACAATTGTACCTCTGTTCCCCTTTTCAATCTTAACATATTTTATTTTTGCTCAAAGTATCAAAGCAGAAGTCGAAGATTATGATTCAGTGTAACTTTTGTTGTGGGCCCGGGCAAAAGTATTCTTCCATTAGATACTGAAGGATGGCATTAATTTTTGTCATTTACCCCATAGATGGATGTGAAACTTGTTTTGATATCCCTTTTTTGGTAGGAGTGGAGGGAAGTTCCAGAGGCTTCGACTGGGCTCCCTACTATGATAGCTTTAAGGTACCTCACAGACCAAGGACCCTGTGTGGGAATTGTGCACAAATATACCAATCCCAGTTTACAGCCAGAGTGAAAAAAAATTAGCCAATGTAAATAGAATAAGAAATAGCTGGGCTGATGAAATCATCAGATAGGACTTTAGAGCCACTGTTATAAATACGTTCAAGGATTAAAAGAAAAACACGAACACACCGAGACAGTAGAGAAGCTTAGCAGAAAAATGGAGTCTTTAGGAAAAGAATCAAATAGAAGCTCTCGAACCAACAAGAAATTACCACAAAATAGGTTGAACATGGCAGGAAAACAAAACCCAAAAAACCACAGCTTGAAGATAGAACATGGGAACTGTCAAAACTGAAGCAGAGAGAGCAAAGACTGAAAAAAACCAAAAAGTGGACGGAGCCTCAGAGAGCTGTGGACAGATCAAGTGGTCAGTATCTACACAATTGGATTATCAGGGGGAGCAGGTACAGATGGATGGAGGTTTCAAGCAATAGTGGTTAAATATTTTCCAAAATGCATGAAAAATATAACCCAAGGAAATAGGTGAACGTGAAGCGAGCTAAACACAAAACCACATCAAAACATACCTCATCATCAAATTGCCAAACATCTGTGAAAAGAGAACATATTAAAAGCAGCCAGAAGAAAGGGACATCACATCCAGGTGAACGACGAGAAGGATAATTGCTGACTTCTCAAGAACAACGCAAGCCAGAACCGAAGGACATTTTTGGCCCATCCCTGGGACTGCTTTGGCCCACCACTGGCCCATGTGCACTAATTCAGAAACGTTGTGATGTTGTCCTAATACAGAAAGATTCTGTATGGTGCTCTTCTAATCAGCCCCATCTCTAAGTTTCTGTCTCAAATAAACCCCAATAGTAATCCAGGACCATACGTCATAAAAATTATGCATCAGGTGGAAAAAGATCTTGGGTTCATTGGGATGCTTTACTATATATTCTGATTAGTCACTGATGTGCTGTATAACGGTATGCATGCTGCTTTATATCTAAAACCACCCTTACCTAATTAGCTGCTGTGGTTTTAGAAATGTTAGTACGAAAAAAATTGGTTCTGTGGAAAGGGACTGCTATATAGAAAATTGGGAAGTAGTATAAATAACTCATTATTAAGCATCCTGAGAAAGGGATATGAAAAATGCAGATATGAGGGCACTGGGTGGCTCAGTCAGTTAAATACCCAACTCTTGATTTCAGCTCAAGTCATGATCTCAGTGTTGTGAGATCAAGTCCTGTGTAAGCCTCCACACTGCGTGTGGAGGCTGCTTAAGATTGTCTCTCTTCCTCTCCCTCTGCCCCCGTCCCCTGCACGCTCTTAAAAAAAAAAAAAATGCAGACATGAGTGATACGAGTACCAAGAAGAAAATAATAATGCAGATTTAGACAGTAATAAAGGAAATGAGTTTATCAGGCTGCAAAAGTTGAAACTCAAGAAATCTTAGAAACACTGCTTTAAGATAAAGAGGTTTATATTATGTGATTATTAAATATTTTATTGTAAGATTATTCAAGGAGAGAGAAATGCTTGTGATATATGACTAAATATTAAAAAGAAAATAGTCATGTAATAATAATGGGTAAAGTATCTTCCAGTGATGGAGAGATAGAATGATAGACTAAAGGGATACCAAAATATTGGAAATGTTTTGAAGATGTTTTAAGTTTGCTTCCTTGTGTTTTAACATGACATTATACATTTTCTGCAATAAATATGTTATTTTAAAGAAATTAATAGATTTGATTTTTTGGAGTGGTTTTAAGTTTACAGAAAAATTGAGTGGGAATTAGAGAGTTCCTATATTCCACTCAATTTCCCCTATTATTAGTATTAGTGTTAGTTAGTACACTTGTTACAGTGATGAGCAAATATAGATACATTATAATTCAAGTGCATACTTTCTATTTGGGTTTGCTCTTTGTGTTTTACATTCTATGGGCTTTGACGTGTTTATCATGATATATATCACCAGTATAGCAATCAGTAATTAGAGATAAAATTTTTAAAAACAAAAATGATGACTACTGTATAAACTACAGTGATAAGTATTTCATAGGCTATGGTGATAAGCTATTTTTTAGCTTCACTGAAAATAGAATAACTCTGGGAATTCATTTCTATTTATTGCTTCTACTAATAACACTAATGGCTTGGCCTAGAAAAATATCATCTTTACCTGTTAATTTATGTATGTATCCTTTGGGCCTAAGTAAGCAATTAATTCCACTGAGGTCATTCTTTTTCAAAATATAGTACAACTAGAAGATTTTTACACCTGTTCAATTATATTTCTAAAACTATGCGAGGTATGTTTGGGGACACAAGTGACTTGGATGCTCAGGGAAGACTTTGTAGATGAAGTGATCTTTGAACTGGGACTTAAAGAATAAGTATATAGAAATAGAAATAGAAATAAAAGTATATTTCTATCTCTATTTGTAGAAAATATATATACACACATACATATATACATACATATTAAAGAAAGGACAATAGCATTCATGCAAATAATAATAGTTAATAGTAAATAAATAAATAGATAAATAGCTAATAAACTGGAAGTTTATACTATGCGAATTCTTGTTTTAAAAAAATAGCCCATTGTTGGATATTTGGGCAAAAGCATCTTTTTTTTTTTTTTAAGATTTTATTTATTTATTTGACAGAGAGAGATCACAAGCAGGCAGAGAGGCAGGCAGAGAGAGGAGGAAGCAGGCTCCCCGCTGAGCAGAGAGCCCGATGCGGGGCTCGATCCCAGGACTCTGAGATCATTACCTGAGCCGAAGGCGGCGGCTTAACCCACTGAGCCACCCAGGCGCCACCAA
This sequence comes from Mustela putorius furo, assembly GCF_011764305.1. Lineage (NCBI taxonomy): Eukaryota > Metazoa > Chordata > Mammalia > Carnivora > Mustelidae > Mustela > Mustela putorius. The sequence goes on along the minus strand of NW_025421341.1, from coordinate 2,403,515 downwards.
AAGCATCTTTTTTTAAAAAAACATCTTAATTTTATTTTTTTTCAGTGTTCCAAGATTCATTATTTATGCACCACACCAAGTGCTCCATGCAACACGTGCCCTCCTTAATACACACCACTAGGCTCACCATTTCTCCACCCACACCCCCCTTCCAAAACCCTCGGCTTGTTTCTCAGAGTCCACAGTCTCTCATGGTTCATCTCTTCTTCTGATTTCCCCCACTTCAGTTTTCCTTTCATTCTTCTAATGTCCTCCATGTTATTCCTTATGCTCCACAAGTAAGTGAAACCATATGATAATTAACTTTCTCTGCTTGATTTATCTCACCCAGCATAATCTCCTCCAGTCCTGTCCATGTTGATACAAAAGTTGGGTTTTCATCCTTTCTGATGGAGGCATAATAACTCCATTGTATATATGGACCATATCTTCTTTATCCATTTGTCTGTTGAAAGGCATTTTGGCTCTTTCCACAGTTTGGCAATTGTTGCCATTGTCGCTATGAACATTGGCCCTTCTTTTCACTACATCTCTATCTTTGGGGTAAATACCCAGTAGGGCAATTGCAGGGTCATAGAGTAGCTCTATTTTTAATTCTTAAGGAATCTCCACACTGTTTTCCAAAGTGGCTGCACCAACTTGCATTCCCACCAACAGTGTAAGAGGGTTCCCCTTTCTCCACATCCTCTCCAACACGTGTTGTTTCCTGTCCTGTTGATTTTGGTCATACTAACTGGTATAAGTTATATACCATACTTATATAAGTTATATACCATGGTATGGTATAAGTATGATACCATACCTATGGTATAAGTATGATACCAAACTAACTGGTATCTCAATGTGGTTTTGATTTGAATCTCCCTGATGGCCACTGATGAGGAACATTTTTTCATGTTTCTGTTAGCCATTTGTATGTCTTCTTTGGAGGAGCATCTGTTCATGTCTTCTGCCCATTTTCTGATGTTATTATTTGTTTTGTATGTGTTGAGTTTGAGGAGTTCTTTATAGATCTTGGATACCAGCCTTTTGTCTGTATTGTCATTTGTGAATGTCTTCTCCCATTCTGTTAGTTGCCTTAGTTTGACTGTTTGTTGACTCTTTCCTTTGCTGTGCAGAAGCTTTTGATCTTGATGAAGTCCCAAAAGTTCATTTTCACTTTTGTTTCCTTTGCCTTTAGAGATGTGTCTTGAAAGAAGTTGCTGTGGCCAATGTCGAAGAGGTTACTGCCTATGTTCTCCTCTAGGATTCTGATATACTCCTGCTCATGTTGAGGTCTTTCATCCATTTCAAGTTTATCTTTGTGTATGGTGTAAGAGAATGGTCGAGTTTCATTCTTCTATTCATAGCTGTCCAATTTTCCCAGCACTATTTATTGAAGAGACTGTCTTTTTCCACTGGATATTTTTTCCTACTTTGTCAAAGATTATTTGACCATAAAGTTGAGGGTCCATATCTGGACTCTCTACTCTTTTGCACTGGCCTTTGTGTCTGTTTTTGTGCCAGTGCCATGCTGTCTTGGTGATCACAGATTTGTACTAAAGCTTGAAATCAGGCAACGTGATGCCCCCAGTTTTGTTTTTCTTCTTCAAGATTTCCTTAGTGACTTGAGGTCTTTTCTGGTTCCATACAAAATTTTAGGATTGTTTGTTCCAGTACTTTGAAGAATCCCAGTGGAATTTTGATCGAGATGGCATTGAAAGTATAGATTGCTCTGGGCAGTATAGACATTTTAACAATGTTTATTCTTCTGATCCAAGAGCATGGAATGGTCTTCCATCTTTTTGTGTCTCCTTCAATTTCTTTCATAAGTGTTCTGTAGTTCCTGAGTACAGATCCCTTACCTCTTTGGTTAGGTTTATTCCAAGGTATCTTACGGATTTTGGTTCTATAGCAAATGGAATGGACCCTCTAATTTCCCTTTCTATATTTTCATAGTTAGTGTATAAGAAAGCAACTGATTTCTGTGCGTTGATTTTTTATCCTCTCACATTACTGAATTGCTGTATGAGTTCTAGTAGTTTGAGGGTGGAGTCTTTTGGGTTTTCCTTATAAAGTATTGTGTCTTCTGCAAAGAGGGAGAGTTTGACTTCTTCTTTGCCAATTTGAATACCTTTTATTTCTCTTTGTTGGCTGCTCTTGCTAGGACCTCTAGTACTATGTTGAACAATATGATCTCTCCCCTTTTGTTCATAATTTTATTAATTTTGATCCTCTCTCTTTTGGATTAGTTTGGCCAGTGGTTTATTGATCTTATTGATTCTTTCAAAGAATCAGCTTCTAGCCAATTAAGCTTGGCTTAATTTGTTGGTGATTTTCCAGTTCTTTAAAGTGTAAAGAGTTGGCATATTTGGGATATTTCCATTTTTTTGAGTGAGGCTTGTATTTCTGCCTTAGGACCAACTTTGCCGTATCCCATAGGTTTTGGACCGATGTGTCTTCATTCACATTGGTTTCCATGAATTGTTTAAGTTCTTCTTTTAACTCCTGGTTGATCCAAACATTCTTGAGCAGGATGGTCTTTAGCTTCCAAGTGTTTAAATTCCTTCCAAACTTTTTCTTGTGGTTGAGTTCCAATTTCAAAGCATTATGGTCTAGGAATATGCAGGGAATAATCTCAATCTTTTGTTATCAGTTGAGCCCTGATTTGTGACCCAGTATGTGGTCTATTCTGGAGAAAGTTCCATGTGTGCTTGAGAAGAATGAGTGTTCTGTTGTTTTATGGTGGAATGTTCTGTATATATCTATGAGGTCCATCTGGTCCAATGTGTCATTCAAAGCTATTGTTTCTTTATTGATTTTCTGCTTAGATGATCTGTCTGTTACTGAGAGTGGCATGTTCAGATCCCCTACAATTAATGTATTCATATCAATATTACTCTTTATTTTGTTTAACAGTTGGCTTATATAGTTGGCTTCTCCCATGTTGGGGGCATAAACATTTACAATTGTTAGATCTTCTTGGTGGATAGACCCTTTAAGGATGATGTAGTGTCCTTCTGTATCTCTGACTACAGTCTTTAGCTTAAAATCTAATTTATCTGATATAAGAATCACCACCCCAGCTTTCTTTTGAGGCCCATTTGCATGAAAGATGGTTCTCTATCCCTTCACTTTCAGTCTGGGTATATCTTTAGGTTCCAGATGTGACTCTTGTAGACAGCATATGGATGGGTCCTGTCATTTTATCTAGTCTGCAACCCTGTGCCTGTTTATGGGAGCATTTAGGTCATTCATGTTGAGAGGGTTATTGAAAGATAAGTTTTTATTGACACCATGTTGCGTATGAAGTCCTTGTATCTATACATTATCTCTGTAACTTTCTGTTCTATGTCACTCTTGGATTCTTTCTTCTTTTGTAGAACGCCCTTAATATTTCTTGTAGTGCTGGCTTGGTGGTCACATACTCTTTTCAACTTTGCTGGTCTTGGAAACTCTTTATCTCTCTATCCATTTGAATGTCAGTCTTTCTAGATAAAGTATTCTTGGCTGTATGTTCTTCTCAGTTAGTGCCCTAAATATGTCTTGCCAGACCTTTATGGCTTGCCAGGTCTGTGGACAGGTCTGATGTTATTCTGATGGTCCTTCCTCTGTACATAAGGAATCTCTTCCTCTTAGCTGCCCTTAGGTCCTCTTGTCTGAAATTATGAATCATGAATTTCACAATCAAGTATTTGGATGTCTTTTTAGACTTTTTGTTCTTGGGGAATGGTGTCCTTTCTGCCTCTAGGACACGAATATTTGTTCCATTCCCCAGATTGGGAAATTTGCATCCAGAATTTGTTCAACTATTATCTTCTAGCCTTCCCTCTTTCTCCACCACCTCAGGGATCCCAATAATTCTGACATTGAAAAATTTCATGGCATCATTTATTTACCTAACTCTGTTTTAATGGCTTGTAAGTTGTTTGTTCCAGACCTTCCTTCTGGTCCTACTTTTCTATCAATTTGTCTTCTAGATCACTAATTCTATCTTCTGCCTCAGTTACCCTAGCTGTTAGAGTACTTAGATTATCTTGGATCTCATTAATAGGATTTTTTTACTTCTGCTGGATCAGCTCTCACTTCCACCTTTAGAGATTCTATGTTGTCACTAGTGGTCTTCCCCAACCTAGCCATTGCCTGGACAATTTTACCCTGAATTCCATTTCTGACATACTGTTTATGCCTATATCTAATAGTTCTATGGCAAAAATCTCTGAATTTTTCCTCTGTTGCATGTTCCTCATCCTAGTCATTTTTGGTAAGAGGTGGTTGAGGGGATATATATATAGCTGAATATATCAACCTCAATCCAGTCAAGGTGCCCCTTGGAGAGTTTCAGAGCAATCAAAGTCACCACCAAAAAGAAAGAAAAAAAAGAGAAAAATAGAAAAAAAAAGAAAAACCCAGTCAAACTGAGTCCCAAAAGTAAGATTTATAAGGTAAACCAAAAATAAACAACAAAAAAACTGACAAAAGTAGGAGAGAAGTAAGAAAAAAAAAAAGAAAGAAAGAAAAACCCAGTCAAAATGAACCTCAAGAATAAGTTTTATATTGTACAAAAACAGAAAGAAATACACAGAAACACTGACAGAAGAATAGGATGGGAAGGTGGTTATAAACCCTTGATGTGGGCGAGGAAGTTTATTTCAGTTCTTTCTGGGTGTATCTTGTTATCTTTGTTAAAGGACTCAACTTTCCAGAGATAAAAGGAAATTAAAACTGGCTTATATATAGGGGTAGTATTGAATAGGGAAAAAGGATTACCTCGAAGCCTATATATGAAAAAGAAACCCAGGTATATATATGAGAAAAGTTCAAGTTAAATTATTATTATGTAATATGTTGTATTAAATATCTAAAAAATTGTAATGGTGAGGTTAAAAAAATGAAAGAGCATTCATGAGAACTAATTAAAAAAAGCTTGTACCTATGAAATATACAGGTTTTGTGACAATACCAGGGGCTTTATATGTTGTTTTTCCCTGATGCTGGGGTTTTACAGTTTTATGGGGACCCTGTGGTTATTGTCCTCTTGTTCTTTGGGCTTGTCTTCAGTGGGAGGGGCCTGTCTTGCTGTTTTTCAGTCAGTCTTGCTTGGACTGAGTCGCCCTGCCCCCTAGCAAGGGGCTGGCCTCAGCGGAAACCGGTTTTTCAGGTTTTTGTTCTCTGGAGGTTTTTGTTCTTGGGAGGCTTTTTGCAGCTTTTCAGAGGGCTAGTGCAAGAAGTAAGAGGTCTCTACTCAGTCCTTGGCCTCAGAGAGAAGCCTCAGTCTACTGCTCCCTGGATGGTCCAGAACACACAGACCCCCCTTCTCAATTTCTGCTGAATAGCGCAACCTCCCACAAGCACTGCATATGCCCAACCACCATCTCAGGGGTCACCCAAGGCCCTCACTTGTCTCTGTACCCCTGTGCCACTAAAACCACAAATAATATCATCAAATAAATATTGGGGGAGCCCGATCCTGGAGGCTGTCGGGACTGCTGTCTGGGGTCCATGCCCAGGACCCGGCAGTGGTGTAGGTAATGGAAGGCTGCAGGTTCAGAGACCCCCTGCTGGCATCCACAGCAGGCTTTCTCAGGGACCCACGGGGGTGCGCCCAGCCCAAGCGGTAATAAAGCTGTGGAAAGTCTCGGGCCCAGGGGGATTCTCTCAGGCATGGGTGGTCACTGGCTGTGTGACCATCCTGGGACCGTGGGCTTAAGCCCATGCCTGTGACCACTCGATTCCACCACTTGCCTTTTAAAACCCTTTGCTCTTTTTGAGTGCTTTTAACCAGACTCCAAGTTAATGCTGATCCCCAAGCACAGGGCGCTTTTGTATTGGGGGTACTACTTTCCAGTGAGTTCCTTCTGGTGGCTCCCTCCCCTTCTGTTTATCCTCCAATATCAGTAGGAGTGTTCCCACTCTGTTTTACTTCTCCACTGGCATCTTCTGCCCCCGTAGAGATCCAGAACTGGATAATCCTACATTTTGGGCTGGTTTCATGGGTGTTCAGAGCGTTCTGGTGGATATTTAGATCACATCAGGGACCAGTTGAAGCAGGGTCCTTAGTTCTCTGCCATCTTGCTCCTTCTCCTGGGCAAAAGCTTGTTGATGGGGTGCTTTGACTTGGGTTGGGATAGAGTTAGGTAATGAATGATACAGAGGAAAAGTAGACTCAATCAAAATGTGGAGGATCACAACCTGAGTAGAGGTTCGGTGTTGCACAATATAGAGTCTCTGAATAGGGAAGATGGTTGTGGAAGGAGGTAAGGAAGAGGGAATTGATGGATAGTCTTTTGAAAGAGTGTTTGATGATACGAGACCAAGAAGGAATCCTTTTGGATTATTTTAGTGTTTTTTGCCTCCAGGTGTGCATATTGGACAGACTGAGAACCAAACAAACAATAATTAAAAGACCCACACAGTTACTTAGGTGTTCAGAGCCTGGAGTCTAAAAGTAGTAGTAGAGCTAGAGGGACGAGATGATCGTAAGACATTTCTACAAAAAAATAACAGCAACAGATGACTAACTTGGACTTGGCGAACAAGGAGAAAACCAAGATGGACTCAAGATAGTGATTTTGGAAGATTGGTAAGGCTTCAGGTAAAGCTGAAAAGTTTGGAAGAGAAGACCAGTTTTGGATCTGTGGTTTCAGACTGTAGTGTAGTTAAAGGGAAAAGTCATATAGATAATTGAGCAGAAGTGAGCGAGAACATAGAGCAGAGACTCCAGAACCATAAGCATCACGGTGTTGTATGAAGCTTTAAAAGTTGATGAGCCACTGGCATGAAGACAGGGGAGAGAGCACAAGCAGAGATTTAAGGATTATCTGCAAAGAAATGGGCAGAGAAGTAAGAAGAGCCGGAAAAACATGACGGAACTAGAAGAACAGGGCTACACTGTCATGCAAGACCAGGAAGAAGGTAATTTTAAGAAGTATGTAACTGCGACATCAAATTCTGAATAGTAGTTAAGAAAACCAAGAAGTGGTCAAGGTTGTTTGCAATATTAAGGCTATTTTAATGGACTGTGGAAATAGAAGCCCGAATATAGAAGATTTTCAAAGAGATCAGGTGGCAAGGAAATAGAAAATGGTGTATGATAAGAAGAAGAAAAGGTGTAGAGTTTAGAAAAAAATGTCAATTAAACATGTAATTTAGCAGCTAAGATTTTGGTGAATGAATAAAAGCAGGAAAGAAGGAGTCTGCTGCCATGCTTTTTTCTGCATGTACTTTTGAAAGACTGTACCCATTCCTTGAATATTTTTAAAAAAATACATTGTCACTCAATTCTTTCAAAAATAATATTGCTTCAATTATTAATATTTGAAAGTACATTCCTGTAGCGTCTACTCTCAAACATGTGATCTTCCCTAGGTGTTCCTTAGAGGCTGGGAGGGGCCGCCCTGCTGCAGAGTCCTGCTGCATGTGGGACACAGCACAGAGCTGCTCCACAGGCCAGATTTAGGATTAGGACTTTTCTGTTATGGTTTGACACTTGGGGAACAGGTGCTGCATTTCCTTTGTGATTCTTTAACCCTCATGACCTTGAAGAGCGCTCTCATTTCAGCTTTAGCAACACTTTAGTGCAGTTTGAATAATATATAGTGATAAAACTTCATCATGGTTCTACCTCCATATATGCAAACACGGAGTCATGTGTGGCAGTCTCAGAGTTTTACCAGGGCCAAATTGTCATGTGTTGTATGACCAAGAGCAACATTTGACTCTGGGGCTTAAGAGGAAAAAAGTCAGTTGCCGGTGATGAAAACATTTATCGTACATGTTATATCTGTGAACGATGGCCATGACATCGTGGTAACTAATCTGAGAGTAGATACTTAGTGAAAATCATGGCATGGGTACCAAAATAAAGAGCATAAAGGTACACGGAATATGTTATACTTTCTGGTTTTCTTCTTTTTAAGAATCTGTAGTTTAAAGAGATAATTTTCAGATGCTGTTAGCAGAATGATTTAAACCATACCTATACACTTACCCTGGATGAGTTCTATTGTCAAGATGCGTGTGTCAAGTAAGTTGAAGGAAAACAGACATGGAAATCCATCTGACTATGGAGTGATGTTTGCTTCCAGAAGAGGACCGTGGAATGTGCTCTAGTGAACCGGGGAGAAACAGGATATAGTAGCAACCACACCTCCGAAGAACCTGCCGGGTTGGTGAGACACCTGTGGATGAAGGGCAAGTAGGAATGCAAGGCAAGAATTGCCAGGCGACTGTCTTTGGTAAATACGAGTGGTGTCTGGAGGGATGCGTTCATTGAGGCTGCGAAGATCTGTTGGAGAAAGGATGTGAATAGGACCTTTTTGGGGGTGGGACGGAAATTTACATTTGTGGGGGGAAAGGGGAAGTCATTCCCTCCAGGGGTAATAGTGCGCACCAGACTTTGAGAGCCTCCTGTCCTGTGTCTTTGCTCACAAGCCCATAATTAGGAGTGATCCCAGTGATCCTCTGTCTGACCTCGTCAGGCAGAGAACAGGGCACACAGCTCTGACCACACATGAACACTTCCAAGATTGCCTTGCAAACGTGGCCTGGGGGTCACCTTCTGTACATACGACCAGCACTTGACAAATACTTCAGAGCACATAATCTAGGAACATATGAATTACAGGGTCAATTTAAAAAGCCCTTCACATGGAAGGAAGGGGGGGCCCAGGAAACTTGGAATGTCTGCTTTTCACCAGGAGCTAAGGAAGATGCTTTTTGTCCATCGTCTGAATCAGCCCCCACAACAATTCTAAAAGGTTGTAATTCCAAGTTAGAGAAATGAAAATGACAGTTCAGAGATAAAAATAATTTGTTTATATTCACCAGCAGAGAGAGTCAGGAATTTTTTTTTAAATATCACTGACTTATAAATTGTGTTCATTTCAATTGTAAAATATAATTACTTGATATTAATATCAAATAATATATATGTTATATATTTTACATATAATATAATCACAAAATGTATATGTTGTGAGATGATTGCCACGATAAGTTTAGCTAACATCTGTCCAAAGTCAGGATTCATAGCAGCTCTGATTCCAGAAAACCGTTCTTTTCCCTTTACTATCCTTCTTCCCTAGAGACAGAAAACACATTTCCCCCCTTTAATTAACAGGAGCATTTCAGTGTTGATGCTAACAACAAAAGAAGAGGACTTGTAAATTAGTTACAAGGTCAAATAAAGCCTTTGGTAGGCTAGAGTAGCTGGGTAGGGTTCACATTCAACCTTTGATCAGGAAAAGAGGACGTTTACAGTGTGTTCTTTGGAAAGATTACCAAAGTAAATAAAGAGAAAGTTTTCTAGCTGCCCCAAGCAATCATGAAAACACTACATATCTATGCGATTACCTAGCAAAGCTGAAGAACATTTTTATAGGGCAAATAAAAAGTGCAGCATGAAGTCAGTGCCAGTGACCTTTAAGCCACCTAAAAGCCCTCGACGTGATGAAGTTCAGCACATTCCCGAAGTCCGCAGAGTCAAGGCCAAGAGTCAAAGCCTCGGACGCTTTGGCTTATAACGAATATATTACCAGAATTCCTAGGAAGGAAGAACTGATGTGCCTCCAAATAAAAATTAACTGATTTCTATCTTATTGCCCCACACTGTCCAAAAAAAAAGAAAAAGAACCAAGACATCAACTGACAATATACCATACCACAAGTATACAACAACATAGCCTTTTAGTAAAACCTGACTTAGCAAAGAAATCGAGTTACTTTCTAAACATGTGTAATTTATTTAAGACTTATTTCTTGATGATTGCAACAATATCAAAGTTTAAAATAGTCTACAAGGGCGCCTGGGTGGCTCCGTTGGTTAAGCAACTGCCTTAGGCTCAGGTCATAATCCCAAGGTCCTGGGATCGAGCCACGTGTTGGGTTCCTTACTCAGCAGGAAGCCTGCTTCTCTCTCCCTCTGCCTGCCACTCCGCCTGCTTGAGCTCTCTCTCTCTGTCAAATAAATAAGTAAAATTTAAAATAGTTTATGGTTCTATGGCAGAGGAGTAATTCTACAGAAAAAAATTCATTTTTCTCTCTGCTTTGCAGGTGAGTATATCCCCCTCTAGTGTTCAAAGCAATTGAATGCAACCATTTGTGTTGGTCCAGATCTGGTTGTGATTTGCTGAAGGTCAACGTGGGGTAATAAAACAGCATCATTATTTGTTTTTATGGGATTTGGTCCATATATAGCTCAGTATTTTCACAAACAAATACCACATGCATGAATTGTCAACCACAGTTTGTAGGGTTCCTTTTGTATCTGAGGTATCTGCTGTAACTCTAACTTTGTACTTGGATAACTCTTTGCTAAAGGGTTCACAAAATATGTAATTTTTAAACGGTGAATTTCCAGAAAGAGAAAACAAGAGTCTTGGGGCTTGATCTTTGGATCACCTTCCTTTTTGTTTCTATTTAAACTCTCTTGTTTGATGATTTCATCTGCTCTCATGGTCGATTATCATCTGTCTATGGATGAGCTTCTAATCTATCCCTGACCGGAGCTATCCCCAGAGTTGTACAGCTTCCTAGCTCCTCAACATCTTATTTGGACATTTAATGGACATCTCAAACTTGTTTGAGAACCAAGTTTTTAAAAATTTTCTTATACCTTCCATCTACCAAGTAGCTCAGACAACAAAAACCTAACAGTCATTTTACCTTATTCTCATTCCTTGTATCAGTCCATCAGCAAGTCCTTTCAGGTTTCCCCCAGATATTTCCCTGATGTGTTTCCTTCTCTCCACTTCCATCGCTTCTCCCAAGTTTAAGGTCCTCCTCCCTTCCCTGACCTACTTAATAGGCTCCTAATTGGCCTTCCTGCTGCTACTCTTGCCCCATTTCAACTCATGGTTTCTTCACCTTATTAAAATAAGATCCTTCCTCGTGAGGTTCCCAGACTTCTTCAGGTTTTGAATTATGTCAGCTTTATTCTCACATTCAGGCCTTATTCTGAAGGGCTGGCTCCTTCTGTCTTTCAGATCTCAGCTCAGATATCTCTCCTAGGAGAGGCTTTTCTTTGACCTCAGTCTCTTTTCTTACCCTGTTTCATTTACTTCTTACATTTTTCATCATCTAAAATAAATAAACAAAATATTTATTTTTTTCTTACTCATTTTCTGTTCCTCTTTACTAGAATAGGAGATGGAATCTTGGCTGCCTCCACACTCTCCCGCACCTAGGACAATGCCTGGCCCAGAGCAGGTGTTCAAGGAATCGCCTGTCCACTGAGGAAGGTGAGGAAGATGGGGAGGAAGGCAGGCTCACACAGAGAGGAAGACCCGGGCAGAAAAGAGAATGCCAGATGCTGGATTCTGCTGTAGGTTGTACAGGCAATTTTCTCAACCTCATAACATGCCCCACCATAATAAAAAGCAGCCACACTTCTTCAAAGGAGCATGTATAACTTACATACTCTTTCAGTCTACAAAGCCACAGTTTCAAAAGCAGGAGGTAAAAAAAACAAAAAAAAAAAACAAAAAAAAAAACAAAAAAACATCAGTCGTAACAAATAACACAACAAGGCAAAACTCAGCAGCTTATACAACATATTTTAAAGGAAAATAAATTTCTCATAAAAGATTCCCTTAGAATCAGCACAAATTTGAGCATAAAATCCTTAAGCAAGCATTTGGTTCATGTGTAATAAAATCATTTTAGAAAAAAAACAAACACCTAAACCTTGAGAAAAAACACAAAATCATAAATGCAGCTGAACTTGACTCCAAGGGAACCAAAGTATCAACAAGTGAATTTCTGTTTTCCATTTTAGTCTTTTATGTTTAGTTAACTGAGGTAATCAGGTTCTGTTTCTAGATACCTCCTTCTAAAGTAGATGTCCATATTTGTAGGTTAATAAATCAAAAGCATAAAAATAGCTCTATCCGAATGAAACACTGAATGGATAAGGGACTCTTTCAAGGAAATAAGTAAGAGCAGTGATAAAGTGTCTTTCCATAATTTGAAGGATCCAGTGGTCCAACCCATCTAATCTAAAGTTCATTCCTAACAATTTTTGGAACGTTATTGATTCTTGTGAGGGTTTTGAGTTGACCTTAATCTGCATGGTGAAGCCAGGGATTACACCTCGGTCTCAGTCTGGTTGGTAATATTTCTGATTACCGTGATAAGTAGTAGGGAAATTCAGTCCTGGAAGTCGTATTTCTCTTGCTTGACAGGAATCATAATAACTGACAACTACAAAAGAATTGTCTTTGTCAATTTTTATAAAATTGTTTTTCCTTCCATAATTCTGTCAGGGTGCCCCACAGAAGACAGGTTGAGAAACAGGATTCTGTGAATGAGCTATTGTCACCCTCGAGGACCTAGAAATGGAAGTCTCGTAGAGGTAAGATAGAAAGTCAGAACATCTGATATTTATTTCTACGGTGGCTTTTGAGGTTGGGGTGAATGGACAGGGAGACAGCAGAGGGCCCGAAAGGGACAACGTGCAGATGGGGAAAGTGTGGACAGTGAATGGCTGACCTATCCAGGCTCATGTCTGGCCGACGGGTGCTGTGAACCCCTCGATCTCCTGCTAGCCTGCTTCTGTCGACCGGTACCCTTCAAAGAGCCATCCAGGTGACGCTGGCTTTCTATTAAGAATGCCAAAATCCTTTTAAATACCCGGAAACTGCTGGGGATTCTTCTATTGGCAGCACACGGGCAGCCACTAACCCAATCATACCTTCTCACCTCTTGGTTATTGCCTGTAGCGTAAGGCCTCAGGGTAATTTTTTAACTTCTCACACTCTAGCTTTCTGAGTGCTTTCTTGCTGCTTTTTGGCTGAAGAGTCAACCTTCGGGTATTTTCCTGGCGGTCAGAGCTTTTCACTGTGCCCTTGGGCTGGGGAAGCACTCTGTCTTCTGCCTGTTCTTGGAACCCTACCTCTACCTCCAGGTTTTTACTGCAGTGCGTCTCCTCAGAGGCTCTGTTTCTATATGGGATTTTCCATTCCTCCACACTCCAGGTACAGGGGATAGGGTCTGCCCCATTCGTCAGCAGTTTTCCAGTTAAAAGTTCTTGCTGATTTTAGGCTATAACCTCTTCTCTCCTGTTTCATTCATGGGAGACTTTGAGTCACAGCTCTCCACTCCACTCCGCTATTTCAGTGTCCATGGGGACAGCCATAGCCTTAGCAACTCAGTTCCTTGATCGGCCATGACAAAAGTCCATGCTTCAGTCACCCACTTTCATGGCCATCTTGGGGACTTGTCAATACCTGGTGCTGCTCCACTTCGGAAATTGCGGAGTCCCTGCTAGCACTCCTGTTCTTTCTGCTGTGACAGTGTCTCCCACCACGTCTCCCTCACCGAGATGCCCACCCACCCTACTGGACAGCTTTCTCCCCATTTAATAGCCGTGTCTTCCTTTACTGATTTTGGGTTCTGAGAGTCTCTATTTTAACTTCACTCTTAGAGTCTCCATTCCCTTGGTCTGTTGCTGCCGAAGGAGGCCATCGAAGGGCCGTGACCACTGGTTGAACCGCGAGCGGGACCCAAGCATTGGGAAGCTCCCCCCCCCCACCTGGGAATGCACATTCTGCCCGCGCTGTTCTCCAGGACGCCACTCTTGCGAGAGCAATCTGCTGCTGGGCCCATCTGGACGTGGCTGAGCCCTGCTGGGGTCTCTACAGAAACGGAAGATTCTGGCTGGTGGGCGTGGAAATCTGTTCGTCTTATGGCTGCAGAAACCAAGCCTTGCCGGCAAGTCCCTTTGCATATAGAACCTGCCGCCTGCTCATCTGGGGTGGCCTGTTTTCTCTCTCCAGTTTCTGTCTGCCTTCCCTGTGTGGGGGCAGCTCGGGAGCCAACAGTTATCTTTCTGTCACCCCGGCCTGGGAAGTGTGTCGTGGGTTGGTTTTCTTTGAACCGGAGCCTGAGTGTTGACGTCTCCGGAGTACAGGGTTTTGTCACTCCTAATTCAGAGACTTCAACTGGGTTGTTCCTGTCTGTCCTCGATCACTCCTATTCTCTCTCCTTTCCTGCCGAGTAGTTATTTCAAAGCCTTTTCGTTCTGCTCCAAATTTTGACCAATACCTGCCTCTGATCTTCCTTCAATTTCTTTTTTTTTAATGGAAGTATGATTCCCTACGATGATGTGTTAGCTTCAGGTGTCCAACATTTCCCCGGCAGTTCCGTGCCTTACTCCGTGCTCACTGTGATCATCACTGTCCCCATCCCTAACTGTACAACAGCATTACAATGTTATTGGCTATTTTCTCTAAGCTCCACTTTTCATCTCCATGATTTGTTTTACAACTGGTTATTTGTACCTATTAAATCCTTTATCTAGTTCACCCATCCCCTATCTCCCTTTCTTCTGGCAACTACCAGCTTGCTCTCTGTATTTAAAGAGTCTGCTTTTTGGTTTGTTTCACTTGTTTTGTTTTTTAGATTCCACATAAAGTGAAATCCTATGGTGTTTGTCTTCCTCTATCTAATTTATTTTATTTACCATAATATCCTCTGGGTCCATCCATGCTGTCACAAAGGGCAAGAATGTATCTTTTTTCTTTTTTATGGCTGAGTAGTGTCCCAGTGTGTATAGATCCTACTTTTTTTTTTTAATCCATCCATTGATGGACACTTTGGTTGTTTCTATATTTTGGCTATTGTAAGTGATGCTGCTATAAACGTAGGGGTTGGTATATTAACAAAGGAGGCAAGAATATACAGTAGGGGAAAAACTGCCTCTTTAATAAATGGGACTAGGACAAGTGGACCATGGACAAAAATAAACTGAAAATGGATTAAAGACCTCAATATGAGATCTGAAACCATAAAACTTTTAGAAGAAAACATAGACTTTAATCTCTTTGTCATCAGCCATAGCAACATTTTTCTAGATAAATCTTGGGCAAGAGAGCTACAAACAAAAATCAACTCTTGGGACTACACCAAAATAAAGTTTATGCACGACAAAGGAAACCATCAAAATACCCCAAAAGGCAACCTACTGAATGGGAGAAGATACTTGCAAATGCTATATAGAGGTTAATATCCAAATATATAAGGAAATTATATTAGACACCAAAATTATTTTTTATTTAAGAAGTGTACCGAGGACCCGAACATGTTCTAGACGAGACCGACACAGATGGTCAAAAGACCCATGAAAAGGTGCTCAACACCCCTAACCATCAGGCACACGCGAATCAAAGCCATGATGAGATGCCCCGACCCCTGTCAGAGTGACCGGACGGAACGACCCGTCGGAACAGGTGTTGGCGCAGCTCTGGGGGAAAAGCGACCCTTCTGCGCTGTTGCTGGGAACACACCCTGCTGCAGCCTCTGCGGAAAACAGTATGGAGGCGCCTCAAAATATTAGAAATAGAAAAACCGTAAGATCCAGGAACGCCACTCTTTACCCAGGAAAACAAAAACACTAAAGATAGAGACACCCTTGGGTTTATTACAGCATCATTTACAGCAGCCAAGACTTGGACGCTCCCCTCGACTTAGCTCTAGCTGTTCCCAGAGGAATTTAGTTTCTAGAGAAAAGCGAATTCACTGGTTCCCTGAGATCTTTCAGGGCAGGAGCATAAGTGAGGGGCTAGGGCCGGGGCGCGCAGCACGCAGCTGCGAGAGTCCGCGAACGGCAGGTCGGTGCGGGAAAGACATCCCTCCTCGGGGCAGAGGCGCCCTCGGCCTTCAGCAGTTCCACGAGCGCCCTGCGGGGGCGCCAGCGCGCCGGCCAGCGCCCGGGCCCGGCTCCCAGGCGCCCCCTGCAGGTCGGCGCCGCCCATCGGCCGGGGGCCTTCCCAGGAGCCGTAGGTGACCGGAACTGGATCCGGCCCGGGCCTGTTGCTAAGCAACGAGGACGCTAGGACCCCCCCCCCCCCCCCAGGGCGCTGTGGGCGCAGAGGCTGCGGGCGGGCTCTCCGGACGCCACTTCTCTTGTCTGAGGGGCGCCTCACAGGGGGATCAAGTCACCATCCGGTGACCCGAGAGCGTCCTGCCAGCCATGAGCGGCGAGCAGGTGAGAGGGTGGCCGGGCGGGCCCGCACCCAGCCTCCCTCAGCCTCGAGGGATGCAAGCGCGGCCCTCCGGACTCCCCCGCTGGGGTCGTGTGTGTGTGTGTGGGGGGGGGGGGGCGGTCCGCTTCCTTCGCTCCGGTGACGTCCGGGATACCGAGCGCTTTCCGCGAAAACTCGGTAAAAGTTTCCTTCCCGACGGTTCGTCCTCACGTTGTCACAACGACCGACCACTTCGGCCGAGCGAGCGGCGCGCGGGCGGGGGGACGAGGCCGGGAGCGTCCCCGGGGCGCGGGGCGGGGGGCTCGGCGGGGAGCTGCGGGCGGTTAGGCTCCCTGGGGATGGTCCCCGCCCTCTCCTAGCGGGGGGACTGCGGGCAAATCACTCTACCTTTGCAAGCCTCCCCTCCCTGCCCCGCGAGGGGGGTGGGGGGGGGGGGGTGGGGGGGGGGGTGAGGGCGGGGTAGGGGTGGGGTAGGGGGGTCAGGGCACCTCCCCCGCGAGGCTGCGAGGTTCAAGCGCGGCTCCACACCGTGGGCGAAAGGGCCTGGGAAGCGGCCAGTGGAATTTCTTAAGAAAAGCCCCATGGCAGGTAATAAAAGATGCGTGTTGCTACACCCACTTTTCTGAGCTTTCTTCATGGAATTTAAGGGCAATGATCAACAAAGGGATGCAGAACGGGGGCCCAGCGTCTTGATGCTGGGCAGGCTGGGAAGGCGTGAAGCCTGGGCGTGATTTTGGCGAGCGAGGACACCGCCCTGACTCCGCGGATGAGTATGGAAAAGGCCCCTTGAGCGTCGGGGTACTCAGTGGAGGACAGTGGCTTTTAAGCCTGCACATGTTGCTTAGCTTCTTTGTTTTAACACCAAGCTAGAATTCTTTCCTTTTTGATACATCTTTTTTTTTTTTTTGGTAGTTTATTGAGGAAAGGATGTTAAAAAGCAATTTATTCCCTCTCCCTTGGGCTGTAGATTACCAAAATGTCAATCCTAATTCATGAATCACATAATGTCTAAATGATCAAGAAAACCTGGTTTTAACATCGTATTGAAATGTGTTATAAATTGAGAAGAAACGCAGATCCACTTATCATATTAATCAGTGGTAAAAGAAGAAATGGACAAACAACCAAAAAATAGGTAACCAAAACACTGAGCCGCTAGGAGACGGTACAATGGATTGTTTTTTTTTTAATGTGATAACTGTAGTCAAAATCCTTTTAAAAACATTTGTCACCATCACCATCACTATGCATTAAGCAACTTATTTGCTCGATGCTCTTATCAGTCTTTGGCCTCATCTGAGCTGCAGCCTGTGTTGTAGAAATTTAAAACTCATGTTTACCTTACTTGTCATGGTATTTCTGAATTGGTATTATTTTCCAAAGCCCCCAGCTGACCCATTTACACCTAAAAAGTGTCCACTAGAAAAACCTGTTGGCAGTTTTAAGTTTGCTTTACCTTCATAAAAATGCTCTTTGGAAATGACACTCCTCACCCTTTCCCAACTGTTCTCTGAAAGAGACTTCTTGCGATGTCCAAAGAATGTGGCAGGAGCCCATCTAGGATTATTCCCACTGCTTTAAATGCCATTTTTAAACAGCAGAGGTCCCTCTCTCACTGCTTTGAACAGAAATTTTAAAACTCTTGGTACACTTATTTATGCTAATTTCAAGTGTAGTTTTCCTTTTGAAAGGATGAAAGCTTTTATATTTTAACCTAAAACAAATGGAATGGATTAAACTTTTGGAAATGCCATTCTTATGTGACATTTACTTATGTATTCACTTAGTTTGAAAAAGCGAGCAGGTGGTAAATCATATTTGCTGGAGGAGATTTTAACATATTCATCTCATTAGTGGAAGTTTGAGAGTGACATGGCATTTTTCAGGAATAGCAGTCTGAGTTCTTAAGTTAGGTATTTAAAACAAAGATAAATCTCTTGCAACTGCTCATTTTATTTTTAAAATTAAAACATAAAGTAAGGCATTTGAGCTTCATTGAAGAACTTCCAGTTTAAAGATTTAAAAAAAACCAAAAAACAGGCAAAGACCATGAAGTGCCCCGCAAATCCACTATGTATTGTGGGCAGGTGAGGAGGAAAAGCTGGCAGCCCATCTCTACCCTAGTGCTTTTTCTGATTATTAAATCGACTGTGATTTTTTTTTAAAGATTTTATTTATTTATTTGGCAGATCACAAGCAAGTAGGTGGGGGGGGGCGGGCAGGTTCCCCGCTGAGCAGAGAGCCCCATGTGGGGCTCCGAACCAGGACCTCTCAGGACCCCGAGATCATGACCTGAGCCAAAAGCAGAGGCTTAACCCACTGAGCCACCCAGGCGCCCCTGGAGGAGGACTGTGATTTTGCATTTATATGCTCATTCAGTTTTCCTGAATATCTCCTCGATGCCCTTGTTTAAAAAGGTCAGGGTAAAAACCGTTCCACATGACACCCATACCTCCTTGGTGAAAACTTCAACAACCATAATGCAAATATAGGACCACTATGTTAAATCAATGCTGTTAAATTTGGAAAGGTTATTGTTTTAAAGAGAGCACTTCATAAAATGGCGGATGGAACTAGACACATTCACAGATTCTGGTCCTATGAGCAGAATGGTTAAGCTTAGATTACTACCAGTTTTATGATATCCCTTTCAATAGACAAGTAGTTGAAAATGAGCAAAATAAAAACTAAATGCGAAGCCAGAATGCTTCAGGATTGATCTAGACTCTGTAGCAACTTTTATTTTAATAATCTAAAGTCGTATTCGTTAGGATCCCAACAGAATACAGCTGACATGCTCAAAGGGCTTTAATTGAAGAAAACTTAGAGACCATTTGCAGTGGTGAGGGTAAGGGAAAGAACCAGTGGGGATGAGGAGGCGCTTACGGACTGAGAGCAAAAGGAGGTCATTACTGACCTAGGAAAGAAGTTAGGGTTTGAAGCCGATGGCTAAGAAAGAATTCTCGAGAGTCTTTGGTGCAAAAAGCTGATTTCACTGAAGCACTGGGACAGGATCCTTTGGTAGAGAGAGCGGCACTGGGGTCCTGAGGAGTGGCCCATTATATGCTTTTAAGTGGGGGGAGGGTTAGGGACAGTGTAGGCCTCCCACCTATTTTGGAAACACAGTTTGCAGGACCCTGAGTGGGCTAGCTATTGTTAGGAAAGGTCATTTATTACTGTTGAGTAAAAACTCAGGCATCAGACCCTTCAGATGGCTATTGGTGGGTCATACACTTGGGGAATGATTGTCAAGAGGTATCTTGGGGGGTAGAGATAAAGGAAGTTTCCAAAGGAGTTTTTATATGTTAAAGTAGACTTACAGGGTCCTGGGGGTGGGGCTAAGATTGCCTTTTGCCTTTGGCAAAGTATCCACAGCCAGGCAAGCCCTAGAGGAATGTCCCTCGGCCTGTTTCAAGGACTTGTCAATGGGCTGTAAAAATTTTTCTTCTGCCTTTGTTTTCCACATTAATTACCATTCCTGGACCTGACAGATCACACCATTTTCAAAGCCTGCTGAGAGGTGGGATGTTTGGAATATAGCTTCCTCCCAGGAGCTGAGCTCTGAAAGAATTCAGCTGTTATCAGAATGGGAAATGGGGAGTCCTAGGAAAGCCCTACCCCAAACCCTCACTTCCTGCTCTCTAGTGTCCTACCAGTGCCTCTCACTGCTTACTCCCCACCAGAAGCCAGAAAGCTGGGAGCCCAGGTGATGCCCATATATGGATTTTAGCCTTCCAGGCCTGGAGCAAGAAAAGCTAGGAGGCTGGGAGACTTGATCACGGCAAACAAAGCCTAACTATCACAGCAATTGTACACAGATGCAGCTTTCAGAGACCTTTCCCTACTGACAAAGCAGTTGGAATAAAATGTTTAAGTCTGTTGTTCACATGCCATGATTCATTTTCTGATTCAAAATCTTTATATACCTAAAAATAAATCTAAGGAAGATATCTAAGGCCCTTATAAAGAATATTATGAAATGTTTTTTGAATGATACACTCCTAGAATCTGAATGAATAAATATTCATGAAAGAGTCAATATCATAATTTTGTCAGTTTCCTTCAAGTTATTCTAGAAATTCAATGTATTTTTATCAAAATCTCCCCAAGTTTTTTTTTTTTTTTTTTAATCGAGGTGTAGTTGACATATAATGTTATATTAGTTTTGGGTGTACAACACAAGGATTGGACAAGTTTAGATGTTCTGCTCACTGCAAGCAAACCTACCATCTGTCACCATAAAATGCTGCTGCTGGATTATTGACTAGATTCCCTCTGCTGTACTTTCTATTCTCCTAACTTCATTAACTAACTGGAAGCCTGAATTTCCCACTCCCCTTCACCCATTTTCTGCTTACCCCACCCCTCTCCCCTCTGGTAATGATCGATTTTCTGTATTTTGGGGTCTGTTTAGGCTTTTTGTTCATTCACTTCTTTTTTTTAGGTTTCATATATAAGTGAAATCTGTGGTATTTGTCCTGTCTAACTTATTTCACTTAGCGTAATGTTCTTTATGTCCCTCCATGACGTTGCAAATGGCAATGACCAAGTTATATTCTATTGTGTGTATGTGTGTTTGTGTATGTGTTTGCGTGTGTTTGTGTATGTATACCACAACTTTATCCACTCATGAACAGATGGACACTAGGGTTGCTTCTGTATCTTGGCTCTTAGAATAATGCTGCAATAAATCGGGGTCATGTATCTTTTCAAATTAGTGTTTTTCCTTTTCTTTGCGTAAATATCCAGTAGGGAGTTGTTGGGCCACAATAGATTTGATTTTTTGAGGAAACTCTATACTGTTTTCTACAGTGGCTGCACCAATTTACATTTCATCAATCGTGTGTGATATTCTTTTGTCTTCAAAAGAATCTTCACCAATACTTTTTGTCTTCTTGATTCTAGCCATTCTGACAGGTGTGAAGTGGTATCTCAGTGTGGTTTTGATTTGAATTTCCTTGATGATTAGGGATGTTGAGCACTTTTTCACTCATGTGTATCTGTCATCTGAATGTCATCTTTGGCCAAGTGTCTATTTATTTTTTTTTTAAGTGTGTGTGTGTGTGTGTGTGTGTGTGTGTGTGTATGTGTGTATAGTTGTAGAAGTTCTTTATTTTTTGCATTTTAACCCTTTATTGGATAAATCATTTGCAAAGACCTTCCTCCATTGAGTAGGCTGCCTTTTTGTTTTGTTGATGGTTTTCTTCTCTATACAAAAGCTTTTTATTTGTGTAGCCCTAAGAGTTGATTTTTGAATTTGTTTCTCTTGCCTGGAGACCTTTCTAGAGGACTATTGCTAAAACCAATGCCAAAGAGATTACTGCTTTATCATAAAAATTTTATGATATCAGGTCTCACACTTAGGTATTTAATCTATTTTGAATTTATTTCTTTTTATGGTGTCAGAAAGGGGTCCAGTTCCCTTCTTTTGCATGTAGCTGTCCAGTTTACTCAGCATCATTTACTGAAGGGGTGATCTTTTCCCCACTGTATTCTTGCCTCCTTTGTTGTAGGTTAATTTAACATACAGGCATGGGTTTATTTCTGGGCCCGTTGTGCTGTTTCATTGATCTGTGTGTCTGTTTTTATGTCAGTATCATCATGTTTTACTTACTGCAGCTTTATAGAATATCATAAAACTTGGGATTATGATACCTTTAGCTTTGTTCCTAAGATTGCTTTTGCTATTGTAGTCTTTTGTGGTTCCACACAAATTTTAGTATTATAGTTCCATGAAAAATCCTGCTGGTATTTTGGTAGGAATTACATTGAATCTGTACATTGCTTTGGGTAGTATGGACATTTTAATAATACTAATTTTTCCAATCTTGATGTGATTTCAGTCTTCCTAAATTTATTGAGACTTGTTTTGTGGCCTAACATGTGATCTGTCCTGGAGAATGTTCTATGTGCCCTCGGAAAGGATGTGTATTCTGTTTTTATGGAATGTTTGTATAAATCTATTAAGTCCATCTGGTCTCGTGTCATTCAAAGATGTAGTTTCTTGATTTTTTTGTTTTCTTTCTAGATGATCACTCAATTGATGTAAGTGGGGGAGTTAAACTCTCCTGTTATTTCTCCCTCAATGTTTGTTAATACTTCATGTATTTAGTTGTTCCATTGTTGGGTGCATAAATATTTGCAATTGTTATATTCTCTTGTTAGATTGACCCCTTTATCGTTATGTAATGCCCTTCTTTGTCTCTTGTTAGAGTCTTTGTTTTATTTTGTCGATTATAAGTATTGCTATCCCAGCTTGTTCTTTTTCTTCTGTTTGCATGCTATATCTTCTTTCAAACTTTTACCTCCAGTCTGTATGTGTCTTTAGGCATGAGGTGAGTCTCTCATGGGCAGCATATAGATGGATCTTGTTTTTTTTTTTTTTTTTCCATCACCCTATGTCTTTTGATAAGAACATTTAGACCAGTTAAGTGTAAAGTAATTGGTGGTGGGTGGGTATGTATGTATTGCCATTTTGTTAGTCCTTTTATGGTGTTTTTTTTTTTAAGATTTTTAATTTTTTATTTGACAGGCAGAGATCACAAGTACGCAGAGAGGCAGGCAGAGAGAGAGAGGGAAGCAGGCTCCCCGCTGAGCAGAGAGCCTGATGCGGGGCTCGATCCCAGGACCCTGGGATCATGACCTGAGCCAAAGGCAGAGGCTCAACCCACTGAGCCACCCAGGCGCCCTTATGGGGGTTTTTGTAGTTCTCCTCTGTTCCCTCTCTTTCTTCCCTTTGAGGACTTTCTGTAGTTGTTATGCCAGGGTTTCTGTCTCTTTATTTTTTGTGTATTTATTAAAGGTTTTGGGTTTGTGGTTACAATGAAGTTCATATATGAGATAATGCTCTTATATATTAAATTGATGGTCATTTAAGTTCAAACACATTTTAAAAGAATTTTTTGACTCCCTTCTCCCTACATACTCCCTACACACATATGTATGTAATATACATACATATTTTATGTATATGTTGTCATATTTTATGTTTTTTATTCATAAGTTTCTTACTTTTTTTTTTTTAAAGGTTTTTATTCATTTATTTGAGAGCGAGAGAGAGAAAGAGAGTACAAGCTGGGGGGAAGGGTAGAAGAAGAGGGAGAAGCAGGCTCCCAGCTGAGCAGGGAGCTTGACGAGGGGCTCCATCCCAGGACGCTGGGATCATGACTTGAGCCAAAGGAAGATGCTTAAGCACCTGAGCCAGCCAGGTGCCCCAGTTTCTTACTTCTATTGATGGCTCTTCCCCCCCCCCCCCCCCCACTTAAAGTAATCCCTTTAACATTTCTTGTAAGACTGGTTTAGTGGTGATGAACTCTTTTAACTTTTGTCTGGGAGAAACTCTTTATCTCTCCTTCAATACTGATTGATAACCTTGTTGCTTTTAAAATTCTCTCTTTATCTTTAACCTTGGACATTTTAATTATGTGCCATGGTGTGGACTTCCTTGGAGTCATCTTGTTTGGAACTCTCTGTGCTTCCTGATCTTAAATGTCTGTTTCTTTCCTTAGGGAAGTTTTCAGCTATTGTTTCTTCAAATGAATTTTCTGCCCCTTTCTCTGTCTTCTCCTTCTGTGACCCTTAAAATACAAATGCTTGTTTGTTTGATGTTGTCCAAGAGATCGCTTATCCTAGCCTCATTTTTTTAAAAATCTTTTTTTTTTTTTTTTTTGCTGTTCAGCTTGGGTCCTTTCTATTATCCTGTTTTCTGGATCATTGATCCATTCTTCTGCAATTGTTAATCTACTGTTGATTCCCTCTACTATATTTTTCATTTCAGTTATTGTATTTAATTTTGATTTGTTCTTTTTTATGTTTTCTGTGTCTTTTTTGAAGTTCTTACTACTCTTCTCTCCCCTCTGGTGAGCGACTTTATGATCATTACTTTAAACTTTCCACGAGGCATATTGCTTATGTCTGTTTCATTTAGTTTTTAGGAGGGGGCTTGTCTTATTCTTTCATTGGGAGCATATACATCTGTCTCCCCATTTTGCTTGACCTGTTGTGTTTGTTGCTTTGAATTAGATGGAATAGCTATTTCTCCTAAACTTAAAATAATGATCTTTTGTATGTTTGTTCCCTGTGTGGATTGTATGTGCCTGGTGGCACCGGCTGGCTGGAGCTCTGTCTGACGAGGGGCTCTGGGTTTGAGGTATTCTGTGCTGGGCTGCCCTGGTGGGATGAATGGAGCTGAAATAGGCATGGACTGGGGTGGTCCTGGGTCTCTGCATGCAGCGAGTCCTCTGGCAGATAGCTAAAACTGAAGTGGGTACAAGCCAGGTTGCCCAGATTGCTCAGGGTAGAGGCTGATCTGTTGGGGTGACTGGAGCTATGCAGGCTGGGGTGTGTCCTGGGGCACTCCATGAAGGGAGCACCCTGAGAGGATGGCTGGGACCAAGGTGGAGAGCAGGCCAGAGTTCCCAGGGTGCCCATGCATGTGGTGTCCTGGCAGGCTAGCTGGAACTGAGGTAGGCAAGGGCTCAGGGTTGTTGAAGTGCCCCACATGATGCTGTTTTGGGAGGGAGGGCTAGAATCAAAGCAGGCATGAGCCGGTAGGTCCCTGAGAGCTCTGTGCTCGGGTTGCCCTAAGCAAGTCATTTGAAATCAAGATGGTGTGGACTTGGAGTGTTTTGGGGTGGTGTGCGTCTGTGTCACCTTGGCATGACAGCTGGAGCTGTAGTGAGCACGTACCAGGGGTGTCCCAGCGTGCACTGCAATGGAGCCACCTTGGTGGGACGGCTAGGGCTGGTGTGGGTTAGGGCTGGGACTCACTGAGGCAGTAGACTCATGATGGCACCTGGACTTTGGTCCTGTCCACACGATCCAGGTGGAGGGAGAATGTAAACCATGGTGCTTGCCAGCTCCTCTAACCCAGAGAGCTCCAGCCACTGCGCTGCCACCGTTGCTGGGGTCCAGAGCTGACTCTTTTATATTCCTGCTGTTCTTTTAAACAATGGGTTGTTTTTGTTTTTTTCTGTGCCCCAGGGTATCTGGGGTTGGTGTGAGCTGGAGACTTGGTGCTCTCTGAGGCAGAAGCCTGCCTGAGGTGCTCAGACCCTGCTCCTGTCTGTGGATGTGGAAGGGGAATATAAGCGATGGTGCTGGTCGGACCCTTGAGCCTGGAGAGTGTCCAGCAGTCCTTGCTATTTGATGGACTTCTAAGGCTTAATCTTTTATGTTTTAGTTCTTTTAAACCACTTTTTTTTTTTTTCCTGTGCCTCAGTGCATACAGCTGCTCAGTTCCACAGTACCATTCCCCCTCCCCCAGCCCCTGCAGCCGGCCGTGTTGGGAGTGCGTGTTCCTTTCCTTACTGTGTCTCCATCTCAGTTGCCCATTCTCTGCGGCCTCTTTAGCTTTTTGTGCAGCAGCTGTTTAGTCGGCCTCAGTTCTTCTTCAGGAGGAGCTGCTCAGGAGATAGGTGTAAATTTTTGTGTCTGTGGAGGAGCGAAGTTCAGAGTCTTCCTAGGCCACCATCTTGGACCAGAACTCTGTATCTGATCATTTTTAACAATAGTACGGTGGAGAGAATTGCCTTACATATTTCAAGACCTATTGTAAAGTTACAGTGATGTGACACAGTCTGTATACAGACAAACATATATACCAATGGAATTAAAGGGACAAAATTGGGTGTACACATATAGATATATATGTATATTAAATACATCACCAATACGTGTGTGCCTGAGATGCAAAAAGTGTATGCAGGCATAGTAAAATGTATGCCATGTTTATTGGAACATCTTTTGTAATAGAGAAACATTGGAAATTAGCTAAATGCCTACTTGCAAGTCAAAGGAATGGATAAATTGCATTATATCCGTATAGTAGAACACTATTCAACTGTGAAAATCAGTGAAGATGATATCCACATGGGAAGTGAGAAAACCACGTACTTGCATCCTGAAAAGTTTGAAAAGAATTCTCCTTTTGATGTAAGGGAAACCAACTGGAACACTACCAATAGAGATGGCGGTGAAACCTGCTGGAAGTTGCCCCTGGATCAGCACGTAACATAGGCTAGAAAGGCGCTCTGCTCAGGGGCAAGGAAGCTAACTGCTGGTATCAGCAGCGTGGGCGCAATGAGGAAAAGCACTGGAAACTGGAAGAAGAGTCCCTTTTTCTTACAGTGTCCCTTTTGAACCTGGAGCAAACTTTGCACTTATTAAAATTGTCTTTAATTTTAATTTTTTCAGTAATGTTTTATAACTTCCATTATGCAAGTCTTAACACTTCTTAAATTTATTCCTATTTTATCCTTTTTATTTCTACTGTAAATGATTTGCTAATTTCAATTTTGGACTGTTCATTGCTAGTGTCTAAAAATACGATTGATTTTTTTGTGCATTGGTCTTATATCCAATGTTGGAATGTATTACTTAGCTCTAACAATTTTTTGTGGATTCCTTTGACTTTCTGTACACAACATTATGCCTTCGAATGCGTATATTTTTAGAATATTTTGGAGGATATGTACTTTATATTAGACACTGTGAAAGTTAGTTGAGTAAATCAGTTGTAGCATTAACAGACTGAACAGTTCCATTTTTTGTTTTTATTTTTGTATTTTTTCATGCAGGACAAATCAGCCGGCAAAGAAAAATCCAAGACATCAGTCAGATTTTTACCACAGCTATCTACGGTAATTTACCAATATATTCTCATACTTTATTGCTTTGAGAAGGTAACTGAATTTCTGGGTTTAAATTCTCTGCTTCGTTTCATTCTTTTCTGATGGATAGCATCCATGATATGCATATTGAGAAAAATAACCAGCTTAATAAAGGAATCATAAGTTACAAGTACTGGTTTGCAAAGAACACTCAAGTATTCTGAATAAAAGAATTGTGAAAATGGGCTAGCAGAAGCTATATCGGAATCAGGAAACAAGGACTTGGGTTATAGCTTTGCCTCTAATGACTCTGTGACAGTTGGTGAGTCATTTGCCTCTTTGAGCCCCAGTTTCTAAGTCTGAAAATGAGAAGAGTTGATTTAATGAACTTTGAGGAGATGCCTCTTCCAGCACTAACGTGATTTCTTAGATCTCGACATCCTTTGTCATTATTTTGACTTTAAATTATCATTGTTCAGTAGAAACAACAGTTAATAGACATTTTTAGTTGATAAAGTGCTAGAAAAGTTAGATTTGACTGCAATAAAATTTACTTTCTAGTAATTATATTGAGTTTAATGCCATCGAGTTATACTCTTGTGATTGCTGGAAGTTGAGTTTAAGTGGAGGTTCAATGCAAACATTACTTGTTTGAAACATCTTTTAAAAACTCAGAATAAACTATAAAATATGGATTGCTTCATGCAGAGATGATTCCTAATAATTTGAAATAAAAGCTGTTCTCATCTTAAAAAAATCTCAAATGAAATTTTGCAGGTGAATGTTCTTGAACATTTCAAAGTACATGTTAATTATGAACCTGTTTGTGTTGATAATGTCAAGATTATCATACTATGTTTTATAAAATAAAATTTTAGCATTTTTTTAGTTCTGCAAAAATCTGTTTTTTAGTTTAAAGACAAAGATCTGAAATAGACATTTTCCCTTTAAAACTTCAACAAATTTTAAAACTGAAAAACAAATTGCCATTTGTTTTTTTATGTTACTGGTATATAGGTTTGGAAATATCAACAAAATTTAAATTTACTTACTGAATAAATATTCAGTGGTTGAGATGAATAATCCTTTCTAGCCAGTGAGGCATATAATTGTCTAAAATGATTTTGTTGCCTGGTTTAAGCCATATGCTGTGTTCTTATTTGATTGTATCTTCGCTTTTTTTTCTTTGTGTCCTTTGGAATTTTAGAAATAAAAAAATTATTAGACAATATTTTTTTAATGATATTCTAAAAAGTAACCCATTGAGTAAAAATTATTGCCATCTGAATATTAAGTTTTGTGCTTGGATGACATTTTTCCAGCAGTAGTTAAGACTCAGAGTTATTTTCATTACAGACCTTCATGCTTCTCGAGGTGATCCCTGTGCTTGAGATCAGGGTGATTCAGCACTGGTGGTTCCCAATGTCAGTGAACTGGTGTCCAGGTTTTCATTCTTTCTCAATCCTAGCGCTCCCCCAAATCCTAAATCCTTTATGGAGCAAGATGAGACTGGAAGAATGGAAGGGCAGACCGAAGGATGGAAAAGCATTGCTTTTTAAGTTGTTTGTTTTCCTGTGAAAGAAGAGCCTGAAGAAAGGATTCGTGTGTATTTTATTTGGGAGGTGATCCCAGGAAGCAGAAATAAGAGATAGAGGAGAATAAAAGTAAGAAGAAGGAAAAATCAGTCTAGGGATGTGTTAGCAAGTTCACTGCCGCATTGGGTAATTGGGGGGTGATCCTGTCACCATTTTCTGAAGAGCTTCTCCAATGCTTCCTGTAATCACGTACCCGGTATGATTAGGGAGTCGTTTTCATTAATCAGCTCTTATCCCACATTGGTGGTGGTTTCTCCTGAGGGTGTTAACTTTCACCCACTTCTGGTTACTTGTGTGTGTGTGTGTGTTTGCACGCACATATGCACGTGTGCACACATACATGCATGTGTACAGGTACGTGTGCAGAGGGGGCGACCTTGAGAGTCCCATTCTATGGAATTGGAGAAACCCCACAGCAGAAAGCAAAAGACATTTTCTTGAGGTGAGATGAAACATTGTCATTCCTATGTGAATTGAAGCCAGAGAGAACTGTTCCCTCCAGGCACGTGTATAACCACAGGTGAAGCCGGAAAAGAGTGGGAAAGGAGGTGAGGCACAAGGTTTGTCTGATAGAAGAGTCCGTGGAAATTCCTTCGGGCCAGTCTCACAGGCGTGCCAGAGGAAAGGAAAGGGTAGTGTACGGCTCGGTCATCACTGCATAGGAAAGTGCTGACTAAAATAGAATTTCTTGTCAGCAAAAACATGTAGATCTTACTTGAAAATCCACTCCTCTGATCTTATTGAAGAATGACCTTACTTAGTTAGGTGAAATTCTGGCTTATGTGTGGCTGCTTTTATTGGTTAGCTAGAGCACCACTATGTGCAAAAGACTCTATGAGACGTATGTTCTGCACCGCGGTATGAGGACACACAAGGCCCGCACCGCCGTCCACCCAGGGTGCTGAGAGACGGTGCTGCTGGCTCAGCATGCGGAACGGGCTGGACAGAGATCCCAGGTCAGGTGTGTGAGGGTTTGTGCAGGAGGCCCGGTGAGCAAGGTGTTCTGTACGTTTGTCCTGGTGCTATAGTGTAGACCCCACGTGAATTCCCTCTGTGTCTTAGTGAAAATTCTAGGTCGCTGGGAACATATATTCCCACATTTCTTCTCTATTGTCTACAACCTCATTCTTATCCAACCCTCATTCTGCCCACCAGGAAGCCTCCCACTTTGAGACCACCCGATGCACATTTGAGCTTGAAGATTTCATGCTCACGTTTCCCTCACATTTCGTGGTTCACTGGGAACTGTAGAACGTATTTCTGCTCTAGCACTGGATGTGTGTGAGACATTCACCTAATCTGACGTTCTACTTTGGTAAATACGGTTTGAAGCTCATTGCAATTTTTCTTCTTCTTTTTTAGTTATGCATTTTCTCTTAGGACTTGGATAACTAATTTTAATTTTTTCTAAGACAAAATTAAAACTAAAGTCCATTTATCCAGTTCTGGAAGACCGAATTAGTAGGTTGACATGGATTGGAATGAGGGGCTGGCTAGGAGAGCAGGACAGACACAGGCACAAATCATATTTCAGACCGGATTCAAACAATAAGAGAATTACCAAAAGGGTGTTATACATATTTAAAGAGATCACCTGAAATTGGAGTTCAAAAAGAAAATCTACACTTTTTTGACCTTGGTCCTGAAGAAAGAGCTGGACTATCACAAGGAAATACTGAGAAGCATACTTGGTTAGTCTGGTTAATACTGACATAACAGTCCCCCCACGTTTTATTTATTTATTTATTTATTTATTTATTTAAAGATTTTATTTATTTATTTGACATAGAGAGAGATCACGATTAGGCAGAGAGGCAGGCAAGAGGGAGGCAGAGAGGGAGGAGGAAGCAGGCTCCCCACTGAGCAGAGAGCCCGATGCGGGGCTCGATCCCAGGACCCTGAGATCATGACTGAGCCGAAGGCAGAGGCTTAACCCACTGAGCCACCCAGGCGCCCTATTCCCTTACATTTTAGAAACCTAACAGGGCTTGCCCTTACTCGTATGAAGTCTGACGTGGGCCGGGCAGGCCTCCTCCCCCTCCTGCCTAGGCCGGTGAGTACATGCGGCCCCCTCACTGCCAGTGGCAGGGACAGGAGAGCCTGGAGAAGGCACAGCAGCTCTTATGCATCCTGTCAGTGCTCATATTTCATGGGCCACAGGAGGCCTATGGCTACAGAGTAACTAAGAGAGGCTGGGGAACAAGATAGTTTGGGGCATGTTGAGGAGGCTTTGAAAACCAAGGTGATGAAGCTTTAATAGGGAGACTTTGATGTTTCTGACCAAAGGAACAGTATGATTTAACTGTCCCAGGAAGGTTGTAGTTCCTAGTATTTTCTCTAAATCAAGGCCAGTATCTTTGGTGGCCTAGATGTTTTTAAAAAGCCACTAAACTCTTCTCACTGGTGCCCTGAGTCTCTTCCTCACATACCTTGTTTACTGCTGCCGGGACCATTTATGAAATAGCCCTCCGAATGGCCTTGAAGGATAAAGAAGATAAAAATATGCTTTCTCACCCAAACTGAGATGACATTGAGAATGAGAGTCCTAATTATACTCGGGAAAGAGCTGTATACACAGGGACTGTCCCAGGAAACTGGGACTCAAGGTCCCCTCAGAGGAGACTAAAAGGGCTCTCCTGCCAACCAGGCCGGTCAAGCCCCAAACACTTGCGCTCCTTAAGACAGCAGCCCCCACTTCCCCAGCCGTCCCTCACCCTTGACTCGGCTCCTGCTCAAATATAACCCCTGTAAAGTGGCCTCACCATTCCGTGAAACCTAGCACTTCTCTGCCTTTTCTCTATCTCTTCACCTGTTTTATTTCCCTCCATCATACTTGTTCCTTCCTGTAGCGACAGCTGTCTGTACCCACTGGAATGTAAGCTCCGTGAGGGGTTGGGCTGGGCCTGTCAATGTCTACAGCTCCATGCCTCCGAGAGAACCCAGCGCGTGGTAGGAGTTCTGTAAATCATGGTGGAATAAGAGAATGGTTGTACTTTCCACTTTGGTTGGACCAAGTCCCTTTATCGTCAATCCCTGTATCCTCTCCCAGGCCTGCTGTCCTAAATTCGTCTCCAAGTCCTTGTTCGTGATGCTTCCTCTGTCTTCAGTAAGCCTATTGCTGTCCTTCTCTGTGGAGATCTGACTATGCCCCCCGGCATGGGTTTCAATCTTTCTCTTTTTTGAAATGTTCTGTCAGTGCTGCGTTCATACCCTCTCCTGTCCTGGATATAAGCATATAGTTCTTCATATTAACTGGCCTGTGTGCTTTGTAGGGGTAGAGAGTCCTATAAAAAGTCCTTATCTATACAATATGCACAAAAGTGGTATATTGTCTCAGAGTTTGAAAGGGAATGAAATGAGAAAAATTCATGTCAAGTCCTTAAAGCAATATACAACACACACCGTAATCAATGTAAAATATATTCTAATCACATTCTTTGTGTTTTGTACTAAGTCTGCAACATCTAGTATATATTTAATATATTCTTAAACATAAAAAATACTCTAAACACCTCTCACTTTAGATGAGCCTCATTTAAAGCTGTTGGTAGCTGCAGGTGGCTAGTGGATGCTGATTTGGACAACAGTTTAAAAAAATCAAGGAATGGCGGATATAAGGAACAGCCACTCCCTCTAGGTCCAAGGGAGAGTCCTCAAGGAAGGAACTTGGAAGATCCATCCGTCCCCCAAAGCTTAGCTAAGGCTACTTGGAGAGGGAGTGGCTGTGGCCCACTCAGGTGACTAAGACATTTGCAGAGATCCTGCAGGCTGGGAAGTGAGTAAAACACCTACTTACGTGCTAAAAAGTTGGAACCGAAGTCTCCCTTTGTGATCTAAGAGGAACTTGCTGGAAGGCTGCTTAAAGCGATGCCAGTGAAAGCTCCTGAAGGCTGTCTGCCGCAGGGTCAGCCCCATACCGCAGGCTGGGAGGGCGCCCGCGGGACGGACGCTGACTTCTGGCAGCCACGCTGCGGAGCCACGGGGAAAAGCACTGGAACCAGGAGGAAAAGCCCGTCTCTTTCAGTGTCCCTCTAGAACCCTCTAGAGTGCTGTGCCAGCGGGAGTAATGTTCATGGAGTCCTGCTCAGGAGTCCCAAAGCCGGGTAGAAAGTAAAGACCTGATGCTGAGAGGCAATGAACGAGCTGCCCAAGCAGGACTCTGTCCTCCTCAACTGTGCTCCCTCTTACATAGACAAAGTTCCTACCAGGTCCTTGTCCTCTCCTCAAAGGAGATAGCAACACTTCGCTCTGACAAGTACAGGTGTTCCTTATGGCGACTTGAGGACGCATAAGGTCGAATCGTTGTTACCTTAGGAAGCGGCACATCACCGTTGTTGACGGAACAAAATGGTTCCAGGGATAGAGAAGTGCGGGAGCGCCAGGTGAGGCCTGCACACCACCTGGGTTCAGAGAAATTCCCCAAAGCAGATGTGCTGGATAAAAAGTTTTGCACACTTTTTAAAGCTTTCTGAGTCTTGTGGGATGCCATGTTCCTTTTTTTCCTTGCTACAGAGGAAGTCCTTCGAAGGCCTCTGTGGACAAATGTGAGACTAGTACAGTAGGTCTTTGAGGGTTTGGGGTAACGCCTTACTGTGTAGTGACTATACAAGTGCTTGAGTGAATCGATTGTGATGTAAAGAGTCAACAATTTTTCTTCTATTTTCATGCAGGGTAAGGCAAACAGTAAAGAAAAATCCAAGACATCGGCAAGAGTTTTACCCCAGTTGTCTACGGTAATTCACCTGTATCCTCTCCGTGGCTCTTTGCCCTTTTGAAAATGTCGTTTCAGACTTGTAAATAAGTAACTGAACATCTGATTTTGAATTGTGTGCTCCATTTGATTATTTTCTGATGGAGAAATTCTGTAAGATGCACATAGTAGGAAAAAGAACAATCTTAAAGTAACTTGTAAGCCAGCATTTCCTAGTATGTCCAGAGTATTTTAATATTCTGGATAAAGGAATTTTCAAGATGGACCAATGGCAAGATTATCAGTGTTGGAGTCAGGAAAGGAGGCCTCAGCTTACAGCTTTGTCCCTAATGGCTTTAGATCTGAAAGGGTCATTTATCAACTTGAGCGGTACCTTCCGAGTTTAAAATTGAGTTTCTTTGAGCTATATCTCTCAGCACTGAAATGCTAGGCCACAGAAGAGTCCTCTTATCCTGGTATCCTTTCTAGAAATTATTATGATTATAAATTCTCATTGTCCTATGGTAGAGGCAGTTCATAGGCATTTTCAGTTGGTAAGTCCTGGATACGATATACTTTACTGTAATAAATTTTACCAGTAATCCTAATAGTAATTATGTTGAGCGTAATGCCATTGAATTGTGCTCTTGTGACTCATCGAAGTGAAATTTAAGTAGAAGTTCAGTGCAAACGTTATTTTTTTTAACTGTGATAAAATATACCTAACATAAAATTACCATTTTAACTGTTTTTAATTGAACCACAATTCAGTGGCATTAAGTACACTCATATCGTTGTGCATGTCACCACCATCCATCTCCAGAATTCTTTTCATCTTTGCAAACTCGAGCTCTGTCCCCATTAAACAGTAGATCTCTATTCGCCCATGTGTCCCCCAGCCCATGGTGGCTGGCCTTCTGTTTTCCATAAGGGGCTGCTCTAGCTACCTCTAGTAAGTGGAACCATACAACATTGTCCTTTGATGCCTGATTAGCATAATGTTTTCAAGGTTTATCTAAAGCATTATTATTTGAAAGATAATTTAAAAGCTCCAAACAAGTATAAAACTGAAGTTGTGTGGCTTTTTGTACAAAGGTTCGTAATAATTTAAAATGGATGACAATTTTTCCCTTGGAAAACCTGAGCTAATATTATTAAGTGAATTTCCTTAAACATTACAAAATACAAATTTTAATTAAAAATCTGTTTAAATGGGGGCACCTGGGTGGCTCAGACAGTTAAGCGTCTGCCTTTGGCTCCGGGCATGATCCCAGGGTCCTGTGATCGAGCCCCCACTGGGCTCCCCTACCCACTTGTGCCCTCTGGCTCTCTATTTCTGTCAAAGAAATAAAAAAAATCCTTAAAAAATATATGTTTATGTGGATAATGCCAGTTTATCATGCCAAGTTCTGAGAAATGGAGCCATAGAATGTTTCTCTAGTTCTACAAAATCAATTTTAAGTATTCTAATTTAAAAGATACGACTTGAAATAAAATAGACATTTTCTTTTGAAAACTTAACAGATTTTAAAACTGGAAAAAATAACAGTTGTTCTTGGTTCATTGTGTCTTGTTAGTATATGGGTTTAGAAATATAAACCTACAATTTCTTATTTACCAAGTTGTAGAACAATCCTTTCCTGTTGGTGGCATCTAATAGTCTAAAATCCTTCTGTTGGGGCTTTAAACCTGGTTTTATGTTCATATGTATCTTAATTGTTTTCATCATTCTTTGAGTTTTATGTATTGTGCAAGAAATAATATTTTTAAGAGCTGTTTAAAAAATCCATCAATTAAAAATGGCGAACTATTTTCATCTGAGAATTAAGGTTTGCACTTAGGTGACTTTTTTCCAGATCTAAAGTGATTTTCACTACAGACCTTCACGCTTCTGGAGGTGATCCCTGTAGTTGAAATCCAGGGTGACCCGGCACTGGAGGTCGCAGCCAGGGACCTGATTCTCACCCTTTCTGCACGGCTCACTCGAAGCGCTCCCACGAGTCCTAAATCCTTTATGGAGCAAGATGAGTGTGGAGAAATGGAAGGGCAGCCTGAAGGTTGGGAGAGCACTGATTTTTGAGTTGTCTTAGCTTGTTTTCCTGCAGAAGAAGAGACTGAAATGAGGACTCGCATACAGTCAGTTTATTTGAGTGAAGGAGGAGTAAAAGACGGGAGAGAGTGAAACCTCGGAACGGCGGCCGGTGCGCAGGCATCAGCTCTCAGCTTGGTCTGGGTGTGCAAGGGGGACACAGACTGGGTGATCAGGACCATGTGATGTCGCTTGCAAACCCACCCATCTGCCCTGGGATGCAGCCCCTGGGCTCTGAGCTCAGCAGGGAGGCTGCTTCTCCTTTTCCCTCTCCCTCTGTGGTCTCTCTTGCTTTCACTCTCAAATAAAGTCTCTAAAAAAAATTAGGAGAAATGAAATCTACCCATCTGGGTTTATTGAAGAGTCATAGGTCCCAGGAGCAGTGGGTCTGTGTTCTCGTATTAGAATACTTTCCCTGGGCGAATTTTTGTTGTCTTTTTAGAAGACCGAGGTATTTTCCTGTTCTGCTGCAGTCCCCACCACCCTCTGTGGTTTTCAGCACTGAAGCTGAATGCCAATTAGCTATCATCCCGAGTCTTCCTCCCTCTTGTATGGTATCTGCCCGGCTCTTGTAAGTGCAAAAATTTATGAACCCTGCCTTAAACTATGGAATACATTCGTGAGTGGCCAGAGAAATCTAGAGCTGCTTAGAGCCACGAGAACAGAAAGATCTTTTGGAGCTGGAAAGCAAAGAAGCTCATTAGTGTTGGAGACCAGCAGCATGTTCCTCTCATTAACATGGAAGGCTTTAAAACCACTTGCCAATGTTTGGGGGTGAGTAGGCTCTTTGGAATGAACACCCCAGTGTTAGGTAACAGATGCCCACATCCAACTAGCTGCAGAGACTTTGGTAATGTCTCCCAAATGTCACACCACAGCCGTTCACAAGACTAAGATTTGCTGTTGAGTGTGCCTTCTTTCCAGATGTCCTGATTTGTTTGAGAAAACGTGTTTATAAACACTCATGAGTTTCATGAAAAAAAGGGCCCCCCCCCCCGATCCTGTTTTATTAATGCTATTTAAATTTCACGTTTCAGGTGAGTACGAAGCCCCAGTGGCAGCAGGCAGCTCCGTCATTCCATTTGAATATAAAACAGGATGATGATATTCCAGAACCGTTCAGTGTTAAAAACGAACAGTCATATGGTAAGAAGTTCATTCCAACTTAGAGAAATTTTTAAGAGGAAAAAAAAAAATCATTACAACATTTAGTTGAGAGTAGTGAAATTATAAAACTGAAATGACATTTATATCAAGTAGAAAAATTTATCCCAAATGTTTTCCCTCATAAAATAATTAATTGTAGTTCTTAATTATCTCAGGCTGTTGTAAAGGCTATAAAAGGTGATATTTTCAGAATTGGGGGGCATTTATATTAAAACTTTGATTTATTGTCAGACTTCTCTACAACAGACTTAGAAGTTTTTTGTAAGAAGGATTTTAATAAGTTGCAAATATTGCTTCCAAATTAGTCATTTTAATATTTTTTACTTTTTATCTTTTTGACTCATCAGATTGATTATGTTGAATATTAACTTTTTTTCATCATGGTTCTTTAAATTTTCTGACATAGTTTTGTGTTATGTTTTTAATAATAATCTTTATCTTCATTTTAGGAAGGCTCTATGCAAATTAATTGAAAATTAGGGTTTATTAGCATGTTAATCAAAATATAAATTAAATTAATTAAATATTCTTGAAATAACTCGAAGTTTCTATTATGATGATATAAAACAAGAATAATTTAACTTCCTAATAAAAGAAAATTAATTGTACCTATGGTTACTTGAGAACTTAAAGTGTGTAGTGTTTTCTTGAAAGGTGCTTTAGCCTTTTATTCTAACCACCGAGGACTAACTCATGCTTTTTTTTTTTTTTTTTTAATTCAAGCTGAGTACCTGGAACACTTTGGAAAAAAGAGCAAAATATTGGACCAAGCTGAGGACAGTTATGCTGGACCATCTACTACTAAAACCAAGAACAAATCTCTACATAAAGAACGAGAAAACTTTAGAAGCACTCTTGTTAACGTCATTATGTGAGTTGTGTAAGCTGACCAGTGTGTGTGACCCTCGTGAGAGCACTGGGGAACTTTCTATCTAAAAGTATACAAGTTCTGTGCGTCTCTAAGAATGCCTTCAAGCCTTGTTGGAGTGAGGTCATACCAATAAAGAATGAAATCTGGAGCTTTGCCCTGTTTCGGGTGTCCCTCTTTGAAATACCAGGAGCTGAAGTGGTGCTGGTGTGAATTCTGAGGTTGGCCGGGAGAGCACAACGTCTGGGAGTTGTGGTTGCGACGACTGTGGTTGGTGAAGGGTGTGGGGCGATTTTTTCTTTCTCCCCATTTCACCAGCTCAGGTGATCTAGCAGCTTCTCTGGCATTGAGGGGCCTCCTCGTCTTAAAAAAAGAAAGGAATTAGGGTGAAGCCATCGGCCATGTGAGCAGGGCCGGGCTTGCCTGGTGTGAGCTGGACGTCCATTTCTGAAGAGCCAAGTGGACACAAGTCACTAACTCCTCCTCACTCTCTCCTCACTGCTGCATGCTAGTTGGTTGGTACATTCTTTCTTTAGGACTCTCAAGGCCCACACATGGCTATTTGTGGACATAATTTCATGACCTGGTGCATTAAGTAACTCACTCATAGAACCCGGTCTTCTGGTCCCCATGTGGGGCTTTACAAACCCCATGGTCTTGAAGGGGTAGAGTGGGTGCTCTGTGCTTACAAAGGGCAAGGGGATTTGGGGGAGCCCTGTGCAGCTGGATTGTGGGCGCCTCTGCTAGAGGGGTCGGACTTTGCCTTTCCTGGGCTCCACTAGAATCGTACTCGTTTGGCTCACTTCTGTCGGCTTTTGGGATGAAGCTCTCTCACAACCCACAAACAATGTAAAAATCAAAACCCAAAGCTGTGGACCAGGTAGGCTCTAATTACAAAGTCTTTGAAGCAACTTTTTCTCTACCCAGAGATCTGGTCACGACAGATGATTTTCTTGATATAACTTCCCGTGCCTGTCATTTCTGGTCATTTTCTGGGTGAAGATAGAGCCCATCTTGGGTTTTAGCGTCACACAGGGTTCTCTTTGAATTCTCCATTTCATTCAGTCCTACTCAGAACCTGATCTCCTGATTCATAGGGTCATTAAAGACTATGGCCCCGGGCCCCAGAAGGGTAGCCATAGCCTCGGGCTTTTGCTGATTGCCATTCCATTTTTTTTTTTTTTAAACTCCTGAGTATTTCCTTTCTTTTTGTGAGCTCGGCTATGCATTCGGAAGGAATGTGTCTTATTCTGATATTTATAGAATGGTATTGGTTTTTCATATTATCTTTGTTCTTGTGTTATAAGCCATCTAGTCTCTTTTTAGGCATTTTATGTCATTTTTTAGTTATGCCTTTTATAAACAGGATATGGATAGACATATGAAATTCAATCTTAAGAGTTTCTGTACTTTAATAGTACATCCAATGCCATTTATAGTTGTTGGTATTTCTTATATATGTGTGCTTCTACCGATTTATTTTGTACTTTCTATTTATGTTGCTTTTACTTCGTTTTTCTTTTTTTCTGCTTTCTATTGAATTGAATTTTCTCTTCTCCCTTTCTATTGGCCTAAAAACTATCAAATATCTCTATTCTTTCAGTGGTTACCATAATATTTAAAGCCACCTATTATAATTTATTCTTTTTAAAGTTTAAAATTCAATTTTTATCAGTCTTCTCCTGAGTAACACAAAGGGGTCTTGGACTGCTCTCACTTAGCTCTAAAGTTTCCTTTGCATTTTCAGTGTGATCATTTGTTGTTTTATTTCTACCAGTATTTCTCTAATATTTTTATTCTACTGAGTCCTTAAATTCTCCATAATTTTTTTCCTTAAGTTAACACTTGGGGTTACTAATGTGTTTTCTAATTCTTTTTTTTTTAATATAATTTTTTATTTTTTATAAACATGTATTTTTATCCCCAGTGGTACAGGTCTGTGAATCACCAGGTTTACACACTTCACAGCACTCACCAAAGCACATACCCTCCCCAATGTCCATAATACCACCCCCTTCTCCCAAACCCCCTCCCCCCAGCAACCCTCAGTCTGTTTTGTGAGATTAAGAGTCACTTATGGTTTGTCTCCCTCCCAATCCCATCTTCTTTCATTTATTCTTCTCGTACCCACTTAAGCCCCCATGTTGCAACACCACTTCCTCATATCAGGGAGATCATATGATAGTTGTCTTTCTCCGCTTGACTTATTTCGCTAAGCATGATACGCTCTAGTTCCATCCATGTTGTCGCAAACGGCAAGATTTCATTTCTTTGGATGGCTGCATAGTATTCCATTGTGTATATATACCACATCTTCTTGATCCATTCATCTGTTGATGGACATCTAGGTTCTTTCCATAGTTTGGCTATTGTGGACATTGCTGCTATAAACATTCAAGTACACGTGCCCCTTTGGATCACTACGTTTGTATCTTTAGGGTAAATACCCAATAGTGCAATTGCTGGGTCATAGGGCAGTTCTATTTTCAACATTTTGAGGAACCTCCATGCTGTTTTCCAGAGAGGTTGCACCAGCTTGCATTCCCACCAACAGTGTAGGAGGGTGCCCCTTTCTCCGCATCCTCGCCAGCATCTGTCATTTCCTGACTTGTTTATTTTAGCCATTCTGACTGGTGTGAGGTGATATCGCATTGTGGTTTTGATTTGTATTTCCCTGATGCTGAGTGATATGGAGCACTTTTTCATGTGTCTGTTGGCCATCTGGATGTCTTCTTTGCAGAAATGTCTGTTCATGTCCTCTGCCCATTTCTTGATTGGATTATTTGTTCTTTGGGTGTTGAGTTTGCTAAGCTCTTTATAGATTCTGGACACTAGTCCTTTATCTGATATGTCGTTTGCAAATATCTTCTCCCATTCTGTCAGTTGTCTTTTGATTTTGTTAACTGTTTCCTTTGCTGTGCAAAAGCTTTTGATCTTGATGAAATCCCAATAGTTCATTTTTGCCCTTGCTTCCCTTGCCTTTGGCGTTGTTCCTAGGAAGATGTTGCTGCGGCTGAGGTCGAAGAGGTTGCTGCCTGTGTTCTCCTCAAGGATTTTGATGGATTCCTTTCGCACATTGAGGTCCTTCATCCATTTTGAGTCTATTTTAGTGTGTGGTGTAAGGAAATGGTCCAATTTCATTTTTCTGCATGTGGCTGTCCAATTTTCCCAGCACAATTTATTGAATAGGCTGTCTTTTTTTCCATTGGACATTCTTTCCTGCTTTGTTGAAGATTAGTTGACCATAGAGTTGAGAGTCTATTTCTGGGCTCTCTATTCTGTTCCATTGATCTATGGGTCTGTTTTTGTGCCAGTACCATGCTGTCTTGATGATGACAGCTTTGTAATAGAGCTTGAAGTCCGGGATTGTGATGCCACCAACGTTGGCTTTCTTTTTCAATATCCCTTTAGCTATTCGAGGTTTTTTCTGGTTCCATATAAATTTTAGAATTATTTGTTCCATTTCTTTGAAAAAGATGGATGGTACTTTGATAGGAATTGCATTAAATGTGTAGATTGCTTTAGGTAGCATAGACATTTTCACAATATTTATTCTTCCAATCCAGGAGCATGGAACATTTTTCCATTTCTTTGTGTCTTCCTCAATTTCTTTCATGAGTACTTTATAGTTTTCTGAGTATAGATTCTGTGTCTCTTTGGTTAGGTTTATTCCTAGGTATCTTATGGTTTTGGGTGCAATTGTAAATGGGATTGACTCCTTAATTTCCCTTTCTTCTGTCTTGCTGTTGGTGTAGAGAAATGCAACTGATTTCTGTGCATTCATTTTATATCCTGACACTTTACTGAATTCCTGTATAAGTTCTAGCAGTTTTGGAGTGGAGTCTTTTGGGTTTTCCACATATAGTATCATATTAGAAAATTGTTTTGCATTGAAGTTTTCACTTCTGAGTGCTTTTTTTTTTTCCTCTGAAGTTCACCCCGCAGTGGTTGTTTCAGGGAGGATCTATGAGGCGTAAAGTTGAGATTTTTCATCTCTGTAAAGTTCTGTGTTTTGTCCTTACTCTTGAATTAATGGCTAAGCTGGCTACAAAACTAAATGATAATCTTAATTTTTACCTTATATATGAAAACATTAGATTGAAAAATATTGGGAGTGTTATTTTTTAGCATGTACAATTTCCCCCCAGTTTTATTAAGGTATTATTGACAAAACAACTTTTTTAAAGATTTAATTTATTTAAGATTTATTTATTGAGAGAGAGCATGAGAGATCACAGGCAGGGGGAGGAGCAGAGGGAGAGGCAGACTCCCCACTGGGTGGGGAGCCCGATGTGGGACTTGATCCCAGGACCCCAGGATCATGACCTGAGCTGAAGGCAGACGCTTAACCAACTGAGCCACCCAGGCGCCCTGACAAATAAAATTAGGGCATATTTAAAGTTTGCAGTGTGAGAGTATATGTATATGTTGTAAAAGTATTCCCACAATCAAGTTAATTAACAGATTCTTCACCTCACATCTTCAGCATTTTTTTTTTTTGTAAGAATGTATAGTTTCTACTCTCAGCAAAATTCAGTCATGCAATATAGTACTTTCAACTGTAGCCACCATGGCATGTATTACTGTTGATGAGAAGCCTTTGTCACTCTAGTTGTCATTATTTTATTTGCAATTTATATTTGTACTCTATCACCTCTTTTTTTTTTTTTCCTGAACATTTTATTTTCATAGCCTTCTAGATAGGCTTAAGAAGAGCTTTACTGAGCTGTGGTTCACCTACCACTAAATTAATCCAGGTTAAATGTACTACTGAATGAATTTCAATAAATTTCTATGGCTGTACAACCTTAACCAAAATCTAGGTTTAGAATACTTTTATCATCTGCTAAAAATTATTCCCATTCCAAATAATTCTCTCTGCCACTGGCTGCACCAGACAATCATTGATCTGTGTTTTGTTTTTATTGTTTTTTCTTTTCTAAAATTTCATATAAATGGAATCTTACAATATGTATGCTTTTAAAATCCTTTCATTTTGTTTATTGTTTCTGGTTTGGGACTATTTGAAAATGCTGCCATGAACATTTGAACACAAGTCTTTTTGTAGATGTGTGTTTTCATTTCTCCTGGGTAGATGCCAAAGTGTAGAAATGCTCAATTGTATAGTAGGATATGTTTAATTTTCAAAGACTTTGCTAAACTGTTTCCAAGTGGCTATGCCATCTTACATTCCCACAAGCAGTGTAAGAAGTTCCTAGTTTTT
The DNA here is from genome assembly GCF_011764305.1 of Mustela putorius furo. Lineage (NCBI taxonomy): Eukaryota > Metazoa > Chordata > Mammalia > Carnivora > Mustelidae > Mustela > Mustela putorius. The sequence goes on along the minus strand of NW_025421341.1, from coordinate 2,361,310 downwards.
CAACAACCTTGCCCACACTTTGGTTAGAATAGGCAAAACAAAACAAAAACCTTTCAAGTAGATGTGTTATTTTATCTCATTGTGGCTTTAAGTTGTATATCCCGAATGACTAATGATGATAAGTGTCTTTTCTGGTGGTTCTTTGACATTCATATAATTTCTTTGAAATGTCTAAGTCTTTTGCCCATCTTTAAATTGGGTTATGTTATATTTTTGTTAATACATTCTAAGAGTTCTTGATATATTTCCTTTACAAGTCTTTTATCAGATCTATCATTTGCAAATATTTTTTTCCAGTCTGTGGCTTATCTCTTCATTTTTGTAACGGTACTTTTTTGAAAGTAAAAGCTTTCAATTTTAAGGAAGCTCAATTTATCAATTTTTTCTTTTGTTGATGTTTTTGGAGTTCTATCTAAGAATATTTTCCTATCACAAGATTTTTCTCCCATGTTTTCTTAGAAGGTTATAGTTTTAGCTCTTATATTTAGATACATGATTTAGTTTAATGGCATATCTATAGTATGAGCTAAGGTTGAGGTTTGATTTTTTTCCATATAGATAGCCAAATGTTCCAGCCTCCCACTGAATTACCTTAACACATTTGTTAAAAAACATTTGCCCATGTGAGGGGTTCTATTTCTGTTCCCCTGGTCTATATGTTCATCTTAACATCACTACCACGCTGTCTTGATCACTTGAACCTTATAGTCAAGTTTGAAATTAGTTTAAATCCACAACATTTATTATCCATTTCCAAAATTGTTTTGGTTATCATGAGTATTTTGCATTTTCATACATATTTGAAGACTAGCTTGTCAGTTTCTGGGGAAAACAAACAACAACCTAGGATTTAATAGCTAATTGCATTGAATCTGTAGGCCAATTTTGGGATAATTGTCAATAATACTGAGTCTTCTGGCCCATAAACATGTTATTTCTCTTCATTTACTTATTTTTTCTTTAATTGTTCTTAGCAGTGTCTTGTATTTTAATGTATGAATCTCGTTTTAAAAAATCTCCTTTTAAAAAATATCCTAAGTATTTTTTGCTGTGAATGGAATTATTTAATTTTCTGATTGTTCTTTGTCAGTATGTAGAAAAAATCAATTGATTTTTACTTAGATATCTCACATCCTAAGACCTCACTAAAACTTGCTTACCAGTTCTGCAGCTTTTTAAAAGCTTCCATGGAAATCCCTGTGTATACAATTATGTTGTCTTCAAATATAGTTTTACTTCATTTCTGATGCCTTTATTTTTTCTCACTACTCATTTTGTACTTAATTAGGTTCTTCAGTATATTGTTGAATAGAACTGGTGATAGTCGACTTCCCAGTCTTAGTGGAAAACATTTAGTCTTTCACATTTATGTAGATGTTAGCTATAAGTTTTTAAGATACCCTTTATCAGGCTGAAAAAGATACCTTCTTTTCCTGGTTGGCTGAGAGATGTTAGTTATCATAAAACGAGTGCTGGATTTTTGTTGAATGCTTTTTCAGGGTCCATTGAAATAAGAATTTGGTTTTTATCCTTTAATGTTTTCATATAGTATATTACATTAAAGGCTTTTCATATTAAAGCTTGCATTCCTGTCACTTAGTCATTATGTATAATCTTTTTTTGTGTGTTGCTGGGTTTGACCAGCTAATATTTTGTTAAGAATTTTTAGGTCTATTTTAATGAAAGATACAGGTATGTACTTTTATTGTCCTGTCTGGCTTTAGACCTCAAGATGAGTTGTGAAGTGTTTTCTTTGTTTTCTGAATGGGTTTAGGTAGAATTAGTATTATTCCTTCTTTGACAGAACTTTTTTTTTTTTAAGTAGTCTCTGTGTGTAGCATGGAGCCCAGTGTGGGGCTTGAACTGACAACCCTGAAATCAAGACCTGAACTAAGAACAAGAGCCGGATGCTTAACTGACCAAGATACCCAGAGGCCCTGGACAGACTTTCTGAAGCCATATGAACCTGATGTTTTCTTTGTGGGAAGATTTTTATCTATGAATTCAGTTAGTTAACTTGATAGGTATCTATTCAGATTTTCTTTCTTCTTGAGTCAACTTTGGTGTTTTTGCTTTTTAGGGATCTCTTTTCACTTAACTTGTCTAATTTGCTGGCATAAAGTTAGATAACTTCCTTATTTTCAGCCATTCTAGTAATTTTATCTTTTAGCACCTGCTAGACTACAAGACCAGAATCTCCTAGGCAGAATGGTCACTTTCCTGCGTGAATGATGGCCATGTGTTTTTTCAACCCCATTTTATCTGTCCTCTCTCTTCTTTTCTGTTTCGAAAGTTTGTTGAAATATCTCCTCTGCTGATGACTCTCTAGTCTCTTTACAATGTTGGTTAAAATTACTACCGTGTTCACAAGGAAACTTGAAAAAAGGGATGTTTTTGCTACCGTCTTGACTCAAAATCACTATTGATTTAATAAAGAGAAAATCGATATAGTTTTTTCATTTTCAGGAAACAAGGTACACCATATTTTCTCTTTAGTCAAGTAAAATGTCTCCTATATTGATTTATTTCTGAAAGGAATATTGTTCTGCTGGAAAGAACGTGGCAGTTTGGATGCACGTGTGGATGGGCAAATCCTTATTTTTTGTACTTAATTAACTACATGACAGAGAGGAAGTTATTGAATCTGAAATTCAGTTTCTCATCTGTGAAGTGAGAATAATTTCTCTGTCTCGTCTAACAATAGGTGTGAGGATTAGAGATAATGTATGCGAAACTATTGAGGGGCTAACTAGGTGATCAATAAAGAAGGTTTTTATTATTACTATTTCCAGCAAGTAGGATCTTTGCCTGTAGCCACAGAATGATTGAATCCTAGAATTTTAAAGCTGAAAGGATCTTCGTGATGACTGCAAAAACCCGGGCAGCTGCCCTCGTCACCCCCAACCTTCTCCTTCTTCCCTTTCTTGACCGTGCTGCACTCTTTCAGGCAGGCAGTACTCATACGGAGGATGAAGCTTGGTATATTCTCTGGGTTCAGCAAGTTAAATAACATGGGCATTTCTGCCATTAAAAAACATCAACAACCCAGTTATTGGGGTCACCTACTTTAGGGTGGCAGAGTTTGTATGCAGGTGTCCTGATTCTTGAGGTCCATTACTGTCCCATTAGTAACACTTTACAATCAAAATAATGACAAGGCTACTTTTGTAGTTAGAATAGTCAGTGCTTCTCATTCCAACTACAGAATACCTTGAAGATATTCCCTTGCTGCTTTTATATTTGTTTTCCCTCATTTTATAAACATCGATGGAGCACCTACTATGTACTGAATTAAGCTGAGACATTACCCGAGGCATTGCATTGGCTCTTTTCTCTTCCATATAATGGAAAAGAATGTGAAGTTCACAAAATATTTGATTCCTGGATTTGCAAAAGACAAAATAATTTAGAAGATGCATCTGGCATCTATCTTAGTATTGTGTCTCAGATGGATATTCAATAAAACTCCAATCTTCACTCACTAGACTGTTAGTGGGAGGGACTGTTTTGTTACACAGCATCACTGACCTGTAATCCCAGATGAAGTTGGGATCTAGAGCCTGATGCATTCAATGATGAGTAAGTTAAAGCTATCCCAGAACAACTTAATTTTCATGAAGATGTGACCTATGTCTTTCTCCACAGTAGTGCCCAGAAGAAGTCACAAAATGTGGCCTGTAGGGGCGCCTGGGTGGCTCAGTTGGTTAAGCATATGCCTTCGGCTCAGATCATGATCCCGGGGTCCTAGGATCAATCCTGATCCTTCATCGGGCTCCCTGCTCAGTGGGGAGCCTGCTTCTCTCTCTGCCTCTGCTGTTCCCCTTGCTTGTACTCATGCTCACTCTCTGCCCCTCCTAAAGTGGAGTCTCTAAAAAAATAAAGACTTGATTTTTAAAAAATGTGGCTTGTATAGAGTTTGAATTTAATTAGTTATCAACATTGTCCATTTATAGACAGGCAGTAATAAATACATGAGAACATATAAACTTTCACTCTTTGCTAGCTTATTCTGTATATCTCTAGATATCTGAGAAATGATCTTTTCAAGAATGTACCTGTCTTTGGGAAAACTAAAAATCTTTTCCCTCAGTGCTCTTTTAAATCCCTTATTTATAAATAACCATACATATTTTAGCAATAATGCAAGAATAGTCCTACAACATTTTAAAGAAGAGAGAGCTTGAGTTTGGAGAAATGAGGAAAAATAGGTAAAGCTCATCAAGAAGAATGTAGCCTCTGGATTTGGTCTTGCAAATCACTTCCAATAGAACTGTCTCTCTATAAATAAAGAGAAAGTGTTCTGGGTGGAATGTGGTATCAAACAAATATATGTTACATGTACTATTAATAAAACATTCCAACAATTCATTTTTTCTTAAGATTTAGTAGAGACAGCCTGATGTTTTGACAGTAGACCCTTAAACAACTTAGGGGGGTTCTGGACACTGACCCCCGCCACAATTGAAATCTCACGTATAGCTTTTGACTCTACAAAAATTTAACTACTAATAGCCTGCTGTTGACCAGGAGTCTTACTGATAATAGAAGCAGTTATTTTATACATATTTTTTGGTTATATGTATCATATACCGTATTCTTACAATGAAGTAAAGTAAAGAAAAGATTTAGAAAATCATAAAATAATTTACAACACTGTACTGTAAAAGAAGTGTATGTGAACCCACACAGTTCAAACTTGAGTTGTTCCAGGGTCAACTGTATATCCATTGATGTATATTCTAACTGCCCTTTTGTATGATTGAATAGTGTGTTTATCATTTTCTTAGGCAACAAGATGCGGTGTTAGACTCACCTAGTCCTGGTGAAAGCACGTTTCCCAAACTGACCACTTCTGCAATAGAGAAAGACATTTTGGTAATGGACTGTCTCTTTTGTCAGTATACTTGAATGTAAAGGAAGCAGTTGAAGATGCCTGTAAACTTTTGAGCTTACCCTGTGCTCCTTTCTGGTGTGGAAGTAAATATGGAGTTCCACAAAATTGCTCTACGGGATGAATGGAGGACATCATTTTCCCCACTTGCCATCTAAGACCACAATGAAAAATCTCGTTTACCAGCTCCCTTTGTTAGAAAGAGCCTCGGTCGTGTATAGCTTTTATATGTCTTTATTCTTCCATGAGAAATTCTCTTAGTTATATAAAGTATACTTTACAGAGCATATTAACCTACTTAAAATATAATTATTCTATTATTTTGAATACTGAAGAATTTTTAAAAATTAAATATCGAAGACTCTAACATTGCTGATTTGGAAGTATTTTGAAAAAATACTTGGATGTTTAAAATTTTTCTAATGAGTGACATGTAAAACTTTATGAAAATATACCAAAGTTAAATGTCTGTTAGAGAAATACTAAACATGTCTTAAAATGAATGTTTATGTACACATTTAATAGTAGCTGTAAAATTATAAATGGACTATTGGTCAGTTGGAGATTTCCTCAGTCCTGTCATAGATTTCTGAGCTTAATGTATAGGGTTACTGATTTGTTTGCAGCTTGTATGATTCACTTGATTATCAATAATAAAAGGACAAAAACTATGACATTTTCACACATTTATAAAGCACTAAATTCTACTTCAGCATGGATTCTTCTTAGTACATCATATATTTGGTAATATAATTTAATATTTTTCATTGTAGTTATGAACTGAGATGAGCTTTACTTTTCATGAACTATCCTTTTTTTTTTTTTTTAACTTAGGGGATCTCAAAAAAATACCTCCATGAATTACACAAGATACTTTTTTTGTGATTTGTAAATACTTTGCCTAAAGTTTTGATTTTGCTCAGTAGGTGGTTGTTTTTTGTTTGTTTGTTTGTTTTTATGAACACATTTCTTTTACTACAGAACTAAACACATTTATATTTCTCCATCTTCTTTATGCAGAGATATTACTATTATATTCACCATGGAATTGACACAGACCATGTAGCCCCAATGGAAGATTCTTGGCTAGAGCATGTATTGAATTTAGTCCCCCAACATCTGAAAGTCCTCACCAACAGCATACTTGCATTATCTGACGAAATGAGAGAAGATTATCTTCTTAGTGTAAAAAAATCCATAGGTAAATCAGTATTTGTTTTCTAATTTGAATGTGTCTTATTAACTGAAAGTTAATACCTATACTTGAAAGCATTCATAGATTTATTCTGCTTTTTGCATTGCTGTTTCATTGCTTAAGATCTTAGGCAGGTTTCTTTAATAAAGTACAGCAAGAAAATTTTAAATCCCATCTTTTTTTTTTTTTTTTTTGAGTGTTACATCCACTCAGTAAAAACTGAGTAAATTCTAGAACTGAGGAAATTCTAAAATTTAATTATTTAACTGACATTAATATTATTGCTATCACTATTAGAAGGTGATTAATTGAAAATTGTTGTTATGGACTAGGGGTTGGCAAACTACAGCTCACAGGTCGAGTCCAGCTCACTACCTGTTTTTGTAAATAACTGTTATTGCAGTACAGTCCTACGCATTCATTTGCATATGGTTTGGGCTGCTTTTGATCTATAAGAGAAGAGATTAGTATTTGTGATGGAGACCTTGTAGCTCATAAAGTTGAAGGTATTGATACTCAAGCCCTTTACATAAAAAGTTTGCTGATTCCTGGTATAGACCACTGGATTCTAAGACTGACTAAACATCAGAATCGTTTTCCACATACTCATTTCCGAGTCCATCTGAATTAAAACTATATATTAAATCTATACTTAAAAAAAAAGTTCTCCAATTAACTGGGATTGTAAAACTGGTATAATTGATGTTGTATTCAAAGCTGGAGAAATCCTCATGTTTTGGAGTTGCCTGGGAACCTTTTAAGGAAGGCATTTACTTAATTTAAGACTCTTATTGAGTGTCCTGCTAATGTAAAAATAAAAAGGCAAATCTTTGATTCCAAGGAGTTCATTGTGGAAATGAGGGAGAGGGACAAATCATTAATTACAAAGTAGAGCGGTAGGCGTGGGAAGAGGGGAAACAGGATGTGCTGTAAGGGACAGAAGCTCATGCCGGACTTGGTAGGAAGAAATCTGGAGGTGCCTGAACTGTCTCGAAATACAAACCAAACACGAGACAGTGCTCACCCTGAGAAAACGGTGTGACATGTGGCAGACACGCATGAAAGACTCTTCAGGCTTGCAGCAGCCGTGATGGCAAAGCATAGAGTCCATTTGGGAAGGGGACAGAATCTTAAGGGCACTCAATGCCTTTTTAAAACATTCAAAATTAAAGCAGAGTCACCAAAGGATTTTAAGAAGAGGAGTGTTAGCATTGGCATTTTAGAAAGAGCACCTAAAGGTAGGAAAATTAGAATTAACTGTGGATTAATGACCATAGAAGATAGAAGCAGAAGCAGCTCCCTTTACTGATTTTATAACAGGCTTGTTTTATGTTTTTATGCAATTTAAAAGAGAACAAAGCAACATGGTAAGTTTCCTCAGTGAAAGGAAACTGCTGTGATTCTTTATTGTTGGCCTTCATTGAAAACTACTTTTGGTAGAATAGCTATGAAGGAAAATGTAATTTTAAAACCAATTATTATTTTCAAATGAAATAATAGGAGCCTGTTGTTAAAGAGAGGGAACATATACTCTCAAAGACACAGACATCATGGGTTTTCTCATAAATATTTTTGTTGTCTGATATATGCAGAAATGGCTCCATTATTTTAAATAACATAATTTAAATAATTGATTTTAGTGGAATTAGTTTTGCAATTGCTTGGAAATGTGCCATAATTAATATAAGGATGTTTATCAGAACTTTTCAATTTTCTTTTAGTTGATTTTGTTTTGAAAGATCCTAGGGAAAAAGAAGAAGATAAAAAAACAGCTGAAATTCCACCCCATCGCGCAGAGTAAGTGATTAACTTTCTCTAAGAATATTAATTATATGACTGTTTCTATGTATGTGTATTTATTTATACACTGATTGTATTTCTCATATATATGTTTATAACCTATATACTTCATTTATACAACTGATTATTCTTATTAAGTTTGTGTATTTAAGCCCTAGTATGTTTTATTTACAAATCCATGGGTAGATGGGTAGACAGACAGAGAGATGGATACCTATGTGGTTAAAACAGAAGTACCCTGGTGAAAGAAGCTTGTATAGATCCTTGTATTTCCATAGCTACTAGCACAGGCTTTGGATACAATAGGGATATAAGAACTTGATGGCAATTGGAATGCATAAATCATACCGGGAACATTACAGAAAATATGTGTGTATATAGAACATATTGCAATTTATTACATAGATTAAAATATAGGACACATAATAGAAAAGTACACTCACTCTATATTTTCCCTAATCCCTAAATCCCATTTAGGAATAAATCTTTTAAATAGTTTGAAGAATAGAACTTACATTTTTATGATTTAGTAAAAATTGTTTTGCTTCTTTCATATTATTTGAAAGTGCCTCAGATTGTTTTCCTATAATGGCAAGAAAAAATTATGCGGTCATTTCCAACATATCCTATGTGGAGAACAGCTTTTCTCCTGTGAAGGGACCAAAATCACCTTTTGTAGTTGTAAAGGTGGAATGACTACAACTGAAAAACCGAGTTAAGCTTACACATAATAAAGTGAGATTCAGTGTTTAAAATCATGAGAAGAAAATATTGTAGGCATAAAATATAGAGGTTTAAAGACATTCTGAAAGGTGAAAATGGCATATCTTTAATGTATCAAGGATGACTATGCATGTCAAAGGAGTTACAGAGTAAATGGCTTCAAATAAGGACCTTAGCATCCGTCATTTTGGAAGTGTCCTTTACACATTAACAGAGATTAAGTTGAAGGGAATTTCCACAGGTAGGCTGGACTATATATATATATATTTTTTGTATTGTTATTTTTTTTTCAGTGTTCCAAAATTCATTGTTTATACGCCATACCCAGTGCTCCATGCAATACTTAAGATGTTTTAAAAAAAATTTAAACTTTTTGTGTCTTCAAATTACCTCTTTCAAGACGTATATGAGAAAAAGTTGGCTACTGTTTCTATTTGATCATTTTGAGTTACTTGTGAACTTGACCAAGTATTTAAAGGAAAAATAGTTACTTTATGATTCAAGTTAACTTATGATTCAAGTTTATGGGGCACCTGGCTGGCTCCGTCAGAAGAGCATGTGACCCTTGATCTCGGGGTTGTAAGTTTGAGCACCCATGTTGGGTGCAGAGATTACTTAAATAAATAAAATTAAAAAAAAAAAAAGATTCAGGGGTGCCTGGTTAGCTCTGTTGGTTGAGCATCTGCCTTCAGCTGAGGTCATGATCTTGGGGCTCTGGGACTGTGCCCTGTGTGGGGCTCCCTGATCAGTAGGGAGCCTGGTTCTCCCTCTCCCTTTGCTCCTCTTCCCTTGATTGATGAACTCTTTCTCAAATAAATCAATCTTAAAAAAAAGAAAGGGATTCAGGTATAATTTCATGTGTTAATTATTCTAAAATCATATGGCTTAGGCCATAGAAAGTATGGCCTTTATGTATCTTCCATACATAATTATGTATTTTGTTATTATTGTCAGGGATACATAATACTTTTTATTAAAGTAAAACCATTATTGGGGTGCCTGGGTGGCTCAATGGGTTAAGCAACCCACTCTTGGTCAGGATCTAAGGGCTGTGAGTTTGAGTCCCAAGTCAGGCTCTGTGCTGGGCATGGAACCTGCTGAAAGTTCTCTCTCTCCCTCTGCTCCTCCTCCCCCGTTCTCTCTCTCTAAAGAAAAAAAAAGGAAGCTATTATTATTCAGAAAGTATGCATGACAATGCTTTTTTCTGATTTTTTAGAGATAGTTGATTCTTTTTTCTTTGTTTTCAGAATGGAAGTTCTTCCAAAACCTTGGAGGAAATCATTTTTAGCTGCAAGCAATTATATTAAGGATCACTTGAACACATTGAACCCTACAATGTTGGCAGTGCTAGATTTGTGGCACGGGACTTTTAAGTGAGTATTTCTGGCCTTCTTGAGCTTCTTCTTCTTTTTTTTTTTTTTGTTAAGATTTTATTTATTTATTTGACAGACAGAGATCACATGTAGGCAGAGAGGCAGGCAGAGAGAGAGAGGAGGAAGCAGACTCCCTGCAGAGCAGAGAGCCCGGTGTGGGGCTCGATCCCAGGACCGTGGGATCATGACCTGAGCCGAAGGCAGAGGCTTTAACCCACTGAGCCACCCAGGCGCCCCTTGAGCTTCTTTTTAAAAGAGCAATAAAAGCTATTTTGTCACATCTTAATTGTTTCTTTTACTATTTCAACTGCAAACTAAAAAAAATAACTACAAACTTAACCATCAGTATTCAAACATGGGTTTAAATCAGCAATGTAGTGGTAGAGTAAATCAGGAACATTGTCTTTGACCTCTGACTCAGTTCCCCCCCTACTCCCGTCCCGTCCCGTATCTCATTACCATGCAGACTTAAGGTGATCACCCTTAAGGGTCTATATTGTCATGCTGGGTTTTAAATCCCACAGACCATTAGCTGCTACAGTCATCTAGATGGTTAGGAACCTAGTAAATATGGCACACCTGAATGGCATGAGTTAAAGTTCCTGGGTGACAGCAGGAAGTTAGGCATCACCTCATAGACCTTGTCACGGTGGGGACGGTACAGCCACACGTTGGCAAGTGCTTGGCGCAGCGGGATGTGGATGCTGGTGGGCGCCGTGGAGCTGACATGCTTGCTGCCCAGGCTGAGGACCATCGACCACACAGTTTAGAAGCTGCTACTTCATGTTCCCGCCCACCCTTGCATGACCTCTTCTAAGGCACTGGTGGGCATCCTAGCAACGAGCACCCGTAGACATGGTTTTAGAAAATGTACAAAAGTAATACAAATCTATATTTATTTTTCTTAAAGAAGGCCTTCCTTCAGGAACCTCAGAACCTGGATCAGTCCTGTCTTATGCCAGAGGAGGCACCTGTGTCCCAGGTGGTCTTACCCACCCCTACCCCAACATTGTCAACCCCTACATCTGCAGCCCTTGTGACAAGTGACCCGCTCTCCAGGGTCTCCTGGTTTCTACTGTATGTATGCTGTGGGCAGAAGGGCGCAGCAAGTGGGCACATTTTTCTGCCTCCCAAAACCAGCAGAAGGAAAGCTACGGTCTTTCAAGCTATGGCCGCGGCAGAAGGCAGCTCTTGGCCCCACCCTGGGAAACCCCAGGACATGCCCTAGGGCCATCTCTCCGGCCAACTTCTCTGAACTCCTTCCAGAGTGAGGCTCTTTAGCGTACCTTTCTAGCCCTACCCCTGCCATCTGCTCTAGGAAGCCAAGCTCCTTGCCTGGGCTCTGCCAGCATCTGATTATAGCTTCTCTCTTCACCCGTTGTCTTCCCTGGCATTCTGTTTTCTCACAGGTAGAATGATTTGTGCTGTCCAAGGCCCGCCCTTTCCTCGCTCTGTCCCTGTCTGCCTTTTAAAAAACAAATTTTAATTAAATATGCAGCTACATATGTAACTTTACATAAACATGTAAATGTGATCATATATACTTTTTTTAAAAAAGATTTTATTTATTTATTTGTCAGAGAGAGAGAGAGAGTGAGCACAGGCAGACAGAGTGGAAGGCAGAGTCAGAGGGAGAAGCAGGCTCCCTGCAGAGCAAGGAGCCCAACGCAGGACTCGATCCCAGGACGCTGGGATCATGACCTGAGCTGAAGGCAGCGGCTTAACCCACTGAGCCAGCCAGGCGTCCCTCATATATACTTTTTAAGTGCAATCTTCACTTTGCCTGACTTCCCGCAGCCTTTCTTTTCCTCATCTCTGCCTTTCTTTCCACCAGTCTAAAGACCCATGATAACCATCCAGTGGGATATCTTTCATTATTTTTATGTGTACTCATATTATCAAATACATATGTGCATCCACACACAGGCACACATATCCATAGCATAAAAATGGCTTTTGTTGGTCAGACTGAATACTGTTAGAACATCTTTTAGCTTTCCATTGTATAATGTGGACTTCTTTGCTTAAATTTGGCCATGATTTAATTTTGCATGCAGTCATGAGGCCACTCTGTATAGTATCGCTCTCACGAAGGATGTTTTCATACAGTGATATATATATTTCATTTTCACAACAATGCCAGTGGTTTTTTTTTTAAATATCCATTTATAGATATGGATCTCTTTGGAATTGCCAGGACACACTGAAGTGGATGCAGGCGGGTGAGGCTGTAGTGCCTAGTACTGTCCACAACGGGCTAGACTTTGTTGGCCAACGTCAGGAGGCAAGAGACAAGAAAATGAAGGGGAAGAAAAAGGGAACAAAGTTGAGATAAAAAACAAAACAAAACAGTAAACAATGGATATGCCCAAACCTGTTGTCCGTGATCATAGTGGCAGAAGTATTCGTAGCAGCAACTGAAGCAAACCTCAGGGCATCTGGGGTGACGACAAAAGAGAAAGAAGCTTTGCAGTCTGTGGGTAGGAAGAGGACTCCACCAATTCCAATGTTGCCCTCGTAGACATGAGTCATTTTCACTCTATGAGAATGTTGAGTGGGGCGGGCAGTCAGCAGCACTGCCTCTCAGAGTAGGAGCCAGCGTTGACTATAAAGGGCATCCTTCCTCTAGGTGAAAAGTGTTTGGCCTCTCAGCAGGTGTTGAAAGTATGGGACATCTCTGTGTAGCAGAGGTGTGGAGAATGGTGATGGAAAAGTCATCTGAACGACTGCAAAAATGCACGAGTGTGGAAAGCTGAAAGGGGATGCTTGTAGATGGAAGGTGCAAGTTCATGTCCTTCAGTAGTGAGACTGACAGAGCCCACTGAATGTCAGAGAGAGCATCTGTAATACAGTCACAGCCTACATAGCATATGGGCATTTTTGCTTGAAAAGTAGTGTGCATATATGAATATGTATGTGTAGCTTGTAGGTACATATATGTGGAAATTGCCATAGGCTAGGGATTACAGTAGTTGAATATAAAAGGAAGATGTTGGGAACCTGGGTGGCTCAGGCAGTTAAGCATGTGCCCTTGGCTCAGGTTATGATCCCTGGGTCCTGGAATCAAGTCCCACATCTGGCTCCCTGCTCAGCAGAGAGCCTGCTTCTCCCTCTGCCTGCTTCTCCCCCTGCTTGTGCTCTTTCTCTCTCTCTGACAAATAAATAAATAAAACCTTTAAAAAACTAAAAATAAAAGGAAGATGTCTAAGAAAGTGAAGCTTATGTTGTCCACCGTCCATCCCCTGCCTCCGGCAACCACCAATCTGTTTTCTATATCCGTGAGCTCAGTTTTTGTCGTTTTAGATTGCACATAGGAGTTTATAAAGTTCTTTATTTGTCTTCCTATATTTGACTTATTTAACTTAGCATAATGCCTTCAGGCTCTATCCATGATGCCTCAAATGGAAAGCTTTCATTCTGTTTTATGGCTGAATATTATTCCACTGTGTATATCTGTACACCACATTTTGTTTACCCGTCAATGGACATTTAGATTGTTTCCATGTTTTGGCTATTAGAAATAATGCAATGAACACGGTTGTACATTATTCTTTTATTGTGTTTTCATTTTCTTCAGATAAATATTCAGAAGTAGAATTGGTATATAATAATCTGGTAGTTCTATTATTTACTTTTTGAGGAACCCTGTATTATTTTCCATAGCAGCTGCACCAATTTACATTTCCAGCAACAGTGCACAAGGATTCTCTTTTGTCCACATTCTCATCAATGCATGTTATTTCCTATCCTTTTTTCATATCCGTTTTGACGGGTGTGGGGGGACCATCTCATGGTGGTTTGATTTGTATTTCCCTCATGATTAGTAATGTGAACATCTTGTCATATACCTGTTAGCTATCTGCATGTCTTCTTTAGAACGATGTCTATTCAGATCCTCTGCCCATTTTTTAATCAGATTTTTTTCTATTGAGTTTTATGTGTTCTTTATAAATTTTTGATATTAACCCCTTTTCAGTATATGATTTGCAAATATTTTCTCCCATTCAATAGATTGCCTTTTCATTTTGTTAATGGTTGATTTTTTGTTGTGCAGAAGCATTTTAGTTTGATGTAGTGACACTTGTTCATTTTTTGCTTTTGCCTTTGCTTTTAGCATCAGATCCAAAAAATTATTGCCAACACTCGTGTCCAGGGATGTATCACCCATGTTTTTTTCTAGGAGTTCTATGGCTTCAGGTCCTACATTCCTGTCTTGAATCCATTTTGCGTTCATTGTTGAGTATGGTATAAGATAAGGGTTCGATTTCATTATTTTGCATGTGGCTGCCCAATTTCCCCAACTGAAAATTATTATTATTATATTATTATTATATCCAGCATAGAGCCCACAACAGAAACTTCTTAAATGTGTAAATCATGTACATAACAAAGATCCATAGCACTGTAGTCAGAAAAGAAGGTGTGTGGGAAACTGTTGACTAGAAGAAGCACTATGTTTTCTTAAAATTCGTGAGGGAGACAAACCACGAGAGACTCTGGATTCCATGAAAGAAACAGGGTTACAGAAGGGAGGGAGGTGGGGGATAGGATAACTAGATGATGTGATGAGCAAACAAATAATGAATCCTTGAACACTCCATCAAAAACTAATGTTGTACTGTATGTTGGCTAACTGAACATAATAAAAAAAAGTCAAAACCAGACAGGATCAAAAGACTGATATATTAGGTCTTAATCAGGTGTGAGAATTCCCCCACTACATGGCTCCCTAAAATGCAAGGTTACTTTCTTTCCAGAGTGGGTACAATTTTTGTTTCAGGTATAGTGAGCTTTCTTAAGCTTTACCTCTTTTCCTGTTGCAATTATTCTGATTTGAAAGCAAAAATCAGTCTAAATTTTCTATCAAATCCCAGTTATTTCAACTCTGTTTTACTTCACAATAATGTTTCATAATCTTATGTTGTGTTCTTATCAAATTTAATTACATTATTTTAAAAATTAAAATTTTAAAAATTTTATGTTCTTAACTATTTAATTTTATTAAACACAAATTTTAATGATAAAACCAAGGAATATTATATTTTTGAGATCAGTTAACAAAAATATTTAATGCAAAAAAATCTCCTGCCTTAATTATTGTTTATTTTTATGTCTTGCAGAAAATTACGTTTAGTTGATGTAGAAGAATTTCATAATCGCCAGGATGCATTAGAACTGTCAATATTTCAGACCATTGTCATGAAACACATGGAATCTGCTAAAGAGACTCTCCTTAAAATGTAAAGTTTTAAAATTTCATGGAGGAAAGCACAAATTTAAAAATGTTATTGGCGGGGAACTACATTTTAACTGCATTTAGAAAATCTGATTTTAACAAGTTTGTAATTACTTCTGTTCAAGAACTAAGTATAGTGTCTTTAACTGAATTGGTCTGTACTGTCTACCCAGATGTTCTACACAACATAGATTGTGAAGGAACTAAAATGATTATGTTTTTTTCTCTCAATTCTGGTTTCTACTTCTGCTCTGTGAGAGGGGTTGAATACCAGGGAGAGAATGATCATCAACTAATCCATTTGCTAGATATTCGACATCTACTATTAATATTACATTTAAGGCACTCTACCTCTTTCATTTTGCTTTTGGGTGGGGAATGAAAGAAGTTTAAAGCACTATTAGGTAGGGAAAATATATTCTTTAAAGGAGTTTACTATCACACTGAGAGGTTAGACTTATCACATGATAATTAAACATCTTGGCTCGACTCTTAAAAATGGAATAGTCACATATGATAATTACCAATGTAGGTGCCAGAGAGCATGCTCTGAAACAATACAGGAAAATGTTTCTATCATGGGTTGTTGAGTTATTATAAATAGGATGTTAAAATTAGCTCAAATTTCAGATAGCAGAGAGCATGAAACTCCTGCATGGTTTCATGATTTTCACAAGTTACTTAGAGATACATCCTGATAGCTAAAGATTGTATCTTTGTTGTTTTTCTCCAATATTTTAGAATCAAATTCTTTGTCTGAAGTCACTTGAAAGAACTTTAGAATTTTATTTAATATTAGTATTTAGTTAACATAAACAAATAGATGAGAGCTATAGAATGAAACCCCATAATTAATTACAGAGCAGAAAATGACCCCTTAAGGACATAAAACCGATAAATTTTCTTGATCGGTAACTTCGAGTTATAGTCCAGGAGGAATACATTACCACCATAAATTTTGGTAAATTGGGTGTCAAAGTACAGAGCAGAATAAAACCTTTGCTGAAAATTTTGTGGAGAGTTGTAGATTGATTTGCTGTAGCCTCAGTGCTCCCTGATTTATTCTAAGGGGAAAACACTCTGACTGTACTTTAAATAGTGAACCGGAATGTGTTTATCATGGCTAAAAGGTAGAACACCAGCTTACCACAATGGAGAAACAGTTAGCAAATGATTAATTATGGTATCTACGCCAAACCCAGATGTCTTCTCTCAGGATTCATTCTCTGCTTCTATTCAGCATTTATTGTGGTTTATCACCCCTGCCGTCTGGAAGCTGTTTTTCTAGGTCCCTGTGCCTCTGGTTTTTCTGTTTGTTTTTTTCCTAGCTGTACTTGTTCTTACTATTGCCAAGAGTGGGGGCCTCTCAGGTGTTTACTCTTGTGAGTCTTCTCTATATTCTTGGCAATGTCAAGATTTCATCTGCCTTATCTGTCTAAAGATCTTAAGTTTTTTGAGCTCTAGGCCCTTGTTACTAACCTCATACTATATGTCTCCTGTTGAATATCACGTCAGCATCTAAATATTAGCATTTCCATTACAGTGGTAATTCTTTCTTCCAAGCATGCTACTCTTCTTGTTCTAGACCATTCCCAGGCCAAGCTGAAAACTTTGTGACTTTTTCTATCTGTTGCTTATCGTCTACATCTTTACCACCCCTACCCTGCCTCCAGCCATAGTCAGTGTATTGCTAATTACTTTTTAAAATCGAGGTATAATTCACTCACCATAAAATCACCACCTTCTTGTGTACATTTCAGTAGTTTATAATATATTCAAAGGTTTTGCAGTGATCACCACTAATTCCATCACCCCCCAAAAGAAACACTTTATCTGTTATCAGTCATTCCCGATTTCCCCTCCAACATGCCCTGACAATCACTAGTACATTTTCTGTCCCCATTCTAAACATTTCATCTCTGTGGAATGATATAATATGTATTCATTTATGTCTCACTTCTTACACTAAGCATGATATTTTCAAGGTTCATCCCTGTTATAGCATATATCAATAGTTCATTCCTTCTTCTGGCCAAATGATATTTCTTTTTTTTTTTTTTTAAGATTTTATTTATTTATTTGACAGAGAGAGAGAGAGAGATCATAAGTAGGCACAGAGGCAGGCAGAAAGAGAGGGGGAAATAGGCTCCCTACTGAGCAGAGAGCCCGGTGTGGGGCTCCATCCCAGGATCTGAGGTCATGACCTGAGCCAAAGGCAGAGGCTTAACCCACTAAGCCACCCAGGTGCCCCCCAAATGATATCTCATTGTATGGATCTAACACATTTTGTTTATCCATTCATCAGTAGATGGACATTTGTGTTGTTACTATCTTTTGTCTATTAGGAATAATGCTGCTATGAACATTTTTATAAACATGTTTTTAGTTCTCTTTGGGTAGATACCTAGGAGTAGAATTACTGGGTTATATAATAACTCTATGGTTAACTTTTTGAGGAACTCCCACAGTGTTTCCTAAAGCGTTTGTTAGATTTTATGTTCCTTCCAACAATGTATGAGGGTTCCACTTTCTCTACATCCTTGTCGACACTGTTACTGTCCATCTTTCTGATTAGATATAGTCATCCTAGTAGATGTTAAGTTCTATCTTACTGAGGTTTTGATTTGCATTTCCTTAATGACTAATTATATTGAGTATCTTTTCAAATGCTTATTGTCCATATGTTTATCTTGTTTGGATAAATGTCTATTCAGATCATTGCTTACTTTGTATTGAGTATCTTTTTATTGTTGAATTTTAAGAGTTCTTGATATATTCTGGATACTAAGCCCTCAGGTACACGATTTGCAGATATTTCTCTCATTATGTGGTTGATCCTTTCATTTTCTTGATAGGCATAAATTTGAGGTACTTTTTTTTTTTTTAACATGGGGCTTGAACTCATGACCCTGAGATCAAGACTTGAGCTGAGATCAAGAGTTGGTTGCTTAACTGACTGAGGTACCCAGGCATCTTGAGGCACAATATTTTTAATTTTGATAAAGTCTAATTATCTTTTTGTATACTGATCTTGTATCCTGCACCCTTGCTAAACTTGTTTATTAGTACCAATGATTTTTTTTTGGGGGGGGGGTTATGTGTAAACTTCATATCTTTTATATATATATATATATATATATATATATATATATATATGATTGTGTTATCTGCAAATAGACAGCTATACTTCTTCATTTCTTATCTGTGTGGTTTTTTCTTGTCCTTGGTTAATTGTTTTGGTTAGACTCTCTAGTATAGTGTTGAAAGAAGTTGCAAGGGCAGAGATCCTTGTTTTGTTCCTGATTTTAGGGGAAGGCTTTCAGTCTTTCAGCATTTAGTTAGCTGTGTAATTTCCCTTTATCAGGTTAAGGAATTTCCCTTTCATACTTAGTTTGTTGATTTTTTTTATCATATAATACCACAGATTTTGCCTAGTGTGTGTGTGTGTGTGTGTGGCTTTTTTTTTGCAGCTGAAATAGTGGATTTTTCTACTTTATTAATACATTACATTGGTTTTCATGTACTGAACTAATCTGATTCCTGAGATAAATACCAATCCCACTTGGCCATAGAGTATAATTCCTTTTATATGCTGTTGGATTGAGTTGGGGATTTTCGTGTGTACGTGCATAAGGGTCATTGGCCTGTAGTTTTTGTTGGTATTAATTTTTCTTTAAATGTTTAGTAGAATTCCCCTGGGAAGCCATCTGGCCCTGGGCTCTTGTTTCTTGGGAGATTTTTGATTACTGCTTCAATTTCCTTATTGATTGTGAGTCTGTTCAGATTTTCTATTATTTTTTCCTGGTTCAGTTTTGGTAGTTTATACTTGTCTAGGAATGTATCCATTTCTCACAGATTGTCTAATTTGCTAGCATATAGGTACTCATAATATGTTCTTATGATTGTTTGTATATCTTTGGTGTTGGTTGTGATGGTTCCTCTTTCATTCATGATTTTATTAATTTGGGTCCTTTTTCTTTTCTTTTTGATAAGTCTGTCCCGGGTTTTATCAATCTTATTAGTTCTTTCAAAGAACAAGCTCCTAGTTTCATTGATTTGTTCTACTGTTTTTTTTTGGTTTCTATTTCATTGATTTCTGCTCTGATCTTTATGATTTCTCTTCTCCTGCTGAGTTTAGGCTTTCTTTGCTGTTCTTTCTCCAGCTCCTTTAGGGGAAGGGGTAGGTTGTGTATTTGAGATATTTCTTGTTTCTTGAGAAAGGCTTGTATTGCTATATACTTTCCTCTTAGGACCTCCTTTGCTGCATCTCAGAGATTTTGAACAGTTGTGTTTTCATTATCATTTGTGTCCATGAATTTTTAAAATTCTTTAATTTCTCAGTTGACCCATTTATTCTTTAGTAGGATGCTCTTTAGCCTCCATGTATTTGAGTTCTTTCTAACTTTTCTCTTGTGATTGAGTTCTAGCTTCAGAGCTTCATGGTCTGAAAATATGCAGGGAATGATCCCAGTCTTTTGGTACCAGTTGAACCCTGATTTGTGACCTAGGATGTGATTTATTCTGGAGAATGTTCCATGTATACTAGAGAAGAATGTGTATTCTGTTGCTTTGGGATGAAATGTTCTGAATAGATCTGTGAAGTACATCTGGTTCAGTGTGTACTTTAAAGCCTTTATTTCCTTGTTGATCTTTTGCTTAGATGATCTGTCCATTTCAGTGAAGGGGGTTTTCATGTCCTACTGTTATTGTATTATTATCAATGTGTTTCTTTGATTTTGTTATTAATTGGCTTATATAATTGGCTCCTCCTATGTTAGGGACATAGATATTCAAAATTGTTAGATGTTCTTGTTGGACAGACCCTTTAAGTATGATATAGTGTCCTTCCTCATCTCGTATTATAGTGTTTGGTTTAAAATATAATTTATCTGATATAAGGATTGCCACCCCAGCTTTCTTTTGATGTCCATTAGCATGGTAAATGATTTTCCACCCTCTCACTTTCAATCTGGAGGTTTCTTTGGGTCTAAAATGAGTCCCTTGTAGACAGCATATCGATGGGTCTTATTTTTTTTATCCAATTTGATACCCTTTGTCTTTTGATTGGGGCTTTTAGCCAACTTACATTCGGGATAACTATTAACAGATATGAATTTAGTGCCACTGTATTGCCTGTAAGGTGACTGTTACTGTATATTGTCTCTGTTCCTTTCTGGTCTGTTACTTTAAGATTCTCTCTTTGCTCAGACAACCCCTTTCAATATTTGCTGTAGGGCTGGTTTGGTGTTCACAATTTTTTTTTTTTTTTTTTTTCTGTTTGTCCTGGAAGATTTTCATCTCTTCTTCTATTTTCAGTGATAGCCTCGCTGGGTATGGTATTCTTGGCTGCATGCTTTTCTTGTTTAATGCTCTGAATATATTGTGCCAGTCCTTTCTGACCTGGCAGGCTGCCATAAGTCTTCTGCCAAACTAATGTTTCAACCACTGTAGGTTACAGACCTCTTGTCCCGGGCTGCTTTTGGTATTTTCTCTGCCGCTTCCAGTCGGTGACGAGAGAAGAATTAGGCACCAACAAGTCAGCTGCAAGAGATTGGGAGCAGGAGACAACAGTCAAAAAGGATGGCTGCCACGAGCAACTCCACAGTCTCACTTTTATTGGATAGAAAACAATAGCCAACAGAAGGATTGATGAAGGTCAAACGTTAGTCACGTCTTGCAGACTAGCAAGGAGGAGGATAGAGTTTATAGTTAAACAAGCACATTCAAAGGACTCATCTAACTAACGACAGGCGCTTCTGGGAAGAGAAAAGAGCAATAACGGATAAGTGAAGCAGGCGGTTTTCCGTTCCACCCTGAGCTGACTGGGCGTTCCCAGGTGCTCGGCTTCCCTGAAGCAGGCGGCTTTCCGCCCTGGGCGGGCCCGGTGTTCCCGGCTGCCCAGCTTCTGTGAAGGGGTGGCCTTCCACCCTGAGTGAGACAGGCATCCCCAGCTGCCCAGCTTCATGGTTGTACATCGTCCTTCTCCCCAAAGACCTGTTGCCAGTATATGTATTTCTTAAGGCCATATCTAAATGTGCTTGGTAACTAGTAAAATCCTCCAGGGGTTACAGTTTAAGTAACAAATTGTTCCGAGGGGCAGCAGCATTTCTCTTTGTCTCTGAGGCTTGTAAGTTTTACTATTAGATGATGGGGGGGTGGCTTATTTTTATTGATTTTGAGGGGGATTCTTTGTGGCTCCTGGATTTTGATGCCTGTTTCCCCAAAATTAGGGAAGTTCTCTGCTATAATTTGCTTCAATATACCTTCTGTCCCCTCCCTTTCTTCTTCTAATATCCCAATTATTCTAATACTGTTCTGTCTTATTGTGTCACTTATCTCTTGTCACCAGACCCTGTGGTCTAGTAGTTGTTTATCTCTCTTTCATCCAGCTTCTTTATTCTCCATCATTTGGTCTTCTATATCACTAATTCTCTCTTCTGCCTCATTTATCCTAGCAGTTAGAGCCTCTTTCTTTAATTACACCTCATTAATAGCCTTTTTTATTTCAATTTGGTTAGATTTTAGCTATTTCATTTCTCCAGAAAGGGATTCTCTGGTATCTTTTATGCCTTTCCCAAGCCCAGCTAGTATCTTTCATTCTGAACTCTAGTTCTTACTAATGTCCACATTGATTAAGCTCCCGTCAGTCAGTACTGCCTCTTGTTTGTTCGTTCTTTCTTTCTTTCTTTTTTGAGGTGAGTTTTCCTGTTATATCATTTTGTCCAGAGAAGAATAGAAGAATGAGAGAACAAAATGCTAAAAGGGTAACAATGACTCCAGAAAAATATAAACAAATCAGGAGAGATCTGAAATTGGAGGGGAAAGAAATGGGAAGAGGGTGGTGAATAGAACAGAGCCGCACACTAGATCTGGGGTGTATTTTGGTCTATTAGAAGAAACTGCTTCCCAGAATTTTAAAGAAAGAAAAACTTATATATATACAAAAATAAGGGTAAATACAATGGAGGGATGGCATATGACCATAAAGATGAAAATTTAAAAAGAATTTTAAAAAGGAATTGTTAAGAAATTCATTAAAAAAAGAAAAAAATTAGGGAAAAAAAAGAGAATGTGATCAGGCAGGAGACAAGAACAAAGTCATATACTAGGTTTAGGGTATATTTTCATCTGTCAGAAGAAAGTGTATCCCAAAATTTTAAAAGAGAAAAACTTATATTTATATAAAAAATAAGATTAAATACAATGAAGGGGTAGAATATGACTGTAAAACTGAAAATCTAAAAATATTTTTAAAATGGAATTGATAAGATGGTAGTTGAAGAAAAATTCGAAAAATAAATAGAAAAAGAAAAAAACAAAGTTTTAAAAATTAACTTTGAAAGACTAAGGAGTCATGGGGAAAAAGCCATGAATTCTATGTGCTATATTCCCCTAATGCTAGAATTTTGCACTTCTCTTTGCTCGGTAAACTTGGTCTTGGCTGGATGTTCTTGCTGATCATCTTCTGGGTGAGGGGCCTGTTGCACTGATTTTCACATGCCTTTGCCTGAGGTAGAGTTGCATTGACCTTGCCAGGGGCCAGGCAGAATAATCCACTTGGGTTTGCTCCTGGTAGCTTTTGTTCCCTGAAAGCTTTCTGTATAGATTTGGAGAATGAGAATGAAAACGGTGGCCTCCCAGTCGCTGGCCCCAGAGGGGGTGAGAGGTCAGGGCCCCAGTCCTCAGTGTGGCCTCAGAGAAAAGCAGTCAATCACTCCTCTCTCCCTGGTCCCTGGCCACACTTCATGCTCACTTGGCCTGTGACTGAGCATTTCTGTCTTTGGCACACGACCCCATTTGGAGTGTCCAAACTCAGCAGGTTCCTGTGGAGGATCCCATGCTGCTCCTCCCAGTGGAGGAAGGAGAGTCTCCCCAGATCTGCTAGTTGTGGGGTCCCTCCTTGGAGAGTAGTGGCCCAACTGTGCCACAGATAATGATTTATGACAACCCTGAGCTGAGAGCCCACTCCTCGGCTCTGTCTTTGCAGCTGGCTTCCCCTCTCCAATACTTGGGAGCTGTGCCACTGAGCTCTGCCCCGTCTTTCTGTGACCCCAAGGGTCCTGAGACCACACAGTCCCAGTGAGGGTTTCACCCCTCCCCCCATTCAGCCGCTGGAGCGACGTCCCTCAGTGGAGCAGACTTCTTAATGTTCAGATTTTTGCTCCACTGCTCTATCACTTGCCTGTAGCCAGATGATAGAAGCTCTCTCTCCCCTGTGGTCTCTCTTCCCTAATATTGCCCTGGATTCTCTTCTTCGCAGTCCTACCTTCCAGAAAGTGTTCACTTTTTCATTCATAGAATTGCTGCTATTCTTTTCTTTGATCTCCTGTTGAGTTTGTAGGTGTTCAGAATGATTTGGTAACGAAATGAATTCCTGGGATGAGATAAAATTTGGGTTTCCTACTCCTCTGCTATCTTGCTCCTCCCCAATATTGCTGATCTTTTTAAAAACCAAATTTTGGGTCTGTTGATTTTCTCTATCTTTTTTTATTCTCTATTTTTTCCCCTTCTCAAATCTTTATTTCTTCCTTTCTCCTCGTTTTGAGTTTAGTTTTCTCTTTTTCCATTTTCTAGTTGAATTTAGTTACTGAGTTAAGATTTTTTTCATTTTTAATGTAGCCATTGACATCTATAAACTTCCTCCAGTCACTGCTTTCTTTGTGTTCTGTGAGTTTTGGTAAATGGTGTTTTCATTTTCATTCATCTCAAATTATTTTTTGATTTCCCATATGAATTCCTTTTTGACTGGCCATGCAGGATTGTGTTGTTTAATTTCTATGTAGTTATATATTGCCAGAGTGTCCGTTACTGATTTATGATTTTTTATGATTTGAATCCTTTTATGTTTTTTAGACTGAGGACCACCAATTGTTCTTGATCTTCGCTCAGAAGCCTCTTTCTTGCATATGCCTTTTTATTCCCACTGCAACTACCCTTGCTGGGCTCTTTTAGCCTCCTGTGTAGCCTACAAACCACCGTCATGTGACATGTCCTAACCCCGAATTTAGTGCTTCCCTTTTGTTGACAAAATAAGTCACCATTTCTAAACCTACCTTTTAAGGTCTTCTGCAACCTGGACCTAACCTAGCGCTTCCATTCTCAGGTCTGAAAAGACTTTCACCTTGGGCCATGCCTGGAGAAATAGTCCTGTTAAATTAAACAAGACATAACTTCTAACATCAGTCTATAACTGTTAAGTATTCAGTGGATAAAGTCTCTTCGTTCTCCTTTTTAACCAATTATTGATTTTTTTAAAAAATTAGTGACTCTTTGTTTTCATCTGTGGGATGGGAATTCTAGGAACATTTGGAAGTTGTTTAGTTGCTTCCTTCTTAAACTTGTGACTCTTAGCATTACCATCTTCACACATAATTCTATCAAACTGAATCAGAGGTTAAGGAAATTTAACAAAAAAAAACCTCTTGAATACCATCAGCAAAATAGTATGATTTATACTATTTACAGTACTTGATGTGGCTCATTACTGGAGAAGCCTCTCTTCTGCCCTTCAGTACCCAGCTCAAATGATCCGTCTTCTATGAAATCTCTATTGCTACCCCTTAAAAATGATCACTTTCTTCTGAATACCTCTGACCCTTTATTCTCTTTTATTGCCTTTCTTTTGTAATATGTATTTATGTGTTCATCTTTTCATCCCTCTCTTAGCCTCAAGGCACTTTGGAGACTGACTAATATTTTGCACAAAGTGTTTTGTACATACTAGGGATCCCCGTAAATATCTTTGGGACAATGACAGAATAATTTTTAAAACATATCTTTTTATTTGTTCATTTTCCAGTTCTGTAGCTCCAAACTTACTCCATCTCTTGTCCAAACTACCGGAAGTTTCTCGGTCCCCTTTCTTAATGTAGCATTACTCTTCTCTATATAGTATTTGTTAGTTTTCCTCATTATCTGTTGCTTCCACAAGGACACCTTACTGCAGAAAGCTCTGCCATGGCCTCATTTTAGAGAGTGAGGCTGTCCCAACTTCTCGTGTTCAGCTCCCAATTCTACTAAAGTCCTCTCAGACTTCCCCCCACTTCTTTCTTTCTATCTTCTAGGAAGAAATCTCTCTATTACTTCTATTATAGACAATGAAATTATTGGATAAATTAGCCCCACTTACCCACCTATTTTTCTTATTATCCCGCTTCTACTTCAGATCCTTTCCTCACGGTCCTTCTCATTTCATTTCCATCTATCAATGAAATTGCCATTTTCATTATAAAACCCTTCTCTGTTACTTAAATGGAAAATTATATCTCAATCCGTTGACTTCAAGACTGTTTTCTGCTATGACTCATTGCCTTTTTATTATAAGAGATAGGAGATGATGTCATATCTTTTTACATTTCCCATGAAACTGTTTCTAGCATGTAGACATTAAACACATATTTGTTAAAGAAATGAATACATGCATTTAAAATTGAGATCTTTATTGAAAGGATTTGGCAACTCCTGAAAGTATATGGACTATGTTTTTTTAAAACTTCACGATCTCCTATGAAAGAAGATTCAGTATTCCTTAATTTTGTAGTATTAGTGGTTTTATAAACCAAAAACTTATTATGTATCTATATGTGAATTTGCCATTTAAAAAAAATTCATGATCTCTTATGAAAGAAGTATCGGTATTCCTTAATTTTGTAGTTTTAGTGGTTTTATAAGCTAAACACCTATTATGTATCTATATGTGAATTTACATTTCTATTACAAGGTTACATACACGTTTGAGACTTTGTTCTAAATCAGTCATTCTTTCAGGGTTTCACAATAAGGGGAATAAAATAATACACTTGATTTTATTGATTTGTCTTGTTTTCAAGTCATTGTGAAACAGAATAACATATAGTACCAATAACATATAGTACTAAATAAGCTCTCTCTTGGTTTAAGCAGCTATTTACATTTTAGCTTTATACTAACAAATCCATTCCCTAAAGAACATTTTGGAGACTGGTGCATAGTATTTTGTAATATCCAATAAACTTTTATTCAAAAAGTACAGAAAGCATAGTTTCAGGAGTTAGAGTCAGGGTTTATTTTTTGATGTTTTTGGTTTTTTTTTCTTTTTTTCCTCACCACATCACATTGTTGAGTCATCTTCTCTTGGCCTTGATTAAAATTTCTTTTCCTAGAAAAATTGAAGTATGCTAGTGCTTACATTTCAGAGGGTAGATAATGTCTTAGCAATAGAGCTCTCTATGAAGACCTTTGGATGTCCAGAAGTTACTATTAATGCTTAACGTAAGAGGAGTGATTCACTGGAAGTATTAACTTTTAAAAGTCTTTTGTGCTTTCAAGGTGGTTTCCAGAAGTTCAGAATATTTATTACCAAGGTAATAAAAAAAAGCAATTGCCAACTAGTGACAGCAGTGCCAAATTGGAATCTTTTTTCAACTGCGCAGCTACGCTTATGACTTTACAGCTGCAAGAACTCACTTTGGTCTCCATGCAGGATTTCACAGACTTAATAGCACAACCACCAGTAAGTATGGTGCCATAACACCACTACTCAACTACTAATTTATTTTCAAGAGGAAGAAGATTTAAAAAAAAAAAAAAGACCTTTACTAGTGGTAGAAGAAGAAGTACATCTTTAGATCACTTACCTGTTTAAAAACACTTAGTATCCTGAATATTCAGGATATACGAGTATCACCTAGTTGGTGAGGATTAGTGAAGAGAAATGAAAACTCTTCTCATTGGGAAATTTGGGCCATGATGGCTGGGGGAGGTTTCTGCAAGGAACTCTCTTCTTTCCAGGAGAAGGTCCTGTTTGAGTATGCGCTGGGCCTGGGAATCCGAATGTTCTCATAGGCTCTTTCTTGCATGACTCCAGAGCCCCACTGCTATGCACATCCTCTTTTTTCTGAAACCTTGACCCCAACTCTGGTTGATCTGTAGGCCTGGTGGGTACTAAACACCAACATGTCTAGCTGGGAAGTGCTCTTGCACTTTCTAGTAGACCTCCTCATTGGCTTAACTGTCTAGGGCATAAGAGGAAAGGTGAGAACCCATGAGTTCTAACTGGGACCACTGCACTGCTTAGTCTTTCTCCATTTATTCATATATATATATATACACACACACATACATATATGTATATACTCACATACATGTATCCTTTTTTTTTTTGGCAGGATTCTGTTAGAGCTTTTGAACATCCCGGTTTCATCATGAGGCTGATTCTTGAAAATGACACCATTAAGTTTGAACCTGAGTTCAGTGACTATATAGACATCCTTCTAAATGTTTATGATACCATGATTAAGGCTGTCAGTTTTGTGCCAAGAGTTGAGACAAAACTGTATTCCAAGTGGGTAAGTAACAGGGATATTCTGATTGCTTGAATTTTCATGATGACATTCATTTCAAACAACTTCTAAAAGGCGTAGACCTGTGTCCTCTGCTGTGCGGAATATAAAAGGCTTGGCAACATTGTGATTGGCTTATGAGAAGCTTTTAATTAAAAAATACAGTATTTCCATTACAGTATACTTAGTTACTTAGTCTAGTCTTGCCTTGGACTGAAACTTTTCTTAAGGGAAGGAATTAAAGTTTGTGCTCAGGTTTAAGGCAGGCAGTCAGGGTTGGCTGTGGTACTCACGCCATGCTGCACAGCCCCCGATACTTCTCTAGCTCTCTCAGACGGTCCTCCGGTTGGTTACTCTCCACATATACCTTTTCCCATCAGCATTAGTGTCTGTACTCTCAAATCACAGATTCTACTTCGCTTCTCTCTCTGGTCATTTACTTAGCAAAGCTATGCTGAACTTGTATATTTCAACGGGAGCTACTGCAGTCTAGTATACAAGTCGAGCATGTCTGATAATTCCTTAACTTAAAAGGTTTTCAAGTTTTGTAAGTCCAATCAGTAGCTTTCTCATTTCCTTCTTATTTTATTTTTTAAAAATATTATTTTATTTATTTACTTATTTATTTTTTAAAGATTTTATTTATTTATTTGACAGAGAGAGATCACAAGTAGGCAGAGAGGCAGGCAGAGAGAGAGGAGGAAGCAGGCTCCCTGCCGAGCAGAGAGCCTGATGCAGGGCTTGATCCCAGGATGCTGGGATCATGACCTGAGATGAAGACAGAGGCTTCAACCCACTGAGCCACCCAGGCGTCCCTAAAAGTATTATTTTAGAGAGCACATATGTGCACATGAGCTGGGCAGGAAGATGGGGCGGGAGAAGGAGAGAGGATCTGAAGGAGACTGTGTGCTGAGCACAGAGCCCAAAACGGGGCTTGATCTCCCGACCATGAGATCATGACCTGAGCTAAAACCGACTGTGCCATCCAGACACCCCTCTTTTTTATTTTTAAAATAGTAAACAAATATTTCATGTACAGGAAAGGGTCCAGGAGACTAGTGTGTAGTTTTAAGTGGTAATCCAGTTACCCCTGTGTACTTACAATCTAATGAGAGAAATGTAGTATTACTGATGCCTTTAAGCTCTTCCTGCTCCCCACCGCCCTTCCCTGCTCACCTTCCTCTGCTTCTGCCTTCTAGCAAAAGAATCATAATCTTGAATTTTGTCGTTCTTAATCTGAAAATTTTAAGATACACTTGCTACCTGTCTGCATATCCCTAAACAATTTCCATTTAGTGTTTCCTTGTCTGTGTATATATGTGGAGTCCTCTTGTAATGAGTGACTTGTTTTATTTTATTCAACATTGTGATTGTGAAATTATCCATTGTGAGGATGTTTATCTTCATCGTAAAGTTTCTATTTTTTCAATATTTTTATTTTCTAGGAATTCCAGTAAGTTGTCACATGGGACTTGTCACTTTTTATTGTCGCCTGTGTTTAGTCGTATATTCATTTCTCTTTCACTTCTCCGTTCACTGATCTGACACTTGCTCATGGTGGTTTATTTCTATGGGTCTTTTTCCTTTATCATTATGGGCTCATACATGTAAGAACTTCATGCAGGGAAGTCCTTAAGGCCTTAATTTAAGGTGGTTCCTCCCGAATTTGCATATTCTCCTCACAGTTACTCTGGAGGTCTCTCCAGACCAACAACCTTTTTTTTTTTTTAAATTTAATTTTATTTATTTATTTGACAGAGACACAAGCAGGCAGAGAGGCAGGCAGAGAGAGAGGGGGAAGCAGGCTCCCTGTTGAGCAGAGAGCCTGATGCGGGGCTCGATCCCAGGACCCTGGGATCATGACCTGAGCTGAAGGCAGAGGCTTTAACCCACTGAGCCACCCAGGCACCCCCAAAGACCATTTTTTAAATAAAATTCTTGCCAAGGATTTTGTGGACAACACGGGCAGTGTGAATGCTTACCAAGTCTGCATGAGAACAAGCTGGTGGTCACAATCTTAAGGCGACAGTCTTTTTTCTTCTCCACCAAAAAACAAGGTCAAACAAGATGTTGTTGGTTCCTCATTCAGAGGTTCTGTCACCTTTCAGCATTCTGAAATTTTCTATCACCTTTCGGTATTCTTGGCTTTCTGTGGGGGTAGCCAATGTGACATTCCTCTCTGCTCAGGCTTGAGGCTTTGTTTCCTAACAGCCATTCTGCCACCCCCTCCCTTGCTAGAGACTCATTAAAACAAAGCTTAGACCACCAGGGATCAGCAGTCTCTAGGGCAGCTGTTCACTTCCGCACATAATTACCTCCCAACTCATGTGTTCCCTCACGTTTAGCCCCTAGACTTTCCCTATTATTTTATTTTGCTTCCTTAGCTACGCATTAGAAAAGTTATATTTGGCATTTTTTCCGGCATTCTTATATGTTTTGAACTAGATAGTTATTTTCAGGTTATAGAGTCCACATATTGTCATAAATAGAAGTCTCTGGAGAAATGTAGTTTACTTTGGCCTTTGTTTAATTTCAGTTCAGCTATTGTATCTTTCTCCAGGCATACCCTGCCATTTTTCAATAAGGATTTGAGGGAGTTTATGAAACAGACAAATAGAACGAGTTAATAATTGTTACTAGGCATGCTCAGAGTGACGAAAAGTATTACCATCATTTGAATGAAGATAGTTACTTTGATTTAATGGTTATAAAATATGGCTCTAAGTTTCCTGGCTTCTGAAGTGAGGAGGAATATATGACAAGTTTTAACTGGGATTAAGCAGTTAATTTAAACTGCTCAGGTCTTTTTCCCTGTTATCAGATTTTGAGAGAGGAGTCTTACATTTTACATGGAGTAATGGTTCTGAAATCCTACATATCAGCATCACCTGGTGATATTTTAAAAATACAAATCTACCACCACCACTTCTTGCCCCTAGACATGTGGATTCACAATGATAGCTCGTTCTCAGAAATAGGTTGCCGGAATCATCTAGGGATATTTTGCTAGTACTCAGGTTTGGAAGCGATGTAGAAGGTACTTCGAGTAAGATGACTGAACATGATTTTGATGACCTTTGACAGCAATGGCAGAAGTGGGTTGTAGAGGTGTTCTTATTATCATAGTCTTTGATAGAAACTGAAAGTAAAATTAAAATACATTTCTTTCCCCCTGGAAGACAAACCTTCAAGGGCCCAAGATGCTGTGAATCCAAGCATATCACCATCTCATGATCTATTTTGATAGACTTTCGAATACTTGAGCTGTCTCATTCAAAATATCATTTCCCTTAACTCTTGATAGGAACTGATTAGAATTCATATCAAAAGTATACTTTCTGGGCGCCTGGGTGGCTCAGTGGTTTAAGCCGCTGCCTTCGGCTCAGGTCATGATCTCAGGGTCCTGGGATCGGGTCCCGCATCAGGCTCTCTGCTCGGCAGAGAGCCTGCTTCCCTCTCTCTCTCTCTCTGCCTGTCTCTCCATCTACTTGTGATTTCTGTCAAATAAATAAATAAAATCTTTAAAAAAAAAAAAAGTATACTTTCTAATATAGTTCTGTGTACTGGTATCCAATTAGGTTTAGAAAGATAGACCTATAGGCTGAAGACATTAGGCAGGCTGTTAATACGTTTAAGAAATATTATATAATGAGTATTGATGAGCTTGGCATTAGATCCAATAATTACTTTGCGTACAGTACGCAATATAGATTTCTTTAGCTCAGAGTCTCCCCTCCACCACCACCCCGCTGGCCCCAGAAAAGATGGCACCAAGCATCTACTGAGCCCAGCGTTGTAGTGGTGGTGGGATTCACTAATGTTCTCAAAAAGGGTCTAATTCTAACCATTATGATTTCCTAACATCCCCCTAGAGGGCATAGCGGGCAAATGCATCCTTGATAGCTGAATAAATTACCCAGTTCTCTAAGGAATCCTTTAATAGTATCTAGTGAATGCTCTAGAATATCCACTACTGATCATAATTTTTGTTTGTTAGAGTGAAAAATCCCTTCTTCCAAATGAAAGGTAGAGCAGGTATATTTTTAAGTGTAACTTGGTTCAGGATAATAAACCCTATAGGCACATATCCTTGCCCTCTTATTTGAAAAGAGGAGACAAGCTATTGAGATTTGTTTGCTTATTAAAAGTTGTTATCTCATTCATTATTCTAATGGTGATAGCAGAATGCACATTTTGTAACCAGGGATTTTAGTTTCTTCTAGTTGCTGTTCACAGAATCAAAGATCAAAGGTCAATGAATGAGTAAACAATTTTTCTTTGTTCTAGACAGATTACTCCTCAAGGTGAAAAAGTACTGTGATTAAAGAATATGATGATATGACATTGAGCTGGCTTACTTTTTAGTACAATGCAAGCACTACCTTTCAATTGCACAAATACAATGTGGGTTTTGGTGTTTTTATTTCGTGTGTATTTTCAAGTGATAGTTCTTTCATGCATACAGAAAACCCAAAACACAACTAGGTAGCCTTGAAGGAAAACAAAAAAAGTCCATGAAACTTAGGTGTTCAGTATACTATTAGACTGAATCTCTTTCTATAGAGATTAGAAAATAAAAAAAGAGGGACACCTGGGTGGCGCAGTCATTTAAGCATCTGCCTTGGGCTCAGGTCATGATCCCAGGGTCCTGGGATCGAGTCCTGCATCCCGAGTCAAGCTCCCTGCTCGGTGGGGAGTCTGCTGCTTCCTCTCCCTCTTCCTGATGCTCCCCCTGCTTGTGCTTTCTCGCTTTCTGTCAAATAAATAAAATCTTAAAATAAATAAAAAAGACTTTATGAATGTATGTGTGTGTGTACACACACACAAATACACACAGTAAGATTGGCATTTTTACAAAGATAAATGATACAGTTACCTTTATTTTTTTAAATGAATGTTATTTTTCCCTTTGTTTAGGAAAGTAAGTCTAAACCAACAACCTTGAAGCCAGTAATTCTGGATGAAATTGTCGAAGCCCACAAAGAAAAAGTGAAAGAAGTGATAGAGAGAGAGAGTGTGGCACCCAAGGAGCACCTCAGACTCTATGACAAGTATGACTACCTGATCACCAGGAAAGCTGAGCAAGATGCTGATGCTTTCCTTGAAGAGAACCGGAGTTATGAGAAAATAATGCAAGAAATTCGCAAATATCAAAAACTAATAGAGGAGATACAGTACACATCTAGAAAGGTAAAGGGTCCGTTTTGTACAACTGTTCTTTGTAACTAGGATCTTTTCCCAGTTTTATGAGGATATGTTTTTAGATCATACAGTGAAAGAATCAGACCATAACTGTCAACAGGGAAAGTACTTATTGCCTCTCCATGAACCGAGCATTGTGGGAAACCCAGGATATATAGAAGTAGACAAAACAGTGTTCTTGTCCCCAGAGAGCTGAAAGTCTAGTACTTCAAGTCTGACTTCTGCTTTACATAATTTGTACTTGATATGATTTGTCCCCTCAAAAATTCCAAGAGCTTAGTTTTGTTTTGTTTTTGTTTTTTTGCTTTAGTGTTTATAAATCTTTCAGAAAATATGGTAATCACACCAAAATGTGATTACTTCTGTTCCGTAGGAGACTGGTAATTTTTTGTTTGTCCTTTTTCATAGTTTCCAAAATTTCCACCCAAAATACACATTACTCTTCTGTACGGAGCAGATACGACATCTAAATCCCCCACTGTCTATTTAGCAGTAACTCAATTCTCCAAAGTTCTTATGTCCATTGTTGTCCTGAGATAGAATTGGCTTCCAAGATAGCAAACTCTTGAAGATTTATCCAGAAGATGGTTGTAAAATGCAAATGGGAGGTTAGAAAATCCTGCCTACATCATATTGAACACACATGCACACACACACACCACACACCACACACACACACACACACACACCAAACAATATTGTGAGAAAGGCAAAATTGTGGGAATCTTTTCTTTTCATGTTCATTAAACTTTTAATACTTCTTGTTGCAGACTATCCGTTTAGGAATGTTTGAAATGCACTGTGAGGAATTAATCAGAGCTTTGGTGAAACGAGCAGAACTTATTTGCGGAAAACTTATAGCTAAAATGTTCCGAGATCATCAGGAAGTAAATACAAGGTATTTATGTGATACTGATATTTTTTTTTCAGGGTGTTGTTAGATAGGATCAATTGTCATTCAAATGAAGTTTTAGATTACAACAGTGTCATCAATGACCCTCCAAGAAGATGATGTCACACTTACTTCTACTTGGCTTTGTCATTTTATGATTATTAGTTTTTCACCACGAATGCACCTTCCTGATTGCTTGAAATAAGGCGGTAGTAAGAAGTGTTTGCAGTTTTGTTTTCACAAGTCAGATAGGTGTTCTCTAACATCACTAATGTTTTAAGTTTTAAGTTTGTATAATCAATACACAAAATGGATTTTCAAAGTGGATTTACCCAATAGTTTTCCTGGGTCCTAATGGATCCTCAGATTTAGAATTTCACTCACTGGGATTACTCTTCAAGGCTAATAACTTGTTGTCTTAACTAAAAACTTATTTTTTTACTAACCTGGGGAATTTTAGGATAACCGGCTCATGTTAAGTAAACTCACAAAATGCTAAGGTATAAACAGAATGCCTTTGTATGTAGACAGGATGTAGAACTCGTCTTGAATCAACAACTGGTGTTCGTGTTGCTCTGGGAACCTTTTTTCTGGTATCAGTCACATGGAAGACACCCCTCCCAATCAAAAATTTTGTAATTGTTATGGTATTATAGGAAAAAATAGATCATTAAAAAGAAGATTCGGGCTGTAAAAAAGCCTGAAGGAAGCTTGTATTAAGCACAAGAGTAGGTGCTTATATTCTAAATATGAATATAACTACTGTAATACATAATATATTTAATTTATTATAATAATATAATATATAAGTTATATATAACTATTATAAGCTATAGTCTTAAGGGGAAATAGAAATACAAACCGTAAGGTTCAGTAAATGCTGGATTGAGCCACAGACACAGAATGGAGAAGGACATGATTAATGTCCTTCCCAGCAGAGATTGGGCAAGTGGGAAAAATCAGGGCAAGCTACGAGCAAGAAGATATGTGAATTCATTTTAGAGGATGAGTTCTGGGAGTCTACCAGGTGAACAATGTAAATAAAAGAATTCCAGCTAGAAAAAGCAACATATATAAGGGTGTGAGGTGTGAAAATGGATGGTGTTACTTGAAGAACTCGGACTGATCTGTGTCGCTGGAAAGAGGCAGGAGGAGTGAGGGGTAAGGCTGAGGCAGGACAGGTTCCTGCACAGCCAGTCGGAACCAGAATCCCATATTCAATTGTGAAAGCACTTTTCCTCTAAAAGTTCTGGAAGAATAGTGAAAATGTCTTTTACTTGTAGCTCTTCATGCTGCGTTAAATATTTATTTTAATTTCATAGCTATTTCCTCTGTCTCTTAACTGTCCCTTCTGAGGTTGTGCTGATTCTACTTTTCCCCTCTTCCTCCAAACCTTGCCTCTCACCACACACGGGAAGTACAAAGGACATGTCAGGAATATTAGAGGACCAGTCAGATACCAGTGCCTCAACTTCTTGCCCCTCTGTGTCTCACCTCAATTCTGCAAGAGCCCTTCATTCCTGTCTCCCCATATTTTTGGGAAAGAGTCTGTCATACCTTTCAAAGTTCTCTCTGCCTATGGGCTCAACCCTCTTGGCGCCCATCCTTCTGGAGCTGGTTCTACCAGTTGCCCATGTCCTCTGTATCTCACTAAAAATCGCTCCTCTGCTGTGGATTCTGCCTCTCAAACTTACAACCATCTTCAGAACCCTCTTTCTTCTTCCACACTCCCCACTTCAACCCAAATTCACAACCATGCTGTTTCTTTCTCCACCTCACAGCCATTCTTCTTCTTCCTTTTTTTTTTTTTTTTTTAAAGAGAGAGAGATAGGGTAAGGAAAGGGAGAATCTTAAGCAGGCTCCATGCCCAGTGCGGAGCCTGAGGCAGGGCGCAGTCAAATGACCTGACATCATGACCAGCGCCAAAATCAAGAGTCAAAGTCTTAACCGCCTGAAACCCGAGGTACCCCATTGCAGTCAATCTTCTTTAAGAAATTTCTACCTGTTTTATCTGGTCTTTTTTAACCTTTTACCACTTTGTTATTTTTTTTTTTTTAAATCTCACAGTAAGTTCATTATATGGGCTACAACCCAAATAAGTAGGAAATATTTGCATATTACTAGAAGTTTCTGAGCATAGAGGTCCATGTTAACTGTTTGCCGCAAGTAGAGTTAATCACTCCCTTACTTAATACTACTTTTTTGGTGCTATCTCAAATAAATCTCTGGTAGAGCCCCTAAAATTCTAGGTCAGAAGTGATCGTTTATTTATGGCCTTGTTTTCTATACAGGATTATGAACCGCTTGGAGTCATTATTACGTCTTCTACAATTCTCTATCTCTGTCACTTAGTATTATAGTTGCAAATGTAAGAGATGATCATTAAATGTGTATTGAATGAATAATGGCACAGATTTTTAGATGTCATATAGATAAGATCATCTTACTTTGTTTTTCACATAAGGGCACATTTAGTATATAAGAATATATTTAAGAATAAAACTTAGTTACATAAATTGATTTTGTCTGGTATTTCAGATTATGTGATGAATTTGAGAAGATAGCAGAAAAAGCTCTTAGCACTCCTCCAAATACAGCCGAACTAATGGAAATGAAGGTATTATTTATAAACTTTATAGTCATATGTGTGTAAGTTAATTGTTTCCCCTGCTGTTATTAGTTAATTATCAACATGATAATACAATAACAAATCACTACGAAAGTTAAAAGAGGCTTAAAATAATGTTTTGTTTTGTTTTTCTTAGCTCATGAGTCTACAGTTTGGTGCTCCCGGCTGGTTCTGCTCCCAGTTGGGTCACTCACTCAGTTGGGTCAGCTAGTTCTCAGTTGAGTTGACTAGTGAAACGATCTTTGGCAATTTGACTCTGCTCCGCTTGTCTCTTAAATTCCAGCAGGTTTACTGGACGTGTTCTCACGGCATGGTAGAGACACAAAACCACACCCGGGTGTACAAATGCTTTTCAATTGTCTCTGTGCATTACAGTAGTTAACATCTCATTGGCCAAAGCAAGTCACATGGCCACAGCATGAGAAGATACCACAGGGTATGGCTATTGGGAGAGGTGAAATATCGGAGCTGTTTGTGTATTGTCTACCAATATTTTGGGGAACAATATTAATACTTACTACCATGCTAATAGCATGAGCCAGGACTGTCTTGGGCAACCTGAGATATGTGCCATTCTTAATTTTTTTAATCAAATATTTAATCTTTTTTTTTTTTTTAAAGATTTTATTTATTTATTTGACAGAGAGAGATCACAAGTAGACAGAGAGGCAGGCAGAGAGAGAGAGGGAAGCAGGCTCCCTGCTGAGCAGAGAGCCCGATGCGGGACTCGATCCCAGGACCCCGAGATCATGACCTGAGCCGAAGGCAGTGGCTTAACCCACTGAGCCACCCAGGCGCCCACAAATATTTAATCTTTAATAATTTGTTTTTATAGGCTATTTTGGTTATACATTAAAATTTTCGTGGTAATTTGCCGAAATAAGTTTTGAGCATAGGATTTATGCTACTAAAAATATTAGGTAAGTCTCACTTTAATCATTTTTGGTGTTCCTTTTGTGTTAGAATCTGCCTAGTGGTAAGTAAAACAGTATAAAACAACTAGCTAATCACAATTTTATTTTACTCCTTTTTCATTCTTTTTTTTTTTTTAAAGATTTTATTTATTTATTTGACACAGAGAGATCACAAGTAGGCAGAGAGAGAGAGGAGGAAGCAGGCTCCCTGCTGAGCAGAAAGCCCGATGCGGGACTCGATCCCAGGACCCTGAGATCATGACCTGAGCCGAAGGCAGCGGCCTAACCCACTGAGCCACCCAGGCGCCCTCCTTTTTCATTTTTGTAACAACAAGCTTTTATAAGACTTACCCCATTTCCTACCCAGCATTCCCAAGATCTAAAATAGAATCTTTTCTTTTTAGATTGTGAGATAGGGAAGCAAACCCAGCAAAATACATAAAATCATTCAAAACTTTGTATAGGCAAGAAATTACAGTGCTTATGTACATTCTTTAAATTAGTCAACTTTCAAAGAAAAGTTTTTAAATCATTAGAACTGACTTTACATATCAGCATTTAACTAAAAGAAATCTGTTTTCTTTAAAGTCTTTGTACTTGCATTGGTGTTAGCACGTGAATGCGTATGTATGTGTATTTGATACACACACCTGTATATGATCACTTTTATATTTTTATATTTTATATTAGTTGTTGTAGGATGTCAAGTGGCACTCTGATCCTGGACGATTATAAAGTAGTTGGAGAATTCCATAACCATATATGCCTGTGGAAAAAATAATGCTGAGTAGGAAGAGTGTCATTTATTTACCCTCCTAGCCATCACTGGAAATATTTACAAATTTGGAATTATTTAGTGTGAATTTCTATTGTTCATAACAATCTGTAACAGAATTAGCAAATAGGATTCATTAACTGATATTTAAAATATTTCTGCATCTTAAAAAAGTTTAGTCACACAATAGTAAAATAACTTCTCAGTTTATGCAGTACTGAAATCAGTCATTATCAGTTGGGGAAATAAAAATCCATTCATTTGAATACACAGTAATCTGATTAATCACATTATAAAAGTATATTTTCAGTTAGACATTTATTTACCTGTGGAAACCATCATGGTTCCCATCTTATTTGTTTGGATTTGTAACATAATATTTGTTCTTGTTAGAATGATATATTAATGAAAGACTTTTAGACAGTGTTGTTTTTTTTTCTTTTTAATCACAGAAGTAAAATTTTAAATAATCTGGGATTTTACAAAGTAGAAAGCAGAAGCAGAAGTTCATCTTTTCCCATAATTCCTTTTTTTAGAGTGATGATTTTTTTAGTGTGAATTCTGCTCTTTCCAAACATATATACAGTATTAAGTCTAAATAACACTAGAGAGAGAGAAGAAGAGAGAAAGACAGAAAAATGAAGATTAAATAGACTTTTAAAAACATGAGAACAAGAAGCCTTTACTTCACAGACAGGGAGGTTAGATACAGACAAGGGAAGCTGGATGTAAGTAGTTACAGGTAATCACCAGTCTTCTCATTTTTCAACGGCGAAGCAGGTTTCCTTTAACATTTATATTACTCAGATATATAAGTTAACATGTGTCAAAAGAGCTTTGGGAGAACTCTATGTCTATGTGCACATATACGTGCGTACATGTCTGCGTGTGCTCGTGCACACACACACACACACACACACACACATACACATCCCCTGCATTCACCATCACTTCTCACAGATTTGCTTTTGCAAAAGCAAAATCATTACTCTGCTGCAAGTTCCTTTCTTCACAACAATGTACCTTCTTTGTATTTCTCCTAGGTAACAAGGAACCTTAGTTTTTTCCAAGATCAGTAGCTAATTATTCTTTTTTTTTTTTAAGATTTTATTTATTTATTTGACAGAGAGAAATCACAAGTAGATGGAGAGGCAGGCAGAGAGAGAGAGAGAGAGAGAGGGAAGCAGCCCCCCTGCTGAGCAGAGAGCCCGATGCGGGACTCGATCCCAGGACCCTGAGATCATGACCTGAGCCGAAGGCAGTGGCTTAACCCACTGAGCCACCCAGGCGCCCAGTAGCTAATTATTCTAATATGATTTATTAAATGATCTGTCAGTTGACTCCTAATTTTAAATGCATCTTTTCAACACTCAATTTCCATGTACATGGATCTAGTTCTGACTTCTGTTCTTCTTCCTCCTCTATTCCTGGGACAGAACAAGAACTGTTTAAATAACTGTATCTGTATGTATTATATTTTCATATTTGGCTACTCGCTCTCATTTTTTTTTCATGATTATCTTTGCTACTCAAGTATTTATGATTTCAGAGACTGTCAGAATTATGACGAATTTTGTTTTTTAAATTGCCAATGCAATTTTGATTGAAATTGCTTTGGTTTTATACTTACTAGAGGAGAATTTACATCTCGAGGATGTTACATCTTAACCTACGTTTTCAAATTTATTCAGAACTTTAAAAATGTCCCTCAATAAAGTATTATCATTATCCTCATACAGATTTAGCACAGTTCTTGTTATATTTGCCTATAGTTCTCTTTTAGATTTTGTAATTAAGAAAAGTGAGCCCTGGTGTCTGCTGCAAGTCTGCAATCTGACGTTTGTTACGGTGGCAGTTCAACTAATACTTGTTCCCCCAACAAGTCTCTGAGAGCAAAGCCGTGGGCTGTTGGTTGTCACACTGAATTGCCAGCATCTGGCAGGGTGGCAGGCACTGGAGGGGGATTAGGAGGGGCCCCAATATGCGACCGTGAAAGCATAGGTGATATTACCCTGCTTCATCTTTCCCAGGAACCCATAACACTCTCTGGTTTTCCAGTGCTTCTTATGTGTTGTTTAGTATTTTCTGTTTTTTTTTTTCCCACTGCTTTTGTGTAGAGGTGCTTGGGAACGATGACAGGAAAACTGTGCTGCAGTCTTCTCTCTTAAACTGCAAAGTCTACATTTCCAACAAATCTGTGCATATTCATGCTTCTTTATACATAGCGTTTCCACAGCCTATGTTTTGACTTAAGCTGTTCCTTAAAATGCCTTCTGCAACTTTTGTCTTCCTGCAGGCTTATATTCAGAAAGTAGAGACCACCGACATGGTCGAGCTGGGCCAGAGACTGGTGGATTCTAAAAACTGCCTCGCCTTCCTCATCGAGTGCACAAACTTTTCTCCAGCAGACATTAGGCTCAATAATAATGTGTTTCAGTGGTATGGAAGAATGGATGAAATTTTTGATGAACATAGGAAAATCATTAAAGAGAAAACAGAACAATATCAAGAAGGCCTTAAGGTTGGCATCACAGATATTTTGAATTATTTTCATTTTCTGGAAATGCTTAAGTTTCAACCTACGTGGCATCATCAGCTCTGTCTCACACGTCAGATATT
The DNA here is from genome assembly GCF_011764305.1 of Mustela putorius furo. Lineage (NCBI taxonomy): Eukaryota > Metazoa > Chordata > Mammalia > Carnivora > Mustelidae > Mustela > Mustela putorius. The sequence goes on along the minus strand of NW_025421341.1, from coordinate 2,320,741 downwards.
TAAGCTTTCTCATGCCATCAATTTTAGAGGAAGATGGTATCCATACTGGCTCGATATGTTATATCATTTCTTGACTTTTCAAGGGTGAAAAATCCTAGTATACTGCCCTCAAGTGACCATTAATAAAAATAGTGTTTATCTTATACAGTTTATAGTACTTTTTTGAGTTGCTTTCCTTATTTAACATCAAAGCTCTCTCAGCAAAGTGTGCCTTCACACACACTGAATCACCTAAGGCTTGTGCCCAGAGTCCTCACTCGAACATTCAATAACTCTCGCCTTCTCTGGTGTCCTACATAGACGACGGTTTGTGTTTTTCCCCTCGTCTGCTTGTCCAGTCTCGTCTACCTCCTCCACTCCTCATTCTTGACTTTTGGCTCACCCCGAGCAACTTTTAGACCCCTGGCCCGCTACACCTCTCCTCTCGCGCGCGCATTCCCTCCATTTGCCAGCGAGCGCACCCCTGGCCCACTCACGGGATCCTCACGCCAGCGACTCTCTCAGAATTCCTCTCGCCAGAGCTCAGCTCTGCTGCTTCTCTGCTTCCATCACACTGTGACGCATCTCCGTGGACTAACCACCCGATCGTGATGTTGTCCTTGTCCGGTGCGTCTCCCCCATGGACGGTCAGCCCTTTGATAGAGGCTGTTTCCTTGTTCCTTTCTCCCTTTACACCGTGGCCAGTGAGGTGTCCCCCACACGGGAACAGAGGGAGTGCTCCAGGGCTGTGTCTGCATACATGATTTCATACATTCAGTTTCACCATATAAATGAAGAAGCTGAGGTTCCCAAAGTGAGGAGACTCATGCCAGGTCAGCCAGGAGAGATGTCCCTTATAGCAAATCACGTTACGGCAAATGTGGTTAATTGACAGAACATGCTGGAAGACTAATTCACAGGCTTAACCAAAAACTTTTATTTTAAACAGCAGTCGGTGTTTCTGTTGTGCATTTAGGTCATTTCAGGCTTTTTTTTTAAACCTGTAGAAGACATCATGAATCACAAATATTAGACACGGAAATTATAACAGATTCTTAGCAAACTGTTAGATGGCCCAGAATTATCTATACTTTACTATTCTGCAAACTTCCTATAATGTTGAGGAATTTCATCTTCTCATTGTCCTTCCCCCACTGCACCAGAACTATAAAATTTCCATGAACTAAAGAGGATACAAATCAGCCTAGATAATCCATAAAATAGAAAATCCATTTTTTAATAACTCAGATTTGACTTTTGAATATTTTATTAAGAGCTCTATTTTTAGAGCCATTTAACTTAGAGTGCCTTACCAATGACAATTTTGTAATGAGCTTTTCTCATTAAAAACAAAAACAAAAACCACACACCTGTTTTATGTTGGAAAGTTAGAGTTTTTAGATTTTAAAATCCAGATGTATTTGTCTTGCACATTTCCTGTGAAGAGAGTACATAGGACAAGAAAAATAACCTTGAAGTATTTTGTTTTAGCAACCAAAAATTGAAAAGATACTGACTATCAGAACACGATTAAAGAAAATCTGGGTTTTTTTCCAGTTGTTTGTAAAAATGCCACAGATCTTAAAACACTGGAGCTTTCTTTTAGCCTCATACTTGATTATTATGAATTAAAAAAAATTCTTATAAATCATTTGTCAGCACACATTCTTTAGCATACTAAAGAATAATACCGTTGTTTAATCCATTCTTATTTTACTGGTTAGAATATCTTAGATTGATAAAACAAAGTTAACTTTAATTCCTGAATTATAGGAAGCTTAATTCATTACTTTTAAATCCTGACTCTTAAAAATGCTGCATGTTTTAGATCCTTGTTCTCTTCCAGATGATTCCTCTCTTTTTGCCTGTGACAAAATAGAATAATAATTCTGATAATCTTTTAAAATACTTGAACTTTCTTGCAATGCCTAGGGGTTTTACCTTAAAAAAATCCTAACAACAAATATTGTTCGTACTAGTTACGGTGTGAACGGTTTGTGGAGGAATTGGAGAGTTATGCTAAACAGGCAGAAGAATTTTACTCCTTTGGAGACCTTCAGGATGTACAGCGATACCTGAAAAAGGCTCAAACACTGAATGGAAAGTTGGACTTAGCAGCAGATAAGGTATAATTCCAACATTTTTAAGAGGATGAATTAGTTCAAAAGAAAGAGCTTTGCGTTTGTATTGTACATTCACCTTTTAAAAATAGATTCAAATAAAAGTTCAAGTACCTTGAGAGAATAATATAAATGCTGCAAATATCACTATGCTCTACACCTATAACGAATATAACTCGATACGTTAACTATACTGGAATTAAACATTTTTGGAAATAATAAGTGGTAAAAATAGATCTTATAGACATGCTTTGAGGAGAAGCTTGCTGCTTTCTTTTGGTAGTTATCTCAGTGGCCTTTGTCTTTTATTTGAAAGATAGAGTGATATTTCCATCTGCTTATTTTTTATTTTGCATCATTTAATCATTTATATCATGTGCTAGCACCTGCTTCCTCATTATAGTGTGCGCATCTTCATAGAAGGCGGTATAGATTTGGTGACTGCGTTTTGAAATTATGCCCATTATCTTCTCCCGTTGAGCCACTTTTTCCCTGATATTGCTATGTCAGAACTTGGCTTTCTCATTAGAAGAAGCTTGAGGTGGAAAAGCCATACCCTTTGCCAAAGGAGATGTTTGAGATTTTTAATTGCATTTTTTAACAAAAAGGGGAAATATGAAAACAGACCATATTATGATGCTTTCCCATTTTTCTTACATCAAAGGATTTTTGTATCTTATTAGTTCAGATAATTAAATAGTTTATAACAGTCACTGAAGTCTGAACACATGTAGAGAAAACAGAAGCTGTAGATTTTAGAATTCTGTGGCCACTTAAATTTTGGGTAACCTGCATAGTTTATAAACCTAATTCACACTTTTCAAATCTATAGACTTCTCCTTTAAACCACCCACAGTTTCACAAACTTCACTACTAAACAAAGAGGAAATTAGTGCTTTCTTTGCCTCTTTTTTTTTTTTTTTTTAAGATTGTATTTATTGGAGAGAGAGTGAGCATGAGTGAGGGCGGGACAATGGGGGAGGAGAGCAGAGAGAGAGGAGGAAGTAGGCCCCCTGCTGAGCAGAGAGCCCATGCGGGGCTCCATCCCAGGACCCTGAGATCATGGCCTGAGCGGAAGGCAGAGGCTTAACCCACTGAGCCACCAAGGCGCCCCTTCTTTGCTTCTTCTTATCCCACACACGTCTTCAAGACCAGCTCTGGTTGTATCTTCTCTACATAAGCACCTATTCACCATGATCTCCTGCCTCGGAGTGATAGCGTTTTTAGTATATACTATTCATGTATATTAAAGAGATACTACTCTAAGACCCCTCTTCTATCGCCTCATATTATTGTTGAACAATTGTAATTTCACTTTCTACATATGCATGTCTATTTCCTGATATATACCACCTCCTTAGTGTTGGTATTTTGCAATATACTACTTTTTCCCTCTGTTTTCCACAGTACCTGATACAATGCTGTGTGTATTAAAAGTACTTAAGTTCTAGTCAATTAATAAATCATGGTATAACTTCAATATATCTGGATGGATAGAGACTTCTTTAAATATATACCATTACTATTTTAACTAACTTAACCAGATACTATTCTCTGGAAAATGTTATAAAAAAGAAATAGGATCGATTACTGCTCAGTAATTCTCGATTATGGCCTAATTTCGTTTTTACTTTGGGGCTTATTGAGAGCTTGGGGCCACTTTTGATAAAAATATTTTCAAAAAATTAATTTTGAGTATCATTCACTTCTAGAATAACATACCTTATACCTGTCATTCCAGATCGAGCAATTTAATGCTGAGGAAGAGGCGTTTGGTTGGCTACCATCAATATACCCTCAACGTAAAAAAATCCAGGATGGGCTGAACCCTTACCTCCGTCTCTATGAAACTGCTGTGGAATTTAGCAACAAATACCGAGGATGGACTGAAGGACCGTATCATAAGGTGAATCCCGACCAAGTAGAAACAGATGTTGGAAATTACTGGAGAGGGCTGTATAAGCTGGAAAAAACCTTCCATGATTCTCCAAATGCATTGGCAATGACAAAAAAAGTAAGAGCAAAGGTAGAAGATTTCAAGCAGCACATTCCTCTGATTCAAGTGATCTGTAATCCTGGCTTGCGCCCCCGGCACTGGGAGGCCATGTCCAACATTGTTGGCTTCCCACTGCAGCCGGCAGACGACTCCACTGTCTTCACTTTTTTAGACATGGATTTGGAACCGTATCTGGATAGGTTTGAAGGGATTAGTGAAGCAGCTAGCAAAGAGTATTCTCTTGAAAAGGCCATGGACAAGATGACTAACGAGTGGGAGGCAATGGAATTTGTGATTCTTCCTTATAGAGAAAGCGGGACATTTATTTTGTCATCGGTTGATGAAATCCAGATGTTGTTGGACGACCACATTATTAAAACACAAACTATGCGAGGCTCTCCTTTCATTAAGCCTTATGAAAAACAAATAAGGTAAAGTAATATTTACATGACAATGTTTAGGTTGTGTTACCATAATCGTCACTTATCTGTACTATACAGTTCTTTTTGCAAATTGATTCTGCCCTTCATACTTAATATTTTAAATAGTTGATTGGAAGGAGTGATAACCTTTTTTGCATTTGGAATAGTACTTACTCCTTTGCTATTACCAAGGTAGTGGACAGTAGGCCTCTGGATATTCACTTTTATTGTGTCCAGTCTGATCTTATACATTAAACTCAAAAATAATTTCACATCTCTACACATAGCTCATAGGACATCTAAACCATGACACTGAAGATAATGTCATTTTCCAAATACACTAATTAGGTTATTGTAGATTATTCTTGAACGCTTATTGTAATTTTCACTTCTGAGGTAAGTGCCGAAGTATGAACGCTGTGACTACAGCCTGAGGTTTCAGGCATCGGACACAGATGCTTAAACTAAATCCTTATCCTGTCTGTTTCTTTCAATTTTTGTGATTTGTATGAAGCAGTTTATATTTGCTTTAAAAAAGTCCAAATCCGACTACCATCTTCAATGGGAATTTGTATGACGAGGGAAAGCCAACCGCTCTGCAGTGTCCGCCTCTGGTCACTGTTGTGTTACCCTAACCCTGGGTGTGCTCTGCCTTTGGCCTCGTCCCTCGGCTGCTGTGCCTCCTGCCTTGCTTACTCGAATGTGCTCATGGAGAGTAAATTTTTTAGCCACTCTGAAAGTGGTCTAACCAGACGCTACTTTTATGGGCTACCCATGAGATCATTGGCTAGTGGGAAATCTTCCGAGTCAGTCAGGGATTAGATGGAGAAAGGGAAGAACGGCGGGAGTCCGAGGCATTTGTTTCCTCTTGTGAAGAGACGTTAAATTCACTGACAGATGCTGAAGTAATTTTAGAAGAGTGAAAATGCCTGGTGACTTTTAGGACTTCCATTTACAGGGCTTGGTTTTAACAGTCTAAAATTGCAGGTCACTAATTATAAATGGTGCGTAATGTATTAAACTACACATAAAGCTATCCCATCTGTAAGGTCTGTTGCCGCTGACCGATCGTCCTTCTGAATGGCTATGTAGACTCTTGTAGCATAGTGGCTGCAGCGATCTGGGTTCAAATCTGGCTCTATCATTTATTAGTGGGTGGACCTCAACCGGGTATTTCTATGTGCCTTGTCTCCCCACTGGTAAACAGATACACTAGGCCTTATGGATTATGGTGAGGAGGGAGCAAATACGTACAGAGACCTTACACTTGTGCTGATAAAATAGTAAGTTTTAAAAAACATAAGTTTAGAGTGTAATTATAATATTTATTCTTGAGGACATCTTGTCGTTATTTTTGTTCTCCATATTTAGAAATGAACTGATCACTATTGTAGATTAAAAATGCTTCCTTCTCATGAATGACACAGTATTATACTTTAGATTATGCAGATTTTTCTTTAAATGCCACTTAGATCTTCTGAATTGAAATATTGTGTTCTGGAAATAAAGCCTTTATAGGCCCAAATTTAAAAAAAAAAGAAGAACGTTAAAGGAAATGAATCTTGGATGTAACTACTTTTCCTACGAAGTTCAGAGTGTCCTTCACTAAGAACAGCATTACTGTCTCCAGAATCTCACTTCTCAGTTTGTACCCCCTAGCCATGGAATTGATTTGCAGAAAGGTTCAGTGCTGTGGCATATACAGAATCCAGCCCATTTGTAGATAGGTATATCTGAACATGTGTATCCATATAGACATAAATGTGGGTGCTAAACAGACCTTGTAGAACAAATTTAGTGATTTATTGTCAAAAGCAGGAACAGCAGCGCTGCATACGGGACTGACAATTCCAGGGATCATGTTGAGTTTTGTCATCTGAAACGTTGCTTGATTTTCTGTTGAACCATTGTGTTTTGCTTCTCAGAGAATGGGAGAGCAAGCTCCTGCTCCTTCAGGAAATTCTGGATGAATGGCTCAAGGTCCAAGCCACATGGCTGTATTTGGAGCCCATTTTCAGTTCTCCAGACATTATGTCTCAAATGCCTGAGGAAGGAAGACGATTTACAACTGTGGATAAAACGTGGAGAGATATAATGAAAAGTGTTATGCAAGTAGGTGAAAATCTCTGAGAATGTAATTATTTGGTTGAAGTGACAAGATTTTTGTTTTTGAAATAATCCAAATAAGTCATTTTCTTTCCCCCCACATACGTTCCTCTTTCAGATATTATTTTAGAATCCTAAGAGGAAGAAATATAAACTGAGTAGATATTTTGTCCTGACTGCTTCTTGAGGTTCAAAGTAGTTTGCATTATTTAATGACCTGTGGTTCTATTAGTGGTTCCTCCAGGATGCTCTGGCAAGAAGACACTGGTCCACAGCACTTGACGTCCTCTCTAGTCTATGGCCCCTTGTTATGAGCGGAACCACCGCTGAAACTGCACTATCGTGGAAACCTGCCAGCATGTCACTCCATCAATAAGTTCTCTTTAGGTATCTTTAAAAAAATGAGTTGTAAAGATAAATGTAAAGAGACCAGTAAACACGAACAAAACGCAATCGATCAAAACACAAATACTGAACTGACAATTCAAGGATGGAATTTGTTTCCCAAACTAGAAACCTGAAAAAGATACCTTTTTTTTTGTTGAATGCTTTACAGGCATGGTTTTGTATGTTACTAGGAAGTTAACATTAAAATAGAAGAAATCTTAGTTATTAAATTATATTCATTAAATGAATGTAAATTTCTCCATTGGTCTTTTGATCAAATACAATATTGGACGGTAGGATGAGTATTATCTTAATATTTTCCTACCTTAAAAATAGAAATACACATATTTTTATTATTTAAACTTTGCAAGTTGTGACTATAACCCTAAATGTGGATAATACTATATCAACACCAGCTATATGATTTGCTAGGAAAAATAAAAGATAGACATGGATTTAATGTTTACTTCATTTTATACAGTAATACTTGAAACACAACTCCATATAAACCAAATTTTTATAAAATTAATCACACTGGAATGTTATATTTAAAGGACCTTTGGTGAGTCACTTTGTAATACATTTAATCATCTTTAATTTATTTTAAAAGTTTAGCCTTTCATATGTCATTTCCTTGCAAAAGGGCACAACCCTTACAGCATATATACATTTTCACCGGAAAAAGGATCAAGTAGAATTTTTTTGGTTGCCCAAAAAAAGCAAACAGTAGATGCTTGTATTTTCCTAGTTAAGAAAATTAAAAAAAAAAAAAAAAAACATTCTTTTTTTGGGTATTTGATCAAAATACTTTTCAAAACCCCATTTTGCTAAGGAAATTTTATAGTTATTTTAGTACCTAGAAAAAGGGCAGCTATGCTGAACTAGTAAATTAAGGAAACAGATCTTCATTTCTGTCAAACTGCTGAATTAAAAAACAAACACGGGCACCTGGGGGGCAGAGTCGGTTGAGCGTCTGACTCTTGGTTTCAGCTCAGGTCATGATCTCAGGGTTATGGGATTGAGCCCCACTTTGGGTTCCATGATCATTGTGTAGTCTCTGTAAAGATTCTCTCTCCCTCTCCCTCTGCCCCTTTGTCCCCTCTCTAAAATAAATAAACCTCAAAAAACAAACAAGCACACCTGAAACTAATAAAACTCTGTATATTAAAAGAAAAACAGACAAAACAGAACAAATATTGCTTACTCTTATTGCGAAATAAGCAGTTTCCTTTGGGTGACACTTCTTTACTCATGCTGTAATACCTGATTGTCTTCCTGAACTGTCTTTACATTTTCTTTTTCTCCACATATTAGTATTCAGGACAGCTTTTGTCCATACTCTCCAAAGCTTTGAAAATAAATCTTAGTCCATATTTTCTCAGAAAGGCTAATGAGATGACCTGTGTAGTAGAGACATCATTGGATTAAGTGTTTGATACAAAAAACCATCACTTTCCATGTGAAGGATTCCTAAGAAATGTTCTTTTAGAGCTAGGCAAGAGAAAAGACTTGGAGGTTAAATAAAGAATGTGGAAGATAATTCCATGTCTTGAAGCCTGCTGCCAAAGATCCTGTCTCACTAGGAGAGGCTCCATTATTGACCTCTCAATCTAATTCCAGAATTTTTCAATCACTATTACGAGAGTTTTGCCTATGAAGAGTTAGCTATACCTGCTGCAAAACCTCAGTTTCACGTTCTACCCAGAGTTCGTCTCCTTTGCGCAGGGCAGGTAAAGCGGAGGCTCCCGTACGTAGGAGAGATGTGGGGGGTCGCCCTTCCACACTACTTCTCTCCTTCCTGGGCTTATTGCGCGGCGCTGGGACAAAGGGAAAGAAGTAAGGCGGGGAGAGAGATCGGAAAGAGGGGGAGAAAGAGAGCATTTACTGGTATCACTGACCAGCCAAACCGGCTGCCCTTTTCGTTGGTGGTCAGAAGGTGGCCAGCCTCCTGTCAGTGTGGTCTGGGCACTCATCGTACCTTTACTTTTGGTTACCCCAACTGGTCTAGCTTTTTGATACATTGTGGACATGCGGCGTTCGCTGATTGACTCAGTATGGATGGGTGAAGCTCCCGACGAGCTCTGTCTGGGTACAGATTCTATCTTGAGCATCTCTCCCAGGCTTGAGCATCCTCTGAGCTATTTGGCTGCACCTTCAACCTGACTTTCCAGTGGTGGCTACGGCCCCAGGTGTTCCGTGAGTGTGTATTTCTAAGTCGGTTGCCCTTAAATTCATCTGGGGCTTGCAGAAAGATGGGATCTGCCTTCAGTACCTCGTGGTAGCCGTGAGCACATGGTCTGTGCCTCCCCTTCACCTGGTCCTTCTACCACAACATCTCCCGCGGTTCTTTTCCTGCTCCGGTCGCACTGGAGCAGACTTTCAGTTGAGGTAGATGTCGCTTCCTCTCTTTGCAGACACTTGAAAACATTTCAAGAGATTCTCTTGGAGTCAGGAATGGAAGCCAGTTAACTGCCTCCTATTTGGAGGTGAACGAAGTGGATAATCTTTCTTCACGTATACTGTGCTCACTCCCAAGCTTGACTTCTGACCTTTACAAGTCTTTATTTGTCGTCCATATGGGCAGAAAGCACTCTTGAGCTTCTCCCCAAAACTTTTCCTCTTAGTGCACATAAATACCGTTCCCCTGGTTGCTCAGGCGAAAAACTTAGGAGTCAATTCTGGTTTTCTTCCTTTCTCTTTGCTGTAGTAAATACGATCACTTCGCACCACCCCATCTCCCTCCTTTCTAGTGAGCTGGAAGGCTAAAAACCACCTTCCTCAGACTCTCTAGCATCTAGTTTGGGGCAGTGAATGAGATGTAGACAGATATAAACACTCACTTGGGATTTGGAAAGCATATGTGAAACAGCAGACATCTTGTTGACATTTTAGCTATTTCTGCTGTCAGGCAAGATCGTGAGCACATGACTTCTTTTTTTTTCTTCTTTTCCAGCAAGAATTCAGTGTCTGGTCATCAGTTTTATAGGTGTTTAGAGGCAGTGCTGATGGTGGCTTTCTAAGCCCTGGATTCACAGCCACCATAGTGAGTCCTCAAATGCAGTAGTGCCATTGCTGGTATCCTTTTGTCCTGATTAGGGCAGGGGCAGAGCTCGGAGCATGCTCCCTCAGACTTTCTAATGATTTTGTAATCACTTCATCACTTCTTTCCCTATGTTAAGTGTCTTTTTTTTCTTTTTTTTTTTTTTTTTTTTTTTTTTTTTTGCTTAATGTACCTAGAAGGATTCTATTTTGCCTTAAATGTATGAACACCTCAAAGATGGAACTAGGATTGCTTATATGGCCTAGTTTATATGGCCTAGATGGTTTATATGGCCTAGTTGAGGATGGTGAGAATGTAGTTATCATTTGAAGATGGAACCCTGGAACTACCTGGCATGCAGTACAGAAATCACTTGAATTATGCTCTTGGTCTCCTGGAATGAAGTCTGTTTTATAGGTAACGCTCTGGTGGACCAGGTGGCTGCTGGAATCAGTCAGTTTGGTAGGAATTTGAGAAAAAAAAAATATATGAGATGGGCTGAATTCTTTTCAAAGCACTGGAGAAATTAAAGAATGATTTGGCTTAACTCAGAATTTGAAGCTCTACTCAAGGCGTAGTCAGAAGACTAAGGAGCTACGGTGACTGCCCTCAAAGAGCCTCTTATTTTGCCCAGCTACACGTTTGATGTAGCCAAAAATGAGTGATAGAGTCTGATTCAGTGGGTTGGCGAATTACAATGTAATTTAATTTGTAGGCTTGCCAGATCTATTATGTAAAAGAGATCACTTACCGAGAAAGAGTAGGATGATGAGAACTGGAAATGGGGACATTTGGGTTGCTTGGATCGACCCCAGGTAGTCTGGCCCCCCTATCACTGAGCCTCCCTTGCCAGAAGCCTTGGAAGAAACCTGAAAGATACGCAAGACACTGTACCCCAAGGTCCAAACTTTTAGCTGGGAGAAATAAGTTGAGTTTTAAATTCTGGTTCATATAAACAATGTGAATCCACATTTTGTCTCCTAGTATTTAAAAGGTTTAATGAGTATCTTATAAGTATGTAAATCACCCAGTGGATTGTCCCTTGAGCTGCTGAGAGTAGTGATACTTGTGAAGCAGAAGAAGACCCGTACGTTTGTAAAATTATTCCTTTAACAACAACAAAAATATATACGACAGTCAATCATTCTTTTTCTTCCCCTCCAGGAGACAGAGAGTAATGAAAGTGTCAAGGGAGTCATACAAAGTTTCAAATTTCTAGTAGCTTCCTATTAGAACGTCTTACTGTTATGTCCTGAGAACACAGCTAGTAAGCTCCATCCTGGTGCCCCACGGAGGCCTCTACTTCCCTTGAGTTGCTCTGTGTGTCTACAGGCTCGCCTCATCCGTGTTTGCTCGCGTGTCAGCAAATGCCTACTGCGGAGCTAGATTTTTGGCACAACTTAAAGGGACTTAAAGCCAGTTTCATTTTACAATGATGAATAGCTTTCCTGAAGAGTGGCAGATTATAAACTGTTCCCTTTAACTCCATGAAACTGCGGGAGCGGAGTAACTCCTTCCTTCCATCCACCCGCCCCACCCCCAGTAGCATCCGTCTGTCTGTCTGTCTCTTCAACAGACAGTGATGGAAGAGAAAATAAAGGTGGTTCCATGTCCATGTGATTCCTATGCTCATGCCATATTAGGGGCTTCCAGTATTTTCTGTAGTTTGGTCCTTGTAACAGCTGTGGAAGAGTGCTCTTATTCCCATTTTAGAGATAAGAAAACAGATTCTGGTGAGGTAAGTCACCCAAGGCCACACAGCTGATAAGTAGCCTTGGGATGTAGGAACCAGGTCTGCGCTGTCCTTCAGCTGATGCAGCCTTTGTTATGGTCCCCTTCTCACAGGAAGGAAGTGAAGGTTCTTTAGTTTCCAGTCATGAGCTGATTATTTTTGAAGTCCACACACAAAGGTACAGAGATTATTGCCATTGCTCATACAGAGCTCCCACGGTTTTTTCTCATTGAGCTAATCTAAGTAGGTTTGACCTCAGGAATCCAATAAAAATTTTTTACTTAAACGTTAAGTGCTTCCAGAGGTATTTCTTCTGTAATTGTAAGATTTGGGGAAAGAAATATGACCTGTTGTTTTAAATAGTGGAATTTTTCTTTAGCTTTCAAACCTAAGATCCAAGATAGCAATATTGCAATAAGGTCTTTGGCTGAGAATGAAACAAATGTTGTTAATTTGTGAGAGGAGTTTTTCACATTTACTAGCAACCGTTCAGCTCTTTGTTTGTTTTGTTTTGTTTCCAACAAGGAAAGGCACATGTTACCAGAAGGTGGCACTCTGAGAACATCATTTTGGTTTTCGTTTTTAGGAGTACCAGAGTACTCCTCTATGCTTTCTTGATTGGATGAATTGCACATTTAAATTATGATCTGAGTCTTTGTCATGCTTCTTTTTACATGCGTTTTTAAAAATGCTGTTTAAACATAAAACTGTTAGGAAAGAAAATGTCGTTTTAAAATTATCTCTTTAAAGAGAATAGAATGATCTGTTATATATTTCATAGGAACCTGTTTTATTGAGAAAACAGGTATTAATGATAATTATATTATTTGATTAAATTGCTGTGTTTCCAAGTTACACTGTTAAAATTCAAAACAAGGGGCACCGGGGAGTTAGAGAGGAGAAGGGAGTTGAGGGAAATTGGAAGGGGAGGTGAACCATGAGAGACTATGGACTCTGAAAAACAATCTGAGCGTTTTGAAGGGGTGGGGGGTGGGAGGTCGGGGGAACCAGGTGGTGGGTATTAGAGAGGGCACCGATTGCATGGAGCACTGGGTGTGGTGCAAAAACAATGAATACTGTTACGCTGAAAAACAAACAAATAAACCAAGGGACACCTGGGTGGCTCAGTGGGTTAAAGCCTCTGCTTTCAGCTCAGATCATGATCTCAGGGTCCTGGGATCTCGCCCTGCTCAGCAGGGAGCCTGCTTCCCCCCCCTCTCTCTCCCTGCCTCTCTGCCTACTTGTGATCTCTGTCTAATAAATAAATAAAATCTTTAAAAAAATAAAATAAAAAATCAAAATCAAATCAAATAAAAATCAAAACAAGCAGGAACATGTATCTTCCCTTTTTAGCCACATTCCAAGTACATTAACAAAAACATTTTAGAGAGTCATGCAGAAGTATAAAATTTCTGTATAGAACAATTTACAGCTGACATTTTTGATCTCTTAGTCATGGCTGAGTGCCACAAGTAAGCTAAATCAGTAATCTTGAAATTCCATGTTTAATTTTTTAACAACATTCTCTTAACATCTAGAAATTTTCTACAGTGCCCTGTTACATATATTAATAAATATACTAGTATCTTCTCACTATTATTTGGCCTGGTGATCAGTATTTCCAATGTGTTTTAGCACCTCTTCCTAACATATTGGTGCTTACTTAGAAAAGAACTTTTCTTATTTGTCGTTGGTGTCAGTGGTGATCACTGAGCTTGGAGTTAAAAGACCAAGACTAGACCTAGATGACATCAAAAGAAGTAAAAAGAATTTTATTTCAATGATATCTAGATTATATTTTAAAAATCTGTTTCTAAAGATTTTCATAAACCCAGTGGTTTTTTTATATGGATGTTTTATAAATCAAGAAACTATTTACTTTTTAAAAATATCAATTCTTAAGACTACCTCTTGGTTAGAAGTCTCATCTTGTGTCCCACGGCATAAAAGAAACTCTTTTAAAAACTTGACCATGTTTGAATAATGTTAAACCAAACAGCTCACAGTGGTACTTTTCTGTGACGAAGTGTTCAGAAATCCAGGCCTTCACAGTAGAGCAGTCTTGGCTTCCGGAGAGTTCGGGAAGACCATACCTGGAACTTGAGTGCTTCAGCGGGCAGTATTACTGTGTCGTGCCCAATACATTTCACCGTAGTGTAAGATTTTTATCAGAAACTCCTTTCTTCACCCCCAAACGCTTACAGTTTTATCTACAGTTGTAAAACAGGGTTTGTATTGTTTTATTACTGATAATAATAACATCTGAAATGATGATGATTTATCATTTTTTAAATGCTTCTTCTCCAAGAGTAAAAGGCCAACACAAGTCCTACAGTCGTTTCTCCCATCATCCTTCCTGTGAGTTCGCTGTTCTTGCCCCAGGCCTGCTGGGGGTGCTTGCCCTCCCGCTCACCCTCCTTCTCACTTCCTTCCCTGCCCCCCCTGCCCCCCCTGCCCCCCCTGCCCCCTTCCCCTCTTGTCTTCTCTCCTCTCTTTCATACTCATTTTCTGCTTCTCACGCTTTCCAACTTCGAATGAGAAACGAGCATTATTGTTATGGTTCAAGTCAACATGACTCTTACTAATTTAAGAGGCTAGTTAGACCTAGATTATGCAGGACTATTTTAAAAAAATATTCGCTTTAAATTTCGGTTAACCTTTGTTCAATTAAAAACATGTAATCTCCTAGTTGTGTAATATGAATACAAAGAAAGCTGGTACCTAATATTTTTGAGTTGGGTGTTTTTCATTTTTAGGACAAACATGTTCTACAAGTTGTAACTATTGAGAGAATGCTGGAAAGGCTGAAAAAATCAAATGAACTTTTGGAACTCATTCTTAAAGGACTTAATGAATATTTGGAAAAGAAACGTCTCTTCTTCCCCAGATTCTTTTTCTTGTCTAATGATGAACTTCTTGAGATACTGTCTGAGACTAAAGATCCCACTAGGTAAGTAACTCATATTATACATGGCCATGTGTAATATATATAAATGTAATATATGTAAACACATGGCTATGTGTTTATCTGTTTAAATTAATTTTTAAAATAAGGTAAAATCTAAATGTATATAATTATGTTCAAGAATATTCTAAATGTTATCAGTAACCAGTGTAATTATTACAAACATAATATCATTGAGGGATATTTTTCCACATGTGATACAAGTTGGGGAGGATTTCATACTTTATTTTCTCTTACAGGTTTTTCAGAACACTTCACTCTTCTAGAGGCTTGCAGTGACCCACACAGGGGGTCCCGCATTATCCTTCCTGGGTATCTCCCACTAGTTTTCTTGTTCATTCTGTTACAGTCCTTCCAATTCCACTATAAGAGAGGAGGCAGCCTCCTCTCTCGGCGTACTGTCCTCTTTGCATAAGATACTCTTTATCTCAATATCCATGAATTCTTTTACCTCCCGTAGATTTTTGTGGAAACGTGCTCAAATGTCTGCCCCTCAGGAAGGCTTCCCCTGACACTGAATTTAAAATGGCAACCGTGCCGGCCTTCCCAGCCGCCTTGCCCGGACTATCTCCTCTGCCCTCTTTTCCTTCAGCTTACTTTTTATAATCTGGCAAACTCGGTAATGTACTTACTTGTTTACTGTCTGATTTCTCCTAGCAGAATATAAGCTCTGTGATGGCAGAGATTTTTTACTTTTTTTCCCCCAATGCTGATTCTCAATTCCTTAGAAGAATGTGTATATTTAGTCTATAGCAGGAACTGAACGGATATTTATTAAATTCGTTAGTTTTGTGCCTTGTGCCTTCCAAGTCGGAGATAAGTAATCCAGACAAAAAGATTAATTTAGGCTCAGATTTCCATCTGAATTTTTATGCCTCTTTATTGCCTATTGACTGCAACTGGTTACTGGTAACATGCCAAAAAATGAGGACTTTAGCCCTTCCCATCTCTATTACAATGACTATAGTTGAAAACCTTCAAAGCAGTTGATCTAGCAAACTGTGAAGCATGTAAAGTGCTAAACCTAGTTCACAATTTGTAAGTAGTCTATGAAGATCCCAGTTGAAAAAGTTAGTTTTGTGCATTTGAAGATTCTTCCAATTAGTGTGTTATCTGTTAGTTAAGACGGGTTTGCTCCTTACGTTACTTTTAACAACTTTTAATTCATTGTGTTGGAAACAAAGCCTCACGGTGTCTCCTCTGTAGCTCTTATTATAATTATAGTTTAGCAGATCTTTTTGTGATTATTCAATTAATGATGACCTCCTACTGGACTGTGTAATCCATACAGGCAGGGATCATGTCTTTTGTTCCCCCTCAGTGTTTCATCTCTGACAGCATCGAGTAGGGGCCTAACACATAATGCACATTTATACGTTGTGAATGAAGATTGATACACAAAGAACACTGACAGATAAGGAATTGCTTTAATTTGATTAATTCTCTTAAACATTTTTCCCCCGACAGGGTGCAACCTCACTTGAAGAAATGTTTTGAAGGAATTGCAAAAGTAGAATTTACAGAAACTTTAGACATCACTCACATGAAGAGTAGTGAAGGAGAGGTTGTGGAGCTCACAGAGACCATTTCAACGGCCAAAGCCAGAGGCCAGGTGGAGAAATGGTTAGTGGAGCTGGAGAGAGTCATGATTAAATCCATCCACAAGGTACTTCGCTGTGTTTATCACTATTTCCAGTAAAGATGTGGAATATTAATGTATCATTGGGGGAACCTGCGTCTCAGTTGGCAAAGCATGTGACTCTGGCTCTCAGAGACCTGGATTTGAGCCCCATTTTGGTAGAGATTATGTAAAAAGTGTATCACTAATAAATGCGCTGTTTTGTTTTGTTTTGTTTTGTTTTAGACAGAAATTGAGTCGTGAATTGCCAGTTCAATTGTAATGGATAACTTAAAGACAGAGATATGGTCTATGAAATTAATTTCATGGCAATTCACTTGAAAAGTGGGATAAAATACCATTGAAACTACAGAAAACTTAGTTGTTAGCCATAAGTTCCATTATTTCTTGCAACCACATGCTGGTTCTTTCATTATTAATCCAACACACCTTGGTGTATAAAGTCTATGTTTAGTCTTGCCTTGAATGCATCTCTCTTTAGTTCCACATCAGTCTCCCTGCATGTATGTTTCTATAGTGAATCTTTTTGTCCTGTATATATACAAAATATGTACCAAAATGTTAGAAAATCACAAATACTTTCTTTAACAGTCACTTCATATTTTCCATGTCTCATAAAACACCAACTCAGTCATTTATAATTATTTTTATTAGTAGAAAATTTCAAGTCATGGCAAGAAATATAGATTAGTCGAGCACTTAAATTCATTCTTTCCCTGTAATGTGGACTTAACATTCAAGTTCTTCAGCGAGAATAAAAATCATGATTGAGTTGGGAATCTTGAGAGCAGGAATGAGAAGGAAATATGGTATGATGTCTTAACAACAGTTTTCACTGATTTTTCAGATTCTCTCACACATTATTGAAAAAATTCATTAGAATCTAAGTGTTCAGGGGCACCTGGGTGGCTCAGTGGGTTAAAGCCTCTGCCTTTAGCTCAGGTCATGGTCCCAGGGTCCTGGGATCGAGCCCCACATTGGGCTCTCTCCTCCACGGGGAGCCTGCTTCCTCCTCTCTCTCTACCTCTCTGCCTACTTGTGATCTCTGTCAAATAAATAAAAGAAGCGAAGCAAATTCTTAAAAAAAAAAAAAAAAAAAAGAATCTAAGTGTTCAGTGGATATCATGTGTCTAAGTGCTTCTTTCTCTTCTTAAGTATAGTTTTAATATCTGCCTGCATAATAGTTTTTAAGTAGATATAAAGTCATTTCTCCCTATTGTGCATTAAATATCCACGTGGATACAACTGGCTTCTTTGATTGAATTGTTTCTTATGATAACTTCTTATTTGTGGGACCACTAAGTCAAAGAGATGAGACTTCATAGGCCTTGATACATGTTGATAAATAAGATTCCCGTACACGCAGCTGTAAGCAATGTAGATGAATTCCACTTTGAGCACGACCCAGCAGTCTTGGTTATATGGTTTGTTAATTGATGTGCACAGTGATAACTCATTTTTTAGGCCTAATACTATTACAACTATTATTTTAAAATTTTTTATCAAAGCGCTTAGGAAAGTTATTTTGGTTGCTATTCCAGAGCGTTTAGAGGGATAGAAAGGAATTATGTAGGAAGTATAATCCCTAAATGTGTATGTATAAGTTTGTGTTACTGAAATATGTTACTCAACTGCAGCATAAAGTACCACAAAGAGAGATATGTGTGTTACTATGTTTTACTGTATGTATTTGCATTCTTTCAAGCATGCTTAAATTAAGTGAATTTGGGGTCACTTTAATTTAAAAAGTCACGTTCTTGGCATGTTTGCCCCTTTATTTTACTAGATTATCATGTGTATGTTATTTCCAAAATATATATAAATTCATATATGTATATATACATATATTTTATATGGCGCAAATAAATACATCTTACACACAATATTGTACAACTTTTCACAATCATATTTCTCCTCATCCAACTATGTAGAAGTTGTGATTTAGATTTTAATGCCTTCCTCTTGTTCTTTCCACACTTCCCATCTACCTATGGTACTTCCGTTCTAGAACGTGTGTTTACCCCTCCTTGCCATTTCTGCACAGCACCTTCCATTCTCCGCGCGCCTCCCATCCCCTTTCTGTGGCTCCTTCTAGCCTTTGAAACTTTCTTTGTTATCCACAGCAACACTGCCCTTCATCTCTGTTCAGCTCCATAAATATCTTGCTAGACTAGAAATCCAGAACGGTTCATACATCCTTTATGTATTTCTCAGAAAAATCTAATTTTGACAGTTTTCTCTGAAATCAAGCATGAAGGTGGGTTTCACCCCACAGGCAACATTACTATTTTTGGTCGATACACAGAAACGATTAGAATGTTTCTCAATACGCCTGGTGGAAAAAGTGGATATGTCAGTCCACTGAAAACATATGGAGGAGAAGTACATGAATTTGACATAAAACATGCAGTAAAGAGCATAAGTAAGACTTCTTGGCTTTCTTAGTACTTAGCTCTCCATAAATGAATTATACACCTGAGCTGGTCATCATCACCTCGGGCATCCAACTACAGATTAAGAAGTGAGGTCTGGAAACACGGAACGAACTTGAGAGGAATTGTGTGGTTTGCCTCAGTGTGCGTGTGTTCATCAGCCCATGGCTGAATGGGGATCTGATGCAGTTCAAAGAAAATTATTATCTATTTGATGGATTTGACAGATCTCATTTGGAATGACTTAAATTTATATTTCAAAATAAAACTGCTTGTGCTTAATCAATCCAAAAGCATCTAAGATATCTGTGGCTACATCTTGTCAAATGAATATTTGATGTAATATGGTGCACATAGATTGATCACGTATCAACAAAATAAAGTGCTATGTAATGTATTTTTTCGGTCACAGGTATATGGATAAACTTGAATTTAAATTGTCTAACCACTGCTTTGAGTCCTTGTAATTGACTAAGATGTAAAAAGTTGAACAGTATGAGTTAGTCTGTTTAGGAGGTCAGCTGTTCATTGTTTAGCTCACTCAAGTAAACTGTAAAATGATCCTTTGCATTTTTCTTACCAATTAGGTAATCAGAGCTGCAATGCTCGCCTATACACAAGATATGCGAATTAACTGGGTGAGAGATTGGCCAGGACAGACCGTACTCTGTGTATCTCAAACCTTTTGGACGATGGAAGTACAAACAGCTATTGCAACAGGACAAGAGGTAAGCTTTATTACCCCCAGGTTTTTCAGCATTTTTTCAACTACTACTATTGCCAGAATACACTAATTATAAAAAACCAAGTAAAGACAGTCCTCTTAAAACATCAAGGGTACTTGAGCCTCAATCCGGTACGTTTTTGTACCTTTAAAAATAGAATGGTAATAGAAGTAAGACACTTCCTAAACTCAGAAAGATGAGGAGGAAAAATAATGTAATTCTCTTTTCTGCTTTGAGTAAAACCACCCTATGAAGACAAAATATTGGTTGAATAATTTTGACTGTTTTCATTTTTATTCTTAATCTATTGATTTTTGAATATTTTGAGTTATTCTTAGTTTTAAATATTGTAATATATTAGTTATCCTAATTTAGTAATATTAACTGGATTTCTGTTAGTATTTAATAACAGAAACCACAATTAGCACAACATTCCTGTCCTTGAGAAATGATATCAAGTTGACAGATGCAATGTCTGATGACAACTGGAATGTAGTAGTCATAGATCTTTTGTTTAAAATCATGGAATTTAAATATATTTTTGACATGGAGTTTGGTATTATTGTCTTTAGCTCTAAGGTACTGTTGAATGCTGATAGTGTTAAGGTTTGAGAGAAACTAATATCTCTGTAACCAGGCAGACCCCATAGAGGAAGGAGCTGTGTGACACATGCTTAGTTCTGTCAAACTTAGCAACAAGTCATTTATTTCTATCCTGTAGAAAGGAATAAGGGCAGAGGGGAAATCAGGGTTTTCCCAGAAAAAGTCTGTCTTCATGGAACACAGGCCATTGGGGAACAGGGGTTTCCCTCACAGCAGTAAGCTCTTGGAGTTACTTGTGGGCTCTTGGCTTCAAGCACCGTATGTATTTTTCTTTTTGTTCAGTGAGTCTAGAGAATTCATTTTCTCTCTTTACTTTTAAGCTACCACTTGTCAACCTCCCCACACAGAGGGTTTCCTCTCTCACCAATGCAGGCTACCGCGGCAACGTGAGATTCCTGGGTCTCCCTCCTTGCTTGCTGGTCAGCTCTCCAAATCACGATACTAACTTTATCACTAGCCACTGTGGGGACATAGTCTGCAGGGAACAAAGAAGTAAATGTGAGCAGATTAGACAAATTTGTAGGCATCTTCCAAATTTCTTCCGTTTAAATGTGGTATTTATCAAACCTCTACTCCTCTGTCAAGTCCATGTTTTTATTTGGTCTCACTCTAAGCAACCTGCAAAAGGCAGGAGTTGATGTCCAGCATTAAATGTAAATGATACCTTTTTCAAGCTTCCAGTTCTCTCCCAAGCAGAATTTGAATCTCGAGGGACACGTAGTTCAGGTCACTCCCATGACCACGTGTCCTCTACTCAAAGCGATCTGCCGTAATTCTTATCACATTGCATGAAGATACAAAGAGGAGTTTTGTTTTGTTTATAGCAGAGATTGGGTTATTTACTGACTCATTTATCAGTCTATTCAGTTCTTCTCTGCTCATGTCACATGATGCAAGTATGGAGTTGTTCGCAGAGAAAGGGAGATGAGAACCTGTGCTACTTGAGGGTGATTCAGTGTCGCAGACTCAAAAGTTCTTAGCAAGTTACACCTCTGTTTGCTGCTCACAAGACTGCCCTCTTCTGTTGCATTTTATGGTGCTTTCATAGCTAAGGTTCATGATATGAAATTAAGCTTTGTATGTGTCCTAAAAAATTAATTCCTAGTCATCTGCTTGCGACTCCCCTGTTTCATGAAGCCTTTGATCGCGATCTGCGCACCTTGTGCCTGCTTGTCTTTCATCCGTGTTTAGGCCCTTCAAGTTCTGTAGCAGCAACATGAAAGGCTCACGTTTTAGTATTCTATAGCCCTGCTGGTGTTTTAAAAATTTAACATGTAGTTTTATCATGGGAGGCTAGCATATGTTCTAGGATTGTATGTGTTGATCATTTTTCCCCTAATTAATGTGCGGTTCATATTTGAAACTGATGACTTTGGTGGAGCTCGAGACTCTTGGCAGCCTCTTGGGGCACTGGATACTTCCACTTCCCGCAAACATCCCAAGTTGTCTGGAGCTTGATGTTACAGAAGCCCTATGTGTCACACCGTCATGCTCCCAAAGGACCTGTCTGATTTCTTTACGCAGTGAATGGTGATTGTGGAACCAGTCTGCATGAGGCATGAGAGGGACTGTAAAATGAATGAAAGAATTGCTGCTATCACCGAGCTCAGGATATGGCAAATACTGTGTGATTTTGAGTCATTGTATCATTGCATATGTAGAAGGATCTAGGTTTGATAAAAATATTTGATTTCAGATAGGGTTTGTTTTGGCAGAATGTAATAGTAGTTACCTTTAGATTCATCTGCTCACTCCCTGTGCAGAATGGTTCACAAAGAAGAAAATGTAACAGAAATGCTATCAATATCATGATTGTTTTCCCTATCTCTCTAATCTAAATTATCATTGATTCATATAATATTGTTCCTAAAGAACTCAGTTTATCACAGTTTGAAGTTAAATTTTCATTCTAAATCTGGTTTCCTAGTATAGGAGAAAACATTCTGCTCCTGTGTGTAGTAATAAATTCTTATGGACATATAATTTGTACTGTCAGGTCTAAACATTAAATTTTTATTTTATGTTTTGTGTTGAATTATAGGCTGTAGGAACCAGTAAGGTTCACATGATCCTCACTTTTACTGATGAGAAAACTAAGATGCGCCCAATGGTGTGGCTTAGGTTCTTAGAATCAAATTGGTTCTTACTAATTTATATGTTCAACATACTTAAATTCACTAATTGATTCCAAGAATTTAAACACTTACATCTACTGAAACATAGGTGGGACAGAAGTTTACGTTTCACTGCGTAGGAAGAGAATTAATAGCAATCGATCAGGTAAATAATATGATGGCAACAGTGTTCAAGCACCAAACTTTTGAAAAAATTACCTTCTTAAGAATAAAGATAGAATCATTCAAGGACTAAGGAAAGTGCCCCTTAGAGAAACAGTTTGCTGTTTGCCGGTCCTTTAAACTTTTTCTTATTCTTGGAAAGGCTTCCTTGGTCCTTGGAAATGCTTCCCAGGACCAATTACCTGGTCCTGAAGGACTGCGATGCACGCCTTGGGCCCAGTGTTTGTTAAATGTTATTGGAGTGGAGGACGCAACCACAGCAGCCTGCTGGGGCCTCCTGACCCTTCCCTTAAGCGTAGCGGTTCTCACTGACTCAAACTTGATTGTCATTATAGACCCTCTTCTTTTTTCTGACTTACTGATTCGGTTTACCCCCACCAAAAAACAGGTCCCAAAGCAAGGCTGGCTGTCAGAACTAGCGCAAGGCTGGCTGTCAGAACTAGCGTTGCTCACCGGCTCAGCAAGCTTACCCAGCAGTCCTGGAGGCCTGGTGGACCACAAGGCCGCTGGAGTCCGGGTCTCGGGGCACTGGTGCTGCTGAAGCTTCTCTTCCTACATCCTTCCGCTCTGCCAGTCTCTGGCGGGCTTTTCGGCACTGGGGATGAAGGCTGGCAGTGGCTTCAGACAGGCATTCTCAGGGCCCTCCAAATGTAGCGAGAAGCGCTGTTTCCCACCCTCGGCCTGTACAGCCGGTCCTGGGAAGAGCGATGATTGGCTCAGGTTGGGTCACGCCTCCTCCCACCCCTTGTGGGCCCCGCAGTGGGGCAAGGTGATGGACAGCTCCCGGGAGCGCGGAGCGGACCGCAGAGGAAATAGACCTGGGAGGGCCGATGAGTAACACAAACCACGTGCGTCCACTGCATCTGGCCAGACTGTCCTTGTTCAGCTAATGCTTTCCTAGCAAGAAAAACAAATTATTTTTAAATTAGGTCATAATGGGGAAAAATGTACAGAAATACCTTATTCAGACTAGCTCAAAATGTTTTTTGTTCAGAAAAATTCTGATTACGATAATTATATCTCATTTTCTTTCAGGCTCTTGAGCAATACTTGGAAAAATGTAACATGCAAATTGATGATATTGTGACTTTGGTCCGTGGCAAACTGTCCAAGCAGAACCGTGTTACTCTGGGAGCCCTGGTGGTGCTGGATGTCCATGCTAGAGATGTCCTCACGACACTTGTGAAAAAAAAAGTTAGTGATGAATCTGACTTCGAGTGGTTAAGTCAGCTTAGGTACTATTGGCAAGTAAGTGATATCACTGAATGTTATTGCGCGACAATTCCAGCTCATAGCTTTTTCATTTGTGCTTGCTTCCTCACATGGGGCATAGTGTCAGTAATACAGGATTTTTTGCTGATGGCTGACTATACCCACACAAGCATTCTCCAGACTAAAGATTAAGGCAGCCAAAGACTGTGTATCATCTGTACAAAAAACTGTATCTTTATCTATACCCAAATCCATACTCAAATGTATAAATACATATACATAGAGACACACACACAAACTGAGTGATTATTAAAAAATTACTCATTTTAAATGAGTCATTATGTTGGCTGAATCTGTAAAATATCAGAACTGGGCAGTTTAAAATTGCATTTTTAGATTTTTTTGATATATCTAAAGAATATTAAAAAATCAGACTTTTATTGTGATTTAATCACAATACGTTTCCTCTTGCTGATCAACTGAAGGAACTGTAAACACGATCGGGAAAGAAGGCTCTATCCGGACACCTGGAGGGGTGGTGACAGTGGTCACGACTGGGAAGGCAGGAGGAGTAGAACAGTTAGCACAGCGGACAAGGTGGGGCCAGCCGAGCGTGGAGGAAGCTGCTGAGGACGTCTGGAGACCCGGACTCAAAAATTCACCCTGTGTCGGGGGGAAAAATCTGAGCAGATTCACGTCTGTGAAAGGCTTAAAGGTATGGAGTGGGAGGAGAAAAGGTCAGGACCAGACCCCGGAAAATCACAGGAGAGGTAGTGGAGAAGAGCTCCCTGCGAGCAATTTTAAATGCCAGACCCTTCCTTTACCAGATTTATGACCTGGGCAAGTTACTTACTGTCTGTAAGTATCCATTTTCTTACCTGTAAAATGGCAATAATATAATATCCACTCTGAAGTGAAAATGAATCGAACAACTAATTAATAAATATAGGAGAACAATGAACTATCAGAGAATTTTTTTTAAATCCCCACTTATATCAAAAAGAATAAAATACCTAAAAACAAACTTAACCAAGGTGGTGAAAGACTCACACACTGAAAACTCTAAGATGTTGGTGAAGGAAATCGAAGAAGACACAAATAAATGGGAAGATATTTTGTTCTTGTGGATTGGAAAATTAATGTTGTTAAAAGGTTCCTACTACTCAAAGCCATCTATAGATTCAATGCAATCCCTGTCAAAATTCCAAAGGCATTTTGCACAGAAATAAAACAGTCCTAAAATTTGTGTGCAGCCATAAAAGGTACCAGAGCCAAAGCAGTCTTGAAAAAGAACAGCAAAGCTGGAGACATCAGGCTCCCTGATTTCAAATTATATTACAAAGCCACAGTAATCAAAACAGAATGGTATTGGCACATGGGTCAATGGAACAGAACAGAGAGCCCAGAAGTACACTTAGGCCTATATTTCAAATAATTTATGACAAAGGAGCCAAGAATATACAATGGAGAAAGAAACGTCTCTTCAATCATAGTGTTGGGAAAACTGAGCAGCCACGTAGGAGATCCTGAAACTGGGCCACTGTCGCACATCATACACAACAGTGAACTCAAAATGGATGAAAGACAGGAATGTAAGACCTGAAATCATAAAACTCCTAGAAAAAAACAGATGTTAAGCCCCTTAATTCAGTCTTGGCAATGATTTTTTTTTTTTTTTTGATCTGGTAACAAAAGCAAAACAAACAAGTGGGACTACATCAGACTAAAGGTGTCACCCAGCAAAGGAAACCGGAAACAAGATGAAAGACAGCTTCCTGAACAGAAGAAAATACTTGCAAATTGCGTCTGAGAAGTGGTTAACCTCTAAAATATATAAATAACTCCTACAACTCAATAACAAAAACACAAAGTACCTGTTTTGAAAACGATCAAAGGAGCTGAATCGACATTATTCCAGAGAAGACATACAGACAGTTAACAGGTTCACTAAAAGAGGCTCAGCATCGCTCACCGTCAGGGAGATGAAAATGGAAGCCACCGCGAGAGAGCCTGTCGCAGCTCTCAGAAGGAGCTTTATCAAAAGACAAAAGATAACAAACACTGGTAAGGATGTGGGAGAAAGAGCCGTTGTGCAGGGCTGCTGGGAATGTGACTTGTGCAGCCACTGTGGAAAACACGATGGAGTCTCCTCAAAAAATAAAAAACGGAACTGTCCTATAGCCAACAGTTCCACTTCTGGGTATTACCTGAAGAAAACAAAAACACCCGGAAAGGTATGTGCATGCCCACGTTTACTGCAGCGAGATTTCCAGTAAGATATAGCAACAGCCTGAATGTCCACTGACAGGCAAATGAGTAAAGAACATGTGGTAGAGGAGCGCCTGGGTGGCTCAGTGGGTTAGAGCCTCTGCCCTCCACTCGGGGCTGGTCATGATCCCGGGGTCCTGGGATCGAGCCCTGCGTCGGGCTCTCTGCTCAGCAGGGAGCCTGCTTCCTCCTCTCTCTCTGCCTGCCTCTCTGCCTACTTGTCATCTCTGTCTGTCAAATAAATAAATAAATAAAATATTTGAAAAAAAGAACATGTGGTATATATGGAAATGGGATATTATTCAGCTGTTAAAAATGAAATCTTGCCATTTGCAGCAATATGGATTGACCTTGAGGACATTACACTAAGTGAAATGAGTCAGACAAAGACAATATGATCTCAAATGTGCAATTTAAAACAAACCAAGCCCACAGATATGGTGCGCAGATTGGTGGTTTCCAGAGGCTGAGAGTGGGAAGGTGGGAGAAATGGGGGAAGGGAATCAAAAATTGCAAACTTCTAGACATGAATAAGTCGTGGGCGCGTAACACGCTGTATGTTGACTATAGTTAATAATACCATATTGCGTTTTTAAAGTTGCTAAGAGTAAATCTTAAAATTCTTATAAGAAAACTGTACTTACATGTGATGATAGATCTCACCTAGACCTACTGTGATTATTTTATAATATACATGAATATTCGGTAATTATGTTTACAGTTGAAATTAAAGTTATATGTCAATTATACCTTAATTTAAAAAGCACAAGCAAGTAAAGAGAAAAGAAAATACAGGAGAGAAAGGGAACAAATATATTTTCCACAGATACCTATGGAAAAAGTTGAAGCCAGTGACTTCAGATTTTCCAAGGAGATTAGATATTCAATTCTTCTACTGAATTAATGATGTCTGATTGGAATTTTTAAAGGATTTTTTATTTATTCATTTGAGAGAGCGAGAGCACTGGGTGGGGGGAGGGGCAGAGGGAGCGGGAGAAGCCGAGCAGGGAGCCTGACCCCGGCCACATCCCAGGACTCTGGGATCACGACCTGAGCCAAAGGCAGACGCTTAACTGACTGAGTCACCCAGCTCCCTCTGAAAAGTGAATTTTAAAGATGTTGTTTCTAACTTGACAGTTATTTGTTAAGGAGCTTGCGATTTCATATTACTTAAAATGTTGTTATTTAAATTAACTTCATTTTCTCTGATTTCTCCTAGGAGAATAATTTAGAAACAAAGATGATCAATGCTGGCTTACGGTATGGATATGAGTATCTGGGTAATTCCCCTCGACTGGTTATTACTCCGCTCACTGATCGATGTTACAGGTAAACTCACTAATTTAAGGGTCTATTGGAAATAAATTTCACCCTTAGACCACTAAATCTTTAAAAGAAAAAGATTATCTTCCACTTGGCAAATGTATCCTATGTTATCTTTTCCTAGACTCTTTTATTTTTTTTTTAAAGATTTTATTTATTTATTTGACAGACAGAGATCACAAGTAGGCAGAGAGGCAGGCAGACAGAGAGGAGGAAGCAGGCTCCCTGGTGAGCAGAGAGCCTGATGTGGGGCTCGATCTCAGGATCCTGGGATCATGACCTGAGCCAAAGGCAGAGGCTTAACCCACTGAGCCACCCTGGCACCCCTTTTCCTAGGCTCTTAATATGTTTCTCAACTTGATCTTCAATTTCTCTTTCTCTGCTGGCTTTTTCCTCTTAGCTCTGGAGATAAGTATTGCCCAATATTGCTATTGTTATTCACATTGTGCATTTCATCTTTATTCTTGAAACTTTCTCTTTGTTTTGGATCCTTTGAGGCAGACTGCTGTTTCCCCTGAAACACGGAATTTTCTAGATTTCTGTTTTCATGTGGTGGTTTGTCTCATGATTCATAGTTTCCCAAATGTTCAAGTCCACTTGCAGGCTTTAATAGCCTACATTCTGAAGATCCACAAGTCTGTATCTCCAGCCAAGGTCTCCCCTGTAAACTTGTGCTTCATGCTTTCTGGATATCTCCATTAGGTAACTCATGAGTATTTACACTGAAATTTTTTTCTATTATGCTTCTGAACAATAAAAGGGCTTTAACAACTTTAATCCAAGTTTGCATTTCCCATATTCCAAGTTGTCTCAAGAACGAAATTAAAGTGTTATTTTTTTCAGATGGTCGAAGTCCATTTAGGTCTAACATCAAAGCCAACATCTTTCATCCACTTTGAAATTCCCCTTCTCTCCCAGCTTGAGCTTGACACAAGCCCAAGACCTTTATCCGGGGAGGCAAGTGTGGTCAATCTTTCGTCAGTTTTTTTCTTCTTTTGTCAGTTTTATCCCTGTCCTTTGCATTCATCCCTCCATAGCTCACCCGTGGCTCCTCCAGTCTTGGGGTTGACGGAGGAGGGGAGAAGCAAAGGGAGAGGTGGTTTCATGGGTGACAAGTGTCTTGTGTGGAAACTATCTCTTGGCTGTTTAGTGTCCTCGATGAAGACACAAGCTTAGATGTGCCATTTATGTTGGTTCTTTGGAAATCCTCCCCACCCCACCCCGCTACCAGTCACCTGTGGAAAATACCTTCTCTGGTGGGTGCTGATGACTTGCTTCAGCCTCTCTCTGAGGTCAGCTACACACAGACACTCACCTTGGTGTCTTCTCTGGTGTTAGGTGGGCCTCCTCCACAGAGTCCCATTCAACATGACCCAAATCTAGCTTCCTTCTGGTGGGATCTAGAGCTGGTCAGTTGATAAATACACATTTATTTTGCCAGTAGTATGACTACATCTCTCTTACTGTCACTGTTTTCCCCAGCTCTGCCCTCAGGAATAGCTATAGACATTCTCTTGACTTGAAATATTTTAAGTCATAATTGCACTCGCCGTTCCTGTGTTACACAAACTCCAGGGGTCGGTCAGTGAGCCAAGGTTTCTGAAGAGTTCTCTAAAGCCCCTCAGGTAGTTTGGGAGAGGGGCAAGCTCATTCTTCTCTACAGAGGGACCGGAAATAAACAACACACTAACAGCTCTTTCCAAAGATCTTTAATCTTGACCTCTCTTTTACAAGCTTCCTAGCCACTTTCTGTATGCCTGGTGCTAGGTGACCAATGTCCCTATCTGTAAGATAAGATGATCTGGCATAGATTGCTCTATTTATATTCTGTTATGCATTTCTTATACCTGGTATTTATATTTTTTACCAAAACTTTATCATTGTCTTAACTCACCATTGCTTCTTCCTTTGCCTTCTTTCTGGTTTCATTTTTCTTCTTACTAGGCAATATCCTTTAGTAATGGTTTCAGCGAAGCTCTGCAAGTAGTGAGCTCTAACAGTCTTTGTCTAAAAATGCCTTTTTAGACGAAATATGGTCTTCATTCTTTTATTAAATGATAAGATAGCTAGGTATAGAACTGTAAGTGAACCTAGTTTCCCCTCAGGTCCCTGGAGATACTGTTCTCCTGGTGTTCATTGGTACTGTTCAGTTGTCTGTTACTGCGTTTCCTTTGTAGGTAATTTTTTTTCTATCGTGGTTTTTAAGATTTCCTCTTTATTGTTGAGGTTCACTGTAATGTAACTATATGTGGGTGAGTTTTTATGTATCCCACTTGAGACTTTTCAGTTCATATCTTTCTTCAATTCTGGTAAATTCTCAGCCATTCATTTTTACTTTTTTATTTGGGTGGGGGAGGGAGTGAGAAGGAGGGTAGAGAAGATGGGGAGAGAGAACCTTAAACAGTCTCCCATGCCCAGTGCGTGGACCCTGAGATCATGAGCTGAGCTGAAACTGAGTCAAATGTTTAACCTGCTGAGCCACCCAGGTGCCCCACAGCCAATGCTTTTTAGATTTTGCTTTTTTCCTGTTCACTTTTTTTTTTCTTTGTCTCTCAGCTTTTCTGATATCCCATCTTGGTCTCTTCCTGGGTGATTTCCTCCTATTTATTTTGTGTATAATTCTGCTCTTTATGTTTACTCTGCCATTTAATCTGTTAACTTTCTAAAAAGTCCAATAACTGTATTTTTTATTGCTAGATTTCAAGTTTTCTCTTTTATGAAACTGATTTTTCTCACAATTTTCTTACGTCTCTTGCTTTTTAAATTTATTTTAGAGAAAGAGAAAGTGGGTGGGGGGGAGGAACAGATGGAGGTGGGGGGAAGTCAAGCAGGTTCTGTGTTGAGTATAGAGCATGATGCGGGGCTCAATCTCACGACACTGAGACCACATCTGAGCCAAAACCGAGAGTTGGACCCTTAACCAGTAGTACCACCCAGTCGGCCCTGTCTATTGCTTTTTGTTTAAGATTTCATTAAATAAACCATCAGGAAACCCGAGTACCATGTATATGGTAATTCTCCCGCACCTCTGTCCATCTGCCACTGCAAGTCAGACTCTTAACTTTGATGTCTCTCTCTCTCTCTCTCTCTGTGGTTTTACTTATGAGCTCATTTTGGGAAAGGGTTGTTTTCTCAGCTGTGGAGGTGTCCATGTGGAGCAGTGTCACATTTATCTCTTAAAAGAGCTTTAGAGTTTTCTTTGGTCCAAAACAACATTTCAGTGTTCATTTCTCAGTTTGGGTTCATGTGCCCATGGATACTGAAAATTTTGGCCCTACCCCCACGAAGGGTTTCCACTGGGAGCCGCCATGAAGGGTGCGCTTCCTGTCTCCTCTGTAAGCCGCCATGAAGGGTGCACTTCCTGTCTCCTCTGTAAGCCGCCATGAAGGGTGCGCTTCCTGTCTCCTCTGTAAGCCGCCATGAAGGGTGCCCTTCCTGTCTCCTCTGTCTCCTCTGTAGTTGATCTTCGTCTTTCTTGAGTAGGCTGCTAGAGTAATTTCAGTTTCCATTTAGAGATAAACCAGCTTTCCAAGGCTTTTGGGTTTATATACGTGAATCCATTCCAGCTCTTCACCTTACTCAATATAAGAATTTTTCTGTTTGGGGGCATCTCTATGGCACCGTTGGTTAAGCATCCAACTCTTGGTTTTGGTTCAGGTCTTGATCACAGGGTTGTGAGACTGGGCCACGTGTCGGCCTCTGAGCTCAACACGGAGTCTGCTTAAGACTTTCTCTGTCTCTCTCTGCTCCCCGCGCCTCCTTGCTAGATCTCTCTCTCAAATAAATAAATCTAAAAAAAAGAAAAAAAAGAATTTTTCTGTTTCCGTGTGGTTGTAAATACACTTGCGTGTGTTTGTATGCAGATCCCAAAACAACACGCGCCTCTCTAGCTTTAGCACTCAATTACCAATGGCTTTGCATTCCCTCTTCACTGGTGATTTCTCTTTCATGCTTTTGAAATGGCTGGTATTTCAAAAGTTACTATTTGGACTTTTTTGTGGAGCATTTCTGAGTGCTTGCAGTTGCGGGGAGGGGTGGTTTGGCGTCAGCAGAATTCCCCATTTTGACCAGGATCAGCGTTGAATTCCAAGTGTGCTTGCTCTGATTCTGTCCTTTATAATCAGCGCTTCAGAAGTGAAATACAGTAACAGGTAAAGTAGGCCACCATCAGAGATTCTCAGAGGTTCATGGGAAGGAAGAAATTATTGAAGAGGAAGTGGCAAATTTGGCTCTCAGTTTAAACTTCTCCTCTTTCCATAATATATATTAAAAATGACATTATCTTATAAAGATTGCTTATTTCTTCTATTTCAGAACCTTGTTTGGAGCCCTCCACCTGCACCTTGGAGGAGCCCCTGAAGGGCCAGCTGGCACTGGAAAGACCGAAACTACCAAAGATTTAGCAAAAGCAGTGGCCAAACAATGTGTTGTTTTCAACTGTTCTGATGGGTTGGATTATCTGGCTTTAGGAAAATTCTTTAAGGTTTGAATTGACTCATTTCTTTACAAAATAACAGCTCAGAGAGGGAAGTTATTTATAATGAAACAGAATGTCATGCAAGTAAAAGACTTACTGTAAGTTAAGTAAAATAAGCACTATCTCTATTCTCCAGAGAAGTGGGGTTATTTCACAAGCTTACCGGAGAAGGAGCTCTACTCCTGTCTCCAGTGCCTGCTGCTGTGGGTCAGTATGACTTATAGAAAGGAGGGCTGTGCCTTCAGTATGTTGAGGCCGCTAAAAATTTGAGAACCACGACATCATGTAAAGACTGTGGGAAATCTAAAGTCTTTAATCTGTAGCTCTTATTATTAACCAGTTAATGATTCAGTAATTTACTTTTCATAGATACTTTGTAGTTAATCTTTTCTTGCAAACTTAAAATTCTTGTTGGGTTTTTTTTTTTTTTTCTTATACTGAGTCAGATTCCCACTCTACAGATTCCCATCTGTAAGATTGCAAAAGAAGAATTAAAAATGTAACATTCCTGTCTATAAAGCTGTGACTCATTGGTCATTTTAGCCCTTTGTTGCTAACTGGCTGTTATTCTTTAAAATGTTAGTTGGAACAGCTAAACATAGAATTACCCATTAGAGATTATAGGTTCTGTTTATTTATGTCTGTTTTTCTGAAAGATTCTGTAATTCTGATTTTTTAAGATTCTGTCATTATTTTCCAAAATTTCTTCAGAAAAGGTAACATTTAAAAAGAAATCCAAACTAACAAGAAATACATATACCAATCCTACCCTATACAGTAAGCTGTTCCTGGCTGGCATAGGCAAGGTTATTTTATAACAGATTGGGAATATAAAAAAAAAAAGTCTCTATATTTGTGATGCTGAAACAATTAGGATAAGATTTTAAAAGTCAAAATTATAATAACATCAAGAAAACATTTGAATGACAAATGACCATTTTAATCATACTCTGTAGTGATATACAACCTTGTTGTCATGATTTTTAAGAAAGAATAGTAAGTCAAAAAGAGTCTCTGTGTAGTTTAGTTTGAATAGCCATTATATTCCTAAACATTTAAGAAAAGTCTGGCACGTACTACTCAATTTTTGAATGATATTCTTAATTCCTTGATACAGCATATACTTTTAGTATTAAAGTTGCTTACTGATAAGTATATATTGGTTATATAGATACTTTGTGTGAGGATCATGCTGAATAATAGGGTACAGGATCAAAAAGACATGGGAATTGCTATTAAGAACCTCACAATTCTGATAACTATATGAATGTGTGACTCATAAGTATTTTTTGTTTTCTGTGGTTTCTAATCCTCTTATTATATGTAGAGATTAAAGTCATAGTAGCTAATAAAAATGTGCTATTCTTTGAAATGGACAGAATTTTCATTTAATTCGGTGTGGTCAGTAGATGGAACTGTGTACAAATCCAAGGTCAGCCCCTATTAGCTCTGTGGCCTTGTACTAATTACTTAACATCTAGTGTGATACAGTCTTAGTTTCTTTGCATCAAAGATACATGCATCATGCCTGAAACATACCAGCTACTCAGTGAAACACACACACACACACACACGTGTGTGTGTATATATACACACATACAATCTACAGAATGCAGATTCAATAAATATTGAATTGATTTTTTTAAGTAAATTTGAATTTGGCTGAGCTACTCAAGCTTGGTGGTCCAGTTTTCTTTAATGCCCAAATGGCACATATTTGTGGGTAGCTGTGAGTTAGAAGTACAAACTAGGGCCTCAAACTGTGTAAGTTGTCTATTAAGGGACTCAGACCACAAAATAGTCTCATTAGCAACAGACGTCATCTTATTTAGAGAATTATTACAATCTACTCTATGAAGTTCATATAGAAAAAGCAAACAGAATCATCTTGTATATAAAAAGCAAGAAAGACTTTGAGATTACGGGTATACATCTAAATGTCAAAAGATACACAGAAAGTAAAAAGCTATCGATCAAATGGACAGTTTTCCAATTGATCAAACTCCTTACTCCTGTAGAATAATGGATTTCTAAAAATAATAATAATATGCTGTCTTTAAAGATAAAGGTGAATAAGCAATTTCCTTGATAGGATATTAAATCCTTGAAAATATCAGGTGAAAATGCAACATTTCAATGCAATATTTAATCAGATAAAATTGAAAAATTTCATTACTCTTTTCTCCCAGGGACTGTTATCTTGTGGAGCCTGGGCTTGCTTTGATGAGTTTAACAGAATTGATTTGGAAGTACTGTCTGTGGTTGCTCAACAAATTCTTACTATCCAAAGAGGTAATGGACTGGTTTGTGTTTGCATTATGTCAGAACAGTAGAAATATGGAGGATGACAGATGGCACAAGTTGCATTTAAGTGTGGAATTGCTAAGTCATTTCATTCTTGATGACCCACAGGTATTAATGCAGGTGTCGATATACTAGTGTTCGAAGGAACTGAGTTAAAACTTGACCCTACATGTGCTGTCTTTATAACCATGAACCCTGGATATGCTGGGCGATCAGAACTGCCGGATAATCTGAAGGTACAGAAGGGCTAATTAGATCATCTGTTTCCTTTCTGTACTATACTAAGTTAATACGTAAAAAGAAAGGATACCCTCTCCTTGAATTTTATGCAAAATATTTGTTTTGGACATTGTATTTTAGAAAACTGTTTCAGAAAACAATTTTACTTTTTTAAAGATTATATTTATTCATTAGAGAAAGAGAGACAGAGCACAAGCAGAGGGAGGGGCAGAGAAAGAGAGAGAAGCAGGCTCCCTACTGAGCTGGGAGCATGACGTTGGGGCTTGATCCCAGGACACTGAGATCATGACCTGAGCTGAAGTCAGATGCTTAACTACCTGAGCCATCCAGGTGCCCCTTGAAAATCATTTTTAAAAGCTTTGAATACCGTTAAAAAGTGAATGAGCAAAGTGGATGCAACTTCCAAACTGACATTTAAAGACTGATAATTACAGAAAACTAGAAAATATAGGAAATACTGAAAAAGATACTCATTCTATTGCTTACTATATTGTATCCTGCAGTTTTAAATATCTCTTAAAAGGCAAATTTTAAATGGTAGAATCCAGCAGTTGTGAATGTTGTTGTTGTTTTTTCAGGTTAATATTATGAGAATTTTCCCATTGTTACAAACATAATTCAAACTGTAAATAAATTTACGGAACTGCATATTACTGTTGGACACTTAGGTTGCTTTTAGTTTTCCTTCATCATAAATAATATTGCAATGGGCAGTTTTTACTTGAGATTTTTGTCTTTTAAAATATTTCCTTAAATATGGTCATAAGACAAAGAGCTGTGTTGCGAAATAGCCTCCCAACAGAGGTTGAAATAATTCACAGCCCACATCAATTCTCAATTGACCTTTATACCCAACACTAATTTATTTTTCCTGATAAAAGAAGCAAAGCACTTTGCTAATTGAATAGACTAGACTCTTCACTTAAAAAAAAAAAAACAACAAAAACTTGATTATGAGAGAAATAGGACATTCCCCTGTATCTTGGGCATTTTTTTTTATTTATTGCATTTTATTTTTTTGCATCTATGGCTAGAGCATGGAGAACAATGTTGAAGAATAATGCAGTGGTAACTGCAGATCCAAAGCCAAGTCTTCCGACTCGAAGCTGGTCTTCCCATGTTAGGCTGACAGCTTCTTAGACTAGTTGAGGAATTTTTCTTTTCCACTGAAGACACTTTTGAAGATTTATTTATTTATTTATTTGACAGAGAGAGATCACAAGTAGGCAGAGAGGCAGGCAGAGAGAGAGAGAGAGAGGAGGAAGCAGGCTCCCTGCTGAGCAGAGAGCCTGATGCGGGACTCGATCCCAGGACCCAGAGATCATGACCTGAGCTGAAGGCAGCGGCTTAACCCACTGAGCCACCCAGGCGCCCTGAAGACACTTTTGATTCGACTAATTGCTACAATGCATTTCAGTATTTCCATTCCATGCACTTTTATGTATTAGATGAGATGTTTTAATACTTTGCCTTAGTGAAGGAAGGTATGATTAAAAAATAAAAACTGGTAAATCCTCTTTTATCCAAGAAGCGTTCTGCAGTTTTCATTGCGAATTACATTTGAGGAGCTATTTTTGTAGTAGTTTTTTGTTTGCCTACATTTTTCTTTTCTTCAGTAGTTCACTCTGAATACATAGTATTTGTAAAGGCAAAAACCTGTGACTAGCTAATCATATAAGCGGGAGCTATTGTTAGCGGGGTCCGTTCATGTGCTATGCAGAATGTGTCACAGTCTTATGGGCTATGCGTGTTGAAATGGCGTCAAAATACCCACCTAGTGGTTCTGTAGGTGATGCATCTTCTCCTTCAGGCCAAAAGCTGCTCTCAACTTCTCATAGCTTTGTTGTTCTTCCTACTGTGCAGTCTTCTTGGTTAGAGCTGCCACAGAACATCTGTTTTCAAGTACAAATGGAAATACCGAACAGTTCTGAAAAAATGTCTTAGTCTGAAAAGAAAGAAACAGATCTTCCTTAAAGGGGGGGGGGGAGCCCACAAAAAACAAACAACAAACAACTTACTAAGATGCAGAGAATGTCTTTAGAGTCGTCTTTGAGGCGTTCCTCTTCACCCAGTGACTCAGCCTGTCGCCAAAACCAGGCATTATCATTCTCGCTGCTCTTCCGTAGTCCCAGGCCACACATTCCTTCCATCCCCCCTCATTCTTCCGCTGTGTGTCTTACTGCAGCAGCTCACTTGTCTCCAGTCTCTTCCCTACGAAAATAAGCTACTGTGAATTCCCCATTATAATCCTACCGGTGTCTTCGAAGCAATCGAATCCTATAGTTTCCAGACTTAAGAAGCTATTGCGTTTTGTTGTTGTTGTTTTGCCTACAGAAAAAAGTTCAAAGTTCTTGGCCTGATCTACAAGAACCTTGGAACTCGGACCCAGTTGTATCTGTCCTGCCATCTCCCTACACCGATGTTTTCATGGAAATAGTCCCATTTTGACATCCTATACATCGAGATAAGATCTGCATAGTGAGCAATTGCTGAAGCTCATTGCTACATTAGAGATGCTGTGTTTAATATTAAAACTATTCTGAAGAATCAGTATTCGATAAACTTCTCAGAATAGCTGCATGTTAGAAGCCATGGTGAAATGGAGATATTCTAGATCTTCTAATGTCACAAAGTCAATAACCTGGTGTATAGCTTTTTACAGGGATAATGCTCGTGTTGATTACCTGTATCACAATTTATTCAAGCCCTGGTAAGATACCTGAGCTATACTCTTCTTTTAGACTCAAGAAAGTACGTCATTGGCTAAGCCAAAATCAAACTTAATTTTTTTAAGAGCACTAAATTACCTTTAAACATATTGCTATTACTAACAAATTATTTCTCACACCATATCCTATCAGTATTTTTCACATACTGAGAACCATTGAATTAGAATATTCACCTAAAAATATTCTGAGTGGGATGCTTTTCTCTGTGATCAGTGGGAATCCATGTTAAATCGATTCCCATTGGGTGATTCTGAGCAGACGAACATCATGATGACCCCATGAAATGTCTTTACCACTGTCCATTTTTGTTCTCTTGGCCACGATTTGTCTGTTCTGTGGTGTTCCACGGCCATATTGCTAGTGTGTCTGAGACACTCTGAATAGGAATTTGTGAAATATCTGATGTGATCAGGGGGAAACCTACACCACGCAGACCTGGATGTTCACCTGAAACTAACAGCAGTTAATATTGTCCTAGAAAGACCACACCACCCGAACCAAGTCAGGGACCCACTGACTGACCAGCTCATTCATTCATTCTTTTATTCATGAAAAGAAATAGTTGTTGAGAACCTTCCCTTTTAAAGAGGTACCATCTGTATAGTAATTCTCTTACATTCTCTTTTCCTCAAGTATGTAGCGGTTTCCAGCACTTGCTTAAGCTTCTCTCTTCCCAGTTTATTTGCTCAAGCTGTATATTTTTAACATTTTATTCTTTATTTAATGGTCACCATACTGAAAGAGCAGTCCTAAGCCTCTAGTTAGTAATTAACATAACACACTGGAAGGCTCTTGCTCAATGCCAGTCTTTTATTTGTTCTCAACCTGGAATAATCATAACAGATCAGTTAGGCAAGATGTCTTTTTTTCCTATTTGCCTTGTGTTTCAGGAAACTCAATGAATTCCTAGAAGATATTTACAAACTATCTGAACAAAATTACCCTTTTTTTTTTTTTTATGAATGCCTAGCTGTCTCAGTCACTACAGCGTGTGCCTCTCAGTCTTGGGGTTGGGAGCTCAAACCCCACAGTGGGCATGGAGCTCACTTTGAAAAAAAAATTGCCATTTTTCTCTTTAGTACACAAAGGTCCTGACTTACTGTATGAGCTATTGAAGTAGGCCCCGACACATACTAGCATTCTAAACTTAAATTTTCTTTCTTTCTTTCCTTTTTTTTTTTTTAAAGATTTTATTTATTTATTTGACAGCGAGAGAGATCACAGGTAGGCAGAGAGGCAGGCAGAGAGAGAGGAGGAAGCAGGCTCCCTGCTGAGCAGAGAACCTGATGCTGGGCTCGATCCCAGGACCCTGAGATCATGACCTGAGCCGAAGGCAGAGGCTTAACCCACTGAGCCACCCAGGCGCCCCTAAACTTAAATTTTCTTAAAGACTGACATGGTGGCTACAAATTCAAAAAGGTTGAAAATATCTCAAAATACCTTATTTATCTAACATAGGCTTGTTATTGGGAGTTATCTGATTAGCCTGCAGACTACAACTAAACAGATTCCAAGACAGCCTCGCTTGAAGCCTGGTCTCCCAGTAGCATGCATTTTCTCACCAGCCCAGATGAAAAGCTGAGCTTTTGGACATCCCAGCAGACTTGAATATATCTTCCCTATAACCTGTCCCTTCCCAAGAAGAATAGAGCATAAGTGATACTCAGCATGTGATTTAATAATTCACCCAAAATCTAAGTATCATGAATGTTTGTGAGTGTTCTCAAAGCATAACGTAAGGAAAAACAGTGATACAGAAGTTAATGATATTTATTATATAACAATTACAAAAAAAAACCCTTTTTTAAAATGTTTTTATCTATATGATCTGGATGTTGTAATCGAAAGTTATTGCAGAAAAGCTACACAGTCATAACACGTTAGGAAATACACAGTAGGGTTGCCTTACAATGGTCTTTTCCAAAATACCTTTTTTGCACTCCTCCAGGCTCTCTTTCGGACAGTAGCAATGATGGTGCCTGACTACGCCATGATTGCTGAAATAGTCCTGTACTCCTGTGGGTTTGTCACAGCCCGGCCACTCTCAGTAAAAATCGTGGCTACCTACCGCCTGTGCTCAGAGCAACTGTCCTCGCAACATCACTATGACTACGGCATGAGAGCCGTGAAGTCCGTGCTCACTGCTGCTGGGAATCTGAAGGTAGACAACTCAAGTTCTTTCTTACTCCAGAATTTTCTGTTCCTAAATCGTAGGACCCTGTGTCTTTACAGAGTTCCAGTAACTGGTTGGTTTCATCAGTTGAAAAAATCCAGCTACTGTACCAAAAAAGAGTTGCTCGTTTGCACATGTGAAAAAGGAAATTTTATGATTTGTAAAAACTTAGACATAATTCTTATTGATTTGAATTCTGCTCTGTAATTTTAAATGTTAAATATAGGTACTACCAAAGAATGAAATTCCTTGCTGCCGAGAAATATTTTGAAGGCTTTCAGTCCATATGAACATGTATAGCTTTAAAGGAAATAATGTATAATTAATAAATATATACAAATGTGCCAAAACATTATCAATTGATATAATTATGTGACTACAGCCCATTGTGGACTAGCAGTTACAGATTTGCAATATAATGCTTGCATCTTAAAATGGTATAAATCTATATGGATGGAAAAACTCCAAATATTTTAAGACTTCTGTAACTTTTCATTGAAGATATTTTTGGAGGTGTGAACTCTGTGTATTAGTTCTTTATGAAGCAAAGCAAGGTAGGCTATAGTTAATAGCAAAGTGGAAAATGTGACCTTGGAGTTTATAAAATTTTTATGTTCATGTTTTATAGAAGAAAGGATTTTAAAATATATTCTACATGATTAAGAACAATGACATGCATTTTTATCTTCTGTAATAAACGGTACTGAGAGTTCTGATACATAGTGGTGATATTCCATTTCACATTAGCCTAGAAAAACTGCATGTCATTGTTTTTTGCAATAAGCCAATGCAACTAGAAGTAACAATTTTTATTAACTTAGCGTGTCAGGATTACACTGTGCTCAGATAATGGGAAAGATAATGCATTGTCTAGTGTATGTTATCACTGACATCTTGACTGTGGAATTGAGCTATTAAAGTTATACAGCAAATGAATCCTGCAAATGAATCCTTTCATTCTTTGTCAAAAGCTAATTTAGAATTGTTGAAAGTGTTGGCTTGAATATTTTGAAGTTTGTTTTTATTATATCAAGGAACAATTTAAACATTTGCTTTAAAATGATAGCTTCTCAAATGACAAAATAGACTTTCGACACCTCATAATTTAGGTGTGGTTAGACTGATCCAAAGACACTCTATTGGCAGGATGACCTTTGGCATTAGGTTCTCTGAACTTGACTGCCGGAACCACTGACTTTGTAAGGATGAATCCAGTTAAGTTGGAACATGGAATTTTTTAGGCAGAAAGATTCTAGAGGGAAGGAGTGGGGGTTCTGGAAAATTAAATGCATGATGGTAGGAGAAACTTTGGAGTGAGGTGTTGAATAAAGTATTGAAGTCAAGAGAAATAACTTGAAATTCATATTTTGTGAACTCTGCACACCTTATTATGGGCCTGAGCAACAGGTTCAGAGTTCAACCAGGTTTTTAGTAAACTTTGGGGTTACCACAAGTGTTTTGGGATTTTTTCAAAACCTAAAATTATTAACAATCCAATTAAATGAAAATAAATGAGAAAAGTTTTATGTGGGTTTAAATTGTCTTTGGGGCCTATGTGTGTATACGTGTGTGTGTGTGTGTGTGTGTGTGTGTGTGAACATGTAGGGGGCATACTTAGCTGATGGCAGTATCATCATGAGTATATTTTCTTTTAGCTGAAATACCCAAATGAAAATGAAGAAATTTTGCTGCTTAGATCTATTATTGATGTAAATCTGCCAAAATTTTTGTCCCATGATTTACCACTCTTTGAGGTAAGGATATTTGTCATTTTGGTGTATCAGAATTTTTATAATAATGTATTTATCAAATGTCCAAGTTTGCAAGTCCTTATGAGAAACTTCTACAGAAAATAATGCTATGGCACAGAGAAACATAGATCATTCCATGTTTTACTCGAAGTGTGTTTAGTTCTGTTGTTTTAGGTGACTTTCAAGAAGCTGGGATTTTTAAATTGTACTTTTTTAAAACTGTGCAATGTAAATAAGCACACAAAAGTTACAAAGTCTGCTTGCTGATAAATTGCACTAGAATGTAGGCTCCTTGAAGGAAAATAACGGGTCTAACCCACCACTGAACCCTTTGCACAGAAAAGGTACTTGACAAATGTTTGTAAAATTAAAAATTGAAGAAATTTATTAAAAAGCTTAATTTCTTGGGACACCTGAGTGGCTCGGTTGGGTAAGCATCCGCCTTCAGCTCAGGTCACGATCCCAGGGTCCCAGGAGGGAAGCCATGTATCTGACTTCTTGCTCAGTGGGGAGTCTGTTTCTCCCTCTGCCTGCAGCTCCCCCTGCTTGTACTTTCTCTCGTTCTCTGATAAATAAATCAAATCTTTAAAAAAAATTAAGTAATAAAAAGCCCAATTTCTTTAAAAGAATGTACTGGCTTTTATGAAATTGATATTTTTCAGGATGATCTAAAGGGAGAACTAAGTTTAATAATATGGTGTGCTGGTATCTCTCTGATTTCTGCCTCCGTCATTACATGGCCTTCCCTGGGTGTATTTGTGTTTGAATCTTCTTCTCCTTTCTGTTATAAAGACACCAGTCATTGGA
Organism: Mustela putorius furo; assembly: GCF_011764305.1. NCBI lineage: Eukaryota > Metazoa > Chordata > Mammalia > Carnivora > Mustelidae > Mustela > Mustela putorius. Next base: position 2,279,014 of record NW_025421341.1, on the reverse strand, counting down.
CTTAAGGCCCAGTATAACCTTTTCTTAATTTATCTGATTATATCTGCAAAGATCCTATTTCCAAATGAGGTTACGTTTTGAGGTTTTAAATGGGCATGAATCTTTGAAGGGCACTAAGCTGATTAGCCACCACAATGATTAAAATACCTTTGAAATAATTTTTGTATGTTCATTGTTTTAACAAATCCAGGCATTCTTTTTTATCTTTTCTCTACTAAATTGTCTTTGTGCCTTTGTTGAGAATGAATTGTTCAAGTGTGTGGGGGTCTCTTTCTGGGCTCCCCATTGTGTTCCATTGTTATATTTATCTATCATTATACTACTATGAAACTGTCTTTATAATAAGCCTTGAAATTAGATCATAGTTGTCTAACTTTTTAATTTAGAAGTATTGTAAAACTGTAAAATTTCTAGAAGAAAACGGGAGACAGCTCTTGTGACTTTGGGATACACAAAAATTTCTTAAACACAGCACCGAAAGCACAACACATAAAGCAATAAATCGATAAAATAGGCTCTTCAAAATTTAAAAAGTTTCCTCTTTGAAAGGCACTGGTTAGAGGATGAAAGACAAGTTGCAAACTAGGAAAAATATTTGCAAATTTAGATTTATGATGAAGGACTCGTATTCAGAATATTTAAAGAACGGTCAAAACTTACCATTAAAAAAAAAAACATTAAAAATAGACAAAAGATTTGAAGAGGGACTTCACTAAAAGACATACACATAAAGCAAATAAGCACATGCAAAACATTAGTCATCAGGAAATGCACATTGAAGAAGCCGCAGTAAGACAGTGTGACGTACCTATTAGTGTGGGTAAAATTAAAAAGACCAACTCAATGTGCGAAAGGAATCCATCAAAATCCTTGAGGAGAACACAGGCAGCAACCTCTTCGACCTCTGCCGCAGCAACATCTTCCTAGGAACAACGCAAAAGGCAAGGGAAGCAAGGGAAAAAATGAACTATTGGGATTTCATCAAGATCAAAAGCTTTTGCACAGCAAAGGAAACAGTTAACAAAATCAAAAGACAACTGACAGAATGGGAGAAGATATTTGCAAACGACATATCAGATAAAGGACTAGTGTCCAAAATCTATAAAGAACTTAGCAAACTCAACACCCAAAGAACAAATAATCCAATCAAGAAATGGACAGAGGACATGAACAGACATTTCTGCAAAGACATCCAGATGGCCAACAGACACATGAAAAGTGCTCCATATCACTCGGCATCAGGGAAATACAAATCAAAACCACAATGAGATATCACCTCACACCAGTCAGAATGGCTAAAATCAACAAGTCAGGAAATGACAGATGCTGGCGAGGATGCGGAGAAAGGGGAACCCTCCTACACTGTTGGTGGGAATGCAAGCTGGTGCAACCACTCTGGAAAACAGCATGGAGGTTCCTCAAAATGTTGAAAATAGAACTGCCCTATGACCCAGCAATTGCACTACTGGGTATTTACCCTAAAAATACAAACGTAGTGATCCAAAGGGGCACGTGCACCTGAATGTTTATAGCAGCAATGTCCACAATAGCCAAACTATGGAAAGAACCTAGATGTCCATCAACAGATGAATGGATCAAGAAGATGTGGTATATATACACAATGGAATACTATGCAGCCATCAAAAGAAATGAAATCTTGCCATTTGCGACAACATGGATGGAACTAGAGCGTATCATGCTTAGCGAAATAAGTCAAGCGGAGAAAGACAACTATCATATGATCTCCCTGATATGAGGAAGTGGTGATGCAACATGGGGGCTTAAGTGGGTAGGAGAAGAATAAATGAAAGAAGATGGGATTGGGAGGGAGACAAACCATCAGTGACTCGTAATCTCACAAAACAAACTGAGGGTTGCTGGGGGGAGGGGGTTTGGGAGAAGGGGGTGGGATTATGGACATTGGGGAGGGTATGTGCCTTGGTGAGTGCTGTGAAGTGTGTAAACCTGGTGATTCACAGACCTGTACCCCTGGGGATAAAAATAAATGTTTATAAAAATAAATAAATAAATAGATAGATAGATAAATAAATAAATAAAAAGACCAACCATAACAAATATTAGAAGTGTTATACACTGCTAGAGTGAATGCACAATAATACAACCACTTTGTAAAGCAGATAGTGTTTTAAATATTAAACACATAACCCCCATATTATCCATGTTTTCCAATCTTCAGTATTCAACCAAGAGAAATGGAAGTAAGTCATTTGTCCACACAAAGAGTTGTATATAGTGTTCATAGCAGTTTTGTTTGCAATGGCCCCAAACTGGAAACAATGAAAGAAAGTAGCCATCAACAGGGAAATGGATTTGAATGTAATCCTTGTATGCAACGAACTATTAAATATGGTGTCACGTGTGGGAATCTCCACATCTTTACGCTGAGTGGAAAGAAGTCACACAGAAAAAAAGTGGTACCTGTAATGGGTAACTTCATCCATATTCACTTCTAGAGAATGCAAATAAAAGTAGCAACAGAAAGCAAATTAGTGGATTCCTGGTGGGGGGGGGCAAAGAGAGAAGGGAGGGAGGGCCGCGAAAGGTGACCAGGTGACTTCTGGGAGACACATGTTGATTATCTTGAGTGACCGGATGACTCCACTTACCCAGTTGTAACACTTTAAATATATAGAGTTCATTGCATGTCAGTCATACTCTATAAAGCTGTTAAAACTACTGTTGAACTATTGAATGGCTCTATTTCCATCAATATTAATCGCGAGGATGGGAAGACTTTCATGATGTGTGTGTGTGTGTGTGTGTACGTGTGTGTGTGTACGTGTGTGTACGTGTACGTGTGTGTACGTGTGTGCGTGTGTACGTGTGTGTGCGTGTGTGTATGTGTGTGTGCGTGTGTGTGTACGTGTGTGTACGTGTGTGTGAACGTGTGTGTACGTGTGTGTGTGTGTGTGTGTGTGTGTGTGTGTACGTGTGTGTGTGTGTAGAGAGAGCGAGGGTATCAGATATGTAATATAAATCCCCAAATCCTCTGTCACCAGGGAATCACCTCAGATTTGTTTCCTGGTGTGAAATTACCAAAACCAGATTACAATGATTTGCTCGCAGCTATCAAAGACAACTGTGAGTCCATGAATTTGCAACTGACCAGATTCTTTTCCGAGAAGATACTTCAAATATATGAAATGATGATTGTGCGTCATGGTTTTATGATTGTCGGGGAACCATTTGGAGGAAAAACCAGTGCATATCGCGTCTTAGCTGGAGCACTAAATGACATCTGTGAAAAGGTGAGTGTGTTATTAATGCACTAATTTATTCATAATCGGCTTTGTGCAAGATAGTGTACAGTGATTTACTTTATTAAGATTTTATTTATTTATTTGCCTGTGTTCTCCTCAAGGATTTTGATGGATTCCTTTCGCACATTGAGGTCCTTCATCCATTTTGAGTCTATTTTTGTGTGTGGTGTAAGGAAATGGTCCAATTTCATTTTTCTGCATGTGGCTACTTGAAAAAGAGAGAGATCACAAGTAGGCAGAGAGACAGGCAGAGAGAGAGGGGGAAGCAGGCTCCCTGTTGAGCAGAGAGCCCGATGCGGGGCCCGATCCCAGGACCCTGAGACCATGACCTGAGCCTAAGGCAGAGGGTTAATTCACTGAGCCTAACAGGTGCCTCAGAATGTACAGTGATTTTAAAAAATATTTTAATGTCGCAACTTAAAAATCAAAGGGAAAAATGAGTCAAAAGACAATAGTACTAGAAAGATCATATGAAGTAATTACCCTATCTATCATAGGTTTGCATGTCAACTTTCTATTTCTTTTCAAAAATTTTTTTTATTTATGAAAGTAACACATGTTGTAGAAAAAAATCTGAAAACATGAAAAGCCTGAAAGCTTTTTTTTCATACTTTTAAGAGTATTTTTATTTTCTGAATGGTTAGATTTGTAAGGCAAAGTTCTGTGATTGGTTGCTCGTGGTATTGAAGTGAATGTGTGCTTTGTGTTATCTGAGTCACACATGTACACACAAATGCAACAAAAGATTGCATAAGACTTGGATCGTGAATAATACGATCATTTATTTAAAATTGGCCTACTTTGACATGCTAAAGGAATGAGGCTATTTTTAATTCTGCAACTAATACTGTATTTCTGTTTACTTTTTGTATTTTGAGTAGTTTTCACTTCATATATTTCAGTGTATGTAGCCAAATGGTATTTGTGATCATTATATCTTGATTGTGGAGTCTCACTAGCCTTGCTGCATTTTTGAGACAAAAGTCTTGCCTTCGTGCAACAACTTCCCTGACTCAGATGGCGGAGCTTTCCCATACCTCCCCGTGGAGAATGATGCATCGTTATCCCCTTGGTGGGCACAGAGAAGAATGAGAAGACGACAAGCTTGTTTTACTGTCTAGTGTTATTATTCCACATCTTTTCTTGAGTTCGGTTTTTTGTGTCCCAAGCCCTGGGGGTGTGGGCAGAAGGCAGCGTTGGGAAGAGTTGCACTTGTTATGTTATATATACAGAAAAAGAAACGATGACAAATAAGAGAGCACAGGGGATTTTAGGGCAGTGAAGCTATTCTGTATGATACTGTAATAATGGATAAGTGCCGTTATGCATTTGACAAAACCTGTAGAATGTACATCACAGGAGCGACCCTTAATGTCAGCCAAGGACTTTAGTTAATAAGAACGTATCAGGGATCCCTGAGCAGTGCAGTCAGTCAAGCGTCTGGCTGTTGGTTTTGGCTCAGGTCATGTTCTCAGAGTCGCGAGGCTGAGGCTGTGTCGGGCTCCCCACTCGCTGGGAGTCTCTGCTGGAGATTCTCCTTTCCCTCTCTCACTCGTGCTCTCTCTCTTTCTCAATAAATAAATAAATCTTTAAAAAGATAATAATGTATCAATATGAGTTGATCATTCATAATGATATACCACCCCACTGCAAGTCTCTAATTATAGGGGAAATGGAGGGGGATCTGGGGGCCAGAGGGAATATATGTGAATCTCTGTACTTTCCACTCAATTTCTCTTTGAACCTAAAGCTACTCTAAGAAAATAACACCTAGTAGTTAAAAACATAAAATCTCATGCCCTAAGTGTGTTAACATCTTTTGTAGAATTCCCAGCTTTCAAGATTCTGGTCAAAATTGACAACTTATGAATATTACCTTTTTGATTCTGTGAGAATGGAACAGGGTTGCCTATATTTAGATCTTTTCATTTTCTCTCAAAGAAGGTTTGGTAGCAGCAGTCAACCCGTTACAGCCCATAGGCCGTATTTGGTTCCAAACCTATTTTTCTAATGCCAGAGAACTTAGAATAGTGGTAATATTTTTTAAGGGTTATAAAAAACAAAACAAAACAAAGAAACAGAAAGAAAGAAAAGAAAGAGAAATGGAGAAGATATGTGACCAACTATATGTAACTCGAAGAGCCTATATATAATATGTACGTACCATTTGACACTTTACAAAAAGAAAAAATTTCCAACTCTTCTTTCGTAGTTTCAGGTTTATAGCTTTTTGCTAATTTGTTGGCAAGTTTGCTAATTTATTTGCAACAATAAATTTGCTAATTTATTACTGAGTATTTCATGAGTTTTAAATACTATCATAAGTGGTATTTGTAAAATTTTATTTTTTTAGTTGTTTAGCCCTGTAGAGAAAATACAACCAGTCTTAATAAACTGACTCTGTCTGCTGGAAATTTGTGAAATGCACTCCTTGCTTCTGGTAGTTTCTTTGCAGAATCTAGGATTTTCAACATATCCAATCATGTTTTTTATGAATAAAGACAATATCCTTCTAAATAAATGTGCTTCCATTAAGGGGTTAATGGAGGAGAACAAGGTTCAAATCACTGTGTTAAACCCCAAGTCTGTCACCATGGGTCAGCTGTACGGACAGTTTGATGTGGTGTCGCACGAGTGGTCCGATGGCATCCTGGCTGTCAGTTTCAGAGCGTTCGCTGCTTCCACTGTGAGTACCAGAGCTCTATTGCGCACGTGCAGAAAGACTGTGAGCTCCTTCTGATGAATTTCGTTGTTTTTTCTTTTCCAGTTGTTTCAGACAATATGTCCTTACTTTGGTGTTCTTTACCCACCGAGGGACTCAGCTGACCATGACTCTTTAGTTGGTGTAATAATAGAAAAACGTCAAAGCTCAGCTTTGCTCTGAGTGGCTCAAGGACCTCAGGCAATGAGTGTAACATAAGAATTGGCTTTCATGGGACGGAGATCTTGCCCGATATCAGGCTTTACTAGTAATTTCAAGGATAAAAGTAATTACAGGTCAGATTGAGATGGGAGATCATTGATAGAACTTCTCAGGTTCTTTTTTTCACAGTAGATGCCCTCTGGCCCAGATTAACACACGACATCTCTACATAATATATGTAGTCGCATTATTTATGCAGAAATAATGACAAGATATCTCCCATTTTATACTCAGTTATATAGCATACATTACATTTTTCCGGACGTTTTGCCCCATTAATAGTCTCAGAAAGGTGAAGGAGCTGACCCAAAACCAGACAGTGGACAAGCAGTAAAGCCAAATGACACATGAGGTCCTCCAGGCCGCAGAGCCCCCATCTCTGGTACCTGGCCGTGTTGCCCAAAGTGAGGGTTAGCAGGCATGGGAAGCCAACAGGACTAGGGATCTTCGGTCTTGAGGTGATCTCTGAGCTATGAGCTCTTCCTTGCTCCCGGAGCCTGGCCAGAGCTGGCTTCTGAGTGTGGGTGTGGAGCAGGCCCAGTCTGCGGCAGGTCCACGGTCCTGCAGACTGAAGCAGTTGGCGACAGGGCCTCGGAAGGTGTTAGGATGGATTCAGACCCCTCACCTCTTCAACCTGAATCCACATTTGCTGAGAGGGAACCAAGGCATCGTCTGTGTGCACAAAAAAGCAGATTTTGTAAGATCTGGAAAGGAGAATTCGCTGTTGCACTCCCCATGAATATCTGGCCATTCCTTGGGCCTCATCGAACATTTGCTGTTGTTCAGGCAATGCGCAAATATTGTCATGTTTATCATCGTGAGACTGAACCTTAGACTGATATCCTGTATCACCACGAAACCATTCAACCAAAGCGGGATATGTGTGTGTGAATTCATTCAGCGGAGGGAAGAAAAAACTTGATTTGGCACCCAAGAGTAGTTAATCTATATGAACATAATACTGCATAGAATCAGATACTTTGAATGAAAACTATCTTCTCTGGCAATTATGTTTTTTTACTCATAATGCTTTCTAAAACATGTTACATATGAGTCCAGAAACATTAGAAAAGATGAGATTTTGAGAAGATGTTATACTTCGGTCTTGTCCATGGCGTATATAGGCTTCTTCGGTGACTCTTCCTATCTCTCTCTCTCCATAAACACACACACACTTTATTCAAAAGATGCCCTTACATATTTTTTTAAAGATTTATTCATTTATTTATTTGACAGACAGAGATCACAAGTAGGCAGAGAGGCAGGCAGAGAGAGAGGAGGAAGCAGGCTCCCTGCTGAGCAGAACCCCCCCCCCGTATGGGTCTTGATCCCAGGACCATGGGATCATGACCTGAGCCGAAAGCAGAGGTTTTAACCCACTGAGCCACCCAGGTGCCCCTGCCCTTACATTTTTATGGTGAAAATAATTTTAGGAGTTACATTTTTAAATTTTGAAACATTATTGGACTGTTTCCTTATATATCCCTACTAATTTTTGTCCTTTATTCGTCATATGCTTAAACCAGACACCAGATAGGAAATGGTTAATCTTTGATGGACCAGTAGATGCGGTGTGGATTGAGAATATGAACACGGTGCTGGATGATAACAAAAAGCTGTGTCTGATGAGTGGGGAAATCATTCAGATGTCACCACAAATGAATCTTATTTTTGAACCAATGGATTTGGAAGTCGCTTCTCCTGCTACTGTAAGTTCTCAATTTTGACATCTGCTTATAAATTTGAAATGCTATAAGTGATTTTATTGCTTAGTAACCTTGACTTTGAAAGAAAAACATTAGTAGAATTCATTTTAACAATACTCCGATTCTTTAAGAACAGACCTATCTGTTGACCTACCATGACACATCTGAGAGTCAGGGATATTTTCTTCTTTCTTTAAAGCCATGGGTAAATTCATAAACAAAAATTTAGATCATGAAATTACATAAAATTAAACTTTTTTAAAAAGAATTTTCTGAAGGTTATAAGAAACAGATGTACCAAGTCATATTTCTTACAGAAGCATTACCTTGATGGTAAACAATTATTCTTTTTCCAGGTTTCCAGATGTGGTATGATTTACATGGAACCTCACATGTTAGGCTGGAGACCATTAATGTTGTCTTGGATAAATCTTCTACCTGCTGCAATTGGTTCCATGCAGAAAGAATTTATAGTAGGCTTATTTGACAGAATGGTCCCAGTTTCTGTTGAATTTATTAGAAAGCATGCGAAGGTAAGAGGCATCAGAATTGTAAGACTTGAATAAATGGAAAATCCAAATCAGCCAAATATATTCTTTTGTCTATTGTTAATACCAATGCTCAGATATTAAAATAATTTAATTGGCTTAACTAAAACCTTTTCTGATTAAAGTAGAAAGATTTAACGAGGCATTTTAGGGTTTGAATATATGGATGCTAATCTATTCCCTTCAAGAAAAAAAAAAATCTTAAAGGTCCACCTAACCACATCTGGGTGAAAATATCCTAAAATGTTCTCTCTCATTTCTCAGCGACTATTATATTTTAGTTTCCATTTTTATAATTTTTTTTTTGTTTTTTGAAGTTCCTAGAATAAAGCTGTCATATTTTATCATTAGCAAAAGGCTGATTTTTAAAAGTAATTCATTTATGACATCTGACGAATGAGGTAGTGGGTAATAATGGAGGAATGCGTTGTTGCTTCAGGCAGGCTAAATGGGGAATCCGCTCTATTTAGCATGAGCGCATCTCCTTGTTTAGAGATGACTGGTGTTGGTTAGAAAAACCTGGGATTCAGGGAGGAAAGTCAGTCCCTGGTAGAAGACTGAAAGAAGTCCAAATCCATTTTTCTTTCTTTCAGTGTATCCAGGGGATTGGTGCAGTGGGGAAGGTACAGTGGGGGAGAAATGACAGCCTGAGTGGGGATCTCCTGCCTCTGAGAGTTGATGGAGCTCCAGCCAGGCTCTTAAACCCTCTCCAGCTGGAAATTGTGGGGAAAATATGCTTAATGTCTGCTCTGGGAGATGTCAACCAAAGGTCTTTTAGGATGACTTTGGCTCTGGAACAAATGCAGGAACACAGGCCTGGTTATTTCTCCTGCTGTTGGAAATAAAATAGAAAAGCTCAAGACACAAGTTTGGCTCAAGGTACAGATAAGGAAGGTGGAATTTAAAATCCTGCCAGTGGGTATTACCTAAAGAGAAAGAAAATTAAGAGAGCAAAGAATAGTATCCTGGGTGCTGCTACAATTTCGGGGGGGGAGAGCCTTTTAAGAAGCAAGTAGTTGGTATTACCAGAAACCACTAACATGTCAGGGCAGAGAAGGATTGGCACGTGTCCCTTAGATTTGGCAATTAAGAAGGTCATGGGGACAAGCATGGCCCAAACACTTTCAGGGAAGAGGCAAGGGAGCTCCAGGGCAGTCGGCTGAATATGGGAGCTCCTGGTCACAACAGTGGGGTACGCTGCTCTTTTAAGAAGCTTGGTTGTTAAAAAATTTAAACAACAAGCAAACATGAAATGTGTTGAAAGTTTGAAGTAATCATGTTTCAAAAACGGTTACACTTGTCAAATAAGCTACAGCTTCCCCCCCCCCACCCCTACCCTGGCATTGTCAGAGAATGTAATGAATATCTTTTCAGAAACAAAGGAGAAAACACACTTTCTTAAAAATTTTTACTTATTTACTTGAGAGGGAGAGAGCATGAGAGGGAGAGGGTCAGAGGGAGAAGCAGACTCCCTGTTGAGCAGGGAGACTAATGCGGGACTCGATCCCAGGACTCCAGGATCATGACTGAGCCGAAGGTAGTTGCTTAACCAACGGACCCAGGCACCCCAAGAAAACACACTTTAATACAAGCTTCTAAAATGTCCTCTGCACTTTTGTCCTCTCAAATAAATTCTGAGCTCCTCTTGTTACCATGTAGTAATAAGTGTCTTGTAGTGATAACTATTCATATTTTAGTGTTGGGTCACTAATACTTGGTCCAATCTTTAGAAACTCCTTTGTCATTTCTGCTTGTTTCTACTGGGACAGCGGCTACAGATGAGATCGGCTGCTTCTAATCTTCTGAGTCCATTTCAGAGACTTAACTCTTTTTTTTTTTTTTTTAAAGACTTTATCTATTTGACAGAGAGAGAGAGATCACAAGTAGGCAGAGAGGCAGGCAGAGAGAGAGGAAGGGAGGCAGGCTCCCCACGGAGCAGAGAGCCCGACGCCGGGCCTGATCTCAGGACCCCGGAATCATGACCTGAGCCGAAGGCAGAGGCTTTAACCCACTGAGCCACCCAGATGCCCCACAGAGTGTTAACTCTTAAGTGTTAACCACGAAACAGTATCATCTGAGGGTTGGAAGAAAGCTTGGAGGGAAGAAGACAACCTGTTCATGGAGAAATTGTTGTATGGTGCATGGTGTTAGGAGCTGTACACACTATTGCATTATTTTATAAACAGTCATGTTGAGACCTCCCCTCCCCCCCAAAAAAGTGAAGTGCAAGGTGTTTATAGCACTCTGGGAATATTTTGGGCTCTTCAAGACTTTCAAATTTATTTCATAGAAATGAGTTTACCATGAGGACTGCTATAAAGATGTATAAAATAAGTTTGGAAACACATTCATTAATTTTAATGCTCAAAGATTTTTTTTTAGTGTTTTGATTTACAAAATTGGTATAAGATAGATTCTAGGTCATTGATGAACACAACTAAACATGTAAAAGTAAATTTTTGAATTTGGGAATCAGTGCAGGAATGGTTCAAGAGTGCATCTGTGGGACAGGACAGCCAGTGATACCACACTCCGGACTCGGGAATTGATTTGTGCCTCAGTTTTCCCTCCTGCAAAATGAGAATTATCATAGTTCTTCTTCATGGGTACCATGGCCATGAGGACTAAGTCAATTCAATAAGTATTAGTTGATGCTATTTTAATGAGTGCCTAATTGAAGTTAATTTTACACACTTTCCCCTGATTTTTCAGGAATTATCTCCTACTTCAGATACAAACTTAGTCCGATCCTTAATGAATCTGATAGACTGTTTTATGGATAACTTTTCTGATGAAATCAAAGTGAGAGAGAGAAATGATCGAGAAACGTACTCATTACTGGAGGTAAGGTCCACTGGCTTTGAATCTTCCGATAGAAAGACATCTACGCTCTCCCCAATGCTTCCTGATCAGAAACTTCATTTTCTCCCTGGAAATAGAGGCCGGACAGTAAGGAAGAAGTTGGGCCCCCAATAGTAAATGCATGTAGGGGAGCTCTCCTACTGTCAGCTCCATCGCATCATGAGGTTTGGGTGAAACCCAATGATAACCCTAGATCTGCTACTGAGATCGCAGGTCATTGAACCAGCCTCAGACGTGATCGATCCCCGGGACGACTGACCCTTTTTTTTTTTTTTTTTAAAGATCTTGTGCATTTATTTGAGGGTGGGGGCAGCTCACATATATTCATGAGCAGGGGGAGAGGAAGAAGAAGGCTCCCCCCTGAGCAGAAACCCTGACTCAGGGCTCAGTTCCAGGACCCTGGGATCACAACCCAAGTTGAAGGGAGATGCTTAACTGACTGAGCCACCCAGGTGCCCCAGCCCTGACCAGTAGATAACAAGATTCGCCTCCTGTTCAACCTTCAAATCATAATTCTTTGTTTTTTATTTTGATTTTCTTCCCTTTTTCTTGAGATATAAATGTTGAAAATATATGAGAGTATATGGGTAGCTCAGTGGGCCAAGCCTCTGCCTTCGGCTCAGGTCATGATCTCAGGGTCCTGGTATCGAGCCCCGCATCGGGCTCTCTGCTCAGCGGGGAGCCTGCTTCCCCCCCACTCTCTGCCTGCTGCTCTGCCTGCTTGTGATCTCTCTCTCTGTCCAATAAATAAATAAAATCTTAAAAAACTAAAAAATAAAATGTATGTGTGTGTATATATGTGTGTGTAATATAAATGTATATTAGCATTGAGGAAAGAAATTTGTATGAAAACACTTTTCAAATAAAATGATCAATGGCCCTTGAATATTCCCTAATAAAAAATTATATATTGCTAATAGTAGCACTTCTAAGGTGGTCAAGATGTTGCTCTTATTACATATATTCTATGAAATAAATTAATTTTTAATTTAGTTTTAAATGGTTTCCAGAGAGAAACAGCCTGTTAGTAATCAAGGAGCAGGCAAACAGGGTTAAGTATAGTGCAGACCTTTTAAGAGGAGTCAAGATTGTGCTTGTTTGGCATTTAAAAAAGGGCTTTAGGGACACCTGGGAGGTTCAGTGAGTGAAGCATCTGACTCTAGATGTCACCTTAGGTCATGATTTAGGGTCACAAAATCGAGCCCCATATTGGGCTTCATGCTCAGCTGGAAGTCTGCTTGAGAGTCTCTCCCTCTGCCCCTCCCTTTCTCCTTCCCCCTCCCCCCAACTCTCTCTCCAATAAAAAATCTTAAATAAAAGGGGCATTTGATTTTAAAACAGAAAAATAGGTTTTCTCCATATTATTACTTACGGTCCACATATGATTGAAACCACATAAGGAACGACATGGAAGACTGCAGAGAAAGGGAGGGAAAACTTGAAATCAGAGAGGGAAACAAAGCGTGAGAGACTCTGGACTCCAGGAAAAGGGACTGAGGGTTACAGAAGTGGGGGGCAGGGAATGACGTGGTTGGGTGATCGGTATGAAGGAAGGTGTGCGTCTTGACGAGCACTGGCTGTTATATGCAACTAATGCATCGCTGAACGCTGCACCACAAACTAATGATGTACTATATGGTGGCTAACTGAACATAATAAGAAAAAGAGAAAAAGAAAAGAGGTTTTCTCATTTAGTGTTAGGTCTTGTCATTTCTAGCTATAGGTCTTGTTATGCAGTCCGTGCTCAGATTGTTACAACAACAGGTAAATAAACAAATATGAATTTGTTCTTTTAAGAAAACACTATCAAGATTTAAATGAAAAAGCACGTATTTTATGGGGGTTGATTATTCCTTATTACAATTGCCTTAATAAAAAGTTATCACAATGTACTTTTTTAATATCAGGGTCCTTCCACGTATTTAGAATATCACATGATTTACCAGACTAATCATTCTAAGGTTTCACCATGTATTTTGCATTGTGTCATCTTTTCTGATAGCAGGACTTCATAAGACATGCGATCCAATTTTTTAAAATCTAATTATTATAAAATCCTGAGATAACCTACGGTTATGTATTAGTTTATTAAATTTCTTTCAAAGATATTAATCTGGCTGATCTGATTCAAGCTTCAAGAATACATTAAAGTTATTCTTTAATGCACTCATCTTCTCGTCTCTCCAATGCAGGGCATTTTTCTGTTTTCATTGATCTGGTCCATCGGAGCTTCCTGTAAAGATGATGATCGGTTGAAATTTGATAAGATTCTTCGAGAACTAATGGAAGGCCCAATTTCAGAACTAACTCGAAATAAGTTTAAATTACTGAGTGGCATGGACCAGATGCCTTCAAAAGCACTAACTGTCCCATTTCCTGAAAAAGGAACAATTTATGATTATCAATTTGTCACTGAGGTAAGAGCTCTGAAGCAAGATTTACAACTACCAGCCAAACAGAGTTCCCTTGTAGACACACAGCACATAATGGCCCTGCGGCCACCCTGTCACCACTTTTTACCTTAAGACTCAGCATGGAGTAGTAGAGGAAGGTACTCTGGCTTTGAAGTCAGACACATCAGGGTTTAAGTCCTTTTAAAGCCACTTTCTTTCTGTATAGCCTTGGACTAGTAATCTTTCTGAACCTTGTTTTTCTCTTTGATAGAAATAAGACAAATATTTCTTATTTGAGCCTGTTGTGTTCATTAAATACAAGTACACAGTATGACCCCTAGTCCAGCCCTTGGTTCATGCTGTTTCAGGGTCCCTCTTGGGGTTCATATGGTGCATGTTAGCATATCGCAGGTGCTAAGAAGTCCTGTAGGAACATAGCTGGGTTAATGTTAACTCAACCCTTCCCAAATGCACTGGACAATAAAAGCTGGGTGGTGTTTGTTTACTTATTTACGTGTAACAGCTCCCATGAGTACTGTACTGAGAATTTCAGGAATACTTATTTAAATATGAAGCTTCAAGTGAAAGTGGTTCATACTATATCCCCAGAAGATAATTCTATCTCACCAATATTTCTTTAATAAAGTTATTTTTCTAAAGCCTCCCTAGAGGCTATTATCTGGATGGGCCATGATCTCTCCAAACAGTTCCCTACTCTTACACATTGGACTGTTTTTGTTTTTTCTTAGTTTTTCTGCTTTAGTGAATATTCTTATATACAAGGCATTGTGTACATATCTGATTGTTTCTTTAAAATAAGTTCCTAGAAATGGAATTTGCTGTATCAGTTTTTGAATTTTTTATGGCTCTTGAGATGTATCTTCAAGCCTACCTCAGAAGACACTCTTCATCCTGCCAGCCACAAGATAGTAGCCTTTTATTTGCCAATTTTATTTTATTTTATTTCAATTACTAACAATACCCTGCATTTTCAGAGCACCTTGCAGTTTAATAAGTTTTTCTATGATCATTTCAATTTGTTTCCCAACATCTCACTGAACTAGGAAAGATAGATTCATTTTATAAATCTTCCCATTGAGGAAATTAGGACTCAGAGATATGTGATTCTTCCAGTATCACAAAGTCTCTAAATGAGTATTCACTCCAGGTTTTCTGATTTTTTAATCTTTCCTTTCCCATATGGTGATAAAATATCCATCTTAGAAAAGATTATCAAGAATAAGGGAAGGACATTGTTTCTTCTTCAGTTCTAGAAAGTTCTAGTTACTTCCTTGCAATACAGTTTTCAACTTGATGTGAAATCACTCACCTAAACAAACAAACAAACAAACAAACACCTGTACTATATGCACAGCTCGTGCCAGAGGTTACAAAAATGAGTAAGTCACAGTGCTGCCCTCGGTGATTTCTTAACCTCTTCAGAAGAATGTCATGTGACACTCTAGGCCAAAAGAGTGCCCTGTGGGAAGATCCAGGGACTTGGGCATGTTGGGAAACAGTGAGTCCATCAGTGAGGCTGGACTGTAGATGCATGGAGGAAGGAGTCTGAATTCTGTTGTGTTTTGAATGACGAGGATCTTAAATTTAATTCTGTAGAAATGAAGAGAGCAGTGATGTTTTTCTAAAGCAAGAGAGTTAACATGTTATTTTTGGAAGTATTTGTTCTAAAGACTGCATAGGAAATACAAATTTTAGTTGACAAGTTGGATACAAAAATATAGTATAATGTTAATTCATAATAGTAATCTCACATGAAGAAATCTTATCCATTCTAGATATCTGTTGAACAACAAGTTGAATAGAGTTAACACTACTGAACTGTATGCTTAAAAAATGGTTGAAGGTAAATTTTAGGAGTTTTTTTAAAACCACAATTTTTTTAAAATCTCACATAAAATTATAAGCTTATGTTATATCTACCATTAATAAAAGTACAAGAAACATGCAGCTGATGTTCTAGGGAAAAATATTCTATATTTGTTAACACTTAGTGAATAAAATTCTTTACTATTTAATGCACTAATTAGTCTAGTTTCTTAGTTCATTAAAAAAATTAACATTTGTACAAAATATTTGATCTTTGGTTTAACGTAATCAGTAGTTTCAGCAATTAGAAATATCACAGCATTGCCATTTCTTTTTTATTCATATGAAAGCCTAGTTTCTCCACAATTTAACACAAAATTTAACTTTCAAACTCAGGGTGGAGTGTTTTAAAGGATAAAAACAAATATGTAGGGGCGCCTGGGTGGCTCAGTGGGTTAAGCCGCAGCCTTTGGCTCGGGTCATGATCTCGGGGTCCTGGGATCGAGTCCCGCATCGGGCTCTCTGCTCGGCAGGGAGCCTGCTTCCTCCTCTCTCTCTCTCTCTGCCTGCCTCTGTGCCTACTTGTGATCTCTGTCAAGTAAATGGATAAAATCTTTAAAAAAACAAAAAAAAAACCAAAAAAACCCACAAATATGTAAATGTCAGTGGTTTTTTTGTTTTGTTGTAGTTTTTGTTTTGTTTTGTTTTTCATCTTGATCTTTGATCTTTTCTATAATGGCACAGAATAACAGAGCTCTTAGAAGTATTTTATAATATAACATTCATCATTTGGCTGTTTATTATAAACAGGGAATAGGAAAATGGGAACCATGGGTAAAGAAATTGGCAGAAGCTCCTCAAATTCCTAAGGATGTGATGTTTAATGAAATCATTGTACCAACTCTGGACACGGTGCGGTGCTCTGCTTTAATGGAATTGTTGACCACCCATCAAAAGCCTTCAATATTTGTAGGACCGACAGGAACTGGAAAGAGCGTTTATATTATTGTAAGTATTAAAGAAATCTAAATGTTAAAATATCTATCATATTCTTAAGAATGTTATTTTTTAACTACCTGAAATAGTAGATTTCATATTTTTAAATATTAAAATATGTTGATGTAGCCACAGAGAATTCTTAACTGCCTATTTATTTTAGGAATGGACTAAAGATATGATTCCATTTTATATCACTAAATTATTATACCTTTTAAAATTATTATACCTTTAAAATAGCTCATTAGGATGGAGATTTCATATCCCTTGAAAGGAAAAGGTGTTTAATTCTTAATTTTCAAAATTGTTTAGTATATGGAGGATTACTATGTAGTAATAAAAATGATTTTCTTTGACTTCTGGAATCTTGCCCATTGTGTGTTTGGTAAGAAAATGCTAGCTGCTGTAGCAGATAATGTCCAAAATCTCAGTATCTCTACATAGTCTTGGTTCCCTTGTATTTAGAAGGTCATACTGAACAAAGGCCAGTTCTTGCCCCTAGTTCCAGATTTCTAAAGGCAGAAACTGGCTGGAGCTAATAGTGAGTAGCACCCGCAGCTTTGTCATGAGAGTTAAGTGCAGGTTTCTCCAGGGTCACCTGGAGAAAGTGTGTGGAAGATAAGTGGCCTTCAGCTTTCTTGGGGCTCCATTCTAGATGACGGCCCACAGCAGCTCCATTAGTTCCCTTATGGCCGAGAACTGTACAGTGCGGGTATCTCTTTGGAGTTGCTAAAGATCTCGTAGCTCTGCTCCTCTAAAAGAGCAAATGTTTGGAAGATTTCCATGACAGCAGGCAAGACCGCATTAGCTAAGAGAGAACCAGAGTGATGCCAGTAAGGTAGGACTCTTGTCTCTCTTCGTCTAGCTCTGTCCCCCATCCAGCAGTGGGTAGGAAGACAGGGCAAAGCAAGTAGAGGAGCCCAAAGAAGCCATCAGTGGTCCTTCACATTATAGGCTCTCCGTCACCCACTTTATGACAGTACCTGTTTCCAGTTCTTTATTGATTTTATATTTTGATTAAATCTGCTAATCTTTTTGAACTATATTTGGACATGTAGTTAAACAAGTGTCCTGGTATCATTTATTGAATAATATCTTCCACAAAAGATTGTGATGGTGCCCTTCTCATAATTTACGTGCAGGATGCATCAGGGAATGTCCAAGAGCAGGAAAAGGTGAAGTTTAAACTGAGATTTTAAGTCAAGGTTTGGTTTGCCCGGGGTTAAACAACGATCTTTCTGGAGGGAGGAGTTATGATGGTGGAGTAGTAGGGGGACCCCGGGCTTGCCTTGACCCACAAACACAGCTAGATCAGCATCAGATCATTATGAACAACTAGAAAATTGATCTGAGGATTAAGAGAACAATCCGCACAATAGGAGGGAGAGAATGTGGCAGATGCAAAGTCTGGAGACTTGAAATGGGGGAGAGAAAAGCTGTGGTGCATGGAGAGGAAGGGGCCCTTTTTGTGGTGAGAAGTCAGGGAGAGAGGAAGGGGGCGGGCGAGGAAGCAATGTGGAGGGCTGGCTCGAGACACCATGTGTGTCCCTGGTCACACTGGGAGAGAACAAATGTTTACCTTCCCAGAGTACATTTGGAAGAGGGCATTGCCTCTCCAAGGGCGCTGCTGAGTGGCCATTCAGCAGCAGGGGACAGAGGTGCCGGCTGAGGGCAGATAGCCTGGTGGGGACTCTTCACTGCTTCACCATAGACTCCAGGCACTGCCATGTCCATGCAACTGCTTTTCTGGGACAGAATGTGCTGGGCTTAGCTCTCTTCTCCCCTAGAGGAGAGGGGGTCTGTGCCTTGCTGGGTCCTTTAAGATTTGGAGTTTTGAATTCCAGCTGTGTGCCCAAGATGAAACATAGGAGAACTGTGGCACCAGGCATGCCGATGGCCCGGGCACAGACGGGTTGAGCGTGGTGACCTGATGAGGGCCAGGACACAGGAGGGGAGATTATTTGTGTGAGTGTCTCCTGAAAGGTGGTGGCCCTGAGGTCACCTGCCTGGGGAGGAGAGGACGGGGTGACAGACACCGTCTTCCACACACATCCCGTTTCTCCCTGCCGGTACCCACGCCCACCAGGACAGCTGGACTTTAGAAAGAAACACCGCCTCCAGTGGAGGCTGCAGATGATTCCACCAAACCCTACCCCTCTGCATCTTTCCAAAGGTAGGTCTGGCCATGAGCCTGTGCAGCAGCCTCTCCCTGGGAGGAACAACACAGACCCCTGCACATGTACCAGATTATTGATCACTGAGTGCTCCAAAGTGTCATTTCAGTTCTGGTGGAAATAAGACCAGGCTTCTTAAAAAATATTTTTTATTTTTTAACTTTTAGTTTTCTTTCTTTTTGGGTGGGGATGGAAATTGGGCTTATAGGGTTTTTTGCTCATTTATTAGTTTGTTTCCTTTTCTTGTTTTTTTGGATCAAGCTTCTCTCTCTCTCTCTCTTTCTTTTTTCTTTTTTTTTTTCTTTTTTCCTTCTTTCCCACCCCCCCCCCCACTTTAGAATCAGGTTTATAGTTTTTTGTTTGTTTGTGTAAGGTTTTTTGTTGTCTTTCCTTCTCTCTCTCTCTTTTTTTTTTTATTGCATGAGGCTTTTTTTTTTTTTTTCAGGTTTATTTTAACAAAAAGATCAAAGCATACCTAGTTAAAGGCCTAAACACTCCCCATTGCAAGCAAGGAGGAACTCTGCAGAGGACCAGCCTCTGGGAAAGAGCAGCCAAAACACAACAGCAGAGTGCAAATAGCACACGTGAAAAACAATTTCAGAAGTGCCCACCCCTGGACAGTGTGTGACTCCTTTTTTTTTTTTTTTTAAGATTTTATTTATTTATTTGACAGAGATCACAAAGGCAGAGAGGCCAGCGAGGGGGGCAGGCTCCCCACTAAGCAGAGAGCCCGACGTGGGGCTTGATCCCAGGACCCTGAGACTATGACCTGAGCAGCTGGCAGAGGCTTAACTCACTGAGTCACCAAGGCGCCCCTGTGACTCCTTCTTAATACACGTTTACTCTCAGGGGCAAGAAACATAACAAGCTTTCATAACACACAAAAGACAGAAACCTAGACATTGTGACAAGATGGAGGAATTCTCCACAATAGATCAAGAAGAAGTCACAGCCAGGAATTTGCTCAAAACCGATATAAGCAGTGTATGTGAACAAGAATTTAGAACAGCAGTCATAAGAACACTTGCTGGACATGAAAGAAGCATAGGAGACACTAGAGAAACCCTGGCTACAGAGATAAAAGACCTAAAAACTAATCAGGTTAAAAATAAAAGAAATGCTATGACTGAGATGCAAACCTGACTGTATGTAATCACTGTGAGGATGGAAGGAGCAGGGGAACAAACAGGTGATACAGAAGATGAAATTATGGAAAATAATTAAGCTGAAAAGAATAGGGGAAAGAAGCCTATTAGATCATGAATATAGATTTAGGGAACTCAGTGATTCCATAAAGCATAAGAATATCCTTATTTTAGGAGTCCCAGAAGAAGAAGAGTGAGGAAAAGCAGTAGAAAGTTTATTAGAACACATTATAGCTGAAAAGTTCTCTAACCTGGAGAAGGAAACAGGCATTTAAGTCCAAGAGGCACAGAGAACTCCCCTCAAAATCAACAAAAACAGGTCAACACCAGGACGTATCATAGTGAAATTTACAAAATACAGATGTAGAGAATTCTGAGAGTAGCTAAGGAAAAGACATTCTTAACCCACACAGTTAGATGCATAAGGTTAGCAGCAGCTTGGCACAGTAACTTAGCAGGCCAGAAGAGGGTGGTATGAAATATTTAACATGCTAAGGGGAAAAATATGCAGCCAAGAATACTTTATCCGGCAAGGTTGTCATTCAGAACAGAAGGAAAGATAGAGTTTCCCAGACAAGCAAAAACTAAAGGAGTTTGTGACCACTTAAGCAACCCTGCAAGAAATATTATAGGGGACTCAGTGAGTTGGAAAGAGAGACCAAAAGCAGCAAAGACTTGAACAGAGATGATCTACAGTAACAGCACGTGTACAGGTAATACAATGGCACTAATTCATATCTATCAATAATTACTCTGAATGTAATTGCACTCAATGTTCCAATCAAAAGACATAGAGTATCAGAATGAATAAAAAACCCACAAGATCCATTGATGCACTGCTTACAAGACTCATTTTTGACCCAAAGACACTTGGAGATTGAAAGGGATGGGGTGAAGAGACATTTATTATGTTAGTGGTTATCAGAAGAAAGCTGGAGTGGCCATACATTTTTCAGCAAATTAGATTTTTAAACCAAAGACTGTAATAAGAGATGAAGAAGAGCCCTATATCCCAATAAAGGGGTTTATCCAACAAGAAGATTGGAAAATTGTAAATATTTTGCTCCAAATTTGGAGCACCCAAATATATAAATCAATTAATAAGGAAATTCATTGATAATACTACAATGATAGTAGGAAATTTGCCACCCCACTCAGAGCAATGGACAGATCATCTAAGCAGAAGATCAACAAGGAAAGAATGGCTTTGAATGACGCACTGGACCAGATGTACTTAACAAATGTTCAGATGTTTAGAACATTTCATCTTAAAGCAGTAGAATATACATTCTTTTCAAGTGGACATGGAACATTCTTCAGAATAGATCACATATTGTGTCACAGATCAAGCTTAATCAGTACAAAAAGATTGAGATCATACCATGCATATTTTCTGACCACAATGCTATGAAACTTGAACAACCACAAGAAAAGGTTTGGAAAGATGACAAAACATGGAGGCTAAAGAACATCCTACTAAGGAATGAATAGGAAATTAGAGAAGAACTAAAAAAATACACAGAAGCAAATGAAAATTAAAACACAACAGTCTAAAACAGTTGGGACACAGCAAAGGCAGTCACAAGAGGGAAGCATACCGGGCCTACTTCAAGAAGGAAAAAAGTCTCAAATACACAACTTAATCTTACACGTAAAGGATCTGGAAAAAGAATAACAAATAAAGCCTAAAACCAAGAAGAGGGAAAAAAATTAAGATTAGAGAAGAAATAAATGATATAGAAAATTTTAAAACCCAGCAGAACAGATCAACAAAACTAAGAGCTCATTCTTTGAAAGAATTAACAAAATTGATAAGCCTCACTCAGACCTAACAAAAAGAAAAGAGAAAGGACCCAAGTCAATAAAATCACAAATGAGAGAGAAGAGATCAAAGCCAACAATGCAGAAATACAAATAATTATAAGAAATTATTACGAGCAAATATATGCCAAAAATTGGACAATCTGAAAGAAATGAATAAATTCCTAGAAATTCCTAGAAACATATAAACTACCAAAACTGAAACAGGAATAAATAGAAAATTTGAACGAACCTATAACCAGCAAAGAAATTGAATAAATAATCAAAAATCTCCCAACAAACAAGAGTTCTGGGCCATAGCTTCCCAGGGGAATTTTAACAAACATTTAAAGGAGAATTAATACATCTTCTGAAGCTGTTCTAAAAAGAGAAATGGAAGGAAAACTTCTAAACTCTTTCTGTGAGCCCAGCATTACCTTTATTCCAAAACTAGACAAAGACCCCACTAAAAAATAGAACTACAGACCAATATCCCTGATGAACATGGATGCAAAAATTCTCAACAAGATAGTTGAATCCAACAGCTAGTAGAATCCAACAGTACTTTACAAGAATTATTCATTATGATCAAGGGGGATTTATTCCTGGGCTGCAGGGGTGATTCAATATCCCCAAATCAATCAACATGATACACCATATTAATAAAAGAAAGGATAAGAACTATATGATCCTCTCAATAAATGTAAAAAAAAAGCACTTGACAAAATATAACATCCTTTCTTGATAAAAACCCTCAAGAAAGAAGGGATAGAAGGAACATACCTCAATGTCATAAAGACCCTATAAGAAAGACCCACAGTGAATATCATTCTTAATGGGGAAAAAAATGAGAGCTCTCCCCCTAGGTCCGGAACATGACAAGGATGTCCATTCTCACCACTATTGTTC
Organism: Mustela putorius furo; assembly: GCF_011764305.1. Taxonomy (NCBI): domain Eukaryota; kingdom Metazoa; phylum Chordata; class Mammalia; order Carnivora; family Mustelidae; genus Mustela; species Mustela putorius. The sequence goes on along the minus strand of NW_025421341.1, from coordinate 2,256,450 downwards.
AGGACTGGAGGTCCTGGCCTTAGTAATCAGACAACAAAAAGAAATAAAAGTCATCCAGTTTGGCAAGGAAGAATTTAAACTTTCACTCTTTCCAGGCAATATGATATTCTATGTGGAAAACCCAGAAGACTCTACCAAAACATTGCTAGCACTAATATATGAATTCAGCAAAGTGGCAGGATATAAAATCTATGTACAGAAATCTGTTGCATTTCTATATACCAACAATGAAGCAGCAGAAAAGGAATCAATCCCATTGACAATTGCACTGGAAACCATAAGATAACTAGGAATAAAGCTATCCAGTGAGATAAAAGATGTGTATGCTGAAAACTATAGAACACTGATGAAAGAAATTGAAGAGAACACAAAGAAATGGAAAAACATTCCATGCTCATGGATTGGAAGAATAAATATTGTTAAGATGTTTATACTACCCAAAGCAATCTACAAATTTAATGCAATCCCTATCAAAATACCACCAGAATTTTTCACAGAGCAAGAACAAATAATCCTAAAATTTGTATGGAACCAGAAAAGACCCCAAATAGCCAGAGGACTGTTGAAAAAGCAAAGCAAAGCTATAGGCATCACAATTCCAGACTTAAAGCTGTATTGAAAAGCTGTGGTCATAAAAAAATATGGTACAAACACAAAACCAGACACATAGATCAACGGATCAGAATAAAGAACCCAAAAATGGACCTACAACTCTATGATCAACTAATCTTTGACAAAGCAGGAAAGAGTATCCAGTGGAAAAAAGTCTCTTCAACAAACGGTATTGGGAAAATGGGACAGTGACACGCAAAAGAATGAAATTGGACCACACTGGTACACCATACACAAAAATAAGTTCAAAATGTATGAAAGACTTCAATGTAAGACAGGCAAACATCAACATCCTAGGGGAGAACACAGGCAGCAGCAACTTCTTTGACCTTAGCCACAGCAACTTCTTGCTAGATATATCTCCAAAGCCTAGGGAAACAAAAACAAAAATGAACTATTAGGACTTCATAAAGATAAAATCTTCTGCACCGCAGAGGAAATAGTCAACAAAACTAAAAGGCAGCCCTACAGAATGGGAGAAGATATTTGCAAATGACATACCAGATAAAGGGCTAGTATCCAGAACCTATAAAGAACTCATTAAAGTCAACACCCCCAAAATCAATAATCCAGTAAAGAAATGGGCAGAGGACATGAATAGACATTTCTCCAAAGAAGATGTACAAATGGCCAACAGATGCCTGGAGAAGTACTCAATATCACTTGGCATCAGGGAAATACAAATCAAAACCACAATATCACCTTACACCAGTTAGAATGACTAAAATTAACAACTCAGGAAGCAACAGATGTTGGCAAATTTGGGGAGAAAGGGGAATCTAACACTGTTGGTGGGAACTAGTGCAGCCACTCTGTAAAACAATATGGAGGGTCCTCAAAAATTTAAAATAGAACTACCCTACAACCCAGCAATTGCATTACTAGTATTTATTCAAAGGGTTCAAAAATGATGATTTGAGGGAACACATGCACCCCAGTGTTTATAGCAGCACTATCAACTATAGCCAAATTATGGAAAAAGCCCAAATGTCCATCAACTGATAAATGGATAAAGATGTGGTACACACACACACACACACACACACACACACACACACACACACATATATATACACACAGGAATATTACTCAGTCATCAAAAAGAATGAGCTCTTGCCATTTGCAACAACATGGATCTGGAGTATATTCTCAGAAAAATAAGTCAGTCAGAAAAAGGCAAATACCAAGTGGTTTCACTCATCTGTGGAACTTAAGAAGCAAAACAGATGAAGGGAAGGAAAAAGAAAATAAAAACAGAGAGGGAGGGGTGCCTGGGTGGTTCAGGTGGTTGGGCCATCCAGCTTTTGATTCCAGCTCAGGTCATAATCTTGGGGTCATGGGATCGAGCCCCATGTGGGGCTGTATACCCGGTGGGGTGTCTGCTCTCTCTGCCTCCCTCTCTCCCGCCCTCCCGCCCTCCCCTCCCTTTTTCTCGGCTCCTCCCCCTGCACATCTCTCCCTAAAACATAAATAATTTTAAAAAACAGAGAGGAAGGCAAGCCATAAAACTATAAGTGACTCTTAACCATAGACAACAAACGGGGTTGCTGGAGGGGACCAAGTTGGGGGACGGGCTAAATGGGTGATGGGCATTAAGGAGGCACTTGTGACGAGCACTGGGTGTTATACGTAAGTGATGAATCACTGAATTCTACTCCTGAAACCAGTACTACATTATATGTTAACTAATGTGAATTTAAATTAGAAAAAATACAAACAAAACAAAAAAACAACAAAAAAAGATCTTTCTGAGCCGTATACAGAAAGCTAAGGGATTTACCCATGATACCATCAAGAGTCAAGGAATGGAGACTTGACATTGTGAAAGGCAGCGCTTGGAGAAAAATCAAGCCTCCTGTCATTTGTATCCTCATCCCAAATTCAGCCCAGGCATTAAAACTGCCCAGGCAAAAACAGACAAACAAACAAGCAAAACAAAACAAAGAGGGTGCCTGGGTGGCTCAGTGGGTTAAGCTGCTGCCTTCGGCTCAGGTCATGATCTCAGGGTCCTGGGATCAAGTCCCGCATCCGGCTCTCTGCTCAGCAGGGAGCCTGCTTCCCCCTCTCTCTCTGCCTGCCTCTCTGCCTACTTGTAATCTCTCTCTCTCTCTCAAATAAATACATAAATAAATCTTTAAAAAAAAAAACAAAGGAACTTTTTACAAAATGGGGAACATACTTTGCAATTTAGTTCATTTTTTCTACCTAACAGAATGTAAATATTTTCCTATGTCATTATTCTTTACAAGATGATTTGTAGAACACAACACCTTGATTCAGAATCAGTGTGACTGCACCTGCTTTCCAATGAAATCCATTTTGAATATGCAGGTATACAATTTAAGCTTCCTCACTAATAAGTCAGAAAACTTGGTATTTAAGTGGAGAGATAAAAAACTATAATAAAATGAACATTGATTTGGAAAGAGACACATGGCAATCTGAATTCTTGCCCCACCCCTGAGACCATACGCAGGTTGCTTAGCCTCTGAGTCCCCATGACTTAACGTTAAGAAGACAAGGTACTCTGTGTGGTGGCTTTGGAAATCAGAGAAGCCACATGCACAGGGCGTGGACAAACAGGGACACACCACGGTATGGTAACCGTTATCTCGATTGATTCCATCTCTTCTTCTGCAATGTTAGGACACTCTAAATTCAAGTCTGTCGACAGTGATGCTTAGTGTTTATTTTGAAATGTCAGGGCATAATTCCAACTATGGTTCATTTTGTTATTTCCTGTTATATAGAATTTTCTTCTGAATCAACTCAATAAAGAAATCTACAAGCCTCTGCTAATTAACTTCTCGGCACAAACTACAGCAGCTCAGACTCAGAATATTATCATGTCAAAATTGGACAAAAGAAGAAAGGGAGTTTTTGGTCCTCCTTTGGGCAAGAGAATGGTAATTGTTCTGTTTCTATATGTATATGGTACGGCATGAGTCTGCATGTCCTCTGCAACAGTCAGAACTAGGAAACCAACTGTACTAGGACTTGACATCTTTTTGTATGTTGTTGTTGTTGTTTTTTAAATCACAATTTTTTTTCAAGATTTTATTTTTAAGGAGCCTCTACACTCAACATGGGGCTTGAACTTACAACCCCAAGATGAAGAGCGGTGTGCTTCGCTCACTGAGCTAGCCAGGCGCCCCTTTAATCACTAATTTTGATTCAATTTTCCTTAAAGTCTGTTCATATCTGCATGTGCATTAGGCAACTTGACATTAAAAACAAGCAATTGCCCTTTGAATTAAAAAGTAGAATATTCAGCTAGGAAATTATCTACCTTTCTAGTTCTCTGATGAACATTTTTACTCAGCAGAGTCTTGCTGCTTGCTCCTGTAGAACTTTAACCAGCTATCAATTGACTTCTCTGTGTTCCTCTGCCACAAATACCCTACTGAACCTCACTTGTCACCACTCCAATGTTATAATCATTCTTAAAATCCTACCTTTCTCATTTACTTTAATGTATTGAAGTTGTACAAGGAAAAAGAGGAGGCATATTGATAAACAAATTGGGTGAGAAGATGAATAAATCCTCAATTCTTAACCTAGAAAGGTTAGTAATGAGACTTTCCCTATTCCTTAGAAGCATGGATGCTAGGGAATATTATTTTTTATTTGAAAAGAGACCAACGTTTCTCACATATGTATGTGCAAGAAGATAATCTAATTCTTTGCCTCAACATCGTCTACACAATTGGACAATATACTAAGGTGTTAATATTTTTTAATATTGCTTCTTTTTTACTCTCAGGTTGTCTTTGTAGATGATGTCAATATGCCTGCCCGGGAAGTATATGGGGCTCAGCCTCCCATTGAGTTACTTAGACAATGGTTAGATCACTGGAATTGGTATGACCTAAAAGATTGCTCTATGATTAAACTAGTAGACATTCAAATCATGTGCGCTATGGGACCTCCAGGTACGTCTTCTGAGTTTGTGATTACTAAAATTGACTCACTGTGGCTATACCTAGAGAGATGGTTAGAGAAAGAAAGAGAAACCCAACTGGACTGAGTTACAGTTTCTTGTGTATTTGTCTTCTTAGTGTGTACTTTGGGGCCTGTGGGAATGTACTATAATGGTCAACACTACAGAGTGGGTTGCCTTCCTTGGGGCCATTCTCCTACCAGTTCTTCCAGATCCTTTTTCTCCCACCTTCTGGAACTTTGCACTTCCTTTCTCTGTATTCTAAGGACCCAGATCCCTGTGAAGCAGCTCATTTCCCTGTGTTATAGTCCTTAATTCTTCCAACTGTATGAAACTCCTGTTTCTTCCCCAATCACGTCCCATTAAATGAGTCTTTGGATTTACACAGGCTGTTAAGAGGAATTTAAGAAGCAAATAGCCAAAAGAATTAACCCTTAAAGATTCTTCACATTTCCCAAGGGAAATTGATAAACTTGAAAGAATCTAGTCAGGGGAAACTTTTTTATGATGGGTTAATAGTAGCTTGATTCAACAAACTGGACATTCTTAACTGTTTTTTTTTTTTTTTTTCTTTCCTGAACTGAAGCCAGTATTCTAGTCTTTAAAAATTCCTTTTCACCATATATCATGGCTTCAGGGAATCTCATTGGTATTTGCCTCCTGACCCACTGATCTCTTGACCTGTAACCCAGTCAGGTTGCTCTGAGTCAGTAATTGCTCTCAGCATACTTACCGGGCCACTTCAAATGCTTTTTTTCTTTTCTTTCAAGTTTTTATTTAAATTCTACCTAGTTAACATGCAGTGTAATATTACTTTCGAGTGTAGGATTTAGTGATTCATCCACCTACATGCCACATCCCATGCTCTTCCCAGTGCCCTCCTTAATCTCCATCACCCATTTAACCCATCCTCCACCCACCTCCTCTCCAGCAACCCTCGATTTGTTCTCTACAGTTGAGTCTGTTTTGTGGTTTGCCTCTCTTTGCTTTTCTAAAAAAATAAGATTCGTCTATATATTTAAACAAAATAATACCGGTGATTTTTTTAATGATGGTACATTCCTAGTTAGTTATTAAAGCCTCATATGTGAGGGGTTTCTGGGTAGCTCAGTCAGTTAAGTGTCCAACTCTTGATTTTGAGTCAAGTCATGATCTCAGGATCATGAGATCAAGCCCGAGTCAGGCTACACACACAGCGTGTAGTGCGCTTGCGATTTTCTCTCTCTCTCTCTGCCCATCCCTCCACTTCTATATGCTCCCTCTCTCAAAATAAATACATACAATCTTTTTTAAAAGCTTCATCTTTGAAAGTGTAATCATTATTTTATCAAAGTGAGACAATCTAAATTTTTAAAAATACAAGTCGTCAATGAAGTAGCCACATGAACCACATAGACTCAACTTTAGGAAATTCATTTTAGGATGAGGGGAAAGAGTTAGGCTAAATGCCAAGATTGTGCTGAACTTCAGCAATGTGGGAAGGAATCTAAGTTTGATGAGACATGTTTGCCAATATTGCATGCAATATTCCCATTTTATAATGTTGTATCTTAATGCTGTATTGTAATGAGGATGTTTCTAGTTTACTGCTTTGGGCTATATGAGTCACAGAGAAGGTGGTTTTCTGTCTGGTCTGATTTTCTTTAGTAAATTGACCCGACTCAAGAACTCAGTCAGATAATTCGACTAGAAAAACAATGTGTTGAGGTTGGGGGGAAAACTGTTTTTAGGTCAGGGTTAACCAAACAAGTACTCTTAATTTCTCTGTGTGCTGTGAATATGCTGTGAATTTGTCCATCTTTCAACTTGTTTTATGCTGTAAAATATTGGAAAAGGTATTCTAGGGTGTAGTAGTAACATTGTTAAGAGTTACTGTTTTTAATATTTAGGTGGTGGTCGAAATCCAGTAACACCCAGATATATGAGACATTTCAATATTATAACAATCAATGAGTTTAGTGATAAATCCATGTTTGCAATCTTCTCTAGAATCTTAACTTGGCATTTTAAAATCTGGTAAGTAATTTAAAGTGCGTTTCTTTTTTCATTAGTGGGTATACAGTCGTTAGGAAACGTATCAATATAAGTAATACTTCTTGAACTATCCCCTGAAAACATCTCTAGGTAAAGATAAAGATCTGGATATTTTCTAGATAAAGCAGCCCCTCTGGCGCTCTCATCTCCAAGTATGGGAGCATCGCAAGAAGGGGCCACAGTATCTGTCTCTTTGTCTGATGTCTTGAATTTTAGCCCCCAAAATACATACAAAGTTGGCATTCTGCTATGTAGTATGTCCATGGTGGAATTATTAATGTTTTGAATTTTCACCAGTGTAATACAATTAATGCTAGAAAGATGTATGCTAAGTTTCTCCTGTGACTTTGATACCCTGTAGTAGGTCTCTTGAGTTCCTCAAGGAGATTCATATCTAAGGGTATAGCCTTTGAGCCTGTACCCTAGGGGAAATGGTGCTGTCTAGCTCTGCACTTTCAGCGTTTCTCTATGTGGTATGCAGAGGTCAGGGAGCCAAGTGGACCTGGGCAGTGCAAGTCTCAGCTCCCTGATATCCTTTCTCAAGAAATTGTCTTTCCTTGCCCGGTCTAGTGCTGATGGAGACAGACATCGGGCTCCTCGTCAAGCCAGAAATTAAAGATAGTCAGTTTTTCCCCAATGGATATTCACTGTACATGTTCTTTCTACCCTAATTGTGCCCTTTGCCCTCCTTTTTAAAAATCCTATTTCGCTTTATTTTTAATTCTCTTTTTTCTTTTCCTCTTTTTCATATTCTGTATTTTTATTTCCTTCCCATTTTCTCTGAAAATACTCATTTCACCAGTGTTCTTCAGGGATTCCTTTTATATGCCATTGAAAGTGCTAAAGGGTGAAAGTGATTTGTCTAGCGGATGCCGGATTCGAGTTATATTATCGGGGTCCCTCAGCTGGCTCTTTTGTCCACTTATTTAAGTACTTCTAAGTCCATGACACTAGTCCTGCCTTCCCATGGAGTTTCTTTAATCATAAAATAAAATAATGAATGGCAAGTAGTTTTAAAATAAATTAAAATTCTATTATTACTATTAAGAAATGGCAATCTTATAAATTAAATCAATTATTTAATCAGAATAATTTCCACACTAGGCATGCTAAATATCATTTAAGTATCATATATGCTAACATTTTCTTTTTTTATTACATTATTTTAAGTTATAAATTTCCAGATGATTTTCTCGATTTGACCGCACAAATTGTTAACGGTACGATGACTCTGTATAAGGAAGCCATGAAGAATCTCCTGCCTACTCCCGCTAAATCTCACTACTTGTTCAACCTCCGTGATTTCTCCCGTGTCATTCAGGGCGTTTGCCTGTCAAGGCCAGAAACAGCAGAAACCAAAAGAGTGATTAAACGTCTCTGGGTTCATGAGGTAAATTTTTGTGTTACTGAAATATGATTATGCAAGAAACAAAGATTTTACCATGGCAACAACTGGGTAAAAAGAAGCATTTCGAAGTTTGTATTGTTGAAATTCATTCAGCTATTTGGCGTTATGGAGGCCAATAATCAAGATAATTTAAAAGAATATTTAACACTAAAATATTTTATGATATTTAAAAAGGATTATCTCCTGTTTTTAGAAATTTTTGTTGACTTAAAAGATATTTCTAGGGGTGCCCGTGGCTCAGTGGGTTAAGCCTCTGCCTTCGGCTCAGGTCATGGTCTCAGGGTCCTGGGATCAAGCCCCGCATCAGGCTCTCTGCTCAGCAGGGGGTCTGCTTCCCCCTCTCTCTCTGCCTGCCTCTCTGCCTACTTGTGATCTCTCTCTGTGTGTCTAATAAATAAATAAAATCTTTAAAAAAAAAAAAGATATTTCTAAGTAGGTATCACTTTGGGACAATCTCCCTTACGTGACTTAATTCTTGTTAGTTTGATTTCAAATAATTTTTTAGATGGAATACTTTTTAAGAAGCTGTTTTTATAAGAAAAGAATGTATTTGTTTGCATTACTTACTTGTATTTTTAGATGCCAAAACAACTGCAAAACAAACCAGTTTTGAAAGCATAAAAATATATTGAAAGTATATTTAAGTTCTTTGTGGGAAGAGGAATATGGGTGAACATTTTCTTATAAAAACTTGAGGAAGGGGGGTGTCTGCCTGGGTAGTTCAGTGGGTTAAAGCCTCTGCCTTTGGCTCAGGTCATGATCCCAGAGTCCTGGGATCGAGCCCCACATCGGGCTCTCTGCTTGGCGGGAAGCCTGCTTCCCCCTCTCTCTCTGCCTGCCACACTGCCTACTTGTGATCTCTGTCTGTCAGATAAATGAATAAAATCTTTAAAAAAAAAAACTTGAAAAAGGAAGGAGAGAAAGAATATAATAAAATAAGGCATCAGAAATAATTTAATACAAAGAATTATAGGAAAGTTAAAGAAAAATGTTTTATTTTTAATATGCAAATAATATAGCTATTTTAATTTTAATAATGTAGTTAAATCTAGAAAATAGGAATGTGCTATGTTAAAACCATGTGCTGTAGAAATAAAAATTACAAAAGGACATTTAGAAATGGAATTTTTAGTGTAATGAAATTCATAATAACTTTATATTTTTGATATTTATGCAATATAATGAGTTTAAATTCTCAGCTCAAAACCTTTCAAGAGCACTCTACTTCACTGGGAGGGATGAAACATACAATTCTGGTGACCCACAAGATTTCGTACGTGTCCCTCTTTCCTGGCTCCCGTCAGGCTGCCTCTTGTGTGAGAACGCCCGCTCACCTTCACGGCAGCACAGGCCTCCTGGCTGTTCGCCCTGCCTGGAGTCCGTCCCCGGATCTTGTGCACTGGCTTCCTGCTGCCTTTGAGCAGATCTTTCCTTCTCCGTGAGGCCCACGCTGACCACCCTATTACATACAACAGGCCCTCACCCCACTAGTAGTTCCAGTCTTTCTTGACTTAAACTCTCTTTTTCTTCTTTTCGTAGCATTTATCAGCATCTAACATGCCATAAAATCTATTTCTCATGTTTATTGTCCCATCGTCCTCAGACAGCAGGCAACTTCCATGAGCTCAGAGATTTTTCTCTCTTTTTTTTGGTCACTGATTTATTCACAGTGCTGAGAACAGTGTTAGACACATTATTTTCAATGTTTCAAAAAAATTATGAAGTAATTGAACTCAACGCTCTACTTGTGCTTTGTTTCTGTTCACTCAAAAAAGATTTCCTAAGGGTCTAATATGGACCAGATACTACTTTAGGTGTCCAGACACTTTTACCAAGTCAGAAGACCTAATGTAATTTTATTAAATGGTTTTTAAGGCATGAAACTGGTTTACTATTTTACATTCCCTTTGGCTTCTCCATGGTTTTCAAACATTTGTGTGCCCCAAATCTGATTTGCTTATTAAATATAGTTATTCTGCAAAAGTGACCCAAGGAAAAAAGTAAATTAAATTTCATCAAAGGTAAAAATTTTCATGCTTCTTAGGATACTGTTTAGAAAGTGAAAAGACAACCCACAGAATGGGAAAGAATATTTGCAAGTCATATATCTGATCAGTGTCTCAGATCCAGAAAATGAAAAGAGCTATTACAATTCAATAGTAAAAGATAAATAACTAATTCAAAAGTGGGCAAAGGATTTGAATAGACATTTTTCCAAAGATGATATACAGATGGCCAATAAGCACATGAAAAGATGTTCAACATCATTAGTCATTAGGGAAATGCAAATCCAAGCCGCAGTGAGGTACGCCTCACACCCACGGGGTGGCTGTCACCCCAACGGCAGGTAATAGCAAGTGCTCGTGAATTGGCGGAGGAATCCTGCCCTCATTCACCGCTTGGGGGTATGAAAAGTGGTGCAGCTGCTTCAGAGAACAGCTAGTTCCTCAAACGTTACAGCTACCGTGTGGCCCAGTAGTGGTGCTCCTACCCATGCACTCGAGAGAACTGGAAACACATGTCCACACAAAAGCTTGTACACAAATATTATTAGAATTATAATAAAAAGTGGACATAACTCACATACATATCAGCTAATGAATGGACAAAGAAAATGTGGTATGTACACACCATGGAATTTTATTCAGCCCTAAAAAGAAAGAGCAGTGCATACACAACACGGACGAACCTAGAAAGCGTCATCTAAGTGAGAGAAACCAGACACAAAAGGTCTCATATCATATGATCCCATTTATACGAAATATGCAGAGTAAGTAAATTAACAGAGACAGAGTAATAGTTGCCAGGGGTTGGGGGGGCGTCAGGGGGAAATAAGGAGTGACTGATAATGGATATAGGGTTGCTACATGGGGGTGATGAAGAAGTTCTAGAATTAGAGAGTTGTGATGTTTGCTTAACTTCATGAATATTATAAAACCCACTGAATTATATGCTTTTAAAGAGTGAATGTTGTGATATGTGAATTATATATTAATTAAAACAATCTGTAATTCAGGGTTGGAGGTAAATAAACTCAAATCATAAATACAATATAATAAAAATATTCCAGAGATTACTTTTCTTGGAATGAGGTAGACTTATGATAGAGAAACTTTACATATCAACTTCTCCAAATGGAAGAGGGGGCTGCAGAATCACGGGGTAGAGAGCAGGGGATCCACAGAAGGGAGCATGAGACCTGCGAAGGTGCTGGTGGCATTCTGTATCTTGATCTTGGTGGTGGGGACCTGGGTGTATAAATGTGTAAAAATTCTTGGGAGCTGTGCACTTAGGATTTTTATATTTTATATAAAGAAACAGAAGTAGCTACTTAGCTACTTGCTAAGTAGCCCGCTAGGTAATAGTATACTGACTTCGTCTTCAGCAGTGATACCAGATATGTGAGGTTGGCTTGGTTTAGGTTTCTCCTCCCACAGGAATATTGTACAACATCTTCAGTACCTCAGTCCAAGGACGGGACTATCGGTATATGTCAGGGAACTAGATTGTCCAATAAATAAATAGCTTTTGAACAGCGAGAGTATGCACGGAGCCTCACTCATACTATTGGCCTGCACCGCCGCCACTGCTAGAAGAAGGGGTGACACGCTCATGGCACCAGCCTGACGGTAGTGTAAACACTAAAAGCATTACTCTGGAGCACCATTGGGCTGATCTCAAGGTGGTTTGTAATCATTTTATTTCTGAATTTTACAGTACTTCCACATACATTGTTGTTTTATTTTTGCTATACAACTGGAGAGGAACACTGAGCAAGTATTCCTGTTTCCATTCAATAGGTGAAGCCACTTATGCAGACAGGGTGCAGTAATTTCCCCCAAATGACAGTTTTGTTGGCACAAATACACATTGCTTCTCTCATATGCATATTAGTCTGCTTGAGCTTCCATAACAAAATACCACAAACAGAGGGGCTTGACAACAGAAATTTATTTTCTCATAGTCCTGGAGGCCAGAAGTCCACCTGCAAGGTGCCACCGAATGTGGGTACAGGCTGCCCCCTCACTGTGTCCTCACATGGCCCTTCCCCTGTGCACCTGCAGGGGAAGAGTGGAAACTCTGTTCTCACTTCCTTTTCTTATAAGAACGGTCCTATGGTACTAGGGCTCTACCCTTGTGATCTTATTTAACTTTAATGACCTCTTTAAAGGACTTTTCTCTTAATATAGTCATATTGTGGTTAGGACTTCCCCATGAATTTGAGGGGTAGGGAGGGACACAATTCAGTCCAGACAGATAGTAACCAGGGGACACTTACACCATGTTGAGGAAATAGTTTTATGTGACAAGCCTGGTTAACTATTTCTTACAGTCCCATAACATGTACATTTCATAAGAGTTTATTTTAGTAGATTGCCCTCTGCAGTGAGGACTAATAACAAAAATAACAAATGTGCAAAACAGACTTGGTTTTCACCTAAGACATTTCTTTTCCCCCCAAAAAATGTGCCTTAAAAAAATTATACTATTCATTTGCCAATAATTTTCAGAATGTTTCCTGACTTGGAAAAAGGAAAGATCACTACAGAGGAGTCCCCAGCTTCTTTATCGGTACCTGAGTGACCAGTAAAGGCAGCCACTTTCTCTAGACCTTTTTTCCTTCTCTAGTCATTAATACTTTTTTTTAAGATTTTTTTTTTTTTTTTATTTGAGAGAGAGAAAGCAAGAGAGAGAGCATGAGCTGGGGAAGAGGCAGATGGAGGGAGAGAGAGGCGAGGAGCCTGATGTGGGGCTCAGTCTCCGCGCCCTGGGATCATAACCTGAGACAAAGGCAGATGCTTAACTGACTGAGGCACCCAGCTTCCCTGGTCGTTAATATTCCTTGCATCTCTATAATCTTCTTCTGTTCCCCTCAAATATATATGATCATAATTAATATTTAAAATAAGCATTATTATGACTCCATCCCGATTATTTGGCTATGCCTTTAATAAAACCCATAGAGGGGCGCCTGGGTGGCTCAGTGGGTTAAGCCGCTGCCTTCGGCTCAGGTCATGATCTCAGAGTCCTGGGATCAAGCCCTGCATCAGGCTCTCTGCTCAGCAGGGAGCCTGCTTCCTCCTCTCTCTCTGCCTGCCTCTCTGCCTGTCATCTCTCTCTGTCAAATAAATAAATAAAATATTAAAAAAAAAAAATAAAACCCATAGAAATATCCTGGAGTAGTTTTTATGTGACTTGAGATTGATATGTAAGTAAAACTACAAAAATAGACCCATCAGTTCTTACAGTGGCTTTTTGCTCATTCAGGTCCTTAGAGTGTATTATGACCGTCTTCTGGATAATGCAGATAGAGGTTGGCTTATCAACTACATTCAAGAAATTTTGAAAACATACATGGATGAAGATTTTCATGAGCTTTTTCAACACTTAGATTTCGATAATGATGGGGTGGTAGAAGAAGATGACTTGCGTAGCTTAATGTTTTGTGATTTCCACGATCCCAGGCGGGAGGACACCAACTACAGAGAAGTTGAGGATGTGGATAATCTTCGGGTGATAGCAGAAGCTCACTTAGAAGAATACAACAATATGAGCAAGAAAACCATGAGCCTTGTCTTATTCCGATTTGCCATAGAGCACATCAGCCGAATTTCCAGGATTCTGAAGCAACCTCGCAGCCATGCTCTTCTGGTTGGTGTTGGCGGGAGCGGGAGGCAGTCTGTCACCAGATTAGCTGCCCACATGGCTGACTATTCAGTTTTTCAGGTCGAAATCTCCAAGGGGTATGGTACCACTGAGTGGCACGAAGATTTAAAAGTGATCCTCAGGAAATGTGCAGAAGGTGAGATGCAAGGTGTCTTCCTGTTTACAGACACTCAGATCAAAAGGGAGTCATTTCTAGAAGATGTCAACAATCTGCTGAATGCTGGGGAGGTTCCAAATCTCTTTGCATTAGACGAGAAGCAGGAGATATGTGATAAGATGCGTCAGTTAGACCGCCAACGGGATAAAACCAAACAGACAGATGGAAGCCCCATAGCTCTTTTCAATATGTTCATCGATCGCTGCCGCAACCAGCTGCACGTGGTCCTCGCCATGAGTCCCATCGGAGATGCATTCCGGATCCGCCTCAGGAAGTTCCCTGCTCTTGTTAACTGCTGTACCATTGACTGGTTTCAGGTATGGCCATACCTGAAATGGTATGGTGACTCTTCATCATCATCATGGCTTATTTTATAGACTCCCCCCAAAAAGGTGGTTGAGCAGAATTTTCTGATCAATGATAATGTATTGTATGAAATCAGAATTCAAGAAATCATCATAAGAGAAAAGCATCTTATTACTTTTAAGATAATAAATACCATCATTAAGCTCAGTATATTAACAGAAGGTTTTAGGATGAATTTGGGTATCAGTCAGGTCCTCTGAAGGCTTCCCTGAGCAAAGCTGAATGAAGGAACTGTTCCTGGAGCTACAGCTCCAGGTGGGGTTTAAGGAGCTGAGAGGGGACAGTGGAGTAGTTAGGAGGGAGTGGAGCATAGCGGGGAGCTTTAGTACAGGTTGGGCATAAAGGGACAGAGGGAGGAAAGCGTGTTCCTGGGGCTCAGAGCTGGGGAAGTAGGATTACTTGAAAGGAGCAGGAACACAAAACCTAGAACTAAGCTCCTGCTAGAAAGGAAGGGAGGGTATGAATACTCCTGCCCCTCTCCTGTCCTTCCAGTCTCTTTCCATTAGCCAAACCCAACAGGAAGTCAAAAGGAGGAAAGCCAGAGCGACACTTGTGGTAGTTAACTTCAGTGTCAGGAAGCACAGAGCGGATGAGACAATGGTGTGTGTTGGGAGTTTGTGGGCTTTGCCAAGGCCCTGTGAGTGCTTTTGGCCTTGGGGAATGTGCACAGCCCCTCTGTTCTCCATTTCCTGCTAAGACGGTGTCAAACAAGAGATTGATTGAACACTTGCTCAATAGCAGGTGCTATTCTGAAAGCTGGGAGTGAACAGGAAAATGAAATAGACAATGGTTCTGATCTCGAGCTTATTTTCTAGAGACAGACAAATTAGCAAAAACTTATTCCATCAACAGTGTGGCATATAGGGAGTAAAAGCATTTCTGAAGAGTTGACCTTTTCAGAGGAAGCATGCCAGACGAGAAGTGCTCGTACTGAGAGGATGTGGGCAGAGGGCATAAACTCGTGAAGGGAAGGGGCTGTGGAAGGAACGGGTGTGGCAGGGGACTTGGGCGTGGCAGGCACCGAGTTACTGAGGGGGAGTAGCAGAGGTGACGTCAGGAAGGTGGCAGAGATCAACAAGTTGATTTTGAAGTTGAAGTACACTGGGAAGTCTTTGACGGATTATTAGTTGGGGAGTGTGACATGAGCTAATTTACATTTTGAAAAAAATCACTCTGGAAGCTGTAGAGAGCCACATCAGCAGGGAGACCAGTTAGGACACCACTGGAATATTCCAAGCAGAAGGAAACAGGGAGTTGAATTGGGATGGCTGTTGTAGGAAGAAGAGAAAGGATTTGGAAGCTAGTGTGGGGATGGCACCTATAGGACTTGTTTATGGGATGAATGAAGGGTTGAGAAGGAGAGGTATCAGGCCTGATTCCTCCATGGCTGGAGCAAGGAGTGGGTGGTGGTGGTGTTTCCAAGTTGGGGAAGATGGCAACTACTTGGGGAGACACAGGAACTACATTTTGGACCTGTCAAGTTTGGGATACCTTTAAGAAAAAATCAAAGAGAGAGTCATTCAGATGATTCTGGAGTTGAGAGAGGATAATAACATATACCTCAGAGAATTATTGGGAGAATTCAATGAGATGACACTGGAAGAATGCACACAGAAGTAGACATTCCATAAATTTAGTTCCTGTCCTCTTCCTTGTGCCTGCAACACACGCAAACCATTTCTCTAACCTTTGAACAAACCGTGACGAGTCAATGTTAGTAGTACTAGCTACTGACTCCTAAGTGTGTAAGTCCTTGGTTGGGGGTCGGGGATCGGGAGTTCCTCATGGAAGTGTCTCTCCTGCCCCATCCTTCACCCGTTCCTCTCCACTTCTGACATCGATAAATCACACAGGGCTACAGGAGTAACAGACTTACACTGGTCACTTTGATCAAGTACTAACTCATTTATCCTAAATTCAGTCATGGCCGGAAGATGCACTCCAGGCAGTTGCCTCACGCTTCTTGGAAGAAACTGAAATGTCAGAGGAAATACGAGAAGGCTGTATCACCATGTGTAAAAACTTCCACACTTCTACTATAGATTTATCTACATCCTTCTATGTTGAACTTCAAAGATACAACTATGTGACTCCTACCTCTTATCTTGAATTAATCTCCACCTTCAAGACCTTGTTGGAAAAGAAAAGAAGGTAAAAATAAAATTTCATATTTCTATTTATTTATGTATTTTAAAGAAAGCATGCACTAGTGGGGGGAGGGGCAGAGGGAGAGAGGGGGAGAGAGGGGTCAACAGACTCACACTGAGCACGGAGCCTGTTGCAGGGCTCACTCGCACTACCCTGAGATCACAACCGGAGCCAAAACCAAGAGTCAGACATTCAACTGACTAAACCACTTAGGCATCCCGGAATTTCATATTTCTAAGTAAGCTACAGTGATTTTAAAACATTTGTGTGTACAAAAATGACATAACTATGATGTAGAGATTTATTTTGTATATATATAATATATATACATGTTTGTACTCTGATTATTGTTTATATATATGCATATACGTGTGTGTGTGTGTGTGTGTGTGTATGTGATTTATTTTGCAAACATCTTCAGGGATGTTTGGGAGACGGTCTTATTCTTTTGTGTAGATGTATCATCTAGCACATTGTAAATACATAATCATATTTGTTAAAGGAATAAAGGTGTGCCACTCAGAGTTGGACTGACTCCAGGATCCTTTGACAATGATACTGAGTAAACACCATTTAGAAAGATTTTTTTTTGTAAGTAATTAGATAATAGATAAAACTTCTGTTTAGATATTGAACAGCTGAAACCCAGAGACAGCTAGTCAGGTTTCCTTCTTTAAATCCTCATTTGAAAAACCTCAATATGAACATCAATAAACTTATATACTATAGAAAGTGTCAGTGTGAATTTTTAATGTCATTGAGGGTGACATTTATATATTTATTTATTTATTGGTAGTTTCGAGTTCTTATTTAAATTCTAATTAACATATACTATAGTATTGGTTTCAGGAATAGAATTTAGTGGTTCATCATGTACATACAACAACCGTGTTCATCACAGTAAATATCTTCCCTAACGCCCGCCATCCACCTAGCCCACTCCCTGCCCACCTCCCCTCGGCAGCTCTGCCTATTCTCTATCATTAAGAGTCTGTTGTATGGTTTGCCTCCCTCTCTTTGTCCCTCCTTCCCCTATGTTCATCTATTTTGTTTCTTAAAATCCTATGGCATTTGTCTTTCTCTGTCTGATTTATTTTACTTAGCAGAATACACTCTAGTTCTATCCATGTCCCTGCAAATGGCAAGATTTCATTCTTTTTGATGCTGATTAATATGTGTGTGTGTGTGTGTGTGTGTGTGTGTAAGTTTGGGGGTCATCATGTTTCGTTTTCATTTGTTCCATGTGTTTTTAATTTCTTCTTGAATTTCCTGATTGACCCATTCATTCTTTAGTAGGATACTTCTTTAACTTCCAGGTATTTATGGCCTTTCCAAATTTTTTCTGGGGGTTAGCTTCAAGATTCATTGCATTACAGTCAAAACATATGCATGGTATGATCTCAATCTTTTTATACTGGTTGAGGCCTGATCTGTGAACTAGTATGTGATCTATTCCAGAGAATGGCCTTTGTGCACTGGAAAAAATGTGTATTCTGCTATTTTAGGATAAAAGTTTCTGACTATATCTGTTAAATCCATCTGGTCCAGCGTGCCATGCAAAGCCATTGTTTCCTTGTTGATCTTCTGCTTAGATGATCAGTCCATTACTGTGAGTGGGGTGTTAAAGTTCCCTGCTATTATTGTGTTATTATCAGTAACTTCCTTTATGTTTGTTACTAACTGATTTAGATATTTGGGTGCTCCCAAGTTGGAGTCATATAGAATTGTTAGATCTTCTTGTTGGATAGACCCCTTTATTATGATGTAGTCCCCTTGTTCATCTCTTTTTATAGTCCATGGTTTGAAATCTAGTCTTTCTGATACACAGACGGCTACTGTAGCTCTGTCTGATGTGCATTAGCACAATAGTGGGTTCTCCATCCCCTCACTTTTAATCTGCAGGTCTTTTTAAAATATAACTCATCTCATGTGCTTATTTTGAGATTTCCAATTCAAATATAGGAAGGACTACATGGTTTCACTGAACTTTTTCTTTTCTTCCTTTATTTAAATTCAATTAGCCAACATATAGTACATCATTAGATTCAGATGTAGAGTTTAATAATTCATCAGTTTTGTATAACACCCAGTGCTCATCATATCACTTGCCTCCTTAATGCCCACCACTTAGTTATCCCATCCCCCACACCACACCCCTCCAGCAATCCTCAGTTTGTTTCCTGTAGCTAAAAGTCTCTCATCATTTGTCTTTCTCTCTGATGACTTCCCATTTGGTTTTCCCTCGCTTCCCCTGTGGTCCTCTGTGTTCTTTCTTATATTCCACATATGAGTAAAATCATGTGATAATTGTCTTTCTCTGATTGACTTATTTCACTCAGCATAGCACCCTCCAGCTCCATCCATGTTGATATAAATGCTTAAGTATTCATCCTTTCTGATGGCTGAGTAATAGTCCATGGTACATATATACCACATCTTCTTTATCCATTCATCTATTGATGGATGTCTCTGCCCTTTCCATAGATTGGTTATTGTGGACATTCCTGCTATAAATATTGGAGTGCAGGTGTGCTTTGGATCACTACATTTGTAACTTTGGGTTACATCCCTTGTGGTGCAATTGCTGGGTCACAGGGCAGCTTTACTTTTAACTTCTCAAGGAACATCTGTTCTGTTATCCAGTGTGGCTGCACCATCTTGCATGCCCACCAACAGTGTAGGAGGGGGCCCCTTTGTCCGCATCCTCACCAACATCTGACTTGCTAATTTTAGCCATTGTGGCTAATATGAAGTGGTACCTCTGTGTGGTTTTGATTTGTACTTCCCTGATGCCAAGTGATGTGGAGCACTTTTTCATGGGTCTGTTGGCCATTTTTATGTCTTTCTCGGAGAAATGTCTGTTCACATTTCTGTTCATTTCTTGACTGGATTCTTTGTTTTTCAGGTGTTGAGGTTGATAAGTTCTTTATAGATCTTGGATATCAGCCCTTTGTCTGTAGTTCATCTGCAAATATCTTCTCCCATTCCGTAGGTTGCCTCTGTTTTATTGACTATTTTTGATCATTGCTTCAATCTAGTTACTAGATATTGGTCTATTCAGGTTGTCAATTTCTTCCTGTTTCAGTCTTGAAAGTTTATAGGTTTCCAGCAGTGTATCCATTTCTTCTAGGTTGCTTAACTTATTGGCATATAACTGTTGATAATAATTTCTGATGATTGTTCCTGTTTCCTTGGTGTTAGTCGTGTCTCTCCCTTTTCATTCATAATTTTATTAATTTGGGTCCTCTCTCTTTTCTTTTGGTTTAGTTTGGCCAGATGCTTATTGATATTATTGATTCTTTCAAAGAAACACTTCTAGTTTCATTGATGGTGTTCTACTGTATCTCCAGTTTCTAACTTATTGATCTCTGCTCTAATCTTAATTATTTCCCTTCTTGTGTGTGGGGTTGGCTTAATTTGTTGGTGATTTTCCAGTTCTTTAAGGTGTAAAGAGAGTTGGTATATTTGGGATTTTTCAGTTTTTTTGAGTGGGCTTGGATGGCTATGTATTTTTCCTTTAGGACCACCTTTGCTGTATCCCATAGGTTTTGGACCGATGTGTCTTCATTCACATTGGTTTCCATGAATTGTTTAAGTTCTTTGATTTCCTGGTTGGCCCAGACATTCTTGAGCAGAATGGTCTTTACCTTCCAAGAGTTTGAATTCCTTCCAAACTTTTTCTTGTGGTTGTTTCAGTTTCAAAGCATTATGGTCTGAGATCATGCAGGGAATAATCTCAATCTTTTGGTATCAGTTGAGCCCTGATTTGTGACCCAGTATATGGTCTATTCTGTGGAAATTTCCATGTGTGTGCGCAAGAAGAATGAGTATTCTGTTGTCTTAGAGTGTAATGCTCTGTCTATATCTATGGCGTCCATCTGGTCCAATGTGTCATTCAAAACTCTTGTTTCTTTATTGATTTTCTGCTTGGATGAATAAAGCTGAGTAATAAACCACTCTCAGTAATATCTGAGAGTGGTGTGTTAAGATCCTCTACAATTAATGTATTCATATCAATATGACTCTTTATTTTGATTAACAGTTGACTTATATAGTTGGCTGCTCCCATGTTGGGGGCATAAATATTTACAATTGTTAGATATTCTTGGTGGATAGACCCTTTAAGAATGATGTAGTGTCCTTCTGTACCTCTGACTACAGTCTTTCGTTTAAAATCTAATTTATCTGATATGAGAATCACTATACCAGCTCTCTTTTGAGGCCCGTTGGCATGAAAGATGGTTCTCCATCCCTTCACTTTCAGTCTGGATATACTTTAGGTTCCAAATGTGTCTCTTGTAGACAGCATATGGACGGGTCCTATCATTTTATCCACTCTACAACGCTGTGCCATTTTATGGGAGCAATTAGGCCATTCACGTTGAGAGTGATTATTGAAAGATAAGTTTTTATTGACATCATATTGCATGTGAAGTCCTTGTTTCTATAGATTGTCTCTGTAAATTACTGTACAGTATCACTCCTGGGTTATTTCTTCTTTTACAGAACCCCCTTAATATTTCTTGTAGTACTGGCTTGGTGGTCACATACCCTTTTCAACCTTGCTGGTCTTGGAAGCTCTTTATTTCTCCATCCATTTTAAATGTCAGCCTTGTTGGTTAAAGTATTCTTGGCTGCATGTTATTCTCAGTTAGTGCGCTGAATATGTCTTCCCTGCCCTTTCTGACTTGCCAGGTTTCTGTGGATAGGTCTGACATTATTCTGATGGTCCTTCCTCTGTATGTAAGGAATCTTTTCCCCCTAGCTGTCCTTAAGACCTCATGTCTGAAATTACAATTTGTGAATTTCATAATTAAGTGTCTGGATGTCTTTCTAGACTTTTTTTTTTTTTTTTTTTTTTTTTTATCTTGGATGGGGGGTATCCTTTCTGCCTCTAGGACACAAACACTTGTTCCATTCCTCAGACTGGGGAAACTTTCATCCAGAATTTATTTATATCTTCTAGTCTCTCTTTCTCTACCCCCTCAGGGATCCCAATAATTCTGATGTTGGAATGTTTCATGGCCTCTTTTATTTCCCTAATTCTGTTTTCATGGCTTCTAAGCTGTTTGTTCCAGGCCTTCTCCTGATCTTTCTTTTCTATCAGTTTGTCTTCTAGATCACAAATTCTATCCTCTGCCTCAGTTATCCTAGCAATTAGAGTATTTAGATTAGATTGGATCTCATTGATAGATAGCATTTTTAACTTCTACCAGATTGGCTCTCAATTCAGCCCTTAGAGATTCTATGTTGTCACTAATGGTGTCCTCCAGCCTAGTCATTGAATGGATAATTGTTACCCTGAACTCCCTTTCTGACATACTGTTTATGTCCATATCTAGTAGTTCTGTGGCAGAGGGCACAGTCTCTGAATTTTTCCTCTGTTGGTTTTCCTCCCCCTGGTCATTTTGGTGAGAGGTGGTTGAGAGGATGTACAGCTGAGTATATCAGCTGTGATCCAGACAAGATGAACCCTGGAAAGTTTCAGAGAAATAAGAAGTCAACACCAGAAAGAAAGAAAAAGGAAAAAAAGAAAGAGAAAACCCAGCCAAAATGAGCCCCAAAAGTAAGATTTATAAGGTACATAAACAAAAACAAGCAAACAAAAAGAGCAACAAAAGTAAATGAAAAGAAAAATAGGAAGAGCCCAGCCAAAAAGAGCCCCAAGACTAAGATTTCTATAGTACCAGAGCAAAAAGAAATACACATAAACACAACAGAAGAGTTATGGAAGGTGGTTATAAATCCTCAGTGTGGGTGAGGCATGTTATTTTGGTTCTTCCTGGGTGTATCTTGTTATTTTGTTAAAGGATTCAACTTTCCAGAGATACAAGGAAATTAAAACTGGTTTATATATAGGGATAGTCTTAAATAGGAAAAAAGGATTACCTTGAAACT
Organism: Mustela putorius furo; assembly: GCF_011764305.1. Lineage (NCBI taxonomy): Eukaryota > Metazoa > Chordata > Mammalia > Carnivora > Mustelidae > Mustela > Mustela putorius. Next base: position 2,234,220 of record NW_025421341.1, on the reverse strand, counting down.
TATATCTATATGTATATTAAAAAAAAGAAAAAGAAAAAGAAACACAGGTATATGCATGAAAAAGGTCAAGTTAAAAAGTTATTATGAAATGTTTGTATTAAGCAGGTTAAAAAAAAAAAAAAACAAGAATCATGAGAACAAATTAACCAAAAAAAAGAAAAGAAAAGAAAAAAAGAAAGAAAAGAAAAAGAAAGAAAGAAAAGTTGTATCTATGAAATATACAGGTTTTAGGGCAATACCAGGAGCTTAATATATTGTTTTCCCCTGATGTTGGGGTTTTACAGTTTTATGGGGACCCTGTGGTGGTTGTCCTCTTGTTCTTTTGGCTTGTCTTCTGGGGGAGGGGCCACCACATTGTTTTCCAGTCAATCTTGCTTGGGTTGAGTCACCCTGCCCCCTGTCAAGGGGTTGGGCTCTGTGGAAACCAGTTTTTCAGGCTTTTGTTCTCTGGAGGTTTTTGTTCTTCATGGCTTTTTGCAGCTTTTCAGAGGGTGGGAGCAAAGAGTTAGTCTGCCAGAGCTCCACCTCAGAGAGAAGCCTTAGACTGATCCCTTCTGGATGGTCCAGAACACACAGACTCCCCCTCTGCAAACTCCACTGAACTCCACCACCTCCTACAGGTGGTGCCCACCCCCAGCCACCATCCCAGTGGTCACCCGAGGCCCCTACTTTTCTCTGCACCCCCGTGCCACTAAAACCATGAGCAATATTGGTCCAGGGAGCCCTGTTTCTGGTGGCTGCCTTGGCCAGGACTGCTGCCTGGGGTCCACGCCTACGCTGGGTGCAGTCAGACCCCATGGCAGCACATGTCACAGGAGGCTGTGGGCCGAGGGATGGCAGCCAGTGTCCCTGACGCACGGGCGGGAGTGTGCCTGCTGAGCAGTGGGGCAAGCAGTGGAAAGCCTCAAGCTCAGTGACCGTAGACTGGAGGCCCCACCAGACTCTCTCTGGCACAAGTGGTTGCCAGTGGTCACTGTCCTGGGACCATGGGCTTAGGCCCGTGCCCCTGACCGCCCAATTCCACCAGTTGCCCCTTACGATCTTTTGCTCTTTTTGAGTGCTTTTAACCAGACTCCAAGTTAATGCTGGTCCCCAATCACAGGGCACGTTCCTATTGGGATATCACTTTCTAGTGGGTCACTTCTGGTGGCTCCCTCCCCCTTCTGTTTATCCTCCAATATCAGTCCAGTTGTTCCCACTGTGTTTTACCTCTCCACTGGTGTCTTCTGTCCCCACAGAGATCCAGAAGTGTATAATCTTATATCTCAGGCTGATTTCATGGGTGTTCAGAGTGTTCTGGTAGAAAATTAGTTCACTTTAGGGGACCAGTTGCAACAGGGTCTCCTACTTCTCTGCCATCATGCCCCTTTCCCCTTCTCCCCATTTTTGTCTTAAAGAAAAAATTATTTGAAGATATTGAATACTTCTTAAAATCATTTGCCACCTTTGGCAACATTCGAGACAATATATTTTGGTCACCGAAGTCTATTTAGAAGATGTAATTATAGAAAAGTTTTAAGGAACCATAGTGTTGTAGGAATAAAATTCCCAAGGTGACTAACTTTAGGAGTACACCATTCATTTTGATAAAGAGCCCTCCTTGCCTATACCTACTATATAATAAATTAAAAAAAATTTTCTACAATTTTGCTATATGCATGGATATTGTGCTAGCACTGGAAATAAAAAATGAACAAGGCGTACTTTTGCTCTTAGTTGTGTGCAACCCAATGTTCTAAAGTCAGTAACTTTTGACCAAGTATTATGTGAAAATCTTTCATACCACCCCTTTAGTTATCCCTGGAAAAGGCCTAAAAAATCTCAAGAATATTTCAATTTTTTCCTTGAAGGGTAGAGAACTTGATGACTAACTTTGTTTTATCTGTTTGCTTCCAGTGAAGTCATGAAAATGAAAAAGAGGTATGAGGTGGGTTTGGACAAACTGGATTCTGCAGCATCCCAAGTAGCCACAATGCAAACCGAGTTGGAGGCGCTACATCCTCAGTTAAAAGTTGCTAGCAAAGAGGTGGATGAAATGATGGCAATCATCGAGAGGGAGTCTGTAGAAGTTGCCAAAACTGAAAAAGTAGTGAAAGCTGATGAAACGGTAGCCAATGAACAAGCTATGGCCGCCAAAGCCATCAAAGACGAATGTGACGCAGACCTGGCGGAGGCCCTGCCCATCTTAGAGTCAGCACTGTCTGCCCTGGACACTCTCACCGCGCAGGTAAGAGCACAGCCGCACACTTGCTAGGACACACAGCATCGTAGCTCAAGGAGGTGCTCAACATCGCGGGTTACCATCAAGTCTGTCTCTCCAAATAGTCTCCACAATTAATGCAATCGAAATGATTTTCAAATTGGCAAAAGCGTTACCTAATTGACCTGAAACAGAAACGCATGTGCATGACTAAGAATTTTGGGAAAGGAGAAAGCTGCCAAATTTTAGAACTTACCCTGAAACCTCTGTTATTTCAAGAAATTTGTGCAAGGACTTCGCAGTACAGTGGTGGACAGAGGCCTAAGACCTAAGTGTGTATTTTATTTCCAAGGTTCACCTTTTTCATATTTAGTCAATTTTATAAAATTGACATACACCTTACAGTAGATGTGATAACATATTGTGTTCATGTTTGTTACTATTTGGGTTCTTTTTTAATTTTTGTGATACTAATACAACCTACAATGTTGTACTTTTTAATAACATGTGTTAGATTGGATGGAATGTGGTATTAAAAATTTAGACATGAGAGGGGAATACTTCAATTAAGAAATATAAAAATTAATTTTTTTAAAATAGTGTTGAGAATCATGCTAAACTTTGGGTGTGGAGAGACTGTTAGGTCCTTTCTTCATACTTACTGTGATATAGGTTTTAGAGTGATTAAAATTTAAACATAAATAATTTTACTATTATAAAATAGTAGGAAATGCAGATCCTGTTTATATCTTGAAGTGGATCAGGACCTTAAATTTCCTAGATGTGAGAGATCAGGAAAAAAACTAAGCAAAATTGTAATATATATGCTCTGGATTCTCTTCTGGTTTTTCATAACTAATAATTGGGGTTTTTTTTCAATTATAAATTTTAGTACCAAAAACCCAACACATTTTGTTTGATATGAACATCACAGACAGAAGTATAGAAACACTGGGGGAAAATGTTTGAAATAGAAGGCAAACAAAAGATTAATATACCTCTATGTAAAAAGCTCTTTTAAATAAATAAGAAAAAATAGATGTAAGATAAGATGGTAAATGATATGAAGAAGTAATTCACAAAAGAGGAAATATGAATAGTCATTAAACATATGAAAATGTATCCTACCTCACTTGTATTTTGAAAAAACAGATTAATAAAAGATTTCTTTGACTTCTCAGAATCCCTAGCCCTGTTGCTGAGGGTATATGTAGTAAAACAGGAAACCTTAGATACTTTCTGGAGAGTGGTTTGTGAATATGTGTCAAAGGCTTTAAAAATAAAAGATACAAAGTTCTTAACTTAACATGGCAATTGTAATAGTTAAAAAAAGAAGAAGAAGAAGAAAAAACATTAGGGTATGAGAATTACGGTTCGTGTCTATACATGAGAAGGTCATGTTGCCATTAAAATGATGTGTTTCATAGCACGTAAGGATGTTCACTATATATTACTATTGAAATATTAAAAGTTTTAAAACAGCATGTATGATAATTCCATTGGTCAAAATGTAGCATATTCACTAGCTAATAGCATATATACATAGAAAAACATATAGAAGAAATATAAATAAAAATATTTGCAACAGTTAACTAGATATGGGATTATAGGAGGTTTTTGTATATATGATTTTTCTGTATTTTTCTAATATTTGCATCTACTACTTTCACAATTTTTAAGAAACTTCAACACTCTTACTTTGCAACAGCCAAATCTCTCTTATGTATTTTTGGAGTAGACTTTGTGTCGTAAGTAATCTCACATTCGGGTGTATTTCCATTATTCTTTTTGGTTTCTAACTTTTCCTTTGGGACAAACTTCTCATTTCTTTTTTGACAGAATTCTATCACTGTTACCATTTCTACCCAATGAACAGTTTCTATCTTATGGTTTAGTGTGAAAATAAGAGCCAATTACAAATAATACATGAACCATTCTTTTTTCATAATGAGCATGTTGTTATTTCAAGGACATTACAGTGGTAAAATCCATGAAGAGTCCTCCTGCTGGTGTCAAGCTTGTCATGGAAGCTATATGCATCTTGAAAGGCATCAAAGCTGACAAAATCCCTGACCCAACAGGTTCAGGAAAAAAAATAGAGGATTTCTGGGGTCCCGCTAAGAGACTTCTTGGTGACATCCGATTTCTACAGTCACTTCATGAATACGACAAGGACAACATTCCTGCAGCTTACATGAATATCATAAGAAAAAACTATATTCCAAATCCAGACTTTGTTCCGGAGAAGATTAGAAATGCTTCCACAGCAGCTGAAGGCCTGTGCAAATGGGTCATAGCAATGGATTCGTATGATAAGTGAGTACTAACGACAGCGACGACACAGCCCTGTGTCTTGTTTCCCGTTTGGTCATGTAGACACTACAAAACCGAAAAGTTATGTAGGTGAGAGGCTCCTTGGGCAATCCTGTCTAGTATCTGCTGTGTGTGTACATATTTACTGGAGGCAAGACCATACCAGTCATATCGTATAATACAGTGTTGCTTAAACAATTTTGGACTCAGGAATCCTTTATACTCTTAAAAATCTTGAAGACGTGTAAAACTTTTTTTTTTTTCAATTAAAGACTTTATTTCCTTGTCAGAGAGAGAGAGAGAGAGAGAGAGAGAGAGAGAGCACAAGCAGGGGAGAGACAGGCAAAGCAAGGAGGCTAGTCCGGGCTCGATCCCAGCACCCAGGGACCATGACCTGAACTGAAGGCAGACGCTTAACTGACTGAACCACCCGGGCATCCCTTGAAAAACTTGTTTATCTACCATATTAGAAGTTGAAATAGAGAAATTTAAAAAAATATTAGTTCACAGGGGCACCTGGGTGGCACAGTGGGTTAAGGCCTCTGCCTTCGGCTCAGGTCATGATCCCAGGGTCCTGGGATCGAGCCCCGCATCGGGCTCTCTGCTCGGCAGGGAGCCTGCTTCCCTTTCTCTCTCTCTGCCTGCCTCTCTGCCTACTTGTGATCTCTGCCTGTCAAATAAATAAATAAAATCTTTAAAAAAAAATTACTTCGTAAAAGACATTACATGTTACATAAATAACTTATTTTTTTAATTCACATTTTTCACAAAAAATTAGGACATCAGTGGTGGTGTTTTATATTTTTGCAAATCTCTTTAATATGTGGCCAGTGGAAGATAGTTGGACACTCAAATCTGCATCTTCATTCAATCTGTTGCAATTTGTTGTTTCTACTGAAATTTATGATGAAAATACAGCCTCACGCAGATGTGTGGTTGGACGTGAGAGGATGTCACAGACCCCCCGCAGGGGATGAAGTATGTCTTCGGCCCCATTTTGAAAACCACTAGTGTAATATACAGTCTTTGTACGATAAGGAGTCTTCTCTGGTGATTGTAGGAGAACCACTTATATTATGTACAAAACAGCAAAAATTACTGGTTATCTTCAAAAAACAACTATTACAGGATATCTTTCAAACTCATACATAGTTTGAATCATTGTACCTATGTTATAACCTATGTGTTTTGGACCATGATGTATTGAAGATAAATTTTAACATTTACCATTTGTTTAGAAAGCCAACATCACTCACCCCATTTTCCAGATAGAAGATAATTTATATCCATTCCTTTTCTTATATAGCCCCTTCTATTATTGACATACATATTTATAAGATGGCTGGTTTTAGTTAAAGATATATTTTGAAAAATTTTAAAAAGCAAAATGACATAGATGAAACACCTCACCTCCTAAAAATTAAGCTTTAATGAAATAGACTAGATTTCATAAACACTGCAATGTTTTACATGAATAGGCTATTTTCCTTCTGCAAAAACACAATATTCATACTGTCAATAATCTAATACTTTATATCGGGTAAAAAAAATACTTATTTGAAAAGTTATCCATATTGATACTATTTTAATCATCATTTCTTATGTGCTGGGGTCAGGTGTGATAGTTTGATGAAATATAGAATACGGAAACCAGCATAGGTTTTGCATAAAAATGTGTTGTGAGTTACAGTAAGGATAGAAAAGCAAATTCAGTGATAGTGAGTGCACTACAGTATAAAATGTATATTGAATTTTCTGATTTTACTTTTTGCAGAGTGGCAAAAATAGTAGCTCCTAAAAAGATAAAACTGGCTGCTGCCGAAGGGGAGCTTAAAATTGCTATGGATGGTCTTCGGAAGAAACAGGCCACTCTGCGAGAAGTCCAGGACAAACTGGCCAAGCTTCAGGATACTCTAGAACTTAACAAACAGAAGAAGGCTGATTTGGAAAACCAGGTGTGTGATACTATGGACAAATATGGGCAAATCCTAATCACTTTGGTAGGAATGATGTTTGTGCCAGCAAGGAACAGCCCGAGTCTCTGTCTTCCTCCTGGTTGGCGACTGGCGAACAATGGCCCACAGGCCGAATCGGCCATTGCCTCTTTCTGTGTGGCCCACAAGCTAACGACGGTTTTGACACTTTTTAACGATTATATGGTAAATGGTTGTGTAAATACCTGCCTAATATCATCATTTTTGTCTCTTGATCCATAAAACCCCCAATTTTTACCTTTTGGGTCCTTCCCCCCCACCAAAAGTCAATCCTCTTTGCCTCAGATTACCAGAATATTGAGCTAGATTAACCAAACCAAAATATTAAGTGACTTAGGTTGTGTAAGAGTTAATGGCAGAGCTGAGGTATGAACTCAATACCCAAAACCCTACCTACTCTGTGACCCCTGAAAATTATCCTAAGACTGAAAATGTGATACTGTTTATAATAAGTAACTGCTCAAGTCTAATTATGTTCCAGGGGGAAAAAAGTCAAAATATTTATTGAGTACTTGCTCTGCGAGTCACTGTTACCCTGGGAACAATATGTATTATCTCATTTATTCTCAAAACAGCCTTCTGCGGGAGGTCATCTTTTTGTATGATTTTTGTAGAAACTAAAGGTCAGGTAACTTGCCTGTAGTCAACCCAGGTTCTAAGTTAGAAGGTTAAAATCTGACTTCAGTAGTTGTGCTGTTTCCTAGAGTTTTCTTCCCAGAGGATATGACCATATATTCTGTATTTATACAAATATGTGATATTGAGCTCATCTTTAGAAATATTACTTACTATAAAACATGATATCCAAGTATTCAGTTTTAGTTTAAATAATATAATAGGTGGGTGTGTGGTTTATTGTAAACCTTTGTCAACTCTGTTGTATGATTGACATTTTTATTTTTTGTGATAAAATATTGGAAATTATGATCATGTAAAATGAATATCTGCTTACATGTGCACTAAAAATCTGCTTTTGGAGGCAAAATTTTAGTTAAAATACTTTTACTTAGTAATTTCTGATGGCAAGTTTATTGCAGTCAAATACATGATGCCATTTATTATAAACATTATGATAAAGAATGAAGAAAGAAGCCAGGAAGACAGAAGATATTAAAAGACAAAAGATTTAAGTTTAGAAGTATCAAAAATATCCCCAATTACATACTGCTGCTTTTTCAAGCCTATCTTTCAATAAACCAGTTTAGTATTTTATCTCTTTTGGTCTAATGGCATTTATTTAATATAAATATTCATAGCGTTAGGAAAAAGTATAGGCCAAATTCTTATTCCACTGTAATGTAAATGCCTCTGCGTTTATCAATTGTTTACTTTCTCTTCTCATGTCAGTCATTTCATTTTGAGCCTTAAGCTAACCTTTGCTTACTCTTGTCTTTATCCAAGAATAATGAGGCCAAGTCATTTAAAATCAAACTAATATAACTCGGGGGAATATTGCCATTGCATGGGTTGAAATGGCTTTCCCCCAAGTTTTCCACCTTCATAATTATCCTTTTTCTTTTTTTAATTACATTGCCTAATTACGCATAATCAAATTGGTTGACAGTCTTCTGCACAAAGTAGGCTCTCAACTATTGATTGATGTCCTAATTGAAGGTTAATTGCAAATGTGTGAGTAGGTTGACACAATTTAACAACTTGAAAATTGTGCTTTGCAAGTAAGCATAAATTATTACAACTTTTAAACATTTAACCTTTAAAATTATCATCAAGTCAACCATAAGTTAAATGAGGGGAAGATTTTGCCAGAACATTTTAAATAAAATGTAGAGTATTTAAATTTGAGGGAAAATATTTATATTTTCAAGAAAATGTCCTTTATTACTTAAGCAAATTTCAGTGTCTCCTGCTGTAGATCATTTCCTTAAATAGTGCTATTCTTGTGTTATGTGATGAATAGTCACTAAAAATTTTATAAATTGTGTATACTTTGTTATACTTACTTACTGTGTGTACTTTATTATGAAACACACTTCCCAAATGTCATGGACTTGCCAGTATTCACAGTGAGATAACTCACATTTTTTTAGAGAGTTAAAAAAAAAAAATTCCGAGTGAAAGTTTGTAATTAAAAAAGAAGGATTTATCTCAGAGGGCAAAATCGTGCAGAAATTTTCACTTATTTTCTACCTGTGGATGTTGATAAAGCCGGACTTTTATTTTCAAGGTTGACTTGTGCAGCAAAAAGCTCGAACGAGCCGAGCAGCTGATTGGAGGCCTTGGGGGAGAGAAAACACGCTGGAGCCTCACAGCTCTGGACCTGGGGCAGGTGTACATCAACCTGACAGGTGACATCCTCGTCTCCTCAGGAGTCATCGCTTACCTCGGCGCCTTTACGTCGAACTATCGACAGGTAGGAAGAATACTCGTCGATTTCCGAGGTCTCTTCCTGACCCTCCCATTGTAGCCAGTACTAACTAATCTTAGAGGATTTTGTTGGCTTAAGCTTTGGTTTTTAGATGAGTACGAAGAGCAAATGTTTCCAAGGGATTTCTATCTAGTTGTGTATCTTAGTTATTCTGTAAATTGCCTTGATAGCCATAAGATGCTATATCAAATATTTTTCTAAAATCAAATTGTTCTAGAAACAAAAACACTGACTCTAGGGTCTACCATTTCATCTTAGCATTTAATGACTAAATTTCAAAGATATCGGGATTTTTATTACATCTTTGTTTGATGTGTGTGTTTATGAGTGTGATCATCTACTCTCTATGAGTCTCAATAATGAATCATTTCAAAAAATGACTTCAGACAGAAAACTTCAGAGGAGGAGAAGGCAGGCTGGCCTAGAACTGAATCCGTAAGTGGCTTCTTTCCTTTGAAAACAAATGCCAAGTGTCCTGCTTTGAATTAGCGCCCCTTTGATGACCCAGTTCCCATTTCTATTTCTTCTTTCTGCTTTTTCCTTCCCCCTTTCAGTCCATTTCTGAATGAGACCCCGCACACGGTGAGCTCTCTTTTGAAAAATTGAAAAATTGAACCGGAATCCGACCCAGAACATGGCCCTGTCAGAGCAGGAAGAGAGACTTAGAAAAACTGAAAGTACTAAAAGAAAAGCAAAAGAGGGTGATGAGAATAAGGAGAAGAGAGAACTCTTAAAGCATTTGGTAATAGCTTCTAGTGTCGAGCAAGTGGAGAAAGAATGAATGAGAACTCGTTTTTTTGGTCTTCTTTCATTTTTTTCTCCTTCCTGCCTTCCTCTCTCCCTCCCTCAATCCTGTCTGTCCGTCTGTCTTTCTTCCCCATAGCACTTGCTTGCACCTGGTCTCCGTCGAGCCTTCCTTACTTTGGGGGACTTTCTCTTAAATAGGGCTGATTCTGGGAGTCCACAATTTTAGTTCGTTTGCTTATTTTTAACCAACCTGACTTAAAACCTTCACACACGTGGCGTTTCTCTGCGTTGGAGACCAGGTCCTCCCGCTCCTGCTGCGTGACCTTCACAGTCATCCTCACTTTGTTGGTTTGCGTCTTTGAATGCCTGTTTGCTACCCCGGCGGCGGCGGGCGGCCGCGTTAACATCCTGTAGCTCAAATAGGTACTGTTTAGCCTGAAACTACCTGGTCATAGATCTGTTTGCTCTGCCGGTTCAGAGACCGAGGCTTAGAAAGAGCAAGGGAGTTGCTTAAAGCCACATCGCTCCTTAATGACACCGCAGGAACGAGCCTTGTCCCTTGAATCCTAATTTAGCACCTTTTCTCCTCCCCTACATCCGCCTGGAACCATGGAAGGGCTAGTGGCGGCCACTCTTACCCTTCCCTGCGGGTTCTCAGCGCACCCTGGGGCACCTGCTCGAGCCGGACGGAAGGCCCCACACCCGCCACCGTGTCCTCTGACGGCCGCGTTCCGAGGCTCCGCATCTTGCCGCCTCCACGGACACCCGCTCCCGCCAGAGTGAAGGCTGCGGCTCAGCCCGGCGCACACATCCTTCAGGACAGTCCGGCACCGAGACCTTGGAGTTTACTGACAGAAGCACCGTGACGCTTACGCTAGACACAGACACAGCCCAAACTCCGAGCCCCTGTGACCTCAGATCCTCTGTGCTCGCCCCTGACCGCAACAGCCACGACGTCCCACCCGGGGTTCATCTCTGTCAAGGCCTGAAGGCGATTTTACGCCTCCCGTGCTTCGCCACAGCCACGAGGCTTCGACTTTTCTTGAGTCTCTAATGTTGTTCTGTTCCTTCCTGTGAATTTTTTTTCCAATTTATTTTATTTGATTTTATTTCTTTTCAATGTTCCAAAATTCCTTCCTATGAATTTGTTCTCGACGTGCCCTCACCCCCGCTCCGGGTCAGGGCAGGGGCCAAGTTACACCCCAGCAAAAGCCTCCCATTTGCTCGGAAGCAGGAGGTCAGAGCCGCAGCTTCGGCGTCTGCCCAGACGGCCTCCTGCGTCCCGCCCCTCCATGCCCAACAACCAGCACTCGCGGCTCTTGGTTGGCAGACTTCTCTTGGGGTCTTGGAGTCCCCGTGGCCCAGTGTTTGGAGCCGGAATTGCCTGGGGATTTATTCTCCCTCTAAGGCGTTCCTGGATCAATGAGTGACGGAGAAGGCGGCATGAGAATGGGCCTCCCTTCCCTCTGGCTGGAGCAGCTCTAAGGACTGACTTCCCCTCCGCGGCGGACCAAACTAAAGCCGCGGGCCGCACACTTTGGCAGATGCTCACCTTTCACTGGCTTCTTCCCAGTCCTTGCACGGCTCCCCGCAGCAACCCTTCCTTAATAAATCTCCATCTCAGAGTCTGCTTCTGGGAAACCCAACCAAGACAAAACAGCTTTCCAACAATCCTGGTTCTTTTCTAGCATCAAAGTCTCTGGATACCAAGAGCCCTCAATAGATAGCTGGACCCCCTCCCTCCAAGCTCGAATCTGAGTCGCTGTGAATTATTCATCAGCCTCTCTGTAGAACTTCTGGCATTCTGCATAAATAAAACATGGAAAACTCCAGTTCTTCTAGGATAACTGGGCCCAGGGTACTTCAACTGCCGTGCCGGCACCAATCTCTGAAACACAATCCTACAGTGCTGTAAGGACACATAAGCCCTGGAGTTGAATTAATTGGAACTTTCTCATTTTCCCTGCCAGCAGTCAAGGTCAGAACTGTCTTGGTGGTCATGGATAGTTACTGTCGGCTGCTGTACCATTTTAGGCATGTAATTGGGCCACTTAAATTTCTAATCCACAGATATGATAACGTACACTGTCAACTATAAACAACATCCCACAGTCACTGCTGCTTTTGCTTTCTTTACTTCTTCCACATATCATTGTCTATCGTGCCAATACCAGCATCAAGCTATATTTGCGAAAACATTCAGATTTTTCCCAAAAGTCTGCAGATGGCCCTATAGCCTGACAACAAAGAGATCAAAACATGCCAGTAGGAACTGTGAATTAGAAAGCAGAATTCAAACCAGAAATGCTTTATACCCTCCCTACACAGCCACAACCCTTGTTCCTGGCATCAACAACCAAACCCAACAGAAAGCCAGATGAGAGTTGTTAAGTATTCACAAAAGGTGAGATTTTGCCCTGTTTGCCCTAGAGTGTTACACCAGCAAATATATTGCATTATGTGGCAAAGGGTCTCTGTTATTAAGATTGTTTATCAGCTGAATTTAGAACAGGAAGATTATCCTTCAGTTAGCCAGGACATGATTAGAGAATGATTATTTTTTAAAGCAAGAGTGAGGAAGTGGCCCCACAATGATAGGGACATATTAAAAGGACATAAAACTGAGCTTGAAGCTACTTCTCCTGGACAAATCAGCAATAAATAATGATAGCAACATATTACAACCCATTGAATAAAAAATGTGAACAAAATGCATGAAGGGGTTCAAAAGGTACAGATTTCTAGGTATAAAGTTAAGTCCTGGGATGTAATGTACAGCATGGTGACTGTAGTTAATAATACTGTATTGTACCTGTGAGATCTTAAAAGATTATCATAACAAACAAGTTTTTGTAACTTTGGTGATGATGTTGACTAGACTTACTATGATGGGTTCACAATATACACGGAGAGAGGATCATGATGTTGTGACTGCTATCATGTTATATGACCATTATATTTTTAAGAGACTAGAAAATAGAAAAAGATAAGTCTATAATGACATAAATTAATACATTTTAAAAATGAGTGCCTGACAAAGCTAGATTTTTACAGTTACAAGTATCTCCCCACAAAATGCCTCTTCGTTGCAGCCAGAAAGGGGGCAAGAGCAGTGCAGAAGGTGTGGGACAGTATTTGACAAGCGCTGCCTTCATTTAGTTTTGAATCCTGGCTTAAAACTCCGAATTCATCTTGGTTCAGCCCTCCCCCCAACCGTTTCCTTCGTCAGGCTCCAATAGTCGAGGTGATAACAGGCACTCAACTTCCAGAGGTCCTTAGATATCTAATGCCCGGGGGCAGCCCCTTCTCTGCCGCACCTGTGGAATTCCTCAAACGACCCCCTCCCCAGGAAGCCCGCGCAGCCTAGCCAGCCCTCCTGCGTTCTGCTTGCCCACCGAAGCACCTGCTACCATTTCACCGTGTGCTGCTACCCTGTGTCTGGGTGCAGCCTTCTCTTATGTGGCAGTGCAACTACCAAGAAGGTCTGCTCTTCATCTGAGTGTCTTGTGTTGCATCCCACCATCCAAAGAAGCTTTAATTATATCTGAGATCATACAATTAAAAGACAGAAGCCCAGCAGACAACTCCTTAATCAAGTGATAAAAATCAGGGTCATCAAAAAATGAACAGTTAGAAATCGCATGACTGAGGGGATGCACTGAGCAGAACCTGGTATCATTTCTACGCTATTCCTGCTGAAGGTGCATTACCTGAGTTGAATCATGGGGGAACATCATAGAGATGCGACTGTGGGACATTCTACAAAAACAACTGACTGATCAAGGTCCTGAAAGTCATTAACTCTCCCTAACCTGTCGTGGCCTTTTATGGGCAAACTTAAAGGGATTTTGGTGGGGGGAGCTCTGCAGGAGTCCAAGGCAGATGGTGGGACCCATCATGCCCTCTCTGCCAGCTCCATTCCGTGCCCACAGAATTTGGTGGGTCCCAACACCTTGGGTGTCTATGTCCTCGCACCATGTCTCTTCCTCGCCTCTCTGTCCTCTGCTCGTGCCTTTTACTGTTTCTGAACTCTCTGATATGTGACTTCAAACTGGACCTTGACTTCAGACTTCCTAAGTGTGAACCTGGACTGGAAGTCCCTTTTGGATTCCCGAGCAGCCTAGCACACTGTGCCCCGAAGTAGGATATCCCAAACTCCAGTATACGTCCTGACCCTTGCTGGTGTCTCATAGTCCTGCCGTGGTCCCTTTTGACCCCCACCAGTTCAAAGTAGATTTATTTTATTCCATAATGCTCTGTTAAGACTTGCCAAATGCTTGTACTTTAAAGAAAATGTATAGAATAATGATGATCTCCAACTACTTTGTCAAGTGCCGCTTTAGAATAAAAACTGGCAATTGTTTTTTTTGAATGCAAAACTCTGACCTCAACTTCACTATTAAGTGATGTATCTAAAATTAGCATTGGACATAGTTCATTTTCACTGGAATGCACAATGGGCCTTCTGAATTATGATTTGAAAAAATCTGATTAATTGTTTTAATGTGCAGTTTCAACACTGGTTTGTTCACTCAAGGAATAAAGTGTAATTGAGAAGTTAACAAAGTATTCATTTGGTGATTTCCAGCCTCATTTTCATATCTCTCTATGTATGTCTTAAAGAACCAAATCAAGGAGTGGACAAACTTGTGCAAAAGCAAAGATATTCCCTGCTCTGATGATTATTCTCTTATGGGTATTCTGGGAGAAGCAGTGACGATTCGAACGTGGAACATTGCTGGTTTACCTTCCGACTCATTTTCCATTGATAACGGGATCATCATAATGTAAGGAAAACTACTTTTCTCTCAAGAGATCTCTATTAATCAGTAGATCTATTTATCTGTGCATCTTTTTAACAATTATAGCTAGAAAACTTTTATAGTAGTGAAAAGGTTTTGCCTACATCATTAATTAATTAAATTAAATATGAATAATCACTTCCTTTTCCCAATAATGTTAGAATGATTGCATATTGGAGACTGTAGTAAACAACCAAAAACCCTAATGACTTTTGCTTAATTTTTAAAAAATTTATTTATTTATTTGACAGACAGAGATCACAAATAGGCAGAGAGGCAGGCGGGGGAGGGGCGGGGGAGCAGGCTCCTTGCTGAGCAGAGAGCCCGATATGGGGCTCCATCCCAGGACCCTGGGCTTTAACCCACTGAGCTACCCAGGCACCCCGACTTTTGCTTAGTTTTTAATCAGCTTTTGGCAAATGGAGCAAAGCCCTACCATGAGTAAATGAAGTCCAATACTTATCCCCATAAAATTACAGGGTCTTTGTTATTTCAGGTTAGTGAAAGGTACAGCAGTGGGTTGTTGGTGGTGATGGGTTCAAGTGTATACCAATTCTTAATTCTTGCTCTGTGTGGAACCAGCTTCAATGATATGGATACATTTCTGGTCCTGGGCTGATTGGGACTTTCTAAGATTTTATTTATTTATCTGACACAGAGGGAGAGATCATAAGTAGGCAGAGAGGTAGATGGAGAGAGAGAAGGAAGCAGGCTCCCCGCTGAGCAGAGAGCCTGATATGGGGCTCAATCCCAGGACCCCGAGACCATGACCTGAGCTGAAGGCAGAGGCTTAACCCACTGAGCCACCCAGGCGCCCCCAAGATTGTAATGCAGGCTATTCCTGGAATGTCCTGTCTAGTAGACAAATCCCATGGAAATTTGGAGAGGACAATACTGCAGGCTCGTCCAGTCTCACCTTCCTAAAGGTTTTATCTCCCAGAAACCAAGGACTTTAACCTGCCCCAGTATGAAGATAGTCATGATTTGTCGGGTTCGCATGGGCCTTCCATCACTAGCCAGCCTTCCTGGAGGTTTTAGCAGATTAGGAATAGCACAGGTAAACCGTCCGTAGAAATACTCAGTTCTCTGTGTTACATAACTATTTTAATTCGTTGTTAGTCTACCGTTAGTCTACCGAAAAAGTAATTGATGTCAGAGTACTTAATTTAATGTACAATTAATTGAATGTACAAATGACGGATGCATGTGAATTTTTAAAATAGAATTAACATGTGAAGCCTGCTTATTCTTAAATTTTTTTGTATGTAGTATTTAAGAAAATTATTCCACAAATTAAAACTCTGATGAACATGTTTCTTTACTGCTCAATGAACGATCCTGATGTACAAATATATGCTATATACCCGATATATATGTGTATATTTATGGGCTTCTTTAGCATTTACTTACTGAATTGTTCCACAAGGATTTGAGGTGAGTGCAATTTGAATATAAAGTAAAAATCTGATGAGACCACCTAAGGGAAATTAAAGAAGTTACTTCTCGGTATTTCAGAGAAGCTCATCCTTATATTTGGGCCCTGAATTAAGTTTAAAGCTTTCTAGTAATTAAGGTAAAAAAGAAAAGCCATGTCACATGGTTCTCATATTTTTAATCAAATGAATCATACTTAGACGAACCTTTTTCAGGAGCCAAACTTAAATGTAATTATTTGATTGATTTGGAGAAAAGATTACAAAACTTTTCTTTGGGGAATGAAAATTAAGCACTTGGTCCTCTGCTCTCACAATCTAAATCTATCCAGAAGAGAAATGACCGAATCAAGAGAAATGATAAATATGTGCATTAGTTGGCCACTAAAGCAGACCTTGAAGTACCTTTTAACAAGTGCAGGACGACAGCCTGTTTTTTAAATTATTGAACGAGTAGGTGTTTGTGTTGATGTTTAGCGTGAGGACACAATTAGACGTTGGCATGTGCGGGAGGATTCTGGAAGTTCGGGAGCCCACCTTTACTTCGCCCAGCTCTACCGATTAACTTCAGCCTGAAGAACAGTCAGATTTTTTTCTGTTTTTGCTATTGCTGTTTTTTCTCTTTTGGAAAAAATACTTAGGTTTTCCCAAGCACTTGTGACTATAATCGATCATGTCCTGCATTAGGGTAGTTCTGTCTTTACCGTTTCGATTGGCAGTTTATTTACGTTTTTTTCCACCTGGCAGGATCTCTACAACCATTCTATTCATTGGAGGCCAAATACCTTCTTCTTTTTCAGCAAATAATTGTACTCTTTCTTTTGGGCCCAGTTGTATTTCAATAATAATAAGACATTGATGAATATTTCTGTATTTATGATTCTGAACCTTTCTGTGATTATTTCTCGAGATAACAAACTCACAATTCAGGAGAGAAAGAGGTAAAAAATGGTGTTAATGAGCCAGCACCCTTACATTTTTGCTATTTGTTCATAAAAATGTTGAAATATTAGCTGAAGGTTATGGTAGCAACTTTACTACGAAAGAAGTAATAACATTTTTCATTCTTGGCTTATTTTGTCAATCTCTGTTGGCAATCTTATACAGAGAGGTTTCGGTAAATAGGTTGAAGGTGATTATTTTGAAGTATCAGATAAGTATCTTATTTACTTGCCTGCTGAGTTCTTCCAGTCCCCAGAGATACTTGCTTGATAATGATAATACCTAATACTGAGCACTTTCTAGAGACCTAATCCTGTGCTAAGTGCTTTTTACGTACTATCTCAGCAGACTGAAGAGTTGATTATTTAGGGAAATGGGAAGAATCTATAAAATTTAGATAAGTTGGAATATAATTAACTTTTGGAGCTATTGACACCTCAAGGTCCTTGGCTAATCAGAATTTCAAGGGCTAGTGATAACATTAAATGTAATTGGATTGTATCTGAACACTTCATAGTGAAATGGTTTTAAGATTGTTTATCTGCTTGGTAAATAAATCGGACCTCTCTATCTGATGTAACTCTGCTTTTTAAAAATGTCTTTTAGTATTCATTTCTATAGGAGTCGGATAAACTAGTTTTATTTCAGTAGAGTAATAACTGAGAGGAGTACCCCCCCCTTTGCTGTCTGCTTTTATCTATTTTTATGTATGTGTCTCAAAAGGAATATAGCAAAATTATTTGAGATGCATCTATTATATACTTAAATTCTGTGTCCTTCCATGCAGACTAGCGTGAACATGTGTTATCACTCTTAGAAGTCTGCATTTTGCAAAAGCCCCAAAGAGCACAAAATAATAATCCTCCATGGATAAACCACAAAAGAACAAACAGTATTAAAACTTGGAATGCTGAGTCTGTAAAAATTCAGTCTTTATTTGGGAACCACTGATTTTGAAACATTTCTACATTCAAGAATGTTGGATGGAGGAAGTAAGACGATTGAAGAAAGATGTTGTCTTGTAAAACACGTAAGGCAAAGCAGCAGAGAGGAAGTAGATAGTTAATATGATGCATGTTTATTTCAAATTCAGGATTTATATTCATCCCAAAAGTGATCCTGTTTAAACCAATGTGTGTTGCATATAGCTCTCCACAATAACTGTTATTAAAACCCCAGTATATTTTTCTCTACTTACCCTGAGGAATGTCTCCTTTGAGATTTTACTCATTTGATATGTTACTCTAGAGATGCCCTAATCTTTAAAAACAAAATTTGCTCTAACGGGTCCCTGGGCAGCTCAGTCAGTTGAGTGTTTGACTCTTGGTTTCAGCTCAGGTCCTGTGTGATCTCCTGGGTGTTGGGATCCAGGCCCGCCCTGGGCTCTGTGCTCACAGCACAGTCCACTGGGTTCTTTCCCTCTCCCTCCTCCACACCTATGTTCTTCCTTTCAAAAATAAATAAATCTTGTTTTTTTTTTTTTTTAAGCAAAATTTGCTTTAAAAGAAAAAAAAAAACTGAAGTTTCACCATTGTCCTGCTTTTGAATCAAAAAGATATGTTATATTACGGGTGTTGTTGGGGGAAGTTTCATGTAATTGTTAACTGGGTATGGAACAGCATCTTTGTGTGTGCAAATACACAGGTCAGAGATAGATAATAACAAATATAGCTAGATAGATAGAGAGAGAGAGAGCTATATCTCGTTCCAGCAGAACATGTTCGAAAACATTACCCTTTTTCCGTTGAATTGTTTTTACATCTTTGTTGAAAGTCAGTTGAACACATATATGGAGGTCTGGTTCCGGATTATCTGTTCTGTTGATCTATTTGTCTGTCTTGATGCAAAAACCACACAGCCTTGATTAGTATAGCGTTATATTAGGTCTTGAAGTTAGATTATATGTCTTCAAACTTTGCTTTCTTTTTCAAAATCATTATGTCTAATTCTTAACCTCTCATTATGAATTTTGGAATCAGTTTTTAAACACCTACAAAAGATCCTTGCTGGGATTTTGATTGAAACTGCATTGATTTATACTACAATTTGAGAAAAATTGACAATAAGTCTTCTATAAGCACAATATATCCCTGTTTTTAAATGTTTTCAATTTTTTCAAATATTTGTTTCATTCTAGTTAACCTATAGAGCAATACTGGCTTCAGGAGTATAGGTTAGTCATTCATTACTTACATGTAACAGCCAGTGCTCACCACAAGCGCCCTCCTTAATCCCCATCACCCATTTAGCCCATCCCCTGCCCACCTCCCTTGCAGAAACCCTCAGTTTGTTCTCGATCGTTAGGAGTCTCTCATGGTTTGTTTCCCTCTCTCTTTTTTTTCTCCCTTCCCATACGTTCATCTATTTTGTTTCTTAAATTCCACATATATATTGTCATTCTCTGTCTTATTTCACTTAGCATAGTACACTCTAGCCCCATCCACGTCATTGCAAATAGCAAGATTTCGTTCTTTTTGATGGCTAAACAGTATTCCTGTGTGTGTGTGTGTGTGTGTGTGTGTGTACACACAGCACCCTCTTATCCATTCATGGACATTTGGGATCTCCCCATAGTTTGGCTATTGTTGATAATGCTGCTATAAACATCAGGATGCATGCATCTCTTTGAATCTGTATTTTTGTATCCTTTAAGTAAATGCTTAATAGTGAAATTGCTGATTATCAGGTAGTTCTACTTTTAACTTTTTGAGGAACCTCCATACTGTTTTCCACAGTGGCTGTACCAGTTTGCATTCTTACCAAAAGTGCATTCTTGTCAACCTCTGTTGTTTCCTGTGTTCATTTTAGCCATTCTGATATGTGTAAGGTGATATCTCATCGTGGTTTTGATTTGGTGAGTGAAGTTGAGCATCTTTTCATGTGTCTGTTGGCCATCTGGATGTCTTCTTTGGAAAATGTCTATTCATGTCTTCTGGCTGTTTCTGAACTGGATTACTTGTTTTTTGGGTGTTGGGTTTAATAAGTTCTTTAAATATTTTGGATCTTAACCCTTTATCTGATATGTCATTTGCAGTATCTTCTTCCATTCCATAGGCTGCCTGTTAGTTCTGCTGATCATCTCTTTCATTGTGCAGAAACGTTTTATCTTAACTCTCCTTCGATTTCTTTCATCAGTATTTCATTGTTAGATTTATATCCAGTACTTTTTAATTTTTGTGAGCTATTGTAAATGGTAAAGTTTATTCATTGTTCATTGCCAGTATTAGGAAAATAATTGATTTTTGAACATTGACCATATACATCATGACCTTGATAAACTCATTTATTAGTTCTAGCATCTTTTACATAGATTCATTAGGATATTGTACAGAGATGTACTCTGAAAACAGAGTCAGTTTCATTTCTTATTTCCTAATATTATGCCTTTTGTTTCTTTTTCTTTGCATATTGTACTGTCAAGGACTTTTTTTTTTTGGCAAGTGTAAGAATACTTGTTATATAAAAATAATTTACACTGGCTAATATAATATTGGACAGGGAAGATGAAATTGCACACTGTTGCCTTTTCCTAGTCTTAGGGGAAATGAATTAGCCTTTCATTATGACATACTTTATCAGCTATAGGATTTTTTTGTACATCCTTTTTATTAGGTAAAGGAAATTCCCTCTGTTGCTAGTTTGCTAGGGGTTTTAATCTTTAATGCAGATTAAATTTTGTTAAGCGCTTGTTCTGTGTCTATTGAGATGTATTTTTTAAGTTTAGTTTGTTAATATGGTGAACCGTACTGATTGATTTTTTTGACGTTTGACTAGCCTTGCTTTTCCAGGATAAACCCTACCTGGTCTTCATCTATTCTCCTTTTATATATTTCTGATTCAATTTGCTGATACTTGGTTGAAGATTTTTCTGTTCATGAGGGATATTGCTATGTGGTTTCTTTTATTTTAATGTCTATACATTTTCATTATCAAGGTAATGGTGGCCTCATAAAACGAAGTGGAAAGTATTTTCCCCCATTCTACTTCTTGGAAGAGATTATATAGAATTATCTCCTACGGTCCTTAAATGTTTTGCAGAAATAACCAAAGAAACTATTTGTGCCTGGAACTTTCTTTGCTGGGAGATGTTATCCATGATTTCAATTTTAAAAGAGTTGAAGTTATCTTAATAGTTAAGAAAAATTCAAGTTATCTATTATTAAGTGAGTTTTGGTAGTTTCTATCTTTCAAAAAAAATGGGTCCCTTTCAACTAAGTTGTCAAATTTAAGGGCATAGAGTTGTTTGTAGTGTTCCCTCACCATCATTTTAATCTTCACAGGGTCTGTAATGGTGATCTTCTCTGTCATTCCTGATATCAGTAATTAGCATTTTCTTTGCTTTTCTTGATCAGTCAAGCTATAGTTTGATAATTTTTTTTAGATCCTATCTAAGAATAAAGCTTTCATTTCATTGGTTTTTCTCCATCTTTTTGGATGTCCATTTTATTGACTTCTGCTTTAATATTTGTTCTTTTCTTTTGCTTGTTTTTGGCCTAAACTACTCTTCTTTCTGTGGTTTCCTGAGGTGAAAGCTTAAGTTAGTGATTTTAGACTTTTCTTGTTTTCTAATCTATGCGCTTACTGCTATACATTTCCCCAAAGCACTGTTTTAGCTGCATAGCACACATTTTGATATGTTATATTTTCATTTCCTTTAAAATATGTTCTAATTTCTCATGAGACTTCCTCTTTATAGGTCTTTTAGAAACATACTAATTTCCAAACATTTGAGATTTTAAGGTATCTTCTGCTATTTTTTAATTTCTAACTTAATTGCATTATGTTCAGAGAATAGACATTGTATGATTCCAGTTGTTTAAAATTTGTTGAAGCTTGTGTTATGGTACCAATATGGTCTGTCTTTGTGAATGCTCCATGCATACTTGAAAAAAATATGTATTTTGCTATTAATGGGTAGAGGATTCTTTTTTTTTTTTTTTGGTAGAGGATTCTTTAAATGTGTCATAGTACTGTTCACATCTTCCATACCCTTGTTAATTTGCTGTCTACTTATTGTCCCTTCAGTTCTATTAGTTTTGGCCTCATGTGTTTTGGAGCTGTGTTGTCAGATGCATAGGAATTATTATGTTTTTAGGATAAATTAACCCTTTTATTATTACATAATATCTCTCCATATCCCTAATAATTTTTCTTCTTCTGAAGTCTATGCACAATTCAACTTTCTTTTGATTAGTGTTTGCATGGTGTATCTTTTACCATGATTTTGTTTAATATAAATATATTACTGTATTCAAAGTGAGTATCTGGGGGCACCTGGGTGGCTCAGTGGGTTAAAGCCTCTGCCTTTGGCTCAGGTCATGATCCCAGGGTCCTGGGATTGAGCCCCGCTTTGGGCTCTCTGCTCAGCAGGGAGCCTGCTTCCTCCTCTCTCTCTCTTCCTGCCTCTGTACCTACTTGTGATCTCTCTCTGTAAATAAATAAATAAATAAATAAAAATCTTAAAGTGAGTATCTGTATCTTGTAGACAGACAGCGTACAGTAAGAGCTTCTATTTTTTTCTGATAATCTCTCCATTAATTAGTAGGTTAAGACAACTTTATACTTCATGTGGTTGGTATGATTGAATTTAGATCTACCACTTTTTTATTTTTCTTTTTCTGTTTTTACCTCTGATTTTTGTTGCTCTGTTTCTCATTCTATTGCATTATTTGAGTAATCCACAATCCTTAACATTCCATTTTCACTATAATGCTTTGCATTATTTTTTTAGTACAAATTTTTCTGTCTACTTAGAGATAATATTTTACCACTTCAATTAAAATGTAGAAGGCTTGCAACCAGGTAGGTCTCCTTTACCCTCCCTGATTATGCTCCAGTAGTCATATGTATTATGTCTGTGTGCTTTGAAGCTCCCCCCAACTTCATGTTTTTTGTCTTAATATTTATACATATTTTTAAAAAATTAAGAGGAGAAAAATAGTCTATTATAGTTGCCATTTCATTTTTCTTTTTTTTCTTTCTAAAATTTATTGTGGTATCGTTCCTCTTCAGAGTGAAGAACTTTAGAATTTTTTAGAGTAAATCTGCTGGCAAAGAATTTTCTTGGTTTCCTTAATCTTGAGAATATTTTTATTTTGCCTTTATTCTTGAGGGATATTTTTAGTGGTTATAGAGTTCTGTGTTGACAGTTTTTTTTTTTTTTTCATTCTACTGAGAATATTCTAGTGTGCTCTGGCTCTATGATTTCTGAGGTGAAGTCAGCAGTCATTTGAATAATTATCCTCTATCTGTAATATATCACTTTTCTCTGGCAGCTTTCAAAAATATTCTTTCAAATCTTCGCTTTTTAGCAGTTTGATTACAGTGTATCTGGGTGTGTGTGCATTTTTGTGTGTTTTATTTTTGTTTTTGCTTCTAAGTTTCTCCTTTTTTGAGGATTTTTCAGCTTTGTGAAACTAAATCTGTGTGTTTTACTGAACTTGAGAAAGTTTTAGTCATTATTTTTTCAAATATTTTCTGTATTAATCTTTTTCTTCTCTCCTGGGACCCCATCACATGAATACTAAGCCTCTTAGTATTTTCTCACAGGTCTTGGAGGCTCTATTTGTTTTAACTGGCTTTTCTCTTTCTCTTTAAGTGTTCAGTTTGGATTATTTGTATGCATCTGTCTTAGATCACTGACTTTCCTGTCATCTTCTTTCTGCTATTGAATCCTTATGGTGGAATTCTTATTTCTGATATTTTTCAGTTCTAAAATTTCCTTTTTTGGTTCTTTTTATTTTATTTTATTTTCTGTTTCTCTGCTGAACACACCTGTCTTTCCATTTATTTATTTATTTTTAAAGATTTTATTTATTTAGAGAAAACCCTCAGTCTGGGGGAGAGGCAGAGAGAGAAGGTGAAAGAATCTCAAGTATGCTCCCCACTCAGCACGGAGCCCGCCATGGAACTTAGTCTTGCGGCCCATGTCCTGAGAAGATCATGTCCTGAGCAGAAATCAAGAGTCTGGGGGCACCTGGTGGCTCAGTGGGTTAAAGCCTCTGCCTTCAGCTCAGGTCGTGATCCCAGAATCCTGGGATTGAGCCCCGCTTCGGGATCTCTGCTCAGCGGGGAGCCTGCTTCCTCCTCTCTCTCTCTCTCTCTGCCTGCCTCTCTGCCTTTTCTGTGATCTCTGTCTGTCAAATAAATAAATAAAATCTTTAAAAAAAAGAAAAGAACGAAAGAAATCAAGAGTCGTGCTTAACTAACTGAGCCACCCAGGCACCCTCTCCATTTATTTATTTATTTATTTTAATGTTCACCTTTACCTTGTGGAGGTTGTTTATAGTAACCGCTTTCAAGTTTTTTTCTGGTAATTCCAGCATTTTGCTTTTTCTTGGAGAATCCGTCATATTCTGGCTCTCTGTATGTCGTGTAATTTTGCATTGTCCTGGACCTTTTGAAAATGAAATTCTGGTTCCTATTAAAATCTCCTGGATAAAACTGATTTTTGTTTTAGTAGTCAATCGACTTGGTTAGGTTCAGTTGCTTTCCTTCTGGGGATGATGTTTCCAGTGTCAGGTCATAATTAAAAGCCTTGGCTACGCTGTCTAGATACACTTCTCTGCATGCATTGCTCAAGAGTTAGTCTGGGACTTGGGTTTACATTGTAGCCCTGAGTGTCTGCTGTGCTTCTCCAGATGTGTTTGGCCGTGCACTCAGAACTTGTGTCTGAATTAGGGGATCCTTTCTTTGGGTCTGTTTCCCCCAGAATCTCTCCCTTACTTTTCATATCCCAGGGACCCATTTCTCTGTATTTCTCTGTCAAATATAATGACACTGCCTCAGAATTTCAGCGTCCCGCTCTTTCACACATCTGTCCATACTTGGGGCAAAGTGGCAAGAGGAAAAAAGGAAAACACTGGGGTTCCCCCTGCTTTGGACTTAATCTTGGTGTCTACCAGATGGATATGTTGAGGCCTAAGTCACCATAGTGATGGCATTTGGAGGTGCAGCCTTGGGAGGTTATTGGGACATGAGGGTGGAATCTTGAATGGGATTAATGCCCTTAGGAGACACAGAGGGATGATCGTTCTGCTCTTTGCCATGTGAGGAGGCAGCAAGAAAGCTCCATGTACAAGCCAGAAGGGGGCCCTCGGCAGCCACTGGATCTGCTAGGACCTTGATTCCTGGGCTTCTCAGCCTCCAGAACTGTGAAAAAATGCCTGTTATTTAAGCGACGCAGTCTGTGGTCATTTGTTGTAACAGCCTGAGCAGACTAGGACAGCCTTATACACCAGGCGTGGCACAGGGCCCTTGGCCCAGCTCTGTTACCCAGAGAGACTGGTCTCTCGATGTAGTAAGTGCCTGCACTACCCAGGCTTCTTCATGCTGCTTCGTGGGGTTACAGTTCTGCTGCTGGCGTGGACCGGGACACATGAGCAGAAGAAAAAAGAGATTCCCTTGCCCCCACTCCCCACTCTCTGGCTCACACAGGATCGTTTTCTTTCCTCCAGTTTGAATTTTTGCTACCTGTACCTGACGCCCAGAACACCCATTAAGCCTGTTCTTTGACCAAAGCCAGAAGATAGAAAGGAAAAAAAAAAGATACAATGATGACAAACACACAAGAAACTGACTACCCCCTTACTGGTCATTGCTCAAGTTTGGTTTGTTTTTTGTTTTTTGGTTTTAAGATTTTATTTATTCATTTGACAGAGAGAGATCACAGGTAGGCAGAGAGGGGGGAAGCAGGCTCCATGCCGAGCAGAGAGCCCGATGCGGGGCTCGATCCTTGGACCCTGGGATCACGACCTGAGCGGAACGCAGAGGCCCCAACCCACAGAGCCACCCAGGTGCCCCCATGGCTCAAGTTTTAACTTTCTTCCCATTCACTGTTTACTATTTGCTTTTTAGAATCTGTGAGTAAAATTTGGTATTTTATACAGAACTTTTCATTATAATCAGTGGAAGAGAGCTGCTATGACAGACTTCGACCAGGTTGGTCTGCACTAGAATTCTTTCCTCCAAATTCGGGGTGGTACTTTGGCCTGGTATTCCCCATGCAGGGATGACTGCTTGGAAAATACCTGTTTTTAGAATCCGTTAACCTGTGTGCTTGCCAGATGCTTTTTATTGTTTATCTTCCAGAGGATTATCACACTTACTTGATCCAGGGAAAAAGGATAAAGAAGAATCACTGTGGACCTTTCCCTCAAAGAGTAACCAATTTAGATGAGTGATGCCATTAGCAAATTATAAAATTGCCATGATAGAATATGACCATTGTATCAGAGTATCATAAATGTAATACAGATGAACCGCTAAAGAGGTTAGAGAGAGAAGAGACCGAAATGGGCTTTGTGTATTGCATAACATTGAAGCTGACCCTGAAACACGAGTAGGACTTGAATGTGAAAGAATGAGAAGTGTATTTTGGACAAAGGAACAGCGTCAACATGGGTATTGTGGTTAAAAATTGTGGAAGCAACAGAAGGAAGAGTGAGTCATTCAGTTTCTTTAGGGAAGCATAAATGCTAACACCATAATCCTCCCAACTTAAAAATACTTCTAAAATGTGACAGAATGAAACTTACATATTTATAAGTTTTATTTCTTTCTAATTTTCCTGCTCACTCCCTTATGGATATGGTTCTCTTCTTATTAGTTGATTACACTTAAGATGTTACACTACTCTTTTGGTCTCATTTCTTACTAAATACAATTAACATTATGGTATGGACTGAATTGCCCACCCCTCATTCCTATGTTGACTCTATTACCCCGCGATGTGACTGTTTGGAGGCAGGGCATTTAAGGAGATAGTTAAGGATACGTGAGGTCATAAGGGTAGATCCGTAATTCAATAGGACTGGTGTCCTTTTAATCAGAGACACCAGGAATGCCTGCACAGGGGGAGGGCCCATGTGAGGATGCAGCAAGAGAGCTGTGTTTTCTGCAAGACAGGAAGAAAGGCCTCTAGAGAAACCAAACCCGCCGGCACCCGGATCTTGGGCTTCCAGCCTCTGGAACTGTGGGGAAAAAATTCTGTTAAGACAGTCTGTGGTACTTTCTGTATTGCATA
Source organism: Mustela putorius furo (assembly GCF_011764305.1). Taxonomy (NCBI): domain Eukaryota; kingdom Metazoa; phylum Chordata; class Mammalia; order Carnivora; family Mustelidae; genus Mustela; species Mustela putorius. The sequence goes on along the minus strand of NW_025421341.1, from coordinate 2,207,379 downwards.
CCATTTGAGCTGACCTTGAAATGCGAGTAGGTCTTGAGCATGAAAGGATGAGGAAGAGGTGCATTGTGTACAGAGGAACAGTGTGAACACGGGCATTGTGTACAGAGGAACAGTGTGAACACGGGCGTTGTGTACAGAGGAACAGTGTGAACACGGGCATTGTGTACAGAGGAACAGTGTGAACACGGGCATTGTGTACAGAGGAACAGTGTGAACACGGGCATTGTGTACAGAGGAACAGTGTGAACACGGGCATTGTGTACAGAGGAACAGTGTGAACACGGGCATTGTGTACAGAGGAACAGTGTGAACACGGGCATTGTGGTTAAAAATTGTAGAAGCAACGGAAATAAGAGGGCATCAAGCTGACTTTCAAGCTGACTGTTATATCGTATAAGGCTAATACTGGAGGACTAGACTATCTTCTTTCTAATAAAGGTACATGTTTTATGCCAGGTTATAACTTAAATGCTAAAGGCATGATTATTTCTATTTGGGACAGATTACCCAATAAAATTCTAAATTCATACTATAATGAGATAAAATCAAATAAATAAATAAATTTTTAGCCCCACATTGTTTCGTTTTATTTTTGCCCCCATCACCTTTTATTTTCTCCTTTCACTCTTCTAACAATCTGTGTGCGTTTTCTGTGCTCACTTTTGAAGAGTATGACAGTATCTGTAGGAATGTGGCCAGAATTATGGCTTGTAAAGTTTACTAAAACTTCCCAGAGAAAGAACAGTAATCTTAATGCTGATTCCATTTCACACAGGGCAGAGAGGAGATGGTTGGATACCATTTGGCGATGGCAGATCTTGGTTAACTCTGTTTGACCCCCACAACACCCTGGAAGAAAACCTGGCTGCCTCAGGGTTTACTGTTCTTATTCTTATCATAAAAGGGGGCGGTGAGAATAGAGCAGGAAGAATGAGCTCACCCAGAGTGCAAAAACTGACTTTGAGAGAACATATTTCTGTCTGTAGGAAGCTCACAAATATGTAGTGAGCTACAAATATGACGTTAAATATACAAGTGTTTGAAACAAGTCCCAGATCAACAGTTGTGTTAAAACTTTAGGATCCAGGAAGGTTAGATGATTAAAATCTAGCTCCACACTTTTTTTTTAAGAACCATTATATCTTTAATGGTCGAGATTTCAAAGAGAGGGATGATGTCTCAATTCTTTCTCCTTTCCCTCTTGTACAAATGATAGCAGATCGAAGCCAAGAAATGGAGGTGACGTGTTCAGGGTCACAGGAGTAATTAATGAAGGGCGGGACCTAGTGAAGAGCTAGAGTTTCCTGATTTGCAGTATTCGTGATGGTTAATTAATTTCATTAACTGGCAAGTGTGGAAAGTTTTGTTTTTTTTTTTTTGTTTTTTTTTTTCCAAAAATGTAATTTAACCTTTAGAGAATGGTAATTTTCCAAATGGAGTAAAAAAAACTTGTGTTTGCCAGGTGAATTTTTTAGAGATGTCATTTTAATAGCCTGCCCAATCTAAATGTCTCTGCTATAAGATCACAGTTTCTCATAAGTAGTTAAAAAGTAAAATATTGCTGTAAAGCATAAACTATGAGAAAATGATGTGTGCCTGGCTAAGTAGCCTGGAGACAAATCATAACTTGGTCAGCACTGTCTTTCTTCCGTCTTCCAGGAATGCAAGAAGGTGGCCGCTGATGATAGATCCTCAAGGTCAGGCTAACAAATGGATCAAAAACATGGAAAAAACGAATAGTCTTCACGTGGTTAAATTAAATGATCCTGACTATGTCAGGACTCTGGAAAATTGCATCCAGTTTGGTACCCCTGGTAAGTATGTGAATAACAAGTGTGTGTTAGGAAATGCCTGGAGAGGGCACAATTAACCCAAAAGGATGTAGGTTTTTTTCTTTTTTAAAAAGATATTTGTGTCAGATTCATCTTCAATAAATAATGACTTTGTTATGTCTTTCATTACTTATTGATAATTATTCCGGAACTTGAGAATTTTTGTTCTCGCGGGTTAGGCTATTTTCTTTGTCCCAAGATTCATTGGCAGTGCATCCTCCAATGGAATTGTTTTCATTTTTGTCTGTACTTTGCCATTCTTAGTGCTTGCTATAACTCCACTACTGCCATTAAAAGGACCACTTGATATGCCAGAGGTATTTTAACACAACATTAGTCCAATTGTGTGTTTATTCTTCCTTCAATTGTCCTACCAAAGTGGCAGAGAAGTGAATACACATTTCCTGTGGCTCTTATCTGCCACAATGGAGAGATTAGAAACTTGACAGAATTTTTCAGTAAAGTCCCATGCACATGTCACATTTGTTAAAATATTTATGATTTGAGTAAATTGGGGTTGTCACATTTTAAATCTATGTTATCTGTCAAATTTTGGCTATTTACTTGACCAAATAAATACATGTGGACATTATGAAACGACAACGTATTTATCCTTAGGATGAGTTGAGTAAATCCCAGTTGCCATTAGAGCTAATACTGCTTGGAAGAATGATAACAAATGTATCAGGGAGGTAGTCTTACAGACATTTTATTTTTGCATATTAATAATGGGCTAATCTTTAAAATATTATAAATTTTAGGTTTGTTAGGATTCACATGGAATGAAAAAACTAAATCTACCTACAAAGTCTGTGTTTGTGTATACGGACAGGGAGACATCCATGCAAATGGTATTTCATTCATCCAACTGGTGTTAGAGTATAGTGACAGAGGTGTCACAAGAAAGGGCAAACAGCTCTACTCTCAAATATCTTTCTTGTTTAATAGTATCAGACAGTATGTATGGTATGTATAGACAATATGCATAGTATAATAGTATAACTAACTGTAATAAACATAGAAAGTGGGCATATGTCACTAACCCTTGTTAGAACCACTGTGCTCTTACAGGTAGGTACGCTAGCTCTGGAATTAGAGTACCTGCCTCTGTTACTCTTCGTTTAGTTCAGTGATCTGAGACTCAGTTTCCCCATTAGTACTTTGACCAGATAGTGTGAGGAGGAAATGAGTTACTGTGGTTTTGGTACTTCTGGTAGTGTCTGATAAATTCAATGTATGTTGTTTCTTAGTTGGAGATTTACTATGTGGTGTGCGCATAGTCTCTTTTAGTTATATTACATTATATTTAATTAAATTAGCATAACAAAAAGGCACAGATGTTTACGAGAACTCCGAGAAATAGGGAAGATATCTTGAAAGAATTGTCACCTTAAATACTTTAATTAAAATTACTTGATTTCATTTAGTCAAATTTCCTTGATACGCTAAAAAATAAACAGTCATTTAGCATCTACCATGTGCTTAACATTCTAGGATTCTACAGTCTCGGTCATGGATCTTGCTGTTAGTGTTCCATGATTTTAGGGAAGAAAGGGCCATGGAGACAATCAGTATAGGGGTTTCCAAACTGTGGGAGAGAAGGTCAACTTTTAGTGGGTCAAGACCAGCATTTTTCAAAGAAATACAGTAGAAAAGAATAAAATACTATAGGCTGCATAGCATGGAGTCAAGGTAAGCATTAGTTCATTAAATTTTTGGAGTTTATGTGCATATGTATATATGTGCCTAATCAAAATTTAAAACATATTTCTTACTTGGAGTTGTGCTCATAAAAATATGAAATCCAATAGTAATTCCAATCACTTCATTTAATCAACAAACTAAGTGAGGTGCTCGAGCATGTGAGTTACTTGGCTGAACCAAGATTGTGTCCCCAGTAAAGGGCAGTGCTGAAACTAGTCCCCAAGACCCCCGCCTTTGCCCAATGTCTACTGGACCACTCGCAGTTGCTTTAACCTACTTTTGGGGATGAACTACTTTAAAAATGGATAGTAATTATTTACAATACCTTCTAACATTAGTCATCAGAGAAAAGTGAACATTTTAAAACTATTATAGAAAGAGTAACAGATGGCAGATTTTGTAACTATTTTTGTATCGGAACTTCAAGTAAAAGAATTGGTTACTGTTACAGTTTTTAAACATAGGCTGTTAAAGACTTCCTTTTAAAAATTACTGTAGACATTGGCCAATTCAGGAACAGTGGCTTTTTTTAATAATTTTTTATTTTTTATAAACATATATTTTTATCCCCAGGGGTACAGGTCTGTGAATCACCAGGTTTACACACTTCACAGCACCCACCAAAGCACATACCCTCCCCAATGTCCATAATTTGATGCCTCCTCCCTTGCTGATAGCCTGGGCGGCGAAGGCAGAAGTTTTCTGCTCCTTCGTCCGCCTACCCCTGCTTCAGCCCGAGCGGCCTCCCTCTTCTTTGTCTCTAGTCAGTTTTCAGACAATATCCTCTTTGGGAAAAAAAAAAGTATCCTCCTGCTTGCAAAAAATGTTTGAAAGCCGTGTTCTAGAAAATAGAGATACATTTATATTAGCTACATCAGTGAATAAGGTGTGCATAGAATAGTGATCATATAAATATTGCTGATGAATCCATTTATTTGAAATCCCCAGTAAAGCTGGAAAAATAAGACATTTTAAAAATACAACAACTGGTATAGAAAATCTCTGAATAACTTCTCATCCACTCTATGAAAAAAAACAATCTTTGCTTTAAGACCATCTGTCCTACCTGAGCTCGCCTTTCCTTTATCTCCTAGCACTTCGCTTTCTTTTCCCCCTTGGGTCTAACGTGCAAAACTATTTCTGGTTTAATTTTTCTCTCCTTCGCTCACTTGCTTGTTCTTGCACTCACCTAACAAATATTTGTTGTGCAACTACCACATGCCACTGAAAACATAGCATGAGCAAGACAGACTTGGTCTCTGCTGTGTTGGAGCTTACTGGTTTCAAGAGGGAGACCATGGTTACACGTGTGATGCGAGTCGTAACACGGGTGGACACGGTGCACAGGAGCAGGGAGTTCTTAGGACCTGGCGTCGCTTCCCATCTCCTGGCTTTCTGCGTTCTTCCATCCACTTGGTGAATTCGTTTAAGGGCAGCCTTCAAGACACAGCTCAAACGGCTCTCTTCCTATGACATCTCTACCTCTCCAGCAAATGCTAATAGTGAAGTTTTGACAAATTTCTACTGTTGCCTTTATGATTACGTACATAACTGTTTGCTTCTCACCTCCAAGCTCTTTGAGGGTCCCCAGTCGGTGGTTCAAAATGGGTGCAAAATGCTACGTTGTTGAGCAGAAATACACAGAGGATTTTTTCTTATAAATTTGAAGTCTAACATAGAATAATGCAGATAATTCATCATTTTATAAAAGCCTGGTATCAGTTGCTGTCGTAAGGGAAAATTATATATGAAAGGAATTCTTGGGTCTCCTTTATATTTACTTAGGAAGGATAACTGTGTTTAGTGAGATGCTCTGCCTTACTCAAAAGACGTTAACAGCATGTGTTTGGTCCCCAGTCTTGGTTTCCCCACTAGGTTTGCAAATACAGGATGAGCTGACATTAGGAAATGAGGAAGGGTTTTTACAGAAATCAGTATAAGGTTAACTTTGATGATAGAAAAGTGAAGAAAAGCCCGTCTCTTTAATTTTCGCTCCTGTATTTGAACATGAAACATATTTTGATCTAGTTAAAATTTAGAGGAGTCAAAATAAAATAGTTAAATTAAGGATAACATTCTGGGGTAATTTGTGTACCTATAGATTTTTGTTCTTTTTCCTGTTTTTTTAAGTTGAGAATATTTTTGATTTCTCACTGAGGCTCATAATGTAGTAAATATTGAATTCTGAGAACAGATTTCTTTGAAATCAGGATGCTACAGAAAATAGGCATAAGACTTGATTCTGTCAGGAATACATTTTCACTTTTTGGGAAAAGAATCAAGTTTGTAATATTTAAGTTTTATAATATGTATTTTACCTTTAAAGAGACCCATACATATAAATTTAGACACTCTTAATTCCATTTCAAAATAGGAAACATATTGGTGTAGGAGCTGAAATTGTATATTTTTAGGGAGAAATAATTTAAAGATGAGATTTTAATCCAAAAATTTCTTTTAATAAAAGTTGAGGCAATTAAGCAAAGTTTAAATGTTGTAACATTTCATAAACAGGATTTCCAGTTCATATCTTATTCTAGAAAATTAATAGACTTTAAAAATATGATCATGTAAAAATAAAAATGAGAATTCGGTACCTAGTATCACTGTTGTCACTTAACATTATTAGGAAGGTTCTTTTCAGTGCAATAAAATAAGAAACAATGAGAGTGCAATAACATTTGGAAAGAGGAAATAATATTTGTAGATAATATATTTCATCTAGAAAATCAAAGAAAATTAGCTAAAAATCTATTACAATAAAAGAATTTAATGGAGTAGATATATTCCAAAAACAAGATTTAAAAATAACTGAGAAAAAGTTGAGTGTGTAGTAATTCTAGCCAACCAGTGAATAGGAAGCGAAACAAATAAAGCAAAAACTTAGCATGACTTTAACAATGTATAGTAAAAAAAATGACAAAACTTCACAGAAAAGCACAATTTGAGTAGGACATCTCATTTAGTCTGATAAGAAAATTAAATGTTATAAACATGTCACTCTTTCAGAAATACATATTTTAGAAATAATGCCAAAGTTAACCTAGAAAAAAATAAATGAAAAAGCCAATAAAAATTCAGAAGAAGAGTGAGTTTTCAATTAACAAATAAGTTCTGGAATAAATTTTAATACATGTAAGCCTTTAACACATTATAAAGTAAATGTTATGAACCAATGGAAAAATGATAGGTTATTCAGCAAAGGGTGTTGAAGAAGTGGTTTTGTGGAAAAATGTGTTAAGTCAGAGTCTTACCTCAGACCAAAATATGTTCTAGATGAACTGAAGAATTAAATATGAAAGGCAAAAATAGAAGACATAAATGCTAAAAGAAAATAGGGGAATAACTAACTTGTCTTTGAGAAGAAACTTTCTAAGAAAATACACACTTGATAAAGAAAAATATTCATATATTTGACTCTAAAAATTTATAAGCTAAGCCAAGAAATATCAAACTTAAGAGACTATTGGGCAATTAGAATTTATGGAATTTATATCCCAATGTAAGCAATCAAACTGTGATCAAAATATTTTAAGTCAGGGCACCGGGCTAGCTCAGTTGGTAGAACATGACTCTTGATCTCAGGATTGTGAGTTCGCACTCCATGTTGGATGTGGAGCCTATTAAAATATAAATTAAAAATTTTTTAAAATGGAAATAAAATATTTTAAAACAATGTGGAAATCTATTCCTTGCCATATATTTGATAAGATTTTGAATTTTGAATTATATTTTTTAAGCTATGGCAATTTTTTAAAAGATTTACTTATTTATTTTAGAGACAGAGAGAAAGAGAGCAGGGGAAGGTAGGGGCAAAGAGAGAGGGAGAGAATCTCAAACAGACTCCCCGCTGATCGCGGAGCCCTGCGTGGGGCTCAGTCTCACAACCCTGAGATCATGACCTGAGCAGCAATCAAGAGTTGGATGCTTAACTGACTGAGCCACCCAGGTGCCCTGGCTGCGAATATTTTTTAAAAAGAGTCTTTACCTGTGTGCCTAAGTGGCTCAGTTGGTTAAGCGACGGCCTTTGGCTCAGGTCATGATCCCAGAGTCCTGGCATTGAGTCCGCATCAGGCTCCCTGCTCAGCAGAGAGTCTGCTTCTCCCTCTGACCTTTCCCCTCTCATGCTCTCTCTCTCTCTCTCTCTCTCTCATGCTGTCTCAAATAAATAAATAAAATCTTTGAAAAAAGTCTTCACCTTTCAGAGGTACTTAGTCAAATACCTGAAAGTGAAGTTTTATGGTATCGAGCATTTGTTGGTAAATACTCCAGGGCGAGATGAGGAAGAAATGAAAGAAGTTGGGCTAAATTTACAAGGGTCCAAGCAGGAAGACTTGTATATCAAGTTCAGCATACTGTTCTTTTTGCTTTTGAACAAAGCTTGAAAAACTTTTCAAAAGATTTTATTATTTATGTTAAAGAGAGAGCACGAGTGGACAGGGTGGCAGGGAGGCAGAGGAAGAGCGAAAGAATCGCAAATCCCAAGCCTACTCAGTGCTGAGCGCAGAGCCCGACGCGGGACTCAATCTCACAACCGTGAGGTCATGACCCGAGCTGGTCTGGTGCTCCACTGACCGAGCCATCCAGGCGCCCCTGACCAAGGTTTGAAAATTTCTGCAAGTAAGAAAAAATGTAAAAAAAAAAAAAAAAAAAAAGTGTAAACAAACCTGGTTGTTTGAAAACAACCAGGAAATGGGAGCTATTTGTTACAACAATGTTAAAAGATACGAATAAAGTTTTAAAAACTAGCACTTTATGACAATGAACGATATTTGTTCCCCAATACCTATTGGTTTCCCTGTATTTCCGTGGGCAACATCGAGTTCGTAGTTAAAGAAATTCCCCAGCTTCCGTTGTGATTTGCATATGATCGTGGGACTATGGTCTGCCATCAGGGTGTGAGTGGACGTGCCCTTTGTGAGCCTCAGGAAACCTTCCTTAAGGATGTTTTTCCTTTTCTGTTTCACACACTGTCCTTCTCGCCCTGGACGGATTCCCTCGGGCTCCCTTTACAGGAGCTATAAAGTCCTTCTTCCTCATGTCACAGTCATTGTGGGTTTTTTATCACTTGGAGCTATACCGAATTGTAAAGAACATACACAATAGGAGAATGGGCCAGTGTACTAATAGATAATATCCAGAGGGGGGGGGAATAGAATTTGACAAAGAGCATCCAAAACATCAAGCCTTGAATACAAACTTTAACTATTTTTTGCCTTTCAAGTTTTACGAGTCATGAGTACAGTATTTATTGCTGTCCGTCTCACATGGTGGTTAAGGAAGCCGTGGCAGTAGCCACCCTGCTCAGTTCAAGTGTTTGCTTTGCCATTTACCAGTTGATTTAACTGGAAATTTTTGCTCCGTTGCCTTGTCCCAGTTTCCCCACATGTAAAAATGGGGTAACAGTATGCCATGTTATTTAAAACATTTGAGGGTGAGAAGATAAAATGTCATCATGGTGCCTGGCATTTATAAATACAATATTATATAAAAACAGGTTTAAAAAGGGCAAAAAAGAGTGCTCACTGCAACTCTGAAAGTTCTACAGCCATTCAGGAAAGCAATTTGGCAATATAAATAGCCTTTAAATTAATTGCACTTCTAGGACTCCAGCTTGATTAAGTAATCAGAGATGAACACAAGGGTTTTTTCAAAAAGATGTTCACTGTAGCATTATTAACAACAGAAAAAATGGAAGTAATCTAAATAATAGATGAATGTATTTAATCCATTATAATGCACTCAGATTATTTAACTATGAAAAATAATCATTTTATTCGAGCAGAAAATGAAAATGGATTTTAAAATCATCTGAGATGCCTGCTTTGGTTAATTAAGATCTCAGCAGTGAAGGAAATTGACAGGACAATTTTAGAAATTCATTTAGCCAGGTGTAACCTCTGGGAAGGAGCAGAGTATGTCTGTACTTTAATGGCAATAGAAGTTCAAATACCCGCCATCCGGATACTCTAAGCTCCCCTTTCCCAGCAAGATTGCACATCTAGGCTCTCAAAGGACTTGCATAAAACACCATTATTCAAGGTTGGCTGCAATAGCACCCCCAAACTCCAACATGTAAGACTCATTTGGCAAATGTATCATGAGCCTTAACGATGTCACTGTTCTTTCATCCAAGGATTCCCTTTCTAGAATGCTGTCATAAGAAAATATTTTTAAGCACAAAGTTTTTGTACACAGTGCTATTTATAATATTGAGAACAGATAACAATTGAAATATATAATAGTAGAGAATTGACTTAAAATATTAGATAAATTAATATTGAGGCTATTATACAGTAATTAAAAGCATGTTTATTAATTTTAACTGGTATATTTATGATATAATGTCAAGCAAAATAATTAGGGTGTGAAATTAGATATATTGTTTAGTCTCGATTGTGCATAGAAAAAAATTAATAAAATACTGAAGAGAAAATTTATTCAAATAAATTCGAATAATTCAAAAAAATGTATTCAACAAAAATTATCATAGTTTTGGGTCCTTTTTCTATCAAACCATATATGAGTATGAGTCAATTATGTAAAATATTTAAAAGATAAGCTGAGCCACACTAAACATTCTAAGAGTTTATTTGAGCAAAAACTGGTTGGAATTGGGCATTGCCAGTTTGGATGTGGTTAGATCGCTCCACTGACCAGAGCTGGGGGAAGTCGGGAGAAAAGAAAGGAAATTATTTGGCTGGCAATAGCTTAAAACCTCTTGGTTATCCTTAGGATTTTGATTTTGATTCTGATTTTTGATTGTTATCCTTAGGATTTTTATTTTGACTTTGTGACCTTGAGACCTTAATAAGCTTAGATTCCGGCTTGCTTCCCTAGGTCACCATAGCATTAGAGCCGACTCAGCCTGATGGTCTCCTTAATTTAACACTTTCATTCTTACCTACATTTCCTCATGTTCTACAATAAGCTCGAGTTACTTTCTTAATTAAAAGTCAATAACCATTTAAATAGCTTCAACTTGAAATGTTTATTGTCCGGTGTCTCAGATGGATATACCTCCCCCCGTCGTACTGGGGCACACAGTGAATGGTAGACCAGGTGGGGAGCCCTGAGTAGGACCATAGCCAAGAAGTATGGAAGATGATGCAAAAGGACCAGATAGACCCACCAGTTCAGCCCATCCCGCAGGCACCCAATTATTTTTTTATGACACTGTTTCCTTACACTCAGAAGACAAAAATAAATTTATAGGTAACTAGGAATAATAGTAATCCAGGGGCTGAAAGAATTTAGGGTGTTGCATGTTGACAGTCAATGTCTAAAATAACATGGCATCTTTTTCTGATTCCACTCCAGTGTTGCTAGAAAATGTTGGAGAAGAACTAGATCCTATTCTGGAACCTCTTCTACTGAAACAGACCTTTAAGCAGGGTGGGAGTACATGTATCCGACTTGGGGATTCGACCGTTGAATATGCACCGGATTTCCGCTTCTATATTACTACGAAGCTGAGAAATCCTCATTATCTTCCTGAAACATCAGTAAAGGCCAGTATCTAAATTGAATGTTTCTCTTTTGAATTTTACAATCAATGACTGTATTTTCCTCCTAAGGCATAAGAAGGACGGGTTTCCTAAGAAAAAGAGATTTTGTCCTTGTTTGGCATTTCCTGAAATTGCTGTAATAATTCCAAATGTTTATTTTGTGTGTGCATGTGAGTAATAAAGGAGCCTTCAGTATGAAGTGAAAAAAAAAAACACTCTGAGAATCTAATTCCTATAACTGATATTACTCTTAGAATTGTTAAGAATAGATGATATATATGTACCCCTTTTGTAATAAATGATAATATGCTAATTCTTGGCATTGAAATTTTTAAAAATCCATTCTTCTTTCTTGGAGTAAGGATGCTGTTATCTAACTTTATATAATTACTTAAAAGAATTGATTTTCATCAGTGGTTCTTTGAAAATACTGGGAATTCCTTTCAAGAAAGCTAGTTTAAAGTTTTAGCCAATGACTAAAATTACTTGAGACATTGATCTGCGACTGAGCTCCTGGAGGTCATTCCATATTTTATTCCCAAATCTTGGCACTCAGTAAGGTTGGCATTTGGTCAATGTTTGTGGAATGAGTGTGGGAAGGAGGGATAACTTTCGTTTATGGAAACTAGCAGGAGAGGACATTAAGAAATATTGATTCAGATTTTGAAAGTTACATATGGAGACAAGATTTAACCAGAGAGTTCAAAAACTGTCCTTTTTAAGAAATATTTAAATTAATGTGGGCCTCTGTCTACAGAGGCAGAGGAAGCACAAAGATGACATAATTCATTCCCTCCAAGATGAATTAACATGGCAACTGCTCTTAAGAGGTTTACACTATAAATAATATGTATGTTAAGTGACTATATTTATGACTAAGAAAACACAGGAGCTCTTAATTGGGGACATATTTTAGACTGGACATTCAGAGAAGTCAAGAAGACTGAGGGAAAGTGGGGTAACCCTTGAGGTTAGTTTTAAAAATATAATGTTAAAATATGGAAAATCTTGGCCACTATTTTTAACTAATTAAAATAAGTGTTATCTAAAATTGTGTATTGTCTATCAGGAGAAGTAGTATCTAGTAGTAGTTTAAACATGGATTCTGAAGCCATTTGAACCTGACTACCTTGGCTCAAAGCCTAGCTTTATCATTTGCCAGTTGTGTGACATTAGCCAAATTATTTAATCTCTCTGTCCCTCCATTCCCCAGTCTAGAAAATGGGAATAAGAAATATCCAGCTCATAAAGTGGTATGAAGACTAAATAAATTAATTTAGGTAAGGGCTTAGAATAAGTCCCAGCACATAGTGTTATATGAGTATTAATGATTAACATTATTATTTAACTTTTAAATATAAGTGAGAAAGTATGAAACATAAAAGAAAATGTTAAAATCCCAAAACTATGTTCATTTTTTTAAATAAATGACATGGAAAACCATTTTTACTTTTCAGTAAGACCTATGAAAATCTCACAAATGACTAACAATTCTTAGTTCACAGGTAACTAGTTATAGAAGCCATAAACTGCTATGGGGAGCAAACTGATCTATGATTCAGTATTGAAACCCTTACAATCCCTAGGGCGTCTTATTGCTTCATTATTTTTAATTGCTGGGATTGATTAAACAGGGATTAGAAAACATAGTGAGGCAGTTACTTGCTTTCATTTACAAATTAAAATACTTCCTTTAAATCCTATTTTTAGGATCTTTTATGTACCTTTGCTTTCAAAAGTACCCAAGGGATGATACGGTGCTGCTATAATCCTTTTGAATCTAAATGAGAATAAAATTATGAAATCATATGTTGTATAATTTAAAATGTTTCTTTGTTATTATTTTCTTTAAATGTTTATTGTCATTTGTGAGCAAATGCTTAGATTTACAGAATCTTGATCTTAAAAGATCCAGCACTAACGGAATATGAATGAATACCTCCATAGGTCTGAAACAATGAAGTAGAAGTTATAAAACATACATTTCTCTCAATACTTTGTGCCCTTGGTTCCTCATGGCAAGAGGAAAATCTCTCAAGTGCTTTATTTTTTTCCCATGAATAAATGACAAAGCAGTAGAGAATTACAAAATAACATTTTATGAGTTGTTGTCAATTGCTTGATTTTAAGAATTTCTTATTCTCCCGTCTAAATGTATGATTACGCTCATATAATCTAGCCCTAGTGGTATCCAAAGCCCACCACAGGTCAAGTGAAGGGGGAACAAACTTAACCAAGAGGAAACCACCAGGGAAAAGGTGCCAAGTTTGGTCACCTTCCTAGAGGTACTGCAAGAAATTGTTGTACACTTTCTGATCGCAGGTAGGACATTTTCTTACAGAGATGGAATTGCCCTGTTCTTGCGGAGGGGGTATTCTCAAATTCTCTTACTAGGAAAAGTGGGGAAATGTGGAGTCTCCCACTCAGCAGCCAGAGCGGAAATACAGGCAGACACTTCACAGCCGATGGGCACGGATTCCACCAGAAATCAGCCGTAGCAGAAATGAAAGTCACGGGGAAAGGAGGCACAGAAGGTGATGCTCGAGACATAAACACAGAACCGAGCTCAAGACCCAAGGGCAGAGAGCAGACAGATTGTAAAACAGATGTTTAAAAGAGCCAGGGTGCAGGGTAGGGGGTCTCGAATTAAGCCAAGGTCAAGTAAGCATTTGTTGACCTATGGGTTCATCATCTGTTGATGATCAGAACCAAAGAGTTTCTGCAGTTTATTGCTGGGAGCACGAAGGGCGTATGGAGGCTGGGGCGAGAGTGGATTGTCACTGAAGAACGGAGGGAGGGGGAGGCAGAAAGCATATATAAATACATAAATTTTCAACAGTACCATTGTGACGGTGCAAAGAGAGTATCATTCCATAGCTGAAGGGTTTGTGGGAGAAACAGAATGAATTATCGTTTATTTGCTATGTGAAAGACCTCAGCATGCCAACTTTCCCACTTACGGGAAACAACCAGGGGAGGAGGAATTTTAAGATGTAGGAAACAGAGCCTGTAAGAGCCATTACATAGTAGGAGTATAAAGTAAGCGTTGATAGATTTCACCTCAATGGATACCAATAAATGTATATTTCCTAGTTCACAATAATGGCTGTTCATACTGTAATGTGATTATCTAATGGGCCATATTGTAATATTACATTAAATATCATACATTTTAAACCATGTAATATGATTATCACATTATAAATATCGTATATGCTCATGAGGAGTAATAACAATGTTCTTTTTCCTCCTGTCTCACTTGTTAAGGTTTCCTTTACTTTTGGTCACCACCGGGATCCGTAACATAAATTAGCCCATCCAGCCAGTATGGAAGATAGCTTCCAACCTGATTCTAATGGATTTGGGGATTAAACAGTTGTCAGAAATTGGATCAGTTTGTAATAGGAATAAACTGATCACCCAACAAAACCCTTTGAAATATACATTTATGCCTGTGAGAAACTTTGGTGGGTTTTTAATCCAGCAGCCAAACTTGCCTATATCTTTAATCATAATCTCTACAAATTGCCACTTTTCACATATACTACTATAATAAATAGAGTCTATTTTAAGGTTAAAACTTTTAAAAGTAGAGGCTTTCTCGATAGAAACGATGGTGCAATTCTTGTTTATTTTTCCATTTACAGGTAACATTACTCAACTTCATGATCACGTCGGAGGGAATGCAAGATCAGCTGCTGGGAATTGTGGTGGCCCGAGAGAGGCCAGACCTCGAAGAAGAAAAGCAAGCCTTGATACTACAAGGAGCTGAAAACAAAAGGTATCAAATCTTATAAAACACAGAATTATTGGGGCGCCTGTGTGTCTCAGTTAAGTGCTGGACCCTGGATTTTGGCTCAGGTCATGATCTCAGGTTGAACTGAGCACGGAGTCAGCTTCAGGGTCTCCCCCCCACCGCCCCCTGTCCCACTCACGTGCACGCGCTCTCTCTAAAAAACATGGTTCTTGTTTCAAGATCCCTTAGAATGGATTATGGTACATTTTAAAGCTGTGTTTTGTTAGATGTAGTAGGTGCATTGAATGGGGAGAATTAAGAGGAAAAGAGAAGGCATTACAATGTCTCTATGTTAATTTAGAAACCTGCATAAGAGTATATGTTTACATACAAGTTCTCGGGCACTAGAAGAACTGGAAGGCCTTCCCCACACAAGTCAAAGCAATGAATTTTCAAGTATTCAACAGAATTTCAGCACAAAAGTTTTGGTATCCATCATGTAGCTGACGTTCTCTCTCTGAACAAGCCCACAGCACCCCGCTGTCCGCTCACACTGTCTCTAGCACAGGTACAAAGGGTGAAGCTCTAGAAGTCATGAAAAATCTTGGGAAATAAATGGAGCGATACTTTCCGTTCACTCGAGGCTGAGATACTTGATGGCAGAGCAGATCGGCTCATACCTCTAACTCCCGTCACCACGTAAATGATCGTCGGGAAGAGAAGTGGAGCAGAGAGTCCTGTCTTTTTGACATTTCGCAAGATAAGAAATTAATTATACAACATCACCATTACGGGTGTTTGTCACAAAGCGAAGCACAAACCACAAAGTTTAGGTTCCAAGCTCTTTGTTTCCTAGACAAGAATGTGGGCGCGAAGTGAATTTAAATGACTTCTTTTTCTTCTGAGAAAATTGTGTTTTATTCCAGGCAGTTAAAAGAAATAGAAGACAAGATTTTAGAAGTTCTTTCATCTTCGGAAGGCAATATATTAGAAGATGAAACCGCTATTAAGATATTATCTTCCTCCAAGGCTTTGGCTAATGAGATTTCTCAAAAGCAGGAAGTAGCCGAGGAGACGGAGAAGAAGATCGACCGCACGCGGCTGGGCTACCGGCCCATCGCCATCCATTCCGCCATCCTGTTCTTCTCCATCGCGGACCTAGCTAACATCGAGCCCATGTACCAATACTCACTGACCTGGTTTATTAACCTTTACATCCTGTCTATTGAAAATTCAGAGAAGTCTGAAATTTTAGCAAAAAGGTACGTAAAAGAAATACCGATTAGTAGGAATACTGACCGATGCATGAAAATTTAACAGTTAATTGGTGGCTCTTGCTGTGGTTACAGAATGGTGTGGGTGTGCCCTCTCTGCTAACACGAGCTGGATTAATCATTGCTCTAGAAATAAATTGGAGGATGAGAAATGGAATAGATGTGACCAAATTCAGCCTGCCAGGAAATCGTTTACTGGGAGATAGGATTATAATGTAATTCTAAAAGGAGGAAACATTTATCTCTGTTGATCATTTGCAAAATGTATTTGTGATTGGAGGCATGGAAAGACAGGACTCTTACCCTCTGTAAACCAGTGTTCCAAAAGTTGCAGATGTACATTCTGATTTATACATAGTCATACTTTGTCAAGTAACAAGGTTTTTTTTTTAAATACCTTGTTGTGATTATTTGTGTTATTCTTACTTACATAAAATACCTTATTTTATACTTGGCTATTGTAATAAAGGAACTAAGACCTTGACAGTAAGTGTATAAGAGAATAAAATTTCATTTTATTATCAGTGAGGTGAATTTTAGTTTGGTATTGAAACCTATGTTGAATAGGATCTAACCTGAAATTACTTCCTGAACAAAGAAAATAGTTCATTGCGACTATGGCCTTCTCTAAACTTACTGATCAGTATGAAGCTGGATACTTCAGTTTCTTGACTGTTCATACTCACAAAGGAAATCCAATTTAATACTGGTCACTCGCAGTGCAGAATTACTTCATAGAAATTCCAAATGAGCATCTCCTGAAGATCTGAATTGAATTGCTCTCATTTACTCCAGTAGAACTCTGCTAAAATTTGAATATTCTTAGAGTGAGCAATTTCTTGCTAGTACTATTATTTTACAACCTTAAATATGAGATCAGTGAAGGTGTGAAGACTGACACTGGGCTTAGCGAACAGTCTCTCAGCTGTCTGCCCGTGAGGAAGAGAAGGGGGTGGCCACTTTCAAGAAGAAATTTTTTTATTATGATACTTGAAAATGTGCCGATTCTTTCTCTATTTCTTCTGCTATCTGGAATTTTCAAGGGTAGGAAGGATTACTAAAATATAGAAAACAACATTTTAAGTGACCTTGCTTAGAAAAGCTCCCAACCACTTGCATTTTGTTAGTTAATTGAACAAGCATGTCTGGTTTTTACACGAGGTTCTGAGTTCCTGGAGACAAGGGTTTGGGAGGGTTTGTTTGTTTGTTTAATATTCCCAGAACTTACCACAGTGCTCATCACATGGCGCCACAACGGTAAACAGTGTTTTGTTTTTCACTGCAGTTGTTTTTCTGTTCCTTGTTAAAAACAAGTCACCAAAATATCATTTTAACTACTTTTAAATTAAGGTATTTGCTGGAGTCTAGGGAAGAAAACTAATTTTCTCTGTCATTTAGAGACACGCTTTGTGTACAAGAGTTAAAAATTAGAACAATTTTATGCTCTACAACTAATTATTCATTCCTTTACTATATCTTGTTTCACCAAATTAGAACTCACCCACGCATATGACATGTTTCTTCCTAACTGTGACCATAGTCCTTTATGATTTCTAGAAAATTAAATCCTTTTACCCAGATGTGAGATTTGGATGGAATCTAGAAAACAAAATATGTCTTCTCTACTTAAGATCCTTTCATTTTCATACAATGCAAATCTTATCCATGACTCCAGTGGTCCTGAAAGTGTAATTCTGGAACCAACCAAAGAGTAAATAGGAAAAGCATATTTGAAAATTTTCAATGAAATTATCAGTCTACACCCAGAAGCATGCAGAAATCAGAGTATTGCTCAATGAACTTTCATCATTGAAGACACCTGTGTAATTAGGGCCCAGATCAAGACCCAGAACGTTATCGACAGCCCAGAAACCCCACTTTGTGTCCCCTTCTAGAGACTAACCCAGCCGCTTCCACCAAGCTGAAGACTGTCCTGACTTCCAACACCGTGGATTAGCTTGTCCTGTTCTAGAACATCGTGTGAATGGAACCAGTCTGTGCTCCGGGGTGTCTGGATGCTTATGCTCAGCATTGCATTCGCGACTTCATGTTCTTTTGTATGGGCCGTGGTTTATTCGCTGCCACTGTGCTAGTATGTTGTCGGGAAAGTACCGAAGCAAAATATTTTCTCAACCCAGTTTTCTCCACGAAGGTAGTAGAGAAAGAAAACAGGTTGGTTATTCAGTAAACATTAAACCAGAATGTGTTGCGTATCACAGGAAATCCACTAACAGATCATGAAGGTAGAAATCTCAGCCCAAATTTATCTGCTAACTGAAGTGACCATCTGCGCTAGCAAACTGGCTTTAGCCACAGGAAAAACACACATGGTTTGTGGAGGAGGTTCCGCTGCACCCCATCCTGGCCAGCACCTGTGATCTCTTGTTTTCCTAATGACGGCAGTTCTATCAGGTGTGAGGTAATCGCTCATCATGTTTCGATCTGCATTTCCCTGAAAATTAGTGATGCTGAGCATCTTCTCATGAGCCCTATTGCCTATTTTGATGTCCTCTTTCTTTTAATTTAAAGATTTTATTTATTTATGTGACAGAGAGATAGCACAAGGAGGCAGAGCAACAGGCAGAGAGAGAGGGAGAAGCAGACTCTCCACTGAGCAGAGAGCCCAATGCAGGACTCGATCCCGAGACCCTGAGATCATGACCTGAGCTGAAGGCAGCCGTTCAACCAATTGAGCTACCTAGGCACCCTATTTTAATGTCCTCTTTAGAAAAATGTCTGTTTAGGTCTTCGGCCCATTTTGTAATCAGATTTTTTTGTTATTCAGTTGTTAGTTCCTTGTATATTTTGGATATTACCTATTTGATATTTGGTCTGCAAAAAATTTCTCCCATGGCTGCCCTTTCATTTTTTTGTTGTTTCCTTTGGGTTTTTTTGTTGTTGTTGTTTCTGTGTTGTGTGTATGTGGGGCATGTGTGTGTGTGTGTGTTGCTTATTTTGAAGTACAGTTGACACACAATATTCTTTTAGTTTCAAGTGCACAGCATAGTGACTGGACAAGACCATATGTTATGCTTTGCTCCCCACAAGGGTAGCTCCTGCCTGTCACCATACAACACTATTGCAATGTCATTGACTTAGTCCCTATGCTGTACCTTTTATTCTCGTGACTTCATTCGGTAACTGGAGGCCAACACCTCCCACCCCGCTTCACGCACTGTGCCCAGCCCCTCAACACACTCCTCCCTGGCAACCATCAGTTCTCTGTACTTATGGGTCTGTTTCTGCTTTTTGTTTGTTTGTTTTGTTTTTTAGATTCCACATAGGAGTGAAATCATAGGGTATTTGTCTTTGTCCGACCTATGTCACTTAGGATTCTATTCTCTAGATCATCCATGTTGTCACAAATGGCAAATCTCATTCTTTTCTGTGACTGAGGAATATCCCATTGTGTATTTATGTACATTTATATACATTTTCTTTATCCATTCATCTACTGACAGGCACCTGGGTGGCTACTGTACCTTGGCCGTGGTAAGTAATGCAGCGATAAATATAAGGGTGCATGTATCTTTCCAAATTAGTGTTTTCATTTTCTGGGTAAATACCCAATAGTGAAATTACTGAATCATATGGTATTTTTGTTTTAAAGTTTTTTGAGGAACCTCCATACTGTTTTCCATAGTGGCTGTACCAATTTAAATTCCCACCAACAGTGCACAAGGGTTCCTTTTGTCCACATCCTCACCAACACTTCTTGTCCTTTTGATTCTAGTGATTCTGAGAGGTGTCAGCTGGTACCTCGTTGTGGTTTTGATTTGCATTTCCTGGGTGATTAGTGATGTTGTGCATATTTTCATGTGTCTGTTTGACTCTGTATGTCTTTGGAAAAATGTCACTCAGATCCTCTGCCTATTTTTAATCAGAATATTTAGGGTTTTGGTTTTGAGTTTTATAAGTTGTTTATATATTTTGGATATTAATCCCTTCTCAGATATATCATTTGTGAATATCTTCTCCCATTCAGTAGTTGCCTTTTTGTTTTGTCGATGGTTTTCTTCACTGTGCAAAAGCTTTTTATTTGTATAGTCCCAATAGTTTCTTTTTGCTTTTTTTCCCTCTTGCCCAAGGAGACGTATCTAGAAAATGTTGCTAAAGCCAATATGAAGGGAAACTACCACCTGTTTTCTTCTAGGAGTTTTATGGTTTCAAGTCTTACATTTAGATATTTAATCCATTTTGAGTTTATTTTTGTATATGGTACCAGAAAATAGCCCAGTTTCATTCTTCCACATGCTGCTCTCATTTTTCCAACGTCATTTGTGAAAAGACTGTCTTTTCCTCCCATTGAATATTTTTGCCTCCTTTGCCATAGAAGAATTGGCTGTGTAAGCATGGATTTATTTCTTGTTGCTATTTTGTTTTCTTAGTTGTTTCTACATGCAGAAGCTTTTGGGTTTGAATTAGTCCCATTTGTTGATTTTTGCTTTTGTTTTGTGCTTTTGGTGTCATGTCCAAGAAAATCACTGGTGAAATCGATGTTGATAGGTTTCTTCCCTACGTTTTCTTCTAGGAGCTTTATGGTATAAGGTCTTCAGTTTTCATCTTAGACCCATTTTGAGTCCATTTTTATGAGTGGTATGAAATAGGGGTCCATTTTCATTGCTCTACGTGCACATGTTCTGCATTTGTGACATGCATTGACCTTGGGCACATCATGCTAACCAAGATAAGTCAGAGAAAGGTACTGTGGATATCACTTATATGTGGAATCAAAACAAAGTTCATGTCTGTAAAACCTAAAAACAACAACAAACAGTAAAATGCTGGTTACCAAGGGAAGGGGGTAGGTAGGATAAATCGATGGTGTTTCAGGGTATCAACTTGTAACAACTAGTAAAATTATTTCTTATTTCTTTCTACTCAGCAACTAAAACATATTTTATTTTTGCTTGCCTTCTGATGGTTATTATTCATAATAATTCTTACTTAACTATTACACCAAACATACATTATGACTGTTATATATATGTATATATATGACTGTGACATATAGCTATATACTGTGAAATAGCTATAGTAATTTGGATCATCTGGTTTTTATCAAATTTTTAATATAGCAAAAAAAAAAAAAAAAAAAAAAAACAACCCTCCATTGAAGTACAGAAACAAAAATCTAATGAGGATATAGTTTTTTTACAGGGACCAAAGAGAAATCTCTCTCAGTAAACAATATAAGTGTATACATACACTTTGAGTGTTTTTTTTCTTTTCCTTCCACTTCTATCAAGATCATTTTTCCCGTGTTACTAAGTACTCTTCTGAAACATAACTTTTTTTTTTTTTTTAAAGATTTTATTTATTTATTTGACACAGAGAGAGAGAGAGAGAGACACAGTGAGAGAGAGAACACAAGCAGGGGGAGTGGGAGAGGGAGAAGCAGGCTTCCCGCCGAGCAGGTGACCCGAAGCGGAGCTCCATCCCAGGACCCTGGGATCATGACCTGAGCTGAAGGCAGAGGCTTAACAACTGAGCCATCCGGGCGCCCCGAAACATAACTTTTAATAGTTGCACAATATACCATTTTGTGAATGTGCCATGATTTTCATATTTTAAGACTCTCAAGTAATCCACATTGTTCATTATTTCTTAGGCTAGGATCCCAAAATTAGAACAAAGGTGTTTACCTCTTTCAGACTCCTGAATGATTATTCAAATATACAACTCCATTGGAGGAAGGCAAATGATCTTATATCCCCCTAACACACATCAACATTGAAAATTGTCATTCTATCCTCTTTTTCACTAGAATTCAATTATTAAAATATTGAATTTTAATCTGCATTTTTATCACTGAGACTGAACTTGAATTTCTAATATGAGTGACCCTTATAATTTCCCCTTCAATATTCCTATCCATAAGAGGAAATTTTTTTTTTTTTAGGAAATTTGTTTTAAAATGCAGACATTTTTATTTTATTCTAGAAAGACCAAATCTGCATTACCCTGTATTAATTGTACTGTTACAGATGAGACAAACTAAATACCAAGTGTGAAACGACCATGATCAACATAAAAATGGGGACAGGAATTGTATGATTATTTTAAATCTTCAGAGAATTCAACTATATTTCAGCAACTAGTTTCAAAGCCCTCTCTACCAAGTCCTTTTTCAGAGTTCTCAACTAGAAATAAAATACATCAATTTGTTGTAATATTCATTATGAGAATGCTGGCAAGGGACAAAATAATTAAAGAAACATGCAAGTCAGGAGAAAAATTGAGCTGAAATGCTTGGTAGCCTAGGATGTCATTCTGAAAATAGCCAAGATATGGTGGTACTAGTAGATTATTCTTTTTAGACACATTAAGAAACACTGATAAAATTTTGTTTAACCAAAAAACTATACTAATTTTCCCTTCAGGTAAGTTGATCTGCGTAGTTTGGGCCATTGTCAATCATTAGCTCTCTGCAAAGGTTCTCAGTCAACTATTTATTCTGTTTATTTCTATTATAACTATTATAACCTATTTAATAAAAAATATTTTTGAAATTTTTCTTTCAAAGATGGGTTTATTTTCCCCTATGAGATAATTAAGTGAAAATTCTTAAACTGTTATATTCATGTAAAGAATTGCTATGAATACAGAGAACACATGTTAGCACTTACAAGGAAGTTGTTAGTTGCACATATGATTAGTCATATTTCCATGTTCCATCTATGTGGTAAATAAAAATGTAGCTTATCAAGTTTTGTGATTTCTCCAGCTTTTATGGATTTATGAGCAGAGTAACATACTACGAAATGTTAATTTAATTAAAAAGCTATCAATTTTAATCTGTGAATTTAATATATAATATAGAACTTTGGAAGTATCTACAGAATAAAAAAAATCAAATTTTACCCCAAGAAATGCTTTAGAGTTAAAAATAGTCCACAAATCTTTAAATGTATTAGATCAATGTACTATGCATTGACTTTTTTTCCAAAAGAAAGACTAAGTTTGTTTTTTTTTTTTAAATCAATCAACAGTAAAATGCAGTTCTACTGAAGTGTTTCTACATTGTGTAGCTTTCAAATTGGTACATCCTGTTAATGACGACCATTGATTGTTTTGGAGGTAATTGACCAGAAAGCTTATTAGAGGAATATACATGTAAATGATTTATACTGTGTTTCCTTGAGAGCATTTTTTTAAGGTATAATGCATTTTTGTTTATTCACTTGTCCTTCTGTTGTCTTGTAGGCTTCAGATTCTCAAGGATCACTTTACTTACTCCCTGTATGTCAATGTCTGCCGGTCGCTCTTTGAAAAGGATAAGCTACTCTTTTCCTTTTGTCTAACTGCTAACCTGCTACTACATGAACGTGAGGTCAGTACTGTTATAATTTGTAGAAAAAGACTAACACTGATTCATTAATTTACTAATTTGTATGGGTATGTGTGTGTATGTCTATACATACATAAAAAGGGGTTGCAAATAGTTAAACAAGAATTATAGTTAAGGAAAGACATCACAGCTAGACTGAATTTCAGAGGTGAAAAAGTAATTAAAGCAGAGTGCACTATGACATTTTAAAATTTGTGTGTGCTTTAATTGAAAATAAATTACTCTCTATTAGAATCTCATTTAAGTATGCTTATAAATTTACTAACTATGTTGATACATTTACCCCAAGTAATCACGTAAATGGCAATGTTTTTAAGAACTTGTGCAAGCTAGTTTAATCCAACCATTTGGGTTTAACCATACCTTTCACAAATTTTTGTTCTATTTCAAATCTATTCATTTAAAATATAAGAAATGCCTTAAGAATGAAAGAGGTATTGAAAATAGTGACAAAATTTACTATTTTATTTACTTAGGTGTATAAGATTTATTCATTGGATTTGGTGATGTATCAGTTGAATCCTGAAGGAATAAAGGCTTTATTCTTGCATTTCTTGCACAAGTTTCATAGCAATACCTCATTATGTTTTACGGAGAATAATTGCAAATATGGCAGACTGAATGCTTTCTGTCTTCCCCCAATTTTTATCTTATTCCTCTTTATATTTATTGGGTATAGTTGACACACAGTGACACACAGCAGTTTCAGGTGTACAACATAGTGACTCATCAACTCTATACTGCCAAGTGTAAGTACCATCCTCCACCACATAATGCTGTTACAGCACCGTCGACTATATTCCCTGTGCTGTAGCGTTTATTCCTGGGAATTACTCATTTCATACCAGAAGCCTGGATCTCCCAGTCACCTTCACCTGTGTTTGCTGATTCCCTGCCCTCTGCCTTCTGTCTTCCCAATTTTTAGAGCCTGTAAGACTCTATAAAAAGACATTTTTAGAGCCTGTAAGACTCTAAAAAGACATTTTTAGAAAACATTTACTCAAATAGAATTGTTCTGTTTAGATGAGTAATTCTGGAGGAAAATTATCAAAAAGTAGCTATCGAGAATAGACCTATTTCGAAAGCCAGTTGTAATGGATAAATGGTTTCATATGAGGAAGTTCTCAGGGGCTCTACCAGGAGTTATAGAATTCCATAAAGACATTACCTAAAACTTGAAAATCAATAGTTCTTTTAAAATGGCTTAAATGTAATATATATATATATATATATATATATATATATATATATGAATTCATTTCTGACTCTACATGCTACTTTGTTTTCCAAAGATTAATAAAGCTGAGTGGAGATTTCTGCTGACTGGTGGCATCGGATTGGACAATCCTCACGCCAACCCCTGCACGTGGCTTCCTCAAAAATCATGGGATGAAATATGTCGGCTGGATGATTTACCGTCCTTCAAAAATATTCGTAGGGAATTTGTGCACTTAAAGGATGGATGGAAAAAAGTATATGATAGTTTGGTATGTTTTTAGCTCTTTTGCTTATTCCAAAGTTTTTAAATGGACAAAATAATGCTTAATAATTTATTTTTATCTTTGAATAAAAACAATATTTAATTAAGCTTTAAACAGTTTGGAAGTAATTTTCTTTTAAAGATTTTATTTATTTATTTGACACAGAGAGAGAGAGAGAGAGATCACAAGTAGGCAGAGAGGCAGGCAGAGGGAGAGGAGGAAGCAGGCTCCCTGCTGAGCAGAGAGCCCGATGCGGGGCTCAATCCCAGGACCCTGAGATCATGACCTGAGCTGAAGGCAGAGGCTTAACCTACTGAGCCACCCAGGCACCCCTTTAATTAAGCTTTAAACAACTGTTCAGATCTTGAAGTCAAGGTTTAGATTTATTTTATCCTCACCTTCTAAATTGGTAGTTCTCTTCTGAACTTGTGTTCAAATCCTTAAAGTGTATGGAGATGCAGAGCCCTTAAAATATTCTTTTCGAGGGACGCCTCTCTCTCTGCCTGCCTCTGTGCCTGCTTGTGATCTCTGTCTGTCAAATAAATGAATAAAATCTTTAAAAAGATATATTCTTTTTGAATTTCCATGCCAGGTTTTTATTTATTAACAATTTAGACTTTACAACCATAATAGCAGGTAAATTAAAAATTTTACAAAAGAGGGTACCTGGCTGTCTCGGTAGAACATGGGACTCGATCTCTGGGCTGTAAGTTCAAACCCCATGTTTGGTGTAGAGATTACTTAAAAATAAAATCTTTTTTTGAAATTTCATTTTATTTTTTTTCAGTGTTCCAAAATGCATTGTTTATGCACCACACCCCGTGCTCCGGGCAGTGTGTCCTCCACAGCCCCCACCCGCTCCTAGTACCCGCCCCCTCCCACATCCCTCAGTTTGTTTCTCAGAACATGGAGGGCATGGGGAGATGGAGAGGAGAAGTGAGTTGGGGGAAATTGGAGGGGGAGACAAACCATGAGAGACTGTGGACTCTGAGAAAAATAAAATCACTTAAAAAAAAATTTTACCAGGGTGCCTGGGTGGTGCAGTTGAGTGTCTGACTCTTGGTTTCAGTTCGGGTCATGATCTTAGGGTCATGGGATCGGGCTCCACACTCAACGCAAGATTCCCTCTCCCTTTGGTCCTCCTGCTTGCGCTCTCTCTCTGAAATAAATAAATCTTTAAAACAAAATTTTTTTTTTTTTTATAGAAGAGCTCTTGTTTAGATTTTCTGAACGCAGGATATAAACGCAGATATAAGCTAGGATGAGGATGTAAGTTAATAAACATTTTTGTCTGTCGACATAAGGTTCAGGGGCCAAGGGCAGGCTACCCAAAATGTGCCACTTTGGCATATGGATTATTTTAAACAAACGTTACTTAAGTGACAGTTTGTGCAAGAGGACCCTCCCTCCCCCGGAGAGTGGAAATAAATCTCCCAGGTGCAAGGTACCCTCCCTGTATCAGCAGGTAAAAAGACAACTCCAGCACTGGAGACCAGAAATTTAGAGCACAGAAGGCTGTATCCACAACCCTTGGGGGTCCTGGGTGGCTCGGCTGGTTAAGCCACTGCCTTCGGTTCAGGTCATGATCCTGGATTCCCAGGATCGAGTCCGCATCAGCTCCCTACTCAGCGGGGAGTCTGCTTCTCCCTCTGACCCTTCCCCTCTCGTGCCCTCTCTCTCTCAAATAAATAATAAATAAAATCTTTAAACAAAACAAAACCCTTGTTACTTTCTACTAATTTACTACCCCAGCCCAAATTCTATTTAGAATTCCTTACTAACTGAAACTCCCAAAGTTAAGTTTTCTTTTTTTTCTGTCGATTCCTCACAGATCAATGGTTTCTTTGTCTAGAAAGGATAAAAACTGCCTGCCTTGATCATTTCTTTAGGTCTCTGTGTTATTATTGGGCCTCTATGCACATGTAATAAGACTTTTAGGGTTTTTTCCTCCTGTTAACCTGTTTCAAGTAAATTTAATTTGTGCTCTAGCTAGAAACTTGGACAGAAAAAATTTCCACCTCCCTTTCAGAGGGAAAAGCTAATAGCTCTTAAACAACTTTTCATGGGACCCTATCTTGAGAATTGGAGACTATGATAGTCAACACAAGCCACAAAACAGTGTCCCTTCTGGCACGCACAGAAATTGTTGCCTTCCGTCACTTTTTTTTTTTTTTTTTTTTTTTTTTTTAAGCACGAGGGTGAGTATTTTGCCAATTCATAATTACTTTTTTCTACCCCTTTATTTCTACTCTCTTAACATTCAGCTTTCCTGGGTGTAATATGCAAGAGCTCTCTTTAGGGAAGGTGGGAAAGAGAAAGAAAGTGCAAGATTTGCAGAGAGTATTTTTTATTTGTTTACCAACTTGTATTATACACAACAGTGAGATTGTATCTGTACATAAATGCAAATATTTTGGACTGAATCTCATTTGAATCTCTATTAGTAATAAAAACATATTTCCTAGGGATGGATGTGTTTTTGTGAGTCCTTCATTCTAATTTGAAATAGAAATTTTATTGACTATGCTGAGGCATGAAGATTTCTAATATAAGATATCACATAGCCTTCCCTAGAGTTTTAAAATTTTTATAAATATCTCCCCCTTTGATTTTTTTGAACTTACTCCTCTTGGGATCTTAATGCCTTTCTTCTTGTGTATTTTTAATAACTCTCTCTCTTTGTCTTCTTTATTATATATAGTTTCAAATATACCTTTATTTTTAAAAAAGACACCAAAACATTGTTCAAACAGGAAATATCACAATAAACTTAAGTATAATGCCTTTCTTCTTTTGTAATAAATATTTATTTTTATAAATAGATGATGACAGTAGTTGGTAGGTTTTAAAATGCCTTTGGAGAAATAATGGGAAAACTCTGTATGCACATTTTTTAGTAACAGGATTCATTTGTCTAATGATTAGTATTCATATTGACATTAGCCTGCTTAATTCATGTCCTCATTTTGATTCCTTTGTGGTGCTTTAAATTTTCTTTTCATCCCTTATTTCATAACTTTACCCCAGCCTAATAAAATTTACATTAGTATTCGTGATTTCACTTAGTCATGATATGCTTTCCCTAAAAATCAGTTTCTAAGTCAAAATACTATTCTCTTTAGAAATAATCTCTAGGGACACCTGGGTGGCTCAGTGGGTTAAAGCCTCTGCCTTCAGCTCAGGTCATGATCTCAGGGTCCTAGGATGGAGCCCCACATTGGGCTCTCGGGAGCCTGCTTCCCCCTCTCTCTCTGCCTGCCTCTCTGCCTACTTGTAATCTCTGTCCGTCAAATAAATAAATAAAATCTTAAAAAAAAAAAAAGAAAGAATCTCTAAAATAACATTGAATTATGTCTATTGCAATTTTAGGAACCACATCATGAAGTTTTTCCTGAAAATTGGGAAGAGAAAGTAAATGAGTTTCAAAGGATGCTTATCATTCGTTGCTTGAGGCCAGACAAGGTAAGCAAGCCGGCCGCGGTGACTCCAGTCCCCAGCAGGCCCTTCCAGTCCCGCCAGCTTGCATTTGCTTCTGTAACACTCACAGGGGAGGGGGAGGAGCCTTGGCGGGGGTGGGGGTGGGGGGAGCTAACCCCGTTTCCTTCGATGCTGTCATTTTTCAAGAAGTTTGCACATCATTAAAGCCACACTAAGTTAATAACAGAGGAGACTGCATTTTATAGTTTGATGTATTTTATGATTCTTCCTTTAATTTATGCTTCCCCAATTGCTTACAATCCACTTCTCTTACATGCTATAATCTCATTCTTATCCTCATTCGTTTGATGACATTGGTCAGCGGTGTTGGTGTTCGCACCAAGCAGATAGAGAAGAATTTTTGCCTTTTCAAATGCTGTCTTTATATGGAGCTCTTTGTTGGCCTGTGGAAAGCTAGTAGAATATCATCTTTAAGACATTCATCACTGCTGACTACAAAGGAAAATATCAATACTGTTCCTTTTAATTTCTTTAAATGATGAATAACCAATGCATCGGCTAACCTGTCATGTCAGCAAAGTTCAGTGCTCAGGGAGGGTCTCATCTGCATTATTTACTCTATTAAAACAAACAAACAAACTATTCATCTAAGTATAAAGACATCCACAGAGATATCCATAAACTCTGAAAAAATGTACATATTAGGTATGTTGAGAAAAAATTGAAAAAATATCCTAATTGTCCTCTGTTACGACTCAAGTAAAAGTAATACAAAATGATATCAAAACTTAACAAAGGGTTAACCTACTGAGCCACCAGTTCACAACTGGGAGTTGTTAGGGAATGTAAGGCAGTAATTCCATCCTACCAACAAAAAACCAGAACTTAGGTGGTGAAAGCAATTTATTTTTTTAAAGTTTTTACATGCGTCAGTGACAGGTGGGGCAGAGGCACTGTTTCCTCTGTCAGCCGCGGTCGACTCAGCGAACACATGCAGTTCTGGCCTGGCCGGTCACTGGGTTCTTCGCCAGAGCCCAAGTATCCATGAGGCATCGTGCCTAAAGCCCATGATACTTCTAGGTGTTAAAGAAAATGTTTTAATTCTGTTTAAAAACGGAAAATGTAATCCAGCCTGTATTAAGCTTGTAATTATACCAAAACAACGGCAAAATATAATTTTTGATATTTTTTCATGGGGAAACGGACGTACAAGGTGCCTGGGGCCTATGAAAGTCATAATGCTGGGACGCTTGCGAGGCTTAGTCGGTTGAGCATCTGCCTTCAGCTCCGCGATCGAGTCCCACATCGGGCTCCTTGCTCAGCTGGGGAGCCTGCTTCTCCCTTTGTCTGCCGCTCCCCTTGCTTGTGCGCGCGCTCTCTCTCTCTCTCTCTCTGACAATTAAATAAATAAAGTCTTAAAAAGAAAGAAAGAAAGACAGTCATAACACTGCCCGGCTCTTAGGTGTTGGAAGTAGTCACAATTGGTTAGGAATCGTAATTAAACTAATGAAACATTCTCTGCCGTGGTAGCCCTTTCAAAAACGAATTGCCACTGAAACTTTAGTATTAATCCTCAGAAGTTTTCCCTGCAAATATTAAATATGGAAGAATATGAAATATTTCACACTCTTGCCTAATACAGCTTCCTCATATAAAACCCTTTGTTAAAATTTTCAAAGGCTTTTACTTTGTTTCCTAAGCTCTATAGCCCATTCCACTAAGACAGCTCTGCATGTACCACCAACTTCTCCACTCATTATCTGAAAAAAACAAAGAAGTTTCTGTTCATGTTTTATGTTGTTTATTGCAGCCTTCATCTATAAATATCTTTTCCCCAGTTAAAAAAGTTGGCGTTGTAATCTGAAAATACGCTGAGCTAAAAGATCAAATATTACTTTCCCTGTTCATTCTCTTTTTAGAGTGTATTTGAAGGAGATGAGGAATTAGATAGTCACGCTGGGGCAGTTTTGTTTGTATGTTTTTCGTTTTATTTGGTTTTTATTTCTACTAACTTTCTCTTAAAGATTTTATGTAGTTGAGAGAGCGCGCGTGCATACACGCATCAGCAGGAGGAGGGCGACAGGCAGAAGCAGAGCAGGAAGCGGACTCCCCGCTGAGCAGCGAGCCTGATGTGGGACTTGATCCCAGGACCCTGAGATCATGACCTGAGCTGAAAACAGACCCTTAACCAACTGAGCCATCCAGGCACCCCAGTATTTTGTTTTTAAATCAACTTAGGTGAAACGTAGAATTTTATACTTTACATAGCTACTCTGTCCAATACTTTGGCCCCCCGTTTTATAACTTTGCCCTGTGTGTTTCCATATCTCCTTTGGAGTTTTCCTGGGGTAGGTGGGTAAGTGTAGACATTAATGCTATTCACTGACATTCCCAGTTCCCTCCCTTGCGCACACGAGGTGAAGGGCTCTGGCCATAAAACGTGAGAAGTGTCAGGGCAGGAACAATAAACCTCCAGCCTGAGACTCTCCCGGGCACTCCCCCCGCCATCAGCATCGTGGATTCACATTTGATATTTCAGTGCCGTCAGCAGGCCAGGACCGGAGCCGGCCCAGCGAGCGAGTGTCGCCCGCACATGCACAGGACTTTGCAGGGAAGAGAAGGAAACTTTTTGTTGCATTAAGTCACCGAGATCTGGAAACGTTTGCTACTAGAGCATAAATCAAATTAACCCGGGGAATTAATGACCGTTAGCTATGCGATCACACCTAGAATCCTTACAAGAGAAAGAATTCTTAGTATGCTCTTCTGTTACTGGCAATCTCAGACTTGTCAATCTTGCTGTCCCTGGGCACTCCGAGTTCTAGTGGGCAATTGTGGGTTTTGGAATCTGTGTTTATTTAAAAGGAATATAGGGGCTACTATACTTTTAAAAGAATGGTTTTCTGAAGTAACATGGCATTAGCGTGCTGGAGAAAGGAGCGATGCTCTCGGAGGCCACTGTTTGGGCTTCTGCTCTGTAGATTTTCATTTCTTGGCAATCTCTAAGTCGTGAGATACTCTCTCTATCCACCAGGGTCAGCAGTCCCTCCATCTCTAGTTCTCAGTAGCAATTATTTAGCAGCACAGGTTTTTTGCTCCCTTTCCCTGCTCTGTCCTCAAAACAAATTCCACCCAGTGGGAAGAAGCTACACCCCAGGTTCACCAGTGCTCTAGTTGGGAAAAATATAAAAGATGCTCTGTAAATCACCACAAGGAAAAATGAGATGGGCTCACACTTTTGTATAGAATTTAGTATTTTATAGTGCTTTATGGATAAAAGAAACATAACAGGGGAATAAATACTGTGGTGTGTAGTGTTTTGGGCCCATTTACAAAATGGAGAGTTTTCTGGCTACCATTCTCTCCTTCTGAACGATCAACAGAAAGCCAATTAATCAGCTTTCAATAAGAAACTTGTCAAATATAAGGGAATATGTTTCTCTGACCTCAGATAAATCCTCCAGGAATTTGCAATACACAGAAAACCATAAATGGAAGCCCACCAACTTCTTTCCTGCCTTTGGGAAGATGCCTGCTTAAATTGGTCTGTAATTTTTGTTACTGACAGATTTCATTTTACAGGCCTAATGCCAGCATAATCAGATTGCAGAAGCAAACCCAATTCTATTGCCTCGCAAACTGATTAGAAGCACAGCTTCATTTACCTTAGGAGTTACAGTTTGGTCTTGGGAGCAAGTAAGTCTTGCTCAGGTTAAAATTAAAAACAAAGCACTGAAATCTGTTTTCACTCCCTGTACCCCCCACGTGTGCACCCCTAACTTGGTCCTCCAGCCAGGTCTACACGTGCACAGTGGCTGACAGCAGCTTGAACCACTCACAAAAGAGAGGAGACGCTTACAACTCAAGCTTACTGAAAGGAAAGCCATGCACTTAAAAGCCTTGTGCTTTTGTTTGTAAAATTCTAGTTCCCAAGTCAGCCTTGGGAAGAGATGGTGGGGGGGGGAAAAAAAAAGAGTTTCCTTTCCTTTTGGTAATTGCTGTTGTTTTTTAATATAATGAAAATAGACCAGCTATGGGGGAAAAGGAGAAAGGCAAGGACAAAGCCCTGGATAGAAGGGATATTTTTAGTTTTCTGCAATAAGCTTGACATCTGTGCATTCAAAATATCTGAAACGTGAAATAACTTACGTAGAAATGAAACTTTTGGTTGGTACAGGCGAATTATTATGCTGTGACTTTTGTTGAGAATTTCTATAATTAGAATCTCACCTTCACAAAAAGAGGCATCCCGAGTTTCTATCCATTCGGTGTCCCGTATGTGTTTATTGTGTGCGAAGAACTTCTGAGTCACGAGTGAGGCAGGTCCTTGCCGACACAGAGCTTACATACGTGTTATTCTTCTGTGCATTTTCTGTGCTCCAACGAACCTGGAAATGCTGGGGAGGGATTTAAACATCTGATTTTAGTCCAGATACTCCTCCAGTGTCTCTCAGTGTGTCACACACACTCACCCACATTGAGATTGACGCTGTTTCCGGCACCGTGATGGGTCCGTGATTTCGGCTCACAAACCTTGTGTGAATAGATGTTGGCGAGAACACACAGAGGCTGGAAATACTCATGACTTTATCCAGAGGAAACCAGCTTTTTGAGATACTTGGTGTTTGGAAACTGCTCTTGCAATTTGCTGCAAGTTCAGGAGAGGTGCCGGCTGGTGGGATTGACGACCTAATTCGGACTGTTGTGCGCATACATGAGGCCGTCTTGGGTAAGAGCAGGGAGCCAGTTAGAGTGATTCGAAAAATTCTTTGGGCTCCTGCCAGTCCATCACTCCTCTTCCCGGGATATGTTGTCTACATAATCTATTAAGCTAGACATAGGGATGCTGGTCTGTTAAACCTGTCTATCTTGCTTGTCTGGCTCACATCTGAGTCATGATTACCTTGGAGCCATTGTCCAGAGAGAAAAGGTGTAGAACCTTCATTAGAAAGAGGGAAGAAAAGGGGCACCTGGTCAGGCATCAGTTGGTCAGGCATCAGACCCTGGGTTGCAGCTCCAGTCATGATCTCGGGATGGTGAGATCAAGCCCTACATCGGGCTCCACATTCAGTGGGACATCTGCTTGAAACTCTCCCTCTGCCCCTGCTCTCTCTCTCTCTTGTTCTTTCTCTATTTCTCTTAAATAAATCCTTTAAAAAGAGAGAGAGAAAGAGGGAAGGGGGTATTGGAGGCTCCACGTCAGCCACATTGATGAACAAAATTCCATTTTCACAATGAATACTCGGGAGGGGCTCCCACGCCACGGAGTTCTCCTCATCCTCACACATGATCGCGGAAAGCACACCGGTGTGGTGTCAGGAGCTTCCCACCGTACACTTTTAGGTATTTCTCAGGAGTATAAGTTGTTTCTTTTTCGGAGTACCTTTCTTTTTGCCTTCTTTTTGTTTCTTTTCCGAGCTATTTCAATTCTTTCTTGACGGTATAGTACTACATAAACTCACTCTCAAATTTCTACTTATGACTTGCGGTCTTTTAGAACATAGTATTTTAAACTTAAGTAAAGAGTTAAGGCTTCTTGTTTTCTTCATCCACTATGTGCTGAACACTCACTGAAGGGAAGAAGAATGCCTTTGAATTCTGTGTCACTAACTACTCCTCTCTTATTATTAAATAATTTTGTCCTTTTTTCCTATCTAAAAGACATTTATGTAAGTGATGTCTTTGACCCTCTGCTAACATTAACAAATAACTAAGCTAATGTAGTCCTTTGTTTTAAAATATCTTTGAATCTAAACTTTTTTTTTTTTTTAATTTTTTATTTTTTATAAACATATATTTTATCCCCAGGGGTACAGGTCTGTGAATCACCAGGTTTACACACTTCACAGCACTCACCAAATCACATACCCTCCCCAATGTCCATAATCCCACCCCCTTCTCCCAAACCCCCTCCCCCCAGCAACCCTCAGTTTGTTTTGTGAGATTAAGAGTCACTTATGGTTTGTCTCCCTCCCAATCCCATTTTCTTTCATTTATTCTTCTCGTACCCACTTAAGCCCCCATGTTGCATCACCACTTCCTCATATCAGGGAGATCATATGATAGTTGTCTTTCTCTGCTTGACTTATTTCGCTAAGCATGATACGCTCTAGTTCCATCCATGTTGTTGCAAATGGCAAGATTTCATTTCTTTTGATGGCTGCATAGTATTCCATTGTGAATCTAAACTTTTAAATTTGTAAACAGTTTTGACTATTCTTTCAAATATATTCTCGTCCCTCTCTAGGTTATCCCAATGCTGCAAGAATTTATAATCAACAGATTGGGGCGCACATTCATTGAACCACCCCCCTTTGATTTGTCCAAGGCATTTGGAGATAGTAACTGCTGTTCACCACTGATTTTTGTGCTCTCTCCTGGAGCAGACCCCATGGCTGCCCTTCTAAAATTTGCCGACGACCAGGTACCTTAAAATAGATGAGCCTCTCTCATATAAAAGCGAATAAGTAAAGTATTTTCCAGGTGAATTTTTTAAAAACCAAACTTGCTTATCCTAAGTGGGGGGAGGGAAAGGTAAAAATTGTTCACTCACTTAGATCTTGAAAAACTCGGGGGTCCAGAAGTTGACAGAGTTTCAAGAAAATGATATTTAGATGGCAGCACTGACATTAAAATAATTTTCTCTGTTCAAATTATGAAAACTAGAACTTGGCCTGGGGGGGGCACTCACTTTTATTTTGGGGAGATAGAGGAACTTTGTGACATTGTGGCATCAGGGCAAGAGCTTGGATTGATTTAATAAATTTAAGTCTGAACAGTGACCCTGGGGATAACCTTCTCTGATCCTACCCCTTCTCCCAGTCTCTAAAGAGGAACTTTCTTGACTCTTCAGGACAATCATATATTACAGGTTAGAATACATTCTAATACTTATATATCAAGGCTTTAAAAATTATTCAAATGAATTTACTGTAAGTTTTCTTACATCATTCATCCTAGAATAAGAAAATCTTCATAAACAGGTGACTGGACATTTTTTAGTTGATTTTTTCCCCCTTTTGGTCTAACCAAAGTAACATTTTATGGGAAGTAGTACTGACATTTCTGAAAGCATCACCGCTGCTTTGATTGTTCTTTATATATACTGTTAGTTTTGCTAGACCTTGTTAGGCACATCTGTCTTTTAATTCTTAAAGCAGTCCTTTGAGGTCAGTAATGGCAACTCCATTTTATAGAGAGGGACACTAAAGCATGGAGAGGTCAAGTGGCTTCTTTAAGACTACAGAGCTAAGTGGTTAAAATACCCTTTATTAGGCCAATTTATTGTAATACTCTGTGCTTTTTTCATTGGGTATAATTCTCAGATACTTGGGGAGTGATAGTGGAACACGGCACTTCCCGCTGGTTGAAGACGGGCTGGACTGTGGCTGACACGGCTATAGGAGTGGGGGGCTGAGACCGTATACCAGGGGGCCATGTCAGGTAGGGCCTTCACAGGCTACACTGAGGGCCTCGAATACGATGGGATTATGGGGTAGGGTTTTAAGCAACAAAGTGAGTGCTCTGACCGATAGTTTATAAAGCTCATCCTAGCTGGAGTGAGGAGAATTTATTTGAGTGGCGCGAAGTGGAAGCAGGGTATTAGTTCAGGAGCTGCTGCTAAAAGGTCAGGAAGAGCAAGCATGGGAAGGACCAGAGTGGTGGTGGTGCGGAAGCTTGAATTCATTTTAGGTGGGATTCACCCTCTCCACATCAACATGACCTTTTCGATCCTTCGAGATCTTCCTAGCTCCTCTCCATTTTCCTTTCCACATCACACAGCGTGATTACCCTCCGGCCCCAGCGTAGGACGGCTCCGTGCATCTTCTTCACCTGCCACCCCCCCTTTTTCCAGAAACAGTAGTATCTGGCTCTGTTTTGTTTTCTGATGCTTCTACCTGCTAGTGTTGATGAGCTGTGGATGTTCAGAGAGCCTGAGACCCTCCTCTAGCACTGCTGCCATAATTCAAGGCCTCTTCCAAAGAGGCATTTTGAGGATGATGGCGCTAGAATAGAAGAGCTCAGGGAGTCACAGCCACGGTTTCCACAGGCCGCAGGTGACTCAGACTATGGCAGAAATGCATTCCAGGCAAACATTCCCACAGAATTCCTGTAAAAAAACTTTTGAATGGGAATTAGGAGTTATTTTTTTATCTGAACTTTATGCAATAGCCAAATTAATTAAAATATTATTATTCAAAGATCCGGAGGAAACAGGACAAGTTCATCTATCTGTTCATAGTCTCCTTCTGGGCTCTGGATTTTAGGAGAAAAGCTGAATGACAGACAGGTCCTTTCATCTCATGTTTCCTCATGTTTAAAGTGCTCTTAATTTTTTTTGCTTCTCCCTATCTCCACAATCAAAGACCCTACAGACTTTTCCAGTTATCACCATGACTGTTGCCAACATGAACTGACTTACTTTTGATCTGAGTATTTATAAGTTTCTTAATCAGTACGAATGTTGTAGAGCTGCATGTTTAGACCTTTGAGGGATGTGCATAATTAAATTTTAGTATACTTAATGTTAACATTTCTTATAAAAATAATAGTGCTTCTTCTTTAAAAATGTGTTGTCAAATAACATCTTTACTATTCTTGTACACAGGGATACGGGGGATCAAAACTTAGCTCTCTATCTCTTGGTCAAGGCCAAGGGCCCATAGCTATGAGGATGGTAGAAAAAGCTATCAAAGAAGGAACATGGGTTGTTCTTCAGAATTGTCACCTTGCCACCTCTTGGATGCCAACCCTCGAGAAAGTTTGTGAGGTAAAAATGCAAGTTTATTTTTATTAGATTTTATTCCCCCTCATAACCAGTGATGTGCACGCCATCCAACTCCATGCCCGTCCTCTGGTTTGGAGGGTTGCAGGCTGGTGGCATGGCTGGATTACAGGACAGATGGGCTCACATGGGGGGTAGAGCACCAGGGGAAATCACGCAGTCAGCCCTTGTCCAGTCCCTCTCAACAGGGACAAGGACTCCTGCAGTGAGCTGGCGATACAGAGGAGCTGGGGCAGTGGTGTTGTTTTGTTCTCTGTTCTATCTCCAGCACCTTCAATCGTGCCTGGCCCACACAGACAATCTGCAACTATTTCCTGAATGAGTAATGAGTATTGCTTCACTGCTTAAAACTTTTCCTTTGCACACAAGGCAAAGTGGAAAGCCTCATCGTGGCTGACAGCACGCTTCCTGTTGACCTTTGCTACCATCTTCTATGACTCCTGTGCTCTCACCATTTTGGACTTCTTTCGTTTTCATTGGTATAGCACACTTTTCCAAGAATATAGGCCATCATGGGGTGCCTGGGTGGCTCAGTTGGCTAAGCAAGCATCTGACTCTTGGTTTGGGCTCAGGTCATGACCTCAGGGTTGTGAGGTAGAGCCCCACGTTGTGCTCCACACTCAGCAGGGAGTCTGCTTGAGAGTCTCTCTCCCTCTCACTCTGCCCCTTCCCCTGCTCACTCTCTCTCCCACTCCCTCTCTCACAAATAAATAAATCAGAAAGAAAAAGAATATAGGTCATCATAACGCTATTTCTGTCTGAAAAATGATCCTATTATTTGCCTTACAGACATCTTCCCACCCTTCAGGTGTCACGTCAAAGGTTTTATATTTGTGCTATTTCCTCATGGCTCCCCCCTCTCTAGGCCATTCTCATGACCTGTTGAACTGTGTCACAGATACCCACCGGAGAGGCATATAGGAGAGAAGAGCTCTCCATCCTAACGGATGGCACACTTAGCCCCAAATTCCCATGAGTCGTGTTGTTTAAGTCACCGGCCATCGGGCATCTTGTAGGAGAGAAACCCTGTGCCCTCGCTCTCCACTATGGTAACTAAGAAAGTGGGCACCTTTGCATCCTAATTCACCCTCGTTCCTTTACCACATGAGTGTTCAAGAAGTGCTTTACTGATAAAGAATTGAAATTTTAAAAAAAAGAGAGAGAGAGAGAGAGATACTGGTGACGTGGACAATTGGGGGAAGTAGAAATAGGGCGTGGGACTGGCCCGGAAGAGGAGAAAGGGCCTGTGGTGATCACTCCTTGCCTATGCAGCCTTCAAGACAGTGCTAAGTGCGTATTCTGCCATCCTCCCTAGCGCAGACCTGAATATCCCCTAAGGAAACTACAGCCAAGAGTGATGTGTTCTAATGCTTCACCTTTCAAAATGCTCTCTCTCTCTCCTTTTCATCTCTGCTTGGTTTACTATTGACTTCTGTTTCTCATTCTCACATCACAACCCGGCTACTATTCTTTGCAAGAAGAATGGATTATTCTTCATCTGGCTCTCGGGCAGAGAATTATAGCTATAAATATTTCAGCAACATCAGTTACGATATAAGGTTTTTTTGGAATGTCTTAGTCTCTACTGTGGCCAGCTCTAAATTATGTAATACCTTTGTGAACTGTATAGCCCTGTGATTTAAATTTATCGAGAAGCATGGCAACACACTGGGCCTTCTCAATGAAGAATGTTGTTTCGGGGACAGAATCCAGTTTTAAGACTCGTGCCTTCGATTGCAGCAGTAGGTTCTCTTTTGTAGAAATGCCTCCTCCCACTCCAAGCCATCCCGTGCACATACGATCCGGAGATTTCCCTTGGATTTCACGTACCCATTCATGTCTAATTTCCTTTTTTGCAGGAGTTAAGCCCAGAATCCACACA
The DNA here is from genome assembly GCF_011764305.1 of Mustela putorius furo. Taxonomy (NCBI): domain Eukaryota; kingdom Metazoa; phylum Chordata; class Mammalia; order Carnivora; family Mustelidae; genus Mustela; species Mustela putorius. The sequence goes on along the minus strand of NW_025421341.1, from coordinate 2,168,388 downwards.
TCCAGATTTCCGTATTTGGCTGACAAGTTACCCATCACCAAACTTCCCCGTGTCTGTCCTGCAGAATGGCGTGAAAATGACCAATGAAGCACCGAAAGGTTTACGAGCTAATATCATTCGATCATACCTCATGGACCCGATCTCTGACCCAGAGTTCTTTGGCAGCTGCAAAAAGCCTGTTAGTAATGGCTAAGTCTTGTTACCTCAGCCCTGCGAAGGCTTCAAGTGGCCCCTGGTGATCACGGATGTGTGTGGCTGAATAAAACTACAAATTAAATAGGCCTCCTGCCCCGCAGTGCCGTTGGTTTTGATTACTGATTATTGACTATGCTGAAGTCAATTGTATTAATATTTTATTTTAATTTTACCACCAGCCTCATTTCTGCTCAGCTGAGATCTTCTGGGGTGTCATTAATAATGTAGCTTTCTATTTAGAAAGTCAGCTGTAAGCCATTCCCAGTACGAATCTGCAAGGTTGGAGAATCTTGTTTCAGGATATTAACTGAGCCCTCTGCTATTTGGAGCCATATCTTTAAATTAAAACATAAAAATATTTCCTCCATATAACTATAATGAGAGCCAAAATGATTTTACTCCTTGATTGATGGGACTCATAAGGGTCTTTTTTAGCGTTCCCAGGCAAGCAGGGAAACCACCCACTGCTTTCATGATTAGAATTCTGTGTGTGAGTGTCTGTGACCTAAAATGGTTTCACAGCGTTTTACCATAATTAAAAATGGAAGAGTTTCTTTTTAAGAGGGGTTATGAACCTTGGTAAGTTTTGCCATTAAACAGCTCATGCTTTTGATATCGGGATATGTTTAAGCACACATCCAAAGAAAACGTTAAAAATAAAGAAGGACTTTGATTAAACAAAAGTCTTAGGTCCTGAAAGAGAGTGAGCCCCTATGTTTTAACCCAAGTCCAATGTCATCCTGCTCTTCTAAGACCCGCTGTCTGAGTAGCTTTGGCACTGATTGGGACCAGACAGAGTGGCTTCTGCGCAGGGAGGTGGTGAGGGCCTGTCCGCATGTGACAGGCTGCACAGAAGCCCCTTGGCAACATTTCACTCCCTTTCTTCTAGATCTGAAGGTCTCTCCATGGAAGTCACACATCCTGGAAGTCTGGGCATTTAAGAAACACAATTGAATCCAAAAGCCCAATCTCCTCAAAAGCCAAAAGATTACATCATCCTTGTCGTTTTGACTTCTTACTGGGAAATAATTTAAAACTTTCAGAGAAGTGGCGAGGATAAAAGTAGGATGAAGAACAGTCCTATGCCCTTTACCCCAATTCACCTCCTGTTAACACATAGCTTTGGTGGGTAAGGTAGATATGCCACAACCCTTCACCCCTAAATAAATACTTTGAGGTCTATTTCTTAAGAATAGCGATATTATCTTACTGTGGTGTCGTTATTGGTTTAGTGGATTTGGCAAGGACTCACTGTCTAGGTTCCTGTGTCCCATATTTGTCCATTGACTCAATCACGTCCTCTAGGGCACCTTCCCTGCTCACTGCAGGTTGGTTTAGGGTTAGAATGACCTTTAGTTGCCATGTCTCTTTGCTTCCTTTAATCTGGAACATTGCCTCTGCCTTTCTTTGGCTTTGAGGATATGAACCTTTCTGAAGAATTCATCTCCTCTTGTTTTTTTTTGTTTTTTTTTTTTTAACAGAACATTTCTCCTTTGGCACTTGTCAGGTATTTCTTCACAATTAGATTCAAGTTACACATTTTTAGCCAAAATAGGACATTGGTGAAATTGTGTCCTCAGACTGTCCCATCGGGAGGTACACAATATCCATGTCTCCCTCACTACTGATACGAATTTTGATCACCCAGAAAAAGTGGCATCTTTCTGATTTCTTCAGTGTGTGGTCACAGCTTTGCCCCTGGCAACTAATCATCAGTCTCTGGGGACACATTTTCAAGCCACGCCAATGGCTTGCACTCCCGGCCCAGCTTTAGCGTCAGTGGAGTACCTTGCCTGATGTAGTAATTTCCTGTGATATTTCCAACTCCAGCTCCACCCGTATTTGACACCTGCCGCTCTCGATTGCAACAGCCCTCCCACCTCCCCCTTTCCGTATGTGTTGTTGTACGGACTCACAAATTCCTTGCTTTTTCTCCCAGCGATTTACAGGTCATTACCATCCTTAAGTCTTTGGCTCAAATTGTCCCCAGTTTGGTCAGCAGAGCACCTGCGAGCCGGCCCCTCTGTACTAGGTCCCATCATTTATTACTATTATAGTTGCTGCTGCTGTTGTTGTTGTTATCGTGTTACTTAGGCTTCTTACTTTTTTAGCACAAGGTGCTGCAGGCTGATCTGTCATTCAACCCTGGAACCAGCCACAGAACCAAGGTCTTCTGTGGAGTCCTTGTTCTAGAGACCTAGATCTGGGTTCTAGACGAGCTCAGTACTACTGCCTTGTTTTTGGCTCTTGGTCCTTTCAGGGCAGAAAACTTATATGCACGTACTCTCACACACATACACGCACATACAAATACATACACACCTATACGTGCCTAAGATAAGGACATGCACACGTACGTTCTCATTCCCACACTTCAGAGGTGAGAATTTGTAACAGGATATCTGACTTCCACCGGATCACCCAGGGCTCAGTCTTACTTTCCCTCATTCCATATGTGCAGGTCCCTTCTCCTACACTGGGCACCGGGCTCTCTCATCATCGGCGCGTTGACCGATTTGCTCTGTTCTGCAGCATATATAAAATAGTTCTAAGGGGCGCCTGGGTGGCTCAGTCGATTTCAACTCGGGGTCCATCTCCAGGTTCTGAGTTCAAGCTCCACACTTGTTGTGGAGCCTACTTTGAAATGAAATGAAACGAAATGAAACGAAGTAAAATAGTTCCCAAACCCACAGAGCACCTGTCACCTCGCTTTTCCCTACCTCTGTGGTTAAACTGATGCTATTTTGTCTTGTCTCCACTCCCCCTTTCAGTTTACTCCACAGGGGACATTTCCATCTGCTCTTGGATAAACCTTTGGGCAACATCATGACTCTTCTGGTTACTGTCACATAATGACATGACTTGTGGTCATTTTAACTTCGAAGCCAGCCTTGATTCAGAAATCAGAAAGTGTAGTGTAGTATGTTAATTATACTTAGCTTTTACGTAAAATGTAGGCTTTGATTCTCCAGAAACGTCGCTAGGACTTGTGGTCCGTGGGCTTCGTGCGGTTGCGAGACTAGGCCAGAGTCGGGGTCCCTCTTTCTGTGACGCGCTGGCAGGCGGCTGCTCAGCCCGGCCGCTCGGTCTGGATACGCGCAGCCCCGGGGCAGGGGGAAGGCGCATTCTGGGCCCGGGCTGCGATGGCCTGGGGCTCTCTGGACTTGGCAGGGGTTTAAAGCTGAATTTTTCTCTTGTGACTTTTCTCGTGGGTTCTGCTTGGGCTCCCCTTCTGGACTCCTCCGACCGTGACTCCATTACTCCTTCCGCGGGCCGCTCCGGACCCCCGTCTGCTGGGGGTCGGGTCATTCACTTCATACAGGCTCCTATGCAGGGATTTTCTCACCCCAAGATGCAAGTCCTCTTGACCAAAAAATGTTTCAAAGGACCCCTGGCTGACTTTCTTTTTCCTCTTTCTTTTCCTTTTTTTTTTTTTTTTTTTTTTTTTTTTTTTTTTTTAGAGAAAGGAGGAAGGGGAGAAAGTGAGAGAGAGAGAGAGAATCTTACGCCGGCGCCACATCCAGCACAGAGCCCAGCGCAGGGCTCAATCTCACAACCCTGAGGTCATGACCTGAAGGGAAGTCAAGGTTCAGACACTTACCGGAATGAGCCGGCCGGGGGCGCCCGGGGCTGACTTTCTTAACCCAACTCCCCGTGCGCTCCTTGGGCTGGGCACTGGCTTGGCCGGCCATCGGAGCGGGACCCCGGTTCCCTCTCCCAGTCCACTAGCCTGCAGCCTTCACGGCTCCGCTCTGGCAGGCAGAAGTGTTGTACTTCTCCCTCTGGCCTGGCAGAGAATGTGCATCAGCTCTCTGACGGACCCCACTGATTCCTTCTCACTGGCTTGGACTAAGACGACACCCCGTGCTGCTTTCTCCCTTGGGGATGGGGGCCAGAGGGCTCCCAGCACAGCCACCTTGCTCTTGCCAAGGAAATAGTCACAAATCCTCTCTCAAACTCTTTTGTGACCACTTTAGAGCATTCTCGTGGAGGGTGCGTTGCACGTTCTGATTGCTGATTCAAAGCTGGCTTTGCCGTTCAAAGTAACTGTAAGACTTCTTATTACATAAGAGCAACTTGGGAAGTCATGAGGCTGTAAAGTTTTAATCTGAAAGTCCTTCTTGTAGAGCTGCTTAATTGGTTTAAACTGTCTCCTTTGAAATTTCTCCGTGGTGGTCTGGAACCACGCATTGGAATTCATTCTTCTTGCCTCATTATGCTTTGGTTGGAACCGCCAACAGCCTATCAGGTAACACTAAACAGACAAGCTCTCTGTGCTCTCTAAAAACCTGGTATCCATAGCTGTGTGTGTCTACTGAACATGTGTATGAATGGACATATTTTTGCCTCAATAGCCTGTAGAAATAGTGAATTCTGTGTTGGTGTACTTTGGGATGGATATATTTGAAACAAAAAGTTACTTTCAGTTTAAAAAATGGTGAGTATAATGTAATGTTAGGAGGGAAATGATGTGGTGCCATTTCTTTTCACTACAGGAGGAATTCAAGAAATTACTTTACGGCCTCTGTTTCTTTCATGCTTTGGTACAAGAGAGGCGGAAATTTGGACCCCTGGGGTGGAATATTCCTTATGAGTTCAACGAGACTGACCTAAGAATCAGTGTACAGCAACTCCACATGTTCCTGAACCAGTATGAGGTATCGTAAAAACCACAGCGAGGACATGACTTATTTTGTTCCTTATCACATTGTGTTTGTATAGTGAGCAGGGACTTCCGGTTAATTTCTACTCTTATAAAATGAATAATGAATAATTCTCAACAGCATCTTAAGTAATACTTTGTTATAACAGGATATCATAACTGCTATTGTAGGTGGTTAGGACACTGGTTTGTCTATTAGGAACCTATATTTTATCATTTCTGTTTGACACATTAATGTGTGGGAATCTAAGAAGTGAGTGTATTATACTTATTTTGAAAGGTGTTGGGAAGACCATAAATCAACCGGGCTCTGAAATGAAAAATGTAGCCCAAGAGAAGGAAGTGAGCACAAACCAGAGATTTACTTTCTTAAAGTGTGAAGAGAGACCTGAGAACATCTGAAATTTAAAAGGAAGGCCTTGTAGCGCAAGAAAAGAACTAAGGATTGACTGTTGGTGACCACCCAATGTCAGTGGTTGGAGAGCAGGTCAAGAAGTAGGGGACATTTTGGAAAAACAACAGAATGAGGAACGATTATCTTAAGGAATACTCTTGCCAGGACCCATTTTCAAGTCTCTTCCTGCAGCAGAGTAATAGAACTCCCACCCAACCTCAAGCTAGAAATCTGGGAGTCACTGACACTCAGTTACTCCTTATCCTTCCCGAGCCACACCTACTACCCTCTCCTCCCCTCCCTGCTCGAGCCCGTGTCCGACACCGGAGGGCCCTCTCTTCCTCGGTTTTGCTGTCCTCAATTTCAGGCCCCTGCAGTCAGGGGCAGTCTGGGAGCAGAGGCTCTTCCTTCTGACATATTGCCAGAAGGTCAGTCGTACCTAATGCTACGTCGCGATGCCCGTGTCATTCCTCCCGCTTCTCTCATCACGGAGACATTTTATCCTCTCGCTTCATTACAAGAAGGGTGGGTACAGTGCGCTAAGATATTTGGAGAGAGACCACGCTCGCTTGCATTTTATGACAATAGATTGTTGTCGTTGTTCTATTTCATGATTAGTTACTATGTTATCCTTGTTAACCTGTTACTGTGCCCGACTCATAAACTCTGTCATAGGCTTGTGCACATGGGCAGCCCAGCTCTCGGAGGTGTCTGGCATCCACTGGGGAACTTGGAGCGCATCTCCTGCGGACAAGTGGGGACTGCTGTGTCACTCTCCCACAATCCCCTGCTTTGCTCTCACTATGATGCGCTGTTCACATCTCCGAGCCTCCTCATATATTTTCCTTCTACTTCAAGTGCCTGTTCCTGTGCGCCATCTTTGTTCGCCTTGGCGAGTCGTTCTTGAACAACCGTCTCAGACTCAGGACCAAGTGTGCCTCCTCTTGGCACACTTCTACGTGCATTAGGTCGTGTGTCCTTTGTCCAGCACTGTGCTGAGAATCCTTATTGCTGTAGGTGAACATGGATGAAAGCAGGAGATGATTCCAGATTTTTGGTCTTTTATGATCTACTTGCCTATCATCCATTACCCTTCCCCTAACATACTCTGGCTCAGTAGCCAGAAACATGGGTGCCCTGGCCCCACTTCGCTCGGGAAGTCTTGACAGAGCTGCTGATGCATGCCTGACGCTGCGAATGACAAATTTTGGTGCTGAGCAGAACACATTCTTTCAGATTATGAGCCCTAGACTATATGGTGATTTTGATTTGTTTACTCTTGTATACTTAGTGCCTAAATATGTATAGGAGGTAGATGACTCAGTGTCTGTCTTATGAATGAATCATGATGAGTGGAAAGATCTTCAAGCTCTCAATAAGAATGGCATCAATACCACATGTAGGATTCGGCATTGTAATTGCAGCATTTAACAGGAACAGGACAGAGGGCGGTGAGGGAGCGGATAGAGTAAATGGGTGATGGGTACTGGGTATTATATGTAACACCAGCGTTACCCAGTGATGAGCACTGGGTGTTATATGTAAGAGATGAATCAGTAAATTCTACGCCTAAAACCAATACTACACTATATGTTAACTAACTAGAATTCAAAAGAAAAACAAAGAGAAAAAATAAAATGAATAGGAGATAGAAGTATTCAATAAATTATGATAGGATTATTGATTATTTGCTATTAGAAAAAAAACAAGTTAGATTATTTGTACTATGTAATTCCTGTTGGGTTAAAGAAAGGACATAGGAAAAATTAAGCTGGAAAAGAAGAAAATAATAGTAGATAGATATAATCTGCTTGGCAGATGGACAGTGGCTTTCTTTTGCTTGTGTTGGTAGGGGTGTGTGTGTGTGTGTGTGTGTGTGTGTGTGTGTGTTTAAGGCCCACCCCTCCCTCTCACTCTACTTTTACTCCAAAGCAACCAATTTCATAGCTTAGGACATATCTGTGCAGAAGTTTTCCTATATGCATATAAGTCATACATACATAAGCACAATATACACACAAGTTTTTTTCTGAAAAACATAATCGTATTCACACAGTCATTTTCAGCTTGCTCTTTTCATTCTGCATATATTGTGGACAACTTCCAAAGTAGACAGAGATCTTTGCTTAATGGCTGCTTACGCAGCATTCCCCCTTTGCTCACCGTTAGGATTCTATTTCCTTTTTAGTTTTTGCTAATAAGCAATGCAAAACTGACTGACTCTGTGTACACCCTTGCTTACAAGTTGCTGACTTCCGGCTTTGCTTCCACGTATACTCCCTCCATCTATGGTCTCAAACTTCATCCCCGAGGGCCCAGCAGCAAGCTGCCAGGATTTCTGCAGCCCCAGCCAGCATCCCTGGGCCCCTGGGAGAATGCACTCCCCAGTGTGATCGGCTGGTTGCGATCAAGCTGCTGAGAGAAAGAACATCTTACCATCAGTTCTGTGGCAGGTTGGCAGGTTTAACCCTTTGTACGTGATCAAACACGTCCCCCTCTCCTCTTTCCTCTGCATCAGGAGGCCCTCCCAGAGGCCAGCTGGTTCACCTTTGGTCTACCTCATATACTGCCTACTCTCTTTGCCAGTGAGTTTTCTTGCTATGATTCATTTTTATGAGGTTAACAAGGCAAGTCCAGGCAGTGCGTGCATCTGATCAAACTCCCATCACATTTGAAGTTGGAAGAACAGAAACATGCTGGAGTTCGTCCTGATTCTGTTTGTTTCTCCACAAAGTCTTGTGGAAAAACGGTCACTGATACAAGTTCTCCTAAATTCTCTGCCTTTTATTCTAGTTCTAACAAATAACAAGTCTTATCACTTCCAACTCATGACTCAGTAAATTTCCCCTGGATATAGAGATTACTAAAAATAAAAAATATTTTTAAAATATTTTTAAAAATTTAAAAATGTACATGGAGTTAAACAATGTTATTGTTTAACCATTGGGTTTTTTTTCCCCGAAGTGATAATGTTCAGTTTTGTTGAGAGCAATGAGACATAGAATGCTCTGAATTGCTGGTGGATATTTAGGTATTTATGCTGATGATAAAACACATTACAATATGAACAATTAATACTTTTGCACTCATAAACATTTAAAAATTCTTCATATCAGAGAATATAATAAAAAAGCAAACTAAAGGGAAAAAATATTTCCAAAAATTTGATTAAAAAGGATAATGTCAAACAGTTTATGTATACTATGCATATATAGTATATATAATATGTAACATATATTATATATTATAATACATATATAATAAATCTATTAAAACTTTAATTGAAAAAAATGGGTAGGCTAGTTCACAGAACACATGTTATTAAACATGAAAAAACTATAAATTCCACTGATATTCTAAGAAAGCAAATTAACGCAATATTACTTATCTTTGGTCAAACAAATTAGCAAACATTTTAAAACTGATTCCTACATTTACTATAGCCTTTCAGAAAAGCAGTTTGGTGGGCCGCCTGGGTGGCTCACTCAGTTAAGTGTCTGACTCTTGATCTCAGCTCAGGTCTTGGTCTCAGAGTATGAGTTCAAGCCTCACATTGGGTCCCATGCTGGGCATGGAGCCTTCTTAAAAAAAAAAGAAAAAGTAGCTTAGTGACATTAATCAATTGCTTTTTATAAACTCCTGTATCTTTGACATAGTATTTTTCTTTTCAAGAATCAAAGAATCATTAGAAATTTTAAGAAATGTATATTTAATGAAACGTAATTTAACACAGCAGTTAATGAGGAGTGACTGAAGTGTTCAATATTAGAAGATAGTTTTTAAAATGTTTTTTTTTTGTTTCAAGTTTTAAAATTCTAGTTAGTAAACATGTAGTGTGATACTGGTTTCAGGAGTTCGTCACTTACATATAACATCCAGCTCTCACCCCAAGTGCCCCCCTTAAGCCCATTTCCCATCTAGCCCCTCCCCCACCTCCCTTCCTGCATTAACCCTCCGTTTGTTCTCTCATTAAGAGTCTCTTATGGTCTGCTTCCCTCTCTCAGTTTTTTCCCCTTCCCCCATGTTCCTCTGTTGCTGAAATTATTAAAATATTTTAAAAGAGTATTTCATGAAATGGTAAAAGACATCTTACAATCTGAGCTTTGGTAAAAAAATCATATGCAAAATTGCCTGTACAGGGATTCCAATTGTCCAACCCAGAGGGATATAAAAACCGCAGGAAATTTATCCTGATTATCTCTGAATTATATTGGGTTTGTGTTAAATGGCAGTCGGCAAGGTCCGTGTTTCAGGGGTGGGATTCTGGTCCCACTCACTCTGCGTCCGGCACGTAGCAGGTGTCACAGCTCTGCGGGGCTCTGCACGCGGCTGGAAACTCCCCGCTGGTGGAGTGACTCGAGCTCTGGGTTCCAGGAACTGCCGTACGAGGCTCTGCGGTACATGACAGGGGAGTGCAACTACGGAGGCCGCGTGACCGACGACTGGGACCGGCGCACGCTGCACAGCATTCTGAACAAATTCTTCAACAAAGAGTTAGTCCAAAACCCAAGCTATAAATTCGACTCAAGCGGCATCTATTTCGTTCCTCCTTCTGGCGATGTAAGTACGCCCTTCCAGAAAACGAAAAGCAGTAAAACCTGAAATTCCTCTGATAAAATGGTGACTGTTTTCCCCCCAGAGGCCTCATTTTTTTGGTTAACCATCATGTGTGCTTTTTCCAGCCTTCTTGAAACAAACCTCATGCATATGTAGGTAGTGGTTTGCTGTTTGCTCTAATGTGAGGACTTTCAGAAACGCCACTCGCCCAAGAAGATCTTTCTTAGTGACCTGAAATTCTATCGTCATGAATCTGACCCTTTGATAAAAAGACATTGTCCCCAGTTAAAATGGAAATACACACGAGAAGGGTTACAAAATGATGTTAACAAGAATAGTTAATATCTTGATCATGCTTACTTATTTACAAAGCAGTACAGTAATTATCTCACTAGAGCATCCAATTAACATCGGTTTTATTACTCAGCCCTTTTTACAAATGAGAAAGCGGATTGACTGAAGTTAAATGACTTGCCCAAGGCCACACGTATAGAAAGGGGAAGAGAGTTACAGAACCATCTAATGCCAAGAGTCCATTTCCTTCTGCTCCTGTTTCCAGGGCTGCCTAGTGGAAGATGCGGTATCTGCCTTCACATGATCACACAGTAGGCGCCCAGGGACCCCCAGGACTCTTTAATTGGTTCTCATTTTATCCCAAAAAGTCAGAAGGGCATGTATTGAAAGTTAAACCTATGACCACATACATCAGAGGCACATACCATAACCACATAGGCCATTAGGGTTAATGCTAGCTGAGAGCAGATGTCAAAGGGATGAGGAGAAGATCAGAGCCTCGGTCACTAGACAAGGGGACGAGGCCCACATGTGGAACCAGGGGTATCAGGATTTCACGTGAGAAAAAGGCGAGATGAAGTCAGGTGTATGGAACATGACCCATGTTGAGAAACCGTCAGTGACCAGGCCCCCAGCCCCACCCACCATATGTGTCTATAAGTGTTGGTATGACTGTGTGCGCCTGAAGAAAGGTTTGCAATTTTGACAGAAGTCCATGTAAATAAAATATAGAATGTGTGTGCATATGCATAAAAAGAAATGTTAATGGTGATTATCTCAGGTTAATAAGCATGTGGGTAATGTTTACTTTTCTGAATTACATGGATTTATCACACAAGGAAATAGAAAAATCAGAGTAAAGAGAAAAAAATTATTTTTATTGCAATCAATGAAGAACAATCATCAGTAAATGTGGCACAGAAAAATTTCTCTGGAAGAAATTGTCTAAATAAGGTGGCCGGGATATGCCTCTCTCCATTTTAAAATCCATTCCAATTGAATGGGACATTTTATTTTTTTCTTCCTAAATGTTTCCTTTTTTTTTTTTTTTTAACTTTGGACCAGGTTGAAAGAAAATGAAAGCATTTGGTGTCCAGTTCCACAGGCTCATCCACCCAATAACTCGAGTACTGGAAATTTTCTCTTCTCAGAGAGAAAGTTCTACAGGATAATTGATTTCTAACCTCCTGACTCTCTGGTATTCATCTTTGCAGCACAAGAGCTACATCGAATACACAAAGACTCTGCCGCTGAACCCTGCCCCAGAAATCTTTGGGATGAACGCCAACGCCGATATCACCAAAGATCAGTCGGAAACTCAACTGCTGTTTGATAACATTCTCCTCACCCAGGTATGCGCTCGAGCAGGAACCACTTCTGCGGCTGGAAGGGAGTCTGCCCGAGCAGCGTGGGCCATCTGTTCCAGCGGAGAACCATTTTAAGGAAAAGATGAAAATTCCTATGTACCTTAAATATGAATTTAAACATGAAGTATACGCGCATATGGTTCGGGTTGGCTTTTTCTTTTTCCCCATCAGCCTTTTGACTGGGAAAGAATCGTTGAGTATCATTTAGCTGCTAGGAGTTCCATTTCGCCTTTCTTACAGAAACCGTGCTCAAGTGCATCGTATTTTCTTTTTTCTTCCAAGTTTTTATTTCAATTCAGGTTAGGTAACGTATAGTGTAGTATTGGTTTTAGTAGAATTTAGTGATTCACCAGTAAAACACCCAGTGCTTATCACAAGTGCCTCCTTAATACCCATCACTCATCTAGCCCATCCCCCGCCGCCCCCAACAACCCTTCCTTCATTCTCTATGGTTAAGAGTTTCTTATGGGTTGCCTGCCTGTCTGTTTTAATCTTATTTTATTTTTCCTTCCCTAAGTTCATCCATATTGTTTCATAAATGCCACACAGGAGTGAAATCCTATGGCATTTGTCTTTCTGTGACCGACTTATTTCACTCAGCCTGGTACCCTATAGCTCCACCTACGACATGGCAAATGGCAAGATTTCATTCTTTTTGATGGTTGAGAAATATTCCTGTGTGCGTGTGTACATATATGTGTGCACATATGTATAAACACACCACATCTCCTTTATCTATGCGTCACGTAACAGATACTTGGGCCCTTTCCATAGTTCGCTGCTGTCAATAGTGCTGCCATAAACATCAGGGTGCCTGTGCTCTCTTCAAATCTGTACTTCTCTATACTTTAGGTAGATACTCTTAGTGAAATTGCTGGGTGATAGGGTAGCTCTATTTTTGACTTTTTGAGGAACCTCCATGCTGTTTCCCAGAGTGGCTGCACTTAGTTTCTGTCCCCACCAGTAGTGCAAGAGTGTTCCTTTTCTCCACATCCTCACCAACATTTGTTTTTTCCTGAGTTGTTCATTTTAGTCATTCTGACTGGTGTGAGGTGGTATCTCATTGTCATTTTGATTTGTATTTCCCCAATGATGAGTGATATTTAGCAACTTTTCATGTGTCTATTAGCCATCTGGATGTCTTCTTTGGAAAAATGTCTATTGATGTCTTCTGCCCATTTCTTAAGTGGATTATTGTTTTTTGGGTATTGAGTGTGATAAGTTCTTTATAGCTTTTGGATCATACTCTTTATCAGATATGCCATTTGCAAATATCTTCTCCTATTCTATAGGCTGTCTTTTACTTTTGCGTATTGTTTCCTTCACTGTGCAGAAGAGTTTCATCTTGATGAAGTCCCAGTAGTTCATTTTTGGTTTTGTTTCCCTTGCCTCAGGTAACATGTCTAGTAAGAAGGTGCTATGGCCAAGGTCAAAGAGGTTGCTGCCTGTGTTCTTTAGGACTTTGATATTTCCTGTCTCACATTTAGGTCTTTCATCCATTTTGAATTTATTTTTGCATGTGGTGTAAAAAAGTAGCCCAGTTTCCTTCTTATGCTTGTCATTGTCCATGTTTCCCCATAACCATTTGTTGAAAAATTGTCTTTTTTCCACTGGATATTCTTTCCTGCTTTGTCAAAGATTACTTGGCCATATAGCTGCAGGTCCACTTCTGGATTCTTTTCTGTTCCATTGATCCACATGCCTGTTTTTGTGCCAGTACCATACTGTCTTGATGATGACAGCTTTGTAATAGAGCTTGAAGTCCGGAATTGTGATGCCACCATCTTTGGGTTTGTTGGGTTTTTTGTTTTTTGCTTTTTGTTTTTCAACATTCCTCTGGCTATCTGGGGTCTTTCTGGTTCCATACAAATTTTTGGATTGTTTGTTCTAGCTCTGTAAAGCTGGTGGTATTTTGATAGGGATTGCATTGAATGTGTAAATTCTTTGGGTAGTATAGACATTCTAACAATATTTGTTTTTCTAATCCATGAGCATGGGATGTTTTTCCATTTCTTTATGTCATCTTCAATTTCTTTCATATGTGTTCTATAGTTTTCAGAGTATAGATCTTTTACTGTTTTAGTCAGGTTTATTTCTAGGTATCTTATGGTTTTTGGTGCAATTGTAAATGGGATCGACACCTTGACTTCTCTTTCTGCTGCTTCATTATTGTTGTAGAGAAATGCAACATATCTGTATGTTGATTTTATATCCTACAGCTTGGCTGAATTCATATATTATTTCTAACAATGTTTTGGTGGAGTCTTTTGGGTTTTCTACATAGAGTATCATGTCATGTGCAAATAGTGAAAGTTTGGCTTCTTCCTTGCTGATGTTTTAAATTTCTTTTTGCTGCCTGATTGCTGAGGCTAAGATGTCCAGTACTATGTTGAACAACAGTGGGCATCCCTGTCATGTTCCTGACCTTAGGAGAAAAGTCTCAGTTTTTCCCCATTGAGGATGATATTAACTATGGGTCTTTTTTTTTCTTTCTTTCTTTCTTTTTTTTTTTTTTTTTTAACAGAGAGAGATCCCAAGTAGGCAGAGAGGCAGACCCAGAGAGAGAAAGGGAAGAAGGCTCCCCACTAAGCAGCGAGCCTAATGTGGGGCCGGATCCCAGGACCCTGAGACCATGACCTGAGCCAAAGGCAGAGGCTTTAACCCACTGAGCCACCCGGGCACCCCAACTATGGGTCTTTTATATATGGCCTTTATGATATTCAGCTTTATTCCTTCTATCCCTACTTTCTTGAAGTTTTTTTTCAAGAAAGGTACTATATATTGTCAAATGTTTTTTCTGCATCTGTTGAGAGAATGATGGTTCTTATCCTTTCTTTTATAAATGTGGTGTGTCATGTTGATTGATTTGTGAATATTGAGCCACTGCTGCAGTCCAGGAAAAAAATCCCACTTGATTGTGGTGAACAATTCTTTTAACATCCTGTTGGATTCAATTTGCTAGTATCTTGTTGGGAATTTTTGCATCCATGTTCATCAGGGATATTGGTCTGAAATTTTCCTTTTTTTAAAATGTTTTGGTAGAGTTTTAATATTTGACAAATTTAATATTATTAAATTTAATATTAAATTAAATATTAATATTTAATATTTGACCCAAAAGTAGAGTTTTAATATTTGACAAAATGTGCAAAGAAACAAATGCATAAACACATTATTGCTACATTAAGGCAATATGAAAAGTATACTCGGAAATCTCAGTAAAGTGAGAGTGTAGGTTTCTAGCTTTCACTGAGCTAGAAAGAACTTACAGAAAGAAAAAGAGAGAGGAAACGGACTGGGAGCAGTGAAGGGAAAACTCTCAAACAGACTCCATGCTGAGTACAGAGACGGACACATAGCTCGATCTCACAACCTTGAGATCATGACTTGAGACCAAATCAAGCATCAGATGCTTAACTGACTGAGCCACCCAGGGGCCCTCTAATTCTCCTTTTTAGTAGGGTGCTCTGTCTGGTTTTGGAGTCAAGATAATTCTGGCCTCATAGAATGAGTTTAGAGGTTTTCCTTCCATTTCTATTTTTTGGAACAGTTTGAGAAGATTAAGTGTTAACTCTTCTTTAAATGTTTGGTAGAATTCCCCTGGGAAGCCATCTACCATGGACTCCTGTTTCTTGGGAGATATTTGATGACTAATTCAATTTCTTTGATGGTCATTGGTCTGTTGAAATTTTCTGTTTCTTTCTGCTTCAGTTTTGGTAGCTTATATTTTTATAGGAATTTATTTATTTCTTCCAGATGGCCCAATTCATTGTCATATAATTGCTCGTAATATACTCTGATAATTGTTTGTGTTTCTGTAGTGTTGGTTGTGATCTTTCCCTCTCTTTAGTGATTATTTATTTGGGTCCTTTCTTTTTTCTTTTTGATAAATCTGGCCAGGTTATCAATTTTGTTAATTCTTTTAAAGAGCCAGCTCCTAGTTTTGTTGATCTGTTCTGCTGTTCTTTTTTTAATTTCTGTATCCCTTATTTCTGCTCTAATCTTTTATCATTCCCATTTTTCTGCTGGTTTTAGGCTTTATTTGCTATTCTTTTTCTAGATCCTCTAGGTGTAAGGTTAGATTGTGTATTTGAGATTTTTCTTGCTTCTTGAGGTAGGATTGCATTGCGATATACTTCCCTCCTTGACTGCTTTGCTACATCCCAGATGTTTCTGGACTACTGTGTTTTCATTTTCACTTGCTTCCGTGAATTTTTTACTTCTTCTTTAATTTCCTGATTAACCTATTCATCCTTTAGTAGGATGTTCTTTAACCTCCATGTATTTGTGGTCAATACAAATTGTTTCTTGTGGTTGGCTTCAAAGTTCATAATACTGTGGTCTGAAAATATGCATGGTATGATCTCAATCTTTCTGCACTGGTTGAGGCCTGATTTGTGACCTGGTGTGTGATCTATTCTGGAGAATATTCCATGTTCACTCAAAAAGAATGTGTATTCTGCCACTTTAGGATGAAATGTTCTGGCGATATCTGTGAAGTCCATCTGGTCCAGTGTGTCATTGAAAGCCCTTGTTTCGTTGTCGATCTTCTGCTTAGATGATCTGTTTATTGCTATGAGTGGGGTGTTAAAGTTCCCTATTATTATTGTATTATCAGTGAGTTTCTTTGTATTTGTTATTAATTGATTTAAATATTTGGGTGACCCTAAGTTAGAAGAATAAATATTTACAATTGTTTGATTTTCTGGTTGGGTAGACCCCTTTATGATGATGATATAGTTCAATTCTTCATCTCTTATTACAGACTTTGGTTTAAAATTTAAGTTGTCTGATCTAAGTATGGCTACTCCAGCTTTCTTCTGATGACCTTTTGCATGATGAAATGTCCTCCATCCCCTCACTTTCAATCTGCAGGTGTCTTTGGGTCTAAAAATGAGTCTTTTGTAAGCAGCGTATCATGGGTCTTATTTTTTTAATCATTCTTATACCCTATGTCTTTTGATTGGAGCATTTAATCTATTTACATTCAGAGTCATTATTGACAGATATGATTTAGTGCCATTTAAAACTGTAAAGTTGCTCTTCCTTTAGACTGTCTCTGTTTCCTTTCTAGTCTTTATTGCTTTTTGGTCTCTCTTTCCCACTAAAAGGGCACCCTTTAGTATTTCTTGCAGGGCTGATTTAGTGTTCACAAACTCCTCTAGTTTTTGCTTATCTGGGAAATTCTTTATCTTTCCTTCTATTCTGAATGACAGCCTTGCTGGGTAAAGTACACTGGACTGCATATTTTTCCCCTTCGCACATTGACTATTTCATGCTGCTCCCTTCTGGCCTGCCGACTTACTGTGGACAAGCCTGCTGCTGACCTTATATATCTACTTTTGTAGGGTAAGGATTTTTTTTCCCGCTACTTTCAGAATTCTCTCTTTATCTTTGAATTTTGCAAGTTTCACTATGATATATGTCTTGGTATTGATCTGTTTTTGTTGATTTTCAGGGGAGTTCTCTGTGCCCCTTGGACTGTAGTGCCTGTTTCTTTCCCCAGATTAGGGAAGTTCTCAGCCATAATTTATTCAAATAAACCTTTTGCCTCCTTTTCCCACTCTTTTTCTTCAGGGGCTCCTATAATATGGCTATTGTCATGCTTTATGTAATTGCCGAGTCCCCTAAATCTATATTCATGATCTAATAGTTTTCTTTCCCGTTTCTTCTCAGCTTCATTATTTTCCATAATTTTATCTTCTGTATCACCTGTTTGTTCCCCTGCTCCTTCCATCCTCACAGTGATTACATACAGTCAGGTTTGCATCTCAGTCACAGCATTTTTTCTTTTCGGCCTGACTAGTTTTTTGGTCTTTTATCTCTGTGCCAGGGTTTCTCTAGTGTTTTCTGTGCTTCTTTTGAGTCCAGCCAGAGTTCTTATGACTTCTGTTCTAAATTCTTTGTCAGACATATTGCTTGGATCTGTTTTGAGTAAATCCCTGGCTGTGATTTCTTCTTGATCTTTCTTCAGCAGAGAATTCCCCCATCTTGGCATTACGTCTGGGTTTCTGTCTTCGGGTACTTGAACACTTGTTATTTTTGTTATTAATTACTTACTGACTGAGAGTAAGGCTAGGAAGGAGTCGCATGCTGTCCAGGGCCTGGCACTCCTGCAGGTGTCTCCGTGTGTGCTGTGTGCGCTGCCCTCGCGGTTGGGCTGCTCTTCCCACGGGTCAGTCCTCTGCAGAGTTCCTTGGTTCTTGCAATAGGGAGTGTTTAGGCCTTTAACTAGGTGTGTTTTGATTTGTTAAAATAAGCCTGATTTAAAAAGAAAAAAAAAAATCCTGATCTGAAAAAAGGAAAAGGGGCCAAGAAAACCCCCCAAAGAAACAAACAAAAAACTATAAGATCGTTTTCTAAAGAAAAAGAAAGGAAGGAAGCATGATCCAAAGAAAGAAAAAAAGAAAGTAAAAAACAAACAAACAAAAAAAAACCTCTAAACCTGATTCCAAAGGAAAGGGGGGAAAGAGCAAGAAAGCCTGGTCCTATTTCCACCAGGAGAGCAGCTCCTGAGCGGCTCAGTCAGTTCAGCATCTGACTCTTGGTTTCGGGCCTGGTCATGACTTCAGGGTCATGAGGTTGAGCCCACGCTGGGCCCATGCTCAGTGCAGAGTCTCCCTGAGATTCCTCCCTCTTCCCTTTCCCTTTCCTTCTGTTTCATCCCCTCTGGTGCACATGCTTTTGCCCCCCCCCCCCTCTCTCTTACATAAATAAGCAAATAAAATCTCTTTCCACCAGCACTGAAGCTGATGCTTCGGAGCAGTGCGTGGTCAGTGGCCTGGGTGTGCGCAGGGGGCCTGTGTGGGTCCGCTGGGAGAGACGCCTGCCCCCTGGGCTCACGGTCACACCAGCCCGGGGGAGGATGGCCCTGCAGGGTGCGGCGGGGTGGGCGTGGTGATACGTGGGAAGAGGTTTGATGCCAGAATCCAGTCTAAAATTTTGCCTGTTTCCTAGTCTCTTACTAATTCAACAGCAACCGATAAAGTGACTTATCTTCTTCAAATGTTCCAGAACATGTAACGTAGTTTACATAGAAAGTTTCTTTCACATCAGTATTTTATCAGATTACATCATATTTCAAGACTTGCAACAGGAAGTAAGGATGTACAAAAGGGTTGAGGAGAAAACTATCATTGACACTTTGTAGACATGCAGCTCCACTTATGAGAGCATAAATAAAATCACATGTCAGAGAGTAATTTAAGGCATTAGAACTCAGCATGCCATAGGCACGAGTCAGTGTATTTGAATAAAAAACATTTAATCTTGCTCTTCTACTAGGAGATCCTCTCTTGTTTAGCAGAAATGCTCAGTCATTGGTTTCTTTCATTTTTGAAAACAGATTAGTCCAAATGGTAAGAGTTCCCCTAGTGACTGAGTAAAATTTGAATAAGAAGACTTATTTGGTCCAGTGAATTATCCCATGAACTGACTTCTAGGGATGTTTTTACTTTTATGGAATCTCAGAATAATGATGATAGTAGCCAACACTGACACAGTACTGACTATGCTGACACTGTTCCAAGTGCTTCGTGCGTAACAGTGCGATGCATACAGCAGTCCGCTGAGGTAAGGGCTTATTATTCCCACTTTACAGCTAGAAAACAGATACAGAATGATTAAGTAGCTTGCTGAAGGTACAAATTCAAGCCAGGACTCAAAGCAGTCTGATTCCCAGTAGTTTGGCTCCAGAATCTGCCTTCTGAACCATACTGCTAAACTTTTTCTGGATTCTAAAGATGGGCCAGGAGCGAGCAGTGCAGATTATAAGAGATGATGGCGCGTGGTGGGGGGAGCTAAAAGAACCGTAGTAGGAGGATAAAGTGGTGTGCTGTCCTTGATGGAAGAGTCCATGGTACTCCTCACTGTGGTCTACTGTCTGATGACATTTTCCAATAAGGGAGAAAGAAAAAAGACTATTTTTTACATCCATATTTACATATGTTAATTCCACTAAAATAAGTTCTTTCCTGAGTACAAAAGTATATGCACAGACATGAGTAAGTAGATGTCCAGGAGTATTAGACACATGTGATACACGGGGGAGTGACAACAGGACATTTAGGGTGGCTTTTGGCTTTATTTAAGGTTGATGGGGTGTGCCACATTACAGAACACATACAACAGTAGGTTCATTCCAACAGAAAATGACTCAGAACCAAACCGATAAGTCTAAATACACTTGGGGTATTTTCTCAGTATGTAATTAAACAGCCTCTTTCAATATCCTCACCCTCAGATTGGCAAGTACAATTATGCTAATGGGTAGGCAGGAGTTCATTGCTTCTACATTGGGTTTACCACATCTCAGTGGCAAAGAGACCAGAACAGCAGAGTTTGGAGAGCAAGTTAACAATGACAAAACTTTTACATTATGTATTTAAAATATCTTAAAAAAACAGAACAGGAAAAAAAATTAGAACAAGAAATATTGGTCTTGGGAATGTTACTTTGGCAGAGCTCTTGCGTTTATGCCTAAGCGCCAGTAAAGAAACCAGGAAATACAAAATCTGAAATAAGACTAAACACAATTTCCTAGGGCTTGAAAAATATGAGATATATTCGTTTATATTCTAACTGTGCTTGTTTTCTCTCAACGTGCATGCGCACGTACATACACACATTCATTTATTGTGAGGATTTAAATGGTTTTCCAAAAATATATAGATTCATTCGCACCCTGCCACTATAAACATAAAAAATAAAAATTGAAATGAAGTTCCCCTTCCTTTGTTTGAGTGTGGATCCCTAAAGTCTGCCTTTCTCCATAACTCTTGCAACTGCTTTGAGGAGACGAGCTAATTTTCTTTGCCCTTCTGGTTCAAGGACAAAACTATATCTCTGCTTTTGGCAACCAGTAGGCACCAGAGTTATTGGCAAATATATTTTGTGGCAAGCTTCTCAAGGCAAGATCAAATTCCCGTCTCCCAGCTGCTGAAGCTCACCGCTTCTGAATGACCCCGCCCGCAGAAACGCTTCTCTCCCTCGCTCCGGGGCCATCCACCCGCTCCACCTACGTAGCCCAGTGTGTGGCTCATTGTCTTGCCCTAGACCCTCTCTTGCCCATGACAACTGTCCACGCCCTCTTCCTTCCTCCCTAACACTGGTTTTCTCCTGACTCCCCATCCCATGCCTGTTTTTAACCACTTCAGTCCGTCTTGTGCAGAGAAGAATCCTTGGTAAAAGAGGAGAATAGTACTCATTCGCACAAAGTGTACCTTCGGAGCTTTCCTACTCAGCCATCCCTACAGCTTACCGAGGAGTTCTCGTTGTTCGCTTGCATTCCTTACAGTCTCGTTCAGCAGACGCCTGGTGCAAAATCCTCAGATGAAGTCATAGATGAGGTTGCTGGCGACATCTTGGGCAAACTTCCCCACAACTTTGACGTTGAGGCCGCGATGAGGAGGTACCCGACGACGTATACTCAGAGCATGAACACTGTGCTTGTCCAAGAGATGGGAAGGTTCAATAAACTGTTGCAGACCATAAGGGACTCGTGCATTGATATTCAAAAAGCGATCAAGGTAAGGAAATATACAAGGAAATATATAAAAGAAAAATCTTTGCAATAACTTATCATTCATTTTACTCAGCAAATATTTACTGGGGGAGAGACTGTGTGCAAACACTGTTCGTTCTGCATTCTGGGGAGAGAAGCAAAATCCCTGCCCTGGAAGACCATGTAGGATTCTGGGGGTGACAGTTCGTAAGTGGGTAAGGAATTATGGAGTGTGTTCGATGGCATAGTTTGCTAGATAGGATACATGCTAAGAAAACACAAAGGAGTAAGAAAGACCAAGCCTTTGCTTTCATAGAGCTTAAGTTTTAAAGGTTTATTTATTTGAAAGAGAGAGAAAGGAGTGGGGGGAGGCGCAGAGGGAGGGGGAGAAACTGAGCAGACTCCACGCTGAGCTTGAGTCGGGGGCCTGACCTCACGGCCCTGAGATCATGACCTGGGCTGGGAACAGTGTCGAACATTTAACCAACTGTGACACCAGGTGCGCCCCCACCCTTTAAAAAAAATAAACAACCAATCTTTATTTTATTTTATTTTTGAGAGAGAGTGCTCACTTCGGCAGCACATATATTTTTTTAAAATCTTATTTATTTGTTTGACAGAGATCACAAGCAGGCAGAGAGGCAGGCAGGGAGAGAGAGAGGAGGAAGCAGGCTCCCTGCTGAGCAGAGAGCCCGATGCGGGACTCGATCCCAGGACCCTGAGATCATGACCTGAGCCGAAGGCAGAGGCTTTAACCCACTGAGCCACCCAGGTGCCCCGGCAGCACATATATTTTTGAGAGAGTGAGACAGTGGGGAGGGACCAAGGGCCAGGGAGAGAATCCCGAGCAGGCTCCACGCCCAGCGCAGAGTTGGACGCTGGGCTCAGTCTCATACCTGAGCTGAAATCAAGAGTCAGACGTTTAACCAAATGAGGCACCTGGAGCCCCCATAGAGCGAAGTTTTGATTAGGGAGATAAAAATTTCAAATAAATGTATAATTTTGATAAATGTTAAGTTCCCACGATGGGTGGGAAACCCATTTTGTGTCAGACGACTGACACAAAGTGAAAGGTGCTGACCCTTCCGCAGGGGTCCGAACCTCACGGCAAACCATGGAACATTCAGGCTGAGGATATGGTAAGTGCAAAGACCATGAGAACAGGCTTGGCCTGGTCCGGGAACACTAGGAAAGGCTCCCGGGGCTGGAGTGGAGTGAGCCTGAGGGAAACAGGACAGAGAGAACCACAGACTCATCGTGGCCTCGTTGGCCATGCTGAAGATCATGACTTTTGTTCTAAAAAATAAAAGTAAGGGGAGGTCTTCAGAGTGTTTTAAGCAACAAAGTGAAATGATCTGTTTTATATTTTTAGAAGTTCACTCTGACCCCTGCAGGAAGGACTGTGGGGGAGCAAGTGTGCAGGCGGCCAGCAATCGTCCTATCGATGTTCCAGCCGAGCTTGTTTCTGTCGTAGCTTTGGAGGAGGAGCTAAGTGGTTGAATAGGAGCTATTATGGAAAGCGGGGTCTCCTGGGCTGGCTGCGGTGTCCTCTGGCTGGAATGTTTGGCTAAGCAGCAGTCAGGATCCTTGGTTTCTCCTTGACCTGGTTCTTCCCGTGTCCTTCCTGGGAGAGAACGGCCTGGCTTCCGGTATTCCGGGGCAAAGGGGAGGATGGGCTCGGGGATGTCCGCATCCAGTGTACATTCGTTCGTGTGATTCCTGACTTCAGGGTGGTAATCTGCTCCCCAGCTGAGCCTGGCAGCCCCCAGGGATTTCTTATTCTCCCTTGCACGTTTCGTTCAAGGTAGGCAATGTGCAGACTTGGGGGAGAAGTCCCAGAAATCTGTTTTTGAAACCCAATTTCAATAACCCTTCTCATTGGGCAGCACCTTCCACTCCTCACTTTCATCTAGGGCCATCAGTTCCAAACACTGCTGGGTATTCCCCGGTGATGTCTGGCTGCTGCTTGGCTTTCTCCTCTGCTGGTCAGGATCCGGTTAACGCCCGACTAAAACATCACCTGCCAACAGTCCACATGCTTTCTAGCTCCCAAAACTGTGCTGCCATTTTGCCCTGCCCTAATTTTTTTCTGCACTTGTAGGCTTATGCCCTTAAAACATAAATTCTTTTACTGCTGTTTTAGCGGGTTTGGGAAAGGAGGCAAAGGAAATGCGGGTGTTGAACATAGTGAATTTACTCTAAAATCTTCTCCGTATGTTAGTGGGGTGATTCTGTCCACTAGAGAGAAAAGAGAAGCGATGATGGCAACTGGCCCAACTGTAAGATCAAGGAGGCAGTAATTTTTAAAGGCCTCAAAGTTTTCACATATGTCCACCAGTGATTCAAAATGGGTGAGACTGGGGCTCCTGGCTGGCTCGATTGGTAGAGCGTGCAACTCGTGATCTCAGGGTCATGATTTTGAGCCCCATGTTGGGCAAAGAGTTTACTTAAATAATTAACAAAATGGGATAAGATCAGTTAGACTTCATAGGTGGAGCTGAGACTATTTTAACTTTCCAAAGGATTTCATACAATTTTTCTAATTTTATATTCATCACTATTCTTTTAAGAAGACAGGAGATGTAACAGTTGTCGATTCAAAAGAGCAGTGAACTTGCTGTGAAGTGTGTAAGCCTGATGATTCACAGACCCGTACCCCTGGGGCAAACAGCACATTATATGTTAGTTTAAAAAAAATTTTTTTAAAGGCAAAAAAAAAAAAAAGGCAGTAAACTAAGTCCAAGTTAGCCTGTGATTTAGTAGCTAGTGAGAAGCTGAGTATTAAGATTTTTCCAGGGTGGGCAAAAGGCTGAAGGAAGTCAAAGGCACAAACTTCTAGTTATGACGTAAAAGCCATGGGAGTGCGATGTATGGCCCAGTGACTGTAGTTAGTAATACTGTTGCAAATTCAAAAGTTGTTGAGAGTGAATCTTAAAAGTTCTCATCACAAGAAACAATACTGTAACTATGTATGGTGACAGATGTTACCCAGACTATTGTGACCATTTTGCAATATATCCAAATACTAAACCATCATATTGTATCTATGAAACTAATACAGTTGAGGCTTTAACAACATGAGGGTTAGGGTTGCTGACCCCCTTGTAGCCAAAAATCCACATATAACTCCTGACCTCTCAAAAACTTAACTGCTAATAGCCAACTGATGACTGGAAGCCTTGTCCATAACATAAACAGTCAACACATAACATGTATAATGTACTGTATTCTTACAATACCATTCTCTGAAAGTTTTCATTATTTCCAGGTTACTTGGTTCATCTGTGAGTTTCTTCAAATAGGTACAAATCTCAAAAAAAAAAAAAAACTTTCAATGCATTTATTGAAAAAAATCCACACGGACCCATACAGTTCAAATCCATTTGTTCAAGGGTCAACTCTACCATGTTACGTGTCAATTATATCCCAGTAAGAAAATTTTTCACAAAAATTTGATTAAAAGTAAAATTGTCAATATTTTGTAAGGAATAGTTTAATGACTCCATGACTTACTGTCAGCAAAAGAATGTATCTTTTCTTTTTTCCTATATGACTCAGCTTTCATCACAAGTTTAAACAAAGGATAATGAAAAGGATGTTTAAGAGAGGGGTGTCCAAAATCAGTATTATCATGTTAACCAAATGTTTCAGGGGCTTGTGGTGATGTCTACAGATCTTGAAGAAGTGGTTAGCAGCATTCTGAATGTCAAAATTCCAGGAATGTGGATGGGTAAATCATACCCAAGCCTTAAACCACTTGGGAGCTATGTGAATGACTTCCTTTCAAGACTGAAATTCTTGCAAGTGAGTTCATCTAAACTATCATATATGGTTTCATTTCATTTTCATCAGGATGCCTAATGTGACATTACTCTCTAGTTTTTCTGTGCATCCCAGACACAAATGACCACGACTCAGTATTGCATATAATGTATGTAACTGTTACACTGAACTGTCAAAATATGAATATGGAAAACAGAATCTCTGAAAGCTTCTTTAGGAACAGGTGTTCATATTTGATAAACAACACACTCAAGTCAGGGATGCTAGAAGAGAGAAAACAACTGGTTGTGTTGATTTTTTACGTTAAATACTAAGCATCAAAATAGATTCCTAGAGCAGAGCACCTTAGAAAGCCAGGCAAGCTACTAGCAAGCAGCATTATCTTTTCCTTGTCCAGCATTCTTCCAGATCATGAAGTCAGTAGACTGCTGGTTCAGCCCAACACGGTAATAATCTCCATGGCGAATTGTCTTGGAAATGTTGAGTGCGCAGAAACCTGTCTCCTAATTATCTGGCAATACTGGTGCTTAACTATGTTATTAATTATATTCATTAAAAGTATTAATTTCCTACATACTGTTCATAATGCATCAAAATTGCCTGTGAGAAAATTTCTGCAGGGATAAAATGACTCAACTTCCCTTGAATAACACAAGCCTTCTTGTTATGACTAGAGTTGATACTAAAGAAACAAGATTATTCTTGAACGATGAAGGTTCTACCTTGGACTCTAACAGGGAAAAGTTCTTCAAACTCATTTGACCTCTATAATTTTCTATTTAAAATCAGTAGTCAATTAGCTTCTTAAAGTATGATATGAACAGAATTATTTGGGTATCTTTGATATTTATAATATCTTAAGCTCTCACTATGGTTTCTTTAATAAGGTCTTTGTATAATACTGTGTTTCCATATGTTGGATTTTATTGTATTTTGGTAAAGTAGGTGGGAAAACTTCCAAAGGAATATTCTACTGGACAGCAATGATGAGAGAGAAAAAAATGGGAAAAATATTACCAGATGTTATAGGGATCTAGTCAACTATGGAACATGATATATTGTGCAACAACGTATATCAGATATGCATCATTGTGTGGAGCTTTTTGGAAGGAATCACTAGGCACCTACAGAGACATTCACTTCTGCATTAAGCCACATTGTGACATCCCCGCTGAGACAATGGTTGTGAAATGGAAGTCAGAATACATACACCGAATAAGTAGCTTTTTAAAACCTCGACAGTGTCAAGTTTATTTCCTGAATGTGTTGGCTCACTTATGAGTCTACCTAAAGCATAACAGGGGGAGTGCTGGGGTGAATTTTATTAAGCTGTTGTTGTATTCAAAGTTGCAAGGCTGCAACCTCACGACACGTGTGCTGTGTCACCGCAGCAGTGGTACGAGGTTGGCCCTCCTCCGGTCTTCTGGCTCTCCGGCTTCTTCTTCACACAAGCCTTCCTGACGGGTGCCCAGCAGAACTACGCCAGGAAATACACCATCCCCATCGACCTTCTCGGGTTCGACTACGAAGTGATGGAGGACAAGGAGTACAAGCACGCCCCGGAAGACGGTGAGTGCGCAGACAAAACGAGTTGGCTTCGATCCAGGTACGGAACAGAAAACGGTCTTGCTTGCTTTGCTCCACTGTCAGGATTTTCATCATCATGTATGTTACTCTCAAAGAGTTGAGGAAAAGAAATTCTTACCAACATGCACTATACTTTTACAGTCTGTCACCTTAAAAACAAATCAACAGGGGCACCTGGGTGGCTCCGTGGGTTAAAGCCTCTGCCTTCAGCTCAGGTCATGATCCCAGGGTCCTGGGATCGAGCCCCGCATCGGGCTCTCTGCTCAGCAGGGAGCCTGCTTCCTCCTCTCTCTCTGCCTGCCTCTCTGCCTACTTGTGATCTCTGTCTGTCAAATAGATAAATAAAATCTTTAAAAAAAAAATCAACAAAGAATTCCAACCATCTTAACATCCACATACCCTCAGCAACTGTCCTGTGTCTCTCTCCCATTTATAGCA
This sequence comes from Mustela putorius furo, assembly GCF_011764305.1. NCBI lineage: Eukaryota > Metazoa > Chordata > Mammalia > Carnivora > Mustelidae > Mustela > Mustela putorius. The sequence goes on along the minus strand of NW_025421341.1, from coordinate 2,141,608 downwards.
AATTTCTTCCAAGAATTGTCTTTACATGCCCTCTCCAGGTTCTCACTTCCTAGTTCCCACCTACCTCTCATCCTCTCCAATAAACTGACGTTAGTAATAAACAGAGTTAGTAATGACCTCCTTATTGGCAAATCCCATGAATTCAGTCTTCGTCTTAAACTCGTAGTTCTCATCCGTGGACACCACTCTCCTTCTGAAGACATCCTTCTCCCTGGGTTTCTCCTGATTCTCTCACTGGACACATTCATGCTTCTTTGCTAGCTTTTCCTCCTCTGAATACTGGAGTTTCCAAGGACTTAATCCTGGGACAGTTGCTCTTTTCTTTTATTTTTATTCCCAACACACTCAGAATGGTCATATTGTTGAATACCCGAAGGGCATGTAAGAACCTTCTGCTAAGGTGTTGTTTATTGTTCCTTCCATTATATCAGCCTTAAAATAATACATTCTCCGTACAGCTCACTGTAACACATGCTGTAAGAGAGATCAATAAAATATTTTTTTAAAAAAGATTTTATTTATTTATTTGACAGACAGAGATCACAAGTAGGCAGAGAGGCAGGCAGAGAGAGAGAGGAGGAAGCGGGCTCACTGCTGAGCAGAGAGCCCGATGCGGGGCTCCATCCCAGGACTCTGGGATCATGACCTGAGCCGAAGGCAGAGGCTTTAACCCACTGAGCCACCCAGGCGCCCCAATAAAATAGATATTTTAGTTCCCCTGTCCTAATAAAAGTCAAAATGTAGATAGATAAGCAATATACTAAGAAGGATAAATAATTTGGTTCCAACTAAGTTGGGTAAAAGGGAATCAGAGGGGGACATGGAGCTGCTCTGTATCACTGCTGGGTCCAGAGCGCCCCCCACTCGGTGGAAACAAAGGCTCCGGAGAGTTACCTAACCTGCCCAGGGTGTCTCGGCCGGCAACAGGCAGAGCTGACCGACGCCCACGCCGTCTGGCTTTTATGCTTCACTAGCTGCTTTCTCAAAGGCCTGCTGAGTATTTTTGTGGAAGTACAAGTTTGAAAACATTATCACCTTTCTCAAGCAAAGTTTCTTGAAGAACCTATGGTTGGCTCTAAAGTATTTAATTCAGTTGCAAGATTTTTTTTTTTCTAAATTCTCCTCATATCATTATGATAAAAGGCAGGGAAAATGACATTTCAATTGAAGGCTAGTTAGTATAGATGTCCCTCAGATTATAGGTTTTTTTGAACTCAGCTAAAAAACACAATTACTCAACGCATTGCCTGAAGTTTATGAACTACTTAATATTAAAGATAAAACTATTGAATTGCCAGTCATCATACACTGAACTTAGACATGGCACAAGGTCGTTGGTATCTCTTTTTACAGTGATTTACTAATTTAACCCGCAACTGTTCTTATTCAAGATCTAAATGTATCAAAATCCAAAATAATCTGGAAAATAGTGGGGCAGATATAAAGTACAGTTCAGGATCAGTGAGGACCACTCTGTGCTCTGAGATCATGCAGTGAAGCGTAGCCATCGATTGAATGAACCATTTCACAATCAGCCAAGGTCTGATTTATAATAGCTGATGGACAGTAATTCGTGAATTACTGCTGATAGACAGTAAATTGTGAATTTTATTGCTTTGTACACACACACACACACACACACACACACACAGATACCCACAATATAGCCTTTTTGTCATTCTTATTTTCTCCTTCCAACTTAGCTAATTACCCAAAGGAAACAGATTCCATGGAATGATTTGGAGCGATGAGCTTCTCCCAAAGAACAACTTTCTCATGGGACCGTCATGGGAGGAACCCAGATCACACCTGGGAAGAACAGGTGTTTTTTCTCCCCCAGAGTTTCTCTCTACCACGCCACCAGCCGGTCTCTTTCATACACACTTTAGTGTGTGCCTGTTTCTGGGTTCTGGGGCTCACAAAGAAGTCAGCCTTACTTACCTAGGATTAAATTGAACTTAACGAAACAGGTCACTCTTAAAGTGACTCGTGACGTGGCCACAATGCCACTGTAAATCCATGTAAGTTTGGAATCACACATTCTAGCTGTACTTTCTAAGATTCCTCTTATCAGAATCATTAGCACTAATGGGGGACTCAGAGTCCCCAGTGACGGGCGTTATACAGCAGGAGGCAGAAAGCGGAGAGGAGCTAAAGAAGCCGCAGCCGACACCATATGTCAGCCGCATCGCCGAGATGGCAAAGGCTGTGGCCCAGAGTAGGAGCAGCTCCGAGCCAGGACCCAGCCAGCCTCTACTTGTCCTTTCAGAGCCTTTCAGAGCCTTTCAGATCTTGATTCTTCCCTATGGCCTGTCCTGACCAGGAGGAAGAAAACCGTGTTTGTAGATCTCCATCGCATTTCCTGTAAAATTGTTGCTGGGTTGGAGGAAACTTTACCCTTATTGCCACTTTTCTTAGGTGTTGAAATGAACTGTTTACTTTTTCTGACATCATCTTTCTTCCCCAAGTGGAGAACAGACCATCTGACTGGTTAAAACCAGAGATTCAGTGGGCTATGCTTACAAGTCCGTGGGGCAGGGTATCAAATGGCTCTCTTGGACCTGTCTGTAAGCTTCTGTTTTCCTATCCCTATCCATTACGGTGGCTGCCCTGGAGGCCTCAGAGAGGGCTGGAGAATGTCTGTAGGATGAGGCTACCGACCAGCCTCTCTCTCTCTCGGGCAGGTCTGTCCCCAACATCGTTCCAGGCTTAAGGTGCATTTTGCAATTCAGCTTTACCAGAATAATCGTTGAAAAGTTACTGGACAAGTGCTTCGCCAGTTAATAAAACTGGTATTTTACTCCCACTGCTCTTTCCATCAGTGGAAACTGAGAGAAGCGGAAGTCTTCCTCCCCAGGCAACATTTGTCACTAGATTAGCCACATGCGGCTCTTAAAATTAAGCTGTAATTAAAGTCCCTCAATCACACTAGCCATGTTTCAGGTCTTTAATAGCCAATGGCTACCACACTGCAAAGCACAGATATGGCTTACTTTTTTCATTACAGAAAGTCCCACTGGACGGGACGGCCCAGACGGACTTCCACACACTACCTTACAAAGCGCTTTCACTAGTATCAGCTGACTTGACCGTAAGGACTCTACAAGGCAGAAAGTAGGCATTACTGTTTTGCAAATGTTTTCCAGTTGTTCTCAGAGGACCAAATATACCCAGAGTTAAATGACTTGCTCAAGGTCACACAGAGAATTAGGAACTAAGACCTAGGTCTGAGTTCCACATTGCTTCCCTTCACATCTGTGCAACCATTTCACGGAATGTTTTCACGTACGTACACCTGGATTCAATTTGTGAAGCTTTACACAAAAGGACCGAGAACTGACTGCAGTTTCAGGGCTTTCCTAGTTTGTGTTCTTCAGTGGTTAGTCTATGAATTACGTTCTGGAAGGAGGTCACCCATGTGTTCTCTCAGACTAAGAAGAAATCTGGGAGTGAGGGTAAATTGTAAAAGAGGGAGAGAGAAATAACTTTTATGATATTAGAGATCTGCACAAGCATATTTTCTTCACATGGTGCCTCGAAGCCACTGAGTCCCTACAACTGCATTAAGAATTTTTCCTGCAGACTTCATGGCCTCTCACATTATAACCATTGGCCAACTAAAAATATAAATCTGGTACTGTTCATCCAGACTGAAAATTTCCCATAGACTAATTTAAAATTTCTTTTATCTTCCACATCTAATCTTACTATTGAGTTGACTAGGAAGAATATAGATATTCTTAGAATCTGCATGTTAAGACAAAGCACTGAGAATACTGCTTTTACTTTAGAACAAGCCTTGGGCTGCTGACCTGGTACCATCTGCAGAGCACTCAGAGGAATTTTAGATTCAGAACTTAATCAAATACATATTTAAACAGTTGTATTAACCTGCTTCTTTTCTATTTAGGTGTTTTCATTCATGGATTATTTCTGGATGGAGCTTCCTGGAGTAGAAAGACCAAGAAACTTGCAGAATCACATCCCAAAATTCTTTATGACACAGTGCCTGTGGTTAGTATTTGATATACTAATATGGGGGTGGGGGACACTATTTTATACACGCGCACACACACACACACACACACACACGCCCACATACAGACATTCTCATCATGGTAATTATGTTTTATTAAGTTCCTGCCAGCACGGAATTAGTGAATGCTCAACCACAGCTCCTAGGAGAAGCACAAGGTTAAGTTTCTATGCTCCTCTGGTCACATTTTTGTTAACCAATCAAGACATAACTTGTTTTGTGTCTCCTTAAAAATGCCATATCTAATATATACTTTTGATTCATTAACATCGAACTCAGAGAAAACAGCATTGTAACTTATGCCTGGATGAGCCGTACAGTATTTTCTCCCTGAGGCCCAACCCAGTCTTCTTGCACTCAGGAACACTAGAGAGCATCTGAGCACTACATTTAGGGCCATTTTAAACAGGGAAATCACTAACAACAACAACAAAAATGCAAAAAACTCCTTATTAAATAACCTATCAAAATGAAACTTGTTTCCATTTACCAGAGGTGAAATAGAAAAACGGAGTGTCACCAGGTTCAACCTCAGCTGGAAAAGTACTTGTTTGGTGACTCACATTTTTTGAGGCTCTGCGTATGCTTGTGAATGATCGTACAATAGAGTACTGTTCTAGGATGATGAATAAATGTTCGTGATAAGCAGATTTGCAAATACAGAATCCAGAAAGAATGAGGACTGACTATATACATGCATCCACATATGCATATATATTTCTTACATATACTTTGACCTAAAAATGATACTTAGAGACTAAAAGAGAACTATATGAAAGCCAACCCCATAAAAACGTGTTTGCTAGGAACCAATCTTCAGTATGGGCCAACTAAGCTATGGAAGATTTTGTTTCCATCTGTTACTGAATCATGAGAAAACGACTAGACAAATTTTCATACACTTGGAAAGGCCTGCCTGGGATGGTGCGATAAAATACAGGCTGTGCATTTACACGTATTGTTTGTGGGACCCTGGGAGCAGCTCCCACGAGCAAAAATCCTAACGGGTACAGTGAGGGACAAGCTATTCCCAGAAACCTGACCCATGTGCTAAGATACTGCGTCTGGACAGAGAGCTTTAAATAGGCGACCCAAATTCAAAGTCACAGGGAAGTTTCAAGAGTTGACTGGGGTAGACCTGGAAGCTCTTTCAAGGTAGTTCGCAGTGAATACGAAGGTATTTGTAAGTGGACGATTCTCTTACATAAGTCACTTAGTGAAAAAAATTCTCATTAAGAAAATGTGGTTTTGGCCAAGATGAAATACACTCATTAAGTGTTGTTGAGTCCTCATATTTAACTACATCCAAAAACAGCTCTATGGATTCCGCAATAATGTGGGAGACGCATACACTAACACCATTATTAACTCCTTCATACAATTTATTTAGACCTGAGAAACCTGAAAGGAAAGAGGGCTCTGAACAGTGGGCTGTAAAGCCAGCATCCGCTCAAGGATTCCACTTTATAAGGGAAAAAGGAATCCAATTAGATTTTAAAGCAAAACACTATTTCCTCCTTATTACCGTAGTTTGTTCTTTATGCTTATTTTCAGAGACCAACCTGCCCCACGTTCTTTTGAGATTGGTTAGGTTGGTTAGGCTTAACAGTGCTTAATATTTTAGGAACTTGGCTAATGACTTCCTAAAAATAAAGTGGGTGTATTATAGGAATAAAGGAAAGCAACTAGGTTTGAAACAGCATGATGTGCGCGCTGGCTCCTTTAAAATAGCCACCTAAAATGGGGAGGTGATCGAAGCTCTAGAATCACTGACAAAATCCTTTCAGACTTTTTTGATTGGCCTGTATTAAATTAATATGGTGACATGATTATCAGTGGTGGTGGTTCCCTTTGAAAGTATGTATGATTTTGTGGTTGTTGATATAAACAGTCAAAAGTCCTCCCCAGGTAAGTATGGTGAATAGGTCAAGAGTACATAGAGAACATGTTCCTTGACAGGGAAAAAAAAAATAATTATTTTTTCTCATTTAGTTGGCTCCGAAAATAGTTCTGAGAATACTAAAAAAAGAGTTTTGAGCAAAATGCCTAGGAATAAACTTACCCAAGGAAGTGAAAGACCTATACTGATGAAAGAAATTGGAAACAACACGAATGCAAAGACATCCCATGCTCAGGGGTTGGAAGAATTAGTTAAAATGTCCACACTACCCAAAGCAATCTCCAGATTTTATGCAATCCCTATCAGAATACCAACAGCATTGTTCACAAAATTTGAATTCCAAAATTTGTATGGAAAATTAAAACACCCGAATAGCCAAAGCAATCTTGAGAAAAAAGCAGCCGAAGACCTCACAATTTCAGATTGAAACTCACCCAATCAAAACAGTATGGTACTGGCACAAAAAAAAGATCAATGCAGAAATAACCCTACACTTATAGGACTAATTAATCTACAACAAGGGAGGCCAGAACACACAATGGGGAAAAGACAGCCTCTTTGACAAATGTTGAAAAATATGGGACCTGAAACCATAAAATGCCTAGAAGAAAACCTGGGCAGTAATCTCCTCAGCACTGGCTTTAGCAACATTTTTCTAGATAGGTCACCTAAGGCAGGGGGAACCAAAAATAAGCTGTTGGGACTCCATTAAAATAAAAAGCTTTTTGTATAGTGAAGGAAACCATCAACAAAAGAAAAAGGCAACCTACTGAATGGGGGGGAAGACATTTGCAAATGATTCCATCCAAGAAGGGGTTAATATCCAAAGTACAGAAAGAACATAGAATTCAAGAGCAAAAAACCAAAAAAAGGACCTGAATAGACAGTTTTCCAAAGACCACCTATAGATGGTCAACAGAAACCTGAAAAGATGCTCTTCATCACTAATCACCAGGGAACTGCCAATGAAAAAGCCACAAGGAGGGATCACCCGACGCCTGTCAGAACTGCGCATCCAAGAGGGAAGTGGAGGAAAAGGAGCCCTGGCGCACTGCTGGTGCAAGCGCCGACGGGGCACCCGCTGTGCAGCGGTCCGGAGGGTCCTCAGAGACTGAGAAATCCCGTATGACCCAGTAATTCCACTACTGGGGACTTCCTCAAAGGTCAACGAAAACAGAACAGTCAAGATGTGGAAGCATACCAAGAGGCTAGCAGAAGAGGAGTGGGTGAAGCTGTGGCTATGTATAAAATACTACATGTAGCCGTCTACCAGTGTATACACCTAACATTATACAGTATTTTCCGCCATAAAAAAGAAAGAAATCTTACCATGTACAACATGGATGGACCCAGAGGATATAACGGTAAGTGAAACACGTCAGAGAAAGACAAATACCGCCTGGTTTCACTCACATGGAATCTTAAGTGAACAAGGAAAGAGACAAACAAAAACCCCCCAACTCTTCAGGACAGACAGCAAACTGGTGGCTGTCGGGGGGGAAGCGGGAGGTCGAGGGGAGGGTGGATACGATAAAAGGGAGTAAGAGGCACGAACTTCTGTTATACAGTGACGAGTGCAGAGATGGAAACTCCTACGCAGGGAACTCGAAGAACTATTTGGTGACATCTGGGGACTGTACGTACTTGATGAACACTGAGGGACAGAACTGCTGAAATCATTATGTTGTACATCTGAAACTAATACAACAGCAGTTAATTATAATTCTAAAAAACGGTTACAAATTAAGTGTTTTGAACAATGGCAGTACTGCTAACAAAAATAAGATCTGTTTGGGCCATGGGAATTTGCAGACATAGAACTAAAATACCCTATTGGGTTCAAATGTAAGTATCGTACCTTTGACTCAAAAACACTTGCATGCACTTTCTTCCAGATGTGGCTAAAGCCCTGTAAAAGGGTAGAGATACCAGAACGACCAAGTTACGTTGCTCCACTGTACAAGACAAGTGAGCGGAGAGGAACCTTATCCACCACTGGTCATTCTACGAACTTTGTTATTGCCATGACTCTTCCCTCTGACCGACCCGTGGAGCACTGGATTGGACGGGGTGTGGCACTATTATGTCAGCTTAATTCGTAATTCGAAGACACCTGTTCCTATTTCTTGTTCAATGGTTAGGAAGAAAATATAAACAATTTGGCTTACGTAGATTTCCCTTAAAGCTGTACTTAATTATAGATTTATGTGCAAATGCAGCCTGTATTTTTAAAATGCCTCCTACTTCAGTGTAAGGAATGTTCTGAAATAAAGACTAAAGAAAACACACTGGTGTATTTGCTCTTTTTGAATAACTTTATTTTGGGAGAGTTCCATAAGCATCAGGAACATACATAAAATGACACACCACTGTTGACAATGAAAAAAAAAAACAGCATTGGATCATTTCCAGCTTTATAAATTTTTAAAAAATGATTCAGTTACAACAAAAAAAAGTTTAGATATTTTAGCAAGTATCACCTTGCAGGACCATAATCATATTTAAGCCACTGACGTAGTTAATGGAAAAAATTCACACTGCATCTAGTTACTACAGTATTTCTACGCATAATCACAGCTGATTGAATGCAATGTGATATACACCAAAATTCATATGGATGTCACACAGTGACAGCATTGTACAAGTAACATGAATGACCTCCAACAAACACACGTTAAATCAGACTGGTCAAGCTAAATGGAATGTTGGAGCCAAACAGAAATGTTGTGGAATTCAGATTGTCTAGTAAGACTTGAAACTATTCACTAGAACGATGTGGAAACTAAATACTGGTGGAACCCTAACAAAATACTAGCAGCAACTGTTACAGCCCTCTTAATAGGTTAAAAAAATCTAGCAAATGAAGAGAATACCATTTTTTAGAGAATATAAAACTTTATATACTTCAGCAGAACTTGCTTGCTTTAAACCAGACCTGTAAGACTGGGAACATATTCCCACTGTTGCTTTTCATAAAAGTTTTAAAATTAAGCAGATTTAATGCTGGAATGCACAATCCTCCTTGGGTATAAAAATGCAAAAAGGAACTAGAAATATATCTTGGTTCAGAAAGCAAGATATTTTAATCACTTGAAGTTGGCAGTACGAAATCAAAGATCAGCACCTTGTAGCGGGGTTCCTTGCAGGGCCAAGCAGGGAGATGAGGGCTGTGCTCATTCAGTGCCCAACGCTGAAAATATTCTAGGTAAAAACTCCTACTTATTACAGGAGGCCATGGAGAAAGCCGGAAATAATTTTTCAAATTCAGGCATAAATTCAGAAAAGCACACCTAAGCTTCCTTGCTTACAGCACAAAGGAGAAACACTGGCAAGACTCTTACTACCCGGGTGCACGTGCAGCTCTCCAAAAGTTTTATTTTTGTAGGTTCACCAGGAGGAAAGGAGCTGAGGAGAGAGGAGGGCTCAATGCAAACACTTTAAACGGAATGGAAGGAGTTTGGCTCTTAAATATTTGAACAGTAAGATTTTTAAATCAGCTGCACTGGTAGCCAAGCGATTAAAACAAAGCTGCCTGCACACAGTTCAAACACAGTTTCCCGGGCATACATGAAGACCGTGCGGCACAAGATGGAAACGAAAGCTACATGCAGTACGACTAGTGCTACAAATTATAGGTCAAAATTCAGGATACACATGGCTTGCGTTTCTCACAAATCGCTCAATTATGCTAGAACAGGGCACCTCTAAGTGAGACGAGTCCCTAGCAGGCACCGACAGCGTATCTTGGCACAGACGATCACGTGACTTCGGCTGTGTTACGTAAGGATGTCTTCCAAGTCACGTGGTGTCACGACAGCCCGGGGCATCAGCGGAGATCACCGTCAGAGCCACTTCCATGGACACGCAGAGATCACGGACGTGGTGAACTTGGGTTTTCTGCCTTAACTTCCTGCTGGTCACAGCATGTGCTCTAGGTTCCCAAACCAAACTGGTAAAGCAATGCATACATTTAGAAAGTAAACTTCCCCAGTAACTGGTTAGTACTGTTAAAATAGGAAAGCTGAATATTTCGACCATGTTTGGGTTCTTCTTTTTTTCTGGTATTCCCTCAAGGGTTACACTTTTAATGGAAAAAAAAAAAAAAAAAAAAATTTAACCACATGCTCCACCTCCCTACCCCCACCAAAAATCCCAAAACAAAAACAAAACTGAAGTTTGAAAGAAAAAACACCCAAACACCAAGTATAATATTAATACAAAGAACCGTTATGAATCTTTCATTAAACTGAAGCTCACACAAACATACAATCACAAAGTTCAGTAGTTTAGGCTGCAAGTTTAAACACTATGGCAATATATACAAAAATAGTAACTCTAGATTCAAGATTAAGGGCTTTTCCCAATGCTAAATTCATACCCTAACACAGCCTGAGCTCTCCTCTAGTTCCTACGGCCTACTTTACGCAGTTTCAAAATTGTATCAAGTTGATCCCCATGACCTTATGTATATATGTAACTGAATTAAAGGACACTACAATTCATTTTTAGCACAAAGAAAAGTCTGCCCGAAGTCCATTTAAAATATTTTTAAAGTTTAAGTGATTTTTGGTTCAATTTCTATTTCTGCATAGCCACAGAAGTTTCTACTACCAAAGAGACTACTTTAGTGTTTTATATGATTATTTTTGTAAAAGTCTTAATCAAACTATGTCAACATTGGTTCTTGGAGTCCCGTTTTCTCCTCTCTTTATCACAAGCTTTGTATTTTTAAAAGACCCCTTCGCACAGGGAAAAGCAGTCCTGACCACCAGTCTTGTGTGGTTCGGCTCAAATCTATGGAACTTGGAAGTAGTGCAAGCCACTGACTTTTCTTTGAGCGATGTGCATACAGTACTAGGGACAGATGCAAAGCTGCATGGTAACATTCTCGTAATCCACAGTGATTACTGGGAATGGTTAAAACTGGAGGTCAAACACAATTTTGTCTTCATAGAGGGCGATCACCAGCATAATGGCAAATCCGAACAGCAATCCTAAATTCTGAAGAATGAACTGCCCCACGGGACAAAAGCCATGTTCTTCATTGTCACCATCACCATGCAACATTTCTGGAAGCTGCAAAAACAAAACCCAGATACATACAAGCAATTCTGTGTAATACTCTGCTAAATTTTTTTACTTTCTTCTACTTTAATGAATAAAACATAACCACAAATTATTCTATTCAACATAATGTTAACCATAATGCATACTTCACCCAAACGTTGATGAGGTTTAGCTCTAGCTAGGAAATAATGACTAAATCTGTTCCCTCCTAAACCCTGAACAAATGCAAATATATGCGTTAGCCGTTTTCTGAAGTTACGTCCACTGACCTTGCCATCTGCTTTATGCTAAAGTAGAAGATCATTTATTATTGCCAATAAACACTCCAGGAACGATCAGCACATTTACTGACTTAAAGTCACTGAAAACGTAAGATTCTTTGCGGGGGGATCCCTAATTCAAGATTTTCCACTTCTTTACTCTTTCCGTTTTAAATTCTCATATTCAGCTGCACGTGAGAGCAAGGACAGACATTTAAAGACAATTCCTAACTCGTTATCTCTCTGCCCGTCCGTTATTTTCCTTGCAATAATAGAGAAAATAGTCTCTCGAAGCTATTCAGCAGGACTACGACCAAGTGGAGCCCATGGCCTTCCCAGGGTGCTCTGTTTCTCCTAATCATGATACAATTTCAAAAACCTGAATGTTCCCAGTACCTTTAAAGGCACACAGTTCACTGAAGTTTATAGTTTGATTTCTAAAGCATAAGCATATACTATTACATTTAAGAATAATGCAAAGTTCAAAGTATAAAGCCCAAATCTGTATTTAAGTAAGATTAACTAGAGAAACGCATGTCCGTTATTATGAGCATCAAGTCTTTCCATCCACATCGAGTCCAAATTGTGAAAGAAATGCTACTTCACGTTTCATTTTCTTGTTTTCTGTGTTTTGCTTTTCAAGTGTGCAATGACACCATCAGAAAGATGACACGGATATGCTGCTCTTTTAGACACTAAGCTTTCCTCCAAACAGTATCTTGGGGCTTTTCGTGGTTCGGAGGGGGAAAGTGTAGTGTTAAGAACATAACGGCTGCCTAGGAAAAAACACTATTGCTCATTATTAAATAATGAGGACAGTTAATCCAACTACCATATTCTGACACGGCTACAGTATATTTAACAATTCCCGGAGGGTCCTATTTAAGAACTACTTCATGCTGGTCATCAATTTTGTTCAGAAGTCTATGGCCATAGTAAATACCAGCTAATGGAGGCTACTGTTCTTTTTGAGCAGAGTTAAGTACTTGTGACAGAAACCACTGCAAACAGCAGAGCTGATTAACTGCAGCAGAGACCACATGGGCTACAAAGCCTACACATGGACTCTCTGTCCCATTACAGAAAGTCTGCCAACCTCTGGGTTAATGGATCAGAACTGAACCTGGCAACTTCCCACCTGTGGTTCTATTAGAACGAAGACTGGTTTATCTTTTCTCCTCAAGTTTTCATTATGACAAAAACTGTTAAATCTGGCTTTCCTTAGCACTGAAGCATAAAGAACACAGGATGTTTCACAGAAGTATCCCCTCTGGATATTGCACATACCAGCCACAAGAGGCGCTATGCCTCCCCCAATTCAGTTCCAGCCCGTGCCCACACGCGTATTTGCGGATCAGAACCACAGCGGAGCCAGCAGTACCCAGCAGTACCCAACAGTACGGCCCGATCTGTGAAAACGCAAGAGCACCTCCACGCTGGGCGAGCAACAGCTGCTGTGCAAAGCCCCTAAAACCGGTGGATACTTCCAACTGCACATCCTAAAGAGACCTCGAACTAGAACTTCTGGTGCTGTCGCTATCGCATGACTGACCGTAAGTGAATAAACACCTCCTCTCTAAGGCCAAAGTAGTCTTTCTAAAATGAAAATACAATCATGTCATTGTTGCTTAAACCCTGTAATGGTGCCTCAAAATTTACCAGATAAATTCTCATTTTTTATAGCACTACGTTTTGTGTCACAGTCATGGTCTGGCCTACATCTACCTGAGAACCACGGATGTAATTTTTTAATCCATTTTTTCCATTTAACATGAGGGAAAATAATCTCAGTGTCATTAAAATCCTAAAATATATGTAGGCAGTTTTTCTTCTTGGACATTTAGGATATTTCCAATGTAATTACAACATTATAAATGCTACTTTTTTTTTTTTTTTTAAGATTTTAGTTATTTATTTGACAGAGAGAGAGAGAGAGATCACAAGTAAGCAGAGAGGCAGGGAGAGGGAGAAGCAGGCTCCCTGCTGAGCAGAGAGCAGATGTGGGGCTCGATCCCAGGACCCTGGAATCATGACCTGAGCCAAAGGCAGACACTAAATCAACCGAGCCACCCAGGCGCCCCTTATAAATGCTATTTAAAAACACTTTAATACAGTTTTACTTTTGTTTGCTTGTTTGTGTTCTTAGCAGTAGTCATGTTGGGTTACTTTCTCAGAATATCAGAACACAGTTCTAGGAGTCAACTGACTAGTTAAGGAATGATGTTACTCATTACTCTGCTTTCTCCTATACCCATTCCTCTTGCTCCTAATAAACTCTTCTACAGGTTTTAAAACTCAGCTCAGATATCTTGTTCCAGAAAAATTTCCCTAATTTTCCCCTATTTTTTAGCCAGCCTCTCCCCATAGTTCCACAGACATGGTGCGTAAGCCTTTATCAAAAGATTTCTAACTAATGGCTACTTTTCTTCTTCATTAGACTACTAATCCTTACTGTAAAAATTACCTTGTTCTTTTCAGAATTAGCTCATTTATTTTTCATTCAACTAACTGTGAACTACTTCTACAGCAGTAAATGAAAGATTACCAAAAAGAAGGTTGTCCTCCCAGAACGGACGTCCATGTGGGGCACACAATGAGCTCAGTGAATAAGTAAAATGTTTAGCGTGTTATTAACAGATCAGAATACAAGTGCAAAGGAGAAAAAGAAAAGTGAAGTAGGGATAGAAGATGTTAAATGTTGGGATAGAAGTTGGGAAGCCTCCTAAGGAGTGAGGGAGCCAGTCAGTAGAGCTTCTGCAGGCCATATAGTCCACATTTAGTGACCAGCAAGAGCCAGGCCCCTGAGGCAGTGTGTGCCTCCTGGGGGAGCCAGGAAGAAGATGAGGAAAAGAGACACATTATTGGGAGCTAAGAGGAGGAGGAGGAAATTCACAGGGAGCCACTGAAGAGTCTGAAGCACCCGAGTGCTTGACTGTTGACTCAGAACCCGTCACGGACGGGGCAACAACAGACGTGGGGAGAAGGTTAAACAGAAGAAGATGGTGGCAGCAGAGGTGGCGGGGAAGTGGAGGCCCCCCCCCCAGCCCGGGGCTTAGGATGAGTCTGAGGTGGGGGGGCGGTGGGGAACCAGGAGAACCGAGACAAAGAATTATCCTCAGGGCTTTGATCTGAGCAGCTGAAGAACGGAATCATGCTCTGTAAGCCAGAGACTCCTACAGGAGCCGGGGGTCCAGGGAGGGAAGGCTGGCCATCCCAGGAACCCGGCTCTGAACAGACGTGCCCACCGTTCCGTTCAGACGCTCAGGGAGGCTGGTGGATAGACTGACCTGGAGTTAAGGGAAAGGTCTGGGCTGAAGATGTAAATGTAGGAATTACCAGCCATTGAATACTTCCAGTCATGAGACTAACTGAGATCACCTGGAGGGCTTTCACCAACATTTACAGGTCAAGGAGAAGAGAACCAGAAAACAAATGGAAAGGCCAGAAAGGTGGTTAAACCAGGAAACGGTGGTGGCACAGAGGCCAACTGACAAGAAAGCATTTCAAAGAGAAGAGCCTGAGCCGCCGCCAGATGCAGCCCTTAGGACAAGCGCATGAAGCCGGACGGGGTACGTGACCATGGACTCAAGAACGCTGTGGTCAGTAGTGGATGTGGCCAAAGCAATCGGGGCCAGCAGTCGGGGAGAATACCAGACGAGGCGAGACTCAAGAAAGAAGAGAACTAGAAAATCAGAAAGGGTAATCTGCAATACAAGACGGAAAACGGTGGGGCACCTGGGTGGCTCAGCGGGTTACGCCTCTGCCTTCGGCTCAGGTCATGATCCCAGGGTCCTGGGATCGAGCCCCGCATCGGGCTCTCTGCTCAGCAGGGAGCCTGCTTCCTCCTCTCTCTCTGCCTGCCTCTCTGCCTACTTGTGATCTCTGTCTGTCAAATAAATAAATAAAATCTTAAAAAGGAAAAAAAAAAGGAAGGAACATGGTGGCTGAGAACTAAACTGGGAACTGGAGTTAAAGAAACGCCCTCTCTCCTGCCTCGGTGAGAAGTACAGGAGGTTTGAGCTGATCCAGCAGGGAGGGGAAATGAGCAACAACAGAGAGAAAGGGGGGGGATTTCAGGGACTTTGTGAAAGGGGCCAAGTGCCAGCCGGCCTCAGCAAGAAACCGATTTCTTCACTATTCTAGGAAAGAGGGGAACAGACAGAGACATACAGGAGGAGCAGAAACACGATGGCAACCCGTGGAAGCCTGTCTCCATGCTTCAGTGTTTTCCATGAGACAGGAAGGCCGTCAGCTGAGCGTGGGGACAGGAAATGAAGTGTTAGAGTCCAAGGAAAAGAACAAGGAAATGGCAAACTCTAGGCACAGAATGTAAATAGTTTTTATTTTTTGTTGGTATTTTCTAAACTATTATAAATAGGCAATAATCCTGGGATTAAAAATTTAGGTTACAGGGCGCCTGGGTGGCTCAGTGGGTTAAAGCCTCTGCCTTCGGCTCAGGTCATGATCTCAGGGTCCCGGGATCGAGTCCCGCATCGGGCTCTCTGCTCAGCGGGGAGCCCGCTTCCTCCACTCTCTGCCTGCCTCTGCCGACCTGTTATCTCTCTCTCTCTCTGTGTCAAATAAATAAATAAATAAATAAATCTTAAAAAAATAAAATGTAGGTTATGAAGTTTTGAAATGACACTATCTGACAAATCTTACCACAAGGAAAGTGAACATAATATCTAAGTCAAAAACAAAAAGTAAGACAAACCATGAGACTCTTAATATCACAAACAAACAGAGTTGCTGGGGGGAAGAGGGTCGGGAGAGGGGGGTGGGGTTATGGACACTGGGGAAGGGTATGTGCTACGGTGAGTGCTGTGAAGTGTGTAAACCTGGCGATTCACAGTCCTGTACCCCTGGGGCAAATAATACATTTATATTAATAAAAATAATTTCGAAAAATCAAAACAAAATAAAAACAAGTAATCAAGTTACTAGTTCTGCAAATATACTGCCTAACATATTTAAGACACTAAGGTAAAATTAAAATAAAACTAGTTGCTAGTGTTAACTCAAGTTTGTTAACTTTAAAGTCAGAAATGAGGGAAACTGCATAAATCCCTAGGAATATACACCATTTTCTGCAGAAGACTGGCTTACCTAAGAGATATAGTATTTCCTGTTTGCTATAAAACAAGCTCAAAGAATGATTTATTAACAACCACAAAAAAATTATACCCTAACATTACAAAATCTTCATAGTATAATAATTATCTCTAAATACTGGATTACTTTGAATAGTAATATCCTTTGGTCCAAAATTCTCAGCATCTCAACTTGATTTCCAAAGACATCCTCCTGCTTAACCGTCTTTCTCTAGTAGGCTATTTCGGATATCATGTTTTGAAATAGGGTACGTATTTTCTAAAATAGTCTTTCAAATATATCCAGAGATTTCTTCCATTTTTGGAAGGTGCACGCTGTTTACAGTTTGGCATGAACAAGAAAAACATGAACTAGCTTACCATATCCACCAAGGCTACGTAGAGGAACATGCCGGCAGTGATGGCGAAGATCCAGAGGGTGATGTTGTTGGCGTACTGGCCGACGGCCGTGCCGATGAGCATGCCTACGTAGGCCATCATGGCGGAGAGGAGGTTGTAGACGATGGCCTGCTTTACAGTCATGCCCGCTTTCAGAAGAACTGCAAAATCACCTACAGTGAAGACACAATGTGAGAGTTTTATAACCACAGGATTTTATGCACAAATTTAGGGGGGAAAAACAGAAACCAAAATTAAGAATTGATATTAAAAGATATGCCTTGAATAACAGATGTTTTATTATAAAAAGTTACTTACTAAATTAAACCTAATACATGCAAAATTTGAGTGAAACTCTCAGGCTCGATGCTCAAAGACAGTCTGAAAGGTACGTATGATTCCACGTCAGACAAACTGTGGTGACGAAGAATGCCAAGGTCGCCTGAAACAGGCTGGGAACGGGGGCGACCACGCAGGGCCTGCGCGAAGGACTACTGGGAGGATGGAGCTGTTCCGCGCCTGCTGGCCGGGCGGACGGTCACAGAAAACTACATACATGCTGACACTCAAAGAACCATACATCAAAAAGGCCAATTTTCTGTACAATGTGAAAAGTAAAATATTTTTTTTAAAAAGCAGAAACAACAGAAAAAAAGAACTTGGTCACTGCTTTTTCTGTGAGCTACAATTAAAGCTCTGTTCTCTGATCTCTGCCGTATTTCCAAAGGGAAACGGCCTAAGAAAAACAGAGGTAACAGACTCTTTGAGTATATTGTCCGCTGTTCACATTTATGTTTTATTTTTTTCAGAGAAAAAAATTAAAACTTAATTCTAAAGATGTAAAATTAGAGACTTTGTCACTCATGTGTCTATAGCTGGACCACTAGGGAAAAACGGGTTAAGGGGCGCCTGGGTGGCTCATTCGGTTAAGTGTCCGCCTTCCGCTCAGGTTATGATCTCAGGGTCCTTGGATCGAGTCCTGCATGGGGCTCCCTGCTCAGCGGGGGGCCTGCTTCCTCTGCCCCTCCCCCCACTTCGTTCCCTCAATCTCTCTCTCAAATAAGTAAAAATCTTAAAAAAAAATTTTTTAAAGGGTTACATACTGCTCAGAAACTTTACTAGAAAAATAAATACTGCCAGAAATAACGGTCTTAAAGCTAAAGGGTCAACATCAATTTCAACTAATTGTAACAAACTTTTTAGTTATTAAATGTACAAACATCCAATCAATCATCGAACACTTCGCAGTGCGAGGTATTATGTAGAATACGGCGGCATTTCTTTCCCTTAAGAAGCCGTCTTCGGGGCCCGGCTGGCCCAGCTGGGAGAGCACGTGACCCTTGATCTAGTTTGAGCCCCAGGCTGGCCGCAGAGGTCACTTATACATCCACACATAAACAAACCTTTAAAAATAGGGGATCTTAATCTTATATGACTAACAAGCAGTACATGATCTTTTCCATTTTAATTCTTATGGTTACAAGGTTCTAATTTCTAACAGGAAGATGTTAACAGAAAAATCAGTACTCTGCTAGGACATTCTCTATCAATGGCTTCTCGTTGGCCATTCTCCCGTTTCCATCTAATACGACTCTCCTTACATACTTTCCTAAAAGTCTTTGGTCTTTCGGAATATTTTTCAAATATTTCTTCACAGACCTTACACCTTGTCTTTTCATTCCTTTAATAAACGTTCCTTTTGTGTAGAGTTTTTAATCTTTATAAAGTCCAATTTTATTACTTTTTTCCTTAATGGATCTTGCTTTTGGTGCTGTGTCTAAGAATAACTTGCCTAATCCAGTAACGCAGACTTTCTCTTGTGTCTTCTTCCGTGCGTCTTACAGAGGTAAGCCCCACTGTGCCACAGTTCACATTACAGCCACCTCATTTTTGTTAAAGACCTACATTAGTAACCGCTTTCCCTAACAACAAAAAAATCTGAGGAGGATTTTCACTTTTACAAAAAAAAAAAAGGCAGAATGGGAAACTCGCCTTTGTCTTGCAGTGAGCCCTGCAGCACGTACCCGAGCAGAAAGACTGGCGGCCCCCAGCTCCTCCCCCGGGAAGCCGACTCAGCATCTCGGCGTCCATAGCTCTGAACCAGGTGACCATCTGTGCTTTCTCGCTCGTTTGTGCATCCATCAGCAAGATATATCCTAAGGTCTCGAAAGCCTAAGAGAGGTTTCTTTGGGTCCAGGAATGCTCAAGGACTTCTGCATTAATAGTGTTTCTTAGCTTTAAGCCATTGTAGCTTACAAAAGGTTTCAGTAGGAACACTATTTCTGGATAGCAGGGAAAACCTGTATTTTAAAATTTTTATTAATGGGGCACCTGGGTAGCTCAGTTGGTTCAAGTGACAGACTCTTGATTTAGGCCGGGGTCAAGATCTCAGTCATGAGATCAGGCGCGCAGAGCCTAGAGCCTACGTGGGCTTCTCTTCCCCCCTCTGCCCCTCTCCTGCCCCTGCACACGCACTCACCTCCTCTCTCTTGAAAAAAAAAACAAAACCAAAACCAAAACACTTTGTTTATTTAAATCAATGACCTATTTTTAGATAATCTGTGCCTACTGTGAGGGGTTTTTGGTTTTTGGAGCTTTTTCCCCCCACTACATATCCAATTACTGCAGCAACATTTGCTGGAAAAGCGATCATTTTGCCGTGGAACTTCCTTTGCACCTTGTTGAAATGAAGTTGCCATGTATGTGAGAACTCTACTCTGTTCCACTGATTTATGTGTCTATTTTTTCACCAATATAAATTGTTTCAATTACTGTGGCTTTATAGCAAGTCTAAAAAGTCAATTCTGCTGTCCTTTTCCAAAATTCTTTTGGCTATCCAAGTTCCTTTCCCTTTCCCTGTAAAATTTTGAAAAGGCTCCGAAAAAGCCTACTGGTATTCTGATTGGAAATGCACAAACTACAGGGAAAATTAGCATCTTAAAGATATTGAGTCTTCCATTCCATAATCCTGCTACACTCTCTTCAGACTTAAATCTCCTTTGATTTCTTGTGTGCTGATTTGTCGTTTCCAGCATACAGACTCTATCCATATTTTGTTAAGATTTAAAGCAAAGCATTTCATGTTTTTTGGTGTTATTATACAACTACTTTTAAAAAATTTCAATTTCCAATTGTTCACTGCCAATATATAGCAGCGTAAGTGATCTCTGTAGAATGATCTTGCATAAGATGAATTATTTCATTTAAAATATATCTCTGTCCTACTCTCATCTTAGATGACAATTTCTCAAAGGTATCTGCATATTTTTCTCCCCCTCTCAGTAAGAATCTATACAAACATTTGAAAAAGAGATCAAAGGAATACAGTTGGGATTTACACCAAGCAAGCAAATCTATTCATCTTTTGATAAATCAGTATCCTTTCCTTTCTGCTGACAAAGGACATTATTAGCACAACGAATGAGGTGTACCTGTCAAAGCCGTTAATGTGATCCAGTGCTATAATTACGTTAACATCTGCTAACATCAACTATTAAGATTTTTAAAAACAAGCATGTATTTTAAGATTCTTTATTTTTGCCTTAAATAATGCAAGTATACACATGTATAAATCTACATAGTGAATGTTCAATTTTCCCTGGACAATTTAGCACATTATGAAAATCTTATTTTGAAATTCTATTTACCCCTTAAATATACAAGAGGAAAGGGAAAAAATGGATAGCACCATAGCCTTTCTGAGCTGAGTCTGAATAATATGGATAAATTCATTTATCAAAATGTTACTCCTTTAAATTAGAACACATTACTTGATGTCAAGAAGAGAGTTCTGAATTATCCCCATTCTCATTTCCCCTTTATAGGTTTTAATACAAGTTTTCCTATAAATTATTCAAATGCTGATACAGTTCTTTACTGAAGGAGTGGGGAGAAAGCAGAGAAAATACAACAGAGTAATACTGTAACTTACTTAAACTTAGCTATACAAGTTTAGCAAAAAGAGAAGAAAGAATAGTAATAATTCAGACAATTTCATCCCTTACCACAGTCCAGGAACAAACATGCAATGAGAGACCAAGGTTTTCTATTTTCTCAGATGGTTTCTATTTCTACACCCCTCTTAGAGTGAATTCCCCTGAACTGTGTATCATTCTAAGGCTTAAAACTACAATTTTTCCTATCGCATTCCTAAACAAAAGCAAACCCCCACCTGGTACCCCATTAGAGAAACAGCAATCTGTCCGGAAAAGGAACAATAAAACTTGGAATTACTAAGGGTCAGTTTTTAATGCATTAATATGTAATTTAAACACATTTTACCCCTTAGGGTATGATGACTTCAGTATAAAAATCTCAGAATGGTTTGAAGAATTCATAATTAAAAAATGTAACTAGGGCCAAAGAGGTTTTAGATCAAATCAATATCCTGGAATGTGACGGATGACGCTGCTTTGCCAATACCTTCACCTGTTCACCAGGGAGAAGACATCTCTATCTACCTGCCATGCTTCTATCTCATCTTCAAGGGGATTCATCTTTCCCTTGGAAGATGTTTCTATACTTCTCTCTCCAGATTCCCTTCCTCTCCAATTAAGAGTGGATAATCAGGGTAGGACATTCATCCAGGCCTATTTTACCAAAGTGCCTATCACTGTGCCTTAAAGGCAAAAAAAAAAAAAAAAAAAGGGCTGTATAATCTCTTTTTCAACCATTTCCTCTGGTTACGGTCAGTAGACTACTTCCTACCTTGATGGATACAAAGTCCAAAGCATCTTCTATCACCTCCAGAGCTGTGCTCTTTCATCCCTACGAGCTTCGGCAGCTAGATTATGGAGTTTATGTGGATTTAGCACTAAGTATTGGGGGGAAATGCACATTTTCTTAGGGTCTCACTTCTTTCCTGCTGGCGAAATTCAATATACTTTAAAAAGTTTTATTTGGGGCACCTGGGTGGCTCAGTGGATTAAGCCGCTGCCTTCGGCTTGGGTCATGGTCTCAGGGTCCTGGGATCGAGCCCCACATCTGCCTCAGCATCCCTGCGGAGAGGGGAGCCTGCTTCCCCCTCTCTCTCTACCTGACTCTCTGCCTGCTTGTGATCTCTCTGTCAAATAAATAAATAAAATCTTTAAAAAAAAAAGTTTGATTTTTATTTATTCACTTATTTAGAGAGAGCACAGCACGGACACCAGCTGGCGAAGAAAGCGAGGGAGAGGGAGCGGCGGCCTCCCACGCAGGTGCTGCGCGCAACGCAGAGCTCGGTGTCCGGACCCCGTGACAGTGACCTGAGCCGGCATCTAGAGTTGGATACTTAACTGACTGAGCCACCCAGGTGCTCCTCAATATACTTTAAATTGTTGCTTCCTCTCACAGCAACAGTACCCTCTCGACTTCTGGTCTGTGGGGTAAAACAGGTAGAGATCTGTGGTCAAAGATCTCACTGAGGAGTCCTGGCCCACGCAGAGTTCTACAATCCACCTTTTACAAGAACTCCGCTCTGGGGATCCAGGGCTTACCTGGCCATTAAGATCTGTCCTGCATGTGTTTTACGTGGGGCTATCTTTCCTTGCGTGTCACTTTTCAACAAGAAACTACAGAGAGAAAAAGGAGTAAGTAGTAGAAAGGCAACCACCCTTAATCTCCAGCCTCTCTGCTGTCAGGAACCATGAAGTGGCCTGATGTACCCACCATGGGAGCAGGAAGTGGCTAGGAAGGGAAGCTGAAGGTTTCCCCCGTATACTGGGGACGTGTGTCTAGGACTATCCAAGTCTAGTTCTAAGCGAGTACAAAAGGAAAACGGAAGGCTAAAATCCTTAGCAGTATGTTACCCACATAGAAGAACTGATAGCTCTGATTTCCATTGCTATGGAATTGCAAATTAGCAGCTCACGTTCTTACTAACATAGGAAAGCAGTTAAGAAAAGGGTATAAGATACAGTATCTGTACCCAAAGAACCTACATTTTAAGAAACAGGACACCTAAAATGATATATACTAAGTAAAGAAAGACCTACTGAAAGTTAAGTGACAAAGTTTAGAAGAAAAAGGAATCCAATCATGAGACCAGAGGGCAGTCCTGCAGTGAGAGGGGGAAAAAGACTGTTAACATGATTAACTCGGGACACAAGCGGCAGGACAAGCGCAAGTAGGAGAACGGTATAAGCGAAGAACAGGCTGAAGCACCCACTGTGTATTTGGTGAATCAGGTTTGGGTGATGTAGAAAACATGCACAGCGAGTACAGTGAGTAAGCCTAACACAACAGGCAGACGGGAAGGTCACCTCAGGTAGGACGAAGGAATCTCAGCTTCTAACTCCATACATAAGGGAAGCAACTGGAAGATTCTGATTACGTGAGCAAGTCACATCTGAGAAGATCTATCTAGGATAAGGTATATGCGATGGACTGGAATAGGGTGAAACTAGATAAAACACTATGGAAACTGTTCAAGCACACGACAATGAAGGCAATGATGACTTAGGGTAAGAATGACGGGGCATGAACCAAGACAGAAGACCACGTGCCCAAGGCTGGTTAAGTATGGAATCGGGCTTAAAGAATCAGCACCAAGTAAGCACTAAAACATTGTTCTGCTTTTTGTGAGCAGTTAATAATTTTCTAAGCAAACTACATATATAAACTCTATTCAAAGTAAGCAAATAAAGCTACTGCTACCACCAAAAACAGTTAAACACAGTCAAATGACAGATGTTTCATACATGAAAAATTCCTTGCATACTCAAATGATGGAGTTTTTTTTTTCTCTCAATGTCATCTCCATATCCCTTGCCCATTTTCTATGTGATGAATGCATGTTCACATCTAATGTTTTTCAATTTACAGGAAAAAAATACACATAGAGAGAAACTAAAAAAATGTAAAAATCATTGGTAGGTGAGTAAGTGCCGACCAGAACAACAAAAAACTATCATTTTACACCTATCAAACTGACAAAACTTAATGAACTTAACATCAAATCCTGGCAGGGATATGGAAACACAAGAACTCTCAGGTACTGCTGGTTAGAAACTGCATTGGTACGGCCACTGTGGACAGTAATGTGGCACTTCTCGGGTATGTATATCCTGGGATCCATCAATTCTGTTCCTGGGTAGAAGCCCAAAAGATGTTCTCAGAAGAGCCTATAAGCACTAAAGTGTACAGATGTTAAATGCATCATTATCTGTGATGACAGGAAATTAAAGGCATGGTGTATCCAGTACTAAGTGGTAAATATGTAAGATGTGGTAAATGCACAAGTCTGAGTACTGGGTAGAAGCAACATAGGAAATTAACTCATGAGAACCTGGAGTTTTTAAGCGTAATGATCAGAAACAGAAGACAAGGAACAGAAAGGGATATAAGGTAATACTGTTGATATAAGTTAAAAATACATACATATAAAACAATGTACATTTTTAGGCACATATAACACACATTATATAAGAAGAGAATGATCACGTGTATGCCTGCAATCAGCCACTTTTATGTTTAAACGCTCCCAAATTTAGACACATTTATCACTGAAGAAGTCTCAGATTCGACAAAACCCGGGCCCCTCTACAGGCTGTGCATTACCTAACTCGTGCGGCAGCTCGTGACAGAAGACGGCGATGGAGGTGCTGATTCCTCCGGTCAGTCCGGCGCTGAAAGCTGCTCCTGAGGCGGGGATAGAAACAAAGTCAAGTCATGTTTACTTCTGCTTTCCCATCCTCACTAACGATGACAGGTACAGCCTCTCTTCTCTACCTAAATTAACTTCACGGTACGCGCGTGACTCACATCTACCTGACTCCGTACGTTGTGAACACGTAAGTCAAGTGCAACAGGTGTGTGACTACCAGAGAGAGTGACTCCGTGAAGGAAATACTCCCCGAGAAATTTAATCCTCCGGGAGGGTCTCCTTCTCACTCACTAGCAGCTCGAGAGTATAACGGCTTTCAGCATTTCTGTCTCTGAGCGGAAACCTGATGCTAAATTTTAAGTCCTGTAAGTCTATGATTTCATTTGCTCTCCCATATAGATATTTAAAGATACCTAAATGGCTACTATCCTCATCTGAACTTTTCTGGGTTTAGAGTGTAAATGCCACGAAGTATTATTTGTCTGACGGTCTTGAGGACTGAATATCAGAGGTATAAATTACATTTGATTCTCCTGGTAAAATTCTTTATTCTTTAACATGGACGGCTACTGTTGGTTCAAAAATATGGCCTCTCCTTTCTGGAAGAAACCACAGCCTACTTCTGAGTCAAGTCTGGAAAAGAAAATCATGAATGAATCATGTTTAATATTCTCCTAGACTAAGTAATATCAGTTCACATTATTAGCAAGGCTCTAACGTAGTATCTGAATTTGGTGCAATGGACTTTTAACATGTACATTTTTCTTCACCTTCTCAAAGGCAAAAACGAATTATTAAAACTAGGATTGAAATTATACATTCAGGGTCCTGTAAATGTGTTTGAAAATAAAATGTTAAATCACTATTTATATGGTGATTATGCCTTGGAAATCACCATTAAATGAATAATTTAATAATCTAATAAATTCGAAAATAAAATGTTAAATCACCATTCATATGGTGATTATGCCTTGGAATGTTATAAAAGTAGTATTTATAGACATTCATTTATATGTTCAAAGGAAAATCCAGTAAAATTAATCTCTACGCCCCAAATAAACTTATACTGAAAACCTTAACACAGCCCCTGGGAAAGAGAAAAAAAAAAAAAAAAAAAAAAAAATCACACGACCAGAGCAATCTCTGACAGTGTATTTGTTCATCTCCCAAAGTTAATCTTATGTATTGTAATTCATAATATTAATACTGAACCTGTGGACAAAGGAAAACGGTCTTAAAGAACAATGAATTCTGACCCCAGATGAAGTCACTGACCAATCGCTAAGCCGTCACTGAAGTTGTGGATGCCGTCCCCCATGATCACCATCCAGGCTATATTAGCGATCCCTGTTTCTTTCAGGTCAGATCCGGAGTGACAGGGCCCGTGAGAATGATGAGAGTGTTTGTGGTGCCACTGATGGTTGTGTTTCCTCAGCACAGTTTTACTCTCGTCGTGGTGGTTGTGGGCAGCGGCGTGGAGGTCGTGCTCGTGAACGGTATGTAACCCATCGCTGTGCGAATGGTCCATGATTTTCTCCTCGTCCACACAAAGGTAATTTTTAGGAGGAGATTCCTGTTGACCTTCTAAATCTGTCAGTTCAGTTTCATTAAGTCGATCTTCGGAAACGACCGAGTCATCCGTTCCTGTATTTTTAACAGCAAAGGACATATCTTATCAACATGAACGCTTCTTTGCTAATTTCAAGTCAGGCAGAATAGCCGTGCAATATACATTTCTCAAGTGAATGTCTTTTACAAGTCCCAAGTAAACGTGTAAGAGCAAACAGAGCAAAGACACATGTGCACCCAACACACTGGCGTTCTGAGCGTCCAAAAGATGAAGCCGATGAAGTACGTGGGAGCGCTGAGACCCAGAGCAGCAGAGTGAGAAGAGCGGGCAACTTAACGAGCACATCATGAACACCAAAGGGGAGAAAGTTACTGCAGAATTTACAGGACCAGACAATGGACCCACCGTTTTCCAGGGCAAGAAGGAACCTTAAAGTTTACCCACTCTAACATTCCCTTATCACGCAAGAAAACAAAAACAGAATTTAAGTAGCTGGCACGCCCCAAAGCTCCACCCACCGGAAAATGCTGCTCAGATCAGCACTAGAAGCGAGTTCAGAAATCCATGTAAGTGAAGACAACATCTGATAAAATTTTTTTTTTTTTAACTGAGGTTGGCCTCTCCCCTAGTTTTCAGAAGCTGTTTATTATGTGACAAAGAGCCGACTACTTCTCAAACTGTATTTTGGAGCGGAATACAGTTAGAGTCTTGTCTGCCCCTTTTCTGCAAAAAATCATTTGTATACTCCAGGGAAACACAGGTTTAAAAAAAAAAAAAAAAGGTAACATTAGATTAAAAGAATTTTTTACGTTTCCTTGAAAATCTTAAGCTGCTCATCACATCTATCGGGCAACAGGAGGGACGAATGGATGAGCAGAGACTTTGTTATACGGAGGCCACTCGCCACTCGCCCTCTTCCGGACGAAACCAATCCCATGCGGTGGGCACAGAGATTTTGCATTGTCAAGATCTAAAAATAACACGAGCATACTGCTTACAAAACCTTTTTGTTTCATTCTTTTTTTCCCTGTAAATGTGCAATAGATTCCTTGCCCTGTGATGTAATTAGTTAGTCCCACATTTCAGAATAAATAAGGCTAAAAGAAAACACTAACAAAATCACAAGACACACTCACATTTAAGAAAATACAAGCTGGAAACTAGTATTATGAAAGCCACAAAAAGGAGATATTTCAAACACTGGCACAGTTTAGAAGCAATATTTCAATTTTTATATTTTAAAAGTTTCTCTTTAGTCAGAACTGTTGCCTACCGGCAAGAGGCTTGAGCTGAAGCCAGTCAGCATCTGGTGTGTTATTTAACTTGTGATCTGAAAGCTTCCTTCCAATAGTTGATTCTTCTGTGTTCTGCTTCATAAACCACTTCTGTTTTCCCTGAAAAGAATCTGCTTTTAGCATCAAATCTGCAGCCACAATTAACAACAATATTTACTTACTAACATCTACAGGAATAAATGGCACTAACATTTTATTCATAAATTATTTAGGAAAAAAGTGAGAAAAAGTTTTTAGAGATTAATCAAGGGGTCTAACTAGATAAAATAGCCAACTGAATTTATATGTCACTTTTTCTTTTTCCCAATGACTCAACTAAAAGGTAATTCATCTACTCCGAAGTATAGACTGGGATACACAGAACTGTATTACACGCACCTGAGTGAAATGTCAAATACGCTTAGTATCTGCCTTATTTAATAGTGTGTGGGAAAAGAAGTTCTGAAAAAACTAAAGTTCATTCCTTTGAATTTCATCGTCCTGAATGCAATCTTACATTTCCCTACATGGGACATAATGGCCAGAATCACCCTTGCATTAAAGTCCCCCAATCTGTAGTTTACTTCTGTGAGACTTGGGCGTAAGAATGCTCATCTGTAAAATAAGAATGACAGATTCTTAGGATTAAATGTGGCGATGTGTGAAAACGACCTATCAGTAACCGACTCTTCACAGTTTTGCAATACAGTTTTCTTTCTCATCTAATTTATCCTCAATTATTAATGAATCCTAATTATTGTCTTTCATTGTTTAGGTTGGATTCTCCTATCTGCCAAAGTCCGCTTTCTTCTTTTATCGGTGTAAGTCACACCCACTTACACTTCTACTTCCAATCTCTGTAGATCTAAGGGAGCAAATGAGCTGTGGCCTTCTGACGAACGGAACGCAAGAAAGTGACGACGGGCTACTTGCGCGACCGCTCTGCGGACGCCTGGCACCTTCTGCTCTTGCTCAGGGAAGCTAGAAGCCAGCCACTATGCTAGGGGGAAACTCAGGACAGACCCCGAGGAGAGGCCATGTGGCAGAGGCAAAGACCACCTGGGGACCTTCTACCCCCGCTCTGTCCAGGGCAAACCAGGCCAGCGGAGTCTGAAGGCAGTACGGTGAGGGACCGCAGCGGATCCCCAGTGCAGCAGCAGAACTTCCTGGTGAATCTCGCCTCATTTTCTCACAGAATTAAGAGAAATAATAAACTGCTACTTATAATTGTTCTAAGCCAGTAAGCTGTGCGTTTTTCTGCTTCATAGCAGTAAGTAACAGAACTGGGGAAACACAAGATTGTCAGAACAAAGTAATATGGAGACAACCTAGAGAGGAGAAACAAAACAGCAGTCGTGAGTTAAAGAAGAAGGGGAAGAAAGTGGGGGGAAGGGGAGAAAAAGCCAACCCCGGTACAGAAGTGTTAAGAAGAAAATGCAAACACTAGCTGGGATTCTGTCTAACTGCTTTGGTTCCGATTGTCTGCTGTCCTAAGAACTTGCCAAATCGTTTACCCTCAAAGCCTCAACTTGCTGAACCCAGTCAACATCTGATGTATTACTTAATTTGTGCTCTGGAAGCTTCCTTTCAATAACTGATTCCGCCACACAGATGGTCGAATGTCTGTTCTGTTCAAATATCACTAATTCCCTTTCCTCAAAAAATGCCATATACTTTTTCTCCTCTGGTTACTCACTGTCCTATTTATCATAAAAGACAAGCACTGATTCACCTGCCCAGGTCCCTTTCTTCGACACACTTGAAGGACTCCTTACTACTAGATTTGGGTGCTCCCTTCAGTTACTGACTTCCCACAATTTCAAATCTACGAAAGAACTACCAAGCTCTGGGGGCTCTCTTCTCCTATACTGGTTTACAAAAACAAACCTATTTAATTTTGCCAGCAAATTTAAATTCAAAAGGGGGACCAAGCTTAAATGATTTAAAAAAAAACAAAAACAAAAACAGGAAACTATTTTGATCTCTTGAAAGACTACATTTTATACTTATCTGTAAGTTATGAGGACTCTAATAACTTGTACATATTATATATTAATGCTTGCTGCCTCGGTGTTATTAGCAGGTATACACAACTGAGGAAAATTAGGGCTTCACGGTAATTCCAAAACTTCTCTGTATCCTTTGCAATAGACCCTAAAATTCTTCCATTTCTTAGGTCATCAATGATCAACTCTTCTTCTCTCACTGAAAGAAATCCTCTTAATCGGCTTCTCGTTCCCCCTTCCTAGGACTCCCCCTTCCTAGGACGTGGTTGGAAATTCAAGCCCCCATCGCTCCCCTTCTGACTCACTTCCTGCGGCCGCGCTCAGCCTGGCATTCCTCCCCCATTACTCTTGTCTTCACCCAACCTTCCCACAAGACCTGCAAAGAACAGAGCTCGATTTCATTCCCTTCGGATCCTTCCCAGGCCCTCTTCCCACTCCTTGGATACTAATTTATTGGCACATCATGTGGATCACCCTTTCTCTGGGGGCAAATAAATATAATGATGTCCAGACTAAAACGTGCCAATTTAAATTAAATATATTATTTAGAATATGATACGAAAATATATCTAAAAAGTAGGACTTATTTCCCGTAGATTTAGCTAGCAAGTGGAAATCATGATAAATGAGTCAGAGTTTCACAGCTGCAGTTTGTGCCTGGGCAAGAATTAGAATCACTCCCCCGAATCCCAGTTTAGAGCTCGGTTCTAAACCATATTTTATCTCAAAGAAAAAAACACATACATATACAAAAAAAATACATCCATAAAAATAACATAAAGGTTGTATTTTAAGAGTGGTCTGTACACATATTATGATCATGACTATCCTTTGTTTTTGAGGAAAAAGGTTTTTGTTTTTGTTTTTAACTATTTGCAGTAAACCAGCAAAATGTAAGAATTTCCTCTTTTTTGTCTAAGGTTTTTTTAAACGTCCTCTAGACAGAACACACTGTTCCTCTTCAGCAGGGTACACTGAAGAGAATCCGCACTAGTACCACAAACATGTTACTGAGAAGCACTTGAGACAGAGCTTCAGAAACAGACGTGAACGGCTGTGAAAAGGTTAGGTCAGTGGTAGTAGCCCTGAAATTACTTAGGGGGAAAATTATTTTAGGTATTTATCTGATACTCACAAATGTGCCACGCAACACAGTGTAGGACAAGCAGGTATTTAATCAATAGTCTAACATCATCCCCCGGGGGGTTCCCGCCACTCCCTTCACTTCATTCTACTTCCTTCCTACGAAACCCCGGATCTAAAGCCGCCTCACCATTAGCATTTCTGATGAGGAAATGTGTTGTGTGAAAACATTTTCCTTGAAAGACAGGACAATGAAAGCCACTTATACTTGAAAATAGACCTAAATGAACCCATGAGACTTGTTTTCTAGTTATACATTTTTGGTTTTTTTGGAAATAAGCAGAAATTGGCCCACAGCTTTTTCTATCCTATTCAAGTCAGCCAGAAAAAAATCCAACAAAGGAACTGAAATGAAGACTGCTCTATCTGGACCACGAATGACCAACATAACGACCGAAACAGCGAAGATCACTGTCCGTGTTTCCTTTAATATCTACCAACATCATAATTAAGCGTGTGGCCAGAAAATGAAATTTTTTGTTACGTTTTTTATCTCAGAAAATGGAAGAAGCCATTAAAAAAATACTTACTCTCTGCTGTTTGTAGTGCTTAAACATTCTAATGCAGTGTTCAATGATAAATAACAAGTAGACACCTCCTAGAGCGACCAGTCCTTTCAATACAGCATCGTACTCCTCCAAAAACTTCTTAGATTCGTGTCCGTGAGAATGTCCGTGCCCGTGCCCGTGCCCGTGCGCGTGTTGATGACTGTGATCATGTCCACCCTGAGACTATTAATAAGAATAACGAAAACTTCTGAACATGTAATTAAAAATGCCTTTTAAAATGTTGAGATTATAATCTCCTAGAGAACACAGAAAAAAATATCTTTAAATTTTTAAAGTGGTTCTGTAAATATTATCTCACTGAACTGTAAGTCGCCCTCTATTTAATGCTGACGTTCTAAGTGGCCTGGGAAGTATTGCCTGTTCCATGGTCACTCTGAAACGAAGACCACAAACTCAAATGCCTCTAGGGGTTAAGATTCATACTGTAGCGAGACCATCAAGCAGGAGGGTCCTTTGCAAACTGAAGTAAACAAGAACAAGATGCCTAACATTTCGTAAAAACAAACTACTTCACCAGCAGGTCATACATGACCCGTAAATCCCTGTAATCTAACTTTTTCTTAAATTGATTGTATTTTTATTTTTAAAAAGTGAGATGTTACCTATGCTTACACAGTAGAACAACAGCAAAAGCATATACTTAAACATGTGTTTGATTTTCCACATCTTAAAGCTTTAGCAAAAATAAATGTATAGACACAAAGTTTTTTTTAATTGTGAAAGGAGTTAAGTTTCACAATAGTGACCTTCAAAGTTAGAAAATTAGTCTAAAGTCTTTTCCTTCCTTCGAGTATCTGTATGCCCTCTCACTTGCTAGTGGCCAACTGAAGAAGGTTCTAAACTTCTCAAAGGCAAGACCATTCAGCTTTAAGGAATTAATATTTCTTATTAAAAAATAAGTTTAATAGCAGTAAAAGACTACTTCAACTTGACTACTTCAAGACTTGCTTCACTGTTCTCATTAGGCCCGGTTTTGAAGATGTCACTATTCTTGATGACTGGCGGAAGGGGAAGCAAGGGGGCGGGGACAAAGCGGGAAATCAGTAACTAATCGACTAATAATCAACTGACCAAAAAAAAAAACTCATATTCACAATTTGAAGATTCACTAATCAATTTTTTAAGGCACTGCCCTGCCATATAGAATTCCAGATATCTATCTCTAATCTTCACTAAAAGTGAAGACAGGGAGAAAGATTACACAAAACACACCAACAATTCTTGGGGGCACCTGGCTGGTCCGTTGGGAGCGCAGCCAACTCCTGCTTGATCTCCGGGCTGTAAGCTCCAGACCTACGCTGAGTGCAGAGATTACTTAAAAAGAAAATATAATTCTGTCTCCCAAATATTCCAAAAGGAGGTGGTAAGAATATATATTTTTAAAAAAACAAAACAAACAAACAAAAAAAAACCACCACATCTCAAACCTGTAATTTTATATTTGGAAAAGAAAAAGCCCCAGGATTTTCATAATTTGAAGTAAAAGCAGTAATACTGGATAAAATACTCCTACCTCGAGGAGAAGAAGCAAGGTAACTAGGCGTGTGGGCACGAGATCATAACATCAGAAGTGTCTCCTGAGAAACAGGGCACTGGGGCAGTCGGCTGAGTTTCCTACGCTTGGTTTCAGCTCAGGTCACCATCTCCTGCTCACGGGGATGGAGCCCAGGGCCGGAGCTCCTCCGCCTTCCCCGGGGAGTCTGCCTGAGGACGCTCTCTCTGCCCCGCCCCCCCACTGGCTCACCCATGCCCACACTCTCTGTCTGGCTCTCTCACATAAGTGTATCTTTAAAAAAATAAATAAATAAAAAGAAGTGTCCCGGAATAGAAGAAAATAAGTGGTCTGCCAGGCGAAAACATAAACAGCCCCAAATGCAAAGGGCTCGATGCTCGAAACTGTCAGCGGAGCGCATCCACCTCTTCCCGAGCAAATATGACGCCTGGGCACACCGGCCATGGGGCACAATCACTGCGAGACCCTAATGTATTTCTTCTCAAGGCTTTCCTGATACAGCTGATACACAGATCACAGATAAAGACCTTTTAACGTATTCATTTTCAGAACTGCTAACAGAGCAATATTTTTTTTTTTTTTTAATTTCAGCTCTACTGACTTACAAAACTGTAAGACATTTAAAGTGTACGACATAGTGATTTGGTATGTATACACTGTGATGGGGGAAAAAGTAAAACTGTACGACATAGTGATTTGGTATGTATACACTGTGACAGGGAAAAAGTAAAACTGATGTTACCAATTTTTGTTGCTATTTTTATTTCAAAAGTGTTGCTATTAAAACTATGCAATGGAAAAAATACTTCATCCTACAAGCAAATAAAACAAATACTAGGTTAGTGTGCTACATAGCTTGGTAATGAAGGACACTTTTAGCTTAAATATATATATATTTTTTTTAAAGATTAAAAAGTTTTCTTACATGGGGCAGTAGATGAAGAAGGGCATCTCCACTCATTGTTCCTACAGCTAGTGCAACAAGGAATGTGAGAAGAAATTTGAAGCATCCTTGGTTAATGATGGGAACCAAGATCACGCCTAGCAAGGAAAGCAGGCTAATGACAGTGATAGAAATGATACCACAAATCCATGCTGTAGGAAAGAAATCAATAGTCAATGTTAATATGACATATAAACCAAACAGCTCTAAAGAACAATCAACATAAGATAAATGAGTCATGGGACATAGACTATCTTGCCCTGACTATGCTTTTTAAGAACTTTTACATTCTGGCACTACTGTGTGTAAAAACAAGACAAATATCTGCATAGCCAAACTGAATACTTACAAGAATTAAGAAATTCAGACCTTCGTTGTATAGTCACAAACAGTACTTTCAGTAGCCCACCTTATCAGAAACAGGGACTTCAAATGACTTCTGGCTGTGATTCACTCCTAATATCTAGATTATAAATAAAAGTCTACCAAGGTATAAAGGTAAAGCCATAGCAATCAAACTGTTGACTTAGAGAATTATAAAACTCTCCTGTGATCATCAGAGGAAGCCAAGTATCTAGTGTTAACTTTGTAAATCTTTCTAATGCAAAGTTTAAGAAGCTTAAGGTATCAGTCCAAAATGGAAACATATTCAAAAGAGATACAAAAAAGCCTTACTACTGTTAGGTTTTTCTGCAGTTCATTTCTAAGTTTCTCAAAAGATAATTCAACACCATCCCCTGTGATACCATCTTTACTCCACAACCAGCTCCAAATTCCCTTTCTTCCAATTTGGCTTTCTCTATCATTTTCTACTTTTTAAAAATTTCACTATATAATTTTACTGATTATACAGTAACTATGATATTCTATATTATATTATTAATATATATTATTATATATTAATACATGACATGATATATAGTGTTCTACATTTATTATATAGTAATAATTATATTCTATAACCAGAATACAAGAGAAATGTTTCCACAATATGATTTGTGAAAATACACCAGTGTGACAGAAAAGGGGGCATTTTCTGCACATTTCTTACAGCTCTTGATAAACAGATTAGATACCAGAAATAAGGCCCATGGTTCAGGGGGTGGGGCATTTTCACTTAAAGTGAGATTACTTTAGGGGTACCCGGGTGGCTCAGTAGGTTAAGTTCAGACTCTTGATTTAGTTCATGATCTCAGGATGGTGAGACCAACGCCATCATATGTCCCTATGCTGGGTGTGGAACCTGCTTAAGATTCTCTCTCCCCTCTGCCTTTTGCCCCCCCAACCCCTCCCTCACCTCTGCTCACATGTACAGGCACTTGCTCTCTCTAAAAAAATAAATACTACACTCTATTAATGGCTTAAAGGAAATAGGAATATTTTTAAAATTCTGCTTAATTTTTATCTATAGAAAATTTCACTAAAGAACGATAATTTTGTAAAGTGTTGAATCTAAAGTGCTGTTTTTCTCATCAAACCCAAAAGGACTATAAATCTGCCGAGAGATTTTATGCTCACTGTTATGGTAAGAGAACTAAAGAAAATACATTTCTGCAACAAGGTAAAAAAACTGTCAAAGACAAAGAGAAGGATAGGTAACGAAATGAAAACTTTAATTGACCCACTAGATGCTGAGTTTTATCAATACAACTGGATTGTTTCACTTGACATTTTAGTAAGTTTCCAATAACATTAACATTATAAACTAAATCTAAACTAAATCGCAGGACTAAACCAATAGGTCATATACTATTAATGGAAGCTCTATGGATTACGCGATCTCTAACATATAATTTCTAATACAAACACGGGTAAATGAAAAGGCCAAACGAAGATGGAAACACGCAACCAGACTGTGGATTCAGTGGCTTTAATACCTACAAAGATTTGGGAGGAAGGAAGGAAGTGGGAAAGGAAAAAGATTCATTATGAAGTCAACATCCTTGTTAGCAAAGCCAATGGGTAAGGTAAGGAGTCCCTCAACTACGGCTGGGACTGTAGGGCTAAAGGGAACGGAGGTCAAAAACCCTATTTTAGAAAGAAAAACAGAAGGTCAAATAAGGTTTAAAAGTTGACTTAATGATGATGACCAAGTTAGTTTATCTCCTTGTCCCCCCAAGCACAGGCAGGAACAATAAAATCAGTGGGAGAGCCTGAGTGAATAGGCCAGATTAAAGGGGCCATTAGTATACATAGACTCAGGAAGACAATCAAGTTACGGGCCGACTAAACCAATCAAGGTTTGTCAAAACTACCACAGCTCTGCAGCCAATCATACTATCTGGGAAAAAAGTGGACAAAAGATACTTGTAATAACTAAACACGACAAATTGAGGCTGGTAATAAATACATTAACCTAAAGGTAAAATGTCTCATATATTAATATACAACTCTCCCTTCCCAAATGTATTTTTCCTTACTTTGGCAATAATTCAATTTAGAAGTACTTTTTTCTCAAAACAATCTATCTAAAAGCAACTTCAGTTAAGAACTTAAAAACAGCATTTGTAATAGAGCTTGCTGTACCCCTGGGGATAAAAATATATGTTTATAAAAAATAAAAAATTAAAAAAAAAGAAAAAAAACAGCACTAAAAACTACTGGGGGGGGGAGTGGGAGGGATGGGGCGGCTGGGTGAGGGACACTGGGGAGGATGTGCTATGCGAACACTGTGAATTATGGAGACTGATGAACCACAGACCTGCACCCCGAAACAAATAATACATTATATGTTAATTTTTATTAATTTTTAAATTAATTTTATTTATAATTATTATTTTCAATAATAATTATATGTTAATTTTTTTAAACTACTTAGAAAAGCCAGTAATTGATATTCTAAGATATTCTGTACATACTCACTAATATATATGGATGGGGGGGACTGCCAAAACTACAGATGAAACTCATAATATACTACATAAACAAATTTTATGACTTTTCATAACTACTAGAAATTTGTATTATTCAGAATTATTTTGTTCAAAAATGCACTGGAATTAGTCACCAGAATTATTCAGCTAAAGTATGTCTTATTTTAGCCCTATGTTCGCAAGTCCAAGACAATTCATATAACCAGATTAAGATACTAAATTACAATCTACATTTGCCAAAATCTACTTGGGTAAATCTTATTTAATCTAATCTTTTCTTTTTTCTAGGGTTATATTACATTCTACACTAGGAAATATATATTCATTCCTTCCTGGATTTGCTTTTCAAGGTATCTGCAATAGAAATTAAATTCCTGTATCTTAATATAAAGAAAATACCATTAATTTGATATAGTAGACATTTAAGATGATTAACTTACACAAAATAATTTAATAAATTAGCATTAGAAGCATATTTTAAAATTTGACATTACAGAGTAAGGCCCTATTAAACCGACACATATTCTTATATAAGCATATTTCTTATTCTTATAAGCAAATTTCTAAAAAGCTAATCATTAAAGAGTTGAGAGAAAATGTGATTCTATTCCCTAGTCATAAAAATTTTATCTGAAAATGAACGTTATTCTAAGCAAATATTTCCATCCTAAGATTCTCATCTTAATTTCTGGCTAAGGATGTTCTGAATATGAAGAAGTCTAAGAAAGAGTCTATGAAACCGTAAACATTCTGCACTATTCTGAGATGACTTAGAGTCTCAAATAGCTTTTGGTTAAGTAGCTAAAAACCAAGTTACCAAATGATGAATCAACCAAAACTGAATTTGTGAAACATCCATTTGCCAATATGACACGTGAGCTCAATATATTGTGACTTAGGACCAATCACTGACAGTTAAATTACCCAAGTGCTTACATAAACGGTTGAGGGAGGGCGTGGTACGAAAGGGTCTATGAGTTCATGTGTATGCAAATGAGTACACGTCACACATTACACACTCCCAGGTATAATTTTTTATGAATCAGCTAAGAAATTCTCTCTTTCTCATCCATTTGGGAAAGTAAATTCATGAACTAAGATAAATGCTTTAAAAAGAGAAGCCCACTTTATGATTAGAAAATCTTCGGCATTTGTGATATTAGACATCTGAAACTCAGGAAATACAAAAAAACATAACCCCATCAAGACGAAAGCCTTACATAAATCTATCCAGCATCAGAGCTCTGCCCACCAGGGTGCCATTCTCAATGTATCTTTCTGGGAAAGCCATTTACTTAGAATAAAATGTGAATGATGCCACTTGGGAGTCCTTCAGTAAAATGGTATTACACTGAGCTTGGACAGTGGCCCTCCAGAAGGAGTTGGTACATATATATATACATACACAAACATGCATGCATATAAACACACACTTCAAAAAAAAATAATTACTACAAATGCTTTTGGTTTTCTGGTCACACAGTCAAGTGATTATCAAGAAATTGGTTATTGACCAACATAAAAACCAAGAATGAGAAAAACACTATGCTCTTAGATTAAAATTAAATAATTTGTATAACTTTGAACACATTTATATAGAGAGAACATCTGTTTTTAGAATCAGTATTGTCTCATTTTTCAAACTAGAGGAGATATATTTAGTATGCTTGCTATCTTCAAAAGATTTTTTAATAAATTGATCTAAGAAAAAAATACCTTCTAGGACTAAAAACTTCCAGTAACATATTTTGTATGTAATATAGAGGGCACAACTGGGACAATTATAATATAGTTTAATTATTCTTCCTTATATACCTTGACTTGATTGACAGAGTTGGAAATTATAAAAAAAAAAAAAAAACTTTTAAAAGATGTCAATTATTCTGCCCCTTTAATAAGGTAATTTTTTCAGTTCCTTGCTTACCAGAAGCTCCTTAAACTGGCAGTGTCCTACTGTATACGTTGAAAGAATTTAATAATCTACACTGGTGTTGAGCAAACCGTGCTCATCATCAGGTGGTATTCCGAGGGGAGTGAGAGGAGAATTTAATGATCAGAAAGATTGGGTAATTCTTGGCCACACAAGTTCCCTCAGAGTCTCTAACAGCTTAACAAGCCCCATGAATCTTTGCAAGACGAACAGAGCATGTGGCATTTTTCTAACTCACTTGATCATGGAACCTATTAGTGTATTAGTGTATTCACCTATTAGTGAACCTATTAGTGTATCAGGGTCCTACAAAATATGATTTGGAAAATTCTATGTAGATCAATGACCTTCTATTTTACAGATTTGTATACCGAGGCAGAGAAATGTTAAATGTTAAAATAATATAATTTCACACCTACTAGAATGGTTAGTAAACACACACACACACACACACATACTGGTAAAGATGCAGAGAATCTGGAACCCTGGTACATTGCTGAGGGAAATGTAAAATGGCACAGCCACTCTAGAAATGGTTTAGTAATTCCTCAAAAAGCTAAAAGGAATCACTTTATTACACAGGAATTCCACTCCTAGGTATATACCCTAAAAGAACTGAAAGCAGACAGATACTTGCATGCCTGTGTTCATTACAGATTTATTCAAAATAGCCAAAAGGTGGAAACAACCAAGTGTTCATCAATGGATGAACGGATTAACAAAATGCAGTGTTTACATTTAATGGAATATTATTTGGCCATAAAAAAGAATGGAGTTCTAATAGATGCTACAATATGGATGAAACTTCGGAACAATGAGTGAAATAAACCAGACACAAAGACACGAAGACAAATACTGAATGATTCCATTTACAAGAACTATCTAGAACAGAACAGTCAAATTCAGAAACAAAAAAGGTGAGATGTTACCAAGGGCTAGGAGGAAAAGAAAATGAAGATGAAATGCTGCTTATTGTTTATAGTTTCTATTTGGGATGATAAAAAAATATTTGTAGCCGATAGCTTGGGGTGCTTGGGGAGCTCAGTCAGTGGAGCATGCAAGTCTTGTTTGATCTTAGAGATGTTCTAGCCCCATGCTGGGTACAGAGATTACCTAAAAACAAAATCTTCAAAAAAAAAAAAAAAGTTTGATGGTTGCACAACATTGCAATGTAGTAAGTGCCACTGATTTGTACCTTTCAGGGTCCACAATGGCAAATCGTAGGTTATTTATATTTTACCATAATAAAAAATAATTAAATAGCTAGCTAAAATAAAATGGCAAAGTAAAAACTAAACCCAAAGTCCTCTCTTAATCCACTATATTCTCCATTAAATCACACTATTTTCAGGAATTCTCACCAAGTGATTCATCACTTATGTATTTAACGCTTAGAGATGGGTTCACCCAAGGAGGATCCAAAGAAAAGTAATTACATAAAATCAGCAGAATATACTTATATTTATTTCACTGTCACCTGAAAATATATGTGAGAGCAAGGTTAAAGTATTTATGTCCATCTAACATAAATGATCACTTATTTTTGCCAGTGATAAGAAAGAAGTGATAAAGAGCTGTATTTCCCATTTCAGGTAAGTTGGAAATTTTCCAGGTATTTCTATAGGTTTTCCATCACAACTATGTCATGAGCAAAACAGCCTACTATCTCTCACAAGTGTTATTATACACATGTTTTCTTATACTGATCCGTTAAAATTTTTAAAGTAATTTAAGCTTCCCGGCACTAAAATTTTAATAGTCATTCTCCTCACAACTTGTAAATCTTCAAGGACAATTATAATCCTTTTGACCTATGAGAAGAAACACTGTTTTGATTTTATTGTACTTGAAATATTATCCGGTGTTATTTAAAGACTTAATTTTTAGGGGCCTCTGGGTGGCTCAGTCAGTTAAGTGTCTACCTTCGGCTCAGGTCGCGATCCTGGGATCTGGCCCTGAGTCTGGCTTCCTGCTCAGTGGGGAGCCTGCTTCTCCCACTCCCTTCCCCTGGCTCCCTCTATTCCAAATAAATAACCAAAATCTTAAAAAAAAAAAAAAAAAAAAAAACCCACAAACCTATTTTTAGAATTAACTTTCATATTTACACTTACATAAACTCTACTACAATTTCCTAGGTGTAGAAAAAAAGCAATTCAGGTAATAAAATTTTTCTAATTCCTAACCAAATGATTGTGCTTTTTAAATCACAACTTGTTTAGTATAAAACAAACCCAAAAAAGATCCCAAAACAACAACAATTAAAGGCATCTTTTCTAAAACTTATGTTAACAACAATATGCAAACTATTAAATACAACTAACAAATGTTTCCTTTATTTGCACCCAAGATACCATATACAATAAAAAAACTGTTAAATGTCTGAAACAAGCTTCACTTATTCTGCAAATTAGGTCGCTTAAAACGTTAAAGGTCTTCAAGCTTAGTTATTCACCAACTCCCTTTCTCATTATCTAGAGAGAAAATGCATTCTTTTAAAAAGAAGCGCTCATCTGTGGAAACTTTCTAATTAACTCAGTTCAAAGCATGTGCAAGATGGCAGTTTTCTACACTGTTTCAGCATTTTAATTGGCAGAAAATGCTTAGCGGCCTATTCACAACTGTACCCCCCCCTTGGTAATTAAGCTGGGGTCAACTCTATGACTAAATGAGCCAATCTTGTGAAACAAACGATTTCTAACATACACAGTATATGGCGTACTTGGTTCACAGCAGACTTTGAACAGTAATGAGATAGTAGCTGTGTCACTATGGGAGATTTATATGGAACAAGTTAACCTTTCTTAATGGTGCAGCAGTCATTAAAAATAATTACTAGCAGGGCAATCTCTCCAACAATTATTAACATCTATCAAGACATACTTAATTCAAACTTCATTTCTGACAGTGCTAATAACCACCTGCAAACAACTAATCAATATTCACTATTATATATTTGTTTTCAAAGCAAGCATAATTTCCTCTAAGGCTTTTCGGATTGAATAAACTCCAACTTTCAATGTTATTATTGTCAAGCATCTGCCAACAGCTCTGTTAAAATATACAGATTATGTCAATATTAAAACATTGAAAACTTTAAGTTATAATCCAGAGTGGATGTAAAAACGACTGAAAGGTTCAGAATGTGAAAAGGCAGCGATAACTGAGGGGCAAACGGAAGAATCTATCAACAGGAGTCTGAGCACGGAATGAACAGAACAGAACATGAATGGTGGGGGAGGACAGAGGAGGAGGGAGGCAGCCGTCCTGTCCCGGAAAGCCTGACCCACCAAGTGAAGGACTCCGAACCTCGAACAATACAGCATAATAGTTTCCTAAAATATAGGAGAAAAAATACAACTAGCACATCGTAACAATTCTACATTACTGCTTACAATATCAAAGATATAATGACAAATACTAGAGAGCTAATGAAAAATATTGAATAGTATAAAGATACACGGCAAAATTTAAAGGGGATATCCAAATTAACTAAATTTGGAAGGTAACAGCATAGTGATTAACTGCCCAGAGGATTTATGACAAACCTCGGGTGTGGTGGGCTCTACCATTTATTAGGCCCCCGGGGAAAGGTAGGCAAGTCCCGAAACCTTTCTATACTACAGTTTATAACGTCTGTAAGAATCAGAACCATGTAAGAGCTCCCTCACATAATAATTCGATAGAGTGGGGTGCCTGGGTAGTTCAATCCGTTAAGCATTCGACTCTTGATTTTGGCTCAGGTCATGACCTCAGGGGACTGAGCCCCGCGTCTAGCTCTGCACTCAGTCAGGAGCCTGCTTGAGGATTCTCTCTCTCCCCCACTCCCTCTGCCCCTTCATTTCTGACAGCGCTGATAACCACCTGCAAACTCGCTTGTGCTCTCTTTCTCTCTCTAAAATAAGTAAATCTTTAAACAAAAATAATTCAATAGAATACTGCTAACATTTAGTGGGGGGGTGGGGGGAGCATGTGAAACACTTAGCACGTGGATAGCAAAATGGCTGAATTCCCTCAGCTTGAATCCTAGCACTGTCACTGACCAGCTCTGATATTTGCGGGAGGTTAACAGAACATTCTCCCCCTTCCACACCTGCTGCAAAACGTAAAAGTCACTGAGTCTAGAAGAATGCCTGCAATATTTGTCTGTTCAAGGACGTTAGCAGTCACTAAAAAGAAAAAACTCTGTGTCAGAAAATCTCATTTGCATTTTTAGAACGGGAAGGTAATGAAGTTATTTCAACAGTGCAATCAAAAACCAAGTTATGGTGGAGTGGATAGAACTGGAAGGAATTTAAGAGGAGAGGTAACTGGACTTGACGATGGATTATGCAGGGAAAAAAGGAAAAACAAAACCGTAAGAGAAAAATGCCAAAGATTTTCAGATTTTATTTTAAAAAATGAACTGTTATGGCATTTGAGATTCAGTAAGGAGTACAAAGTTTCTGTGGAGAAGAAGTTTTAGAAATATTAAGTGGGAGATACCTGTGAACATCAAGGGGGGGGTTATCTAGCCAACCAGACATGATTTTAAAAGAGCCTAGACAGAATCCTCAAAATAGTTTTGGTTTTACGTTCGTTGACGCGCTCTATCAAACTGCCCACAATGAATTCATGTGCCAGGCACCGGCACTTCTGACATTCAGAGAGTCTGACCACAGTGGCTTCCCTTTTTACTTCCTTACAAATTCAAACTTAGCTTTTCACAGAGGCCCTCTACTCTAAGATTAACGTTAAGTAATTACAATGCCAATGACTTTAACCGGCAGCCCCAGGCAGCCCCATTACTTACATCTGCTCCTCAAGAAGAATCCATTTCTCACAAATCTTTATTTTCTTTTTAATCTGGTTCTCTGTCCAAAGCAAAACCTTCATAATCTTTATCTTAAAAAGACAAGTAAACTCTGTTGTGCCTCTTCTCTTTCCCCAATCTTTTTTAAACTTTCATATCTAATCCTGACGAAAGCACACTGAAAGTCACCCACAGGAAAACAGTGATTTGGAATTACTTTCTAATTCAAATACATTCTTAAAATAGTAGAGAGACTAGTTTGAGGGGAAAAAACACAAACAAAAACTTGAATCTTTCTTACCTGATGCCCCTATATTTGCCTTATCTTCAGGAACCAGATTTTCATCCTTACTTAAATCTTCAACTAAAAGTTTGTCAAAATGTTCGATACAAAGTCTGCTGTCGATTTGATATAATAAAGCAGGGCAAAGATATGTGAATAAGTCAGGTGAGATTGGAGAATTGGCACCATGACCGTAGTATTTTAACAACTGAGTGACGTTCAAACACTGCAAAAAATTGATAAAACAAATTAAGTAAATGAGTATATTAAGAAGATTGAGCAGAAAAAGAAATTACTGCATAATAAAAAAGTCTAAATATGATTTGAAAATAAACTGTAATATAGAGATCTATTACAAATAAAGATTTTCTTTAAGAATTTATGACTGAAACACATTCAACTTCACTACCCAACTCTACGTGGACTTTAAGCCATCTTTCACTCCAACACATGAAAAATTATAACTTTCCTCAATAATTAATAAAAATCACTCACAACTACATTCATAAAGGGTGAAGAGAAAAATCATTTCCCTATTAAAAGTGCAATCATCCATAATTACAGATTATTAAACATAGAGAATTTTAACAACTTTGTATTAAAATACACAATACAGACATTTTGATTATCTAAGGTACCCCCAAAAATATTATATTGGGGAACTCTAACCCAATGCTGTAAGTGGAAGATAAAAGAAGACAACTTCTACTGGTTCTTTTAAGTACAAAACAAAACAAAGCAGAAAACAAATAGCAGAAAAGTCTGGACCTATCATAGAGCAAATATCTAAAACAAACGCAGAGGAGAGAGTA
The DNA here is from genome assembly GCF_011764305.1 of Mustela putorius furo. Lineage (NCBI taxonomy): Eukaryota > Metazoa > Chordata > Mammalia > Carnivora > Mustelidae > Mustela > Mustela putorius. The sequence continues at coordinate 2,097,569 of NW_025421341.1, read as the reverse complement.
GCCTTTCTTTTTCATACATCATACACTTTGGTTGCATGCTTCTTTACTGACTTGCAACCTCATTATGGTTTTATTTATGGTACAAAAAACAAAATCAAAACATATAAAAAGAAAAGTATCCTTCTCAGGTCTTAACATGAGGTACTACTCTATCCAGTGCATACAACATTTCTAGAAATCCTGAAAAAATTCATCAGAATTCATCAGAAAACTATGCATCAGACCTGTAAGGATATAAAACAACATCTCTAATATAGACCCCACAAGTCTGATAGAAAAAGTAACATTAATGATAACATCTAGTTATGATCAAGAGATGATTCTAGGATATTATCTAAGGTAGTAAATAAATAAAAGTATTTCCTTACAAGTACACTGACATTCTAAAATATAAGGGATTTTAAAATCAGTGTTGCTAACGTGCACCCGAATGTTTATAGCAGCAATGTCTACAACAACCTAACTAGCGGAAGAACCTAGATGTCCATCAACAGATGAATGGATAAAGAAGATGTGGTATATGTATACAATATGTATATACAATATGTATACAAATGGAATACTATGCAGCCATCAAAAGAAATGAAATCTTGCCATTTGCAACGACCTGGATGGAACTAGAGGGTATTATGCTGAGCAGAATAAGTCAATCAGAGAAAGACAATTATCATATGATCTCTCTCTTGTGAGGAAGCGCAGAGGCAACATGGGGGGCCTGGAGGGTAGGAAAGGAATAAATGAAACAAGATGGGGTCGGGGAGACAAACCCTAAGAGACTCTTAATCTCAAAACAAACTGAGGGTTGCTGGGGGGAGGTGGGTAGGGAGATGGTGGTTGGGCTATGGACACTGGGGAGGGTATGTGCTATGGTGAGTGCTGTGAAGTGTGTAAGCCTGGTGATTCACGACCTGTATCCCTGGGGCTAATAACACACTATACGTTAATTTAAAATTTTTAAAAATTAATTTAAAAAAAATCAGTGCTGCTGAAAACCAGTATCTGATTATTTACACAGGGAAGAAACACAGAGTTATTTCCATAAATGCAAAATATACTTCAATAATAGAGACAGAAACAAAAAAGGTGAGGTCATTTTCCCCCATTAGATGGTGTAGTGTGGCTTTTTATACGTGTGAACAATAAGTAAGTTCAACAATTTTCTAAACTTTAATAAGTACTAAAAATTAGAATTCAACAAGGATGTTGATATACTTTTAATGCAACAAAAACAAACATGTTTAAGTAGTTAAAAAAAAAATTGAGAAAGAACCAATCAAATGTGAAAGTATTCAAAGGAACATAAAAATTTTAAAGGATAGGGCAACCATCCCATGACGAGTGGATTTTCCTATTATTTTATCTTTTTGCATTCACCCTACATCTGCCAAAGACATGAAAATAAATTAATTATGAGGAAGTAGGCCCTACAATAAAGTGACATAGAAAAAACAAACCTACCACATATATAAAATAACTGACTTTAGAACTACATCAATGACTGGGAACCATTCTGTAGTTAATTCATTTAAGTTAATAATTATGAAAAAGAAAATGCCTACTTTCCAACAGGGCAGGTGAACAGAAAGGACTTCAATTTTCCAACATCTAGAACCAACTAGCAATAACAAAATGAAAACTAACTTGGGAAGTCAAAACAAGTCATAAGCTGGAAAGTAAAATAAGGAATACATGTTCTAACAACCTTTAAGTATTTAGATTTGAGGAATCCATATTTGAGAACACTGCAAATGAAAATCCAGATAAAAAAAACTTTAATCTGATTTAAATTCCTTAAAGAATTTTGCTCAGGAACATTACCTGGAAATAAGTTGGAATATAATTGACTGTTCTCCACTGTTACTTCTTTTGTTATCTACAATGTTCCACAATTATCTGAGAATTATGGAGCAACCATCTTCTTTACACCTACCTCATGCTGACGGTGATCTTCATTATGATCTTTGTGAGTAGCAGCTGAATAAATTGCACTTTTTTTAACGTGTGGTGCTTCTCGCTTTCTAGTATGTCGAAGTTCACCTTCATTATCAGGATTAAGATCTTGGTGTACATGACCAGGATCATGACCATTATGTTCTGGAAGGCGTACATGAGAATGACCTGGGTTATGTACACGATCAGGTTTGTGGACCCGATTATGCTCATACTGTTCACCCTGAACATGGTTGGGTGGAAAACCTGGTGTAATAACCTCAGAATTTTCATTACTTTTCTTCCCTTTTCTCTTCCTCTTTCCTTTCGGTAGCTTACTTTCAGACTGTTCCTGTGTTTTATTGGTCTCTGTTGAAGGTTCATGGCTAGTCTCCCCACGCTCACTGTGAGCAACGGAATCATTAGGAAAATGGCGAGTGCCGTTATGATCGAGGCGATGATGCAGACAATGGTGATGACATAAACGATGACTATGGTCATGCATATGTTTATCATCAGATTTGACAGATACTTCAATTGTCTCTTTCTCTGGATCACACTTATGGGTTCTTTTTGTTGATACGCTAGTCACAGTTTGATTTTCTGAATTCAAATGATTGTGGGAATGCTGGTGGTTATGGGAGTGAAAATGCTTTCCCTCTTGAACTGCCAAAATATCTAAGTGAGAAACATGATCGTGGCCAAGATCCTCATGATTAATCTCAACTACTTTTATCTCTCCAAGGCCCAAGTTTGTTAAAAGTTTCTCCAGACCAAAAAAGGATAATCTTCCATTTTCACCATAACGGTCAAAAAGTTTTTCAATATAATATTTTTTTTCATTTTCAGCATCCAGCACTGAAAATTTGCTTGACTCCGATTCTGTCATTCCACGATGATGTCTGTGATGTTCCTCAGAACCATGGTCATGTTCTTCATGGCAATGGTTGCAGTGATGGAAAATAAATGTCAGCAAACAAATGAGGCAAAATTTTGTATGCATATGTACCTTCATTTCTATTTTTCCTAAAGGGATTTAAAAAGAGAAGCAGGCATTAGTTCGTACTTAGATACATTCAATATAGTCATAAACTCTCCAGCAATTGTCAATCCATGAGGGAAACATTTCACATTTCTTTCAGTGCTATAAATCATTCTTTCCTTCTTCAGTTCCCTATAAAAATGGCCCCTTTTAATTTATCAAAATAGTGCACAGTCCTTCCAATTAGAACAAATTGCTCATCACTCCATCTATAGACTATCCTGACTCCCTTTAAGCATAACACTTAAGAATCTACCATATAGTTATACAGGAACTGCTGGTTTCCCTCTTATCTGGTCCTTTTTGAAAACTAACTGATCCTTGTTCTTGAGGTCCTGTTCAGTGCAATATACAAGATGAAATAGAATGGTAAAAGGTATAAAGATCAGAAAGAAAAAATATCATTATTCACTAACGGCAGAACTGGGTATGTAGGAAATCCAAAAGAATCTATAAGAGTAAGTTAATTTAGTAAAACTGCCATATTAAGGACAATAACCAAAAATCAATTTTATTTCTAGACACTAGCAAAATTATAAAATGAAATTAGAAAACAGTATCATTTATCATACCAATAGCTAGGAATAAACCTAACAAAAGATGTGTAAGACATTTACATAAATAAAAGATCATATATTACTGAGAGAAATGAAAAGACCTAAATAAATGAATGGCTATCTCATGTTCATGACTGGATGTGATATAGATCCAATGTAGTATCAATCAAAATCCCAGAAGAAATACTTGTGTGGAAAAAGTAAAGTCCAAGAATGGTCAAGACTTCATGAAGAATAAGAGAGGAGCACTCACTCTACCAGCTACTGAAGTAGCTGTGGTATTTAGTGGAAGAATAAACAAATATACCGAAGAAACAAAACAGAGTCTAAAAATAGTAAAGATCTGGGGCACCTGAGCGGCTCAGTTGGTTAAGCAGCTGCCTTCAGTTCAGGTCATGATCCCAGGGTCTTGGAATTGAGTCCCTGCTCAGTGGGGAATCTGCTTGCCCTCTCCCTCTGCCTACTGCTCTGCCTACTTGTACTCTCTCTCTGTCAAATAAATAAAAAACTAAAAATAAATGAATGGATGAATGAATGAATGAGTAAATAAATAGTAAAGATTCTCTTTTCCTTGGTTCCTGGTCAATCTGTTTTACATTTGGAAGAAAAAATAAATAAATAAAACCTGACCCCCTACCTCACATCATATATAAAAGTCAATTCAGACACATTGTAAACCTAAAAAGCAATAAATGTTAAAGCAATAAAGTGTCCAGAACTGTGCCATTCAATATGGTAGCCACTACCCACATATCGCTGCTTAAATTTAAACTAACTACTTTTAAAATACAGCTTCTCAATCACCTCAGCTAAACTGTAAACACTCAATAGACACTTTTAGCTCATGGGGACTTAACAGTATAGATATAGAACATGTCCATCATCACAGAAAATTCTACTGGACAGCACACTTCTAGAATATAGAAATGCATGTGAGTCAATTAATTTTAAAATGTTCTAGAATCGGGGCGCCTGGGTGGCTCGGTGGGTTGGGGCCTCTGCCTTCGGCTCGGGTCATGGTCCCAGGGTCCTGGGATCAAGCCCCGCATCGGGCTCTCTGTTCAGCAGGGAGCCTGCTTCTCTTCCTCTCACTCTCTGCCTACTTGTGATCTCTGTCTGTCAGATGAATGAATAAAATCTTAAAAAAAAAAAATGTTCTAGAATAAACAGGTCAAAGTCATTTTCATGTTGTATTTTATTTAACTCATTATAAAAGCAAAATATTATCATTTCAACATGTAATAAATATAAAAAACATAAAAACTTAGCTTTTTACATTCTTTTTTAATACTATGTCATTGACATCCAGCATGTATTTTACGCTTACAGAACATCCTAATTCTGACTAACCACACTTCAAGTGCTAGATAAAACACACGTGGCTGATAGCTACTATACGGAAAAGTATAGATCCCGAAGACTTGGAAGACTAGCTTCAAGACATTCAAAACCAAACATTAAAAACATTATAAAGGGGAATGAATAAAGAATACTCCAATTAAAATTAAGGAATTTGTGTTCTTCAGAAGATATCATTAAGAAATTAAAAAGACAAAGGGCACCTGGGTGGCTCAGTCAGTTGTGTGTCCAATTCTTGGTTTCAATTCAGACCATGATCTCAGGGTTATGAGATGGAGCCCTGTCTTGGGCTCTGGGCTCAGCAGGGAGTCTGCTTCCCCTCTTCTTCTGCTTCTCCCTACCAATCAATCACACACTGTCTAATTTTTTTTTTTTTTTTAAATAGAAGGGTAAGCCACGGGTCTTTAAAACAAAAAGGGGAGGTGCCTCAGGTAGAGCATGTGACTCTTGATACTGGGGTTGTAGGTTCAAGCCCCATGTTGGGTACAGAGATTACTTAAAAATAAAATCTTAAAAAAAAAAAAGAAGAGCAAGCCACAAACTTAGAAAAGATTACCACAACATTACCAATCAAAAATGTACAAGGAATTTCTAAAAGGGAATATGAAAATTATGAGAAAATTCAATGGAGAAATGTGAAGCAGTCTGACCAGGCACTTCATAAGAAAACAGCCAAATTACTAAGCATACGAAGGGTCTCAACTTCAATAGTTATCAGAAAAATATCCATTAAAATCACAGTTAATAACTACTATATACCCACCAGAATGAAAAAAAATACAAAAGATGTAGGTTAAGAATATGGAGTTAACTCAAATTTGAATGCACTACTGGTGGGACTAACCATACATTGGTATCTTTTGGAAAAATGTCTGACAGGAACTTCCAGAAGTTGAACATAAGCATATCCACTCACAAAGCAATTCTAATCCTGGGTATATGTTCCACAGAAATGCATGCAGACTGACACCAACAGACAAGAACATGAAAATCAGCACAATCAGCATTCATCATAGCTTAAGACTGGAAAAAAGACCAAATGCTCATCAACCGTTGAATGGGCGAACAGAGTAATCTTCTACTGGAATACGACACAGGAATGAAAACGAAATTATAGCTTCACACATCAACACAAATAAATCTCACAGACTGTGGAAAAGATGGCAAACACTGAAGCACACACCAGACACAAAGCATGTAATAAGCCATATATATTTATATAAAGTTAAAAATGGGTAAACTAAACCAAAATAACAATGACTTTTTTAAAAAAGATTTTATTTTTAAGTAAGCTCTACACCCAACACGGGGCTTGAACTCACAACCCCACGATCAAGAGTCACATGCTCTTTCAACTAAGCCAGCCAGGCACCTCCATGATGACTTTTTGAAAGGAAGGTAGAGGGTAATAATTGGAACTGGAAAGTGAAGTAACATTCTCTTTTTCTGAGTAACATTTACACAAATATGCCTACTTTGTGATAATTCATTGTGTTTTACTGTGTACTTTTTTTTTTTTTTGACAGACAGAGATCACAAGTAGGCAGAGAGGCAGGCAGAGGGAGGAGGAAGCAGGCTCCCCTTGGAGCAAAGAGCCCCGCATCGGGCTCAATCCCAGGACCCTGAGATCATGACCCAAGCCAAAGGCAGAGGCTTAACACACTGAGCCACCCAGGCATCCCTTACATTATAGAAAAATGTGCATTTTTCTATACACATACTGTATTTCAATGAAAAAGTTATTTTTTAATTTCTTTAAAAACTTATTTGAGAAAAAGAGAGCGTGTGCATGAGAGAGAGCACAAGCACACACAGGGGGAAGGGGCAGAGGGAGAGGAAGCAGCAGACGCCCTGCCGAGCAAGTAGCCAGACTGACTTGATCCCAGGATGCTGAACCGAATGAGCCACCGAAGCACCTGGTGAAAATGTTAGAAATAAAATTTGGGGGGTGCCTGGGTGGCTCAGTCATTAAGCCTGTGCCTTCGACTCAGGTCATGATCCTCAGGGTCCCGGGATCGAGCCACACATTGGGCGCTCTGCTCTGCAGAAGCCTGCTTCTCCCTCTCCCACTCCCCCTGCTTATGTTCCCTCTCTTGCTATCTCTGTCAAATAAATAAAATCTTTAATATAAAATAAAATAACAAAATAAAGTAAAATTTTCTTCAACTGAAAACCAGTTAGAAAATGTGATTAAAAATTATAAGGCTTCTACAAATAAACAGAAGACCATTAGAAAAAGAAATGTGTAAGATTACTGAAGGACACCTCCATGGGGGAGACAGAAGGTACATGAAGAAGTCCTCCCAAATGTACAAATTTAATTCAGTGTCAATTAAAATCCTAGTAGCTATTTGATTTCGGTAAAATTGCACAAGCTTACCCAAAAATTCTTATGAGGAGCAGGAGCCCAAAGACAGCAAAACAATCTGATAGCTTAGCAGGGTAACAAAGACTTTTTTATTTATAAAGTTACACTCGCTAAAATAATACCGATCTGGCAACAGGAACAGACAAATACACAAGAGGAACAGGAGAGATTTCGGAACGAAAATCCATAATACTGACTGTGAAGCAGCAGCTTCTCCTCCCGCCATACACCAAAGTCACCTCCAAAAGACTAAATGTGAACAGTAAAATTCTTTACAAGTTTTAGAAGAAAATTCAGGAGAGTGTTATGACTTCAGGAAAAAATTTTTCTGGTAAGACACAGAAACCACAAATTTTAAAAGAAATCTTAACTTAAATTCTTTAAGTATTACTCTATAGTAAAGACCACCACAGACAAAGCCTATGACAAGACACAAACCAGAAATCTTTGCAATGAGCACCTGTAAACAATGCATATTAAAGACCAGTACCCAGAATATATAAAACATATTTAATCGATATGGAAGAAACTCCAATACTGCACAGATAGCTACACAGATGATCTCAAGAGGACGGGGGCCCTTGGGTGGCTCAGTCGGTGGGCGCCCAACTCTTGTCTGGCTCAGGGTTTTCAGACTGTGCTCCACTCCCAGTGGGGAGTCTGCTGCTCTCTCTTCCTTCGCCCCTCCCACTGCTCAAGGGCTCTCCCTCTCTCCCTCTCTAAAATAACAAACCAATCTTAGGGGGGAAAAAGAGGACAGCTTGTTGAAAAAATAACATAACTACTAACACAGATAATGGACCAAGACATTAACAAATAAAAATATCTGGCAAATGGGTTAAGCAAAGATATAATGCAGAGAAGTAGAAACTACTAAACACTGCTGATGGGAGTGTGGATTACAGGTGCAATCGTTTTGGGAAGCAATCTGACATCTACTAAGGGTGAACGTGACCCTGCCCTCAGACACAGGAGACAAACTCAAGACTCTTCACTGAAGTACTGTTGTTGTTGTTTTTTTCTTAAATGTTAACTATCTTGTACCAGGATACTTTGACCGTAAATAACAGAACACTAGAAGAATATTTCACATAAAAAAAAAAAAGTTGGAAGAAACGGGTGGTTCAGGGAAACAACATGATCAAAAACCCAAGCTCGTAGATTTGTCCCCTCGCGAGGATCTGTTGTTGCTAAAACCATCCCATCGTTACACAACTATACCCAAAGCTGGAGGATTCATCTTCATTTCTCTTTAATAAAAATAAAAATAATAATAATTATTATTATTAATTTGAGAGTGAGCGAGAAAGAGAAGAGAAGAGAGAGAGGCACCCGGGGGAGGGCCAGAGGGAGGAGAGGGAGATGCAGACTCCCCACTGAGCAGGGAGCCTGATGCGGGGCTCCATCCCAGGACCCTGGGATCACGACCTGAGCCAAAGGCAGACGCTTAGCCAAGCCCCCCAGGCACCCCTCGTCATGCCTCTTTTTACCCAGGGAGAAGAGTCTTTCCCTAAAGTTTCTCCCAGATTTCTCTTTACATATAGTAAGAGCAGAACTGTACTACTCACTCATCACTGGTAAAGGAAGAAACCACCGTGACTGGCTTAGACGAAGATATTCATTCCCCTGGGAATGGAAGGAGGCGATGTCTCCTCCATACGAGAGAGGAAGTGCTCAAAGAACGCGGGGGGCTTCATAGCAAGGAAAAATGAGGAAAGGAAGCAGCGAGGTAAAATCCCTTATTTCTAAGGAATGACAATCATGTAATAATTAGTGCCCATCACAAACCTACATGCCCACCAGTGGAAGAATGGATAAAATAAATGTGGTGTGTCATCAAAAAGTACACTACAGTTACAAATATGCAACTATGAGAGAATATATAACATGCACAGAGCTAAGAAACAATTTAAAAGGCACAAAAATGACCCACGTCCTATCATTTAAACACCATTAAAATAGGCAAAACGTTTTACTTTGGGGACATATATACAGACAGGTAGCAAGAACCTAATGTGGGGACGGTTACGTTCTGGAATGGTTACTTTTCAGGAAGAGGAGGAGAGTCCGATGGCAGAGGATGGTGCGTACACATCTTAGCTGCATCCGCAGTGTTTCATTTCCTAAAAAGAGGGGGGTCCGAAGTACTGTGACGAAACAGTATTTGTTAGAGGAGCATGCTGGAATTCAGGTTAGCTTCTTCTAAGTGCTCTTCTTTAATTTTGAGGAGATATCACACAACCTCTGTCCGTGACTCATCAGAGCACGGCTGCAGGGCCGCAGAAGCAGCACGGGCCCCCCTGGAACCTGTCAGAAATACAAATCCTTGCAGCACCCCCAGACCTAGTAACTCGGGAATTCTGGCCGCAGAGCTTGGCAGTGTTTTATCGAGTCTCTGAGTCAGACAGCTAATGTCTGAGAACTACAATCAACACAGATAAATCAAACACTCCCGTTTATTTAAAATGATACTTTAGCCAACTGAATGTTAGGATTCCCCAAATAAATTAGGCAGAATTATTTTGTGAAAGATGTGGCGTAAGAATTTTGAAAAATCCGAGTGCCTGGGTGGCTCAGTGGGTGAAGCCTCTGTCTTCGGCTCAGGTCATGATCCCAGGGTCCTAGGATCGAGCCCCGTGTCAGGCTCCCGGCTCAGCAGGGGGTCTGCTTCTCCCTCTGACCTAACCCCCTTTCATGCTCTCTCATTCTCTCTCAAGCAAATCAATAAATAAAATCTTACCAAAAAAATTTTTTTGATAAAAACGAATTAGTCAATAATGTTTTCTAATTCCAAAGCTACGTTAAGTTTGAAGTTTTGGTTTTTAAATCCGAACATTTCAGTTTCTTATACAGCCTCATGGATAAAGTTACCACTTAAAATACATTAATTTTACTTGTACACTAATGAGGATGAAGGAGCATGGGTAATTGTGGCGATCACTGCTAAGCAGAAAGAGGACAATTACACTGCCTGCAGTTCACCTTGCAGAAGATGCTAGTGAAAGAGAGTATTTATTTCGGTGCGTGTCGCTCCATTCATTGGATTGTGAATGTCTTGCGGTTTAATCCGTGCACGTTACCACACTGTCAAATGAACAGGTACCAGCGGTGGAAATGAAACATACTTCTATTTTGATCAGGCAACAAAGAATTGACCCCGTGGGTAGCCAAACAAGTTCTATGCCCACAGTGCAGCAAAGCCAATCACCGAGATTCTGAATATGCATCAAGGAAAGGGTTTCTTGGAGAGGCCGAGCAGGAGATGGGAGAGCAGGCCTGAAATCTGCCTGCCCGGAGGAGGAGACAGAGCCACTTCTCAAGGCAAACCAAGAAAGGCCTGGGTGAAAAGCTGCAGCTGCATTTTTTAGTCCTCTTAACCTTTGGTCATCTGTTTCAATCACCACCGTCTTTTGATCATTCCTCCTTCTTGAGGGAAATGGGACCATGACCACTCCAGCTACTCCAGCTACTCCAGCTACTCCTGGCTGAAATGGGAGGAGGTCGGAGTGAGCAGAGCGGAACCTTCTGCATTCATTTAGAAATACTCTTTAGTTCCAACATACCAACTGAAACACAACATTCTCCGTTACCAAGAGGTCTGCACTCTCATTCCCCTAGTGAAGTATTCCTATCTACAAACAAAGTGTAAGCTGGCGACGGTAACAGCACACCTATTAATTCAGGAGGATCACTACTTTCATTCTGCAGAATCCCTGAAAATATCATCAAGAAGCAGGTTAACTGGACGACTGGAATTAACCAGACTCTAAACTGATGGGGTGCACCAGGTCACAAGCGTTACTGCTGGGCTGCTGTGGTCCATACTCTGCACGGAGTCAGAATGACATACTCAACCGTGAGAACAACTGCCAGCCTTGGCCAACACTGCCGAAATCCTAATGGTGGATTATCTTTTCAAGCTTGAGAGGTTGCCAACAATAGAAAAACGCTAAGTATTGACTGATTTCTTTGGACCAGCTCTCCTGAGTAGTTTTAGGCCCATCCAAGGGTCACCGATGCAAGCAGGAGTCTTTTTGATGTTCTCCTTGCTGACAGGGTACGGGGGACCTACGAACTCCTGCAGAACCAGCTTCACCTGAGTGCGGCGGCAGCTCTAACTCCCTTTAGCATCACGGGAGAACGGGTGCTCAACAGCACACAGAAGGTCCCGTCCAACAAGGCTGGATTCGGTCCTCCAGATGCTTCCTCTTTCAGGTCTTTTGTGACCCCAGGTCTTCAGGATTCGAGCAGTGTAAGGGCACATTTGTGGGGCATACGTCAACCTGCTGCAAGCAAACTCACGTAGCGCAGCTAAGTATCTCCCAAAGATTGAACATCCCTGATAGGACCCAATTCCCTGATGCAGGCCTGTCAGGAATTCCGAAGTCGTGAAAAGCATGCAGAACGGGCCTTCCCCAGAGTACTTCCCCAGGGCTGAAACCAGGCTTATCGCTAGGGGCCATTTACCCGAAGCAGGGTAACCAGCAAAGGCTTTCCCCCCAGCTTGAAATTGGCTTCTTCACAAACTTTGGCCAAAGTTTTTCTAAGCATATGATTCACTTTTGTCCATTTTCCCAGCTGACTGGAGGCTGGATGAAGCATGCTCTTTCCACTGAGTTTTACCATCACACCGGACACTGGCTTATGGGACCTTTGCCATAAATACCATTCCGCTGTCACTGAATTGTTAGCAGCAATCCAAACCTGGTTTTGTTTTCTGACAACTTCTGATGCCTTCTCTGAATAACATGGAAAAGCTTCAACTCAACTTGAACAAGGTGTTTATAAATATCAGCAAATGCTAAAATTACCTGTTGTTTGTGGCATCAACCAGCTCGTCTTCTCCAGGTTTGGTGACTCTAAGTGTCATACCTTCTAGAACTGGTGGGAACCCAGTCTCAGGATAGTTTTTAGCACAAATGTCACATCTTTTTACTCTCTTTTGATGGTTCTTTGTAGATTGGGACCCACAATATACTTCTGGACCAACTGGAGAGTCACATCTCACCCATCTGGGGTGCTTTGGTAAATACAACTAATCGTTTTTTCCACAAAATGCCTGGGATAAGAATTATCCTTGTTCGTTGTATGTCCAGCTAGCTCTAGCTAGTGCCAGCAATGTATCCAAAACCTCATTCTGTAGCTCCTTGGTTTACAGTGGAATACTGGGGTTGGTACTGACTTAAGTCTACGTCTGGTACTAAAGCCATTACAGAGGGATTTGAAGTCTTTGTAGGAGCTGCCAACTTGGCGGCCTGACATGCCCACCTGTTCCCTTGGGCTATCAAGCAACCTGATTTCTGATCATCTTGGCAATGAGTAATAACTGACAGGTCACCCCAGCAGCCAGCACTCCGATTCATCCTTGATCCATAAAACTGCTTCTGTGAGGATCACAAGGTCTGGATTTTCCAGGGGCAGATCCAGCAAATGACAACAGCTGGTCATCTCTGAGTGGCCCGTACTGCAACAGGCATGAAGACTATCTAAACACGGGCCATTGTGGCAATTTTCTCCAAAGTTTATCTCAAGATATCTAGCTCCACTTTGCAGAACTTCAGGGAAAAAAGAAGTTTTAATTCTCAATGATTCCAAGTCAAGAGAAAAGGAGAAAATCAGAAACCTTAGTTTGGAGAGTCTTGGCCAGATATTTGAGAAAACCAGAATTCAGAATACAAACCAGTTTTACAGGAAAACAACTAACCCTTAAAGAAGAACATCAGGGCCGCCTGTGTGGCTCAGTCCATTAAGCATCTGCCTTCGGCTCAGGTCATGATCTCAGGGTCCTGGGATTGAGCCTCAGTGTCAGGATCCCTCCTCAGTGGGGAATCTGCTTCTCCCTCTCCCTCTCCCTCTGCCCCTCCCCCAGCTCATGCACCCCACCCCCCCCAAATAAATAAAAATCTTAAAAAAAAAAAAAAAAAAAAAAGACAGTTCACCAGAACTGGAATCTAACATTCACCAGTATGTACCACTGAAACATAAAATCTAAAATCTAAAATCACCCTCGTTTCCACAAAAAATAGTGCCGTTTTTCCCATTAGTTCTGGAAATCCCTTTTTAAATTTTTATTTATTTATTTATTTGACAGAGAGAGATACAGACAAAAGACAGAAAAACAGACAAGTGGAGAGGGAACACAAGCAGTGGTAGTGGGAGAGAGAAAGGCAGGCTTCCTGCTGAGCGGAGACCCAGATGCAGGACTCGATCCAAGGACCCTGGGATCATGACCTGAGCCAAAGGCAGAGGCTCAATGACTGAGCCACCCAGGTGCCCCAGTGCTAAAAATTCTTGGTTTAGTTTTATGAATCTAAAGGTATCAGGTATTTGTCGTTACAATGCAACTGACAAGGAAATTCTGTGATTCCGTGACACACACTTCAATACTTAGAATTATTAAGTGATAACATCATATGAGGATTTGGTAAAACCTTAAGAATTTTATATAATTTCTGGAAAAGCAATTGCATTCACCTATACAATATAACCTAAGAAGGTTTATTATCACTTATCTGACAATGCTCCCCATGTAATTTGATCTATCAAATTAGCCTCATTAGTCAAAAAACTTCACTTACAAGTTGAATTTGTCAGAAGTTGAAGTCTGTCAGAAATATCAGAAGGTTTTAAAGAACATGCTTAAATAGCATTACACATCATTACAAAACTTAGTATTTGATTATCTACTTAGCAATAAGAGATTCTAAAGGCAAATGAAAGGGTTTTTTCTAGGCAGATCAAAGACAACAACCTTTGGTTTTAAAATTTAGACAAATAATCTAAGAAACTTCTTTTTACAAAGAGAAAAACCAAATTCCAATTTTTTAAAAAGATTTTTATTTATTTGACAGAGACAGAATGAGCACAAGGCAGATGCTTAACCGACTAAGCCACCCAGGAGCCCCCCCAAATTCCAATCTTACACTGGGGTACTTCTGATGAAACTCATTCATTCCAACATATATTTTCAAAAAATGTTTTCTAATTTAAAAAAGAAATGCAGTCCCTCCTTTTTCCTATCACCTCCCATGTTGGTATGTACTTAGTAAGAGTGTGTGCGTGTGTGTGTGTGTGTATATGTATCTAAACCTAGTAAGACAAGGACACCAAGGCACTGTATAGACTGGGAGTTCTTGCCGTGGATACGGTGATGTCCCCATCAGAGCCTCCCGCAGGAAGGAAAGCTCTCGACCGCAGGGAACGCCGCCACCCACAGTTCTCTCCTCTCAGAGGCTCGTGGGGTTTGCACAGACTGAAGACAGCGGCCTCGCCCAGAGTGCGCGCTCTTCCCAGCTGGTCACATCCACTGACCGTTCCATATGAGGGTATAAAAGTGCAGTCCTTTTGCCACAGCTCAGGATGGTTCTAAGGGCAACCCAACTTTTGAAACTTAGGGATCAGCCGAGGCTTCTGCTGACACAGCATCACTGCTCGCCTTCTGTCTCGTCTGGCTCTCCGCATTCCCTTCTCTTCTCCGGGTGCTGACTACTCCCCAACCAACATTTTTACAGACTAATCTCCACAATCTTAATCCCAACTGTGAATAAAATTCCTTTCCAAAGATTCCCTTCTCCTAAACCTTCTACAACTCCCCTTTTTACATTCAGATATTCTCCCAGAATTTTCCTTTTTAAATAATGAGTCTCATTTTCCCTGCATACAGAATTGTCTCCACTAGTCTTATTTATTAGAATTCTTTCTGAGGCTTTATTTTTTTTCCCCCTTTCCAACAAATTTTGCAACAAAAATAACATAGAGCCTACCTCACTTCTGGTAAACATAGGCAGAACAAAAAATTCTACATCTAATGCTGACAACTCTAAAGACATGCCTATTTTAATTAAACCAACAACCTCAAATTATCTTCAGTACTGAAGATTTTCCCAGATCACATGGACCTGAAGAACACTTGGTTAGTTTCTATTTTTGGATTTTAGAAAATCCAATTCTTGTGTTTGCCTAAGAACCAACTAACTAGAGTTCTTCTACAAATTAATTTTAGAAAAAAAACTAATTTTAGCAATAGCCTCTGGAGGGATAGAAAATGTATCTCACATTTACAACATACATGGACACACAAATACACAAATAATATACAAACAAAAATCCTCACTGAAGGCCCAGTATCTCCCTTTCATAAAACCCAGGGGTGCCTGGTTGGCTCAGCTGGGAGGGCACGCTACTCTTCATCTCAGGGTTGTGAATTTGATCTCTATTAAGGTGTGGAGATCATTTTTATCATTTTATTATTTTATTATTTATTATTTTATCATTTTTCTCTGAAGTCTAATAAATATTGTGGCCAAGCAGTGTTACAAAAAGAGGTGATTTTTTTTTTCTCCCTTTTCATGGATTCGTAACTAAACACTGCCCAATTTTGGAGAATACAGCCCAAAGGCCTGCATGTGGGAATCATCTTGTCATTTTCCATTTAGAACATGGCCAGTTTTGTCCAAAGATACCAAAAACTGCAGCAACAAACCAACCCAGTGAAGTCCATGGTACCTCTGTGAACACTGGTTCCTCCCTGAAAGTCGTCTTCACCAACTGAACCAAAAGGCTTCTAATCAGCCTTTCCT
This sequence comes from Mustela putorius furo, assembly GCF_011764305.1. Classification (NCBI taxonomy): domain Eukaryota; kingdom Metazoa; phylum Chordata; class Mammalia; order Carnivora; family Mustelidae; genus Mustela; species Mustela putorius. The sequence continues at coordinate 2,081,735 of NW_025421341.1, read as the reverse complement.
TAAGAGAAGAAAGCTAAGAGAGCAAGAACCCCTATGTGGAGGTAATCCAATGGGAGAAAGAGATCTGAGAAGCCAGACCAAACGAAAAGGAAGAAACAGCTCACAGGCTGGGCGTGGCACATAGAGCACTGACCAAGACCCGGCCATCCAAGCCAAAAATGGTTTCCTTGTCACAAGAGTTAAGCACCAGAAGTTCATGGTACTCTGTCGAGCTGGGGCTCCAGGGACAGAGCCGCTAGGACAGAGATCCCAGGCAGCACCAGACTCCCATGACTGGCTGGGGGTCAGCAAACCACAGGCAAGGAGCTCCTGGCCGGTCACCGAATTTGTAACTGAGCCCAGGTTTGTAAAGCCCGACACACGGTAGACCCAGGCCCGGAGACATCGGCGGCTCAGCAAGAAGAGAGTTTATTCAAGATGCGAGCCGGAGGGGAGGTGCAGAGAGCGGGCCTCCAATCTGCCTCCTCGGAGGAGAGTCCGGGACATCGAAAGGCCAACGAACAAAACAAGGTGTGCGGCTGTGCCTGCTGGTCTCCTCACCCGCGGGGTTACCATTTTCACATGAAACACAACTGTGGGGGGGTCTGAAGGAGACTCAGATCGTCATGTGTCCTGTTTTAAGTGTACGGTACTCAATCTGCTTATTGCCACAATTCCCAGTATCTTGATTTCTCCACTTATCTACATTCAAGAGAGTATCACAGGAATGCAAATACATGAGTGACATCATAGGTGTAAATTTAAACCTGAGGTAAGTGTTTTTTCTCAGTAAATCATTCATAACTTTGCACTTCAGCTCAGAACGCTACATAAATGCTTGCTTCAGAATCACTGGGATGAAGTATGCATTGGTCCGCGCAGACTAAGCGCTTACTGCAACGAACCCCTCCCCCAAGGACAGCGGCTTAAGAAACAATCAAGTTTATTTCTCTCTGAAAAATAGTCCAAGATGGGGCGCCTGGGTGGCTCGGCTGGTTAAGCCACTGCCTTTGGCTCAGGTCATGATCCCGGGGTACCTGGATCGAGCCCCACAGCAGGCTCCCTGCTCTGCAGGAAGCCTGCTTCTCCCTCTCCCGCTCCCCTGCTTGTGTTCCCTCTCTTGCTGTCTCTCTCTTATCCAATAAGTAAAATCTTAAAAAAAAGAAAAAAAAAAGGAAAGAAAGAACAAGCAAACTATTCAGTGAGGACAGTGGTTATAAATTGCCACGGGAGGTGGTGGGGAGGAAGCAGGGGCATCTGGGCAGCTGTCAGTGTGTTATTTCTTCGGTGCTGTTACAGGGGTATGTTCACTTCATGAAAATTTGACAAGCTTTATACTTAACATTTGGATACTTTCCTGGAGGTGTGTTTTATTTCAGACAAAACAATCTTTTTCAAGGATTCTATTTATTGACTGATCAATTTAGAGGGCCTGAGTAAGGGGAGAGGCAGAGGGAGGAAAGAGAGAATCTCAAGAAGCCTGCACGCTGAGCTCGGAGACAAATGCGGGTCACGTGACCCTGAGATCATCTGACCTGGATTCAATAGTCAGACCATTAACAGACTGAGCCACACAAGTGTATTTCAGGGACAGCTCAGTGGCTCAGTCAGTCAGAGGTCTGCCTTCAGCAGGGGTCTTGAGTCCAGGGTCCTGGGATCAAGCCCTGCGTCCGCCTCCTTGCTCAGCAGAGAGCCTGCTTCTCCCTCTACCGGCCGCTCCCCTTTTTCATGCGCTCTCTGTGTCAAATAAATCCTAAAAAAAAGAATATTTATTTTGGGGGAGCCTGGCTTGCTCAGTTGGTGGAGCATGCAATTTCTGATCTCGGGGTTTTGAGTTCAAGCCCCATGCTGGGTGCAGAGATTACTCAAAAAGTAAAATCTTAAAAAATATATATATATTTTTTTCAACTATCTCATATATATATATATATATATATATATATATATATATATATATATTTCAACTTTCAGTTAGTAAAATCAGCAATACATAGCTTCTATTAACAAACCTGTATTTGCCCATCTCCAAAACCAAACTTATTTTTTAACTTTTTGTTTTAAATAACTTCAGATATGGGCACCTGGTGGTTCAATCAGTTGGTGTCCAACTCTTGGTTCTAGCTGAAGTCACAATCTCCAGGTCGTGAGCTCGAGCCCCAAGGCAGGCCCGGATTGGAAGTGTAGCGCCTGTCTGAGACCCCTCTCGCCTCTCCCCTGCCCTTCCCCACACTCACTGCCACTCACACACACTCTCTCTCTGTAAAAAATAAAAATTCTTTAAATGTAAAAAATAATTTAAAATACAAGTTGTAAATACAGTTCAGTTTCTATACACTCTTTGCCCAATTTTCTTAATAACGGCTTATATAATACAGTACATTTTCAAAACTGAGAAACTGATACTCCTGTAACTACAGACCTAATTTCATTAGTTTTCTTATGCACTTAAAAATACTGTAATAGAAAACCACTTCTTAACCAGGAAGAAAAAAGGTATTATTGGTAACCAAAGGATCTTGCTTAACAAACTATATGACTAAACATATCTGTGTACATTTCTATTACAAATAGAAGCAATTAGAGTTGATAATCTCCATACCAAGGTCTTTTAAAAGGCTTGTAAACATCTTTAATTATAGGCTTTCTATGGTAATATTTTCTGCATAAAGTATGAAATTCCAATTTTTGAATTTTTAAATAAAATTAAGACACCTATATCAAGAACAAACTGAAATATACACTAATTGCTAACAATACAAATTTTTCTATGTTTTGTCTAAAGATAATTATCTTCATTTCATATAGACATAATACAGTTAACAGAAGGCTTAAGATAAAAAGATATTTAAGTATACTAGCTAAATACTCCTATAAAAACAGAAATCTAAGACCCAGCGGATGTATATGATATGATTAATGTGATATTTTAAGTGTGTGGCAAACCTCTAACTTGAATATCTAGGACTCTCTCTATGACACCAGCATATTTATATATGATAAAACCATAACACTGTGAGGTAATTACTAATAAGTCATCTAAAGTATACTACCAAAATTTTTAAAGAGAAAACATACTGTCTCCGATTACTTACGGTTAATATTTAAAAGTCAGTAAGATTAGCAACAGATCAGTTAACAAAATCATTGCTTGACATAAAATAACTAATACACGCTAAATAATTCTATTTCCAACAATAGGTTGCTATTACTGTAGAGGCCTGTAGTATATATCCTGTGTATAATCTATTTAACATTTGACTTAAAAAAAATATTTACTCGAGAGTATTTTTTTTAATTAAATTAATAGAGAGAGAGAGAGAGAGAGAGAAAGAGCACGCACAAGCAGGGGGAACTACAGGCAGAGAGAGAAGCAGGCTCCCTGCTAGGCAAGGAACCCCACCCAGGGCTCAATCCCAGCGTGACCTGAGCTGAAGGCCACCACTTAATAGACTGAACTACCCAGAAGCCCCAAGAGGGTGTTTTTTAAAGGAAGTTTATATCTCACTTCACTCTCTCATACATACACAAACACACACACACACACACACACAAATAATCATAGGAAACATACTATAAATTGCTTAGCAAGGTTTTAAACTAAGCATTTCAAAGCATTTCAATGCTCCAGGAATGGTTATTTTGAAGGTCACTGAATGACAGCAAAATCAAAAGAAAAAAATAATGAAAACACCCAACCTGGATTATATAGATATATCATACTTTAAATAAACTTTACGTGAAAAATCCATTTAATAAATGTACACAGTATCCCAATTTCATAAAGGATTTCATTTTTAAAAAGATTTCATTATAGGACTTCTTTAAATAATAGTAGAAATTAGTTTTACATACATCCTGAATCACTGACATTTATACCACTAAATGACTTCATTAATGACTTTACACCCATACCGGTAGCCAGATACCAATTTGGTTTCCCTGTTATTCAACAGCAAGCACTACACACAACGAGAGACTGCTCGCACACTGAAGAAACACCACTCGAGAAGTCAAAGACCTCAGAGATCTGGCTCTGCCACTCACTCGCTACGAGTCGCTGGGCAAATCACTTAACCTCTTTAGGTCTTATTACCACTTGTAAAGAGGGGATTATTAATACCTTTCACAGTAAATTATTAATACTATTTCACAGTAAATTAAGACAACCAAGTAAAATAACAAGTATTTTTTTTTTTAAGTGGTAAAAACTTTCAACATTTTTCTGTTTAACTTAACAATACTAAATGCTATTTGAGTGCAAGTTACTAATGGTAATATAACCAGGATCTATTTTAAATCTCATTTCTGACACACGTGGTGAATATAGTACTTTGTACACAGTCAAAGTGTACAAGGGTAATTTTCTGATCCTTGGGATCAGAAACCTTTGTCTCTAATTCATCCCAGCATTGTCAGGGTTTCCAATCCGCAAACCAGGGGGAAGAGCGCTCACCTTTCTCCACCAACAGAACTACTGTATATAAAGCTGTTCTGTAAAACAAGCATATTACCCTAAGGTATTAAATGTGGCACTAAGTATCTTTCACTTAACTTCCAAAAAGTGTATCTATCTGGGGGGTGGAGGGGAGGGGGCTCTGTTTTGATTCCTTCGAAAAAGTGCTATTGAGAAGATTCAAGAACACATTTAGCGTGTGTCCAAGGCCAATTCTAGATTACAAAACACCCAGTGCACCAGTATTTGAGAAGTAGGAAAGAATCATCACAACATACCAGTTTCACGGATATTACGAAACTTTTCAAGCATAAAAAAAAAACTTTTCAAGGCATAAAATTATTTTTAGTAATGAGTTCTCAGCAGGAACAGCTAGCTACATCCTGGTACAGCTTCAAGTTCTGCTTCTTCATTCTCCCACTTGACCAGAGACCTCATCTACGAACACCAGCGTAGCTCTTCCCAAAAAAAACCACCACTGTTCAGTCTCTTAATATTTCCACTGAGATTCATCCACATAAGAAGTTGGATGCGCGCTGTAAGGGAACTTGGGTGTATGTAATCCAGGGAAGCTCCTGTTTCACTAACTTGAACGTTCGAGAGAATAAAAACAGCTGAGCCTAGATTCAAGGAACCAAATCAAGTATCAACATATCAAACCCATCTTTACTGTATGTTAAACTTTCATGTACAAACCTACATTTTTCTCCTTGTGTGTCAAAACCACCACGTCAAGTCTGCTCTTCAAGTTCTTGTTACAGGGAGCCTGGAATCACACTGCTTAACGCCCCTATGATAGTCCCGTGTCTGTTCTGTTACTTATGAATACAAGAACATCTGATCTGTCATTAGTGATGAAATGGCTTTTATCCGTCACAAAATACTGTGACAGCCTTTTGAAACTACTAAAATGTTTATAACTTTAGGTTACCCTAGACTTCAACCTCTTTCAGTCCGAAGGCTTACAAACCTATGAAACATGCAAAGAGGACTTCAGAGTGTTCACTTTAGGACCTGACTTAGGACACGTGCCTAACTGACTCACTGCTATGGGCAGTTGCCTTTATTCTAAGAATAGTTACTGCCACTCTCAAATTTTCATCAGTCCACTCACCGTGGCTTTTCCCTTTGGGTCACTTTTCATAGCTGCCAGTTAAAATGATCCCTTCCATGAGTACACGGAAAAAAAAAAAAAAAAAATCACAGAATGTCCAGGGCAATCTTTATAAAACATTTTTAACATTTTTACAGCATTTATAATATTTTTTTGATGATGGTGACAACACAAGCTATATCCTCTTTACCATGGAAGCTTTCTGTGTGATCCATTGTAAGTGTCTCCATAGTTATTTATAGTTATTTTAGTTCTTAGTTGTTGAACAAAGTGAAGATTCAGCTCTTGTCATTTAACAAAATCTTACAAAAATCTAATTCCTAAGTCGAAGCTTCGACTTAGCAAACAGCAATTTCATTATCAATTATCAATCATCTTTATTATCAAGTTTAACAATGTCCAACATGTAAGAAAACTACGAATTCTTCTGTAAACATAGTCTTCTTAGGGCACATTCCCTTTCTTACAGAGCTCCATTCAGATACAGACATGAGACAGATTCCATGATAAGCACATGGAAAAGAAATTAAGTATTAATGCCAGATAAAACAAAGTTCTACAGGAAAGAAAAAGTAAGTTTATTATAATAGCTATATAACATTTATAGTCATAAAAATATAACACTACTGTCCTAAACCAAAATTACAGGGTAACTGTACTGAAAAAAGCAGGGGTACAGATAACGGAAGAAGGTCCTGAAAGAAGAGTCATAAATCTTCATCTGTCATTGAACAGATAATGACTTAAACTGAAAATCAGCAAGCATTAATGAACACACGGGAGACACGGCAGTGAATAACGAATAATCGACTAATGAAACAAAAGGAGCTCCCGGTCTCTCTACGCAGAACATGAAAGAAGACCGCAAGGACTGATTTTTTTTTCCTTTTCCCTAAAAACTTCACCGAACTCTTTATTTTCATGTACAACAATGACTAAAAAAAACACACACACAAAAAACTAAAAATAGGCTTAAACAAATCATGCTCCAATTACTCAGTAGGGGAAAAGGAAAAAAAAATAAGTGCCAGTGATTATAAATCTTAAGCTTTTGTTAAAATCACATTTTGTCACACGTGAAAGAAAATGAATTACTTACAGTTTCAAGATTTTCACAAGCATTAGTAGAGTTTTAATCACAATATGCAATCACTTTAATTTCAATTTGTGCTATTATTTTTGGTTACTTGCTTGGAAAATTTCAAGATGCAGGGAAGACTGCAAAACACGTTAGCACTTTTCAGGTCTTGTTACATACTTCCAAATTGGTTTCTAGGGAAATTAAGCTTGGTTATACTGCCACCAGCAGTATGATCATAGCATTCTCGCTAGTACTTTGTACTATTTATTTTGAAGTAGAAGCTTTTGCCCTTTCTTTACTTCATCATTATTCCTGGTGTCTCAATATTCTTACTAACATAGATGAGCTTTTGCATAACATGACTTGGTCATATTTTCTGCAGAAAACATCTTCAGTTCTGTGCTTTCTTTTTCTTTTGGTTACAGAAGTATCTTCCCTTTCATGTATGTAGTACAGGTTTTCATATGCATGCAATGAAACCTATGAATTTTTTTTTGCAATTTTTTAAAAGATATTTATTTGACAGAGGGAGACAGAGCGAGTTGAGGGAACACAAGCAAGGGGAGTGTGAGAGGAGGAAGCAGCTTCCCGAAGAGCAGGGAGCCTGATGGGAGGCAGGCTCAATCCCCAGGACTCTGGGATCATGACCTGAGCCAAAAGCAGACGCTTAATAGCTGAACCACCCAGGTTCTCCTTTTGCAATTTCTTCTATGGTTTCTAAATTTAAGAAGTTTTTTCCTCCTGACATTATTTTCTTCCAAAAATAACAAAGAACAGGGGCACCTGGGTGGCTCAGTGGGTTAAAATAACAAAAAACCTTATTAAAATTAACATGACCCCTAAATTCACTTATTTTTAAACAAATAATACATCCTTATCCGTTTAACTAAAAAAGTTTATATTTTATCTTCAATAAATTTTTAGGTACTTGTAATTTAGGCAAAAATCTTCATAGGAAAAGCTGCAAACTGTAAATTATGTATTACCTAATATTTACAGTGAATTTAAAGAGTACTTTTTCCCTAAAATCTCTTTCAGTGATTTTAATATATGTGATTTCCTTATTTTTTTAATCAGTACAATATTTTCTTGAAAATGAACTTCCTATTTACACTGGCTTTGTACATCAAATTTATTCACCCTACTTGAAAAAACTAGAGTATTCCAATTTAAAACAAAATCTTAAAAAGTTTTGTTTTTAATGTGTTCCAAACATTAACAAATTATGAAGTCAGTTAAGTTCTACACTAAAAAAGTTCCACTGGAATGGAAAGCATGATCTCATTGCTTTATAATATATATTATATAGAATATATATAATACCTAACTTTTCTATATTTTATTGCAGAATGCAATTTTATAACTGTATAAATTTATACAATTATTAATTATATAATTTACATACAATTGCATGTAAATTATACAATGTATAATTATACATTATACATATATATACTTGTGCATTATAAACTGTACAACTATAAATTTGTATAATTTATAATTATAATAAACATTACAGTTATGTTTTTCTAATATATTGTTTTACTGATGTTTTCTTACGTGATAACTAATCATATTATTCTATGTGTCTTAATAAGGCATATAAAATCAGTTCCACAGCCTCCTTCATCTAGAGGTTATGTTCCCCTATAACAAAACACAAAGTATATTTCTTCTCATATAATCAACATAGAGTAATAATTCATCTTCAGCAGAGTACTGAGAAGTATTAGACCAAAACATTTGTTCACGGGCCTGTAAACATGCAATCTTCAGTTACTTTATGAGAGGCGTGAGGAGAGAAGAAAAAGGAAGGGACCAGGAACAGGGAGAAGGCATAGAAGTAAGTATGAAGTATTTTCTGCTCTGAAGGAGGTACAAGGGAGACACTATCACCTTCTCAATGAACTGGGAGAGACGCTACGAAAGTAGAACAATTGACAGAATTAGGTGGAAACCGAAGGTCGAAGGCCAAGGGCTTCATATTCCATCTCCAAGCATAAAAAAGATACCATCCCTCCTATGGAGGGAAAAAGGAAAGGGGTAGAAACAAAAAGCATCCATACTATTTAGGTTAAAAACAAAAACAAAAACAAAAACTCCTGAGAACTCATACTATTACCCACAAATTTTCTATTTGAGTATTTTTCTACTGGTTTTTAACTCCTATAGATTCTAGGAAATGTTAACTATTTTAAATAACAGCCAACACATGAAATAACCATAAAACATTAAGAACTGGATCCAGGGACCGGCAGACTTAAAAAGCCACTTATTATTCTAGGTTTTGCGGGCACTGCAGACTCTAAGTCAACTATACAGTTCTGCCATATGTCACAAAAGCAGCCATATATGATATGTAAGTGGATGAGGAAGCTGTTTTCCAATATTTAATTTACAAAAAGCAGGCTGATTTGGTGGATGGGCCATACATAGCTTGCTGACCCTTAGTACTCTACACATTTTTTTTATAAAATTCTTTTATAAAAAAATATTTTTTTATAAATTCAGCAGACAACTTTAAGGGAAACCACTATTTTCAAACTCAAAACTCACAAAATACATAAAGTAAGTTCAGAAAAAAGCTTACAGATATGAGGGCATGGAAATGGTTTCTCTTTTTTTAAGGCATTAAAATAACAGAGCAGGAATGCACACCTTAGTCATTTGGTTACTACGACTGAAGAACATTTAGATTTCCTAATTAGATGAAAGTAAGTCGAAAAACTGAAGTGATCAATGACTGACAAGTCTCTAGATAATCATTACAGGATTAAAAATAACTTTCATACTTCATAGTAATTCTTATTTCTGACCCTATGACATAATCTTACTATATTAGTAAGAAAAAGATACTTACTACAACATTCTGATTCACTTTTCTAATCCCCAAAAACCTCTTTTCTGAATGGAATGGATGGTCCCCAAAAGTAGGGTACATATGAAGTGTAAACATGGCTGTTAGAAATGTTACTTCAAGAGCAAATGTTACCTCATGTCTCCCTCAATTTCAGCAGTAAAGTATCTACCATATAATGAGTAATTATAAAATGTAATTACAAAATTAGGTAATTATAAAATCATCTACCACTCTTACTTAAAACAACTTAAATACTACTTGAAAAAGGTTTTAGATTTTATCCTTATACTTTCAACCTGTAACCACTGCCACCAACCACTGCCCCATTCTTATAATATCTTTTAATATGAAGCATTAAAAATCTATTAAATATCCAATCCCTGTATCTAGCAATCAAAATCCTTACATTCTGATAACAGAAAAATAAAATTTGACACTATTATATGTCATGTCATAGATCAATTACTGTGTTGTTTTAACATATCTGAACACTGTGTAGTCTCTTAAAACAGTTGGAAATAACTTCAATAATGCTGTTATTTAAACTTCACAATTTCAGTAGTAAAATCACCTTCATACCTACTAGAAACATTTTTTAATATTCTGATTGTAGCTTATTTTATTGAAAATACACTTGCTTATTTTGGAAAAAAAACTTAACAGTCATTGTATGACCAACTCACAGAATTAGAAACAGAAATTAACAAAAAAGAAAAAAGTAGTTCAGCATATTGGTAACTGGTCTAATTTGAAACCTTATTTATATGACTACAGGAAATCTTGTGGTTATTGCAGTCCTTGAAGACTCTGTATTCTTCAGACATCCTTCGACGTCACAGATCGAAATAAATTTGAATTTTAAAAAATCATGTAATTTTAACATTCTCAAATTTTATTTTCAGTATAGTCGAGGCGATACAAAGCTAAATGCGACTAAGACAGAAAGCAAATCTCTGCATCGCTATAATACCATAAGCTTAGACTAAGTGACTAAAATTGCTGTTATTCATATACAAAATTAACCTCAAAAACACACCTTTCACACACACCTTTCCTGTTTTGGAAAATCCCACATGTACTCTTGCAAGGAAACCTGGCATTTTACTATCCTACCTCCACCCAAAACTCACTCCATACCTGAAAAACTAGGGGCTAAAAGCAATCAAAATCAACCAATTCAAAATGACTACGTCCATCGTATTAGTGACACTAACCCCAAAGCAGTCTAGATATCCTCTAGCACTAAGGAATGGAATTCTAATTTAAATAGATCTTGTTTTAGGAAAAGAGGAAGGTGAAGGAGAAGCTATCACTAGGGGGCAGCATCGAGCTGTTGGGACAGCCGGGGCATTCTAACATGTAAACTTTAAATCATGGTGAGTGTATTTTTAATGAAAATTGCATTATAATGAAACACAAGTTTATAGGGTTATAAAAATGTTGTAAAGGAAAAAAAAATAGCTTTGTTTTGATTGGCTACACTTCTTTCCCTTTTCTACTATGTAATTTTTCTTGCATCCTGAGTATCAGTGCATTAGTAATGTTTAAGATTGACTGATTTAGAGGGAACACGAGGGGAGGGGAAACGGAGAATGTCAAGCAGAATCTGTGTTAAGCTTAGGGCCCTATGTGGGGCTCTCTCTCATCACCCAAGATCTGAGACAAAACCAGAGTCAGACACAACAGACAAGCCACTCAGGCACCCCAATAATGTCCTTTTGATAAAAGCAAAACCCAGGACATGTCCATTGAAGTAAGCACTTTAGAGACAAGGACTGTTTTTTTTTTTTTTTAAGATTTATTTATTTATTTGACAGAGAGACAGCGAGAGAGGGAGCACAAGCAGGGGGAGTGGGAGAGGGAGAAGCAGGCTCCCCACGAACAGGGAGCCCAATCCCAGGACCCTGGGATCATGACCTGAGCTGAAAGGCAGAGGCTTTAACCCACTGAGCCACCCAGGCACCCCCAAGAACTGGTATTTTTATCCCAAGTATTCCCTTGGGTTAATGCTAAATTTTTCGGTTACAGTCAATTAACATTTTAAACTTGATCTAAAAGGTTCACAAGCAAGCTTTGCCCATTCATAGAATAACACCATGAGCACTGTGTGACCGGAAGTTGTGGAGTATGTCACACCTCAAGGGTTTAGGACAGGGAAAACCTGATGTACTAGGGAATTTTAAGTTAGAAAATACGCAAAGCAGAAGAGAATTCTATAATTATATTTAAGTAACAGAACAATAACAAAAGGATAACGATCTCTGGCAAAGGCCCAGTAGAAACCATTTAACCTCAATCAAGTTATCAGAGCTCAAGACAGAAGGTTGTCTTCCAACCACTGAGGAAAAATTGAAACACCTCTATGTCAAAAAGAAGGTAAAACTAAGTTTTTCTGCAGCCCTTTGTTTCATTATGTCATTTATAAAGATCACAGTAAACCCATGGCATAGGTTTTTTAGCACAAGTTCACAGATAAAAGATTAAGATAAACCTGCTCACCGAACTAGTTAATAAAACGGTGTGCTAAGTCTCACTCGAAAGTCCTAAATTCTTTCCAGTACTGGGCAATAACTTGAGGATAGAGAGGTTGGAGATTACTGAGTAACAAAGTAAATTCTCTTTAATTATGAAGTAAATCTAAATTCCCTTGCTGTAATACCTGTATCCTACGTTCTCCATAAAGTAGTAAAAAACTAAAATGAAAACCCACCCCTAGAGTAGTACTTGCATACCATACTCGAGGCCTCCTAAAAGTACTTCAAACGTCGCCTGCTTAAAAAAAGGGGGGTCTGTTGGCCTTTAAGTTGCAGAATATTAACTGGCAACGGGAAAACACAGCTTATCCCACAAGGTAGTATGGTATCAACTGGTAACGAGGGTCTTCCCTGACCACTTCTTTTAAAGCAGCATCATTAGTCATTCTTCCACAGGGATTCTTCACCACGAGTCTGTGTATAAAATTTAGACTGGGGAATTTAGATTAAAAAAATACATTCTCATCTTCATCTCTGGGAATTATTTTTTCAGTTATGAATGTAGACCACACCACAGGAATATGAAGTACCAGCTACTTTCATCAGAAGAAATCCTACAAATCACATCCTTTGAAGATCATTCGGTCCTCATTAGTTTGAAATTCGGCACTGGACCTGAAACTACTCTTGATATTTAATGCTCTAATAAAGCATGGATTCCTTCATCTTATTTAGTATTCGGATTATTTCAGTGTAATTGGTTAGTTGCAATCCTACATATACTCCACATTTAAAAATCAGTATCACCCAGGTTTCAAACAAACAAACCAAAAAAAAAGAATCCCTCCAGCACATGATTTTCTTCGTTACCACTGGTCACGGATACCCCACCCCACCCCACCCCCCGACAATTCGGCGAGTTCAGGGTCCGGGCTGTCTGGTTGAACAAGTGATTGGACTCATACAGGCACTCAAATGTGCAGAACAGGAAGTCCTTAAAAAAAAGTGTACAGAAGTCTTGACTTCAGGTTTTCCGCCGATTACAATGAACTATTCTCGATTTCCATCCTTTCCAGAGCAGAACTTGTTCCTAATTACGTAACGGGTCACATGCCCGCTCTCCCCGTCGGGAACGACTTTCAGGAGAAATCGGGAGCACCGAGCAGTGCACCCATGGAAAAAAAGCAAAAGCAAAACCAGGATAACCTACTGTGGAATAAACCATGCGCTTTCATGTTCCGCTCCCTACGCGAACGGGGACCCCCGCGAGCGACCCTCGCCGGACGCCGCTCCCGCTCCCCGCCCGCCCCCAGGACGGCCCGACCGGCGGCTCCCACGTGCACCGCCTCACACGAGCCTCGGGAGATGCTCTCGGCGCCCGCGCGCTCACAGCCCCCTGTCGCGGGGGCACTCGAGGACCCCGCGGGGGAGGCGAGCTGGGCCGACCCGGGGGCGCGGAGGGCCGCGGCGGCTCCCCCGCTCCCTCCCCAGCCGGGACCCCCGCGGCCCCCGGGAACAAAGGCCGGGCCGCCGCGCCCCCGTCCGGGCCCACCCGGCCTCCCGCACCCCCTCGGCCCGCAGCCCCACCCTCCGCCCTCCGCGGGGGGACCCCAGCCCGCCCAAGCGGGGGCTCCCCCGCGTCCCGCCTCGGCTCTCCGGGCGGCGGAGCGTCCACGAGGCCTCCGGGCCGCCCGCGACGGGAGCACCGGCGCCCCCGTCCGTTAGCCTCCCGCTGCCGACCAGCGGCTCCGAGGCGCCATCCCGGGGGCCCCTCGCCCGACCCCGCCAGAGACCGGCGTGAAGCACCGGCGGGCGAAGTCGGGGCGCTCGTCGCCGCCGCCGCCGCCAAGCCCCGCCGAGGCCTGGCCGCGGATGCCCCCACCCTCCGGCCGCAGGGTCCCCGCCTCCTCCGCCGACGCCACCCCGGCCCCCAGGCCGCCCGCGCGCAGCCCCCCAACCGCCGCCGCCCGCCCAGCGGTCACTCCCCCGCGGCCCGCGCGGGTCCGCAGCCTCGACAGGAGGCCGGGCGGAGCGCGGGGCCCCGCACGCGGAAGGCCGGCCGCCCCGCCGCCCAGCCGCGGCGGCCCAGGGCGCACACGAGCGGCCGCGGCGCCCCACGCGCAGCCCACCGCGCGCTCCGCTCCGGCTCGCCGCCGCCGCCGCCGCGGACTGCAGCGCCCGGATCCCCGAGGGACCCGGCCCGGACTCCCCGGTTCTCGCCTCCCGGTCTACCCCCCCGCCGTCCCGGGACTCGCAGGCTCCGCGGCGCACGGGGCCGGTTCTGGGGGAGGGAATGTAAACAAATCGGGGTTTTATAGTTACCTCACACTCGAGTGCCGTGTGCATCTCCTCTCCGCTCGGTACCAAACCCCGGCTGCACCAAATCGTGTATTCACCAAAGCCGGCTGCGCTAAGTGCGTCGCGGAGGCCCGCGCGTCAGGCACCGCGCTACGCTGCCGGCGTAGAAGGCCCACTCAGGTCCCTGCGCAGCCGCACCCCGTCCGCCTATGGGTGCTACGCTCTGGGCGTACACGCACCACCCAGCCATTCACTCCGGGTAACGCAACTTGCGGAGGGGAAGTGCGCCGCTCTCGGCTTGCACACGGACGGACCGAGCCGGGGAAATTCGAGTCTACGTAAACTGCGGAACTCCGTGGCTCCGCGGTAGTTTTGTTCCAAGAAAGGACGCTGCGGGGGAGTTGGGCGGCTTCTGACGCATGCGTGGAGCGCCCTTCGCCGCTCGCCCCGGCTCGGGGTTTTGCATGTCGGTTGCGGCAGCCCGGGGAGGCGGAGGCGGGACGGGGGCCGGGGCGCGAACGCTGCAGAAACCGAGATGCTTATCTGTGCAGACGTTGACCATCTACACAACTTCGCCCCATCCCTTTATTAAAATATCGTCTCGGTCTCTTCGGGCAAAAAGGAACTCGCATTTAGGGCTCAGTCCAAGGTCTCCGGCAGAGCTCTCTGCCCACCCCACAGTTCATCCCCAAGCGCGCTCCCGTGGGCCTCCCCGGTCCGAAAGGAAAAGTTGAGTTCCGAGAGCGGTCGCTCGTTTATGATCAGTCCTGAGACGCTGGCGACTTGCCAAGGGCCTCCACCGCCTCCGACTACCCAATTCACCGATGATTTCCTAACACCCAACGGCAAAAACTCGTGGTCCAGCCCAGCGAGTGCGTGGGCTCCTGCCTACCTCGTGCTCATTCCTGCTCCCATTCCTTTGCTCACACCATCCCTGCCGTCTGAATGGTCTCCTCCCCCTTTCTTAAGCAATTCATAACCCGTACTTTCTTAAAAGGTGGCTCCGGACACCCTCCCTTTGCCGCAATACTCTGCTTCCCGCAGTTCTTTATCTTCCCGGCGAGGCTTCTCCGTGTTCGGCCTGGCGTGCCTGTTTGTACATCCAGCCGGAATCCAACACCGTGAGTTCTGGGGGTGCCTTACTGATGTCTAGCAGAGCGCACTACACCATGATCAATAGTAATAGCAAGCCTTCCTGTGTGACAGCTACTCCCTAAGTGCTTTACATACATACTAATAACACGGCGAAACAGATATTATTGTCCCACCCCAGGAAACTGAGGCACAGGAAGTTAAGTAATTTGCTTACGATCCCAAAACCAACACAAAGGAGAACTGAAATCCAAACCCGGTTAGTGTGGCTACATACCCTTGCTGTTCAGCGTATCTTCTTTGGGAATCAAGATTCCTTGTTTTGTAGTGCTACAAAGAACATCTGTGGGGTGCTTAGTAAATGTGGTCTGTCAAGGTACTAAGCTTCCCATACCCCTTCCTTCTTGTCTGGGAAAGTCATTCCATTGACCTACTGCGAGTTTCCACATCTGTCATTAGGCAGACAGAACTCCTAACGTGCAGGGGAGAGATCAACTCTGGTCCTCACTTGAGGCCCCACCATAATCACTAACTGTGGGAGACCATGACCATGGTCCTCAGATTTATGGACCTATTAAGGGAATTGGTCTAAATTTATTCTAAAGTGCTTGGATCTCATAAAAGCAAAACTAAAGTCCTTAGATTTCATAAAATTAATATGGTGCATCTAGGTACAAAGCATTAAAAGCGTCCAAATGACCCCTATATATTAAAGCTCATAATTATCTTACTGACCACATTATCATCAATCAGTGCCTTTACCATATATGTAGTATCCTTCTGCTAAATACCAGTAAGATACAGTACTTGCATCCCTGTATCTTAGGGTACCCACAATGCTTTTTCATTTTATAAGGGCTATTTAATGGTCAGCTGGTTCACGCAAGTGCAGCTGAACTGATTCATCACATATTCAAATCCTTCCAGACAAGCTGGTCAACAGCTGCAGTTTTAAGTCAATTCCTCAAGCCCCTACCCCTGCACCAGCCCTTTCTCTCAGGATTCTCCAGACCTCCCACATTTCAGGAACCACTGGGTTAACTCCTGGCTAAGGGGGGAGGGGGCGGGCAGGGAACCTACAGGACCCGCTTGTTATCAAAGACTTTCATTCTAATTGGTTGGTGCCCTTGCTTTACCAACTGTTACATACTTTAAATATCATCCTTGCATAAGACCGTAGGGTAGACCCACCTGAAAACAGACCGTGTCTCCTCCCCCTTCTTTACATTTACCCAAACATTCATCCATGACCAAGGAGATGCACTCTGATTAGGGCAAGATGAAGAGTAGTAAATGAGCTGCAAACTAGTATATTACTTTTCCTACTGGGAAAAGGAATCTCAGCAAATGACTTGAAGGCTTACTCAAAACCACCTGCTGAGTTAAACAATGGAGTGCTGCAAAAGTATCACTGTAATGTACGGTTTATTTTTGCCTATTTCCTATATAAGGACTGTATCAGTAAGGAACTTCTAATATATTAGAAACATAGAACTTTTAAAAAACATTTTACTTAAGAAAGAGAACGAGAGAGAGAGAGAGCACGTATGTGTGAAAGAGAAAGGTAGCGGGGAGAGAGAATCCCAAGCAGGCTCCTTACACAGCCGTGAGCCTGCTCCTGAACCTGAGACCATGACCTGAGCCAAAATCAAGAGTGGAAGAACACTAAAGCAACTAAGCCACCCAGGCATGCAGCATCATAGAACTTTCTAGAAGGGTTACTCTTTTTTTTTTTTTCCTATCCACCCCATTTGATTCATAAAGAGGCTCACCTGAACTATGAAACTCACCAGAACTATGAAAACAGTATAGATGATATGCAAAAGCTTGAGGGGAAAGAGAGACTACTAAATTATTTGTACATGGTTTACTTTTCATTTGTTTTACTGATTCACACTGGTTCAGTTTTATTTCACATATCTAAAATATTAAGCATGACCAATCTACCTTTTTGAGTCATGATATAATAAAGCCAATGGCCTAAGGCACCTGGGTGGCTCAGTCTGTTAAGCATCTGCCTTTGGCTCAGGACATGACCCCAGGGTCCTGGGATAGAGTCCCCCATTCAAGCTCCTTGCTCAATGAGGAGGCTGCTTCTTCCTCTCCCTCTGCTGCTCCCCCTGCTTGTGCTCGCGCTCTCTCTCTCTCTATCAAATAAATTTTGCTCTTCAGAGGATTAGAAAAGAACCAGCTGCAATAAATACAGAAAATAAGAACCACACTTCCTACCTCAATCCTTACTTGTGACTAAAGGAAGTCTATGTCATAATCTTGGTTTCCCTCTAGTAGAGGAGAAAATTGTCACCATCCACAACAAAGTTAAGAACTTTTAATTAAATTTCTAAAGAACATTACTGATTTAAAGACATTAGACCTTTCAAACAACTGTTCTTTCCATGAATTAAAATGAGTAATAACTAAAGATTTTAAAAACTCCTATAATTCATATTCAGTTTAAACTCTGATTTTTAGGGGCTCCTGGGTGGTTCAGTTGATTTAGCATCTGCCTTCAGTTCAGGTCATGATCCTGGGGGGCATGGGATGGAGCCCCAATTCCGGCTCCCTGCTCACTGGGGAGCCTGCATCTCCCGCTACCTTTGCCCCCCCCCCGCTCCCTCTGCCCCCACTCTGTTGTGCTTCCTCACTCACTCTCTTTCTCTCAAATAAGATCTTTTTTTTTTTTTAAAGATTTTATTTATTTATTTGACAGAGAGAGAGAAAGATCACAAGTAGGCAGAGAGGAAGGGAAGCAGGCTCCCTGCTGAGCAGAGAGCACCATGTGGGGCTCGATCCCAGGACCCTGAGATCATGACCTGAGCCGAAGGCAGCGGCTTAACCCACTGAGCCACCCAGGCATCCCTCAAATAAGATCTTTAAAAAAATAAAAATAAATAAACTGATTTTTACTTGGCCAAAAAGTTTGGTTCAGACAAAGTCATGCCTAGAGGGAAGAGAACAAGGAAGACTAGATTATACGGATAGACAGCCCTGAGTTCGGAGGGCTGGGTACAAAGTATCAGGAAAAGGGGTTAATGAATTGAAAAAAGAATATATAGGGGCACCTGGGTGGCTCAGTGGGTTAAAGCCTCTGCCTTCAGCTCAGGTCATGATCTCAGGGTCTTGGGATCAAGCCCCGCATCAGGCTCTCTGCTCAGCGGGGAGCCTGCTTCCCTCCTCTCTCTCTGCCTGCCTCTCTGCCTACTTGTGCTCTCTGTCTGTCAAATAAATAAATAAATAAATAACTTTATATATATATATATATATATATATATACCTAGGCCTCAAAATTAACAACTGTCTACTCACTTTTGGAGACTATGTGTTTCAGCCTGGACACGGAGGACAACCACTCCAGGTCGGAAGCCAGAGAAATACAAAAGGCACGCCCCATTTCTAATTCTTGAAGCCGTGCAGCACTGTGTGACGTCTACCATGTCAAGCCCACGGTCAGGACGGGAAATGGGTCTGTGGGGCAGTCATTTGCTGATCCCTTGAGAAAGTACAGCTCTGCCATCTCCTCTAAATACCCGCCATTCCTAAAATTAAGACAGACTGAGAGTTTGCACGGAAGCTCTCATTAGAGCCGTGCAGCTGCGCTGTCGCCCTTTCTAATGAGGACTCATTGACGGGTAAGACCATCCTCCGCCACAGAGCCCACCACTTTGGGGAGGGTCCAAAGGCAGGGAGAGCGCGACCCATCCCGCCCTGGTGAGAGACTAATTTGACTGATGTGCCTGTCCGGGGAGACCGTTCTGAGTCGGTAGGCGTACGCAATAAAATGAGCTTCAGGTTATCTGCACAAACGAAAACAGACTGGAGAAATGCAACAATTAGAGAAATGCAACAAATAGAACAGCTCAAACGACTCCCCACCTCCAGTAGGAAAGTTCACTTTATGTCATCTGCCTAGATGATGCTAACACTGCACTAGGCAGATCCCGCAGTCTGGGTTCGTCCCAGCACAAACCCAAGAACTTCTAACATCAGACAGGAAGGAGGACAACAACGAGAGGCTTCAAGTTCCTGATTTACTACGTCAAGTCCTTTCGAAAATGGGAATGAGCCGAGCCTAGAAGCCACGATATCCCCCAGAAGGAGTGAAAAGAAGCGGCTCACAGCCGGAGCCACGGTGACTGGCGGATCACCGCTGGCCCGCGTGATGGTACCAGGAAGACGTCTTGCCCCAGACCTAGTCGATGGTGCTCACCAATCCCTGCCATTCCACATTTAGAACTTTATTCCTGGGACTTGAAACCAAAGGGACTTTGACCCGAAGGGATGTTACTACTATTTTATTACCTATTTATACTGCTGCAAAAATATTTTTCATACCTTTTCTGAAGAAGATGGAGTTTTAAGAAGGGAGGAAATATGACTGCCTCGCTTCCTCAGGGTAGCATGGTGCACAGGGACAAAAGGAAAACCAAACAAACTGCCAACTTCTCAATCTTGCTTCTAGCCAGCCTTGTTCACTCACAGAATCCGAAGACGAAGAAAACCAGTAGGTCCAATAAGCAGTCGCTTCACCCAAACGTGGGGGCCTAGTTGCCAACAGGCAGCAATTTGGGGGTATTTTAGAACTCCAAAAGCACAGGGAAAGAAAGAAAAAAACAAAACTAAACAAAACAAAAAACCAACAACTTTCCAAACCTTAACTCTCAGTCCAAAGGAACTAAAAAGGCCACACAAAGAATCCACATGGACACTGCAAATTTGAAGAGGATTTGTGGATGAATTAGCAGGAAGTTACCATGTAAATATTTTTTTAGAAGATTTTATTTATCTGAATGACAGTGTGCGCACATACAGGAGCAGGGAAGGGGCAAAGGGAAAAGGTGGTGGAGGGGGAGAGAAGCAGACTCCCTGCTGAACCCAGGGGGCCAACCCTCTCCAGCCCATGACCTTGAGATCATGACCTAAAGCCAAAGTCAGATGTTTAACTGACTGAGCCCCCCAGGTGCCCCTCCATGTAAGTATTTTTTAAAGCGGTTCAATTGCTTTACTGGTTAAAATTAATAAACTCATTTTTAAAATTCATTTAAAATGTCATCACATAAGAGCATATTTCAGATCCTGCCTGGAGATTCCAAGATAATTAATGAGACCCATTTTACAACTGACATTTATGAAAACAAATACATCTTTTAAAAATCAAGATACACTAGGTTTTGCTTAACTAACATTGCTTACCTTTATTTATTAAAAATTTGACAGCAAGAATGCAGCAAAATTCTAAACATCAGGGAAGGCAATAAATGAATTGTCAAAACAAGAGTAGCTTTTAGGGATTTCCACATTTTTCTTGCACTGTTGCTAAGTAAAGCCCAAATTATATTTTATTTTTACTAGAATAAGCCATTTTTGCATTCTTCATAGAATCCCATAAACCACCTCTTTGTACCATTTCACATCTTTAGAGAGGTCTAGATGCTCCCCCCAATGTTTTCTGAGGAATAATTCTGGCCGTGGTCAATAACTAAGAACCTACTATGCTTAGCTTGCTTCCTCGCAGAGGAGCTCACCTGCAGTCGGTACTTTCATCAACTCAGGTTTCATTCCAATTACAGTGACAGTTCCTTTCCCTAGGCAATTAGGGTTCACAGTCTTTCTTCCCACCCTAAATACAGGAAGATGTCCAGTCTGAAATGCGTCGATCAGTTTAAGTGAGTTAAATATGGTATTTTACCCCCGTATAGCCCTGCGAGGTAAGTATCATTATGCCCATTTCACAGATGAAGAAAACTGAGGTGGTCACATAGCACGTGGCAGACCCAGGACCCCAGTGCAAACAGTCTGGCTCTGGAGGCTGTGCTCGCGCAACCCCCGCATTACTTTCCCTCTCCTATCAAGGCTCTCCCAGTTGTTGTGAGGAGACCTGTATTAGTTTCTCTGCAAAGGTTGGTAGTTTAAAAAAAAATCTGTAGAACCATAAACTGGTGGCTTTTTGGTCTGTAAACATTGCAGGTCAATGGAAATTTTAAATGGAACAAAGAATAGCATAGAAACATTTCAAGGTACTTATAATGTGAACATTCGTTCTTTCTTGCTTTCTCTTTCAGCTTGACTAGCTTGAATCAATTCCAAGGGAGATGTTTATTCCACAGTCTCTTAAATTAGAAAGTTAATTAGCCAATCCGGCTATACATTTAGTTGAAAGCTTTCCCCTCTTTATGGCTATTTGATATAGTTGTTCAAGTATTTATTTATACCAGTAAAGTTGTATTAAAAATTAAGTAGAATCAAGTGCATGTTAACAAATTGGATCAGTCACGTAAAAGTGAGCTATTAACGTGCTCATCGCTAAAGTCTCGGTCAGGTACAGGCAAATATATCCCAGCAAATTTACAGTGAAATCCACTTAGGGGATTAACTGTTCACTCCATTCCAGTCCTTAGACATGGCTCTATCCTCTGCAAGTCTCCTTGGAAAAACAGACCAGTGTTAATTAAGGGTTGGAAATATCTTCAAGCAAAAGTTGGTGTCCCTTTTATGCTGGCAAGCTGCTCTTGTTAACTAGCTAGGAAATGAGGGTGAGTAAAATAGGATTCTTGCCTTTCGGTAGCTTACAATCCGGTCAAGGAGATCATAAAAGAAGGCAACTTCAGAACAGTATGGAAAGTGCTATACTGGAGCGAGGCAGGTTGCTGTGGCAACCAAAGCAAAAAGGCCTTCAAAGAGGAAGTGGCATCCAAGGTCTGACTGAGGGATGAGTAGGACAGAGCCTAGTAAAGGGCAGAGGGCAGAGCAACGCAAGGAGAGGGGCAAAATGAGTAAAAGGTTGGTTCTCAATTGGGGAACTGAAACCCGGGGTGCTGATGTGTGTTTTTGACATACGGGAATAGAGGAGTGAGTAAACTGGGTTTTTGTGTACCCTGCAGAAGAGTGTGAACGCTACCCTGACGGCAGTAAGAGCTCCTGAAGGACTTCAAGCATCATGATCACAGTCGAGGGGGAAGTAGGTAAAACCATTAGTTGGGTAGGCAGAGTAATGCCTCCCACCACCCAGGGCAAATGATGTCCACATTCTCATCTCTCAAACCTATGAACATTAGTATACATGGCAAAGGAAAAGTCAAGATTGGGGACAGAGCTAGGTGGCTGGTTAGCAAACCTTCAGATGGGGAGATGATCCCAAATTAGCCGGGCAGGCTCCATGTGATCGCAAAGGCAGGCAGAGACAGGAAAGTCCGAGGGTGCTGGGACTATGGAAACCCGCAGTGATGATGCTTATGTTGCTCGAGGAAGAAAGGCACCAGCGAAGGAGCGTGGGTGGCCTCTAGAGGCTGGAAAAGAAGGGAAAGGGCTCCCTCCCGAAGGCCTGTGGCCCCGTGAGACCTATGTCGGAACTCTGGCCAACACAACTATAAAATAATGTATGTGTATCGTTCTAAGTCACCAACGCCCGAGTAACTGTGACAGCAGAAATAGAAAATGAATACGTTAGCTGTTATACAGCAATAATCCACATGTGAGGTAATCATGGATTTACAAAAAATGCTGATTTGGCAAGCATCGAGGAGATAGAATCCAACCAGGAAGCCTGGCTGCGTTAACTTAGTAGCCGTGGCCTTGAAACACCCTTCTTAAACCTCACCGTTCTGCTGTGTTCAGTACCTCAAAACTGAGCGTCATGTGCAGGGGTTTGTTTGTTTTACTTTCTACTTTTATGAAAGCAATACATTAACATTAGCTCTAAATTTCAAATCGAAATCACATGCTAGAATACAAATGAATCATGAAAACATTATGCTAAGAGAAGTACTTTGGACACGAAAACAAGTATTAGTAGATGAATACTAAACGGTTCTTCTGATATGAGACACCTAGACCAGCACATTGAGACAGAAAGTGCCAGAACCAAGGTTACCATGTGGGTAGAGGAGAGGGTGATGAAGAGAATGGGGAGTTCATGTTCAGCGGGGACAGTTTCAATTTGGGAAGATGAAAAAAGTCTGGAGAAGGGTAATGATGACTGCACAACACTGTGAACTTACTTAATGCAACTGAACTGCACACTTAGAAATGGCTAAAATGGTAAATTTTGTGTATACTTTACCACAAGAACAACTATGATGATTTAAATCCATTTGACTTTATTGTATAGTATCTTAGATATTGTATAATATCTTAATATTGTGTAATTTCTTGCTAGCAAGAAAGAAATGGAACTTTCTAATGGACTTTGCTTCATCTACTAATACTAATAAAATACTAATAAAACCTGTTTGCTTCAGTGTCAGACCTTAAAAAAATGGCTAAAATGATATACTCGGTTATGTATATTTCACCACAATTTTTAAAAAATTAAAATAGAATAGAAACAACAGTGTATTACCAACTCTGGGATCTACTTCCCAGAACAGAACCTTCCATTACTTTAGCTTTGCTCCGGGGAATTACGTCCGTCCGTGTGTTAAAATGGGATGCTTAGCCTGCTATCTCATCAATTTTAGGTGTCTGCTGTTGACTTTCAATAAGGAAGACCGTGATTTAACTCTCTCAAGTACACACACTTGTAATCTGGGAGATAAGAGAATCTGCTCCTTACGCGGATTTTCAAACGCCCTCTTGTTCCAGACATATCGTTCACCTCCTCTTTCACAGGGCCCCAGTGCTTACAATGCAAGTGTTTCTGGGGTGCTAGAAGCCCCCACAGGCTTCCTTCTTCCTGCTCTTCCCATTCCCACGGTCTATATTCTCTGAGCAAAGAGTTCACTATTTCCTTTCTATCTTTCAAACTGTGTATTACTTTTGCCCATTATCTTCCCTGTCTTTATAGCTGCATCTTCGTGACTTCATGACTTCGTTTTTGTCATCTTTAGTTGAGAAAAAATGAACACACATGTTCCATCAGCCGTGTTTTACCAGAAACACTCCAGGGTTGCTTTTAAGATTAAATGAACTAATAGAGGTAAATAAGATAACGTAGGCAAAATGCTTTGCTAAGTCCCTGACATCTAATAAGGTATAATCAAAGCCACAGTGAGGTCCCCATCAGCACCACCATCAATTACCCACCAAAAGGTTGTTAGTACGGACCACAGTGGAATTTCATAAAATACTGCTTACAGGGCTCCTGGGTGGCTCAGTCAGTTAAGCAGCTGCCTTTGGCTCGGGTCGTGATTCCAGGGTCCTGGGATCGAGACCCACATCAGGCTCCCTGCTGGGCAGGAGTCTGGTTCTCCCCCTCCCTCTGTGGCTGCTCCTCCTGCTGGTGCTCTCTTTCGCTCTGACAAATAAATAAAATCTTTAAAAAATATATACTGCTTACAACAGAGTATCACTTGATTTTCCAGCGTTAATAGCATTTGATGAAGAATCCGGTTTTTGTTGTTGTTGTTGTTGTTGCTGTTGTTTAAAGATTTTATTTATTTGAGAGAGAGTGAGAAAGTTCATGAGTGGGAGGGAGGGGCGGAGAGGGAGAGGCAGACTTTCCCACGGAGCAGGGAGCCTAACGCGGGGCTCGATCAGGCCTCTGACCTGGAATTTGTTTTTCTTTGGGGGAAAAAAAAAGGTAATTTTCATGGTGTATTTATATGGCACAGTGCTCTGCAGCTAACGGGCAATCTAGATTTGACCAGAAGCTGTCTCATCCTTTCAGTTTCCCTTTCTCCGAGAGGCCGTCTCTAACTCGAGAACCCTCTTCTCCTGCACTAACTTAACATGATTCTCTTCTCATTAGATACTGTTTTCTTTCCTTTATAGTTCTTATCAGGTTTAAAGCCCCCTTCCCCCCAATGTGTCCCCCTTTCTGTGTGTCTTTAGTTGTGTTTTGTTCCTAACCAAACTCCTCCAGAAGAAGGGCCACGGGAGCCGCCATAACTGACGAGGTCCTCTCAAGGCCCAACAAAGTGCTTTGAATGACTGGTTTGACTGAGCAGAACGCCGGGTGTGTAACCCTGCAGAACTTCGTATAATGAGACGGTGTGTTTGGAGAAATAAACACGTGGAAGTAGTCTGTAAACTCCATTAATAGTGGCAGCATTTGGGGAAGGTTATCAGGTTTTTGTAACTTCTCTATCCTGATACTGTTACTACCACTGCTAATGAAGTTGCTGAATGTTTTACCAGGCATCAGAACTTTCCTACGTCTTAAGTCCACACATGCACTTTCTTATTTAATTCTCACAACAACCTTATTTACTGTCATGATACCCAATTTCCTGACAAGAAAATAACTGCAGAGAAGTTGTGTAACTTGCCCACCTGGGGGATATCTGCTAAAGTTCAAACCCACAGTCTGAGCTCAAAAGCCTTGATCTTAAACCACTAAGCTATTTATCGTGTGTGTGTATGTGTGTGTGTGAGAGAGAGAGAGAGAGAGAGAGAGAAGAAAAATGTACTTGCTAAATTCTCAACTCCCATTTTAAGAAATGAAGGGCCAAATTGTTTTTGCCAACAAAAATGTTCTTCTGAAGCTATAAAGATAGCAGTGGCTGAATCACTAGAACGGCAGTGCCAGCTCCAAACAAGTCCACGACCAAATCTCCTCTGCTCACACTTAGGCTCTCTGGAGGCACAGGTAGACCAAGGCTTCTACAAGGTACCTAAGCCGATGTTCTCCAGTCCTCACTTGTGTGTGGTCTATATCCTGGGAGACCCAGAATATGAGCCTTTTATCCTCTAAGGGCAGAGAGTCCACAAAAAACATTATAAATATCTTTACATGAATCATGTGCCTGCCATTGTGACTACTACTCTTAAAGTCTCTAGAATTTACATGAGATAGAGCGGCTACTTCTGAGTGGGTCCAGCATAAGCCTCTTCCTGTATGTTTTCCAGTTCCTTAGAGTTTTATGTTAAGACACCTGATTTATTAGCAACGCTACAAATGTAAACAGAATGTATCTTGACCCTTTCAGTTGATATTGATTGCAAAATAACCAAGTTCTTTAGCAGAGATGCTTTGTTTCCCTTTGTAAACCTTTTATTAAATGGGAACCACACTTGGGAAATACTTGCACCTTTGCTACATCATCAAAGACAAATGTTATGAATCATCTGTATCATCCTTTATGTTCTAATTTTGCTTTTACATCTGTATAGATAAAAAAGGGAGTAGGAAATGGAAATCAGGTATCAAGAGAATTATCTGAATTTCCAACTTCCTCTGCTCTATTAAGCCCCTGCGGAATTGGTCTATCCAAAGACTAGGTCAAAGACTAGACCCTAGAGAATGGCTCCTATTAATTAAATACCAGATCCAATACGTAATTATGTCCCTTAGGACTTTGACCAAAGGTTGAAAGACAAAGTCAGAAAGCCTGAAAGTTTGGAAATCTGTGTGTGTGACATTAGGTTCAGAGGGCTCAAGTGCCTGTGTCAGGCCAGGTGGCATTTCTGCTACTGAACTAAAGACTGGATTGGAAAATTATAATGACCACATCTCTTTTTAATTTTCCTAATTGGTATCTGTCAAAGCATGTCTTTTGAAGCATTTCAGGTCTTCTCATCTGGAATTTACAGCTAAATAAACAGTGAAAATTTAGCATTTCATTACAGCAGCCTGTTTGGTTCCTAATTTGAAGAATCCAATTGTAAAAAGAAGTATGAGCTAATCGGGCCATTTTTAATACTGGCTGAATATTGGATAGCATGGATTTTTTAAAAAGATTTTATTTATTTATTTGACAGAGAGAGATCACAAGTAGGCAGAGAGAGAGGGGGAAGCAAGCTCCCTGCTGAGCAGAGAGCCTGATGTGGGGCTCGATCCCAGGACCCTGAGATCATGACCTGAGCCGAAGGCAGAGGCTTAACCCACTGAGCCACCCAGGTGCCCCAGAAGTTATTTTTTCATATATGGTAATAGTATTATGCTTCAAAGAAAAAAAGAGTCCTTACCTCTTAGAGATATATACACGGATGTATTTACGGATGCAATTAGGGAGTGTGTCGGTGATGCAAGACCACTCATCCAGGAACCACTGACAGCGGATGATGGTTATACGGGTGTCATTTTACTATTTTCTCTGCTTTTGTGTTTTAAGAAATTCCGTGACAGTAAAAAAATAAAGCATTGTAATAAAACCAAATTAGACAAATATACAACTAGCGTCTATAATGTTCAAGGAATTGGTGCAAACGATAGCACGTGAACAGTTGTATAAATCTCGAGTTTTTAAATGTAATTTTGCAAATGTTTCAGAAGTAGTCACTCTTCCATCTGTATTTGTGTAAGAACTTCAAATACAGAATAAGCTTTGTATGTGGAGCGATTCTGAAATAGCCATGTATATCAGCAGTGACATCAGCTGAGAGGATGCCATCCTACTCTGCCTGGCACCTTTTTAAAGTAGTAAGACTGGTCATGTGTAAGGCGAACTGTGCACACCCTGAAAGTGACGAAAATGTGACTTGTAAATTATTTGGCTTCATTCCAAAATAGAGCCATCCTCTTTGGCAGAAACAAACAAATAGAACTAATTTGCAAACCTAATTGAACTTTCAAGCTACATTTAAAAATGAAGCTCTAAGGGGCTCCTGGGTGGCACAGTGAGTTGGGCGCCAGACTCTGATTGAGCCCTTCATTGGGGTGCCCACTCACTGCGGGATGTGATTGAGTCTCTCTCTACCTCTGAATACCCTTCCTCCCCACCCCTGTGTCTCTCTCTAAAATATGTAAATAAATCTTTAAAAAATATAGCAAATAACACAGATTTTTCATTAACCTCTCTAGTGGTTCTCTCCTATCTTCTTTAAGGGCTTTGTCCTCTGAACATCCGTAAATGTAGGCAACTTCTTCTGGATCCTCTTACTTACCATTCTACACCAGTGTTTGCAAAGAGTGTTTTCAACATCACTTTCATGAGCATCAGAGACTCTAGGAATTCTTTTATTAAAGACACAATTTCCAGTGTCACCCCAGTGAACCAGCATCTTGGACACAGAGGCCCAAATCTGCATTTTAAGTTACCTCCTAGTTAATTCTTACCAAAGAAATCAGGATTTAGAATTACTGTTTTATATACTCACTCTGGGTAATCGTGTCCAACCCCGGGACCTGTTACTATTTATAGATCTGTGACCCCTATCTCCCTGTTTTCAGACGGCAGCGGTCCACTTGATTCTCACAGGCACCTCTTAGAACGGAGGATGCCCCACACCCAACACTCTCTCCCAATCCTGCCATACTGCCTCTTGTTTCTCCCAGTTCTCAAAATGGTTCTGCCAAAGACCCAACAGGGATGAAAAAAAAGCAAAAGCGACACAGTTGTTCCTGCTCCCTCTCTCCACTCGCTCTCTCCTCAGGACTCTGACTCTCCTCTCTCACCACACTCGAGTCACTCCCTAGTGAAAAATACTATCATTTTTGCCTAAACCTCACAGACCTCTGGTAGACCCACCTGCAATCCACTCCGCTCAGTGAACATGTTAGTCATCACTCTCCGGTGCCATTACTCGCAAACATAAACTTTGCAAAGCCTCCTATCACCGTTGGGTGAAACAGTTTTGCCGGCAAACCACATCCTACCTACTCTGCGCCCGTGTTACCTCCGCAAATTTCTCTCTATTTCACTCTACAGTCATACTGCCCAATATAGTGGCCACAAGCCACATGTGGCTACCGAGTACTTGAAATGTGGCCCGTCCAATTTGAGACATACTCTAGTGTAATCCTACATCAGCTTTCTCAAATGTGGTTTTTAAAAAAAGGTAAGAATGTCTCATTAATAATCTTTCAGACTGACATGCTGAGATGATGTAATTTTAAATATATTAGACTAAAACATCCCTTTTTTAAAGATTTTATTCATTTATATGCGAGAGAGATCACAAGCCGTTGGAGGGGCAGCGGGAGGACCGACCGCCTACTGAGCAGGGACCCCGGCGGGGGGCTCCATCCCAGGACCCTGAGATCGTAACCTGAGCTGAAGGCAGACGCTCAACCCACTGAACCCGGACTAAAACATTCCTAAAAGTAATTTTACTTGATTGTTACTTTATTAATGTTGTTTTCAACTCCGTAGCTGGTCTGCACTATACTTCTGTGGGATAACGGCAGGTCCAGAGCTCCATGAGCTCGCCTTAGTGAAAGACTCGTTACCACCTCAAACGTTAAACATTTTTCCTGGTGGAAAGTTCACTTCTCCGTAGCTCCTCCCCCTCCTTTATCGTCCCTCATCTCCTACTCATCCTTCAAGATTTAGTTGAGTTATTGCTAAACAACTAATTACTGCTAAATCACTAACTAGTTATTGCGAAATAACTAGTCATTGCCCTATTCCTTTTTCCCAAACCAGTTTCGGGTTAGCTGTGCTTCCTAAGTGCTTGCCCATCCAGCACGGAGCCTGCACTGGTCTGCACCCACGGCTTCCTGGTCGACCCCAACCCATGCCTCCTATACTCGCAGGCTGCTTGTTAGCAGGACTGTGACGTGGTCAGGGTAGTATCCTCAGATTCGAGTTCATGGCTCAGTGCAAAGCAGATACAGACTAACTACTGACAGAATGGGGGTTGGAAGTGACTTCTCTGGACCCAAAATGTGAAACGTGACTGTTAATAATATGGGAGGAGTCATGGATTAATACCGTCTCTTCATCCTTAACCTATCCAAATCCTACCAACCAACACCCTTCAACTGTCTTGCTTCTTTTGTCACCTGCAACATTCTGAAACTTCACTGGTTAATTCAAATGAGGAAATGATCACAAAATAAAATGAACACAATTTCTGTCTTCTAAATATTTTTAAATTCCTATATGGCTAGAAGATATTCACTGTGAGAAATATTACCTATTCACTGGAAAGCATTTTTATAGCATTTCTGAAGATCAAGTCTTTGCAGGAATTTAAATGAGACCTAAAATCAAGTTTTTTTCTCTATAATCCTACACTGCTGGCATTCAGAGAAGTTTGGAGTACATCAGAAATTCTGGCATACCCACATTATAATTAACATTTACCACATTACTCTCCATTAAAAGCAAAAAAATTAGGGTACAGCACATATAAAAGTGGTAAGAACAGTTATTATTTTCTCAGTTGCATCAGATTATAAATTTTAAGTGGTGTCCTCAATGTCCACCCCATTTAACTACTCTGGGTTTTGGGTGGGTTTTTTTTGTTTTTGTTTTTAATGCTTAGGGCCCTTTCATGGCATAGCGAGGATTTTCATCTATCTGCATTTTTGTGATATTAAAATCTCTAGAAGACTTGGGGCACCTGGGTGGCTCAGTGGGTTGAGCCTCTGCCTTCAGCTCAGGTCATGGTCTCAGGGTCCTGGGATCGAGCCCCACATCGGGCTCTCTGCTCAGCAGGGAGCCTGTCCCCCCACCCCCCCCGCCTGCCTCTCTGCCTACTTGTCATCTCTGTCTGTCAAATAAATAAATAAAATCGTTAAAAAAAAAAGTCTTGAAGACTTAGGAAGAGTAAGCCTCACCTTGATTTGCGGTCCAACGTTAAGTGTTTTCCTTTAACTGCTTTACCACTTACTACTTCTCAGCACAGTCATGCTTGTGCTCACTGCACGGGTGAAACACTAACTCAACAGCCACGACTGAGCAGGGCTGCGTGGCAGAAACACAGAAGCTACCGGACACACTCCTGACCACTGAGGCTGGAACTATTTGAGCAACAACTGAAACGCAGCTTTGAATTACCACCCAAAGTACAAAATATCCAAGAATCCACACTGCCAGAAATAATGATTAAATAAATTTTAAACTGAGGGAGAACAGGGGCACCTGGATGGCTCAGGTCAGGATCCCAGTGTTCTCCGCTCTGCTGAGCAGGGCGTCTACTTCTCCCTCTCTGCCCCTTCCCCTGCTCGTGCTCTTACTGTCTGTCTCTCTCTCAAATAAATAAAATCTTTTTTTTTTTTTAAATGAGGGAAAACAGACAAACATCCCATGCAGAAAAAATCCAGATAATTTATGTAGATACTCTGTCTTGGGGAGGGGCATAACTCCCCACCTAAAGCATGGCGTACGCAGGGCTCCCCTTCCAAGAGCACAGTATGAAAAGATGGGGGAGGGGTAACTTGGCAGTGGGGAAACCTGACAAACCCCAACTCAGCCAGGTGAGCAAGGTCAACATCAACAGTGACAAATTATGTTGATAGTGTGTTATCTTTGATAGAATTTAACTAAAACAGCACTTTTAAAAACTCTGGGGTCATCCTAAAATTCAGAACCCCGTCTAATCATGAGCAAAAACATCAGGACCATTCTACAACATACCTGACTGATCTCTTCCAACTGGCATGCTCATCAACAACAAGGAAAATCTGAGAAACTGTCCCAACCAAAGGGAACCTACGGAGGGAGCACGACTAAGCATCACGTGACAACAGGGTGGGACTCCGGGACAGAAAATGGACACGAGGTAATAAGGAGATCTGAATAAACTGTGGGCTTCAGTTAATAATAATATACTCATATTGGCTCATTAGTTGTGACATATATTATGTCCATGTAAGATGCTAACAGGGAAACTGGACGTTGGGCCTGTCAGAACTATCCGTACAATCTGCCCTTTTTCTTTGTATCTAAAACTGTTCTATGAGTGCCTCCGTCAGAAAAACATGCCACTTTTGATTCTGGAGTCATGAATTCAAGCCCCACATTGGGTGTGGAGTTTTGTTTTGTTTTGTTTTTTAAGATTTTATTTTTAAGTAATCTCTACACCCAACATGGAGCTCCAACTCAAAACCCCAAGATCAAGAGTCACACACTCTACCTTGCAGCAAGGCACATTTGACTGCTTTGGCTTATCACTTCATCTATCAGAGGGAAAGAAATCTTACCAGTTCCTAAAGCTTCATGTGTGACCTTCATGTTAAACACTCCAAGATCTGTATTCTAAGCCCAATCTCTTTGTTAAAGGTCAGAAAATACTTCCAATTGCTCAGTGGACATTTCTACCTACAGACTTTCAGGAACATTAAACTCAGTATGTTCAAAGGAGAAACCCTCATTTAAAACCCTAATCCTGTGGCTCCCAATGTGTCCTCAATCATGATTAAGAGCGATCTAATTTCCCCCAGTGATCGAATGAGAGCCTAGCAATGACTGTTTTCTTTACAATCATTAACCTCTCTGATTTCATACAAACATTGTTTAATTCTATTTCTACATGCTCCCTTTACTCTCAATGCACTAACTTTTTTGAATAATTACCAATCCATCATTCAAAACTTGTGGAGGCTGGAGGTGTGCCCAGATATAGCCGAGAACTCCAGTCCTGATATGAGACAGAGACATGGAATGTCACTGTTTTGTGTTCCTTGAGAAGGAAACAGGTCCCCAGTTTGGAGCAAATACCACTGTGTTTTTAGGGACTGACCAGAGATGCAGGGTGACCCCAATGCGCATAAGGGCAATGAACTGCTTCTGTCCATTTACTATATGTAGCTTTTGAAGAAAGATTCCCCTAGAAGCTGGCAGCCCATTAACACTACAGTATATCCCTGTCCCTGAGACCTGAAAACCCTTTGCCAACATCTCCCAAAGATCAGCCAGGGTTTACTGATTGCCACATGTCACTGGGAAAATTCTCCTTCAGCTTAACTATAGCAGATCATTGCTCTAATTAAGCCATTAACCACCCTGTTAATAACCACCCTGTTAATTGAGACAATATAAAATCACATACACCGGGGAGACTGTCGCTAAGCCCCAGAAGGTAAATCTTTGATTGGTCTAAACCAAACCAAGTGGTTCTCAAACTTTTTGTACTCTTAAAACTACTGAGGACTACAAAGTAAATTTGTTATGTGACTTGTACCTATCATTATTTACCATTTTAGAAAATAAAAATTAAAGTTTTTAATTTAGTTATTAATTCATTAAAAAATAAAAGTAATAAACCCATTGCATTTTAATGTAAATAATAATTTTATGGAAAATAACTATTTTTCAAAAGGAAAGATTTGAGAATTCTGGCTTAACAGAAAATGTAGATGTTCATATCTGCTTCTGCATTCAATCTGTTGTTTTGTTTCAAGTACATTTAAGAAAATCCAACCTCATACAAATAAGTTTAAAAAAAAAAAAAAAAGAAGTGTTTTAATAGCCTCTTCAGAAATTTTTGCATATCCTTCTTTGAAAGGATACTAAAACTCAAAAGTGGTAGCTCCTCAAAGGTTAGCTAAAATGTAGAATCTGAAAACAGATCCATGTGACTATGCATAATGCACAAATCTTTTAGTCTATTTTGGTCTTAAAAGAGATCTATTACCTTTGAGTGATTGTGCAACATGCGTTAGTCATTGAGAAAATACTGGTTCACTGAGTTATGCACATCTTTGAAATGCTGACACCATTCATCATACCATACCAAAAGATCCCTTTTGTTAGTATCAGCACTGGTATCATCAGAAAAATATAAGTACTGGGAAGCTTTCAAGCTCAGAGGAGTAGATGTAAGTTACCCAGTATTCTAATTTTCACCTGAAAGCTTGAATTTTTATCATTTGCAACAAATATTGTCAGCAGATTTCCTTAAAGTGACAGGCATTATTTCTTCTGTTCATTTTCAAAAAAAAGTCTGCAAAATACCCAAGTCTGAATAACAGTATTTTGTTCACCTGTTTTTCAGGTTAAAAAAATAACATTAGAAAAGAAAAGTGTTCCAGGAAAGCAGCAGCCATTTCATCTTAAAAGTCAAACAATCACACAGTATGTGACTGAGAAACAAAAGCACTTCAGTATGGACCAGAAAATCACAGCACACTTTGTAGCCGGCAGGGAGACATACACTGACTACTACTAGTGCATTTGGTGCCACAGCCTTGATTTTGTACTAAACAACTGGGAGTTATTACCCACCCCTGGTCCTTTTATACCATCAGTGGAGTGAAAAAGGCAAATGATATCTTATCATTGTTAGAGGAAAGGATTTTCACCTTGTGAACTCCCTAAAAGGATCTGTGTCTCCAAGGTTCCAGAAACCACTGCTGAGTTAAGCCAATATGATGTTCCATTTCATTTGCCAATTAGTTCTGGATTAGGGATGTGACATAATTCTAGCCGAAAAGCCAATGGGACCTCTGGGAACGGTTTCTTTCTTCTAATAAGACATGTGGAAACAAATTTCTGTTTTCTGCTTCTGGACTTTGTCATCTACTTGGGAAAACTAGAAATAACCTGCCCAAAGGGACAAATAACACACTTTTGGAATTTGGAAAAGTGAAAAGATGGAAAACATCTGGGCAAAGTGATGTCATTGATGAATCAATGAATTATTCCACTTTGAAACTACCCTATCTTTACAATTCTTGTTAAGTGAAATGATAAGTACATTTCCTTATGGTTTAAGTGGCCTTAAACAGGTTTTCCATTCAAGTCCAAGCCATTTTCCATTCAAGTCCAAGCCAAGTCCTTGCCATCACTATGCAAAAGACCCCAAGAGCCTGATCACCAGAGTTTGATGCATTCCAAACTCCCTGAATTGGGCAAGCAAAACGAAGTTATTATCAGCCATGTAACTGTAGCTAGAAGGAGGCTTACCAAGCTGAACAATTAAAACAAGTGTCTCCTATAGAGACAACTCAAATAAAACACACAAGATTAAATATTAATATAAACGTAAGAACCATAAAAGGGATCAGAACACCAAAAATTAAGGGAATAGAAAACATTATTCCTGAATTATGGAGTAATCAGGTTTAGAAAGGAACCAGGTGTTCAGAAGCAAAACTCCTGGAATACATTCAAGTGTCAAGAAATCAAACCACAAATTACACAGTAGACTCCTAGGAAAGTATGCATCATTCTGTGTTATTACAACCTACGTTCTCTGCCACCAAGGTTGAAGATACGGTCCTGAGTAAGAGAAGTAGTCAAATACATTTGTGAATTATTAGTTTACAGTAAATAGTTTTCAAACTAAAACAGACCTATCTTTTGATACCCGCATGTGGGTTTGAAGATTTATCTAATTCAATTATTTTTAAATCTCGCACAGTAAGATAAACAAGGGAAATACTTAAAGAAATACAGTAAGAACAAACTGGTCTTATAGATAGGAAAAAATATGTATCTCTGTTTTTAAATTTCGATCTACTTGCCCTCTGTGTGTCAGTAAAAAAGCAGAAATGCTTCACGGCTATTTGTACTTTGCAAGATCAAAGTTCCTGCCTCTAAAATGTAGCCCACATTGGGCGCCTGGGTGGCTCAGTGGGTTAAGCCGCTGCCTTCGGCTCAGGTCATGATCTCAGGGTCCTGGGATCGAGTCCCGCATCGGGCTCTCTGCTCAGCAGGGAGCCTGCTTCCGTGTCTCTCTCTCTCTGCCTGCCTCTCCGACTGCTTGTGATTTCTCTCTGTCAAATAAATAAATAAAATCTTTAAAAAAAAAAAAAAAATGTAGCCCACTGCATAAAGACTGGCTTTAAGGAAATAGCAATCTCTATAAAAGTCAACATTCAACTCCTCTAATGAATAATAATTCTATTATTAAATGACATACAGATATGTTTTAAGCTCAGAAATTAAATACAACTGAGTTACTTACATCTTTTAATTAATTTTGACCACCTCTGGAATAAGTAGATGTTACCACATCAAGATATATTATTTTAGAGGTTTCAAAATAAAGACGTGGCGTCCTTTTGCCTTCTAGTGCTTTCTGGACCTAGAAGAGGTCTAGGAATGGTCTAGATTCTAAGAGGACTGGATGAAATCATGACTTAATTCACATTAGCAGATCAAGCACTACAGTTGTTTAATAAAAGGAAGGAGAATGCGAGCTGAAGCCCTTTCTCTCTATCTGAACTACATTGCAATTCAACTTCACGGAAAATATTTTGATAGGAACAACAAACCATTTAACATCTCTGGGCATTCCTTATCTCAAATCAAAAACATGATAAAACTCCTCTTGTCTGCTCTCAAAACAAATACGAATAAGGCAGACCTCTAAAATCCTCGACCAGAGAGCCGAAGCAATCACGAATAGGTTACCTGAGAGTCACAGCCATTGTATGACGGCATAGCTTCAGTAATCGTGTCTTATAAAGACAGTGCATAGCCCTACATACAGTAGTTACTCTGTATTTATTGAAGTGCTCTCTCCTATTTCATAAATAAAATCTAACTGTTTTGTCCTTTATAAACATTGATCAGCATATCAATAAAATTTTCCATTGCTTTCTATGTTAAAATGTAGTAAAATTCATCTTGTGGTTATACTTTGCCCACACAGTGTTACAAATGCACATAGATGTTACTTACTGGTAAATTTTTTTTTTTCTTTTCTAAGATTGTATTTATTCATTAACGCATGCGCTTGAGAGAGAGAGAGACAAAGCAAGGGGAAGGCAGAGGGAGAAAGACAAGCAGACTCCTGCCCACAGGGAGCCCTACATGGGGCTCGATCCCAGGACCCTGAGATCATGACCTGAACAGAAGTCAGCCACTTAAGGGACTGAGCTACCCAGGTGCCCCCTGGTAAATACTCTTAATCACAAATTGAGATTGCTTTCAAAGGCTATTTTTCAGAAGTAATTCCAAATCAAAGACCCAGCAAGGATTAATCTATTTCCATTTAATCACATGTTTTTTAACCAACCTGAAGCACTAACAGAAAACAAGGTATCAGCAGCTTTTAATTATGGTTAAATGAGTTAAATTACGATTTTATCTAACAACCTGGTTTCATTTTTTAAATAGGAAATAAGTCCTTTGAACTCTGGAGTAATATTGTGTATTGAGCTATTGTTGAAGATGTGGTTGAATTTCTTTAAACAGCTGTACAGCCTGGGGCTAAGATACGTTTGCTGTTTAACAAGAGAATGAATTTTTTAATCAGAGATTCAATTTGACATTCTAAACATAGATGTCAAGTGAAATAACTAGTTTAATCCTTCTGGTAGTAGTATGGAAATATTTCTTCAAATTGTCCCTTTCAATCAGGTGCCAAAAAATTGACATGAATATTGTTAGCCTTGTCAGCCATCAGAAAAGAAATTTTGCCAAGTCATTCATATAAGTGTAAGCACTTGCCACGTGCTTATATTAGGTGAGAGAGTCTCCTCCACCTGAGACTGATATGCTTGGTCCGCAGCTCCACAGCTGTGGTTGTACGCAGACACAAATGATTTCAAACTCACTGGTGCTACTGCAATGATCCAAGCAAAAGATGCTTATACGAAAGTAGTAACAGATTTGAGATCTATTTGGGTGGTAGAATTGATAGGACTTAACCTGGATAGTAATGTGTGCAGGGGATGAGGTTGGGAGATCAAGAACTCTTTTTTTGGTATGAAAAAGCGTATAGATAAAGGAGGTATCTTTTACCAAGAGGGACAAGATTGGAGGAGGAGCAGATTTGGAAGTGGTGGGGGTGGATGGAGACTTACTAGTTTGAGCTATTTTAAGCTTGAGATACCTGAGACATCTCAGTGGAGATGTCAAGTGAGTAATGGAATATCCAGGTCAAGCTCCAAAAAGAAGTGTGAGTCAGATAATAAATTTGGAGTTGTCAGTGTTTAGATGATATTCAAAGCCACCAGACTGGGTAAGATTGCTCCAGAATAATTGGAAAGCATTAAAGAAGGCCCAGGATCTCTGCATAGAAAACTTGTCCTACCCCATTTTTTCTAGACTAATTTCTCGAGTATTTAGATCTCTCTGCTTAATTTTTTCAAAAGACTTTTCTTGACCCCATAGTCTAAATTAGGCACCCTGACCCCACAATATGTCCTCAACCTCTTTCTTCCAAGTATTCATCATAATTTGCAATGAATTAGTTGTCTTTATTTACTTTGTATTTGTCTTTCCGCTAAAATGTACGTTTCTTGAAGACAGAGGCCATTTGCTTTTAATCTGGATCCCCCACTCCTGGCATGTAATAAATAGTAAGTTAAGTGTTAAGAAATGAATGGAAGTGGGTGTGGCTATTGACTGAATGGAAGATGGCCCCGCTAAGGTGATAAGAATTTAGCAGGTGTGTTTGTGTGTGTGTGCATGTATATATTTGAAATTATCATTTATCTTAAACTTTCCTAAGGGAAGAATAAATTAAATAGCAAAGGATTCAAGCATTCTCATTTACTCACTCACTCTCTGTGGAGGGTCTGTGATATATGAATGTTTATGGGAAACTTTGTATGTTCAGAGTACAAACAATTCATCAACTGTACAAGTGTTCTATCATAAACTCCCAGGGTTTGGAGCCAACGTTATTCATCTGTACCTCCCTCGAGGCTCTCTTAGGCATGGTGGGCAGTCCAGAAATGTTCATTGTTTCAGTGCACCCTTTAACTGCTACAGTAACACATTTATCGGCGTGTTTCAGTTATAACTTTAGTAAACAAGGTGATACGACGTTGATTTTGTTGACATTTTGCTTCTACTCAAAGCGCCCATCTTTGCAAATGTTCCTTTTACCGGCAGTTCATTTCTAAAGTTGATTTTAATAGGTCTAACTCACAGATTTCTTCCACAAGGGACTTAATAAAATTATCCAAAACCAGACACTACCAGAAGTATGAAGTCTACAAAACTGTACACTGACAGCAATCTGTCCCCACATTTGGCATTACCAGTACTGCCTAAAAACACTGGTGGTTTCTGCTGTCCCTTAGTTTTAGAGATTTTCAAGGCAACATCTGGCCACTCAGTATACTCCGTACATACGTGCACCGTCCTGCTCTCGGGTTTCCCTGCCTTGTTTCCATGTCCTTCCCAGTCTTATTTCCTATCGTAAAGGACATGTCTGAATGTGGGCAATACAAGTTTTTTCTAAGAGTCCTAGAATGTTGGTACCGGCATATCTTTAGAAATCTCTCTTCCTTACTTTTCAGCTACTCGGGTAATTACATCATCTGCTGGGTTTTATTAATCTGGGTCATATAATTGCCTTTCGGGTGTGTTGCTAATGGTGGGAAGATGGTACTTCTCCAAGCACCCACTTCCCCAGTCCTCGGGTACACGGAATGACGTAAACCAGCCACTCACTGAAATGAGCGTCCTCACTGTTCATGCCGTTTTAAAATGGAAGAATGGACAATTACTGAAGTTGTAGCTATTTTGTTTAAATAAATCACTTTGGGGAGTATGAGTCACTGAGGGAGGTTTTTGCCTTGTTTTGTTTTAGTGCAGATTTCTAGATGTATCGTTTCAAAATGTTCTGAGAGACTAACGAGGAATAAATTAACCAGAGTCATTACAGCAAATTGAAGTCTACGCATATCCCTGGTTAAAAGCTCCCAATTTAGATCACTTCTTAGGTAACAGTGAACCCTCAATTTAATACAGAAAGGTAATATTTTAAAATACACTTTTAAGGCAATCTCTGAGCTGCTCAGAATTTACTGATGCATCATCATGAATTTATTTTCCCCAAGAAACACAGATTAATGCTTTGAGATAAAAACAGCCAAGGGACATGGGAAGACATTGATGTGCCAGGAGAGAAATTGTATCTCCAGGCTACAACTATTTATCAA
The DNA here is from genome assembly GCF_011764305.1 of Mustela putorius furo. Taxonomy (NCBI): domain Eukaryota; kingdom Metazoa; phylum Chordata; class Mammalia; order Carnivora; family Mustelidae; genus Mustela; species Mustela putorius. The sequence continues at coordinate 2,041,996 of NW_025421341.1, read as the reverse complement.
TTTTCCTGCCACTAAAACTTACCAGCCAGTTTGTGAGCCTGAGATACAGATGAGTAACTCTATATAGAGACATCTTCTCTTTGGGGAAAATTTACTCAGGGAAAATATTACCCATTGGCGATACCTTCCTTGACATCTTCTTCACCTTTATCTGCAACCTGCACAGTGACTCTCCAGCTGACCCTTTCTAATTACGGTCTCTGCTCTGGGATAAGAATCCCTAAAATCTAGAAGGAATATGGTCTTTAAAAGGAAGCTCTTCTGTTTTCATTTCCACAGATTTAGAAAAGGCTTGAGTTGGTGGTGTTTTTTTTTTTAAGACATTATACAGTTTCGTAAAGCATATTTTGTGGCCATGAGAAAAAGTACGTATTATTCTCTCTTTTGCAGGTCAAATTGAGCTTTCTTTCTTACTCTCTCATCTCAAGCTTCAGGAACAAAGCCATCAAGAGAGAAGATGTCAATTCAAAAGTAGCCCTGCTGTATCGTCTGATTTAGACTCACTGCTATTCGTACGCTACTATCTGAGTGTGGGCTTCTTACCCCGGGAAGTCTGACAAATTTGAGGCTTTCTGAGAATGTGACTCCTATCTCCAAGGGGAAAATAAAGAGTCCAGAGCAGAAGAAAATTTCAGAGGTTTCCATTTCCTCAAGATAAGGAAGGCCAGAACAGGGTCCCCTTTGGCAATTTTAGAGGCCTAGACCTCTGTGAAGATTAAAATTCCTCTAACACGGTGTAAAGCAAATCAGTACCAAGCTATAAGGGCCCAAAATGTAACACTTACCTGTATATGTAAATTAAGAAGTTCTCTCTGGTTTGCTTTTGTCTCTTCCTTTTGCCTATAAAAATTCAGATGAGGCAGAGGCCTTCTTTTTTATTTATTTCATTTTTCACTCTGATTTTTTTTTTTAATGATGTTACTTATTTTAGAGAGCAGGCCCAGGGAAGGAACCGAGGGGGGAGGGGATGAGAGAGACCATCTCCCGCAGGCTCCCCGGCGGAGTGCAGAGCCCAAGCTGGGGCTTAATCTCATCACTGGAGATCAGGACTGAGCTGAAACCAAGCGTTAGATGCTTCACCGACGGAGCCCCCAGGCGTGCCCCCGGCACTCACACACGTGTTTTCTTGGCTCATCTCTCCTCCCCAAGCTTTGCACACACACTTCCTAAACGGACAGGCAAGGGAATGGTAAATGGTAAAGAAGCACTTCTTACCTAACTGGCTGATTGGAATAAGTCGTCAACAAAGTCTTCGACCTGCAAAGCGGTACTGGCCCAAGACGGCGGCCATTCTCAGACTTATGTTATTGGCACCTTCTGAAATTGCCTTTTCAGAGTTTGCTAACTTGTGAGGTTCTCTCTTCCCTCCTTGGTAGTCAATTGCCACACCTGGTTTTTGGTTTTTAATTTTATTTACTCTTTTAAGTAAACACCACCCCCAACACGGAGACTGAACTTGAGATCCCAAGATCAAGAGTCCCAGGCTTTGCCAAGTGAGCCAGCCAGGCGCCTCCACACACCGTGTCTTTAATTAATGGAAACAGGCTTTCTTTTATGCTGTGGATACACCACCAGATTTTGGCTGGTGAATGGTCTTTCTCCTTTATCTTCTTCATGACTATAAATTTTCAGGAAATGACAAAGCTTTTATTTTAGATTTTGAGTCGTTGGTCTAATTTTTCCCAATCTGTATACCTAAGAGGTATGTGTGTGTGTGTGTTGAGTTTCACATTTTTAACAAATGATTAAAACAACTACTTTGACGGAATTCTTTAGCAATGTTACAAGTACATTCACAATGTTACAGGCCCTTCTGTTTTCAAAGGATGAAAAAGCAAGCTGCTGAGAAATGTGATCATATAAATAAAAGTATATAATATAATATAATATATTCATTTTGGCTCATTCAAAATTTGGAAATTAATCATTTTATAAAGCCAAAAGTGTTTTTCTTTTCAGGGCCAAATTTCTGTCTGAGAGGCAGAGCTTACAATGGATGGGCTGCCTTAACCTTTAGCTATATAAAGCCAAAATAAAAATGGCTTAAGATGTGGTATCTGTAGAGTGCCAGTTATCCACTTCACAGTAAATATTTGGTTTAATATGGCCTCTTCTGTTTAAGAAATGTACCAAGCCCAAAAGGACACATTTACTGCTAGTACAAACAATCTGCCTACAATAAATTACATAATACTGGGCAAGGTTGGAATGGCAGGGGTTAGGGAGAATTTATGTTCTTATAAAAACGTGTAAGATGACTAGAATAATACTCAATGAACTGTAAACAGGAGTATTAACATACAAATTACACTTAGGGCAAAAAATCCTATTACTGATAAAACAGTACACTCAAAATCAGTTAGGTCATGAAAACACATGCCCTTGTGTAATTTTGGCAGAACAGCCCTGAATACAATGGACATTTTTTAATGGATCTTTTTATTAACAGATCTCAAATTCCATTATAGTGACATCATTCATTCATACAATTTTCCACCCTGAGTTCCCCACAGCTCCCACAACCGGGCTGATGGAGTCTGTGTCACTGTTGCTCGGCGTTACTGTCTCTGCGGGATCTCTAGCTACTGCCCTTCCTGCTTGTTCTGAGCCCAGACATCCAACTTCCAAACTGCCTTTGGCTTTTACTTACAAGTCACTGTGTCACATTCATCACAATTTCTCTTTCAAACATTGGAGTCTTCCTTCAACCCTCTGCTCTCAAAATATTACCTTGGCCTGTGCCTGGGAGGCATGGCTGATAGTTTCGGTATTCCCATTGGATGGCCTCAACCTGAAAACATTCATTCTAGCAAGGACTACTTAGTCCAAAACACTTCTGGTTGTGTTGGAATGTTTGAACTTAATGGGGAAATCCCAAATCACTCATTTTCTAAGAAAGTGCAACAGGCACAATAGTAAGAATCAATGTGACATTAGGAAAGTGTACAGATTTAGAACCAGATTCATTTGAGACTGAATCCTGACATCACAATTCTCTAAGTAGGGGAGATTATTGAACTGTCTAGGCCTCATTTTTTTTCCATCTTCAAACTATTCCTACATTACAGAGGTCTACACAGATTGAATGGGATAATGTTTCTAAAGCCCTTCCATATTTTCCTATGTATAGAGAGTCTGTCATTGGATTTATGATGAATACAGGTAACTGTTCTGTAAAAACACAGTAATTTTGCAAAACTCTGGGATCCCCCTCCCCACCCCATATCTCTCTGTTCTCAAACAATCATCAAGTCCTCAAAGTGTGCCTGGTTCCCCAGTTACAAAAATCCACCTGTTAATATCTATCTTTCCAGGCCCCATTCGGCGCCATGCTCTCTCACTTCATACTTCAATTACTACAAATGAATTCTGGCTAGTTTGCACGTCCCTGAATTGGTAGAAATTTTACCAATCAGAAAAAAAATGATTTTTTTTTTTAAATCGTGCTGGCTCTTTACTTTTTATCCTTAATCCGACCTTCTGCCACTGCCAAATCCTCTATTTGGAGAAACTGGATCAAGTGATACAGGATGCTTCAAAGCGTTTGCAAACAATGACAGAAAGAATGTGACTCCCTGTCTGTAGGTACCGGTATTGTTGACACTTCTACAAAGACATAAACAGCCTTTTGCCCCTATGCTGTGTTCAGTACCAAAAAAGTGAACTCCATCAAACACAACCCTCAAGGAAATCAAAGAACTCACAATCCATATAGCAATCAATTTCCAGTTCCAAATACGCCTTTAAAAAATGCAGCTAATTTCTAAACATGTGTGCTCACAGCAGGCTTCCAAATATTTCACATTATCGAACATCTAAAAATACATGGCACAGCTACATTTGTTACAGAAACACCTAAATGATGTTCTAATTTTGCCTATCTGAACAATTTAAAAAGTCACTCTTGTTAAATAAATCTCCAATAAGCACCAGCATTGAACATGATGCCATCAGATTCACTAGTGCCAGTCAGACAGCAGAGTGTCGAAAAGAAATGAGTGAGCCCAATGAATAAATTACATTTTCAGTGCTTCTGAAACAAATTAAAACTACAGGCGATCTGTGTTCTATTTGAAAAATATTAAATCCACACTTTTAAACTCTACTTGTTTCTGGACCAAGGACTCTCCAGTCCCCTGCACTGATCTCTGAAATAACAGACTCGGGCAGGGATTTGAGAGGAAACAGTAGAGATCCAGCAAGTAGGGACTACAACAAAGACAAGTTTTCGGGGCGCCTGGGTGGCTCAGTGGGTTAAGCCGCTGCCTTCGGCTCAGGTCATGATCTCAGGGTCCTGGGATCGAGTCCCGCATCGGGCTCTCTGCTCAGCAGGGAGCCTGCTTCCTTCTCTCTCTGCCTGCCTCTCTGCCTACTTGTGATCTCTGTCTGTCAAATAAACAAATAAAATCTTTAAAAAAAAAAAAAAAAAAAAAGACAAGTTTTCGAGGGGGGGGGCCTTTGAGTGAAGCAGTAGCTGCTCAGTACTTGACACAGAGTGATACTCAATAAACTTTGGGTACATTCATTTCTTCTGTTCTGTTCATTCTACATCCTGGCACCCAAAGTAATAACATCCCATATGTACGATTCAAAAATAATAATGGAGTGAACGCCTGACTCTTGAAGGGGCACTGACAGCGGTGAAGACCCTCCTGAACAGGGATCTTAGGGCAGCAACTCACACAAGATTGGTGGCGGATTTTCCTGGCAGGGGTCTGGGGTGTGGGATCGGATCCTTAAGTACAGAGTGCTTGCTAAATAGAGATTTCCTGTTTAGCTTTCCATGCTTTAAAGATTCACAGACAGATTTCACAACTTCCAGACGACTTGAGCTACCAGATTTAACTCTATTATTTAACCTTCTTCTCAGGCAGTTTTGCCCCATATCTCACGCACATCGATTTCCAGTTTGATCCCTTCTTTCCTTGCTTCCCAACTCTGAGGACATCGTTACTTCTACAGTGCTTTCATCTGGTGTGAATGGAGTAACCGTTTGTTCTCCTTTTCTCCAGGCTAACTTAAATTTACTTTCATGCCTCAGCTATTATTTCTAACCCTTTAATTATCTTTGTTGCTCTTTGAATGTTCTCCAGGATTTTAATGTCTCAAGTCTTGAAGCCCAAGCTTGGACATAATATGCGGAGACTGGCTGGTGGCGACTAACCCTGAAGGATTCCTGGAGGGTCACCTCAGGCTTCCTGTTCCAGGCTATGTGGACCTGTATCGGCTCCCAATCGTGTTTCCATTATTACCTGCTCCGTTTGCAAGTTCATCAATTTCTGAGCCAGTCATCTTTCAAATCGAGAACCTGCAGACCTAACTGGTCATTTTTTCAGCTTCTGTCCGCAAGTAATTACTTATGAATCAACACTAAATTCTTCTCTTTATTGCGAATGCGTTACAGTTTTAGCCCAGTGCTAGGTAAATACAAACAGTCCAAATACAGCGTTCGTGTCTGACTGAAATCCACACTCACTCCCGTTATGCGTCACCTCTCCATCCCCAAATGTGCTCCTCGTAAGTTCTCTGGAGTCCCCAGACGACTGTGTGTTACTTGAAGGAACCAATCCTTTCTAGTCTATCTTCCCTCTAGCACCGACAGCTCATTTCTTCCAGCTCCTGCAGTTCAACACTTACACGTCCTAGGGAGTTTACCTCTGGAATACGGCACGTCCTCTCTATGGCACCAGAGTCCCTGAGCTCAGATACTCAGCATCTCGAACCTGGACGGCTCACCGTAGCTTTGTTTCTCTTCCTCAAGTCCGCATTGTCTCCCACACCCTTTTGTTCAAACACTATCGTTGTCACTTTCTGCCCTCCAAAAATAAGGGGGGGGGGGGGAACGCCTGGGTGGCTCAGTCAGTTAAGCCTCTGCCTTCGCCTCAGGTCATGATCCCAGGATCCCCGAATTGAGCCCCGCATCAGGGTCCTTGCTCAGCAGGGAGCCTGCTTCTCCCTCTGCCTGCTCTGCCGCTTCTGCCTGCAGCCTTCTGCTTCTGCTCTCTCTGACAAATAAGTAAGAGCTTAAAAAAATAAAAAATAAATAAACCAAAAAACCCCACATGATATCGCCATTGCTCGATATGCATTCAAGACCCTGACATCATCATGGGCCCTTCCAGTCCCTCTCTTGCCACTTCTCTTCCCCCTCCATTACTTCCCACATCAAATCCCGCACCAGGGATGGCTCGTAGATCCATTTTGATTAACACGAAGTAGCTGCCTGGAACAATGTTTTAAGAAGTATCACGGTCGGGGTGCCTGGTGGCTCAGTGGGTTAAGCCTCTGCCTTGGGCTCAGGTCATGATCCCAGCGTCCTGGGATGGAGCCCTGCATCGGGTTCTCTGCTTGGCAGGGGGCCTCTCTCTCTGCCTGCCTCTCTGCCTACTTGTGATCTCTCTCCCCCTCTCTCTCTCTCTCTGTTAAATAAATAAATAAATAAATAAATATCTTTAAAAAAAAAAAAAAAGAAAAGTGTTGCGTCAGATTGGCCACATCTACCACGAAGAGGTGGCGGTGACAATGGCAACACCCATGTAATGTATCTACTGTTCAGGTTGTTATACGGACTGACCAATAAAACTCCCTACCCCTTCACCTGCTTTTTACTTCCTTGCCTTTTTATTTCCCTAGGACTGGTCTCCTAGACTCTAGTCTTCCTTCCCCTTCTCAATGCTCTCACAGTTATCTTTGTTAAAAATCAGGTTAATAAATGATGCTTTGATAGCAGATGCGCATACAAAAACAATTAGGTGAATGCCTTACATCATATGCCAAACGCATATGAAAGATCAAAGACTTAAATGTAAAAAAGCTGAGCTATCAACGTTCTGGAATGTAACAAGGGAGATTTTACTTATGGTCTTGGGATGCGTCAGCCCATTCTAACTATGACTCAAAATCCTGAAATCCTAGAAAAGATTGGTAAGTTTAACTCTATCAAAACCAAACTCAACCATAAGGTAAAAACAAACAAGTAAACAAACAACTAACAACAAAAACTCCACAACACTATAAGCAAATGCAAAGACTGGGTCAATTATTAGTAACTCATCAAAAAAGGAGAAAATCTCTAATGCCTCAAGAGCTTTTAGAAATCAGTAAGAAAGGAGGCCTGGGTGGCTCAGTGGGTTAAGCCTCTGCCTTGGGATGTCAGGGTCCTGGAATCAAGCCCCGCATCAGGCTGTCTGCTCAGCAGGGGACCTGCTTCCTCCTCTCTCTCTGCCTGCCTCTCTGCCTACTTGTGATCTCTGTCTGTCAAATAAATAAATAAATCTTAAAAAAGAAAGAAAGAAAGAAAGAAATCAATAAGAAAGTTATCAACAACCCAAGATAAAACTGGACAAAGAGTATAGAAAGAGGACGATTAGGGGCACCCCGCTGACTTGGTCCATAGAGCATGTGACTCTTGATCTCAGGATTGTTAAGTTCAAAGCCCCATGTTAGGTGTGGAGACTTTATACTTCTATACTCTAAATATAAAAGTAAAATATTTAACAAGAAAACATGGACTTTACACAAGAAAATATAAATGCCTCTTCAACCTATCAAAGATGTTCAATTTCACTTATAAAAAAAAAAGATCCAAATTAAAACTATGAAGATATCTTTATTTGTATCTAGTAGAGCTAAACAAATATCCAAAAAGCTGAAACACACTATTGAGAATGCAGGAGAAAAAGGGGCTCTCATGGTGAGCATGTCCTGGGTGGCTCAGTCAGTTAAAGCACCTGCCCTCCGCTCAGGTCAGGATCTCAGGTTCCTGAGATCAGTGGGCCTGCTCAGTGGGCAGACTGCTTCTCCCTCCGCCTCTGCCCCTCCCTCCCTCCATGCCCTCTGTCTCTCTCTTTCTCTCAAATAAATAAATAAATGAAATCTTAAAAAAAAAAAAAAAAAACCTTTGGGAGGCAATCTAACAGTATGTCTCACAATTACAAATGCATATGCTCATAATTCAGCAATTTCTCTTCTGGAAAATGATCTTAAAGATATACTTTCATATATGAAAAATGTCTAAAGTTCAAAATTATTCATTGTGCCACTGTTTGCAATAGTAAAATATGGTAAGCAACCCAACTATTGGGGACATCCTAGTTAATACAGCTCCGTAATGGGATAATGTTCAGCTTTGTTTGTTTTTAGATTTTATAGATTTACTTGACAGAGAGAGACACAGTGAGAGAGAAAACACAAGCAGGGGGGCGAGGTGGGTGGGAGAGGGAGAAGCAGGCTGCCCGAGGAGCAGGGAGTCTGATGGGCGGCTCCATCCCAGCACCCTGGGATCACGACCTGAGCCAAAGGCAGATGCTTAACATCTGAGTCACCCAGGCGCCCCTAATATTCAGCTTTAAAACAAGTTTTTCCTCATGAAAAAGAAAAGGCCTCTCTAGAATTAAAAGAGATAAAGAATTATTAAGGGGGGAAAAAGCATAGTTCAGAGGCAAAACTTCAGCGCTCAGTATACATTTGCTGGGACACTGAAAGGTTCAACAGCACATTGCTTCCGACTGAAGGGATACCCAAGAAACCAGTCACTGTTGGCACCTCGCTGGGGGCCTGGTAGATGGAAGGTAGAGGCAGGAAAAATTCTGATTGAAAAAAAAAATTAATTTCTTTCTAAAATTACGCAAATGCTACAGTTTTCTCTCCCAAAAGCCCTTCAGCCTCGTTCCGCACCCCTCCACCTGACTCTGTAACCTTCAGATCTCAATCCTTCCCTCCAAGATGACCTTCTTTCCAATCTGGAAGTTTCGGTTCTGTCTTGTCTTGAACTCTCACATGGTTTTTGTCAATCATTTGTGCATATCGGTCTCCCTCATTCGACTGTTAAGCTAGAGGGGGAAGGTACGCATCTGGCTTCCGGCACCCAGCCTGGGCCGCGTGGCACCCAGCTCCGCGGGAACGCTGGTGGAAGCAAGAAATGCGCGCTCAGGGCACTGCGAGCGGCCCCGGCTGGGGAACCACAGGGGAAGATAAAAGAGGCGAGACGACGTCTGCCTTCAGGTAGTTGATCGACGAGGCAGGTTACGGTAAATACACATATAATTAGAAAGCAGAATGCGGTCATCGCCTTAGGAGTTACAGATAAAGCCATATGGGATTCAGAACAGGTTGAGTGCTCGAAGAATTTTTTTAAAAATGTGTCAAATATCTGAAAAGGGCTGTGGTATTTGAAAGGGGGCTCTGAAAGCCTGATGGGAGTCCCTCAAAAAAGGGCAGAGCATTTAACTCAGAACAGCAAATGCCTTCCGGGAGCAGTAGTATGATACAGACGAGCGAACGGCTTTCCAAGTAGAAACCGACTACAGACAAGATCTCGAGGTTCTTAAACCTGGCTGAACATTAGCATCACCTGAGAGCTTACAAAAGCCGCACGCTCCGGCCATAACTCCAGGCCAATTCCATGAGAAACGTAGCAGTGGGGCCAGGGAAGAGTGTAAGGGGCATGGCCCAGAGGTGCAACCCAAGGATTTGCAGCTTTACAAAACGGGCCGGTAGCGGAGGGGTGGGGGGGTGGGGGACAGAGGGGTGATAACTTTGTAGACCAGCAGCATTCTCATCACCTGTGACTTGCTAAAAACGCAGATTATTAAGGTCTCCCCACCCCCTGCCCGCCGCCCAGGACTTACAGAGTCAGAACCGCGCTGTCAGAGTCCGCAGGGTGTTCTGCTCTGCGCCGGAAAGTTTAAGAAGTTCTCCTCTAGAGAACTTTGTCTCTTTCAGGGGGAGGGCCACTCATTATGTAGTTATCAGTGTCAGTAACCCTGAGGGAATGCAGACACCCTGGGCTCTTGTTTTCCATTTGCCGTACAGGTAACAGCTCAAAATAACTGACATCAGGGAGAAGCCGTCAGAAGACAGCAGGCCACTGTACTGTGCACCTGAAACCAATGCAGCGCTGTGTGTCGGCTCCACTTCAAATAAAAAACCCCAAATGACTGGGGCCTTGCGGTTTGCTACAGATGGTTTATTAGTGGAGTTTGTCTAAAGCTTGGGTTGTTTTAACCAGAGGTGTTTTTAATGTAGGTTTTTGGTATTTATTTTCAAAAATGTTTTTGGAGCGGCTAAGGTATCCCTGACAACAGTACCGTAAGGCCAAGTTCAACACACGACCTTGCTCTTCCTTAGGGGTACAGAGGTCCCGGAGAACCACCGGCTCAGACACCCGCCTTCCCAACTCCCACAAGCAAAATTTAAAGGGTGTATTGGAAATAAAGCTACAAAGGTTTGGAGGGCTTGGAACGATTACTCAAGAAACTTAAGTCAAGCTTATTTACTTAATTTTGGCTGCATCCATCCACCCAATATTTTACGAGTCAGAATTATAACTGCAATACAAACAAAAAAGCGAGCTTGCTCCCTCATGACCTGATTGGAGATACAATGGGCAAAAGGAAACAGCTGAAGACGTTTATCCAACAAGTATTTATCAAGCTCCTGTCGCGTACCAGGGCTGTTTCAAGTCTTTGAACTTCATCCCTTCTGTGACATCCCTAGCCAGGCAGCCTCCTGGAAAATTAGTGTCATTACTCCTAGAATGAATGATCTCACAGGATAAAAGTGTGAATGAGTCAGAGCAGCCCACTGCTCCAGCGGGAGACGGCCCGCCAGCACTCAGGAGCATTGTCTTTGAATAGGAAAGACCTCTGAGACCGTGGGCCGAACAAAAGGGGACAGGAAGTGCAGGCAGAGCCCGCGAAGATCCACACTAGGTCTCTTTTCCATTGCTAAAGAGTTGGACAGCAGCTACAAAATTTCAAATAGCAATGCCAGGACATAACTTTCAAAATATCAGCAACCATTTTCTCTTGCTCCCACAACCCTTATCTGTCCTTCTTTTTCAAGTTCAGTTGTAGCACTGAGTCATGTTTGTATCTAGCTCTGCAGAAAGATTATTAAAAGAAAAAAAAATCACTTCTCTGGATAAATATCCAAAATTAATTGCAAATGAAGGATCTGTCTAAAGCTTTTACTTGTTGAACGTTCACTGCACTGAAACATGCACAGGTATTTCTGAAACACACTAGATATTTTTGTAAACCACCCATCAAAGCAAAAACCAAAAACTTCACAAAATGGGTTTCTGTAAGAAGTTTTTTGATAATTTTTGTTCAATTATTGATGTAATTTATTATATCATAGTTATCAATTTAGTACACAATTTATTACATAAGAATAAAATTGATAAATTTTGTTAAATTATCAAAAATTTTGATAAATTTTGTTAAAAAGAAATTTCTAAGCGCTTCCAAAATTTTCGATGCTCCAGAGAGGACAGCTGTACTATTCCTTGATAATTCTAGAGAGCATGCATTTTTATTGTTTTGATACAAGGCTCAGGTTTTCAAGATGTGAAGGAGCACAGTAACATAGGAAAAGAGAAACAATGTCATGTATTAGAAAAGGCAAAGAGACATGACATAAAGGGGGGAAAACCTTGTTTTGAGCTAAAAACAAAGAGACACAGAAAAAGCTATCATTAGGGAGGAAGAAACGCATCTCTGAACAAGAAAGAAGTATTTCCCCAGCAGTGAGCTGGGGGGCTTTGAGGCTGGGGTGGAGAAACAGAAGGTACCTGCTGAGAAAATATTGTTTACAGTCCCTGCACACAGAACTCTGATTTATATAACAAATCAACCCACTTACAGGACCCGCTTGACTTCACCTGTTGGGAGGTAAATTCAGTCCCTTTCTCCTTCTTTGAATGAACGGGGAAGGCTTTCCACTCACCCCTGGCCTCACCACAGGAATGTGTGCTGGATATCTACAGCGCGGTTTGGAAACCCACAGCACTTAAAGGAGCTGTATCAACAGGTTTCTCCTTCTCGTTCTCCCGGAACATTGAGCCAATTGTAAAAGCTGAGTAAGAATCCTGAACAAATTAAACACTGTCCTAGGAATTCAAAACCAACTCTAGCTAGAGTGTTGTGGGTTTTTTTGTTTTTGTTTTTGTTTTTTTTTTTTAACAGAATCACAATTTATATTTTTATCACTTCAGCCTTTTTTTTGAGCCTGGTACTAACAAAGGGCTAACAAAGGGCTATTTCCTGAAGGCTTAATACAAAGCACCTTTTAAGGAAAGCCTGAAAGTTGGCCTTGGAATGTGGGTTAGGGCAGAGGACTTTTTCCCAGATGGAGCTGCTAATGTGGTTTTCAAGAAAACTCAGGAGATTCCAAAATATCCTTCCAAGCAATGTAATAAATGCCGAGCCTTTTGTATACTTGTTATCTAAAGTATCTCTATGGCCACTGCCCTTCAACACAAGTATTAATCTCTTCTCTCTCAACTTTGGCCTATATACTTCCCATTCTGCCCTTAAATAAAACTATTTCCAGCCCGTGAGTGGGGAGGTGAAACATCATAGAAGCTTCACCCATCCCAGCCCTAAATGCTACCAGGGGAAAAAAAGAAATCACGGGCAAATATTTTAAACTTCTACCTATGATGGGTTAAAAACAGGATATTGAAAAGTCATTTGTATTTTCTTCTTAGATGAACTCTTTCTGATTAAAGGGCTATCCAGAACTTGGCTTGCCATGTTTGAACAGCCATGGGTCACTACTTTTTTTTTTCCTTTTTGAAAGATTTTATTTATTCATTTGATACAGAGAGAGAAAGAGAGCACAAGCAGGCTCCCCACTGAGCAGGGACCCCCTATGTGGTCCTGGGCTCATTCCAGGGGCCTGCGGTCATGACCTGAGCCAAGGGCAGCCACTTAACCGACTGAGTCACCCAGGCACTCCCATGGGTCACTATTTTAATATCATTTGCAATTTATTCTACAATACCAAGTGGCCACACTTAAGAAGTTCTAAGAGTTGATATAATTTATCATGACACCTCTCAAACTTCATCTGGCATGAACATAAATGAGAATGATTATAATCTGATTTCAAATAGTAATAATAATAGATGATGTTGTAAAGAATGTGTATATTTTCCCATAATTAAACAAGAACGCAATTAAAAAATAGGCCAACATTCCCCAAATGAAAAAAACACACAATAAAAAAACTATTCTTTTTTTTTTTTTTTTTTAAGATTTTAAGTAATCTCTACACCCGACATGTGGCTCGAACTCGTGACCCTCAAGATCAAGAGTCACACGCTCTACTGACTGAGCCAGAAAGGCCCTAACAAAAATTTGGGGGGGTGGGCAGGGATGAGCTGCAAGGGTGAGGGAGAGACAGAGGAAGAGAAACAATGGAAAGCAGGTCCCATGCTGAGCTCGGAGCACCACGTGGGGCTTCGTCTCATGACCCTGCCTGCGATCGTGACTGGAGATGAAATCAAGAGTCTGATGCTTAACCCACTTTGCCACCAAGGCTTCGCATCCTAAAAAATGATTGTTAATCTTAATGATGGAAATTAAAATCTCTGTAATAAACTGTTGAGTAAATAATTTGCTAATTACCTTGCACTGATTATTTTAATTGACCAGGTTCTTAGATGATCTGTATATCAATATTTTTGAAAAGGGATAGGTGAGGTCATTGTCTAGATAATTTATTAATGTAGATTCTAGGACTTAAAGAACAAACTTGAATGTCTGACGGCTTTCCCCATTTGAGGAAGCAAATTAAGTAACAATGAAAGTAGAGAAATCTGGGGGAAGCGGAATAAGGAATGAAAGGATTCGAGTCAGCAATAAATTTAGACTGCGAGGCACAGCGCCCTCAACAGTGAATACTTCAAGATGCATTTCATTATCTTCCTCAGTCTCCATGGGGTTTGTCCAATATTGTGGATTCCTGGAGCGCCTGGGTGACTCACTCAGTGGAGGGGCCGCCTTTGGCTCAGGTGGTGATCCTGGAGACCTAGGATGGAGTCCCAGATGGGGTTTCCCTGCTCTGCAGGGAGCCTGCTTCTCCCTCTCGGCCTGCCACTCCCCTGCTTTTACACGCTCGCTCTCTCTGTCAAATAGATAAATAAAATCTTTTTTTTTTTTTAAGATTTTATTTATTTATTTGACACACAGAGAGACAGAACACAAGCAGGAGGAGTTGGCAGGCAAAGGGAGAGGGAGAAGCAGGCTCCCTGCAGATCAGGGGAAACCCCATCTGGGACTCCATCCTAGGACTCCAGGAGGGTGACCCGAGCCAAAGGCAGTGGCTTAACCAACTGAGCAACCCAGATGCCCAATAAATAAAATCTTAAAAAAAAAAAAAAAAAGAAAAAGGAAAAGGAAAAAAAGAGTGTGATTTCTTCATGAAGTTTAAAAAAGAAAAACAACTTTTAGGAAAAATACTCAAACATCAACTATACCGCTTAGCGAAGATGGCTCTGAAACCTGCACTCCACGCTATGATTTTATCTCTTCTTAAAGGGATATGATAAAGCTCTTTAAATATTTCCAGAGGACATGGAGTATTTCCAAGAGTGAAGTAAAGATTCATGTAATCATATAGGCATGACTTACTTAGTTTTTGCAAATTAAGATGATCAGATACCTCTATAAAAGGAGAATTATGAATTAAAGGTCACGCCTATCCATGGTCTTCCTCCCGGCCTTCCTGCCAGCCTCCCTTTATGTTTATCTGTCTCTGTCTCTGTCTCTGTCTCTCTCAAATTTAGGCAATAGAAGACTTTTCTCTTCCTTTGAATTCTGGTGCCAACGCTGATAAACTAACAGGCAGGAAGACTGACTGGGTCTTGGACACACTCTCCACGGTTTTCTTCTCCATTTCCACAGAGGGGCCCGGAGCAAGCGGACCCGGTGTGATGGGAGCCCCCCACCCCCGCCCCGAGCACCCCCTCCGGCTGGCTCAGCGGGGGAGCATGGACTCATCTTGGGATTTTAAGTTCAAGCTTGGCTTGGGTGTAGCAATTACTTAAAAATGAAATCTTAAAAGAATGCACGGCGGGAGAGGGGGCGCCTGGGTGGCTCAGTGGGTTAAGCCTCTGCCTTCGGCTCAGGTCATGATCTCAGGGTCCTGGGATCGGGCCCCGCATCGGGCTCTCTGCTCAGCAGGGAGCCTGCTTCCTCCTCTCTCTCTACCTGCCTCTCTGCCTGCTTGTGATCTCTCTCTGTCGAATAAATAAATAAAATCTTTAAAACGATAAAAATTTTAAAAAATTAAGAATGAGATCGTGTAAATAGAAAGGACAAATGGCCCGTTTCCACCTTCCCGTCAACCGGCCCGGGTGCGGAGCGCGGAGAACCGCAGTGAGGGAAAGCGCGGCGCCCGCGCAGCGCCCGTCGGAGACCCTCGGGTCGGGGACCCCGCGGCCCCCCGGTCGCGCGGAACGGCCGGGGGCGCGCCCGGAGCGAGAGCGCCGCGCGGCGGCCGGGAGGACGGAGCTGCCCGCGGGGTCCCCGGGAACGAGACCGGGGCTGAGCCGACCTTCTCGGCGGCTCGCACGTCCGACCGCGCCGCAGAGGCCGCAGGGCCGAGGGCAGCAGCCCCGGCGGGCGGGAAGGTGCGCGCGGCCGACCCGCCGTCCGTCCGTCCGTCCGTCCGTCTGCCCGTCCATCCATCCATCCGTCCGTCCGTCCGTCCGTCTGCCCGTCCATCCGCCCGTCCGTCCTCCCGGGGCGAACCGCCCCGGCCCGCGGGCTGCGGAGGCGCGGAAACGCCACGTCCGTTCCGAGGGCGCGTCTCCGGGGCTCCCTCGCGGGCGCTTCTGTGTCCCGGAATCCCGCGAAACCGATCCCGATCCCGCCCGCCTTCCGGTTCTCTCCCTCCAGGGGGTTTAGAAATACCCGGGGGCCAGGTCCCCGGCCTCCCTCGGGGCACTGCTCGCCGCCGGGTCCTCCCCGAGCCGCAGAGGCCGCGACCGGCGAGGATGGCGGACCGGGGTATGGGCTCCTGAGCTCCAGCTCCGGCTGCACGGCCTCTTGCGTTTGTTTGTTTCTTCTTTCTTTCTTCTTTCTTTCTTCTTTTTTTAATATTTTATTTATTTATTTGACAGGCAGAGATCACAAGTAGGCAGAGAGAGAGAGGGAGAGGAGGAAGCAGGCTCCCCGCTGAGCAGAGAGCCCGATGCAGGGACTCGATCCCAGGACCCTGAGATCATGACCTGAGCCGAAGGCAGCGGCTTAACCCACTGAGCCATCCAGGTGCCCCACCTCTTGAATTTCTAGTAACAAAACCGCTGCCTTACTCACCACCGCGCCAAGTACTGCCGAGTAGACCCTGACTGCGTTCATGAACCTATTTTAAATTTTAAATTATTTCGTTATGGTAAAATAATACTGAATAAAAATGGACACAATCACAGAAATGCTAAAGCTGACCGTATCATTTAAATAATATATATGGGGTGCGGGACTACTAAAAACTGGGGGCTTATCTATGAGATAGGCATTTTATATACATTATTACATTTAATATTACCTCAAGAAACCCCTGTAAGCTAAAAAATCAGAATTCCTGTTTGACTAGTGAACTCTCAGACTTCGAGGACGAGAAGTCCGAAGCGTGCCACGGTTCAAGCCCTGGTCGACCTGACTCAAAAATCATTTTACCTCAACATTGCTCAGGCAAAGTGCTTACTCTACATATGCAGAGCTTAATTATTCTTTCATCCTATGGGAAAAAAAGGGTAAACTGAATCAGCTAAAATAGATGGTCATCTCCCTAAGGCGAAGGCTGATTGCTTATCTTTTCGTGGGTGGAGAACAGGACCTCACTGTGTTAGATGCATACTTCCAAATCGGTGCAAGCGAGTATAAAAACTCTTATGGTACAACTGACCCTAAACATGAAATCACTTAAAGAACATAGGAATACAAGCTGTTCTCCTTATATAACCCGGAACCTCAAGGAGCAGACTGAAATCCAACTGTTGATAGAATTTTACTCTGATGAACAGTCCTTTATACCAAAGAATCCAAAAACTGACCGAACACTTTTTCTTTACTGGGCTTTTCTTCTTCCTTTCCATTTAGTTTCTCTACGTGGAAGAAAAGCCCAGAACAATACTTTAAATTCTTAATTCCTATTTTTTTTTTCTGAAATTAGCTTATTTACCTTTAAATTAAGCCAAAATTTGTTTCTGAAAGAACTCGCCTTATCTTTAGTTGCTGCATTGTTAATGATTCTTTGCAGTTAAAGACATGCAGAAATCCAAGGTTGGGTGCTTTGTTATTTACTTTTTACTAATAACTCAGTTGGCCAGGTGTGGAGTACGTCAGAATTTAAAGAGTTTTTTTTTTTTTCCCCCATAGAATAAGAGGACTTCTTTCAATAATGAAGTTCCATTTGGCTCCCAGGTAGAATTATTCAGGTTTACAGGTTTATGATTGCTGTTACTTCTGCTTCAGAATTATCTAGGATGAGTTTTCTTGGGAGCCTAGCCACACCCTGAACTCTCAGCCTGTCTGGTTGGGTCCATTTCTGAGATTATAAGAAAAAAACACAAGTTATTTCTTTCTTTCCAGATCGGTCTCCCTTCTTTTGTTCATGCTACTTATTACAGTAAACAGACATTCCTGAAATTTTAATAATGCATACCTATGCATTGTAAATGTTTTCTTCATTATCCAAAATGTTTACTGTTTACTTTTTGGATCTGCACGTCTTTTTGAGTAGACATTACCTACAAAAGAAATGTCTACACTGGAAAAAAAAAAAAAGAAGAAAGAAAGAAATGTCTACACTGGCTCATTTTTTTTAAGCCAAACACCTCGTTTCCATCATTTGGGGTTATTTTTGAGAACAATCTCCAACTCATTCCTGCATAAAATCCCTTGTCCTCATTATGGTCCTTAAGGTAATGTCTTTGCAAATAAATCTGCCTATATCGGCTTCTCCGCTTTTAATACTTTCCATAATCTCAACATTCTTTTGACTTTAATTCACACTTTTTTATTCCTTTGTATGAACTTACATACTTCTTCCTTTTGATTAGTATCTACTTTGCTCCATTTCAAAGTCTTCAGTTTTTACTTCTGGTCCCCATGAAGTTCCCTGGTGATGCCAACTCATGAATACACTGAAGGGTTGTTGTAGGGCTCCCACCCTGAATGGGAGACATCCTGGGGTGTTGGGGGGAGGGGAGCACAGCCTTCACTCATAGTGTTAATGAGCCCTGTATTCCTGAAGGCACTGTTACCCAAAAATGAAATCTTAAATAAATGTCCAGCTGTTTAGCCAAGAGCATGTACTTTGCTAAGTAACTATATCATTTTGAAGAAATGGTAAATTAGTGAAACTTACCCTTTCAAGAAGATTTCAACAGATGACTTGGGATCTGTCCTTTATCTCAGCTTAATCCAGTTCAGGGAAGTTCCAGAAGCCTGTCAGGTCCGTCCTGAGGCTGTGGAGAACACAAATGCAAGGATAAAAGAAGTCCCTCCTCCTAAATTTACATTCATTTAGATCGGTTGGGACTGCTAAGGTTTTCAAACTCCACGCTTTATATAAGGTGTTTCCTGATGCGCCTTATATAAGGTGTTTGCTGATGCGTGAGAAGGAACTGTTTTCCCCAGCCAGTGAGGACCGTGGGTTTCCACCTTTTGAAGCTTCCGGTGTTTCTTCAACTCTTCTTTGTACGTTGCATAACCCACATGGCTTTATATCCGACTTCCATATTTAATGTATTTTAATTCAGCCTTGTGATGATCTATATACCCTTTCATGAGCTCATCTTTCCCTTAGGACTTAGACAAGTAGCAGAGATTAAACCGGCATTCTTGACTACTTCCTGGCAATCGCAAGTCTGACTTCATGAATACCTTTATTTTCGCTCCTGCCATCCAAAAGTGTCAGAGTGTGATCACTTGATTAAATAAATAAAACAAGGTCTTTTGGACCGACCCTTTCCCAACGCCATACACCCTGGCAACAGACACTATCTTCATAGGCAACCCCTCTGGTGTTTTCATTCCAGTGAGTTATCCCTTTAAAATCTGGAAAGTTCTGTATCACTTTCTCACAGTGTGCATAATGCCCTAACCTCTGACTCGATTCCTCCACCATATCTACCCCAGACAAAACAATACAGTTTGCCTTTGAAGGGAAAGAAAACAAAATTGTTTTCCTTCCAATTCTTTCTTCTTTGAGCAAGGAAAGGATAGAAGAGAAAGGTGAGTGACCAAAACAGAAACCACTGACGCTTGACCCCACTGCATGAGTCACTTTGAAGGAGGTAATGGTCTAGAGCAATTCTTAGTTGAAATGGTATCACATACCACCTCCTGTCACCAACTTCTCAAAGAGTTCCCACTACTCCTCCCCTAGCTGCAAATCTCCTCATTTAAGAATTGCCCCACTCTCAGGCACCTGGGGGGCTCAGTGGGTTAAAGCCTCTGCCTTTGGCTTGGGTCGTGATCTCAGGGTCCTGGGATGGAGCCCCGCATCGGGCTCTCTGCTCAGCAGGAAGCCTGTCTCCCCCCGCCCCCGCTGGCTCCCCTCTGCCTGCTTCTCTGCCTACTTGTGATCTCTGTCTGTCAAATAAATAAATCTTTAAAATAAATAAATAAATAAATGCCCTACTCTATAATATTGCTATTTCTGTGCTGTCTCATCTCTGCTTTCGGATTCTGCTACTTTTTTTGAACTCTCTGCCTATAGCACCTAGCATCATCTTGGGCTTTTGATAAATGTTTTCTGGATTTAGTGGCTTGGCCTTGCTCAGACTCCCTATTTCTAGCCTGTAGAGGAACCTTGTTTCAATGGACACCTTCATCTTTACTGCCCACTATTAAAATATAGTGACCAGGGACGCCTGGGTGGCTTGGTTGGTTAAGCGACTGCATTCAGCTCAGGTCATGATCCTGGAGTCCCAGGATCGAGTCCCGCGTGGGGCTCCCTGCTCAGTGGGGAGTCTGTTTCTCCCTCTGACCTCCCTCCTCTCATGCTCTCTCTCATTCTCTCTCTAAATACAGTCCTTAAAAACAAAACAAAACAAAAGATAGAGCAACCAGAAACAACATAAAGAAAAGTAACATGGTGGACTTTCAAATTGCAGCATAAATTTTTTTTTTTTATTTTTAGCATAAAACATTTTAATACTTTTTTTTTTTCCTGAAAGACCTCATGATGAACCATTCTTAATGTTCAGGGGTATAAGCCTTAAGATGCAGGCAGAAATGTTATGATTTTATCTTATTTTTAAAAATTTATTTATTTATTTGACAAAGAGAGAGAGGGGTCGCAAGTAGGCAGAGAGGCAGGCAGAGAGGTGGGGGCGGGGAGGAGGCTCCCCGCGGAGCAGAGAGCCAGATGTGGGACTTGATCCCAGGACCCTGAGATCATGCCGAGTTGATGGCAGAGGTTTAACCCACTGAGCCCCCCAGGCACCAATGTTTTTGTGATTTTAAATCCTTTTCACCTAGCATAGGTAATAATCAAGGATACTTAAAATACATTAATGTATTTTGTGCAACTTTCCCAAGTTCACAAAATAAAATGCAGCTTGAACTTGAGGTTGCCCTCAGCCACATCTCCACAGTGTACAGGAACACAAACTGTCTGGACAATCACTGGATGGTAGGTCTCTTGTGTTCCCCCCATATTCAGATCTGAAAAAGCCACAGATTAACTTGCCTCAATTTTTTTTTTCATCCGCAAAATTGAGCTGGGTCAGGGGAGGCAGAGACAGGAGGAGAACTAATGACCGAGCCCTGTTTCTCCGTATCCTGCTCTGGTCTCGCATATGCAAAGGTGTGAGCTACAGGGGAAGGAGAGCACACGTCTTGTTGGTAGGTAGGAGCTTGCCGCGTTAGACTGATTTTGGAAGGCACAGTAGGATTTATGAAGCAGACCAGGATATCCCACTGTCTCTGTGTCTTGCTCTAAATGATTATAATTAGAATGTTAACCTCTTGGAGTAAGTTTCTGTATCTCTGTTTCTTCCCTTTCACCTAGGCTTTGAACACGTATGTTTAAATGAAGAATTTAAAGTTGTACTGCTTGTATTGAAATACCACATATATCTTAAATAATTACTATAATATCCTACCCAGCAAATAAATCTGTAGCATAGATATTATAAAACTGGTTACGAAAAACTTTTTGATCATCTGGGGTGAGAAAATATAATAAACTTTTTAAAAAACATTTCTGATGTTCGGTTCAAGGAGCAGTTGCCTATGCTTTTCTCTTGGAGCGGCTGATCCTCGCAAGCTGCCAGGGAGGGTTCTGGGCAGCAGTGACAACAGTCTCAAAACTGAAGAAGGAGGGGCGCCTGGGGGGCTCAGCAGGGCAATTACCTGTCTTCTGCTCAGGTCATGATCTCAGGGTCCTGGGATCGCTCGAACCCTGTGTCAGGCTCCCTGCTCAGGTGGGAAGTCGGCTTCTCCCTCTCCCTCTGCACCCGCCCGGCTTGTGCTGTCGCTCTCAAATAAATAAATAAATAAATTCTTAAAACAAACAAACAAACTGAAAAGAAGGCTCAGAAAGTTGTCATTTTAAGGCATCATGGAAACTTTGGGGGGGGGGGAAACTTTGGGGAATAAAAGAAGATTTAGCGTTCTTGCTGTTGAGCTAAATAGCCAGCCCCCTCCTGAGGGTGAGAAACAGCTTCTCTCTGGCCAGGGGTGTGGAAACCAATGTGGTGGATAGCTGTCTGCCCGCAGTGTGGACCGCGAGCCCCAAGGAAACAAAATGAGATCATGGAATATGGAGAGTGTGATTTACTAGATCAGGGCGCAGGCAGAACTGGAAATCCTCCACTGCCTGGAAAGACCAAATGAAGATTGGGGTCATGAGACCAAGGCTAGGGGAGTTTGTAAGAGGCGCTCGCGCTGGGCACCTCTTTCCACCTCACTGTGCTCAAGATCAAGGCACGTTTAAGAATGCTTAAGAATGGGGGAGATAAGGCTTAAGGGCTGGATAGCCGGGGTCAAACAGATCTGACTTGTGACCTGGTCACTGATTGTGTTATGTAACTAATACCATCAGCCCCATATTAATCTCAGCTTTCTGATTTGTGAAACGGAATAATTATTACACCGACTTCATAAGGTACTTGTTGTACGGGTTGGGTAACATAATGTGTGTAAACGAAACACTTAGCATGGTGCCTGGCATTCTCGGTGAATGTAGCTAAAAGCAAACAATGAAACATCAGAAACATCAATTGTCTGACCTCTCTTATCTGTAAAAAGGTGAGAGTGAAGGAAAGCCCCTGCGGGATGGAGAATCCAACCGACTGTCCCTCTGACCAAGGACTGCCGACCGCCCTGTCCTCTTCGCTATTCTGCATGGCCTTCGGTACCTCTCATCCCTGCCCGTCAGAGGCGGCTGAAGACATGCCTTCCCTCAAATGTTTATGAAGTGCCAACTCTGTGTCAAGTAGTAGCTATGTGATGCGGGTGTACTGGTGAACACCTCACCAAGATAGTTGAAGAAAAGACGGATAACAAAATAAACACACAAATACAATTCTTGTCACGTCTAAGAAGAAAAAATGGGACTCGACTCTCAATGGGTCGACAAAGGAAGCCCTCTTTGAGGAAAGTTAATTTAAGCTTAGAGACCAAAGAAACAGCAGACATGGCTTCTGTCCATAGCTTATGGCCTTTCCCTATAGCCCTGGCAACAACTGCCAGCCTTACATGTCTTGTAACTCCCCAGTAGTTCCAGCTGTCACAATCCAGAAGTGATCTCAAGAGATACGCGGGACAGACTTTCCTGCCAAGAGTGATCCTAGGGGCCTTGGCTGTGGATGGAGCAGCTGGGTAACTTCATAGGGACTTGTGTGGGCTGTGACGACATGGACACGGGGCCAGCAGAGGGTCCTGGTGCAGGGCTGCATTCCCCTCCTCAAGGAAGGGGTGCCTTTTCTACTCTACAAAACCAGCTAATGGCCCTATGCAACCCCAAAATAAAAACACACTTATAAGTCAGTGAAAGGTTCTTCTAAAAGCAGGCCGGCACCAGGGACTCAAGATGTCACCTAGGAACAGCCCAACTAATCCCGAATTATAGGTGACATAGGGGACTCATCACAATAGACCTGCACCATGATTTATAACCACTTTTCAGGGGTAGTGTGCATTTCCTCCTCATGGCATCAGAAGGATCATGGTTTGGGGCACCTGGGTGGCTCAGTTAATTAAGTGTCCGAAACTTGATTTTGGCTCAGGTCATGATCTCAGGGTAGTGAAATCGAGCCCTGCATCAGGCTCTGCACTCAGTGGGGAGTCTATTGGAGATTCTCTCTCTCCCTCTCCGTCTGCCCCTTCCCCTGCACACCAGGGGAACAGTAGCCCAGCCCCCGCACCCCCTGCCTGAAGGGTCACACAAGCCACTTCGTCCAGTAACTGCTCCCATAGGGCAGTGCTGGTCCCCAAAGCTACGATAATGGCCTCCTTCTCAGGCTCTCAAATCTAAACAGTTCTTATTGGATTCAGAATGATTCTCTTTCATACCAGAGCGGAATCATTCTTCCTGATTATCTAAAAATAAGCCACAAAGAATCCCTTTGTGGGAGTAATATGAGAAAAAAATAGTCAAAGGGAAAATGTAGGAGACCATGAGCTAAAAACAAGAATATGTCAAGCTAATGTCTGCATACTCAGAGCAGTATCTAATTAAAATATTTCAGAGGGTAGAGGGAAGTTTTATAGCAAATTGCATTAAATTGATTTCAATAGGTTTAACCCCCCAAAATCCACATATAATATTCTTTTGGCTAGCTTTCTGACATATTAAAACTTAAAATTATGCAGAGAAATTCTCAGGCTAAGACATGTTTTGGCCTAATTAGCGCACTTCAGACCAGCAAGCAGAATTTTGATTTTAAAGATAGTACTTATACTTGAGGCAAGAACCAACAAAACTGGCCGGACTTGATTTCCATCAAGGTTTCCTTGGAGGGAGTTAAAGAAAAAGAAGAAAAAGGACTGAATTGACAGGAAGCGGAGCTGGACATTAATAGTGCACGAATTTCATGCGGACTTAGATGCATTAATTTAGGAAAATGTAATGCTCTCATCACTTTTGGAGATGAGACAAATCGTAACTCTAGTTAATAGGTTTCACAGTTACAAAACAGTTACGAAGCCAATCCAGAAACCCTGGTTTTCTGGCATGCGGTGTATCCGCGGTAATCAAGGGGTGTTGTAAAAGTCTCAAAATAAAATTCATGTTTATTTGCCTGAATCTTGAAAAGAAATAAACATGACATATAACTCTTGGTGAGGGGAACTGTGGGGCTATTCTAAAAAGACTGATAATCTTGACTGCAAACTGCCGTTTTTATTCCTGGGCCACAAACATGACTGACATGACTTTTTAAAAGATTTGTGCAAAGAAGCAACTCTTTGTAAAGAGAAAGTACATTAAAAAACTGTCATCACTGGGCGCCTGGGAGACGCTCTGGGCTAGGGGCATGATCCCAGGATGCAGGATGGAGTTGGGCATCTGGCTCCCTGCTCGGTGGAGAGCCGGCTGCCCCCTCTGCCTCTCCCCCACACCACACCCCCGCCATAGGTGTCTGTTGTGAACTTTAAAAAAACTGTAATCACTAAAGAATGTACTTATGTTGTAAAAAGTTCAGTGCCGTGATCGCCTTTCCCTCTGACCCTCCCTCACCCATCCCCAGGGGTCCTGCCTCAAAACCACATTTGTGCTGACTCTCCTCACGTATACGGGACTTCTTTTCCCCTGGATGTCTTCTTTCAGAACATTACTGAGAGGCAGTTTACATGTACAAAGACATGGCCAGTGACCTCTTGAGTGTAGGGAACCAGAAGACTGCGCACAGCGAGCCTTGCAGGGAACCCACGCAAGGGGAGCCGGGCAGTCGGAATGGCCTTCAGCATGGGGCTCTGAACGGGCCTGTCCGCGGGCTGGGGAGATGGACGCACGGAGTAGCTTTGAGATCCTCCTCCCGCCAGGCCATCGTGTCAAGTCCTGAGCGGGGGGGGGGGGGGGGGGGGGATAAAAACAACCATCACAGTCAGAATACAGATCGGGTGTTCTCTCATTCATGCAGCAAATATTCTGCTGGAACTGATAGCGCCAGGCACTTGGGACACAGCAGCAAACAGAGTGTCCGCTCCATCGGCCAGCTTGACCTCATGAACACACGCAGAGCGCCCTGTCCAGACACAGCAGAATTCCCGTTTTTGTCACTGTACATGAACATTCCCAGATACATCAGGTTTTAGGTTTAAAATAAGTCTCAAGGGGCAGCTGGGTGGCTCAGTGGGTTAAGCCTCTGCTTCCGGCTCAGGTCATGATCTCAGGGTCCTGGGATCGAGTCCCGCATCGGGCTCTCTGCTCAGCGGGGAGACTGCTTCCCTTCCTCTCTCTCTCTCTCTCTCTCTCTCCGCCTGCCTCTCTGCCTACCTGTGATCTCTCTCTCTGTCAAATAAATAAATAGAATCTTTTAAAAATAAATAAATAAATAAAATAAGTCTCAATACATTTAATAGGGTTGAAAATTAAAAAACAAAACAAAACAAAACTGTCTCTGACCAAAAGGGGAGGATACAAGATAGCAGTAGCTTTCTAGAGACACAGAAAATTCTCAGATGGTTGGATTAAGCAACATCCTTCCCAATAACTGAGGGTAAAAGGAAAATATTTTGAAATCAAGAAAAATAAAGACCCAATGTAGCAAGATTTATGTAATGCAGCTAAAGTAGAGTTTGATGAGAAATTTATAGTACTAAATGCTTGTATTAGAAGAGAAGAAAAACCTAAAATAAAGGAGGACTTGCTCAGTTTTTAGAGCATATGACCTTTGATATCTGGGTTTGAGTTCAAGCCCCATATTGAGCATAGAGATTACTTTAAGAAAATATATAAATAAAATGAATGCCCTAAGAGCTTTCACATTAAGCAACTAAATTAAGAATTAAGGATTGATGCCTACATTATCCATAACAAATTAAAGAAAACAAAACAGAATTAAGAATGAGATCAAAGTAAACCAAAGTAGAACAGAAGAAAGGTAAGAGTAGGAATCAGTGAACCAGAAAATGGACAACAGAAAAGAAAAATAAATGAAACCAGCAGTCTTTTTAGATAAATATCATTACTCATTAGTTCAATACAAATTAAAGTCACATAAATCACCACTACAAGAACTAAAATTTAAAATACTGGTAATACAGTATCAAGGTTCGACTACTATGTAAAACAACTGAAACCCGTACACAGCTAGTGGGAATGCAGAGTGGTCGAGTCTGAAAAACTGTTTGCAGTTCCTTAAAAAAAATTGAACATATGTAAGGGCTCCTGGGTGGTTCAGTTGGTTAACCACCTGTCTTTTAAAAGGTCATGATCCTAGGGTCCTGGGATGGAGCCCCCCATCGGGCTCTCTGCTTAGAGGGCAGCCTGCTTCTCCCTTTTCCTCTGCCTGCTACTCCCCCTCCTTGTGCTTGTCAAATAGGTAAATAAAATATTTATTTAAAAAAATTACACATACATTTACCATATGATCCAGCAATCCCTTTCCTTGTTATCTACCCAAGGAAAGCAAAAGTTTATATTCACACAAAGACTTGTATGAGATGTTCAGAGAAGCTTGCGTGTAATAGCCAACAACTGAAAACACGCCATATGGCCATCAGCTAGTAAACTGATAAACAACTTGTGGTGGATTGACACAACGGAAAACTGTTGCACTATAAGGGAATAAACTATGGATACACGTGACAATGGAAAGAAACAAGCCACGGGCCTTGGACAAATCTCAAAAAAGAATTTCACTGAGTGAAAGAAGCTGATGACAAAAGAATGCATACAACATGATTCCATTTATACAAAATTCTAAAAAGGCAGCCGGTAGCGACAGAAAGATGAGTGGGCCTTTCAGGGGCTGAGGGGGCGGGGGAAGGAGAAGATTAACAGCGGAGGGGCAGGAAGGAAGTGCGGGTGATGGAAGTGTTCTCTGTGTTGATTCTGGTAGCCCTTAGAGAGCATTACACATTTGTCAAAACTCTTCCAAACGTCCACATAAAATTAAGTTTTATTGTATGTAGATTATGCTTCAATAAAGCTGAAAAAAATAGAAGCTACAGGAATGACATGAAAAAACTCAGAGTAATCAAAGGAAGGTTTAAAAAAACAACAAACATGTTGCTAAGTCAGTTTCTGACACGCTAAGGAAATCCATCAGATCCTATCACTGCTTTTGAAAAAGCATGTTTGAAAACAAAAGCATATTCACATTTAAAACTGAAGCTATACAATTACTCAAGAAAATAAAAAGGGAAAAGCAAACAAAAAATTTAACTGTGAAAAAATGAAGAAAAAAAAAAGCCAACTTTGGTGTAAAACCTTTAAGACAGTAAGAAAAAATATAGCCAAAAAAAAAAAAAAAAAGACAGAATGTTGTTCAAAAGTGATGATGCTGGGGGGGTGGGGAGCTGGGTGGCCCAGTGGGTTGAGGCCCCCCCCCCTTGGTGATCTCGAGGTCCTGCTGATCAACCCCAGCCCCACCCCACACAGCTCCGCGGGGAGTCTGCTTCTCTCCCCTCTGCTCCTCCCCAGGCTTGTGCTCCCTCTCCCACTCCGCTCTCAAATAAAGAAGTAAATAAATAAATATATTTTTAAAAAGCCATGATGGCAGAACTATTTATAGCAAGAAAGCAGCAGCTTGATCTCTTGGTCAAGAAACGGAACAGGGAGAAAAGTCCCCCCAAAACGGACAGGGCTCTGGACAGGTCAGGTCAGGTTTGCAGCTGCCAAGTAGCATAGGCCACTTCCGGAAAGTAAGTTCTATATGATACGAGATGTATTATCTAGAGGTGGTTGATATTACTTAAGTTTCAGCTTTTGCAAGAAGCCTTGAATTCAGAGCAGACTTCTTGCTTACGCAGAACCGCAGCAAGCCATCAAATTCATATTCTAGGGAAGTTGTTCTTCTCCTTCAGGACTAAAACTGTGTTCCCCTGTTGAGCAGTTAAACCTACAAACTCTGGGGAATGCAGATCTCCCGGAGATTCCGGACCGTGATCCTAGCTTGCCTAGCACCGTGTGCCGCTGTTCGACACGCCCCAGCGGATCCGATGGACAGATGGACGGGCTCTGCTACCGAGTCTGATGAGATCACAGGCTGTTTTAAGAGAGAAGAAATCTAAAGGACAGTGTGTTGTTGACTTAGGGAATTTCATTTTCTCCTTAAATGTAGGCATTCTCTCTCTCTCTTTTTTCAAGATTTAATTATTTGACTGAGCGCAAGTGGTGGGAGGGGCAGAGAGAGAAGGAGAGGGAGAAGCTCACGCAGACTCCCTGCTGAGCGTGAGTCGCACGGGGGACTCATTCCCAGGACCCTGAGATCCTGCTTTGAGCCAAAACCAAGAGTCAGTTGCCAAACCATATGAACCGACCAGGCGCCCTGAAATGTAGGTAGTCTTTTAACCTAGATCCACTGTATTTGGAGCCTTTCCTTCTATTTCTTAGACTGGATAAAAGGAGGTGCTGTCTATCAAATCGTGAGGGAGCAAAAGGATGGCTGAAGACAAAGCACAAGCTGGCACCTGCAACCTCCCCCCAACCCCATTCCTGGGTGGGACGCGTGCGACAGTCTTCCAGGAATCTCCCAACTAGCTTCCTGCTAATGCCTTGCTAGAGGCAGTTGACCTTTGAGAAGGTCAAAGCCTCCGGTATCCCGTGAGTCGGCTATAAGATGGGAAAATGCTTTGAAAGCTCCCTCTTCCTCACTGCCACCCCAACTCCCAAGCATATAATCCACCACGCCTCACAACCCTGGTGCAGCCGCTCGTTCAGGTCCTGTCCCCGTGCTTTAATAAAATCACCTTTTTGCACCAAAGACATCTCAAGATTTCCTTCTTGGTCATTGGCTCTGGACCCCACCTCACCAAAACCAAATCAAAATGATTTATTTCCTCAAACAATGATTTTGATGAATGCTTACTCCTGAAATACCTGCTGTCCTAAATACTTGAGGGCAAAATGTTCTGAGAAGATCTGACCTGGAAGAGAGCCGTTCACGTCCAGTGAAAACAAGCGTTTTCTTGACAACCCACAGAACATGCATGGACGTAAGCAATCCTGACGCTACCAAATACCTGCCATTTATGAGCTTTCGGGGAACCATCGGCAGCTTGTGGGGATGATATCCAGAGGAGGCATGATCCCTGCCCCATACCTGAGTCCAGTGGGACTGAAGAGCCCTTGCACTGATGGGCAATGGGTTCCAAAGGGGCAAAGTATATCAGAAGTGGAGTCAAATGTGAGGCTGTGAGAGGCTGTTACTGTTCAACTTCTGGGAGCCTGTTGGAAGAGAAGTACCACGACAGGCTACTGCCCGGAGAAGGCTCTCCAGAGCCTAAAAGGCCAATACATCCAAAGTTCTGGCTGTGTAACCCAAATTAAATGTGTTCTCTGGCCATAACTCTTGTTCAGCCGAGGTCTTGTGACTAGTTATGTGAGATGTGTTGCAACCAACTTGTTGTTCCCGAGTCCTAAAATTGGCATAAATGTACTGAAGTTTACTTAAAATATTCACAAGAATGCATCCATAGTTTCCTTGTATTGACATGCATTCTACAAGCCTGAGTGTGGTTGCATGGTAGACAGTGGATTCTGGGATTATGTTCAACCTTGGCACACCCCATGTGGACATCACCCAACAGGTACATGAGCAGAAAGACCGAGAAGGGCTCTGATAAGGCAATGGTATAATTGCAAATCTAACTGTTCTATTTTTAGATTCGCTAGGTCCACCCTTACCCCACCCCCCAAAAGGTACCACGCTCTCTAGACTTGAATAGTGAGACAAGAGCTAAATTAGATTCACGACTAGACTTTTAATTAAAAAAAAAAACCACACACACAAAAATACCTTTCCTCTGTTTAAAGCAAATACAGAAAACTGTTCTATGGCTTCTTCATTAATTCAAGAGGAATGAAGTCTCAGAAGAAACGTGTCTAAATGCTTCCTTCCCTTTGCCGTTTTCCCAGCACATCGAACCACAGTTTGACAAATTACATCAGCATTTGAACTTGCATATACTGATCATTAATTTCTCCAAAAGAAAACTGTTGATCAAATGGGAGTGTCCAGTTCTCATGGGGTTGAAACTAGGGCATTTCCATTTCCGGTATGTAAAAGGAAGCCTAATAGCAAATATCATTGAAAAGTTTTCCATTTTCTTTGGAAGAGACTACTTATAAGTATCACAATAACCCTTGTTTTTGTTTGTGTATCTTGTCTTTTTGTTAGTCCTAACATTAAGAAATCTGGTCTCTGGGGTGCCTGGGTGGCTTGGGTCATGATCCCAAGGTCCTGGGATTGAGCCCCACATTGGGTTCCCTGCTCAGGGGAGGGCCTGGTTCTCCTCCGCCTTCAGCCCCTCTCCCCACTTGTGCATGCTCTCTCTCTCAAACAAACAAAAAATTTAAAAAAATGAATTAAAAAAAGAAATCTGGTCTCTGCATTTTTATGCACCTATAGAAAACCAATGAAGACTTATTAGAACTCTCTCATTAGCAGAGTATTAATATAATTTGATTGATATTTTAAATTTAGATAACCCAAGCTGCAAAGAGGATCGTGGCTACAATTTTCTGTTAGGGGCCAAGTAGTAAATATTTTAGGCCATATAGTCTCTGTGGTACCTACTTAATCCTGCTCTTAACAGCAAGAAAGCAGCACTAAACAATGCAGAAACAATGTATGTGTCCCAGCAAAACTTTATTTGCAGCTGAAATTGAATTTCATATAATTTCATGTCATGAAGAGTCTTGTTTTGATCTCTCGCACATATAAAAATCATTCTTAGCGTGAAGGCTGTAGAAGAACGGCGGTGGACCCAATCTGGCAGATGGAGAGCTGAGTGTTGACCTCTGACTTAGAGTCACACTGGCCCACACCACACCTTGTAATTACTGTAGGAAGACAAGTCACAATGCCCCAAAACAGATATAAATAGTTAAATAGTAATTTGGGGGTACTTGCGCATTGCATGTTCTGATTCATCCTCAGGAATCCCCAAGAGCCTGATGGCTGGACTCATGGCTTCTCTTGTTTTCCAAAAAGTATTAACAGTGGAAATCATGGGGGGTGGGGAGTTCAGCATAGGCGGCAAGAAGCTGTCCTGTCCCAAACAGGATAGGTCTTTTTTAATCTCAAATGTTGTTTTGAATTTGTCATTCTTTCCATAATGTCTTTTCACTGAACATTTCAAGGGACGCGAAAGCTTTGGGAAGGAGTGCCTGTTTGTACAGAGCCCTATTCCTTCCAGGATAAGGGACCTAAATCTGAAAAGTCAGAGAGGCAGGCTTAGGGACTGCCACAAAGGAAAAATTAGATAAAAGTTTATATCATATTTATTTATTTGAGAGAGAGAACGCAAGCAGGGGGAGGAACAGAGGGAGAGGGAGACAATCTCTCGCCGACTCCTCGCTGAGCTCAGAGCCTGCTGTGGGGCTGGATCCCAGCACCCGGAGATCATGACCTGACAGGAAGCCACAAATCAGAGGCTCAACCAACAGAGCCACCCAGGTACCCCAATAAATAAATGTTTTAAAAAAATAAACCGCTGCAATAGAAGCTTATCTCATTTAAGCTTTTCTGTGAGAAGGGGGAAAGCTGCATAAGGTTGTTAACACATAAGAGAATGATTTCAGAATGAAAGTTTAGGAAAACTGCAGGATCAAATCCATTGGCGCCTTCCACACATAACACCAAGATAACGAGAGAGAAGCTAATCGCAGTGGGCAATTTCTCTTAAAACTCCGATTCTTAGACAAATGTGCATATTTAAATTACTGCACCCCTCCAGTTGTTTTTTACTTTCCGATTCTTTGGTTTTGCTATCATGGTATGTTTCTCTGCTTCCGTGAGTTCCAACCCTCACCCAACCCCTTGATTTAGCAATATTTACCCATTGACTTAGTTGTGTTGTTTTCTCCCAAGACACCTCCTCTCTCAAGGTCTAAACAAAATCTTCAATCAGTCCAAT
Organism: Mustela putorius furo; assembly: GCF_011764305.1. Classification (NCBI taxonomy): domain Eukaryota; kingdom Metazoa; phylum Chordata; class Mammalia; order Carnivora; family Mustelidae; genus Mustela; species Mustela putorius. Next base: position 2,010,161 of record NW_025421341.1, on the reverse strand, counting down.
CCACTTCCAAAGATTTGTCTGTAACTCTTAATGCACGCACTTGGTGCCCTCTTTTAAAAGAATGTAACCCAAAATTATACTGTGAAGCCACAACAGTCCTGACTCCTGTGAGTTACCATGACAACCCTCTGATTAGCTTCGGGAAAACTAACGCGTTTCATCCTATTTCCATCACTGTGTCACACAGCCCCATCTTGCCCTTTGGGTCCCATCAGGGGAAAGATCAGGACGAATTCTTCTGCTTCCGTTTGCTTCTTTGAAAAGAGGAGATTGCAGAAACACGCTTCCCCTCTCCTCGAAATGATTGCAGTCAAAGAAAGAAAACTTGCCAAAATTCTAGCGTCAGGTTTTGCTTTGCAGCCTGGTTTTTGTTTGGCTTTTCCATTTTGTGTACCTTTTTTCTTTTCCTTTTTTTTTTTTTTTTTTTTTTTTTAAGACATCCTGGGTACGGTTACAAATCTCGGGTTCTGTCTTACAATACCCAGTGTCCCACCTTCAAAGCTTTAGAAACCAGCCAATGACTCACTGCGGAAGGTCGCTCTTTGACCTTGAGAAGAGTCTGGAATCTGACTGGGTACAGCGGCTCAGTGCTGTTGTTTTGTCTGTGACACAAAACCAGATTTCCCATCAAACCTAGATACGCTCAGTGAGGATTTGGAGCACAGGGGAGAAGAGGAGGGAAAAGGGCTTTGTTTTGTGTTTGACCTGTTCCCTCTTCTCCCCTGTGGTCCAAATCTTTAGTTAGCGTGTCTAGAAATGTCTGGAAACTAAGCTGTCAGCGCACCGGGCCCAGAAGACGGTATGCCAGAAACGGTTCATCTCTGGGCCAGGGTTCATCCTTAATCTATTATTGTTGTTGTTGTTGTCGTTGTTGTAAGAAAAAAGGAATGACCTGCTAAGGTGGTTCTTTTGGAAGGTATTTAGAATCATATACTGAATAAACAAGCTCCGGGCAGACTTCAAATATTTTATCTTAGAGCGCTATAGACGTGTTTAAAAGTTAGGGATTCAAACAGTGCGAAATGCAGGTTGGCCCACTGAAGTACTGCAGTTGTAATCAGGGACCCGCTGACAGGGGTCCTGAGCATTTCTGCCCATGGTTGTCTCAAGGCACTGTGTACAGGAGGCTGAGTCTGTGGTGCGCCTGTTCCACACCTGCCCAGCAGTGCCCAGTAGTGCTACCTCACTACAGCAGGGTGATGCTTCTCCGACCTCAGTGCCCTTACGAGAACATCTACCACACACGGCTTTATTTACGGATACTATTTCCAAAACCATGAACATTTCAGTGTTGGTCTTTGGGAACTGAAAAGTACTTCTGTTTGTGGTAATTTAAAAAGGCGGGGGGGGCATGGGGATTGTGAATAGAAAGCCGAGTTGAAGAGGACAGCACATTAGGAAAAAGAAAGGGAGTTTAAGAGGTAGAAGAAATTCCAGGCCCTCGGGTGCTTTTGGATGCTGCCCTCAGTAAAAAGGCCATTGAGACTCGAGTGGAAAATCTCATGATCTGAGCTTCAGTGTAAAGTTATCAGTAAAAGAATTTAAGACCAGCTCAGGTTTTAGAGAAAATGAAGATACATACATCTACTTGGACTATTGGAGTAGGTTACATGAAGATAATTCAGAATTTAAATTTGTATTATTAAAATTATTGTACATTAAAAAGCTTGAGGACTGCGATCCAGAATCAAAGATATAAAAACAAACTATTACCACCCATGTCAACAGAAGACAAGTGAGACTCAAGATTCACACTATCTGGAACGAGAGAGAACCCCACTGAAGCTCCGGAAACGTTGAGACCTTGAATAGTTTCGAGCATGCAGCCAGGTACAATAAAAAAAAAAATTAACCTTACAGACACCCTTTATTACTGACGTGTCACAGATACTAGGTTGATTTCGTGGTTCGTGACATTGCTTTGTTTTAGTAAGTGACAAAGCAATCATAAAGGCTTCTCTGTGGCTACTTTGGATGTCCTTTTCCTGAACTCTATTCTCTCTAAGGTTTTAATCTCCCAGGGGCGCCTGGGTGGCTCAGTGGGTTAAGCATCTATCTTCAGCTCAGGTGACGATCCCAGCGTCCTGGAATGGAGCCCGGCATAGGCAATCTTTGCTCAGCGGATAGATTTTTCCCTCTCACTCGGCTGCTCCCCCTGCTTGTGCTCTCACTCTGTCAAATAAATAAATAAATAAAATCTTAAAAAACAAAGAAACAAAGAAACAAAAAACAAAAACCCACAATTTCTCCTTTAGGTTTGAATCTTCTAAATATGTACTTTCTAAGAGAGATGGTTCCAGAACTCTAAACTTGGCGTGGGCCTCCTACATTGAGGAGCTGAGAGTATTTCAAGCTGGAAGAGGGTTTGTACCAACAGAGTTAATTCACACAGCAGGCCTTCCGACAGCCCGGAGTGTGAGCTCCTATCCCAGGGCGTGGACACCCCCTGTACACTTCCAAATTGCACTGACCTGAAATGCCTACACATCTGTCTGGGCCTGTGAGTAATTTTCTTTTATCTTTAAAATTGTACCCTTGGCACAGATAATCTAAAGGTGCAACATATTAAACAACAACAACAAAAAATTAAGAGCACAAAGCAATTCCCACAGAGAAGATGTAACATAAAGCAGGATTTGCAAAACCATTACACGTCTCCTAAACTCAGCATTAGGTCCCCAAGAAACACATTCACTGTTCCATCACCTCGTCTTGGTCTTTGCATTATACAACTTACACAGGAGGATATGCACATGCTTTTCCAACGTCTTAAGGTGCCTGTTTACGTTCTATGGAAATCTATCTGCATTTATCTTCATTGTTTATTGTCCTTCCCAACTTCCCTGTACATTCCTTTACTATTCCATTTCATCATTTCCTCAAAGTGTTTTGCAATTCGAATCAGTCCTTCTAATTGAAGGGTTTAGCACAGGAACTTTTTTTGTTCGGTTTGTCCCCTGATTTTTCTGAATACATTCCCTCATCCTATCATTCAAGTATTTTGGAATTAATGATCCATTCAAAGCGATAAGGTCATGCTAGCAACGTATCTTTTCCATTAGAACATTATGTATCTAACGATTTAGCAATTGACTGGTTCAATTTTCTCATCAGCCTGAAAATCTTCGCTGATCAAATTGCTTATTTTCTGACTAAATTACACACAAGCCTCAGACTATTTATCTGGCTGTTAACTGAAGGTTTAAAGTGTGTTTACTCTGCACATTATGAACAATGGGCATACCCAGGCACCGCTATCTGTGGCTACAAAATTATTTCACAGTAGGAATTTAAAAGATGTTTGTTGTTGAAAGATTCCTTTTTTTCTAATTTGAAAAAGTTTATCAGGTGAAGGGATTAAGAACATGCCACCCCAAAATATACCTCTTTGGCATACTGATTATTTTGAACCGAAGGCACTTGAGAAACAGAAGATGCAGGAAGAGCTGTTGCGCCTCCCTCTTTCCATCTAAGAGCAGGTATTCAATGGCCAAGGAGAAAAGCACCCTCCCTCTACAGAAGTCTTTTTTTTTTTTCTTTAAGATTTTATTTATTTATTTGACAGACAGAGATCACAAGCAGGCAGAGAGGCAGGCAGAGAGAGAGGAGGAAGCAGACTCCCCGCTGAGCAGAGATTCCCGATGGATGCGGGGGTCGATCCCAGGACCCGGAGATCATGACCCAAGCCAAAGGCAGAGGCTTTAACCCACTGAGCCACCCAGGCGCCCCAGAACAGTCTTAACATTAGAGGCTACGAGTCATTGTGGAATGGACCCACGTACACACTTACTAAAATAACCCTTACCTTCCATTAGTCTCCCTCTCACAGAATTCCTAATCACTGTCCCACAATTCACTGTCTCAGCCCACACCTCCTTGTGCCTTAGCATATCCTCACAATCTATGTGAGGATACCAAAAGAAGGAAAACCAGTGAGTGAGGGAAAGCCAGTGAATGAGGAGAAGCCGGCCATGGAACCAAGGGTTGCAGGAAAGCGCCCAGCTGGGGATGATGTACCCAGGAAGGCTAAAACAAAAACCAACACGGGGCTGGCTCAGTGTCTCAAGGCACATAAGGAGGCCATACACGATATGCATTTGAGCAACGAGGAGATGATAAGAGAATTTGACGAGATGGCCCGGGTAGAGGATGAGGTGAAGAAAACCAGACAGAAATTGGGGGGGTTTATGTGGATGCAAAAAAGTTTACAGGACCCCTTCCACCCGAGGGGCCCAAGGGAACTTAGGGGTGGATGCAGGGCCCCACAGAGGGGCTTTGAAGACATTCCTTTTGTGTAGCGCCCCTGGCAGGCATTTGCCTAGGCCTTGTGCTTTAACCTTATACTAATACTTGCTTTAGCTATCACTCTTGTACCTAACTGCAGCCTTCAATGTTTCAGTAGCAGATTTTTGTCCATTGCATGGAAAAATGTTTATGGCATATTGTAAAATTAAAAAGAAAAAAGTTTGTTGAACCATAAAAAAAAATGGTCTGTATAAAAAATTTTATAAGCTTTCAGGCCTGATGGCTTCTTTAGGTCTTGACTCTCATGCATTTGTAAAAAAAAAAAAAAACAAAACCTTAAAAATTTGTATGTTAGCCTCCCACTCATCTGTTTTATGTCGGTTTGACTCTTAAGCCAGCTGAGAGGGTAAAAGAAACACTCCTTCCTCCTTGACACAGCAAAGTACACACACACACACACATTTTCATGTGTCTGCATATTATTTTATATGATGTTCCTGATAATTGTGTCAACATTAATAGAATGTATCCAACAGTCTACATCCCTGGAATCTAGATGCTCAGAATTGAATCTTGAATCTTGAGAGGATCACATCAAACACGTAACCTCTGTTTTACTGGTTCTTCAAAATTATCATCTTGTGGACTACACTACTGATTCATAGATCTTCAGTGAAGGGTTAACCGTGCTTAGAGACAGGGCAAAGCGCCAGTCACCTGACCTGTGTTTGTTCTTAGAAGGACTTCCTTTGAAAAGCACATGTCTAATGCTTTAAAGCTTCAAATGAATGATTCTCTGTGTATACAACAAACATTAATAATTTAGTTTTCTACATGCCAAACACTTAAACATTCTTCACTATAGTTAGTAGTTCCTAGATCTGTTAATTCTGGTAAGAACATGAGAAGGGTCTGGAGAGGGGAAAGGAACAAGGCACATGAATCCCAAAAGTTAAAAGCAGCAAAATTCCTCCTTGGAGGGTCAGTTTCTAGTATGTAGAAATGCAAGTTTACATCTTCAAGAGAACATTCCACTAATACCCCATGACGTCAGTTCCAGTGTTTCAATAACAAGGAAATACACACTACCTGATTAAATATAAACCCCAGAAGCACTCTGCCATTCTTGATTCTTGGTCCATCAACATTTCCCATGGCATCAGTTCAAATGTTTAAAAAATGAGGAAATACACACTATCTTACCAAATATCCTTTCATGGCCACGGTCGTCATTTATCTTAAGTCTAGTGTGGGTAGAACATAAGACTTACCCCAGCAACAGCCTTCAGGGTGCTCTGGGTCAAAACAAAATGACGCAGTTGTGCTCTCCCTTCAATGAATGTTCTTCTACCTCCGTCAGCGGAGACCAGAGCAGAGGTCAGAGCTATCTCCTCCCGCCTCGGTCCAGAGGATCCCTGCCCGGCCCTGGGGCCCGGGTTTGCTGTTCTGATTAGCATCACAATGGTTTCCCACCTAATCCTAATCCGCTACAGATTTCTAGCTTTTGTGATTTTTATAGACTGCTAATTCTCTTTGCTTTTCTCCCAAACTTCACTTCTTTGTAATTGTAGTGTTGACTGCAAAGTGAGCAGATCTCAGAGAAAACTGTGCTGGCAGGATGGGTTCTCTCCCTCCCGCTGGGGCGCTCCCAGAGCCAGGGCTGGCCTTTTCCTTCTCGGAGCCACAGACTTCCTTACAGCTGCGGACGTGGGAAGGCGTCAGGAATGGAGCGTGTAATTCCAACACAGTACGTCGGTGTAGACGGTGCCTGGTCAAGGAGCACAGGGCTGCGGGCTGGTGCTCCGCATCTCGGGTTGTGAGATGGCGCGGGTATCGGCCCGGCGCTCAGGGAGAAGTGTGCTGGAGATCCTTTCTCCCTCTTCCTCTGCCCTCCTGTTCCTACTCCCTCTCTCTAAAATAAGTGAATCTTTTTTAAAAAAATTTAAATAAAAATAATTTTAAAATAAGGAGAGGGTGTGTGCGAGTGGCGCCGTCATTAAGCGTCTGCCTTTGGTTCAGGTCATGATCCCAGAATTCTGGCATCAGTCTGGGATCAGTCTGGGATCAGTCCCACATCAGGCTCCTTGCTCAGTGGGGAGCCGCTTCTTCCTCTGCTCCTCACCTGTGCTCTCTCGCTGTTTCTCTCTCTTTCAAATAAATAACATTAAACAATCTTTCAAAAAGGGGCGCCTGGGTGGCTCAGTGGGTTAAAGCCTCTGCCTTCGGCTCAGGACATGATGTCAGGGTCCTGGGATGGAGCCTCACATCGGGCTCTCTGCTCAGCGGGGAGCCTGCTTCCCCCTCTCTCTCTGCCTGCCTCTGCCTGCTTGTGATCTCTGTCAAATAAATAAATAAAATCTTTAAAACAATAAGGGAGAAAACTATAGTTTACTCGAGCAAATTGGCCTAATTTACTGGCGATAGCTCATGAGTGGTACTATTCTACTATAAATACAGACTAACTGATTCCATCCTTCCTGCTCTTGAAGGGCTCACCATCTGAAACAGGACCTGCTGAGCAATTGACTTTTAGAGACCAGAGTGATGGTGGATATTGAGTATCTCCTTCGACTTGAAGGATTATCATGACCACATACTTTTTAAAAATTACTTATCAGTTATCTAATCCTCTGACCAAACTGCTATTGATAGTGAACCAAGAGTATCAGATAATTTATCAGTTCTTTACTTGTAGAAAATATATAGAAAAACATAAATCAAGAATTAAGGAGAGGATGTACCGTTGATCATTTTTACAGAAAAATTATTTTACCAAGTGTTTATTGTTTTATGGAGGAAGGAGACAGTTTTTGACAGTTCCCCATTTTTATGTCTGTTTTATAAATTTATAGACGTATCAGTCAAGAAAACCTAATCACTTTATTTATTGTGCCAGAAAATCTTCTGCATTTAAAACTTCTTTTTGGCCTCGAATGCATTCTAAAAATTGACTTTTCTAATTATCTTTGGTCTTCTCAGATAACCCATTAGTATTTTTCATGCATTTCCTCATCAAATTGCACAGATTTCCAAGTGGGATTAGCAGTTTTAACAATTTTGCTATTAGCTATACCAATAGCAACCTTGGAGGATGTTTTGCTTATTTTCTACTTTAGCAAATGGTTTATTTGGTATGAGTAGCAATCTGGAATTTGCATCTGAAACATTCGAATTTCTTATTTTTAAAAAAACCCATACACAAATTGTTATTGATAATAATATATGCTTGAAGGAATTTATTTTTACTGTATTTATCCCAATTACTGAAATATTTCTTAAAAAGCAGTACTTACAACTTCCTAAGACATTTATATCTATGCATATATAACTTAAATTGTGTGTGTGTGTGTGTGTGTGTGTGTCTATAAACATAGTATATGCATTTATATTTAAGGAAGATTTTATAGAATTTGAGAGAGAAAGCCTACACATTGCTATTTTATGAATATAGAACTATATAGCTTCTTTCAGGAATTGAAGGATAGATTCCAAGGTAAGGTTTGTCTTTTTTGTTGAGAAAATATATTCTCATTTCTAATAAACTGTCATTCTCACAACAATACATAAAATGGAATTGTGGTTAAAAATTTTTTCCACTTTAAATAGTGCCCTCTTTCAGGGACGCCTGGGTGGCTCAGTTGGTTAAGCGGCTGCCTTCGGCTCAGGTCATGATCCCAGCGGGCTCCTTGCTTGGCGGGGAGCCTGCTTCTCCCTCTGCCTCTGCCTGCCACTCTGTCTGCCTGTGCTTTCTCTCGCTTCTCTCTCTATGACAAATAAATAAATAAAATCTTTAAAAAAAAAAAAAAATAAATAGTGCCCTCTTTCAATATATTGTACTACTTAAAAGAGAAAAAAAACTTTTGAGTACATTACCTACTTAAGTGTTTTTGTCACTTATTTTGAGATCATACTTACATCTTTTCAAAAACTAACAGGAGTTACTTTTTATTTTAAGTGATTTGCTTTAAAACAATTTTCTCTTCTGGTTTTGGGAAGCAACAGATACTGAAATTTGTTAATCTTTCCAAGTAGTTTTTTTCTTACTTTTGAGGGAAGAGAGGGAAACCTTGGGAGACAAGTTGACCAAAGTAAAACCATTTGGGTTTTAGGCTAACCCCTACTCTAAAAGTCAGCAGGTCATAAAAAGAGTCACAAAATCTGAATCACGGAAGACCACAAGCCCCAGTTCCAAGGAATGGAGCCAACCAACTGCGCCGGCAGCCAGAGCCAGGTCAGCGCCCCCCAGGGTCAGCTAATTTAAAAAAACAGAAACAAAACAAAGAACCTAATAAAACCCTTTGTTAGAGGCAAAGGGAAAATCCCTCCTCTCCACCTGGGAAGAGAGACTGCTACTTTGTCTAGAAGTAACTCCTTTCTTACTTTAATCCTTGCAAAATCTTGCCCCCTTTCTCTGAATGACTTGCTCTTTAATTCTTTCTCACCCCAAACCAAGAACCCTCTTGGTGAGAGGTCCAAGGCCCTCCCTCCTGGCGCCTTGGACAGTCCAAAGTCCATCACTTTGTAGTGATGGCTTCTCTCTCTACTCTAATTTTTCTTTCTTTCCTTCAGTGGACTCTCCGCCTCCTACATTTTCTCTTAACTTTCTTTCTTCCCTCCCCTCCCTTCCTCACTTTTTCTCTCTCTTTTTCCAAAGAAGGTGTTTTACAAGGAGGCAGTCGCAAAGTCCCAGCTCTGTGAAGGGCCGTTAATAACTTCTGGGAAAACACGGGGACTATTTAAAGGCAACTTGCAGCTTTTTACTTGTGTTCGAGATGAAGAACAGTGCATATCCTCTTGACTTCAGTGCCAGGCTCGTGGCTAGGTCACTAAATTTTTGAAAGTCCTAACCTTCGTCAGGAGACCATAGATCAATGTAAAGGACCTTGGGGGAGATTGAGCTTTGCTAATCTTCACTCTGAACACACATGGTGGGAGGGAATAAAAATGTTCTTCACCATGTCACAGAACAGGAGAAGCCCATCACCCTACTTTTTGAGAGTCTAGCATGGTGAGAGGTCAAAACAGGAAGTGCCATTGTTTAGAGGCAGAAACATGAAAGTTCTGTTCTTAAAAACACTTTCAACCTTCTTCCCCATGAGGACATTTTGAATGCAGGAACTCTGGGTGGGACCATATGGCTTCCTGTATTCTCCTTAATCAAAGTGTTAAAGTTTGTTTTTCTTTTAAAATGCAGTTAAAGGAAAGAGATTTTGCCGTGTCAGAAGAGAACAACATTCAGTTCCTTTTAGATTTTTATGAGCATCTGTGATCATTTGTCATACGTGGCTAAAAAATGACCAGTACTGATGAAATGCCATTTTATTTTTAAAGAAAAGCTTCAGCACACTTTCCCAAAATAATTAAAAAAAAAAAAAAAATCTCTGCTTCTTTCTGGGGACATTTTGTCCATGCCTAAATGTAGGTGCATACACTTTTATGTTAAAAACCATCTTTTTACCTAAATATACTGATGGCCAAAGACTTACATGCTATGGTCTCTGCAACTGATGATATAGACTTCCACTTTCTAGGTTTCTTGTGCACAGATACTAATAAGTCATTCTTAAGACACTTGTTGGCTTGAGGTAGTATTTTAAAGAAAGAGAAAAATGTTATAAACCTAAAAAATGAGGGAGAAGCCAGAAAACAAATAATATGGTGAATAGATATCTAGGTCTTTAACCTTTCATTTCTAACCTTTCAAGTTTTCTCCACCCCATGTTTGATGACAAATGAATATTCTAGAACAAAACTAGTCATTCAGAATAAGGATAGGAATAATTTTCTATAGGTAGAATGAATCCAAATAACTTTTTCTCTCTTTTCCTAATGAAATAAGACCATTTCAAACAAGGATATACCAGTATATTGAGGGAATATTTTCAGCCCAAATTATTATTTTTTTTAAGACTTTATTTATTTATTTGACAGACAGAGATCACAAGTAGGCAGAGAGGCAGGCAGAGAGAAAGAGGAGGAAGCAGGCTCCTCACTGAGCAGAGAGCCCGACGCGGGGCTCGATCCCAGGACCCTGAGATCATGACCTGAGCCGAAGGCAGAGGCTTAATCCACTGAACCACCCAGGCGCCTCCAGCCCAAATTCTTAATTAGAAGCTTATCTTTATTGTTAAGCTGTCGTCATCATACCAAAAATGCAACTTACTACAGTAACAGAATAAAAGACAAAATCCTCAGATAATAGACCTGGAACTTAAAGTACAACACCTCTCTACACACTCGGATCCAGTTAAAGACTTGACAGAGGACACCATTTTGCGTGTTCTTCATCGTGGTCTTAAATATATTTGAGTCTGGAGTTCCTTACGTATTGATTTCTGCATACAATCTGTGGAAAAAGAAGTTTTCTGACTTCCCTATTAAAGAATGTGAAATGACAGGGCACCTGGGTGGCTCAGTGGGTTAAGCCACTAGCTTCAGCTCAGGTCATGACCCCGGAGTCCGGGGATCGAGTCCCGCATCGGGCTGCCAGCTACGGGGGGAGTCGGCTTCTCCCTCTGATCCTCTCCCTCTCGTGCCCCCCCCTCTCTCAAATAAATGAATAAAGTCTTTCAAAAAAAATAAAGAATATGAAATGACTGGCCATAATGAAAAGTGAGAAGCTTTTTGCAAAATTATGAAGTCTGAGAGTAGGTGGGATTGTGCTGCATCTCCTAATCCAGTCGTCCCGTAGGTCTTTATTTATTTATTTTTTTCCTACTAGCAGAGCGGAAAAGGAAAGTTATGGGACCAGAATGAAACTTTCTAGAGGTCTCTTTATTCCACACATGTAGTTGTAACAGAATGTGCTTGAGAATCCATTTCTCAGCTGCAGAAACCAAGGGAAACAGCAAGAATTAGCAGAGTAGAAGATGGGAAAGTGATTCTCCCAGGGTCTTCATGTTTCAGAGTATAATATGATCACAAGGCTATTCAGTTTAGCTTCCTACCCTTTCACTCTCCAGGGTCATGGTATTTCTGTTTTGTTTTACAAGGTGAGTTGGAAATTTAATGGGGTTTATTGATGCAGTTGGAATTTTGTAATAGAGGGTAAATTAAAAGGAAGTAATACTTGATTACAGGATCAAAGTTCTATTTGAAAACTATGGGGTTCTTACAGGAAGAAACCGGAAAGTCTTAAAAAGCTGTACACTTAAAAACTATTTTACAGTTTACAAAACACTTTTATGTAAAATTATTTCATTTACACATACAATGAGGGAGCTCCGGGGTCTGCTAGCAGAGCTGTGACAGCAACTGTGCACCTCCTGGTCTCATCTAAGACTCTGCATTTTCTCTTTCTCTCTCCCACTCTCCTTCTCTCCTTCTGCCCCGTACCCCCAGTGACTGATTCTGAAACTTATTATATGGTGGCTTAACAACACAAAGAACTAAAAACTTTTTGAGGACAAATTTAGTGTCCTATTTATTTTTGCATCTCTACTATCTAATCCAACATAGGTATTCGGCTAATATTTGTTGAATGAGTGACTATAATAAAGTAAAAAGACAAATTGAAAACTGAACTGTCTTTCCAGAAAGTAAATAAGTAAGAGAGAATAGAAAATTAGTACTATGGATTTTAGATAATTATTTAGAATATCAAGCACTAGATTAGATGCTATCTATCATCTGATCTGTCATTTATCTTGTTAGTCTCACTCCAGATAATCATTTTGTCATCTGTTATTATTTACAAATTTTCAGGTCATTAAGTCATAATTAAAACTGAGGAAGATTTGTCTTGTTTTACTGACAGCATAGAAGTTAGATGCTATTCTTCAGTAACATAAGGTTGTTCGGAATACAACAAATAAAAGTGGTCATTGACAATTATTTCTCAATAAAACTGGGGGAAAAGTGGTCATCATTACCTGTCACATCTGGGAAAGTATAAGACTGTAACCATTAACTCTTATTCTATTTATGGCCATTTTCCTTGTTTATCGTTGTTATATTTCCTTTATAAATTTCACAGGATCGTTTTTATATAATTTCATCAGCCTGGCTTATCCGTGAGTAGATTTCAACTGGCAACTGGCAACTGGCCACACTTAGATGAAACAAAATTTCATTCATATATTTTGTTCTGCCTGCGTGTCTCGGTAAAGATCCTGCATGTGTTCAGCTTTATTTTATTTCTGCAAAGACTCTCTAAGTAAACATTTGTGTGTGTGACTTGGAAGAGAATTGAGAGGAAGAACTAATTTATTATTGATTTAAGACTCAGAATCATTGAGGTCCCATCCTAGCAAGACACACAGGGAAGAATCTCAAAGAATATACACATTTTACAAAACCAAACCCATAAAGCAAATAAAAATGAAACAGCCAGTATCCAATTTAGATTCTCTAGATCTATATACCAAAGACGAAAATACAGAAAAATGGCCCACGCTGTAATTTTGCCAACTTAGTTAACTACAGTTAAGAAACACTGCACAATGCCATCTAGTGACAGGTGACCAGCATATGAGTCACATAGGAATGATGGGGTGAAGAGGTGAATTTCCCAGGGTTTGTATGGAAAGAGAAAATCCTTCTGAGAGAATTACATTGGATAGATTAGTTTTATTTCTCTGGGTACAGGGAGTGCACGAGAATTTATCAGAGAGCGGCAGCGTGGGGATTTTTATTTTGAAAGACTGCATTGCCACCTACCTCCAAGTCTGTACCTCCACCTCCTCCTGCAGCGGGCTTCACCATCCAGTCCGCAGCCGAGCTCAGAACTGGTGAGTGTCCTCAAGTCGCAGCCCCCCGTAGAGTGACAGGTGGCGGAGGTGGAGCACTTTAGAAACCAGTCTCAAAAAAAAAAAAAAACAAAAAAAAAACCCAACTTCAAAAAAAGGAACCAAGATGATTCCTAAAACAATCTGTACCCAATTAAAAATAACAACAACAATAATAAATAAACTGCTGGAAGTTCAAAGAGTAAAACTAAAATAAGGATCAGAGGAAATCATCTTTGTTTTTCTCGGTCATCGACTGTGCAGACCTGATGCTGTCTTATTCCTTGTACCAAAGGCTCACAGAAAATGCCAGAGACCTCTCCCTAAATGGCTGTAGCATTATGCCCTAAGGGAAATAATTTTCTCCAACATTTCTCATCTTTTGTAAACAGATGGCATAGGGTGGTGGTGTTTTTTTTTTTTTTTTTTTTAAACGAAAGACCAACAATCTGTCAACTGTAGAATTCTCATAGTCCAATAGTTTCTTTTTGGCTAATTTTTCACAACTAGATTAATCAGTGCTGCTACCATAGATACATTTAAGAAAACGAGATGCTTCCCCGTGTTCACGTAGATTCGTTGAAAGCTCGATAGCACTATCTCAGTTGTCTCAGAAAAATATCAAGTTAAAAACCCTTGTGAAATGAAAAGAAAAGCTTATCAAAATCTCCAGCTTCAAGTGCATCTAGTTGTTTTCTCTTTATTGTTGCCCACACGCTGTGATTGGAGCACAATGTGTGGAAATTGCATAACCATTATTTCCACAAATCAAAGCTACTGAGAAATGGGAAGGCCCGCGCAGGAGCGGCTACATGAAATGTTGATTAAAAAAAAATTCTGCCTTTATGTCTAAATCTTCCCTTCTTTCTTTCAACTGTTGCTTAGTTTTGACCATCACTGGGCTTTCTTTTGTTTTTTAACTAAAATCGGAATTCGCTACGGGCCAAATAACGTTTTTTGAAAAGTGCTGTCTCTCTGTTTCTTGTATTTTTCTTCTGTTCAACTTCATTTTATTATTTTGGATACCTGGACTAGTCTAGGCAAAAGGTTCTGAATTCAAATATTGGAACCACCCAGATAAACTTCGGTGCAATTTCCATGCTTGGAATGGGGGGAGGGGAGGTTCGGTGCCCTCAGCCCGACCCACTGCAGGTTGGGGGTGAGGGCGTTCCTTTTTTTCTACTGCTTTCACATTGAAAATACTAATCGGTTAGGTGGTCATTTGGGTTAAAGTGAGCCTGAACCCATCATTAGCGAGGAGAGCAAAACATGTCTCATTTCAGCTCTCTGTTCCCCTGTCCAGCGGCATTTGGGGTGCACTACTCTGGCTGATGCCCCCACACTCCTTTCCTTAGAGACGCAGGTATTGCTGAGAACTTAGAATTTCCCCTTTGCCAGTGACTATATCAGAGTTAGGCTGGGGATGGGACGGGGCCCTCTAAAACCTTTCTGGAAATCCGGAGGCACAAATTGTACTTTACTTAAGAGGGAAACGCACTGCTGTTGGGAGAAGTTGTACTGAAGTATTCTGTTAGCCCTGCCCATTTTCAAGTCATTTTGAGGAAGTAATAGTCTGCACAAAAGGCATAAAATTTAGCGATGCATTGACAGTTTCCAACACCTGGGATATAATGAGCATAAATATCTTTTTAGCTTTCTAGATTATGATCAAAGATTGTTTTCTTCTGTAATATTTCTCTTTGAAGTAGTATTTTGGTGTTTTTAAAAGCAAATTCCAGAGAGTATAAGGTTAAAATGTGAGTAATGCAAACATCTATGGTCAGTCATACTGCCTAATTTTGAACCAAGCTTTTCTTTTATCTTTACATTTGGGACCTTTTTTTTTTTCCCCCTATCCTTTTCACCCCTGAGATTTTTCTGGTTAGAGAAGTATACACTTGCCTTTCAGCCCACATTCCCTTCTAAAAGAATCTGTTCCCACCCACAAACCCTGCTGAACAGATGGGCCTAGTCATCCATGGTTCTATCAGATGACCCTACTCCTCTGGCTCTAGGAGATGAGGACCATTGTGTGGAGACCCACTGTGCAAGTCAATCTATGGGTTAGGCCAAGCCAATTATATCTGAGACTTTTGAACCAAAGCACAAAAATCACAGGTGGATGATGGGAATTGGATTTGCAGAGTCACAGGTATTTGGCTTGAGAGTTGTCCTATGGTGAACCTCGGCCATGTGTAAATCAAATGTATGAGGGAAACCAAAGTGTATCTTGAGCCAGCCCAAGAGAGCAACACAGAAGAGACACGCAGGGAGGAGTAGCAAGAGCTCTAGTTGATATTTGTGAGGTCCCGACTCACCATCCTGGCCCCTTTCTACTTTCTAAGTTAACATCATGTTTCTCAGCATGGTTTGGGTTGGATTGCCTAGCTCCAGGGCTAATTGCTGACTGGCTTAAGACATTGTCCTCCAGAGACAGACAATGAGTTTGAAGTTTGAGGAAAAGAAGTTTGCAGGGAAGAAAACTGCTCTCTAACTCATGGGAGTTAACCCAAAAGTACTTTCTGCTTTTGTAGATAAGAACTAGGAAGCTTTGGTTGTTTCTAACTACCTCCTTGAGACCACTAGAAGACACGAGGATTAGATGAAAACAACATCATGGAAGACAGAGTACAGCAATGAAAAAAAGTAGGTCTTTGTTTATATTATAGAGCCATTGGTTTTTTAATTTACTTTTCTTTTTTATTTTTAAGTAAGCTCTGTACCCAATCTGGGGCTCAAACTCATGACCCCGAGATCAAGAGTTGCATGCCCAACCAACTGAGCCAACCAGGTACCCTTAGAGCCATAGGTTTTTTTAAAGCCTGCCCAATTTTTTTTTATTTCTCGGCCATATGAACAATAGATACCTGTAATTATTTAAATTGTTTGGTTGTATTTTTTTTTTCATTGATAACTCAAATCTTAAATTTGAGAGAGACTAATGATTTTCTAGGTCTCAGAAGACCCAGCAGTTTCTTGAATTTCACCAGTCCCTAAGGAGAGCTGGCCTTAGCAGCATTTTCTCCATTGTGTTTTGCCTGGTTCTGCATCATTTAGCAAAGTGCGTGGTACATACCAGCCGCATCATCCCCACCTCTCTCTTTCAGTGATTTTTTCTGCATATAATCTTTGAAAGTAGTGCATTTCAAGGAAGCATCTGATATTTAGCTTGTGTAAAGTGATCTTGGAGAAGATAAAGACACTTTCTACTGAAATGAGGAAGGAAGAGGCTAGTTAACTTCTTCAAGGCTGGGAAAAGTAAGTGATAGAGGGCCACAAAAACAGACCACATGAACACACTCTTACTATCTGTATTTTATTGACGTCTTCATTCCTGTCTTGGTAAGACTTTGTCTTCCGCATCTGAAATGAAAATAGATAGGAAAAAAAGATTATATTTTCCCAGAGTCTGAATCGAGGGGTGGGTCTGAAACTTTGGTGCATTACCTCAGTTAATCCTGACCGTTCTGCCTGGCAGGGATCATCAGTTCCACCATGTGAGTGGAGAAAATGAGGAAGAAAGATCGATTACCTTGTCCGTGAAAGTAAGTGATAGAGTTGATAGATACTGGAATTAGAAAATTCACTACTACTTTGTGACAATTATCAAACTGTGATGAATTTATGAACGTTCTGGCCTTGCCATGTCTGGAGCTCTTGCTAAAAGGACACCATGGCAATATAAAATATCTCTGGAAAAATCATGAGAAGCTGGTAGCAGTGGTTCCCTCTAGGGATGCTAACTGGGTAACTGGGAAATATTTATTTTCCACTGCTCAATATTTTGTGCCTTTGGCATTTGAACCATATGCTTATCTTACTTTATCCTAAAAAAAAGTGATTTATTTTGAAAAAAAAAATCATATCATGACAATTTTTTATCTGATAAAATGACAGGTTTGGATGAGATGACTTGGAGATCCCTTCTATCTCTAAAATTACGTTGTTGTGTAGTTCCAGAAGAAGTCTTCCAGTTTTAGAGAATACAGAGATTCCTGCCCTGAATGTTCTCACAAACCACTAAAACTGCCTGCCCAGGATCCTAAAAAGATATTTTTGGCAGTATCTATGGCTTAAAGAATAATCAGATACGCTGAATTATGTTTTGGAAGTTAACCTTTAGATTCAGATTAGGCCAAGTATCTCTAGGGCCCAATAAAACCTGAAGGAACCTGCCAGCATTTTCACTTGAAAGAATAACTTTGTTGTGATTAACGCCGAGCTACCTGAGGAGTGGAGGGAAGAGCAGTTAGGAGTCCAGCAATTAATCACCCCAGATATCTCCCGTGGGTGAGGACAAGCTGAAGGCAAGCATGCTTGGCACATTTTATTTTCTCAGGAACACAGCAGGCATCTTGTAAAATCACTAGGATAGGCCCCACAACCAAAACAAAAGAGGACAAAGAAAATTCATGTACACAGGCACTGGCAATCTGCCTTCATTCTCTAATGGCAAACCCTACAGGAGACAGGAACCCTTTGGAGCTGACCTTGTCTCTTCTTACCAAAGACAGTTTGGTATGTGACTGTGCGTTTGTGTCAACTAAATGCTTCACGTTTATGAAATCTTCCAAGGGTCCCATCCCAAATGAATATTATCATAAGGAGCTTTTTGGTCAAACATGGCACCATATTTCAGTACACTGACTTAAAGTATTGGTGTTTTTGAGTGGTCTGAAACGATAGAAACAACAAAAAAGCCCTTTTCTTGCATCAAAATGAACATAAATATGAGCCACACGGCGAAGCTCCACTATTCTTCACATTGGAGTTAGTCACATCTAGTTTGCTGCTATAGAAAGCAAATCAGTTCTGCTAACTACAGCCCACAGTATTTTGCACATCATTTTTCTGAACTCCTTCTATCTATTTTGGTAGCTGAAATGCTAAAAAATTCTGCCCCAGAACTTGTTTCTGGAAAAGTCTGTGCTCTGCCTTTGATCTCTGCTCCTGGCTCACAAGTCATTCTTGGTAGAAGTTATAAGGCAAGAGAGGGAATTTTTATTTGTGGAATTTTGTATTATCTTTTCTGTTCACCATACTGCATTTCCTCCTCTGAGGCCCCCAAAAAATTCTGCTATAAATTGCAACAGGAAGAGACGATAGCCTTTGTTAAGAACTCAGAACGGTAGGAAGAGGATCCCTGAGTGAGATCCCAGCTTGAAAGTTATTTCTGCCTTCTTGTGTAAGACATTATCTGCAGAATCTTAACTTTTATGAGAGAAGAATAGAAATGTGCTGAAAGAAAAATCCATTGTATACTTGTAGCTGACAATCCCATGAGCCTGAAGGAAATGCCAGACTCATGCCTCTGTTTCTACTTGCCCACAAGGAGCTTCTGGAGATAACCTTCCCAAGTCAGACCAAGGACTCGGAACAACTAGCACTAGATTTCACAATGATGGAAGGCACTGAATGAACCACTTGGTATTATAGTCATACGTTGATCTGCCAATGTTGGCATCAGATCTCCTGTGGCGATTTCAACTGGCCAACCGAAGAGACTTCCTCCCAGACTCATTCTTGTCTGCAAGTCAAACATAACTTTGGGTTCATCTCCCTCCCTTCCGATTTGATCATAGCTTGAGAGTGTTCTGGAAAGCTTTACAGATACAGTTGTCTCATTTCGATCATCACCAGGAGAATCCCCTGGTACGCAGGTACAAACTTCGATCCACGCGTGGTTTCTTCTCCAGCTGTGGCTCGGCTTCTATTCTTTCTGCTAATTGTTTAATGGAAGGAGGCAAAGTCTTTTGAGGGAAGTAGTTCACAACCTTCTCTGTCTTATCCGGAGACCTCTGTCCCATTTCCTTGTTATGGTTTTATAAAAGCATCGAGACATCCCTTAGTGAGGAGTACTCAGAGAACTTCTGTCATGAACTTAGCGGAACTCAGATCAGGAGACCAGAATACAGAAAACCCATTAGTTCGTGAAGACCCAGAAGGGAAATCCTTACATTCTGTTGCTCAAGCTCTACGTAATTTTAAAATACAGATGCCTTCCTTAAAGGGATGTTTTTATGATTAATGAGATAATGTGCATAGTGTGTTCTGCATTCCTGGAGCAAAAGTCCCATGTAAGAGACCTATTATTATTTATTATTACCATCCAGATGCTGGAACTCCATATTTCCCAAGGACAGAATGAAATGTAGGACAGATGCAAAAATTCCAGATTATCAGCAAGCTCTAGGGAAACTAGCATATGGTGGGTACCCTTTGATAAATACGCTAAATACATATTTATATAATACACTGGCAAGTGAAATTAGAGAGATGCCTTTGAGTGTCCTCACCAGAGTTGAATGAATTCCCTGGTGCGCTAGTAAGTGGAGAACTCTCTAGGGGCAGGTGGGTTCCTGCCAGTGTTTACAATAGGCCCCTTTCCTCTTCCTGTGCCTGGAAGCAACAGTTGAGCAAAGAACCAGTGCTACTGAGGCTCCTTTATTCTCTGTTAATGGGAACAGAGGTACAACCCTTTCAGAGGGCAACTTGGAAGTATCTATCAAAATTGCAAATTCGGGGCACCTGGGTGGCTCAGTGGGTTAAGCCTCTGCCTTCGGCTCAGGTCATGATCCCAGGGGCCTGGGATCGAGCCCCACATCGGGCTCTCTGCTCAGCCAGAAACCTGCTTCTCCCTCTCTCTCTCTCTGCCTGCCTTTCTGCCTACTTGTGATCTCTCTTTCTCCATCAAATGAATAAAGAAAAATTTAAAATTGCAAATTCATAGCCCCTTGACCCACTGATTCTACAACTAAAAATTGACCCTATGGATATACTTGCATCAAGCATTGCTTATGCAAAACAAAAACTGAAGACCAACTAAATGTTTGTTCATAGGAAGATGACTGTATAATTTAGTGTACACACATTCAGTGGCATATTATACAACAAAAACAAGACTGAGGAAGATTTGTGTCTGATAGAAAGATCTCCAAGATATGTTTTTCAGCAAGTTGTAAAACAATATGTGTGGTATAACTGCACTTGTGTAAATAAGAAAAAATAAATGTACATAAGCTGGGATACACACACACACACACATACACACACACCAGTGATTAACTGGGGTTCATTTGGAGGAGAGGAACTCAGTGTATTATGGAAGGAGAAACCATTCCCCCCACCTTTTTTTTTTTTAAAGATTTATTTATTTGACAGAGATCACAATTAGGCAGAGAGGCAAGCAGAGAGAGAGAGGAAGGGAAGCAGGCTCCCAGCTGAGCAGAGAGCCCGACGTGGGGCTCGATCCACTTGAGCCGAGGGCAGAGGCTTTAAGCCACTGAGCCACCCAGGCGCCCCAACCATTTCCCCTTTTTTCTTAAACTTTTTAAAACCATATTTACATATTACTTTAATGTTAAAAAGAGATCGTTTGCAAAGAAAAAAGGGATCTTCCTGTTCTTCTACTGAAGCTTAGAAGAATGAAACTTGAAAAGCTGTTGCTACGAGGCAGCTTCCACTCAGACTCATATTTCCTCCATCGGAGCACCCTGAGCTCCCACAGCGCTCTAGAAATCTCATTGCCACCCCAGTGATTCGATCAGAACCACCCGGTGTGCGTCTGACATACCTGTGAGGCCAAAGCTTTCTTACTCTCCAAGCCAGGATGACAATGTAGGGATAGGATGTTATTTATTTTCCAATTTCATCATCTGTTTTTTTTTTTAATTTTTTTTTAAAGATTTTATTTATTTATCAGAGAGAGAGAGGGGGAGAGAGTGAGCACAGGCAGACAGAATGGCAGCAGAGGCAGAGGGAGAAGCAGGCTCCCTGCCGAGCAAGGAGCCTGATGTGGGACTCGATCCCAGGACGCTGGGATCATGACCTGAGCCTAAGGCAGCTGCTTAACCAACTGAGCCACCCAGGCGTCCCTCATCATCTGTTTTTTTGTTAAAGAAAATGTTTGCCTCACATTTACCTAAAACATACCTGTGACTGTGGCTATGTAATTGATCGTCACAGATCTTCATTTCTTATTATTATAAATGCATTGAAGACTGTATATGTTCTCTTTCTCTTGCAAAACATCTATTCTTTTCATAATTAACAATTTTATTATTTATTTATTTTTATTATTATTATTATTTTTTTGCAGGGGGAGGGGCTTAGGGAGATAGAGAGAGGAAACCTTAAGCAGGCTCCACAACCAGCACAGGGCCCTACATAGGGCTTGATCCCACGATCTTGAGATCATGACCTGAGCCAAAACTGAAAGTTTGATGCTTGAACCACCTGAGTTACCCAGCGCCTCCCATAATTAACTATTTTATTTTATTTTTAATGATTTTATTTATTTATTTGACAGAGCAAGAGAGCACAAGCAGGGGGAGCAGCAGAGGGAGAAGCAGGCTCCCTGCCAAGCGTGGATCCAGACACGGGGCTTGATCCTAGGACCATAGCTGGGATCATGACCTGAGCCAAAAGCAGATGCTCAACTGACTGGGCCACCCAGGCACCCCCATAATTAACAACTTTAGATTGAGCATGAATATTTTAAGTAATACTCTTCCAAAAATGTGAAAGCCTATTAGGTATTATTTCAAATGATAACCTTTCTTTTATGAAAGTCAGCATATAACATATATTTATGAAAAAAATATTACAAATATACAACTACACATTTAGAAAAGATAGGCAAGTATGGAGGAATTTTGCTCTTCCGTTTGTTACAGTAAATGTATCATACAAAAACTATTTCAGGTTTCTCATTTTAAAGGAATTTAAAACCAGTTGCTAAAAAGAATGACAGCATGTATAGTCATTTTGGACACACACTATGCAACTATGTAAGTATGAATCATAGTTAGAAAATAAGTCGTTTACAAGCACAGTAAGTTGGTCTTTATTATTGCCTTGATCTTTATTTGGGATTTTTCACAACAACCCAGAGTTAGGAAGGAGAAATAATCCTCAAACTATTTCTCAGTTGAAGTATGCTCAAATGGAAACCAGTTTTTTGGTAAGGGCTGACCCCAGTACCTTTACATATGTCACTTACAACTTCCCAGGGAAGTTTTGGGATGTGTGTGCAAAACCATTGTGACAAAATTGAAGGAACAAAATATTGATAATTTCTACCCTGACCTACCTGGGATGGCCTTGAGACCATGTAGTATAATGAATGTGTGAAATTATTTCCTTCTTTAGCATGTCAGCCTGACAAACCACCGTAGTTTCATTTTTTTAATTTTTAATTTTTAAATTTAAATTCAATAAATTAACATATAATGTATTACTAGTTTCAGAGGGAGAGGCCAGTGATTCATTAGTCTTTTATAACCAGTGTTCATTACATCACGTGCCCTCCTCAATGTCCATCACCCCACTACCCTTCCCTACAGGGCCCCATAGTGGCATTTTTTATTTATTTGTATATAGTGAGCTTAGTGTGCTTCATGTTTTTGACACGGGATAGTAAAGTATTATCATTTTACGAAGCTGAAAAGCAGTAGTGGCCAGCATGTGGTTCTTGCATCAGCAAAATTCAATCACCTGGGAGCTTGTTAGAACGACTAATTCTTGGACCTCGCCCCAGACCTACTTGGTCGGAAGTGCTGGGTGTGAGGCCCAATAATCTGTATTTAACAATCCCTAAAGCTTGACAACTGCTTCTCTAGAGGAATTCTTACAGTGTGGGGCTAAATAGTACAAAATACGTTGGCTTGCTTTTGTGAGAGCTCTGACTCTGTAATGAGAGTGTGTCTACCCCCAGTTCATCTCCACTACCCAGAGCCATCATTCTGAAAAATCATATACTCGGACGCCTTGCATCAGAGTCACATGAAGGAATTGTTAAAATTCAGATTCCTGGGCCTCTCTGACGGCAGCGCCTGGCAATCTGCATTTTCAGCACACATCCTAGCCAACATGTGAAAACCAAATTGACCTTCTACCTCTACTACTGAGTAGAGAGGAGGAGTAGTAGTTGTAGTGTTTCTTGAGACAGATTCTTATTCAATTCTTATTCTACTTCCTTACATTTTAATTTGTGGCATTTTCTTTTCTTTTCTTAATTTTTTAAACATTTTATGTATTATTTGAGAGAGAGCATGAGAGGGACGAGGGGTAGGGGGAGAGGGAGAAGCAGACTCCACGCTGAGCAGGGAGGCCGATGTGGGGGCTAAATCCCAGGATTCTTTTTTTTAAAGATTTTATTTATTTATTTGACAGACAGAGACCACAAGTAGGCAGAGAGGCAGAGAGAGAGGGGGAAGCAGGCTCCCTGCTGAGCAGAGAGCCCGATGCGGGGCTCGATCCCAGGACCCTGAGATCATGACCTGAGCCGAAGGCAGAGGCTTAATCCACTGAGCCACCCAGGCGCCCCAAATCCCAGGATTCTGAGATCATAACCCGAGCCAAAGGCAGACACTTAACTGACTGAGCCTCCCAGGTGCCCTCCTAGGTGGCATTTTCTTAGTGCCCTGCTACCTACCTCTCTGGCATCATCTCTAGCTCTAGTTTTGGGGAAGGGCAGGTGATACGGAGTGACCTGGGTCAAGCGGGGGAAGATGTTACACACAGACGTTCTAAAAAACGTGTGTGATCTATTGAAAGTGCTTTCCCCAAGCCGATGGGTATGAGCATTCACAGGGTTGACTACGTTGGAAGACAAGGCTGAGTCTTCGGCTGCACCTTCCCGTCAAGGACCGTTGCTCGCCCTCACTGTGAGCAGAGGAGGGTGAAGGAGCAGAGGGCTCCCGAGGAGGGCTGTCCGCTCGCCGCCCAGCCCGCTCTCCCTGCTTCTGTGGCTTCAGGGCACCGCCCGAGAGCTTGCTGGTGACCCTAGCCGCAAACCTTTGGACTCTTCATCCACTTGTATCTTTTGAGTTCTCCGAAGATTCAGCTTTTGAACAGTTGTACGTCATCACGTCTGCCAGATCCTTCCCAGTCTTTCTTGGAGCCTCCTTTTCTGTGTCCACTGCTTAGGGCTGCTTTTTCCCGGCTCTCTCCCCTCCCTGGGTGTGGTCTTTCTTGCTCTCTTTCGCTTGTGTTCCCCTTCCCTCTCTCTTAATATTACTGAATACTTACTGGGGACCAGGCTGTCTTCTGAGCACTTTACATGATATAACTCAGTTAATCAGTCTAACATTTCACATTTGCGGGAACAGAAACAGAGAAGTTAGGTTAATCTGTCCAAGGTCGCTTAGTGAGTTAGGAATGGAGCTGTGACTCCGACCTCGGCATTCTGGCTGCAGAGCCTGTGCTATAGTGACTCTGTCATATACCTGTTTGTGTTTGTTTGTTTGAGAGTGAGAGTGTACACATGACTGTTATCGAGGGTGGGGGAGGGGCGGAGGGAGAGGGAGAGAGAGAATCTCAAGCAGACTCCATGCTGAGTGTGGAAGCTGATGCGGGGCTCGATCTCATGATCCTGAGCAGAAACCAAGAGTCAGACACTCAACCAGCTGTGCCACCTGGGAGCCCCTACACATAAACTTTGCAATCTTAACACCGACTGCTCTTATTTACATAGGTATTTTTGTGCCTTCTGATGTATCATCTCTGAAGAAGACTGTGTCTTCCTGTCTTCCTGTGGTCAGTGGCCTGATACAGTCTCCACGTTCAGAAGTGGCTCATAAAGTAATTCTGGAAATAATAATAGTCATCCTTGACGTGCTGTTACCATATGACCACGACAGGCCAAACTTCAGTGACATCTTAATGAAAACTGTATATATCACTATTTCTATATTTTGGAGATTTCTATGATTTTGTGATACTTTTTAATCATGCAAAAGCCCTATTTCTGTGCAACAGCAATAGTAAAACCCTTCAAAACAAGTATGTATTAGACACTGGTTCCAAGAAAGGGGGAAGTTGGGGCAAACCACATCCTGCTCTTAGAGAAATCGGTGAAGGCAGTAAGAATGGCCCAAGGAAGGGGGAGTTAAGGGGCCTGGGGTCGTGATGAGGACTTTGCCTTGTCAGGGTTTATCAACAGTAAAAATGTTCTCTGTTTTTACACTGCGAAGCCATATTTCTAGGCCTGTTTATGGGAAGGGAACCCAAGAGAGCAGGAAATTGCTTTGATGCTTCCAGCTTATGTTTCTTAGGCCTGCCGGAACAAGGTACCACAAACTCAATGAACGAAACAACAAAAATTTATTCTCCCACATTCCTGGAGGCACGGAGTCTGAAATCAAGGTGTCAGCAGGGTTGGTTCTTTCTGAAGGCTCAGAGGAACGCTCAGTTTCCCTGAGGGAGAAGCTGTTTCTCTCCCCTCTCCTGGTGGTTACTCAGAATCCCTGGCATTCCGCTGCTTGTAGCCGTATCGCTCCAATATCCGCCTCCACCATCGTGGCCTTCTCTGTGTGTCTAATTTTTCCTCTTTTTAAAAGGACACCCTAATCTAGTATGACATCATTTTAACTTGATTACGTCTACAAGACTGTATTTCTGGATTCAGGGGTTCAGACTTGAGTATCTCTTCCCCGGAGACATAATTCAACCCAGAGCACCCCTTCAGAGTCCCTCAGACAGACTCACCATACAGACTTTTCCACTTGAGGCTGGTGGTGTTGAGGGTAGGAAAGGAGTGAACACGGCCTAGGAATCCGGGGGTTCTGTGTTGCAATGCCCCCGCACTTCACCCATGCAGCTGGATGAGGCTAGAAGCCATGCTTATTTGTTTTTACTGTTTAAGGTCCTGAAACTGTATTTGAAATACATTTGGAGCTTACTGAAAATAATTCTAAAATGTATATTTGCTATAAAGCGTTAGAGTCAAGAGTGTAATGATATATTTTTTAGATTTTAAAACATTTTATTGTAGAAATTTTTGAACATACACAAAAGTTGAGAAGATTGTGTGTATTAATTGTTCAGCTTCAACTGTTATCAGTATTTTGGTACCTGGCTTCATCTATCCCCTACTCCCGGGCTGGTTTTTTTCCTAAAATATTTTAAAGCAAAATAGACATCATGGCGTTTCACTCGGAAAGACTTCCCGTAGAGAAGGTTAGTGGCATTCTGTTTGAAAAAAAAAAAAGTCCTCAGTGTCCACCAGAATCTCACTCCAGAGGACAGATTCCTCTCCCATGTAGATAGTTTCATTAGACTCTTTTCTCATACTTAGCATCTGATATCAACCATTCCCCGCGACCCTATCCCACTTCTCCCGAAGGCGTTCACTTTCTTAGTTCCATGGATCACTGTTTTACCTGTATATTACTTTGTAACCAACTACCCCAAAGCTTAGCAGCTTAAAACAATACATATTTGTCATTTCAAGTTTCTGTGCATCAAGAATTCAGAAACATATTAGGTGATTCAAGCTAGAGGTCTCTCAGGAGGTTGAGTCAGGATGTTGGTGGAGTGATCTGAAGGCTTAACTTGGCCTGGAGGACCTATCTCCAGGATGGCTCATCAAGTGGCTCTTAGCAGGAGGCCTCCGTTCCTATAGCGGTCGGCAGGAGGCCACATGCAGCTCTGCTGAGGGTTCCTTGAGTATCTTTAGAAGATGGCAGCTTGTTCCCCCAGAGAGTTTTTCGGAGAGATCAAGGAGGAAGTCACAGTGGCTTTTATGATCTGGTCTTGGTAGTCATACCCAATCCCTTCTATCATGATTTATTTATTAGAAGTTAGTCATCAAGTCCAGCCTACACTCAAAAGTTGAAGAATAAGTCTCACCTCTTCAAGGAAGGAGAATTTAAAAATTTGTGGACATATTTTTAAATTACTATAATTGGGAACCTGGTTGGCTCAGTCAGAAGAACATGTGACTCTTGATCTTGGGGTTGTGAGTCCCTGTCCCACACTGGGGTTAGAGATTACTTACACAAACTTAAAAAAAAAAAAAAATCACCACAGTAATCAATCAGTGGGACACAATGCAAAAATGGAGAGGGAGCTAAACCATAATATATGTCTTTAATGAATGACTGGTTTGGCCTCCAGATAAAGATGACGGGGGCAAACTGTATCTAAAGAAATCCTGGAAATTTTCCTTTAAGCTCTTTCTCTTAACTCTTTTTATTTATTTATTTATTTGTTTGTTTGTTTATTTTTAAATAATCTCTACACCTAACATGGGGCTCAAACTCACAGTCCTAGGGTCAAGAGTCAGATGCTTTACCACCTGAGCCAGCCAGGGACCCTTCCTTCTCTTAACTTTGGACTCCCTCTCCTCTCCTTGCTGCTGGATCTTAGAGAACCTAAACATTTTTCTAGTTGCCCCAATACTTCAGTGTCCTAACGAGATTTATATTCCTCCTCAAAAGTGCTCTGTACTTACAAATTACTGATTAGTCATTTGCTTCACGTTACCTCTGGTCACGATTTTTACATCCTAGCAGACCTATACTTTCAAGTCCAATTACGTTTTTAGGGTTAGATGGATAGGATCTCAGAAGTCATTTAATCATTGGGAAATTAAAATCAATGAGCCAAAACTCATGTTCTAACAAATAATTAAAATAAAGGAGAAAGAACATTAAATAAACTGACGAATTATAAAATAGCAGAGCTGGAAGTGCTCTTAGGATTTTCTAGTTTAAGTCAATGGCTCTCTTCAGGGACTAAAGTGAGGCTCATTTAAACATTTTGTTCCAAAGTCACCCAGTTAGTGAGGGAGCACAGTTTAGAGTATATTTCAGGTCTGTTAACTTCCAATTTAATATTCTTGTTACTATACTACAGTTCATTTTGGTCTTCATTATTAGATACTTAATAGATTACTTCCAGATTTTGTTTTAGCTTTACTTCGAGTCAGTTTGTAATGGGAAGCGTTCCTTAATCTAGTATATAGTTAGTTCAGTAGTTAGAGTTAAACATATGTTTTGGTCCCAAGCAGGACTTCTTGGACATAAAAGAGGGCATTATTAGTTATTATGTTAAGCTGACAGGCATAAACTTGGAAGGCTTTGGTCGACTGTTTTTTTTTTTTAAGATTTTATTTATTTATTTGACAGAGGGAAATCACAAGCAGGCAGAGAGGCAGGCAAAGAGAAAGAAAGAGAAGAAAGCAGGTTCCCCGCTGAGTAGAGCCCAATGCGGGGCTCGATCCCAGGACCCTGGGATCATGACCTGAGCCAAAGGCAGAGGCTCAACCCACTGAGCCACCCAGGCGCCCCTGGGTGAACTGTTTTAAATGGCAACCAGTTAGTAGGTGTCATGATGAAGAGAGATGAAGGCAGAGGCAAGATGTTCTTCAATTGTTTATTGCTAAATATGTTCAATGTATATGTCAATTTGACCACAAGACATAACACAATAATAATAATAAAAGAGACTTTAAAAACTGTCTTCTGGATAGTCCTAGAGTTTCTTTGAAAATGGCAGGAAGGAGAGCTCCAAATTTCTGAGCGAAAGTAATTCATTCATTCAACAGATACTTATTGTTTATTTTGTAACAGGCATTGTTCTAGGAGCCAGACATATGACGGAAAACAGACAAAAACCTCTATGTTCTTGTAGACTATTTTTTTAAGGTAAACTCTGTGCCCAGTGTGGGGCTTGAATTCATGACCCTGAGATCAAGAGTCGCATGCTTTACTAACTGAGCCAGCCAGGCATCCCAAAAACTTCTATGTTCATGAGGCCTACTTTTTTAGTAATGAAACAAAAGAGATCTTATGAACTTAAACAATTAGCAAGATTTGGGTATTGCATTATTATTTCAGTAGTGGGGATTGGGATATTTACATTCTTAGGACCGATTCCTTGGTGACCTATGCTATTTATTATAGAGCAACGGATGAAGATGTGATCAGGGAGGCAAATGAAGTCATGGTTCAAATATTTTTTTTTTATTTATGAAAGTATCTGAGCAATATGGGAGCTACTCTTGTGACCTTGAACTCTCCAGTCCTGTAGTCTGATCCAATGAGCTGATTTGCTTCAACAAAGTAAACTCATTTGTGTAGCCCAAGGGAAACATTTTGCCAATTTTACAGTTGGATAGTTCCTTTAAAAAAAATCCATTAGTAGTTATTTCTGCATTAAGATTTGCCATAAATTAAATCTGTGCAGATTTCCAGCCGAGCTAGAATTTTACCAAAATAATAGAGTCCTACTAATTACTATGTTAAGTAAATCTTCATCCTCTCTGTAAATAATGTAGGTGGTAATTTACTCTTCTGTAGATGTATAAATTAAGTCACCAGGAGGTTAACTAATTTGCTCAAGGTCACAGTATGTGGTGGGGTTGAAAGTGAACCTACAAACCTTGGTTCTTAACTTTTAAACTCGAAGTCTATTTCCCCGTATTCAGATATATCTATATGTATTGATAGACATATATAGATATAGATATAGATATATTAACCTATATTCAGAGGTAAAAATTTATATATGTAAATTATAGCCTATATGTACACAAAAATAGCCCATTTTTAGTAATAGTTTATCTATATGTCATAACACCAATCTGAATGTAGTATTAACAGTGTTGGGGTTCATCCAACAAGTTCTGTTGAATGATTATTTTATTCTAATAATCTTTAGGAATAGAAGATAAGGATGAGTTTTAGGTCAAAAAACATTTACATTCTGAAACCTCAGCACCTGTTTGTGTGACACGCGGTATAGGGAAAAAATTAATTCAACTTTCCTTTTAAGTTTTATTCTCCTTCTAGGCCCACACTCGGCAAGAATGGCCTGTGAGTAACTTTTTGGGGCCTTACAGAATGCTTGGCAGCTACTTTGTGACACTGGATGAAGACCTATAGACACCTATTAGGTGTATGGAACAAGTATTACTTTCTATATTTTGCGGGAAAATACCACCCTTAACCCAGTTATGCAAGACCAGTTGCATATTTACTCTGGCCGTAATCACCATTATCACTATTATCATCTAAATGTAGTTA
The DNA here is from genome assembly GCF_011764305.1 of Mustela putorius furo. Lineage (NCBI taxonomy): Eukaryota > Metazoa > Chordata > Mammalia > Carnivora > Mustelidae > Mustela > Mustela putorius. The sequence goes on along the minus strand of NW_025421341.1, from coordinate 1,980,379 downwards.
AGCAGCCATCTGTATCTCAAGGTCTAGTTCACTGATAATGAGAAATGAAAACAAAACAAGACAAAGGTCCTGAAGCGCTTCTCTGATTCTTGCAGAAGAAAGATGAGAAGCTTGTTCTAATTCTCTCTTACCCTATAACAATGAATAAGAATCAATTTCTTCAGTAAGAATCAAAATTTTATTGATTCTTACTCATCCTAACCTTTTTCTTTAATAGACAGACAAAAAAATTAAGAATGTCAATGGGTAAAATTGCATATAAATTATGACTTCTAAAGAGAAAATTTTAAGTGGCTTTTCTTAAAACCTAGCCCCTGAACAACAGTGTGCAAATACATCTCAGACCAGCAAAACCACCAAGCTAAACAAAATCCACATATGATTTATATGTATATGAGAGAAATAGCACATTTAAGATTCATATTGTTCAATATATTTCTCTAAACACAAATTAATTCTATTCAGTTCAAAACTTATTAGTCTTTTAGTGTGGTCTGGTCATGCAACTGATCCACTAACACAGATTTCACTGATTTCCTTGAAAAATCTGTACAGGAAATGACTAGGGTCAAATCTTAGAAATTATGCATGTCTAAAATAAATTCAACTTTGGAGGGTGTTAATTCAGAAAGATCAAGGAGATTAGGGGAATAAATTACTGCATGCAAAAGGAAACTTTAATCTAATTTTCTGGGTGAACTACTCCCCTGCTTGATCAATTCCTTTTTTAGAAGATTGGCCAAAATGGATTACAAACATCAAATTTTAAGTAATATACAGTTGGCTTTCCTCTCTGTCTATGTCTCTGCCTCTTTCTCCCACACGTACACACACACACACACACACACACACAGAGCACAGCTCTAATTTTCAGGTCTTCATTGATGATTCCAGAGCAGACAATATATTGAAAAGTTTAGAAAAGACCAATAGAATATGTCTCTTGCTATGAAGTACAAAACCTGTAAGCCAATAGAATGCTAAGAGATGAATGAGTCATATCAGTGCATGAAAAGAATTCTGAAAACACAGGCAAATTCATCTCAATCTATGTTGTTACTGGAGAGTTCTAATTTTTGATTTGTAATGAGTGAAACATGCCAACCAGGTATAATTTCTCGTACTTATAAAAAAAAGTCAAAAAACTCTCTTGACCCCGTATCTCCCTTTTGATATTGCCTTATCTCTTTTATAGCATACCTCTTTGAAAGTGTCTCTGATTCTTATTCTTCCCTCTCATGCTTGAACTTGTTCCAGATTTTTGCTCTTACCACACCATTCGCAAGGTTCTTGTCAGGGTCACTACTGGCCCCTTCTTGTCAAATCGAGTGGTTAATTCTCAGTCCTCAACTTACTTGATGACTGGATATAGTTGATCTCTCCCTCTTTCTTTTCTTTTCTTTCCTTTTCTTTTTTTTTTTTAAAGATTTTATTATTTATTTGACACAGAGAGAGAGATCACAAGTAGGCAGAGAGGCAGGCAGGGGCGGGGGGAAGCAAGCCCCCCACTGAGCAGAGACCCTGAAGGGGGGCTCGATCCCAGGACCCTGAGATCATGACCTGAGCTGAAGGCAGAGGCTTAACCCACTGAGCCACCCAGGGCTCCCCTCTCCCTCTTCCTTGAAGCACCTTACTTTCTTCACTTTCGAGGAAAACCACTCTTTCAGTTGTGACTGGTTGTTCCTTCAAGACTCTCTGATGACTTCTATCTCACTTAGAATAAAAGCCAAGGTTCTTACAGTGGCCCACAAGGCACTCTGTATTTGCCTCCCAGCATCCTCTCTGTCTTACAACTTTTGTCTTAATATTCTTTCTGTCACTTCCTTCCCTCCTGCCACATTGGCTTTCCTCTGCTTCTGTGAGGCCTGATACACTACTACCTCAGAGCCTTTGCACTGGCTGTTCTTTCTTGTGGAGTGTCGACATGAATTGCTCTGTTCCTTCCTTCACGTTCATGTGATGTTGTATCTGTATCTGTATCTGAGGTTGTATTTGTGAGTTCTCAGCCCCTCTGTGCTCCTTGTTATGCAGGACTTTTAGTCCTTAGTGCTTACAACCATAGCACATTATGATCTGGCTATTATTTATTTCTCTCACAAGAATGTAAGTTCTAGGGTCAGAGCCATCATTTTGTTCCATGCCACAGTCTCAGCACTTAGAACATTTGGCACAAAATTGGTCTTCAATAAAAAGTGATTGAAAAAATGAGTAAATGAAAGAAGTGATTGACTACATAACCATATAACAATAATACTGTTTTTCAATAGTACCTGATAGCAGGGCACCTGGGTGGCGCAGTCATTAAACATCTGCCTTTGGCTCAGGTCATGATCCCAGGGTCCTGGGATTGAAGCCCTGCATCGGGCTCTCTGCTCAGCAGGGAACCTGCTTCCCCTCCTCTCTCTCTGCCTACTTATGATCTCTGTCTGTCAAATAAATAAATAAAATCTTTAAAAAAATATGGTAAATTAGGATTGCTTTATTTAACAAATTTTCTTGATACTCTGGACCATTTAGAATTTCCTTCTGTGGGATGCCTGGCTCATATAGTCAGTTAAGCATTAGACTCTTGGTTTCTGCTCAGGTTGTGATCTCAGGGTTGTGGGATTGAGTCCCGTGTGTTGGGCTCCACTCTTAGCACAGAGTCTGCTTAAAGATTCTCTCTCCCTCTGTTCTCTCTATCTCTCTCTCAAATAAACAAACAAACAAATAAAAATTCCTTCTACAGAATTAAAAAAAAACATGGTTAGGGGGGTGCTCAGGTGGCTCAGTCATTTTGATTTTGGCTCAGGTCATGATCTCAGGGTCTTGAGACTGAGCCCATTGTCAGCATCTGTGCTGGTGTGGAGTCTGTTTAAGATTCTCTCCCTCTCTCCCTCTCCTGCTGCCCCTCCCCACTCTCACACTTTCTCTCTTAAAAAAAAAAAGTGTAGTTTGTGGTCTGAATAGTAATAATTCATTTTCTGTCTTAAGGAGCATAGTTTTCTCTTCACTGTTGATTTTATAGACTACTCACCCTAAGTAGGAAAACCAGGAGAACTGAAAAAGAAAAATGCATGCGAATTTCTCTCTGCTAAAACTTAGAGAAATTTTAATGAACTGATTGGTATTATTATAAATAGAGACTGAACATTCAACTTGTACTCTGCCTGCTATTTGGGTAGCTGCTGAGGCTAAGTACTTCCAGGTTTGAATACATTGGTTCAATAGTTAGACTTTTCCCAGCGTAAAGAAAAGAGGTAAGTGACATAAAGCTCACAAATTAAAAACTCTTTGGAAAAGTAAAGTAACAGTATCTTATAGATAGAATCTTATAGATAGATGACTATTGACTCATTTATTACCACCATGTGTATGCTTTAAGTCAAATCCAGAAACCTATATAAAAACACCAAAAAGATATAAAAACATCAAGATTCAGCTTTATGCACTTTTCCTCATACTTACATTTGTTCACACTCTTATTACGTTTATTCTTATTCTTCTGTTCTTCCAGCTAATGGATAACAGTGTTAATATTTTTTTTTTTTGAGATCAAAACCTTTCAGGATATGAATGAATTCTCTCCTTCTCTGTACTACCCTATATTCCTATGACACACTTTTTGACCTTCTTGCCTTTTCTTTTTTTTTTGATTGCCTTAAAAAAATCTATTTTATTGCCTTAAAAAAAATCTCTGCCATCAGGTTATGAGCTCTTTGGCAAGGACCATGCCTAACCTTTGTATCCCTAGTTCTTAGTGCAGTGCCTGGCACATGGCAGTCACTCTATAAATATTTGTTGAAATAAATAGGCATACTTACAATTACTACAGACAGGTAAACAACTGCTATTATCTTGCTTCTAGAATGAAATACATTAATTAGCAGCTGAGTTGCATTATTTGAAGTAAATTCTTATATAGTAATTCATAATTCAGGGATTCAACCCTAATATTTTCAGCTATGTGCCCTTTGGGCATAAGTTTTTCATATAAAATGACCATTAAATCATTACTTAACCTTAGAATTATGATAAGGAGAAGTAGGACAGTACAAATAAAGTGTTTTGCATGATGCCCAGAGCATAGTAAACATTAAGTTTATGTTAGCTATTACTACTGCTTCTGCTTTTATTATTGTTACTATTATTAATTTTTGTTTGGTTTTGGCAACCTGTGCACTATATCAGTGTGTATGTGTGTGTGTGTGTTCTTCTTTGTGAAGAGAGTCTCAAAAAATCACTTCAGCCTCTTTTAAGAAAGGAACTGAATCTAAATCACTGAATTAGTTTTTTTGTGAGGTGTGGGTAACAAGTTCTCTAGAAACACTAAGCTTAACCACTCTGAGCACTTAGGAGGAGGTCTGGTGACACTATTGTTTGGATAAAGAGGTAGCATTGGAAATATTTTATTTGGAAGATGATACAGGAGCATCTGCCTGCCTCCTATTGGATGGATCCGCAGGAGGAGGGACAATGGACTGTGATTTTGATCTTCAAGGAGCAACATGATTTTGAGAAACCAAGACCTTAAGGGGGCAGGAGGGTTACATATTTGGAAAGGGTTGAGCTTTAAAATTTATGATCCAGGAGTCCAATTCCTGGCCTTAGCTGAGTTGAGCATGGAAGATGGTCAAAGGAGCACATTGTCCCTTGCTGTGATGTAGATGAATAAGCATCACAGAATGTGATATTAAAAGGAAAAAAATTAGAGGTCCCTGCATAGCTCAGTCTGTGGAGCACCTGATTCTTGATTTTGGCTCAGGTCATGGTCATGGGGTCCTGGCATTGAGCTCCACATTGGGCTCTGCACTCAGCACAGAGTTTTCGTGTCCCTCTCCTTCTGTTCTTCCTCTGTCTCTCTCTCAAATAAATAAATAAATAAATAAATAAATAAAATCTTAAAAAAAAAGGAAAGAAAAAGTTATTTCTGTAAATTGAAAGATAAACCATTTCAAAGAGTAAATGAGGGGGATTAAAACCATAAGTCAGGCAAATCCATAGGATCTAAATGAATGCTTTCTAGTTGAATTTTTATACTATTTTCTTCATATTTTTTCATGGTAGTAAAATATAGATAACAAAAATCTTACCATTTTAGCCATTTTTTAAAAGTAATTCTACTCCCAACATGGGTTTGAATTCATGACTCTGAGATCCAAAAGTCACATGCTCTACTGACTGTACCAGCCAAGAGCCCCATTTGTTAAACCATTTTTAAGTGTACAATGCAGTGGCATTAAATAGATGCACGATGCTATGTAACCATCATCATTATCCATTTCCAGAACTTCTCATCATCTCTAACAAAAACTCTGTACCATTTAAGCAATAACTTCCCATGCTCCTTTCCCCCCAGCCCCTGTTAAAGTCTATTCTACTTTTCTGTCTTTACAAAGTTGCTATTCTTGGTATCTCATATAAGTGGAATCATCCAGTATTTACCCTTTTGTTTCTGGATCATCTTGCTTCATGTAATATTTTTAAGCTTTGTCCATGTTATAACATGTATAAGAATTTTATTCCTTTTTAAGGCTGGATAATATTCTATTGTATGTATCTACCACAATTTATTTATCCACTCATCTGCTGGTAACAGGTGGATTGTTTCCATCTTTTGGCTACTGTGAATAATGTTGCTTTGAATGTTGGAGGGCAAGTACAAAATTTTATTTTCTTTGTTGCTGTATTAGCTACAACTTGTTTTGTTATTTTAGAGTTTGTTATAGGGTTCGTGGGGCTTACATTTATTTAGTTTATTATAGTTTAACTTCAGGTGATATTACACTAAGTCAAATATAGTTTAAGAATCTTATAATAGTTTCCTTCCTTTTCTGCTAGGCTTTGTTATTAGTTTCATGTGTTTCGATTTTTTATGTGTTATAAACCCCACAACACATTGTCACTATTGTTTCAGCAAGCAACTATCTTTTAAGAGATATAAATCACAATAAAAATGTCTTATAGATTTACTCATGTAAATATACTTTTGGCGCTCTTCATTAATTTGTACAGATCTGTATTTCTAGCTGGTGTCATTTTCCTTCTGCAGGAAAGACTCCTTTTAACATTTGTTGTAATGTAGATTTGCTGGTGATAAATTCTTTCATCTTTATATGTATGAAAAATTCTTTATTTGGTCTTTGTTTATGAAAGATATTCCCACTGAGTGTAAAATTCTAGATTGACAGCTTTTTTTCTTCTAGTACTTAAAAAACAAAAAACAAAAAAACAAAAAACAAAAAACCCCATTGCTTACATGTTTGTATATTCTACATTGTTTTATTCCTGAGGAGAAATCTGGTGTCATCTTTATTTTGCTTTTCTGTACATAATGTGTCTTTTTTTCCTTTTTCTAAGATTTTTCTCTTCATCACTTGCTTTGAGCAATTTGATTATGATGTACTTTGGTACAGTTTTCTTCATGTTTCTTATGCTTGAATTTTGTTGAGCTTTTTGCATCTGTGGGGTTTATCGTTCCATCAAATTTGAATATTTTCAGCCATTATTTTCCATCATATATTTTCACATATCCTTATTTCAGGAACTCCAGTAATACGTATATTAGTCTTCTTGAAGTAGTCCCATAGCTCGCTGATTCTATTTTTATTTTGAAAAAAGTCTTTTCAAGAAATTTCTTTGTTACTTTTGGATAGTTTGTTATGTCTTCAAGTTCAATAATATGTTTTTTCTGCAGTGTCTAATCTATTCTTAACCTCATTAAGTGTATGTTTAAAAAATCTCAGATAGCATAGTTTTTGTCTCTAAAAGTTTGATTTGGGGAGGGCGCCTGGGGGGCTCAGTGGGTTAAGCCTCCGCCTTCGGCTTGGGTCACGGTCTCAGAGTCCTGGGATCGAGTCCCACATCAGGCTCTCTGCTTTGTGGGAAGCCTGCTTCTTCCTCTCTCTCTCTCTGCTTGCCTCTCTGTCCACTTGTGATCTCTCTCTGTCAAATAAATTAAAAAAAGAAAAGTTTGATTTGATTCTTTTTTGTATCTTCCATATTTCTACAGAACTTTTTCAATACCTAGAACATAGTAATAATAATCGTTTCAGTGTCTTTGTCTGCTAATATCTAACATCTGTGCCAGTTCTAGGCTGGTCGATTGGTTAATTTTCTACTTGGTATAGATCATGATTTCCTATTGTTTTCCTCACTTGCTTCTCTGGATAACTGGGTGGTGGACATTGTGAATATTACTGTATTGGTATTGTGTGTCATTGTATTCCTATAAGTATTCTTGAGCTTTATTCTAGAATCCAGTTAAGTTACTTAAAAATGGTTTGATCTTTTGGGTCTTGTTTTTAAGATTTGTTTATGAGATCAGTACAGGGTTTAGGTATATAATTACTCCCCACCATTGAGGAAAGGCTACCCAATGAGTAATCTAACCCAAACCTCACGGATTATGAGGTTTATCCAGTCTGGTTGGAAATATAAGCTAGTCTTGGTCTTGTGTGATTGCCGAATACTTCTCTTTAATCCCCTTAGGTGGCTCCTTCCTGTCCAGGAATAATGTCTTCACATGTCCGCACTGAATAGTACCCTAAATTCTCTAGGGGCCCGTCTGCAAATCTCTTTGTGTAGCTCTCTCTTCTCTGGCACACTGACTGTAAACCCTACCTGACTTGATTCTCCTTGGACTGTAAGCTCTATCTTTTTCAACTCAGGTCATCACTGGGTTGTGCCTGGATACCCTCTCTTTGTGCCATGGCTTGGAAATTCTCTCAAAGTAGTAAGTCAGGGCTGTGGTAGGACTCACCTCATTTATTTCCCATCACTCAGGAATCACTATATTTCATTGTCTGATGTTCAATATTTTGAAACCTGTAGTTTAATATATTTATATATTTTACTCACTTTCTCTTTCTTTCTTTCTTTTTTTCTTCCTTTCTTTCATTGTTTTAGCCAGGAGGGTAAATTTGTTCACTATTATTCCATCTTTGCTGGAAGCAGAAGTTCCAAATTAGTTTTAAATTAAAAAAATAAAAGGTATATCAGTGGGAGAAGAGGGAATAGTGTTAGTGGTGCTAGAATGAGGGAAATGTTTGTTGCTAGAATGCTGTTCATTATGCCTGTAGAATGCTATTTTTGCCCATTTTTACCAGTCTGATCAAATGAAAAATATATGGGCTTTTCAGTTAGTGGTTTGAATTCCAGCTCTGTCACTAGCTGCATGACTTTGAACAAGTTACTTAGCCTTCCTGAGCCCCACTTTCTCTCTCTCTCCCTCTGAAAGAAGGAGAATAGGAGTATCTATGGTGTAATTGTAAGGATTAGATGGGGTGACATATGCAAATTACATATGTGTTTGACACAAGGTAGCCGCTAAACAAATGTTTATTCCTTTGTTCATATTCATTTGCTCTTATTCCCCATTCTCCCCATTTCTCCTATAAAATAATTGTTCATTTTTGTCGATTGAGGTTTTAAATAGTCTGGGAGAAGAGCAAAAGTTTTCATTATAAATTTCTTCAGGACATCGGACATAGAGTTATTGTGCCTTTCTTCCTTTATTTCTTCATACATCAAATGTCCACTATATGAAAGACAGTGTGCTGCAAACTATGAAATAAAAATATGCATAACAGAGTCCTTGCTTCCCAAGAGCTCACAGACCAGCAAGTGCGGCGGGCGAGTCACCCGCAATGTGGTACCATGGCCTGGCAGAAACACCATGTCCGTCTGCTTGCAGAAGAGAAAGCTGGCGGCCTGCTGGCTGACAGATAAAAGCACCACGTCTGTATCCAATCTGTCTTCAGCTCCTTTTGTTGTTTACTTCTTCAAGATCTGATTTAGTTCAAGGCTCCGGCTCTGATCCGGCTGACCCTGTCACTGTAGAAACCGTTTGATTCCTCCTACTTAGTGTGTTCAAAAGTCACTTTGTGGTAGACCGTATCCTTAATGAGCTGACAAAGTTGGGGCCAGAGTTCCCCGAGTCATGGCATCTCATCTGGGGGACTCATTGCCTCTGGACAAGAAGTGATTACCTGAGGCACTGACTTTAGGAGACGATGAAAGGCATCTCTTTATAAGCTCCCTTGATCTTGACACGGAAGGCCTAGATGGCATTCTCATCAAGCTTTTACCAGCTCGTCACCAACCAATCAATAGGAATCTGGCAGAGAGGAAGAAAGAAGAACAAGATTCTTCTCCTTCAAGCGGGGAATCAAAACTAGCCAGTTAAAGAAGGGCCAGACCCGGGAGCGAGGATCCCTGACTTCCTAATCCTTTCGTGTAAAATGGCGTTGGGCAACTACTTCAGAGTTTTGAAATCCAGACTCTAACTGTGCAAGCAATTAACACAGTAGTATGACACAGATAGTAAAAAAGCCCAATAAAGATTTATTATCGTTTTTGTACTTTTTTTTTTTTAAGAAAAGATGTTATTTATTTGACAGAGAGAGACACAGGGAGACAGGGAACACAAGCAGGGGGAGTGGGAGAGGGAGAAGCAGGCCTCCTGCTGAGCAGGGAGCCTGACACAAGGCGCCCCAGGACCCCGGGACCCCATGACCTGAGCCAAAGGCAGATGCTTAACCACTGAGCCACCCAGGCGCCCCTCATTTTTATACTTTAAGAAGTGTTTTACTCTTTGCAGTGCAGCATTATGTTTGTCTCTATGAGACCAGCAAAATGCAACCTTCCTTCTGACTAAAGGAAATTAAGTGAATAAGTGATTTTTTTCTTTAACCCTACTTTAATGGAAACGGGGGGGGGGGGTGCTAACAAACCCAAGAAGAAGTTGCAGTGTTTGATGAGGCAGATTAGCTATCTCTAGCCCCACCTGAATGTGGGTGACTCGGGCTGCTAGTGTGTCTCTTGTGGTATCATATCCTGTCAGGAAATTGCCGCACTGGCTGAAGACCCAGGTTCCCTTAACACTTTTGGGGTGGATGCACATAATTTGACCCTGCACATCTCTAAACTATGGTTTTGGAGATAAACTCCTCGAGGCAGGGACTGGTCCCTAATATATGCCTACTGGTTGCCTGCTGGGTGTCCCAATGCTACTTCAGTTCCCAAGAGGCAGCTTAGAGTAGTAGCTCCACACTTGGGCTTGGAAGCTGGGAGTCTCTCTCTGCCACTAAGAGGGTGTGTAAGTTAATTAACTTCCCAGAGTTTCAGTTTTCTCATCTATAAAATGGGAATCACAGTTATCCTATTACATCGGTATCAGGATTATATGCGGTACCATGAATTAATACCTGACACAAGCTGAGGAACCACTCATTGAGCTCCAACAATACAGGGGAAGCCAGGGCAGAGCAATGACAGTAATGATCAATAAATGAATAGGGTAGGAAGCACAATAACTGTTTTCCTTTCACAGATGAGGAAACTGAGGTTCAATGGGCTCCAAAACTTTGTTTCAGGCCACATAGCTAGGAAGGGGGGGCACTCATGCCAGAGCCTATGATTTTAGACCTTACATCAGTCCAGAACTGTCTCCACAATGGGCTGCTTAAGGTGGAGAGAGGTCATGACTTGTCCAGGGGGCCAAACTTGAGCCCAGAATATGGAGATCATCTCAGTGCTGCTGTCCTCCCGGTTGTTCTGCGTCAGATGTTGTGTGCCATATTGAAACAAGGGACTCCTACAGATTCTCTTTGGTAGTAAAATAGGGCATCGATATTTCTATGAGTTATCATTGGCATCGGAGCCTCAGGCATGTTCGAGAACTTTCATTTTTACATTGCAACTGACATTCAGTTTCCAAACAGGAGGAACCTCTTACAGAGACCCCTGACAGTAGCCATTATCTGCTTTTAGATAAGAGCTTAGAAAAGTGACAGATGCTGACCTTTTAATCCTCATTGCACATAACCATAAAGCTCTTCTTTATGACTTAAAAAAAAGTTAGCTTCCATTGAACCAAACATGTTAGATGATTTACATACTTATCTAACTTTCATTACGATATCCCCGAGAGATAGTTTATTATCTCTGTTTTATGATTTTTCCCAAGGTTATATACCATTAAGGAACAAAAATTCAGCCGAGTAAATTTAGAAATCTAATTGGCTTTATCCATGATTCAGGAGTCAGACAGCATCCCATCTAACAAATAGAAGGGTACTCCAGAGGAGGTGTACAAACTGGAAGGCTTTTATAGGCAGAAGGAGGTGGGGTAGGGAGGTTATTAGCAGAAGAAATAAAAGGACTGTTTCAGTCAAGGTCACCTTCCCTTATGGGGAAGGGCAGGGTCTTGCTGGTGTTGATCAGGAAATTCCAGACTGATTCGTTTAAAATTCCACACTTGCTAGAGGCTGAACCTACAGTTCAATTAGGTCATCAGTCTTGGTAGAGCGTAACAAAAGTGACTCCATTTGGGGCCTGTTGTTCCTTGATTTATTTCAGTTTGACGTAGTTAACATACCGTGCAGCACTGGTTTCGGGAGCAGCATCCACCGACGCACCCCCCCAGAGAACACCCGGTGCTCATCCCAGCAAGCGCGCACCTTCACGCCCGTCACCCACGTGGCCCATCCTCCACCCGCTGCCCCTCCAGCAACCCTCACTTTGTTTTCTTACAGTTTGTCTCCTTCTCTGTTTTTGATTTATTTTATTCTTTCTTGTCCTTTTTTTAAGTGGAGGCAGGGGAGGGGCAGTGGGAGAGGGAGAGAGAGAGGGAGAATCTTACACTGCGGAGCCAGACATGGGGCTCCGTCGCACAACCCTAAGATTATGACTTGAGCCAAAATCAAGAGTCGGACGCTGACCTGACTGAGCCAACCAGATGCTCCTCTTTGTCCTTCCTAAGAACACTTTGCAAAGAAGGTAGGATCTGAGTCTATGACTTCTTCAAAGGAGCTTCTCTCAAGTTTCTTCAAGGGTAGGACGACACTGCTTTGCTCCTAACAAACCAACAAACAGATATGTCATTTCATTCATTAAAATTCAACTCCACAGGGGCACCTGGGTGGCTCAGTGGGTTAAGCCGCTGCCTTTGGCTCAGGTCATGATCTCAGGGTCCTGGGATCGAGTCCCGCATCGGGCTCTCTGCTCAGCGGGGAGCCTGATTCCCTCCTCTCTCTCTCTCTCTCTGCCTACCTCTCCATCTACTGTCAAATAAATAAATAAAATCTTAAAAAAAAAAAATTCAACTCCACAAATACTTACTGAGATGTTGCTCTATGTCTAGCTCTGTGCTACAGTTCTAAGCATCTTAAAACCTTGTCGTGAAAACTCAAGGTTTTTTCTGTGTGTGTGCTTTCGACTGTGCTGTTTTAGGGAAAGTCATAATTTATATTGTTTGTTTAATTATTATTTTTTAAATTTACATTGTTTAAAGCTAGTGCCTGGCATATCCATTACGCTTAATAATTATTTTGTGGAGGTGGGAGATGTGACGATAAAAACATTTCATACCAAAGAAGGACCTCCATGTAGAAGATCGTTGGCGCTGTAGAAACGGTATGAAACAGAACATGCGATGACATGTATCTAATTAGGATAACACATTTAAGCTGTAATACCACGTTCTGAGCCAAAACCAGGTAGTGTAACTTTTGGGCATTCTTGTATTGCTGTGAAATAATTTAGGGCTAGAGCAGGGGTGACTCAACTATGGCCTGCAGGCCAGACGAGGCCTACAAAGTATTTCATCCATTCTTGGCTTCCACGGCAAACAAGCAGCGACGTTCAGCTGTGGGCGGTTGCTGACTGCGCTGGAGCTCGGAGCCCTGGTGGTACCGATCAGCTGTAGAGAGATGGAGAGCCACTGTGAGCCGGGCCTCCCCGACCCCTCCTGGCTAGTATCCCACAGAATAAGGCATAAGAATAAGCTCGCTCCTGGACACAGGCCTGCGAGAACAGCAGGTAGCAGTAGGAGAGAGGGGGTGTGGCAGTGGGGCTGCCGGAGAGGGTTCCCCTCCTGCTTGTGCAGGACTCTCCGTCCCCCCAAGATGGCCTTTCAGTGGGACTTTGAGAGCCCCGGGAAGGATTCACGTGCACTTGGCACCAGTTCCTGCCTGCTGGCTGCTGCCCACCCCCCTAGCAGTCTGCCGGCGTCACTCACCAAGAACCGCTGGTTCCACTGTGGTGGGTCAGGAGTCCCCAGAGGCCACAGCTGCATCTTGCTCTGCGGCACGGTGGGGAAGACCACCATTCTTCTGAGTTATGCTTCGTCTTTGTGAGATCTGCTCCCCCTGGACCTCAGAACTTGAAACCTTGGGGAGCGAGCCCTGAGACAAGACAGAGGAACAGATACGATGCTGGACTCAGCAATGCTGCTCTTCTCTGATGGCCAAGCTTCGTGCTTTATTCCTCCTCTGATAACCTGAGCTTTTCCCTAATCCACTGGGAGCCCCTCATGGAAACAGGGCTCTGGAGTGCCAAGCTACCAGCTTGCCAGACATAACCTTGCTGTTTGAACGCCCACAGTGGGCACAATCTAGGTCTCAAGGAGACCCCAATCCCCACATGTCCTGTGACAAAAAATGATGGACTGAGTGCCTTACAAACAACAGACACTTCTCTTAATTCTGGTGGCTGGGAAGTTCAAGATCAAGGCATAAGCAGTTTTGGTGTCTGGTGAGAGTCTGGTGTCCCGTTCATAGATGGTTGTTGTCTCACTGTCCTCACATGGTGGAAATGGGGGAAGAATTCTCTGGGGTCTCTTTTAGGAGGGCACTAATCTTGTTCACGAGACCTTTGTGGTTTCAGAAAGAGCCAACAAGCTTTTAGTGCTATCTTCACTGAGCGGTGATGACTTTGAAAATGAAAGTAAGAAAGACTCCTACGATTAAGTAGGTGGTCTTCTCCATTCTGACCCTTGGTTTAATCACCCACCGATGGCCCTACTTACCTCACCATTGGGGATGGGGATTGCCACCTATGCATTTTGAGGGGACAAAAACATTCAATCTGTGCAGAAAGTTCTTAATGAATCATCCGGTGCACCTATCTTTGTCCTTGACGTGACACAATGCAAATAATTAGAATTCTAAGATTTTGCCCAAGTTCAGAAAAGTTATTTTAGAGAAATTTCAAGACTGTAAAAACAAACAAAAAGATTGTAAATATGACATAATATGAGATCCAGAAACGCAAAAGAAGAGAAACAATGGCCTGGGTAATATGGGAAGAGTGTAGATGGGCTGGAAAATATTAAAAAGTATTATATTTAGGGGGCTCCTGGCTGGCTCAGTTGGTAGACCATGCAACTCGATCTCAGGGTCATGAGTTCAAGCCCCACATTGAGTGTAGCGCTTACATTAAAGAAAAATTAAAAGGATTATATTTGCAACTCATTTTAGACTTAAAAGAGGAATTACATTTTTGCAAAAGAGTCACAATCTGATGCACTTGAAGTTTATAAATAAAATGTAACTTAGCATTTACTCTTAAAAAAATCACTATGGACAATAAAAAGCTTCCCCATAGTAAACTATACAAGAAAGCCAATTGTGATACAGAATGGAAAAGACCATGTACCTAATTGTATCAGTCTTTTTTAACTTTCATTTTCAAGGTTATCACCCTTCAGCGAAGATAAACACTACTAAAAGCTTGTCAGCTCTTTTTGAGACAGGAAAAAGGATTCGTTCCTCTGCCTGTCTCCAGGAGATAGATGTGGACGTCGGTGTCCTTCTACAAAGCAGTCGATGAGTCTGAACAAGACGCAGGGGCAGCATGTTGATGCAGTGTGCTCAGAGGTGACGAGCTGTCTTGCGGACGGCAGTGTTTTCTTCATTATTCTGCAAACAAGACTTCAGAGATCTTTTCCAATAGGAAAAGAAAAAGAAAGTGCCAGGCCAAGGTTAGACATTAGGGAGGCATTGTGCCTTGAAGAGGACCAGCTAACCGATGAGGATAGAGTTTTCTTTTGCCTGAAGGGCAAGAAGCACTTTCTTAAAAAAAAAAAAAAAGAAAAGAAAAGAAAAGAAAGAAAGAAAAGAAAACAAAAAGGAATATCTTGAACATTAATTTAGATCATTCAGAGAATGAAATGTGCTTTAGACTGAATCAGAGTTCTTTTAAGAGCTATGTTACAATTCCCCTGGTGAAGAGTGAGCTGGCTAGTTCTTTGAACATAAGAGATGATTAGAGTTGTGAAAGTTTAAAAAAACATTATCTGGTCTAATTTCCTCTTTTAAGAGTGTAAGAAGATGAGGCCCAAAGAGAATTAATTAACTTCCTCCAAGTGACAGGGCAGAGCCAAGGCCAGCATTTCTATGCTCTACTGAATGTACACTATGGTAAACAAAATCACAGGACGTGTGTGTGTGTGTGTGTGTGTGTGTGTGTGTGTGAGTGTGGTGGGGGAGCAGCTGGGATTGAGAAGGAAACGAGTCTTCAGTCACCATGTAGTGGCCGCCATGTTCTTCTTTTAATGTTCCCTTTACTGTGTAATACTTAGGTGCGGCATCCTTTCCTGAAAAACACACGGCCACAATTTCCTCTGTGTCCTAAGTGGGACACCTCAAGGTGCCAATGCTGTTCTGTGAAGAAGGGTACTTCTCTACTCTTGTTTTCTCTCTTAAAAAAAAAAAAAAGATTGATATTTATTTATTTATCTCTAGAGGGAGAGAATGCAAGTGGGGGAGGGGCAGAGAGCGACTCCCCAGCAGACGCCGCGCTGAGCACAGATCCTGACATGGGGCTTGATCCCACGACACCCAAATCACTACCTAAGCCAAAATCAAGAGTCAGATGCTTAATCAACTGAGCCACCCAACATCCTTCTTTTCTCTTTTTTGCTCTTAAACTGTGTTTGATTGTCTAATGGACATCATCATCATCATCATTATTAATCTTATTATTTTATTTTATTTTTTCAAAGTAAAGTCTACCCCCAACATGGGCCTCAGGCTCACCACCCTGAGATCAAGAGTTGCATGCTCTACTGCCTGAGGCAGCTAGGTGCACTGTTATTTATTTTTTAAAAGTAATCTTTATACCTGGGTCACCTGGGTGTCTCCGTCAGTTAAGCATTTGCCCTCAGCTCAGGTCATGATCCCAGGGTCCTGGGATCGAGCCTTGCATTGGGCTCTCTGCTCAGTGGGGAGTCTGCCTTTCCCTCTCCCTTTGCCTGTCATTATCCCGGCTGGTGCTCTCTCTAAAATAAATAAATAGAATCTTAAAAAAAAATAATCTCTACACCTAACATGGGGCTGAACTCACAACCCTGAGATTAAGAGTCACATGCTCCACTGACGGAGCCAGCCAGGCAACCGTATTATTTTTTTAATAAGGTTTTTGACATTAACTAGCATGGTGCTCTGGCATCGATACATTGGACATTTGTTAGGAAATAGAGTGGCAGGTAGAATTGGCTGTTGCTTGTTGCTTGAGTGGCCTTTTTTCTTTTTTTTAAGATTTTATTTTTAAGTAATGGCTACACCCTAGAGGGGCTCATATCTACAGCCCTTGAGGTCGAGAGTCACAAATTCTATTGACTAAGCCAGCCAGGGACCCCTTGAGCGGCTTTTATTAATTTCAGTGGGTGCAAAGGGAATCCAAGGGCTGCAGCTGTACATCTTTCTTCTCTTGAAGAAACTTGAGCACCTAAGGGAGTCAAGACATTTGGTGAGAAATCTGCTTTGGTCCACCACCAGCAAGTAAAGCAGGGCACAGGGGTGGGTTAGGGAAAAACTCATTGCTATTTTCTTCACTTCTGGGTTCACCACTTACTTGCCATGTGACCCCTGAGCAAGTTACTTAATTCCTCAAAAACATAGTTTCTCCGTTTGAGACATAAGGATAAGAAGAGTGCCTACTCAAAGATCTGTTTTTGAACAAAAAGGAGACAATGTGTTAAGTCACCTAGCACCATGCTGAGTCAATAAATATCAGTGTTCTGCCCCTCCCAGCATCCCCCTCCCCCTTCCCGCAAACCCCGTGGCTCCCGGGTTGGCGCAGAGGTGGTGTCAGAAGCCAAAAGAGCTGGGGCCCCGTTGGTACTGCCAGTGGTGACCTTGTGAGCTGCAGCGTGTGGGTGGCTGTGGTGCACCCCCTTCCCCTGTGTACCTTCCTCTCCAGGAAATGACCCGCACTCAGTTGTGTCTGCAAGATTGAAAGGAGTTGGGGTGAGGAGAAGTTGTAAAGGTTTCTTGAAGTCAAAAAATGCTTCAAAAAATCCATGGCAGTTATGTGGCAGAGATTCAAGGAGATGAAATAACAGGAGTCCTTTGGGAGTTGATTAAAGAAAAATTCATTTTCCCCTACCTGGATCTGGATTTGCACAGCTCAGACTTAGGCATAAAGAATCACGATGCCACCAATGACTGGGTCACCAAGGCTGCGGCAGAAGCTAGAAAGAACTACGCTGGTGTCAAGTGTGCTACCATCAGCCGCGGTGGGAAGACGGCTGAGGAGGTCAAGCGGAAACAAATGTGGAAATCACCAAATGGCGCCGTCTGAAATATTCTGCATGGCACCGTCTTCAGGAAAGCTATTATCTGCAAAAATATCCCCCGGCTTGTGAACAGGTGGATAAAATCCACCATCACAGGTCGCCATGCTTAATGGGGATCAAGTAAGCCGTGTTGGTGTAGTTTGATTTTCCGTACTTTTTTTCATGACCTTTGATGGCTCAGAAGTTCTGATTTATATGTTTTATTCTTTTGTGTCTAGTCCCTTTAAGCGAGGTGCAAAATTGAGAGATGTGTATGTGTATATGTGTATATTTGGGTATATTTAGGTAGAAATAAGTATAAATAAACTTACAGATAAAAAACAAACATCCACATTAATATTCCCTACCGTTAATTTTAGTAGGAAGCAATAGTTAGGGCAAAAGGACTGGCAAGGATAGGGAAATTATTTATTTCCTTATATTTTTGGTTGTTGACATAGAGGCATAGGAGTGTTTAGACTGCTGATTATCTAGATTATTTTGAAAATTTTAGAGGGCAGTCAGGACACAAGCAGTAAAGAAATCAGAGCTGGCTTGGGGCAAGGGGACTCATGGTTACATATAAATCCAAATTTCCCCAGACTTCACCAGTTTATTATGGAAAGTGAAGTGAAATTGACATCAGTGCTCCGGTGTTGCTAGCTCAGTATGCCCACGGATGGGTCCAGCACTTTGATCCCTTGAAAAGTCCCTCTGGGTTTTAGAAGTCTTCGGAGATGTGTCACATCGCTCACAAACAAATTTGCTTTTCAGGGGAGCTGCTAGGCATTGCTGTGTCTGTTGGAGTCTTGTTTATTTCTGTAGGGCATTCTGGCATCAAGGTTCTGCTTTGGATCCCTCTGTAGGCCTCTGCCTTTAGGGACCATAAAAATAGCTCAGGTTGAAAGACGGTGGTGAGCAGCAGAGGAAATCATGTTCCCTTCATTTCGCCCATCCTTGTTTCCTGGTTATCCTTGATGAAAAACTCTTCTTCATAGTCTCTATTACCCCTATGCAAAGAAAGTTTTTAAAAAAGCTATTCAGAGATCTTGGAAATAGCTCAGCAAAACTCCTCTCCCTTCACAGCATGCCCGCGCGCACACACACACACACGCACACACACATGTACACACATAGAAACATTCAGGCTCATTTGCTTAGAGCTATAGGTCTTCAAAGACAACCTGTTTGTATTTACTTAAACACAGGGCACAAGCATGCGGATTCAAGTAAACAGTTAGATTATTTATGATTCTTGGATGACACAATTCTATTTAAACTGTAGCACCAATATACTGATATTCTGCCTTGGAAATAATTAAGTTTGTTGGCAGTAAAATAAATTTGGGCATGCGCTATTTCATTATCCACAAAAATTCTTACTCTAGCTCTGATTTTCCCAATGTGTTAGTTATTTAGGAAGGCATCCCAGAATATAAATCGTTTTCATATTCTTTCATTATCAGCTCATTTTTCAGATGTCTGTGTGAGGCATAACAGTTAAGGTATGAGATATGTTGATAGTGTTAAGAAATCCATTCCCATTCCAAAATGAATGAAACTGTGAGAGGGAGTGCAACAGCTTTTATCTGATTGATACGGATATACAGAATGATGAACTCTACTATTATACCATTTCTCTGGAAGAACATAAGCTGTTAGCTCAAGGGGTAGAAACCAATAACCGAACAGGATCATCTAGAAGAATATGACGTCTATGAGCATGAAATCAACCTTCAAATGGTCCGATTGTGCCCTGAACCAATAGTGATGCCTCCTTCCCTTCCTTTTGAGGATGGTATATAGATATACTCGTTAGAACCTTGTAAAACTGACTTCTGTATTTAACCTCTGTAGTCTATTGGAGGGATGACTTCTTTTTATACTCCTCCTTTGTTTTCGTTGGTTCTAAAACAAAGGTTTTAGGGTATTTTATCTAAAAATAATCTTAAAATGCAATATCCCCAGGACACCTGGGTGACTCAGTTGGCAAGCATCTGCCTTTGGCTCAGATCATGATCCCAGGGTCCTGGGACTGAGTACCACATCAGACTCCTTGCTTAATGGGAAGCCTGCTTCTTCCTCTGCCCGCTGCTCTCCCTGCTTATGCTGTTTCTCTCGCTGACAAATAAATAAATAAATAAAATCTTAAAAAAAAAAAAAAAAAAAAAGTAATACCCTCATTTTCCAGAAGAGGAAACTGAAGTCTAGCAGTCCCAAGCTATATACAAAAATCAGTTTTGTTTCTATTTACTAGCAATTAAAAATGGATAAAAACCAATTCTGCTTTGTATACCTGAAACTAATATTACACTGTATGTTAACTAATTGGAATTTAAATAAAAGTTAAAAAAACCCACAATTCTACTCACCATACCACAAAAAGAATAAAATACTTACTTCTAAATTTAACAAAAGAAGCATAAAATTTGTATACTGAGAAGTACACAACATAGCTGATAGAAATAAAAGAATAAAGTAATAGAGGATAATATTATGTTCAAGGATTGAATTGATTCAATCAGTTGTCCCTATTGTTAAAGGGACAGGTCTTCTCAAACTGATCTATAGATACAACACAATCCCTATTAAATTCCAACTTTTTTTTTTTTGTAAAAATGGAAAAACTCTTCCTAAAACATATGAAAATACAAAGGATATAGAAGAGCTAAAACATATTTGAAAAAGAACAAGTCTGGAAAATTTAGACTAACTAATTTAAAAACTAACTGGAGGGGAACCTAGGTGGTTCCAATTCTTGAATTCAGCTCAGGTCATGTTTTCAGGGTTGGGGGATCAAACTCCTCATCCAGCTTTTGCTCAGCTGAGAATGTGCTTGAGATTCTGGCCATCTGCTCCCCTCTCCACCTGCACAACTCATGCTCTCTCTTTCTCTTTCTAAAAATTAATAAATAAATCTTAAAAAAAAAAAAAAAACTAAGTGGAAAGCTAAAGTAATGAAGACGTAAGGATAAACATCAACAATGGAACAGAATGTAGTCCAGAAATAAACCCATAAATTTATGATCACTTGATTTTCAACAAAGGTGCCACAGTAATTCAATGGAGAAAGCGTAATTTTTCTTTTCTTTTCTTTCTTTCTTTCTTTTTTTTGAGAATGCATAATCTTGTATTTTATTCTTTCTGTATTTATTTATTTAAGTAGGCTCCACTGGGCATGGAGCCCAAAACAACCGTGAGATCAAGACTTGAGCTGAGATCAAGAGTTGGACATTTAACTGACTGAGCTACCCAGGGGCCCTGAGAAAGCATAAACTTAAAAAAAAATAATAACACTAGAACTGGATATTCATATTGAAACAAAATGAACCTAGCTTTCCTTGTTCACCATTAACAAAAATAGTTAAACTCTAAAGAATCATAGACTTAAATGTGAAGATTGAAACTATGAAAAAGCACAGGAAGAAATCTTTTAAACTTTGGATTAGCTAAAGATTTCTTATATATGATACTAAAAATCCTATCTATTACTAAAGAAAAAAAAAAAAAAGATAAATTGGACCTTAACAAAATCAAGGTCTTTTACTTTTCAAAAGACTCCATTACAAAAAGGAAAAGATAAGCCACAGACTGAGAGAAAATATTTGTAGATAACATATATGATTAAAAAGCCTTGCATCTAGAATATATATCAAACTCCTATAATACAAGAATAAAGAATATAATACAAGAATAAATAAGAATATAATACAAGAATAATATGAGAATAAAGAATAAATGACTCAATTGAAAAATGGTTTTGAGTAGACACTTCACTAAAGAAGGTAGACAAATGGCACATATAGTCATTGACAAATATAAATTTAAACAGAGTGAGATAGCATTGCGTACCATCTAGAATGACGATAATAAAAAAGACATAATACCAGTGTTGTCAAGGATGTGGAGGAACTTGAACTTCCATAATGGTGCTGGTAGGAATATAAAATGCTATAACTATTTTGGAAAACAATGTGGCAATTTCTTAACAAGTTAAATATATACTTTCCTAGAATCTACCCAAGAGAAATGACAACATATGTGCAGAAATTCTTTTCTGTAAATGTTCTGGCTGTATTATTTGTAATACGGAAACAAAACATGGAAAAAAAAATCTAAATGTTCATCAGCTCCTCGACATCTAAACAAAATGTTATGTTGCCATTTTGCTGAGTACCTCTCAGCAACTGTGCAATAAAAAAGAGTGAACCACTGACAGATGCAGCACCAGGGAGGAACCTCAAAAACATCATGAAAATTAAAGAAGCCAGATGCAAGAACTATGTAAGATTCCATTTATATGAAATTTCTAGAAAAGACAAAATTATAGCTTAAAAAAGCAGGGCAGATAGTTGTGTAGGAACTGAGACTATGGACCCTGGGAAACATTCTGGGATGACATAAATTTTGTTAAGACTGGACTGCAGGGATGGCTGCATAACCATGTATATTTTTTAGAATTCATTGAACTATAAGCATAAAATAGATGAATAATATGGTATGTGAATTATAGCAGAATAAAGCAGTTGAAAGCATATTTGAGAAGGGGATATACTGAGCATTGGTTGATTTTTTTTACTTCCTGGTATTCATTTCACCATATTTTAGTGCCCACATTGTAATTTGTTCCCTGTGGGGTGCAATCTGTGGACCTATCGAGTCACTCTCTGATCCCCAAGCCAAGTGGTAGACAGTATTCTCTTTTGGAAGAGAGAAAATTCTAGTTCAAACTCTCTTAAGAAAAAGTAGGTAGTTGGCAGTATTTGAAATCTACATACGATCAGATTCAGCTTTGGTGGTGGTGGTGGTGGTGGTGGTGGTGCTTGGGGTGGGGGACAAGGAAAGTCTCCCTGGAAACTTCATCAGAAACTGAGCCACTTTGAGTTTTTTTTTCTTCCTCTGGAGATATGTTGAGTTCCTGCTCAGTTTTACACGCCATCGTGAGGTACTGTTGGATGGGGACATTTGGATCTGTAATGTAAAAAAGCAGATAGGAGGTTACTGGGAAACTACAGGCTTCACTAGGGTGGACCGCCCTTGATTTTGGCGGCTTCACAGACTTCCACCTTTCGGTACTGGCGGTTTTCTTAGAGATCGTCTCTTTCTGTTTTGGAAAATGGGAACGAGGTGAGCATATGATTCTAGTTCAACTAATTAGATGTTTTGTTCAATAAATAGGAAATGAGTAGACTACAGAGAAGACTGTAATTGGTTTGAACAAATTCATTCAAGAGAGGGTGCCCCGCTGACTCCTGGAGCTCCCTCGGATCTGAGTGTTCAGCATCCCCATCAATTATATAAACTATCGCAAGTATTTCTAATAAATTCTGTTTTTGCTTAAGCCAGATTTAGTGAATTAGTAGCAAGCATTATTAAAATAAAACAGCCATTCTCTTGATGGAAATATGAACAAAAATAGATAATTGATGAAAAGATATGCTGGAAATTCTGCTTTTGTTTTTGGTTATGCACCACATTTGTGTTTGTCCTTCATGAGCATGTGCGAGAATGTGTATCTGTGTGCGGATGCACAATTATCATAGGTCAGGAGTGTAACTTTGGACATAGAAAATGGACACAGTGAGGGGTGCCTGGGTGGCTCAGTCGGTTAAGTGACTCTTGGTTTTGGTTTAGGTTGTGCTCTTGGAGTTGTGAGATCAAACCCCGTGCTCAGTGGAGTCTGCTTGGGATTCTCTCCCTCTCCTCCTCTGCCCTTTCCTCTGCTCGCACACCTCTTTCTCTCTTTCTCCCTCTCTCTCACTAAAATAAATAACTAAAATCTTAAAAAAAAGAAAAAAGAAAAAAAGGGGCACAGTGAGAATATCAGCAGGTAGTGCGAACCCTTTCAATACTCTGTATATTGTGAGCCTAGAAAGTATAGTTTGAAAAACATGATTATAGAGTTGTGGAAGCAGAATAACAGAAGCCCCTCCTTCGAAGAAAGTTAGATATCTTGGTTTAGTTATGTTAGTTAGATATGTTAGTTTGCTTTATGCAAGGAATCCACTTTAATGAAAAAGGAATTGTGGGGCCGAGGAGACCTAAAAGCAGTCTTTGTTGATTCAAGCCTTAATGTTGTTAGTCGCTTCTCTTTGATGATAAAGAAAACCATGCGAACAGAATCTATTAAGCCCAAAGACCCAAACAGAAAACTTCTCTTCTAACACATCAAGTCAAGACGACCTTTCAAGTAAGACTAAAACCTGGTTCTGCTCAGCAGTAATTGGCAGATTCCGGGGATAGGTTTCCATTCATTGTCAAAAACCGCAGACTCTCTTGCTCTCATACTGTTTCATCAGCCAACTAGAGCATCAACTTTTGTGTTGTCAAAATCATGAAACATATCTGGGTAATTATGAGAGAGCAGAAATGACGGCCGGCACAAATGAGGGTCCCGAACGTGTACTTCGCTTTCTTCAGACATAACCAAACTTAAAATTGATTTAAGCTAAATTCTTGGTTTTACGATTTATACACATTTGGAATAGACTTAAAAAAAAAAAAAAAGATGATTTTTTAAAAAAAATTCTACTGTCTCCTTTGGCCAAAACAAACAGGATATAAGTGCTTCTGATCATTTCGAAATCCAAAAGTAATCTGCACTTTGTTTGTGCTTCTACAATATATAGCCCTGCTCCTCTGTGGCAGGGGATGCAGTTATTTGCCAATTTTCTTCCTACCAGATGAGAGGAGGTGGAGGTCGGACCCTAGAGCAGAGCTCAGAGACCCCTAAAAGGCCACTGTTTGTTATGTCAATAATAAAATAATCGATGTAATTTTCATAGAAGACTTAATGAATTATAAAGTCATTTCTAAAACAAAAAATTAAGTCACTTCTATTCTGTCATCACTGATGAGATTTCACAAACAATAGATTTGCAATTGGAATTGCAAAGACCAGAGGAATCTTGGAGTTGGGATATTAATTGCATTTTAAACTACAGCCATTCGTTGCCTACCTATTGTGTGAAAATATCTAGCATATGGTTATTTGACAATACCTGAAATATAGCTGGATAATTTAAGTAGGGTTGTCGAAGTGTCAGCATCAGTAACTTGGTTTTGTTTTGTTTTTTATTGCAGAGGGGGACGGTATCAGTAACCTTTAACTAGCGTCCTCTTTCTAGACTAGCATTTTCCCAATTATAAATAAAAAGAAACTGTAATATTTAGGTTCTCTTGTTATAATGAAGAGGTGAACAATAATTCTCATATGTGTTTTGTGATAAGATGTGGCTCCTACTTGAGCCCTGCCCTTAATTTTAAGCCAAGAGATATACCTCTATGAAATGTCAAATCACTGGCTCTGAATCAAATTCTATCCAACGTTCCCCCATGTCATCAGCTGTCGTCCTCAGTAACAGGTGGGAGAGAATGCCCTACTTTCACTTTATCCCTGCTAGAGAGCTCCAGCTTGAGAGTCTGGCCAAGACTCAAGGACATAATAGGGAGTCTGGTTTCTGTAAAATAAAGAGATAAAATTCCTGCTTTGTTTCCTCCCTTTCTGCACCCCCAACTTGTCCTCTAACACATCCTTATTCCTCTCCTAGTCCAGTGATGTTTGCTAGAAGGGTGTCTTACCTTAGTGTCCTGTCTCACATCATTCAGTCTTATTACCATCCTGGCCTCATTAATGGGGTCATGCAGAGGTTTCATCTGCTTAGAGAGAGGAGTGAGTCTACCCAGGTAGCTCTTCTCTTGAGAATTCCAATTAACCTATTATCTTGATCCATCTTTCTATGTGGTTATTGGGTGTCTCCACATATGCTGATCCATTCTTTCTGTACTTGGTATGGTACCTATTTTTTTAAAGAGAGGGTTGCTTTCAATTCCCCAGATCTATTATATCCTCTTGAACAGATAAGTACAGAACTGTAATTTTTGGTTAGATATGCTTACCATATGAAACAGGACATCTTTGTATATCTGAAGAGAGGTAAAAACTCATATTTTGTGATTAGATACCTAACCATGTTAACAGTAATCAGCATTATAATGTTTTCATTGCTTGAGGACAAATATTCTATGAAGTTCTTTTCTTTCTTTCTTTCTTTTTTAAAAGATTTTATTTTATTTATTTGACAGAGAGAGAGAGATCACAAGTAGGCAGAGCAGCAGGCAGAGAGAGAGGGGGAAGCAGGCTCCCTGCTGAACAGAGAGCCCAATGCGGGGCTCGATCCCAGGACCCTGAGATCATGACCTGAGCTGAAGGCAGAGGCCCCGCCCACTGGGCCACCCAGGTGCCCCTGAAGTTATTTTCGCTGAAGACTGAAAATACATAAATAATTAAGAAGAACGATAGGCATTGTTGTTTGATGGTTTTAATGTAGTATCTCCTAGGTTCATGTAACAAACTGGATAACTCGCCAAGGTCCCTTTCACCTTTATAATGACACAGAACAGATGTTACTTTCTGGTTTTAAACAAGAAATCAAGTAAGACTCCAGCATAGCAGCAAAGAAGGTGTTAGTCTAATTTTATCAGATGAAGTTACCTTAATCTTTTTTGGTGGCCTGAGGTTTCACAAAGGGAACCGTAAAGTGCATAGTTTTCTATATGTTATTAAAGACATTTGAAAAGTTGATAGCATAAAACAGGTCAAGAGATAACAGGAGGACAAGAAGTAAGTGGGAAAATGCTGTAGGGAAAAGAAAGACCTAGGCAGGAACTTGCATGCTATTTTCAGTGAATACTGTGGTCTCAGAGATGATTACATTTCCTTAATAGGGGCTTCCCAGGTCCTACGGAGTTCAGGACAGGGCAATTTATTCTAATGAACAAGAAAGGAAAAAAGCATAAAAATTGCTGTTATTCAGTCATTTGGGAGAGAAGAGCATATTTTCAGTTTCCCCAATTCTTGGCGGAATGTTATATCTGATTTAACATATCAACTTGAGAATTGGCATCTGGCCTTCTATTCTCTCCTCCTAAGTTCCTTGCTCTAATTCTTTTTCAACTTCCCACCTTCCCTTGTTTGTGTGTTGACTCCGTTTTCGGAAGGAGCTGAGATTTGTCTGAAGCTTCTCTAACTTGATGTTCACCTTTCATGAGAGTCTGCCACCGAGTCTGGCCTTTTGGTATCTTCGGAAGAACCTTCCAAATGTCATTATCGGAGTGTTGGGAAGACCTTGTGTCTCCTGCGCCTCCTTTCTTTCCAAACCAATTCTCCCTGACTTAATTGCTAATGTCTGAGATTTTATCCTTTGAGTTTTGCTTCTACTGATATTAAAGTGCAGACACTCCTGGGAAGATCCAGTCGCTCACACTTTATTGTGAATGAGGCATGGGGGATGGACTTTGATAAAGAGGCAGAGAGCAAGAACTAGAGAGCCTGGTGATGGGTACAGCTGTAATTGCCACAGTGATGGTACAGTTGCTGAATGCAGGCTCATCTGCTGCTCTCCAGCTCTGTTAACATGGAGTCACTTTGGGGACGCCTGGGGAGTGCTCAGCTGGTTAAGCGTCTGCCATCAGCTTGGGTCACAATCCAGGGGTCCTGGGATCGAGTCCCGCACTAGGCTCTTTGCTCAGGGGGGAGATCTGCTTCCCCCTCTCCCTCTGCCTGCCGCTCCCCCTGCTTGTGCGCTCCCTCTGTCTCTGACAGATGAGTGAATGCAATCTTAAAATGAAACATGGAGTCACTTTGCTTACCGGAACCTCAGTGATCACATACAAAATAGAGAGTAATAATGCTTGTCTGATTTACCTAACAGGATTATTTGGAGGCTCAGTGATAGTATAGGTGTCACAAAAGATATGGAAAGTGCTCTGCAAAGTAGATACAAAATAGAGTACAAAAGTACAAACAAATTTTGTATGTACATACAAAGTACATACAAAATAGAGAGTAATAATGCTTGTCTGATTTATCTAACAGGATTATTTGGAGGCTCAGTGATAGTATAGGTGTCACAAAAGATATGCAAAGTGCTCTGCAAAGTAAAGATATTAAAGGACATGACCAAAGGGGAAGAGCAATGTGGTCAAGGCAATGTGAATCCTGGATACAACCGAGGTGGACCGGGGTGTCGCTTTGTCCAGGGTTCGTATGCTGCCTTCCTGTACATATCTGCGCTAAGGCCTGCCACTTCTCTTTTCTCTTTGCTTTTCTTCTCCAGGCCGGTCCATACTGGGTGAGAGAGGACGGCTCTTGAAGCACCAGTCACCCTTTGCCTTAAAGGTTTATCTTTGCCCAGAACCTGAATCTTCAATAAGAGAGAATTATTTAGGCTTGTGGAAAGCAGTAATTCTTTAGGAACACGCTTCTTCGAGGTCAAACTAGGACTAGAATCAGTAAAATAATATAGCAACATGGAGTGGTATAATACTTCAGAGAATACACTAACAGCTTCCAATGAAGAAGCCACCATGTAAACATGATCAGGCTGCTGAGGTATTAGTTATTCTTCTTTCTTGTTCAAGACGACCATTAAGCGCTGATAAATGAATAAATGCCTGCTACCACCCAGCCACGAGGACCAGACAGAGCTGTCCAGGTGTAGCAGGCAGAATAATGCCCCTGAAACACCCACATCTTCACTCCTGGAACCTGTTGAGATGCTATGTCACATGGCAGAAGAGTCTGTGCAAATGTCCTCAGGCCAGGGAGACAATCCTGCATTATTTGTGTCTGCCCAGTCTAATCACATGAGCCCTTAAACACAGAGAACTTTCTCCAGCGGGAGTCCGAAGAGTGAAACTGCGGTGAGAGGCATTGGAAGTGTGAGGAGGATTTGACATGTCATTTCTGGGTCTGGCATGCAAGGGATCATCAGCAAGGAACAGAAGTGGGCTTTTAACACGGGAGGGTGGTCTCTAAGTAGACAGCAAACCAAGAAATAGGGACCTACAACTGCGAGGAACTGAATTCTGCCAATAATCTGAATTCTGAACGGGCAGGGAAATAAAAAGTCTTCCCAGAGTGTCTGGAATAAGAGTCCAATCGACAGACACTTTGACTTTGGTCTGGTGAAATTGGGAGCAGAGAAACCAGCTGAGATGACCTTGCATTCTTACCCATAGAAACTGGGAGTCAAGCCACTGACATTTTGGTACCTAGTTATGGCGGCAGCAGAAACTGAGTACACCATGTGAGAGGCAGCTGGACGGCAAAACAGGGTTTGTTGTCTCCAATAGCCACCGTATGATCTTCCTTTTGGCCTTTATACTTGAATCATTATTTTTTTTCTGGTTATAGCATCTGAACACCTAACACATGACTCTTTTTTCTTAAGGTTTATTTATTTCAGTAATCTCTACGCCCAACGTGGGGCTCCTCTTCATGACCCCGAGATCAAGAGCCGCATGCTCTTCTGGCTGAGCCAGACTCAGCACGTGATGCTTTAAATCAGCGGATGCCTTGGTTTCAGATGTTGTAGACTAAGTCTGAATTCTTTTATTTTTTAGTAATTCCTCCTGAGGTCCCTCACGGTGAATTTTGTATACAGTTCTCTCTATAGAATGTTTAAAAAGTTGAGATAGAACATACGTTCAATAAAATGTTCTATTAACTGCATAACTTGATTTAAGTTTTCATATGTCGATGCCTATGGACCTCTACCTCGGATGGAGAGAGAGGATATTTCCATCGCTTCAGTGGGCGTGACTTCCATCACCACTGTTTAGGTGCGCCCGCTGAAATTCATGTAAATAGAATCATACAGAATGTGGCTTTAATGTCTGGCTTCTTTAGCTTAGCATGTTTTTGATATTCCTTCATGATGTTGTGATAGTAAAGTTTATTCTTTTTTTATAGTACAGTAGAGTATTCTACTATATGCATATAATGATGGTTATTTGGGTTGTTCCCAATTTTGAACTATTAAATAAAGCCACCATAGACCTTCCTGTACCCGTTTTTTTCCTTCTTGTTGTTATTTGTTTGTTGTTTTCTTGGTGGATATCTGTACTTGCTTTTCTTGGGTACATGGGTATGAATGGAATTTCTGGGTTATGAGGTTGATTAACCTCATAACTTCATAACCTCATAACCTCATGAGGTTATTCCAAACTCATGCTTCAAAATTGGTGAATTATGTCTAGCTGTTTTCATGGGATGTATTATTAGAAATAATTTTATTTTTACCAATAAACCAAGAACCTATAGGTATTGTAATATATGTATGCTGTCTGTATGTAAGTAGAATTCAATTTTTTTTTTTTTTAAAGTACCTACTCAGAAGAGCTGGGATTTAAAACAAAGCAGTTATACCAGAGTTTGATTTTTCAAAACAGAATGCTGCACTAAAGGCAATTTTCCTTGTCTCTCTATTACATTTGGCTTTGCAGCATTTTCTGGTCTACTCATCTTAAGACCTATGCTTCTTATCTGGTGAACTTTATTACCAGACATCACTCTTGGCATGAGGAAACACAGTGTGAGCATTCATGATTTCACCAAAAGTGCGATTTTCCCTTCCCTATTTCTGAGTGCTGAGGAGCCCAAACCTCTGTTTTGGAAAGAGGCTGGTTAAGTGCTCTTTGCCTTTGGGAAAGAGAGGTTGCTTTTACATCAGGCAGTTTGAATGGGCCTCCAAGAAGTCTCAGAGCACAAGTCACGGGCAACACATAGCAGCTGGTCATAGACACGCTTTAGTCTCAAGACTGCAGGTAATGTGGTTCTCCGTCTAGGTGATGTGAGGTGCTCCTTCAAAGGGTCTCCTCTGGACTGTGAATTGGCTCCAAAGCATTGGCCATCCTGCCAGAGGTTTCCCCAGACTCTTAGCGCTAACTCTGCTTCTTTCCACGCGCCTCCCCCGTCTTGCTCCATCCCCCACCTTCTCACATCCTCTTTATAATTCTTTATAATTCTTCTGTTGTAAAAGAAACTGTAGGTCTTACTTCCTTCAATCTTCCCTTTTGATCCTTTGGCAACATTCAGAAGTCAAAAAATACACATTACTGATTCTCCATTTTCTCCTCCTGGGGAGGAGAAAAGCAGAAATATTGTTACTTCATTTAGGTCATGGATTAGAGTTCTCTGGAGGAAAAGTATATACATGGTTGATTGTAAGGAATTTGTTCATAGAGTTATGGAGGCTGGAAAATCCAAATCTGCAGTGTGGGCTGGCAGGAAGGAGACCCAGGAGAGTTCATGGTACAGTTGCAGTTCCAAGGAAGTCTATTGGACCAAGAGTAACACAATCTTCTACATTCCTCTTGCTTGAGGAGGCTAGACTTTTTGTTCTATTTAAGAACTTAACTGATTGGATGAGGCCCACCCACATTGTGGAGGGCAAGATGATTTAGTAAAAATTTACTGACTTAGATGTTAAACTCATCTAAAGCATACTTTGAGTTGACAAATAAAATTAACCATCACATGTCATTATCTTCATGATCTCCAGGAACACACTGTAGCTAAACTGGGCTTTATCAATGCCCCTAAATGTCTCATTTTAAGGCAAAGACCACATTGTGGATTAAGATGATATGAATTTGAATCCCCATGATCCTTGGTAGCTGTGTCATTTGGAAAGATCTTTTTTTTATTTTTTATTTTTTGAAAGATCTTTAGCTTCAGTTATCATAGAGCAGTGGTTCTCAACTGTGGCAATTTGTCTTTCCTTCTACCTCCCCAGGAAATGTTTCATAACATGTGAAAATATTCTTGGTTCTTACAATCCGGGTGGGGGTGGAGGAGTTTTACCTGCATCTGGTGGGTAGAGGCCAGGGGTGCTGTTAAACATTCCCCATGAACAGTACAGGTTCCCAACAACAAAGAATCATCTGGCCCAAGATGTCAGTAGTGCTGAGGTTGTGAAAGCTTTTGCAGGAGGGAAGGTGATCAAGCTAAGATAGAATAAAGTTGGAGAAGACTGGAAAATGGAAAGGTTCGAAGACAAAATAACCAATAGAATGGCACTTAAATTTCAAAAGAAAATAGGAGCACACTGGATCTTGTGGTTTTTTTTTTTGTTTTGTTTTGTTTTGTTTTTTTCCCAGTTTCTAAATAGAATGTTAGGTAGGTAATACTAGAAGTTGAAAAAAACATTACTGGAAGTTAAGTTATTATTGAGAGAAAAGAGAGGAGAGCTCAAGTTACTAAGAACATAAGCAAACACATGAGGTATTTTATTAAATTCCTCCCTCATGTCATCGGCCCATAGGACACCACTAAGGTTTGATGCCCTGGGGTGACATAGCGAAGGTGACATCACTGTAAGCAAGTGTCACGGGTCAAAAGAGGGGGGCGAACCATAGTTAAGAAACCAAAGAGAATATTTTGTAAAAATATGTAAAAGGATAACTATAGTATGACTTACCAAATGCGTTAAAGTAATAGATTACTATTTTGTTAGTTCATAATTTATTCTGGCAGTCTGTTTAACCATATGCACAGTCTCCTGAATATGATTTAAATGTTAAATCCTAATTATGAAACTCTAATTCAAAACAATTTTAAGCAAGGCTGTTGAGAATTAATGTAATGCAAATCATGAAGTCACTCTCATTAGGGAAATGCACACTAATTTTAATTTTGGACCAGGTGTAAGCTTCTCTGAACTAATAACAAGGAGACCTAAATTAAAAATAAGAATGGTCAAAAACTTTAAAAAGATTATATTCTGCCAATTTAAGTTATCCAGGAATAGGCATTAGCTACCTAATCTTTCTTTCTTCATTTTAAAAAAGATTTTATTCATTCATTTTGAGAGAGAGAGAAGGGGCAGAAGTGGAGGGAGAGAGACAAGTAGGCTCCATTCCGAGTGTGGAGCCCAACATGAGGCTCCACCCCCCCACACACTGAGTTCATGACTCAAGTCAAAATCAAGAGTCAGTTGGCCAACTGATGGAACCACTGAGGCACTCCCAAAGATTTTATTTTTAAGTAATCTCTACACACAAGGTAGGGCTGGAATTTACAATCCTGAGATCAAGAGTCACATGCTTTACCGACTAAACCAAACCAGTGCCCCTACCTAATCTCTTTATAAATGATTCTGAGATGATTTAAAAATATATAGACTATTGAAGGCCTTCTAAACTTTTAGGACTGGTATGTTGGCTTTGTTAGCTTTTGTCTTGTCTCAATAGGCTTCCTTTGTACATACTGGGTTATTGTAGTCAACCAACTCAAGTCAGTGTGCTGTGAGGGTCACCACACATGCCCTTTCGTTTAAATTAATCATCCTCTGAACAAGAAGGAAGACAATTAATTCTATTGACTGAGTCAAAAAGAAAAATGAATATATCAAAGCAAGTGTGAAATTCTTTTCAGTTGGCATGCACAATGAATGTGGCTAATAATACCTCCTGAATTTTCTGTCAAGCAGATCAATATATCTCTTTATCCAATACAGTCAATATTGTAACATTTTTGAACCATTCATTCATTTTTCATCCACCTACCATTTATTGAAACCTTAAATTTGTGCTTAGTGATGGCTCTCCGAATGCTGTAGTCTAGGGGGAGAGATTCACGTTACAAGGTACGAATGTAACTCTCCTTCTATGAGATAGGGATTAGTGGTGGAGACCTGAAAGAGATGTACTTGGACAGGTAGCCTGGGCCAGAAGAGCGTGCTCGTAAATCCCTAAGGACATGGGGATTTAGTCTGAGAGGGGAGTGTTGCTTCATCAGAGTGGCAGCAGGGTAGTAGTGGGAAGTCATCTTTTCTGGATATATTTTAAAGGTAGAGCTAACAGGCTTGTGGATGGAATCAAAAGAGAATGGTTAAGAATAATTTTGAAATTTTAGCGAAAACAACTAGGTTGGGGTTGCTATTTACTGAGACTGAGACGATTGGAGAAGTAGTTTGGGAAGGAAATGTATTGGGTTTTGGACATGATGTGTGCCGTTCGATTTTCTGGTTGGAAATCGATTTTCTGGTTGGAGATTGGAAAGGGTACTTGGGACAAAATAAGCTTGAATTCAGGGGAATAATCTGCACTGGGCATTTACACTTGGAAATCTCAAGCTCATAGATGGTATTTAAAGCCATAAAATTGGGATAATTCCCTAATTAGCAAATGCAGAGAGCTAAGAAGGAGAGATGAGCTCTTTGGCAAAATCATGTGTAGAGGCTGAACAGATGAGGGATCATCTGTTCAGACCGGGAAGGAGGCCTACGAGGTTAGGAAGCGATTCTCCAGAGGGTGAGCGACCCACGACTCCAAGGGAAACAGTGTTGTGAGGACAGAATGGTGGCCTGGGGCAGAGGCGCCTGGCAGGTTTAGTAATAGGAAGACTGGGAATTAACCACCGAGCCTGCCAATGTGGATGTCACTGGAACCTTGACTAGAGCTTTGATTGAAGGGTTGGGATAAAAACCCGACTAACGTAGGTTCAGGAGAGAACGGAGGGTGAAGAAATGGAGAAAGCACGTGTAACCAGCTCTCTAAAGATGCTTCCTGAAGCAGCAGCAGAGAAATGGGGCAGCGGCTAGAAGGCTGGAAGTAGCTAGAGAAAAAAGTAGGGTCGAGTTTTCTTTTTTTAGTAAAGAATGGAGATGTTTTCACATGTTTATATGCTGGTGGGAATACAGCAGCAGAGAAAGGGGGAAAATGATGCAGAAGCAGGAGGGGCCATTTAGAGAGAAGTCCTTGAAAAGATGGGTTTTATTGCACAGATGGAGAAAGTGGCCTCACTGGGAGCAAAAATAGTTCACCTGCTGGAACAGGAGCAGAAGCAAAGTGATGGGTGTGCATAGCCGGGCTGGCAGCCTGGGTGGTGGGAACATGTTTTCTCCTCTGTAAGGGCAAGCATACGGCGCAGAATGCTTTCCTTTCACCTTGGTGGATTGTCATTTATATATTTTCTGTACTTTCCTGGAAGCCTAAAATGTTTTCAACCCTGACTGCCGTTTAAAATCCCACAGAGAGCTTTTGAAGAAATACAAATTCCTAGCCCCCCTCCCCTGCCCACCCTGGAGTTAATCAGTCTGGATACCAGTATTAAAAAAAAGAAAGAAAGAAAGAAAGAAAGAAAGAAAGAAAGAAAGAAAGAAAGAAAGAAAGAAAAAAGAAAGAAAATCTCTGAGCCATTGACAACCACTGGGCTAGATGATATAATATTCTGTGTAGAGTGAGTGCCTGGAAAATTGAGGGATTTTGTATGACGGTGGCATCTGCACCATAAGAAACGGGACTCTGATATTTTAGGAGGATAAAGTATGCCGCTACAGACTGAGTTCTCAAGGAAGCAGACCGTGAGACCCAGGTTAGTGTGCACATGTTCCTTGTGGAAGGAGAGGGTGCAGGATTGAGCTGAGGGGAAGTCAAGCTGCAAAGCAGCCCCATGATGTGCTCTGCAGACCCCGTGGAGAGACCGGGAGCCCAAATGCTCTGTCGGTGTTATCCTGCATCGGAGTGAAATGGCCAGGCCCACATAGATGGATCGGTCATCGGATAGGGATCTCCCTGGGAAGGATTTGAGCTAGGTAAGGGGCTCTCTGCAGCTGGGGCTGACCGTGCAGGAGCAGACAGCTAAAAAGCTCTCCTTGGACTGGGAGCTCGGGGGACAGCATCACAGGGTCCTCCACATATGCTTACGCCACAGGTCTACATACCTGGTTCTGGTCTATGAGACAGGCTGGTGGAAGACATGAGTGTCCCCTGTGAGTCCCAGGACGCTCATCCATAATGAGTCTTTCTGAGAAACACGTTTAGCTTTTTGAGTCAATATTATAAATTTTCTTAAAATTTTGTTACACGCATACACCAACATGGTTCACAAATCAACATTCTTTTACAAGTGCAACTGAAGAAATATTCATTTTTAAGTATACGGTTACTGGCTATGCTCAGCTCCACTTCCTGTGGTGTGTTCTCTGATAACAGAAGTATTGAAATTGCGAGGAAATTTTAGATGATTTTTTCTTCCTGTCAGTTAATTTACATTTTAAATGTGTAACAATTTAAAAGTATAAAAACAACTAGGAAGATGGATCAGTGCACAAAAACAGGATGCTTGGAATCCCTGGCAATGTTCATGATAATGAGGAAAGTTAAGAACCACCTGATATCAAGGAAGCCTGTTTTGTCCCTGAGGCACCAGCGAGGGTAGCAGAGATGAGCGCACCACTCCCACCAGCACTAGAAAAAGGCACAGAGAAACCAAGTGAAATGAGATATTAAGGGAGATATACTTAGATGTTTATTTAAAATTTGGAGCTTGTGATCGAGATGCAAATGTCTAAAATATGGTGTCTCTTGTAGCCATTACTGTTATAATCATATTTTTTAAAGTACACATTTTGAAGGAAAAAAAAATCAGAAGAAGTCTTGCAGTTAAATAGAGCCATCATAGCTAGAAGGAATGTAATGAAAAGCATAATCCCCATGCGAATGAAGACTTGCTTGATGGTCCCTTTGAGGTTAAATAAACGGAGAGCCCCTGCCTCATTGCTATGAAGCATTGAAAGGCTTCCTTTGAAAGCCACCTTTGGGAAAGGAGGAAGGGGGAAGAAAAGCCCTCAGGGAAAGGTATACTTCCAATCAACTGATATTTACTTGAAAGAGACTGTTTTAAGTAACAATATGTCTGTTGTCTTTACCTGGCGAATTTAAATGCAGCTTTTCCCTCCTTCCATCAGTGGAATTGGGTCTCATAATTCAATTTGTCATTCAATTTGTAATTCTGATAGAAATTAAGAAGACTACCTAGTTTTACTCTTCTGTGTATACAGTATATTAACTTTTTCATGTTGCAAATATATTATTTATTTTACTGAAAAAAGGAGTGATTCTCAAAGTGAGTTTAAATATTTAGTGTACATTTTTATGTGATGAAAATTACAATATTGATGATAAAATAAAGAATACCATCTGCCATTTTTATCCACTAGAAAAATGATTGGATAGTTTTACCTTTGAGAGGGAAAGACATTGTATCCTTGGCCATACAGATCCCAGAGATTCTACTCCTTACCAAATTGGGAGAGTTATAAAAATGTCCATTGACAAGGACCTAAAATTATTTTTTACCTTCCACCACTTTTGGCAACATTCTGGTAATGATTATTCTGACACAGCTCATAAAGAAATCAAAAAGCAAAAATGTTGCCATTTGTATCCACATACTTTTGTGAATCTCAGTTCTCAAAATATTGTGACACTCGTACCCAGAAGAGAAACTTACTGGGTGTCAAATCTGATATGTACAGCAGCAACAGCCTTTCATGCAACAGGATCTTCCCAAATTGTTAGTAATTTCATTAGTGATATATTCATGCAATAGCTTCTCATGTATTAATCGATGAGGAAGGTGGGAAACTTTCCTTGTTTTGTCTGATGGCAAGAAAAGTTAAACCTCCATGTATTAGTAGAAATTGGGTTATATCATGTAGGGGATAACAAGATTCATATGTATTTTAAAGATAAGGAAACATTCCAAATTAATTTCCAACTGTCTAGTTTTAAGTTAAAGCCCCCGAACTTTTTAGGAATAGTTCTCTCTAGCTTCTACTGTCAGTAGTCTTTTGATAGGGAAGTTTGAGAGACACTGAAATGGACAAATGGGATCCAGCAGATTTTTTATTTTTTTAAATAGGCTATTTTTTTTTTTAGAGTCGTTTTAGGTTTATGACAAAATTTAGCAGAAGGTACAGAGACTTCCCATAGAACTCCCCTGCTGCCACAGTTGCATCATCTTCTCCAAGATTGATACCCTCCACTCAGTAACACATTTGTTACAATTGATGAACTTATATTGACGTATCGTTATTGCCCAATATCTATAATTTCTAATAAGTTTCATTCTTGGTTTTGTACATTCTATGGTTTTGGACAAATTTATGTGTTTGGGAAGCAGAGTTGTTTTAAGGATTATTATTGTGATAGTCATATAGGCTGTGTTGTGAAATATGGTAGTTACTAGCCACATGCGGCCATTTGAATTAAAATTAATTAAAATTAAAAATTGAGTTACTTGGTTCTATAATCACAGTTCATGTGCTTAGTAGCTTAATTACTACCTATGGCTACTGTATTGGACAGCACAGATAAGGCACATTTCTATAATTACAGGAAGTTCGGTTAGGCAGGGCCAATACAGAGGATGGATTACAGAGAGGAAATCCTGGCAGCAGGAACAAAATTACACTTTTATTGATGTAGTAGTAGAGTATTAACTCAAAAAATGAGGCAAAAATTAATATGCCATAATGTTTTTACATAGTTCTGTTAGCATTTTTTCTTTTTAATGATCATAGTCTGTAAGGAAGAAGAAAAATGAGAAAGTGATTTATTATAAGTAAGTTGTAGTTTATTATTATTTTTTTAAAGATTCTATTCATTTATTTATTTTAGAGGGTGAGTATGGAGGGGTCGGGGGAGAAGGGCAAGCAGACTGCACTGAGCATGGAGCCTGATGCTGGGCTCCATCGCGGAAATCAAGAGTCGGCTGCTCAACTGACTGAGCCACTCAGGCGTCCCAAGAAAAGTTGTAGTTTAGGCTGAAGAAAGTATTTTGTTCTAATCATGGAATTCTAGTTAGAAATGACCTTTGAAATCTCCTTTCAAACTCTCCATTTGACTGAATCTACTTTAATTGGCTATTTGGTTTGTTTGAACACCTCCAGGAACTGGCGCACACGGTCTCCTGAGACATAACATTTCACCCGAAGTCCATTGCCCCTGAGGAATCACTGAACTGAGACTGCTGACTGGGAAGCTGTGCGTGTGGGAGGGTGGGGGTGTGATTCTAAGTGCAGAGTTCCAGTTAGGGTAGGAGCTGAGCCTGAGTAGCAGAAGGACGCCCGTGTTTTGTCGGAGCTCCGAACCTGAGAACACAGGCGGTCTCTCTTTCAGTTTCGCCCTCACTGTTAAGCAGGGGAAAAAATACCATCTGTAAGAGTCACAGGATAAAATTATATGGGTTAATGTGCTTTGAAAAATTGAAAGTGCTGTACATGTAGAAGGTTTTATTATTACAAAGCCCTGGGGAATTTTGGTGATACAGTCAATCCAGGAAAGCTGATATTATGGTGGGGAAACCCTTAGGGAGCTTAAAATTATTGTCTCACCAGGTCTGGCTTGCAAAAGAAACTTGTTAAAGAATAAGACACATAAAGTTATATAAGGTTTTCAGACCATGCATAAATGAAGGTAAATATATTCAAGGTCCAGGGGCTCAGAAAAAGTCATCTTCTTAAATATACTTCTTATTGGCTCAGGTAAGAACTTGAAAATTCAGGTCTATAAAGCAATGTGGAGAACTAAAACAGTACTATAAAACTAAATCTTGAATTTTTTTTTTTTAAATAAATGAATCCTCAATCCCTATGTTGATGTTTAAAAATTAACTTTGGGAGAGGCAAGATGGCAGAGGAGTAGCAGATTGAAATGATGTCAGATCCCAGGAGTTCAGCAAGGTACGTATCAAACCATTCCAAACACCTACAAACTCAACATGAGCTACAAGAGAAGAAGAGCAGCAATTCTAAGAACAGAAAATCGACCGCTTTCTGAAAGGCAGGATGTGTGGAGAAGTGAATCTGCAGTGACGGGAAGATAGACGGCGGTGGGAGGGGCTGGCTCCCAGCAAGCGGCAGAGCAGCAGAGCACAAAATCAGAACGTTTAGAAGTCTGCTCCACTGAGGGACGTCACTCCACAGGCTAAGCGGGGGTGGAGCCCTCGTGGGGACAGTGTGGTCTCAGGTCCTGCAGGGTTACAGAAAGATTGAGGTGTCAGTGCCTGGCAGCTATTGGAGTGGGGAAGCTGACTACAGAGTCAGAGTCTAGCAGTGAGCTTTCAGTTCGGCATTGCCTTAAACCATGAACCAAGGCACAGTGGGGCCACGGCTCTTCAAGCAGGGACCCCACAAGTGGCAGATCCAGGGAGACTCACCTTTCTCCTTCAGGAGGAACAGTGCAACAGGAATCTGCTGGGTTTAGAGACTCCAAATGGGGCTGTGTGCTGGAGGCAGAAATGCTTGGTCACAGGCTGGGTGAGCTCTGAGTGCGGCCAGAGACCAGGGGACAGGAGTGATTGCTTATCTCTGAGGGCACACTGAGAAGTGGGGCCCTGAGGTCTTGGCTCCTCTGGCCAGATATTGGGCAGCTGCCATTTTCATTCTCGTCCTCCAAAGCAGTACAGCAAGTGTTCAGGAAACAAAAGCTCTGACAGCAAATCCGAGCAGATTACTTAACTTGGTCCCTGGCAAAGGCAGTGCAATTCCACCTTAGGCAAAGACATTTGAGAATCAGTGCAACAGGCCCCTCCCCCAGAAGATCAGCAAGAACCTCCAGCCAAGACCAAGCTCACCGATCAAGGAGAACAGTGGAACTCCACAGCTAGGGGGAAACAACCCATAGAATTCATGGCTTTTCATCCATGATCTTTTAGTCTTACAAAGTTAAATTTTTTTTAATTTTATTTTTTTTCTAATTCTATTTTTTAACTTTTCCTTTTTTCTCTTTTAACATTTTAAACTAGTTTATCTTAACAATACCTTTCTTAAAAAAAAAAAAAACATTTTAATCCTTCATTGTTATAGTCATATTTTATCCCTTCATTGTATTTAACCTTATTTTTTGTATACATATAGGATTTTATTTTCTAAAAATTTCTGGGACACAATTTCTTTTAATAGATCAAAATATACTGTAATCTAGCATATGACTTTGTTTTAGTCTTTAGTCTGAGCACATACCCTTCTCTTTTCTTTTTTTTCTTTTTCCAACCAACTTATCAATTCCTTTTTTAGAATTTGTTTTAATTTTCATCTTTACAGTCATATTACATCCCTTCATTGTGTTTACCCTTATTTTTGTGTATATATCTATATCTATCTATATATGCATATATAATATATTTTATATATATGTGTGCACATATATATAAAAGTTTTTCTTTCTTTAAAATTTTGGGAGGTTGTTTCTTCTAAGAGACCAAAATATACCTAA
The DNA here is from genome assembly GCF_011764305.1 of Mustela putorius furo. NCBI lineage: Eukaryota > Metazoa > Chordata > Mammalia > Carnivora > Mustelidae > Mustela > Mustela putorius. The sequence continues at coordinate 1,940,211 of NW_025421341.1, read as the reverse complement.
AATCAAGTGGGTGGCTCTGTTCTATTCACCAGTCATATATATATATATCTATATATATATATATATTCTATATATATATATATCTATATATCTCATATATATATGTATCCAATACATATATATATGATTTTTTATTTTTAATTTTTATTTCTTTTCCTCCTCTTTCCTCTCCCCCAGTTTTGGATCTTTTCTGATTTGGTTAGCATACATTTTTCTGGGGTCTTTGCCACCCTTTTAGCATTTTATTCTCTTGTTCATGTATTCTTATCTGGATAAAATGACTGGGCAGAAAAACTCACCACACACAAAAAAAGTACAAGAGGCAGTACCGATGGCTAGGGACCTAATCAATATGGACATTGGAAATATGTCAGAATTAGAGTTCAGAATGACGATTCTCAAGATCTAGCTGGGCTCAAAAAAAAAGCATGGAAGATATTAAAGAAACCCTTTCTGGAGAAATAAAATACCTTTCTGGAGAAATAGAAGAACTAAAATCTAACCAAGCTGAAGTTAAAAAAGCTACTAATGAGGTGCAATAAAAAATGGAGGCTCTAACTGCTAGGATAAATGAGGCAGAAGAAAGAATTAGTAATATAGAAGACCAAATGATGGAGAATAAAGAAACTGAGCAAAAGAAAGACAGATGACTGCTGGGCCATAAGGGGGGAATTCAAGAGTTAAGTGATACAAGATGATGAAACAATATTAGAATAATTGGGATTCCAGAAGAAGAATCCCAGAAGGTGTATTGGAGAGAGAAGGGCAGAAGGTATACTGGAGTGAATTATAGTAGAGAATTTCCCTAATATGGAAAAGGGAACAAGTATCAAAATCCAGGAGACACAGAGAACCCTCTCAAAATCAATAAATATAGGTCCACATCTGTCATCTAATAATAAAACTTAAAAGTCTCAGTGACGAAGAGAAAATTCTGAAAGCAGCCTGGGACAAGAAGTCTGTAAAATACAATGGCAGAAATATTAGATTGGCAGCCGACCTACCCACAGAGACCTGGCAGGCCAGAAATGACTGCCACGTTTGGAGTCTGATTTGGAGCACTAATCTAGAAAAATATGCAGTCAAGAATACTATATCCAGCTAGGATATCATTGAAAATAGAAGGAGAGGTAAAAAGCTTCCAGGACAAATAAAAATTAAAAGAATTTGCAAACACCAAACCAGCCCTACAGGAAATATTGAAAAGGGTCCTCTAAGCAAAGAGAGAGGCTGAAAGTAATAGACTAGAAAGGAACAGAGGCAATATACAGTAAGTCACCTTACAGATAATACAATGCACTAAATTCAATAGTTACCCTGAGAGTAAATGGGCTAAATGCCCCAATCAAAAGACAGGTTATCAGAATGGATAAAAAACCAATGCACTAAATTCAATAGTTACCCTGAGAGTAAATGGGCTAAATGCCCCAATCAAAAGACAGGTTATCAGAATGGATAAAAAACCAAAACCCGTCACATATGCTGTCTACAAGAAACTCATTTTAGACCCAAAGATACCTACAGATTGAAAGCGAGGGGGTGGAAAACCATTTACAATGCTAATGGACATCTAAAAAAAGCTGGGTGGCAATCCTTTAATCAGATTAATTAGATTTTCAGCCAAAGACTATAATAAGAGATGAGGAAGGACACTATATCATACTCAAAGGGTCTGTCCAACAAGAAGATCTAACAATTTTAAATATCTATGCCCCTAACATGGGAGCAGCCAACTATATAAACCAATTAATAACAAAATCAAAGAAACACATCAACAATAATACAATAATAGTAGAGGACTTTAACACTCCCCTCACTGAAATGGACAGATCACCTAAGCAAAAGATCAATAAGGAAATAAAGGCCTCAAATGACACACTGGACCAGATGGACATCACATATATTCAGAATATTCCATCCCAAAGCAACAGAATACACATTCTTTTCTAGTACACATGGAACATTCTCCAGAATAGATCACATCCTGGGCTACAAATTAGGTCTCAACCAGTACCAAAAGACTGGGATCATTCCCTGCATATTTTCAGACCACGATGCTCTGAAGCTAGAACTCAATCACAAGAGGAATGTTGGAAAGAACTCAAATACATGGAGGCTAAAGAGTATCCTACTAAAGAATGAATGGTCAACCAGGAAATTAAAGAAAATTTGAAAAAATTCATGGAAACAAATGATAATGAAAGCACAACTGTTCAAAATCTTTGCGACACAGCAAAGGTGGTCCTGAGAGGAAAGTACATAGCGATACAAGACTTTCTCAAGAAACAAGAAAGGTCTCAAGTCCACAACTTAACCCTACCCCTAAAGGAGCTGGAGAAAGAACAGCAAAGAAAGTCTAAACCCAGCAGGAGAAGAGAAATCATTAAGATCAGAGCAGAAATCGATGAAATAGAAATCAAAAGAACAATAGAACAGGTCAATGAAACTAGGAGCTGGTTCCTTGAAAGAACTAATAAGATTGATAAACCCCTGGCCAGACTTATCAAAAAGAAAAGAGAAAGGACCCAAATAACTAAAATCATGAATTAAAGAGGAGAGATCACAACTAACACCAAAGAAATACAAACAATTATAAGAACATAGTATGAGCAACTATATGCTAACAAATTTGACAATATGGAAGAAATGGATGCATTCCTAGAGACATATAAACTATGAACCATAGTTCTGAACTATGAATGAACAGTTCTGAACTATAAATGAACAGTTCTAAACTGAACTGAATGAACCATTCAGTTCAGTTTAGAACTGTTTAGAAGACCTGAACAGACCCATAACCAGTAAGGAGATTGAAGCAGTCATCAAAAATCTCCCAACAGGGGCGCCTGGGTGGCTCAGTGGGTTAAGGACTCTGCCTTCGACTCAGGTCATTATCCCGAGGTCCTGGGATCGAGCCCCACATCAGGCTCTCTGCTCAGCAGGGAGTCTGCTTCCCTTCCTCTCTCTCTGCCTGCCTCTGCCTATTTGTGATCTCTGTCTGGCAAATAAATAAAATAAATCTTAAAAAAAAAAAAAAATCTCCCAGCAAACGAGAGCCCAGGGCCAGACGGCTTCCTAGGGGAATTCTACCAAACATTTAAAGAAGAATTAATACCTATTCTCCTGAAACTGTTCCAAAAAATAGAAATGGAAGGAAAACTTCCAAACTCATTTTATGAGACCAGCATTACCTTGATCCCAGAACCAAAGACCCCATCAAAAAAGAGAATTACAGACCAATATTCCTGATGAACACAGATGCAAAAATTCTCACCAAAATACTAACCAATAAGATCCAACAGTACATTAAAAAGATTATTTGGCACGATCAAGTGGGATTTATTCCAGGGCTGCAAGTTTGGTTCAACCTCTGCAAATCAACCAATGGGATACAATACATTAATAAAAAAAGAACAAGAACCATATGATACTCTCAATAGATGCTGAAAAAGCATTTGACAAAGTACAGCATCGTTTATTGATCAGAACTCTGAATTCAAAGTGTAGGGAAAGCCATCAAAGCCATCTATGAAATATCATCAAAGCCATCTATGAAAAACCCACAGTGAATATCATTCTTGATGGGGAAAAACAGAGCTTTCCCCTAAGGTCAGGAACATGGCAGTGATGTCTGTTATCACCACTGCTATTCAACATAGTACTAGAAGTCTTTAACTTAGCAATCAGACAACAAAAAGAAATAAAAGGCATCAGAATCCGCAAAAACATCACTCTTTGCAGTTTTCTTTTGTGGAAAACCCAAAAGACTCCACTCCAGAACTGCTAGAACTCATATAGGAATTCAGTATCATGTCAGGATATAAAATCCATGCACAGAAATCAGTTGCATTTCTATACACCAACAGCAAGACAGTAGAAAGAGAAATTAAGGTGTAAATCCCATTTACAATTGCAGCAAAAACCATAAGATACCTATGGATAAATCTAACCAAAGAGGCAAAGAATCTCAGAAAACTAAAAAGTACTCATGAAAGAAACTGAGGAAGACACAAAGAAATGGAAAAAGTTCCATGCTTGTGGATTGGAAAAACAAATACTGTGAAAATGTCTACTCTACCTAAAGCAAGCTACACATTTTAATGCAATCCCTATCAAAATACCATCAATGTTTTTCAAAGAAATGGAACAAATAATCCTAAAATTTATATGGAACCAGAAAAGGCCCTGAATAGCTGAAGGAATGTTGAAAAAGAAAACAAAAGTTGGTGGCATCACAACTTTCAGCTCTATCACAAAGCCGCCATCATCAAGACAGTATGGCACTGGCACAAAAACAGACCTATGGATCAATGGAACAAAATAGAGCGCCCAGAAATAGACCTTCAACTCTACGGCCAACTAATCTTTGACAAAGCAGAAAAGAAAGTCCAGTGGAAAAAGGGCAGTCCCTTCAACTAATGGTGTTGGGAAAATTGGACAGCCACACGCAGAAAAATGAAACTGGACTACCTCCTTACAACACACACAAAAATAGACTCAAAATAGATGAAAGACCTCAACGTGAGACAGGACCATGCACTTTGCCTGGTGCCAAATCCACTCTGTGGCAAACCTGTGATTAATGAACGAAAATTTCTTAACCTATTAGCTATCAGGGGACCACAGCTGGAGGTAGTAACAGACAAACACAACTTTTTTCCTGTCTTTCATGTCATAAAGGGCCAAAATAAGGGGAAAGAAATGAAATTCTCTGGTTCAAATGACGTAGTAGTGATGATGATGTGATTGTATCAGCTAAGCTTATCTAAAATTCATCTGATCATTCAACTCTGTGTGACATTTAAAACTTTATTTACTTTGGGATAATTGTAGATTCCTGTGCAGTCATAAGAAATAATACAAAGAAATCCCATATCTCTCACCTGATTTCCCCCACAGTAGGATAGCACAAATTGGAAACCAACATTGATGGAAGACACCAATTTTATTCAGATTTCACCAGTCTTGCATGCACACGTGTGTGCGTGTGTGTGTGTGTGTGTGTTATTTAATCCTATGCAATTTTATTACATGTGTACTTCATGGTCAATACAGAGAGCAGTTTCACCAAAAGGATCCTTATGCTACCTTTTAACAGTCACAGCCGTGCACCCTCAACCCTTAAGAACCATGTATCTATTCTCCATTTCATCATTTTTTCATGTCAAGAATGTTTAGTAACAGAATCATATAGTATGTGATCTTTTGAGGGTTGTTGTTTTTTTTTTTTTTAACTCAGTTTGGTTTCCTCAAGATCCGAGTTGTTTAGTATTTCAACTCCTTTTCATTGCTGAGTAGTGCCCTCTATTAGGATGCACCACAGTTAGTTTAACCTCTTGCCTATGGAAAGACAGTTGGGAGGTTTCCAGCCTTTGTCTATTATGAATAAAGCTGCTGCAAACATTCATGTGCAAGTTCTTATGTGAGCATAAATTTTTCTTTCTGATAAATGCTCCAGAGGGCAGTCTTTGGGTTGCATGGTGAGCACATGTTTAGTTTTGTAAGAAACTGACACATGCTTCCCAAGTGAGCACCAGCAGTGTGTGAGCCACTCAGTTTCTCAGCAGTGTTTCAGTACAAAGTGCTGTGCCTGGGGTAGAGCCTGTACTCTACAGAGGGGCTGGGTGGAGAAAGTGCGTCCTGGTCTTCAGGCTGAGTGCATCTGAATTTAGCCTCTGCAATAATGGATCTGGGGGAAGGAAGAGAAATACTGGCTTGCTCCTTCTGGGGAGACATCATAGCCCTTGACTGTGAGCCAGAGGGAGAGGGATTAATGTATTCTTGGCTGCACCCACTTAGAGCGGGAATTCTGCCATGCTGCGCTGGGAAGGGGCGAGGGGGAGTGGGGAGTGGGATGTAGTTTAAATGCCACAGATTCTTGCTGTTTTTACTAAATTTCAGTAGATTTTCCTTGAATAAATGTTCTTTCCAGAGACTTTTTTTGGGTAATTTTAGCAATTATGATTGTTTTTCTGAGCAAGAGTAAGTCTGTAGAACCCCTTGAGCCATGATTTTGAAGGGGAACCCAATACTATTGAGTTTTTACTAGATATTTATCCAAAGAAAATGGAAATACTCATTCAAAAAGATATATGCACCTCTATGTTTATTGCAGCATTGTTCACAATGGCCAAGATGTGGAAGCAAACTAAGAACCTCAGTGCCCACTGATAGATGAATGGATAAGGGAGGTATATGTATATAAAGAAATGTTACACAGCCATGGAAAGAGATGAGATAGAGCCATTTGGGGCAACATGGATGGACCTAGAGGGTATTACGCTAAGTGAAATTTGTCAGACTCAGAAAGACAAATGCCATATGATTTCATTTATAGGTAGAAATCTAAAAAAAAAAAAAAAAGTTACTAAAGAAACAAAAAGCAGAATCAGTCCTATAAACACAGAGAACAGATTGATGGTTGCCCAGGTTGGAGGTGGCAGGTTGGGCAAAATGGGCAAAGGGGAGTGGGAGACACAGGTTTCCATTTATGGAGTGACTACGTCACGAGAATAGAAGACACAACATAAGGAATAAATCATTATAACAATAGTGTAGCTACACTTCTAGTGAACATAGCATAATTTACACACATTGAATAACTAATTTGTACACCTGCAGCTAATTTAACATGATATGTCTGCCATACTCAAAAAATTAAAAAAAATACCATTGTGTGTCTTTTTTAAAAAAAAATTGATTATTGATTGATTGATTTAGACAGTGTGTGTGTGGGTGGGGGTAGGGGCAGAGGGAGAGAGAGAATCTTCAGATGCCCTGCTGAGCTCAGAGCCCCAAGCAGGACTTGATTCCAGGACCCTGAAATCATGACCTGAGCTGAAACCAAGAGTTGGATGCTTCACTAACAGAGCCACCCAGGTGCCCTGCTCCATGTTTTCTTCCTTCCTTCCTTTCTTCCTCTCTTTCTCTCTTTCTTTCTGCTTATGGATGTCTAATTACTCCAGCACCCTTTGCTGAAAGAGATATCTACCATTCTTCTGTTAAATTGCCTTTGCACCTTTGGCAAAAATCCATCAGGCATAATTATATTCATTTCTTTCTCTATTGTCCCCATTGTGTGTTCTGTTCCCTCGATGTGTGGTTTTATTCCTCCACCAGCACCACACTGGCTTCATTACCATAATTATGTAGTAACTCTTCACTTTGGATGGAGTGATTTCCTCCACTTTATTTTTCTTTTGCAAATTGGTTTAGCTATTCTAATTCCTGTGCTGTTTAGTACAAATTTTAGCATAAGTTTGTCCATATCTATGAAAGTATCTCAACCCTATTGAGAATTTGTTAGGAATTGTATTGCAACTATAGATCAATTTGGGGAGAATGAACATCTTTATGATATCAATCCACTTTTGAATTAATGGAACATTCATTTTTTGTTGTTTCTACAAATGTAAGTAAAGAATTGAGGTAGCTTCTGTCTAATTCATGGTAAAAACACATTGGCCTCCATTTACTCATCATTAAGTGAGAGTGCCTTTTTTTCTCCTGAACTGCTTGATTTTCCACATTAATGTTTATGAACACAACTTTTGTTTCTGTATAGACACAGGCATGGGTAACACAGAAGCTATGACTCTACCTCTAGTCAAACTATAAATAAATGTTTGAGTTTCTGGGTGAAAGTAGATTACTTAGCTAAATGACTCATGGATTGTAGCCCTCTAAAGAAGACTGTGAGCACATTAAACCTTCCAGAGCTCTTCAAGATGGGAAAATACGCTGCTAAGAAAGGATTTTTACTATACCTCTTCATTTAAATAGAGTCGAATTGAAATTGCTTACCTCAGTACCCTTTTCCATTTTGTTTTGCTGGTTATTATTACAGTCAATTCTATTTAGGTGAATGGCCCCACACAGGCGGAAGGGAAAATGGAGCTCTTGTGGCTGACAGTATTATTCATCCCAGCTGAAAGTTGGAATGCATGATAGCATTTTTCTTGTGGCTACATTTGAGGGTCACAGGAACCATGGATAGTTATGTATGCAGTTGTTATTATAGTCATCAATTTTTCTGCCTTAAGAATAAACACAAATCTCCAAGTTGATCTTAATTTTTTGCAGCTGCAGTTTGTTTTTTAGTGTCTTTTTATATTAAAACCTTCTCCATCAGCCAGTAGAAATAGCAATTTGATTCACAAGGTTTTTCTTCCTATGACAATTTATTGAAAGTTATTTTTGCTAGAGATTGGGGTAGAAGAAAGTACAGATGATTAAAACTCAGTCAGTAGGTTCCTTGCTTTAAACTAGAGCCAGCAAACTTGCTAACTATATTATTTGCATTGCTTCTAGTTTTAGCCTCTTTATTGAAGGCGGATGAATGTGAAAAGCTTTATTCTTGTGTGTTCAAATCACTCCCTGTATTCTATCACTATATTTGCTTTTCCCGGGTAAATTCACGGAACGCTCTTTGCAGTTGTTAGTCTACTTTCGGGAGTTTATAATAGAAAACTCAACTTAGTGCATTGACCTGGGTAACTGAAAAATCAAGGTGTAGACATAACTGGATCCAGAGGACCTAATAATGTCATAGAGTCTCAGTTCTTCCCATCTGGTGTCTCTGCTTTTCCGTTGTGTTGGCTCACTGTTCAGGCAGGCTTCCCTTCCGTGGCTGACAATGGATCAAGGCTTGTATTTGTGAATTTTCCTCTCCAGTTTCGTCCAGTAATGAGGACTTTGGTGTCCTGTAATAGATCTCATTGGACCATGTGTCCTTCCAGGAGCCAGTTCCTGCGGACATGGCTAGAGGAGGCTCTGGTTGAGTAGGCTGACTTCTGTAGCCAAGAAGGGTTTCCATTCTCCGGCTCAGGATGAGGAAAGGGTAAGGGAGTCAGAAGTCCATGTGTCTGGGGACGGATAGGGGTTACTGGATAGGCAAAAGTCAACAGTCGTCAACTATACCAGGTTCGTTAAAGAAATGATTGGATTATGCAACATAAATATATCCTCCTAAATTAACAAAAATGAGGAAAATTACTAAGGCATCTCAACAAAACCCATTTATACGGATGTTTAGTAAAGTGACAAATGTACAGCAGCAACGTAGGGAAAGGGGAGGTGAAGGGCATTTCCCTCTACTATTTTAGGTTCCCTAGCTGGGCTCTGTAGATCAGACCGGCAAAAGAAGACTAACGAGAGGAAAAAGAACAGAAGTGTGTTAACATGTGTGTCCCGCATACACATGGGAGCACCCACTGAATCATCCAAGGGGCTAGTTAGAACTTGTACTGATATACACCAGCTTATGCTAAATGAAAGAAAAGAGGTTTGGGGCTTTTGGGTGAGGGAGGCAAGTTCTGGGAAGGTGAGCAGGGAAAGTATGGCCCACAAGGGTTGTTTGGTAGGGTTTGTTAGGCTGATTAAAGTAGATTTCTTTTCCACTGATAAGTTCTTAAAGAGTCCTTCTCTTCCTGGTATGGGAGAGGAAGACCTTTTTACAAAGGACATTTCCCTTATAAATGTAAATTTCCTTTACAAAAGAAAAGCCTGTGGAGTCCCTGGGTGCCTCAGGTCATGGTGGGGTGGTGGGGGGTGGTGGGAAGCTCCCTGAATTAGCAGGGAGTCTGCTTCGGCCCCCCCCCCTTCCTTCTCTCTTCATCTCTCTTAAATACATACATTCATAAACCTGTACCCTGTTTTTTAGAGCTTTTTCTGTGTCTGCTGGCTCTCAATGGCTTTTAGCTCCAAATAATACATCTGCCAAAGAAGCTTTTTTGGGGTGGCATATTCTAGCACCTTCCAGCAACTTTTCCTCTCTGGGCCTTGATTTGCTCAAATATAAATGTAGGGGGTTGAGTAAATATTTCTTAGGTGTCTCAGCTCTAACACTCTGTCATTCCCTGATCAGCAGTCATCACTCCTGCTGAGAATCCTGTCTCTCTCAGCCTTGAAGGCTGAGGTGCATTGAAGGTAAAGATGTTGCATCTGTGAATGCCAGTAGCCTGAAGTATTTTCCACTTCCGTCAAGCGCTTCAGAGGACTGCACAGATATGCACAATTTGGAAAATATACAGCCCTCGTGTATAGCTTTAGGGCCCTTGCTTATTTATACACGGTGATAGGATCGAAGGTCCTATACGTTGACTTAAAAAAATATTCTGTTTGTTAATTCTCCGGTATGTATTTTGTTCAGAGGAATGTTAGATTATTGTAGGGCTGACTGTTCCTGTTTAGCTAATTTATCTTTCCCCGGCATTAGCTGCTAAACACTGAGATGGTAGGAGCCGGTTTTAAATGTAGGTAGGTCGTGATTTGTGAACACTTTTCTGAGAGAGCCATATCCCTCATTCATTTACTGAACAAAATATATATGGAGTGTGGACTACGGGCCGTGCATCATTTTAGGGAATGCAATGGCAAATAAAACGAATTCCCTACCCTTACGGAGCTCACGTCGTACTAAGGAAGATAAACAAATATGCAATAGAAGCCAGAGAGTATGATCCCAACTGAAGCGAGGCCACTGTTTGAGAGGGACTGGAGCGCTGTTTCATGGTCACTGGGAAAGACCTCTCTAGGAAGGTGACATTACAGCCGAGACAGAAGTTAAATGAAGAAGCAGGCCACGTCTCCTGGGGGGAAGGGAGAAGTGGAGAGGCGGAGAGATTATTCAGTGGAGAGTCCTTAAAGTGAGAAGGTGCTTGACATGTTTGAGGAACTTCAGACTGGCCGGAGCGGGGCGCGGGCCTGGGAGGAAGAGCAGCAGGCAATGAGAGCAGAGGAGCTGCCGGAGGCCCGATCACGCCAGCCCAAGTCAGGCCTTGCGAATTTTTCTTCCAAGTACAGTGGGCAACCTGGGAGAACTCTGAGGTGAGAAGCGACCAGATCTGGCGTGTTCTGTAAAGGACCTCTTGGGCTGCCTTATGTGAGGCAGGAGAAGCTGCTGTGGAAGCCCTCGCAGTGAGGCTGTCTCTCGCCTCCAAGGGGCAGCTTCCAGGCGCGCAGCCAGCCCTGTCCACTCCGGAATCCCCTTTGCTCTCTATTCTGAGCTTCTGTGAGCAGAACCAGCGGGTCCGCGCTTCTCAGTGTGAAGGAGACACAACGGTGTTTCTATCCCTACATGAGTGGATGGATGTGCTTACCAGTGTTGAAAGAAAAACTGAGGCATCTTACATTTTTAAGGGCAAAAATCAATTGGAATAGGGCAGCCAAACTGGAAGTGGTTAGGAGGGTACTCCACTGCCAGGAGCTGGGGAAAGACTTCTATAGAGAAGACTGGAAGTAAAGCAAGGAAATTATTTGACTAGCTATAATTTAAGCAGTTGCCTTATTTGGGAAAGTCTAATTGGCTTTTTGTGTTTGGTTGTCCTGAGGTTTTGATTTCTTTTCTTTTCTTTTTTTTTTTTTTTTTTTAAGATTTTATTTATTTATTTGACAAAGCGATCACAAGTAGGCAGAGAGGCAGGCAGAGAGAGAGGAGGAAGCAGGCTCCCTGATAAGCAGAGAGCCTGATGTGGGGCTCGAACCGAGGACCCTGGGATCATGACCCGAGCTGAAGGCAGAGGCTCTAAACCACTGAGCCACCCAGGTGCGCCAAGATTTTGATTTCTTATCCTTGGAGCATTTCAGGCTGAGGTTTTGTTTTACTGACATAGGCTACTGAGGCACTGAAGCCACACCACTCTCATGGCCTCCTTGTGTAATTCACTTACCACTATTAAAACAGCACCTTGCATGATGGCAGGATGCCGAGGTAAATGTTATTATGTTGTGAGTTGTATAAACTGACCTGGGATGTGACCACCACTTATAAGACTGGTTCTCTGGAGATGTCATTTCCAAGTTCAAATGAACTGATTTAAGAATTTTTTTTTTCTTAAGATTTTATTTATTTACTTTTAGAGAGGGAGAGAGAGAACCTCAAGCAGACTCCAGCTGAGTGAGGAACCTGATGTAGGGCTCGATCTCACCACCCTAAGATCATGACCTGAGGTGAAACCAAGGTCAGACACTTAAACGACTGCACCACCCAGGCACCCTGAATGCTTAATATCCTAAGAGTTAATTTGTAAGTTGATGCCCAACTTTTTTCAGAATCCAGTGCTGAGAACATTTTAGGAAAGTTACTAATACATTAGGGATTAAAAAGAACTAATGAATAACATGGGCATAAAACAGAAGTTAAGTTTTTTCTTTTTTGTGATAGAAAGCTATAATAATGACTCAAAACCCAGATGAAATCCAACTGATGTCTGCATAAGTCCCTTCTGAACCAAGTAAAACATTTTAAGAAAAGTAAAACTGAGGAACAAAATTTTTACACTAATCTTATAGTTAAGTATAAACCTTTGTTTAGTCTCTTTCTTACTCTCTCTGCTGCCCTGAACTAGGATGGGCCAGTGAGTTATATTACACTTTTCAGAATTGAACATCATTCTGTGGGTGAACATAGTGGGCATAAGTTCTCCAGTAGCCAATGAATTTTAGCAATTCTATTAAGTCTCTCATACGCTAACATGCTTGGTTGATGTCAGTTATGTTCTTGCAATGTTATACATGTAATAAAGACAATGCATAGTGGTTATATGCTCTTTGTTTTGGGCAAAAGCTCACTGGTAACTTTTTCTTTTACTCTTGTTGAATTACAGATGGAATGCCTTGATTAGTATCATTATGTCTGAACCAGATCTTTCAAAATAGTTCATGAGACTGTGATGTAGAATTGAATCAAAACCTTACTCAGTTCTCTGCATTCCATAAGGCATATAATTGTGATGTGAGAAAAAAAAACTAACATGCTTTTAATTAAATCTTGTAGGTTACTCAGCCCTATGGTTCTTATTTGGATAGCACCAAACAGATTATATCAATATCTCCCCAACTGTGAAAAGCATAGCTGGCTACTAAATTTCCTAGGGATACCCTGTTTGTTTTTCCAAGCCAGTGAGGGGGACTTCAAAATCTAGATCCATCTTTTTTAATACATAAGAATTTGAGTTAAACTGGAACTGAATGAAATATTTATTCACTTGATTATTTGACAGGAGAAATGACTAGAGAAGGGAAAAGAAATGCCAAGAGGTTGAAAGGCTACGTCTACAAGTACACCAGTCACACTTTCCTTTCTAGCTCCTCTTTTTACTACCAGGAAACAGTTGCTCTTGACTGTAGAATTTCATTAATTTCAAAAAAAATTTCATGAGGGTGGGCCGAAGTGGTCTAAAGTTAGAAAGAAATACAGATATCAAGTCTAAAAGCCTCTGACATTGAGAAAGGACAGAAATATTGTTCCCATATATAAGTAACTATTTTTTCTTTTTTTAAGATTTATATTTATTTGAGAGAGAGAGAGAGAGAGAGAACGCACACAAGTGGGAGGGGCAGAGGAAGAGAGAATTTGAAGTAGATACTGAGCTTCTTGATTTCAGAGAACATTTATAGAAATAGAAGAGTCATTTGATCGATATAAGAAAACTGTCATTTCTGTGTATTTACTTTTTTGGTAAGAACTAGGCTAAACTAGGTGCCAGACCATTGACCAGAAATGGAAGTTATGCTGGGGTGCCTGGGTAGCTCAATCATTTGAGTGACTGACTCTTGGTTTCGGTTCAGGTCATAATCTCATGGGTCTTGAGACAGAGCTCCGAATTGGGCTCTGTGCTAGGCATGGAACCTGCTTCAGATTCTCTCTTTCCCTCTGCCTCTCTCCACCTTTCTTTCTCTCTTTCTCTCAAAAAAAAAAAAAAAATTAATAAAGTAAAAAATAAAGATAAAAAATAAAAAATAAAGATCATTGTCTACATGTATGCATCCTGTAGTAGAGAGGGCGTTCACAGGGTTAACCCGATTTGACTTGTAATCACTTTTACTTGTCTCTTCAAGTTGTCTTATTGTTCCAGAACCATGGCATCATGTATTCCTATCGTCTTTTGCTTATGTTCACTTGTACAGTTATTTGACTAAAATTTTGGCAGCCCTGTTGAGAAAGAGAGCCAAAATATTCCAGACTCTAACACTTTTATTTCATCATGCGAAATACATTTTTGTCTTAAGATGAGACTTGGTTTTGCCTTTCTTCCTGAGATGCTTAGATAAAGTTAACCACATAGGTGTGTGTCTGTGTGGTCTTTTTCTTTCTTTAATTGTGGTTTTGAAAGAACTGATGCTAGAAATGTCTTGGTCTTCCTAATTTGTTCAGTGTCTTTTCTAGTACTATTAAATACATTGTCTTTTTCAAAATGGAGCCCATCTGTATCTGGATGATTCTTTGTTTCAGCTTGGAATCTATTGCAAGTACGTGCATGGGCAGGAAGAAGTCAAGTCTAAGGCTTCAGTCAAAGTGATACTACATCTTTAGGATAGAAAGATGTTAGGTAACATAAACCTAATCATTTCAGAGAAGATTGGGAGTTTAGAATTATGTAGGGTTTTGGTTTTTTTTCCATGTAGTTTATTTACTCTAAAACACCCTATGGCATGAACTTTGAGGAGCAGATCACCCTATAGTCTTTTTCATTTTTTCATCCAAGAATTTATAATCTGTTACCAACAGTGTGAATTTGGACAAATTACTTGAAATCTCTAAGCCTTGGCTAAAATTACAAAAATAATCATGTTTTTATAAGAATGATTTTGATAAGTATTCTTATAAGAATTAAAGAGTTGATGTACATAAAACATTTACTGTTATCTCTGGTACATAGTAACTTTTTAATAAATTAAATATGTTTAGCAATGAGACAATTTGGAATAACCCAATAATGGCTAACCCTCAGCAAACTCGGCCATAATACAGGTTTTTTTAAAAATATTCCTTTTTTTTTTTTTTTAAAGATTTTATTTATTTATTTGACAGACAGAGATCACAAGTAGGCAGAGAAGCAGGCAGAGAGAGAGGAGGAAGCAGGCTCCCTGCTGAGCAGAGAACCCGATGCAGGGCTTGATCCCAGGACCCTGAGATTATGACCTGAGCCAAAGGCAGAGGCTGTAACCCACTGAGCCACCCAGGTGCCCCGGCAATAATACAGTTTTAAGAAGTAAAATAATACTGCATTCAGATTTTGTTCCCTTGTGAAAATGAGTAATGACTTTGTTATTTTCTGTGTTGGTGTAAATACCAACAATATTTTCATTTTTCAAATTAAATTTTAGATGATTTATTATAGGCCTAATTCTTAGCTATTTTATTTAGAATTTTAAAGGTAGAATTATATTACATGCAAGCCACTATCTCTACTAATTTTATTTTTTTATATTGTACCAAAAGAGAGAAATTTACTAACATTGGATTTCATAATACATTTCTATCTGAACCTATCAAAGTACCATCACAAAGAAAGAACATGCATAAGAGAGTTATAGACTAGAATTTTTGTGTTGTGAACTGTAAAGAAATCCTAGTAGTTTCATGAAATTAAAACCCAGATCTTCCACTAGTTTTAATAAAAGACACATCTCTTGGTGAACCCATCTCTGATCCCAAGCTTACTTTTTCTGCAGTTTCTCTTGATTTTTCTACTGCTGCCACTGTCCTGACTTCATGGGGTTGGAAATTTATGGCCCTGCCTTCAAAACTCCAACTGTATATAACAGACCTTCTCTTACTTCTTCATTCTACCTGCCGTGAGAATGGGATATTCACACCACCTTCCTGGAAGCATCATCATACTTAAGCTTAGGATATAAAACAGGGGAAAGAAACAGTGTCATGAATCTTGTTGATCAGGCTTAAAAATTATGTGACTTTCTAGAGCCCTTCAATTCATAAGAGATGTTGGGGGGAGGTCCTGTCTACAATGTTGCAAATTCCCTATTTATCACCTACCAGTAGGAACCCCTTTGAGGTGGGTACTGTGATGTGTTGCCCAGACTCCCCTTTAGGATCAAGGCAGTTCATCATCACTGTTGGTAGATGGAGCATAGATGGAGCCTAGCATGAGATTGCAGTGTAATTGTTAGAACTTTCACTGGTGATAAATAGTAATTGTGATGCAACCTGGTAAAAAGGAATGGACTGGTAGGTATGCTAGGTAAGTATTTGAGAGGCTCAGGCAAAATTGTGATTTAAGGACTATTGAATTGGATGGCTGTTGCTGGGATGGATTGATAACATTAGGGAAGGACAATGAAAGCTAAGGTAAGGGTGAAAGCCAGAGGACCTCCTTGAGGTCATACACTCCAATGTTCTGCCAGAGTACGGAAATGGCTGATGATCAAACCCAGGACTTATAGGAGTGTCAGAATTCCAAAAAAGATTGAATTCTCAACCCTGGCAGTTCTGCTTTACAAAATCCAGCATGCTATTTGGGAAGGATTGAGATCTGGGATAGAGACATTTGGGTTGAAACACTTGCAAATCTTCAACCCTTACATTCCTTTGAACACGGGGCTTTTATCTTCTTTTCCAGGTCTTGCTTTAGACAATGTGAAGAGGCATTTGTTCACAGACAGCGTAGAGCGGATTTTTCCTTGCAAAAATGACATCTGCGTGTCCTCTCCACTCCCAGCCCCTCCCCACTCCCCACGCATTTACCCTGTGTGCCTCCTGAGCAATAGCTAGGTCAAATTATAACACAAAATGCCTGGGAAAGTGCTGGCTGGGTCTGCTAAGCAAGGAAGGGGACTAGAGAAGTTGCAGGACATAGTTAACATATACTGGTTGGAACTGGAAGAGTACATATGGGAGTGGGTTTTAAGGGTGCTGGTTCAAACGGCAAAGGAAATAAAGAGTGAAGGAGAGTTTATCAATAAGACAGAATTTAACATTCTGGCAAGGCCTCACAAATAATGGCCTTCTAGGTTGGATCCTGGAAGCTTGGAAAGGTGCATATTTTAAGAAGTAAAAATGCCAGAACTTCCATGACAAATAACAGAGGAAGCAATCAAAGGGCTCAGAGAATTTGGGCATATGGGAATGGACTTGTCATATAAGTCCAGGCTGCCCACCGGCTGACTATGTTCTGTGATAAGGGCTAGATAGCACTGTCTTTATCAAAGCGTAAGAGCATTCCGACTTCTGCTTAGGGTATCAGAAGCTGAGAAGAACAAAATTCTACTCTTATTACTACATCATCACAGTGGAAAATTTGTAAGATCACAACTTTTCTTAAAGACATGGGAGAGCTGAAGTTACAGGGTAAGAAACTAACCTGAAATCAGGAAATCTGTCATCTGTAAGGGGAGAGAGAAATTAAACACTGGCTTACCAAGGACAGGTACCGTCAGACACTTACAAACTTAAGATTACAAACACTAAGTAATAAATAATAGTGTTTTATTGCTGGGAGAGGGAAAGGAGCTTGGAGAGAGTTTCTCTGAGGCATAACCCAAATCCTAAAGCTGATGGTGGAACAGAAATTGAGTTAAATCAGGTTTTACCATAAACCAGCTTTTGCTCTAAACACAAAGTAATACTAGAGGAATTCTGTGCTGGTGGTGTACTAATAACAATGCAAAACCCAGCTCAACTTCTGGCCAGATTTACTCAACCTCCCATAATAAAGGCCTAGCAGAAAGAAAGGCATGCCCATTTCCCAGCACAAAAATAACTCACCTCCATCTTTCAACAATAAAAAATTACAACAGACACAAAGATGTAAAAAGAGTTAATCCACTGTCAGAAGACAAAGCAATCAACAGTAACTTTACTCAGATGTAACACGGGTATTAGAATGATGAATCAGTAAATTAAAATAATTAGGACCACTATGGTAAGGACTCACGTGTAAAAGGTAGAGAGCATTCATGATCAGTTGGGTAATTCTAGCAGAGTGATAGAAATTATGAGATCTCAAAACCAAATGTAAATGTTATAAATGAAAAAAATTTATAGAGATGATGAATGATTTTGATTGGTCCATCAATTGACTTGACACAGTGGAGAAAAGAGCCCATGAATTTGATGATAGCTCAATAGAAATTACAAAAATTCATATACAAAGATAAAAGAGAATGGGGAAAAAACTATCTCAGAACAGAGCAAGAACTATGGGACAATGTCGAATGGTCAAATATACATACAAGAGAAATCCTAGAAGATGGTGGGGAGGACATAAAACAACAATGACAACAAAATTGGGAGAAATAATGGCTGATACTTTTCCAAAACTAATGACAGAAACCGAAGATTCAATCAGACACCAGAACCAAAGAATATAAGCTTGATTAAAAACCAAACACATATACACAAACACATATACACACAGGAATCAAGATACATTACATAAAGAGGGACAAATATAATAAACTATATTTCTTATGTAGGAACTACATAAATCAGAATTCAGTTGACTGACATCTTAATCTGGTGCAAGAAAAAAACCCATAACCATAGTGTTACGATGAGTGTGGCACAGGATTGCTGAACTCAGTGGTGGCTCTCCTCTGTAGGTCAGGACTGGTGAAGAAGATGTTGCTATAGATCTGGGATCACTGATAACAAAGAGGATGAAAGAATCCTGAAATAGAAGTCAGGTGATGTACTTAACTCTCAGAAACATGGCCGATGCAATTAGTATAATGATCAAAGGTCAGAGTAGAAGCCAGGCATATCTGACTCACAGAGATAGAGCATGGCATTCCCAGGGGCAAAATAGATGGGTCATCAATAATGATATTTCACAATGTACACAACCAAAACAAATCAAGCATTGATGATCATGAAGCTAAGAGTAGCCACCCCAACAAAATGTCATAATCCCTTGCTCAGTTTGCAGACTTCAACCAATTCTCAGATACAGAACTCACTGAACAAAGGAAAGTCCAACTTCCTATGATGAAAGATCTTGCAACATTGACAGCACGTATAAAGAACAATGATTTCTCCAGTCCTCACCCAAAAAGACCCATGACAATTTATTTGGACAGCATATGCTTTGGAATGAGGAGTATCCAAACATATTGCTAATTTTTGGATATAGAGTCCAAGTTCACATTATTACCTGAGGACCTAAAGCATCATCTTGGCTACTCTGTTAGGGGTATGTGTGTTAGGTAGAATAATGTTCCCTCAGAGAGGTGCTAATTTCTAGAAACAGAATATATTGTGTTACATACTTTTACACCAAAGGTGTAAAAGTGCTTATTCTTCTATAAGGGTAACATTCAACAGAAAATAAAGATGGTTTTCCAAGAAGTCATATCTTCATATGCCAACCTTAACAGTACTCCTGGTTCTCAAGCACAGATTCTGCTTGTAAAGTCTCCTATTTTTATGGTTTCCTTTAGGGACATCTTCGTGGGAAGCTCATTATAGTGGCTGTTCTTATAGGGTCCTGGTGTTTTGCATCTTATCAAGTAGCTGACAATGAGCTCCATCATGCTTTGGTATCTGGGTAGCTCATCACTGGTATCATGGCAATTCATATCACGGTAGCTCTTGGTAGCTACCAAAGCCACTATTCATTTCCTCAGGAGAAGGTTTTTTTTGTTGTTGTTGTTGTTGTTTTTAGATACAATTATTTATTTTAGAGAGAGCATGAGCAGGAAGAACAGAGGGAGAAGGAGGGGCAATCTGAAGCAGACTGTGTTGAGGGTGGAGCCTGAAGAGGGGCTCAGTCTCACCACCTGAGATGGCAACCTGAACTGAAACCAAGAGTCCCATGCCTAATCAACTGTACCACCCAGGGGACCCTCCTTAGGAAAGGGTTTTTTTGCCTTTTTTAAAAGGTTTTATTTATTATTTTTTTAGAGAGAACACACGTGATAGTGGGGGAGAGGAGCAGAGGGGTAGGGAGAAGGGAAGGAAGGGGGGGTAAGAGTCTCAAGTGGACTCCTGGTGCTGGGAACAGAGCCAGATCTCAGGACTTGGAGATCATGACCTGAGTGGAAACCGAGAATAGGACGCTTAATCAACTGAGCCACCCAGGTGTCCTTCCTCCTTAGGAGAAGTTCTGATGAATTATGGTTTAGTAAACAAGATTATTATAAAGATCCAGAGATTGAAGTAAGGAGCAGGCCTTTTTGGTACCTATGTCAAACTTTTATTCACTTACAACCATTTTTCTCCTATGCTCCCTAAGTGTATCTAGTGAAAGTGTCAATGGTATAGAGCTGTGCTATCCAATATGGTAGCATTAACCACGGGCATATAACTATTTAAATCTGAATTGATTAGATTAAATTAAATTAAAAATTCAGTTATACAGTTGCACTGTCCACATTTCTCATGCTCAATAGCCACATGTATCTAATTGTTACCATATTTAATAGTGCAGATACAGAACATTTCCATCATCATAGGGAGAACTATGGGACACCACTGTTAACAAAGCTCGTGACTGTTCTCGTACGTGTTGGGGAACAGGAATTCCTGTCCCTTTCAACGTTCCTTTTAGCTGGACTAAGTGTCAAATTGACATGAGATAGATTAATAGGAGAAACTAAATTTAACAGGTGCACATATAGAGAATCCACATAGACATGGCACAAAGCACTCATTCACTTATGTGTCACACAGTATTACCAACAATTTTTTTCTATTTCATGTACTATGTAGCATTTTCGCCCTCACTTTAAAATTTAGACATGCACTTAACGTTTCCATCTAATAACAAGATATCAAAAGGGCTCAGTCTCTAAAGATCTAAGATGCATACTATACGAAAATATAAATAACATATGATTGCCTGTGATAATAAGCCTATTCTTCACTCTTAGAGGAATCATCAAATGCTTTTGTTAGTTGAAACTTTGTGTTCCAATTTCCTTAACTATCCCTGCCAATCTGTTTTTGTTTGTTTTTTTTTTAGCTCTTTAAAAATGTTGCAGAATTCTTTAAAAACAAGATGGATTTTTCTTCTAATAACCATTGTAATTTTCGTCAAGTACCGTTATGATTCATCTGCTCCTGATGGTGTGTCCGGCAAACCGAACTTTAAATGACCTTCTTGCCCTTATTATTCCGGCTCTCAGCCTCCAATTTTACACAGAAAATATAAAGAAAAGAGAATTTAAACCAGAGATTTTTACTGAGGCACACACAGCTTCAGCAGCTGCTGTTAAAATGGTATCATCAAATACCCAAACTGACAAAGACCCATGGGGTCTATTTTCTAATTCAGTCTTGGAGGAAATTTACAATAGTGAATCTCTATGGCGGTTGAGGTTGGCCAAGATTTAGATGACCCATTTCCCTTATCTAATGAATTCAGGCCTTGCAAACTTTGCAAAAGCTTTAAACTGACAAAATATCAAGAGAGTTGATGTGAAATTGAAAGACAGCTGGCACGGACTCAGAGCCTCTTGAGTTTAGTTCAGGAAGCTGCAAACTTTCACAGCTGCAAGACTGTCAAAATGAAGATTCTAGCATAAAGATAGTCAAAATATTGCTATTAGATGAAGAGCTTTATGCCTAAAGCCTTTACTCTACAGAAAAGATTCTTCGTTTCAAATAAAGAATGAACATGACATTTTTGCATTTCTCCTCATTTTTCTGAGAAAAATCTAAGGGAGAATGCTTCTATTGCCATGAACTTAGGTTTAAAAAAGTCTAATTAAAACTAAATTTGAAGAATTAAAAAAATTTTTAAATGATTTAATCTTATTCCAGGAAACAAAACCATGTTGCTGTGGTTTCCTTTTTCAAGCTGTCTCTTCAGTTTCTTGGTCTTGACAAGCCATGAGGGTAATTTAATACCGTGTTTTATTATGTGACGAGAAACCCATCAGGATGTTTCTAGGTAAGAGCACACTTAACAAATTATTAGGTAGAGAAACAAAGCTTGCTAGGTGTGGTGTTTTCAGGCAATAAACTGGATCATCAGTGATAATTTTTATATATCTCTTTCAAGCAAAGCAAAACCCAAACTGAATTGCAATTATGGCATAAATGAAGTTTTACTGTTGGGAAGATACTTCAACATTAAAAATATCGTTTGTTGAACAGTAATTACAAGGCTTATTGTTTGCATGAGAACTTAAAATTTTGGCTACATTTTCAAAGGATTTATATAGCCTAACATACTTTTAAAATAATTTAAATTATATCATGGATTAGCCATTTGTATTTGAAAAATGCCATTAAATTCACGCCACTAGTGAAATCTCATTGAAAAGAATGGTGTATGTAAAAGATAATATGAATGTAAAACTGAGGAAACTGGGGAGGGAGGTAGTCATTTAAGTTGTTTAAAATGCAGAAAAAATACATGTAGGCACTTGAAAATAATTTATTTTATTCTAGGAGTTGTGAGTCTTGTTTGGCTCTTGAAGTCTAAAAAAACATACTTCCTTTCAATCCTACTATGTATAATGAGAATCCTAAACTATGTGTAGTTCATATTTAATTTAACTACTTGTCAGCACCTTCATTTTGAAAATGGTTTTACTTTTTGTAATGTTATGGCTTTTGGGGTGGTGTAATCATAAAATGTTTGTTTATTTACTTATTTATGCAAACTAACATTCCTTTCTCCTTCTCTTCTCAAGCATTTTCCTACTTCCCTTAAGAACTTACCTCTCCCACCTTGTAAACAAGCTTGGTCAAAAGACCCTTGACTCTTCTTGGCTGGTGACCAAGATGGACTAATGACACTTTTCCCAGACTTCACGTAGGTAAAAGGACAAGCAGGGAAGTGGATTCATCCCAGTCGCGGTGCCCAGGCCAAACTGCCCACTCGGTCTTGCCACCCAGGTGAGAGCTATTCCGGCTCCTGTCCCGTCAGACTGGTTTATTCCTTGAGCTTCCTCAGGTTCTTCCTGCAAGTTCCTTTTCTGCTCAAATTGGGCGCAGGCCATTTGTGTTGCTTACCTCGAAGACCTGTCACTGACTCGTCGTCAAAGCATTCCTCCCTTGTTTGACTTTCAGCCACATTTCTACCTTACGTCTTGGTCAACTTTATTCTTTTTTACTTCACTCGGATTTTACCACCTCTCATAATGGCAAAATGCCATGAATCAGGGGAGCACAATTCTTTTTATTCGTTGCCAAATGAAGTCAGTTTTTATAATCTGAGTCTTGTCATGTTCAATCATCTTTCTGGAGTCCCTTCCACCTATGACACATATAAACTGCCTATTAAAATGTTTTTTAGCCATCCCTTTGCAAATCATGTAAATATTTTTGGAAAGACAGTTTTATTCCTCATTGCTGAGATAATTTTCTCACAGTTTAGAGATGCTTTTATAGGAATGAGCTTTCCAAAATTAGGAAGTTTATTTCTTGTGTTTCAGAAGAAAAAATAAACAAAACAATAAAAGAGATAGCCTCGCCTGATGCATTCTTATTCTCTGAGAGAATTGCAATCTATCATTTCTGATTTCTTCTTGGGAAACATGTCTCTGCAGAAAACATGGAGTTTTGTTTTACTTTGGGAGTATAGACTGAAGTTTGAAATCCAGGAACAAAGAAAAAAGTACAATTGTAGATCTCCTACAACTTTTACAGCATATTGCAAGGGCTTGAACTCTATCATAGTGAAAGAAAAATGAACATTATTTAGATGAAGGTTAAAAGGTAGAAATGTTATTCCGAGTGAAATTCTATAATAATTGAAATTTCGAGCTTCAGAGGCAAGTCAGTACTTCACCAGGTACTCTCCAAAAATCTTTTTTTTTAGGCTTTAAAATACAAATGCCTTTAGATTGTTAAACTTACATTTTTTTCAAAGGAAAGAAACCCCTTCTAGAATATTAAATGGGATGATAAAGGGGAGATTTTTGGCTAAAAGGAGATCAAATATTTTCTTTTATCAAAAGTTTGGCTCATTATTGCAAGTGAAAAGATCATGGAATAGCTATTTAAGATGACAAAGGGGCTGTGATAGCTTTAGTTAATGATAGCGCACAGCCAATTTTGTCTTCTGCCTTTGTACTTGCTTTATGAGAGGTCTCAGCATTGGTTTTCTTTTGTACTCTTCTTTTTGGGGGATTATAGAACTCAATTATTACAGGTTTGAAAATTGTAGAGGCTTTCCTCACATTACATCTAACTTTGTAAGGTAAAATTATGTACTGAGTTTTTTGAAAAGGCAAATGAAACTCTAAGATTGGTAATACACATCTGTGAAGTAACTTTTTTTAACCTTAGAAAACGTTGGAAGAACAGGGATGAAGGCTATCTGAAGAAACCTGTCTAGGAGGAGTGTATTAGTTGCCTCAGGCTGCCGTGACAAAGGACCCCAAGCAGAATGGCTTATGAGACAGAAATTTATTGTCTCGTAGTTCTGGAGGCCATCCGTCTTGAAATCAAGGTATTGGCAACAATGGTTGCTTCTGAGGGCTGTGACAGAAGGATCTGCTGCGGCCTCTCTCGTTGGCTTACAGATGGCCGTCTTCACCCTTTATCTTCACAAGACAGTCTCTCAGTGTGTGTGTGTGTCTCCAAATTTCCCCTTTTCGTAAAGACAAATCATATTGGATCAAGACCCCTTTAATGACCTCAGTTTAATCTGATTACCTGTCTCCCAATAAGGTCACATTCTGAGGTACTGGGGGTTAGGATTTCAGTATATGAATTTTGGGGTAAAGCAATTCAGCCTATAACAGAAGGCAAAGGGATGCTTAAAGAAAAGACTACAAATAAGTTTTTCCACGTGGCAGGAAAGAAGAAAGGTTCTTTTCTACATGCAATTTTTTTTGAATCTATGCAAACTAAGGGGCTTGCTGCTGAATGTTGTGGCCCTTGACTTTGCTCATAATAAAAAGTTAGAAGTGCTTTCCATCTCACTTGATTTATACCCTATGAAAGTTTCCCACTACTTTTTAATTTGATTTTAATTTTTTAAAAGATTTTAGTTATTTATTTAACAGAGATAGACACAGTGAGACAGGGAACACAAGCAGGGGAATTGGGAGAGGGAGAAGCAGGCTTCCTGCAGAGCAGGGAGCCCCATGCAAGGCTTGATTCCAGGACCCCGGATCATGACCTGAGCCAAAGGCAGATGCTTAACGACGGAGCCACCCAGTTGTCTCAAGTTTTCTACTATTTTTGTACTAATTTGGCAATGATCACAGAATGGAAATAGATCACATTGATTTCTTTTGTGTTGACTCAAGTCTCTGGCAAGAAGCAATGATCATACTGGGTATCATAGTATCATACACTTAAATAGCCTGTACCTACTGTGAATTTTCTTCCACTGACCTTTGTCCACACTTGGCCTTTTTGGCTTGGTTCAGCCAAGTGTCCTGGCTTGGGTTTGTTCTTCCTTGTAATTATCTTGAGAATCATCAACATGTGGTTTCCTCGGTGATGAAAGTAGAGAATCTTCTTCGGTGTGTAGCTGCTACTTTTATATTTTTGTCAGTGGAGCAAAGAGAACAGTAGCTCTGATTAAAGCTCAAGGAAAGGTGTATTCACTGTGACAGCTGCTGGGAAGGAGGGTACAGAGAATGTCCTTCTTCCCTGCAGCATGGCTGATAGTTCTTAGATGATCTGCACAGGGGACTTTTTTGGGTTTGGCTTTAGTGATAAAAGTGCCTTGCTGCAACTCCAGCTGACATCTTCTTTGACTAGATTGTGGGTTTAATTTGTAGTCGATAAGTTATTTGTACAACGAATAACCCCTTTTAAAAGCTATGAGATGAGACTCCTCCATTTTTAGAGGCTCTTAACTATAAACAGTCATTTTCTGAGTGTATGTTGCATGCTAGGCATCGTGCTAATAATGAACAAAATGCTGAATCCGCCTCTCAAGAAGCTCATAGTTCAATGGGTGAGAGAAGTTCAAACAGGAAATGAGAGTAAAATGTGATAGGGACAGTAAGAGAGGCATGTCCTGGAATCCAAATGAGCAGACTCCTTAGTCAAGTCTTGGATACTGATTTGGAATTTATCCACTCTTGTTTGGAATGAGGAGGAGGTGAGGAAGAAGGGGACTTCAAGTGGTCAGAACAGCATAGACAAAAGCCCCCAAACATGAAGACAGGTATGCTGGAGGAGAGAAAAAGACAGCTAGCCTGGGAGTTAGAAAACACCATGGAACGTACTAGGTGGGCAGGAGTCAGATCATGAAAAGCTCCTTGTGCATTGTTAAGATTGAGAGATAGAAGGCCTGGATCACTGCCTAGATTCTGTTCCCGAGTAGTAGTGTGACCTTGGGTAAGTTACTAAAAACACATCTGGCCCTTAACTTTCCAAAAATGGCTTGTAGGAGAGAGACTCCAGCTGTCATGTGGGCCAGGGCCTGTTTGCACTCATAACTGCTTACCTGGTGGCTCCCTCTCAATACTTGGAAAGATCTTAGAACGGTGTGACACAGCCTATGGGAGAGGTGGTACCCAGAAAAGACAGATTAAAATTCTTCTTTACGGCAGTCTGAAATATTGTGATTCATAATAAGAAGTATATATTTTGGTCTTTGTCTCCGTTTCTGGCAAAGAATTCCCAAAACTCTTGGAATTTCCTACCAGTAAGAGCAATAGGAGCATCTTTGTTAACATTGTTTGGTCTTCTGTCCTCCATTTCAGAAACAGCTCCGGAGCAAGGAGGTCAAAGAAAGAACTCATTATCCCGACAACTGACTTTCAACCACACCTGAGCTTATGTTAATGAGGTGACTTTTGTAAAGCTTCTAAGGATGGGAACTGGTTGCTAGGGGAACCAATCATGTGATTAGAGGGCTGGAGAGTTTAGACCCGCTCTTTGACCTCTGCGGAGGGCAAAGGGCTGGAAGTTGAATTAATCACCAAGGGCCAATGATTTAATCAGATATGCCTACATAATATAAAATCCCAAAAGGACAGGGTTCAGAGAACGTCTGGGGCGGTGAACAGGTGATGGTGCTGGGAGGGCAGCACCCCTGGAGAGAGCACGGAAGCTCCACACTACCCCCACACCCTGCCCTCTGCATCTGTTACGGGGCTGTTCCTGAGTTAAAGTCTTTTATGATCTACTGGTGATCTTGTAAGTGGATTGTTTTCCCGAGTTCTGTGGGCTGCTCTAGGAAATTTTACTAGAACCTGGCAGTGGGCAGGGGGACGGTGTTGAGGGAAACTCTGATAGTTAGTCAGTTGGTCAGAAGCACAAGTATCAAGTCTGGACTTGTGAGTGCCATCTGAAGGGGTGGAGCAGTCTTGTGGGACTGACCCTTTAACCTCCGGGGTCTGGCACCATCTCCAGGTAGAGTCAGGACTGAGTTAAGCTGTAGGACCTAGAGCTGGCATCACAGAATTGCCTCATGTGCGGAAAACCTACACACCTGGGTTCGGAAATGAAGTATGTTGTAGTAGAGAACCGAACGTGGAGGGGAAGGCAGAGCGTGTTTTCATTGAGAAGGTCTCAGAGCCAAAGATTGAATTATAAAAAATAGAGAAAGAGGATATCTCGCCCATTGAAGTGTCTCATGTCCCCTAGAAGTTTGAAATACAAACAGTGGTGCGTGCCAGCGCCGGCTTGTGCTGAGCCAGTTTTTACATTTTCAGGTATTTTGTTCGTTGGTTGTTAACAGAGCCATTATGAAATATTAAATGATATCAACTTACAATTAAATATACTGTATTAAAAACGAAGTAATAATTGCTCCAGACGACGGATCTCTTCCTATTTATTTCACTACATTTTATTATTACCTATATGCTTGATAGATCTATTTTATGTATATAGTATGATGCAAGTATTATAAAACGTTGATTTGCTTCACATCTCTTCTCAAGATGGTTTTCGGTGGGATTGTATACATAGCTTGAAATTGGCCATCGTTCAATCATTTACACCATGGGAATCTGCAAATGCTACAAACCAGGAATTCGATTTCTTTCTTCCCCCCTTTCTTTCCTTCTCTTCTTCCTTTCCTTACTCCTTCCTTCCCTACCTTTTTCTTTCTGAAAACACTCAGTAGCAGACCAACGAGTACAAGGAAGAGGAAGACTGACAAAGAAAGGTGACTAAACTGGGCTTGAGAAGGTCAGAAACAGGAAGAGAAGAGGTTCGAGGAAATGACTGAAAAGCATGGCTTATGAGACACCCAGAGAGTCAATATGTGTACTAGATGGTACAGAGTAGATTTTGCTAGGGCAGCCAGGATAGCTAAACAGGACAACCGACATCACCTGCATTCCAGAGTATTTCAGACAGTCCAGAATTGCCGTGGATGAAGTTAGAAACAAATTTGCTAAGCAGATCATGGATGGTTAATATATTGTGAAGGAACAATGTGTGTGTGGGCTAAGGGTGCGGTGGTCCCATTCTCTCCGACTTGCCATGCCTTCATTCCTTGGATCTTGCTGCGTCCCCAAGTACCCTTTCTAGTCTCACCTTCCCGCCCTGTATCTGAATATTTTACTGCGAGAGCTTTTGCTTTTGTTGCTGAGTGTTCTTAGAACTTTCCTATTCTTCTGTTCTTTTTTGCTTACTCTTTTACTCTTCTGTAAGTTTTCTACTTACCCTTTTCTTCTATGTTTTTTATGACCCTTTCCATGCACCAACTTCTCAGATCTCCTCTACATTGTCGCCATCTGTTTTCACCATCTGCTGTCTTCAAGTACTTTGAATCTCTGCTCAAAGTAGCAGCCACTTTGTAGCCGTGTACTCCTAATGGAGTTAACTTTGTGGAGCCTCAGTTTTCTCTTTCATAAAATGGGAGGGCTTTACCTTCCTCACAGATCATTTGTGAGATTTAAATGATGTATATAAGTACTTAAAAATTCTTGACACCTGGGGCACCTGGGTGGCTCAGTTGGTTAAGCAGCTGCCTTCGGCTCAGGTCATGATCCCAGTGTCCTGAGATCGAGTCCCACATCGGGCTCCTTGCTAGGCAGGGAGCCTGCTTCTCTGCCTACCACTCTGTCTGCCTATGCTCGCTCTCCGTCTCTCTCTCTCTGACAAATAAAAATAAAATCTTAAAAAAAAAAAAAAATTCTTGACACCTAAAACAATCAAGAAATGATAACTACTGTTTTACTAATGTTAGTCCAGACTCAGCATCCAACTAAAGTCCGTATCAGTGGCTGCAAACTCAAAGGCCTGTAAAGTCTAGTGGGACATAAATGAATGAAGTGGGTTGGGTTGGGAAGTGGCAAAGCTGGTGGCAAACTGCAACCTGTCCGAAAGAATCAAACACTTCTCAATTCCAGCCAGTTAATATCCCATGTAAATGGAAGCTCAGAGCCACCAGGTCTTTTAATTTTTCAGGATCCAGTAAAAATGGATATTTTTATAAGTAATTTCTTGATGTAAAAATAATGTTGTGCAGTATTGGAAAATAACACTTCAAAGAAAACAGGTCTATTAGCTATATTTGGCATGCTGTCCACCAGTTTGAAACCTCTGCAGGACATATTTCTTGAGATGTGTTTGAGCAGTTGGTTCCCTATTTATTAGCAGGAAATCCTGTCTTTCACACATGACGTAGCTGACTTTCTAGTAAGAGTATATTTGGAAGAAAATCTTTTTGGACTCAAATTCCATGGCATTTCCTAGATTAGTGTAATCTAACCACAGCCAGGCATTTGAAATTTTAGCAGCTTTTTAACCTCTTAGAAAAATCTTTTATTTCTTATCAGCTGTTCCATCTGGGTTATATTAGGGTGTAGATTGTTTTGAAAACCAGCTTTACTCAATTATAAGAAAAGTTGAGGAAGTTTGGGATGATAGGTTGGAAAGTTTAGTAGACCATGAATTTGATTGGACTTCATAGACCAATGGGCTAATACTTCTATCTTTGGCCGTAAGACATTAGGAAGTTACTTAACTTACATGGGTATTAGTTCCTTATTTGCAAATTAAGGGGCTAAGTGGACTAAGATTGACTTTACATTTCCTTCCAGAGTCATTATTTTGTAAACCAGTCTACTCAATTTTGGAGAAACTGATAACTGATTTGTTTAAACCTCCCCTAACTTTTGAAATATGGCATTTGTTAGAACATAGCTTAAGTTTTCATGTAAATTCATTTCAATTTAATATGCTTTCTAATTTTTTATTTTATCGAAGATTTTATTGAAGATAAAGAAGGGGATGGGTTTATTATTTGAGGGATCATAAGATAAGGAGTAGGTTTTCTTCAGAGATCTTGAAGTTTAGGGAAGAAAGAAAAAGTTACTGGTGGTAATAGTGGAGATTAAACCAAATAACTGTGTGACAGACACGTATTAGAGAAATGATAAGATAGATGAATTCCTCTTTACCACAAAGTAGGGAAAGGCTTTCTAACTGACTCACAATAAAAGAAACGAATGATAAACATGACTACGTAGAACACTCCCTGGCATGGCAAAAAATGCAATAAATAAAAGCCCAAGACAACCAACAAACTGGAGGAAATATTTAGATGTGCCATAAATAAAGGGCTAATATTTTCTAATATAGAGAGCACTGAGGCACAAAGGAACAAAAACCTGCTAGGAAGAGGAGACCATATATGAATACATAAGTCATACACACATGAAAAAACAAGATATAAAAATGGTCTTGAGGGCATTATGCTAAGTGAAATAAGTTAGACAGAGAAAGACAAATACTGTATGATATCACTTTTATGGGAGATCTCTTGAAAAACAAGAGAAAATTAAGGAAATGTCGTAGATTGGAAGCGTTTAAGAAAACATGGCAACTAAACACCATGCGGAAATTTGTATTACCCTGGAACACACACACACACACACACACACACTTGAGAAAAATTGGTGAATCTGAATGAGGTCTGTTCTTTAATTAATAGTATTGCACCAACATTACTTTCTTGCTTATATAAGGTGTTAACAGCAGGGAAAGCTGAGTGGAGGATATGTGAGAACTCTCTGTACTATTTCTGCAACTTTCTGTAAGACTAAAATTATTTCAAGATAAAAAGTTAAAAAAAAAGAAATACCATAAGGGCAATGCAGAAGAAACTGCTTGAAAGGGCTCCACAGAGGAGAGAGCCCATTCAGAAAGACTTCATGGCAGAGGTGGTACAGTACTGTGCTAGAGCTGCCATAACAAAACACCACGGGCCAGGTGACTTAAACTACAGAAATTTCTTTCTCACAGTTCTGGAGGCTGCAAGTCCAACATCAAAGTGCTGGCAGGGTTGGTTTCTCCTGAGGCTTCATTCCTTGGTTTGTAGCTGGCAGCTTTCTCACTGTATTGCCACATGGCCTTTTCTTTATGCTTGCTTTCTGTTGTCTCTTTCTTCTATATTAGGACCACACTCTGATGACCTCATTTAGCCATAATTACCTCTTTAAAGGTCCTATCTGCAAACGCAGTCACTTTGGGAGCTAGGCCTTCAAAATACCAGTTCTGGGGGAACATAATAATTGGCAATTATGAAGACTTTTGAAAGATAGATATTAGCAGTGTTGGGGAAATGTGTGGCAGTGATTTAGAGAAGAGCAAGTAGACTGGTGAATTAGGGTTCCCCAGAGAAACAGAAGCAATAGGCTATGCCTAGATATGTGGCTATCAGAGAAACAGCCTCTTATATTAGATTCTCTTTCAGAGCATGCACAGCCTTCTGGAGATTATTCGTACCAGCCCTGTAAGGGATTGCCACACAGCTGGTGCTATAACTGTGTCTTCAAAAGGCCCTGGCAGTATTTTTTTTTTTTTTTAAGATTTTATTTATTTATTTATTTGACAGAGAGCGATCACAAGTAGGCAGAGAGGCAGGCAGAGAGAGAGGGAGAAGCAGGCTCCCCGCTGAGCAGAGAGCCCGATGTGGGGCTCAATCCCAGGACCCCCGGACCATGACTCGAGCCGAAAGCAGAGGCTTTAACCCACTGAGCCACCCAGGCGCCCTGGCCCTTGCAGTATTTCATCGAGCTAGCTGTTCCCAGATGGTGGGAAACACGGTAAGACCACTGAATTCCATAACGCTCGGGCCCTTTGCTCCATTTCTTTTGTTAAGTGAGTTTCTTAACCAGAATCATGCTCTGTGAAATACTATGACAGTAGATAAGACATGCTCTAAGTCCACAGATGATAATTTTGGCAGACGTTTTGTGTGTATGGAAAGCAAATCTATATCCAGAATAAATATCTATTCTGGAAAGAACAAAACTCTGTTCCTTCCATGATGAAAGCAGTCCGATGTACTTGCATGCGTATCAACAGAACAGGACATCCTGTTCTCTTAATTATTAGACTCCTCCTCTGTTGATGTTGCCTTTGGTGAGCATTCACATGGGACACTAATGTCTTCCCATTTTTTGCCCATTCAGAGAAGTCTGTCCATATCCTTCTCCCACAGATTTCTTTGTCATCAATTTTCCAATCACGTTCTTTCTAAGTTCCTCACTATTCAGTGAAACCTTTGGCTACAGCCCATAAGTTGGTGTATGGTTGCACATCTGGCTATTTTCCCTTCTCAACTGGACATGCAGGTGCACCGCCCAAAGTTCTGCCCACTGGGAGGATTTCCCTTCACCACTGTTCTTCAGAGATGTCGCAGAGAAGGGCTGTAGTGCTATAGCGGTCTACTTTTGGATCATGTCTGTATATCATGCAGAACCATTTATAAACCAGGCCTGTGTCTTCTCTTCCTCTGTCAATGCTTCTCTGGGGCCAGAGCAGGCTGGGAGAGAGAAGCCAGTAGCAGGAGTGGGAACTATGAGTATTTGGACCACTTATCCACATAAGTTACTTGTACTTTCAGGGGCTTCTTGAGCCTGATCATGTATATACCACTTATATTTGATAATGAAGTCTTGCGATACACATCGAACTTTAGGGCTTGGTGGGCTAGACAGCACCTAGTTCATGAAAGGCAGCTTAGATAGCATAGTAACTTGGTGACCTGTGGTCAAGCTTTCAGTTTCTACTAAGGCCCAAAAGCAGGTCAAGAGCTGTTTTTCAAAAGGAGGGTAGTTATCTGCAGATAATGGCAAGGCTCCCAGATCGTAAAGGCTTGTGCTGCAATTCACCTACACAAGCTTGCCAAAGTCCCTAAATGGTATCTCTGTCTGCCACTGACATTTCAAGCATCGTTGAATCTGCTCCATCATATGGGCTCAGTGGGAGGCCAGCTTGTACAGCAGGTAGACCTGTTTCAGAGCCTTCTCTTCTTCTTGGCTTCACTCAAAACTTGCAGGTTTTCAGGTCACTCAATACATGAGCTGGAGTAACACACCCAAATAAGGTTGCCTTCAAAAATCTGAGGCCCGTGAGGCACTCTGCTTCTTTCTTATTATAGGAGGGTTCAGGGATGCAATAACTTCTCCTTCACCTAAAGAGGTACATCCCAACATGCCAATACCTTACAGCCATTGAAATTTTACTGAAGTAGAAGGCCTCTGAATTTTAGTCAGATTTATTTCCCATCCTCTGACATGCAAATGTCTTGCCAATAAGTCCAGAGTGGTTGGTACTTCTTACTCATTAGGTCCATTCAGCATAATACCATCAGTACAATGGACCAACATGATATTTTATGGAAGAGAAAGGTGATCAAGATCCCTGTGAACCAAATTATGGCATGCTACTACTCACTCCTAAAGTAAGACAATGATGGCATATTGCTGGCCTTGTGGACCCCTCTCCACTCACCCTTCCTGCCTTCTAACACACACAGACACAAGTGATAAATAAGTAGGCATGGTTCTTTTTTAAATGTTAGCACTCTTCACAACACAATCTTTACTCCGACAGTGTTCAACTATTTTATTTAAACACGGACACTGACATTTTATAGTGGTTCATAGCATCCCCTGAATTAATTTGATTCTTGTAGCTCATATGATAATTAATGAGAGAAATAGCACTTTGAGTCACTCAGTTGTGTAAGAGCAGTGTGTTTTATAACTTTTTCATCTCATAAAACAAAGCTAAATTTTTCCTTACGGTTGGATAAAAGCTTTAGACTGGAGTAAACCTGACCTAAGGCTCCAAGTTTATACGCCCAATTTTATTCCCTCTGTAAATTCATGGGACATTATGTGCATTCCCCCATGGGGTGTGAAATCTTAATCTAGTCAGGTGTTCATGCCTTTTCATGTAATTAAGTAATTATTTTTAGTGGATTAAAAATTTTAGAAGGCTTTGAAAAATGTTAGTAAAAATAGCAGTCTGCTGTGTTTACATCGAGTCTTAATCCTCGTTGTTCAAAGAATGTTTATCAGTTGAAGATATAGCAAATATTAGCATTTCTACTTTGCAGGCAGAGAAGTTATGTGATGCACTTGAAGTGATACTGAAAGTCAAAAGTGGGAGGTTTTTGTTTTTTACTGGAGCTTTTGTTAATTCTCTTTCTGCATTCTCCATTAACACCTTTCCCACTTTTTCATCTCTCCCAAATAAATCCATGGAAGTACTTTGGAGAAATAATATTAAAAAGGCGGTGGCTAAATTTTTAATTATCTTCAAAAGTGCTGTTTGAAAGCGGTGACTATTGCTATGAGTTACCAGTTTATTCTGTTATCAGCCAATTACTGACTCTTTTTATAATACATGCTGTGTCTTGCAGCCATATTTCACCAGCCTTCTTAAAATTCTATCAACTAAAACATATAATCTAAGTAAAAACAGTGTTTTTGTAACAGAGATACAGCTTGAAGTCAATTCCCTTGTCTCTCCCTTTTAAGGGGATCTTGTGTGCAAGATCGGTAGGGAGAGGTAGAGGGTGAGGGGGAGAGAGAGAATCTCAAGCAGATTCCCTGTGAAGGATGGAGACTGATGCAGGGCTCCATCTCATGACCCTGAGATCATGACTTGAGCTGAAATTAGGAGTTGGATGGAAACAATTGAGCTCTTATGAGTCCACGCCCTATAGGGTTAACAAGGTTAAAACCAGCAAAAAGTTTAAAGTTTACTTTTCAGAGAACTGTTTACCCCTAATCAGCTCTTGTGTCTTTTCAGACCCCACTAACAAACTCACTAGTTGTCACTGCGGACGTTTGGACTCAAGGTCAACTGATAATATTCCATCCTATGAACAAGCAATTTCTTAACCCAAGATAATGAGCCCAAATCTCCATCCAGTTTATATAAGCTCTTGGAGCATGCTCATAGCCTCTTCTCCTTGTCCTAAGATAATCTCACTGACGCCAGGGACTGAATTTTGTCTCATTCTGATGTTGAGCCTCTGTCTCAAAATGAATATGGGGTATATGGTACATATATGTTTGCTCAGTGTGCATTCTCCCTCTTCCTCATGAACGGTCCCAGGTTTCTCCACCCTTTTCATCAATATGTATGTGGTCTCAACCCTCATGTTTATAAAAAACGTGTTCTTTCCCCCCTTAGGGAGGTGGATTTGAGGCTTGTCCTTCCATCTCCTCCTTTGGCTCCCTTTCAAATAAACACTTTCCTTGGTATATGCCTGATATTTCAGTGATTGGCTTAGCTGCATGTTGAGCAGACACACTAGGGTTCTGTTACACTTAGATTAAAAGTATACTTGTGCAATGAGTAGGATAAACAAAAATCATTTATACCTAGTAGTAGCATAGTGAAAGGGAAAATGACATTTATAAATAGATAATGTTGAAACCTAAATGAAAAGAAAAGAAAGATTATTGTCAAAGGAACAATAATTAAACTGACATTAGACTTCTGTCAGTAATAGATGCCAGAAGACAAAGGAGAGTGATATTTTAAAAGCACTGGAGCTAAAGCATCATTCCAAATTGAAAGCAAAATAGGAGTCTTTTAGAAAAAGATTATATCGCTTTGCTACCCATAAATTTTTCTGAAAGAACTACTAAAGGATGTGCTTCAGTAAGGACAGAAGTAAACCTAGAGAGATGCAGAGCAAGAGAGAGAAATATATAATGTGAGCTGCTTGTTCTAGTCCCAAGAAACTTATCTTTTTAAAAAAATCAGAATTCTACAACACAAGTGGAGTTGCTTTTTGGACTGGTTACTATTCAGCTGCATTCAATTATAAATTAGCTATCAAAGAAAGCTCCTCATTATCTGGTAATTTGGAATGACTTTCATAAAACTCCCAGAGCCTCCAGTAATTCCTCTTCCAACTCCATTAACTTTCTAGTATTGCAATTAATTGGGAAGATCCATTTAAAAACAACTTGTTCATCACTTTTTGCTGAAATTTTCTGTTAAGATAGAGTATGGATGGATATAAAAAGATTAGCACTGAAATAACTCTGAAAAAATTAGGCACAATTCAATCATGTAGACTACTAGCTTATAGCTCCCCAAATTAAAAATAAGTAAAGTCAGTGTGAACGTAGAAGCACACACATACACACAAGATACACACACCGCATGCAGAGGATAAAACGGTGGAGAAGGGGACAAACAATTGATCCCGAATGTAGTTGGGTTTAGTTAAGATCACAAAAAATGAATGAGGAAAAAAGGATTGGCTCCGAGCAAAATGGTGTTTAAGAGATCAACAAGTCTTGATACAGCACAGTACCATGATTAAACAAACAATTCTGAACACTTCTGATGGTCTGCAACCTGTGTTAGGTGCTGAGGAGGAATTCAGAGGTGTGGAAAATAAAACCTATGGTCTCTAGAGGCAATTCATGTAGTGGGGAGACAGACATACATAAACAATTTCTCTAGTGTGGTTGAAAAAGGTGCTAAGAGAACGGAAGGAGAATTAATTAATTAATTAAAGAGAATTAAATTCTAATTAGGGGTGATTAAGAAAGTATTTCAGAGGAAATTGGTTTAAATTAGATCTTGAAGAATGGGTAAGAATTTTATATCAGGCAATGAGGACAGGCATTCCAAGCAAAGATACATAGGTAAGGAGCATGAGGAAAATCAAGCTCAAGATCCAGCTTTCCTGCTTACCTCCTTCCCAGGACTGAAGGCTCATCTCTGTTGGGGACTTCATCAAGTTCCCAGAAACAAGCAGATAGAAACATCTGAACAGAGGGGAAAATGAAGTGACCAGGAGTAAGACAACTCTTGAAAGAATGGAGGCAAGCAGAGAAATACATATGTATATCTGAAACTTCTGGTGTTTTAAAAATGTTTATAAGTGTCATCATGTTATATATATCATTCTGCAACTTTTTTCCCATTCAACTTTCTTTTTGTGACCTCTACATCTCTGTAAGCTCTGGTTCGTTTATTTTACCTTTTTGCTTACCCATGTTTCTATTTTTTTAAAGATGTATTTACTTATTTGAGAGAGAGAGAGTGAGCACCCGTGACTGGTTGTAGGGCAGAGGGACAGAATCTTCAAGCAGACTCCTCACTGAGCATGGAGCCCAACACAGGCTCAGTCCCACAACCCAAGAGATCATGACCAGATCTGAAACCAAGAGCTGGATGCTCAATCCACTGAGCCACTCAGGCGCCCCACCCATGTTTCTATTGATGCACCTGTCGTTTCTATTCAGTTTTTCAATATTATAAACAATGTTACTTGTATTGTAGAAATAACCTTCTACCTGTCTTCTAATACACCAATGCAAGTCTTTCTAGAGAATCTACCTAGAAAGGGAATGACTGAGTCAAGATGTATATGTATTTCCAACTTAACAGATAGGGTCTTTTATTCATCTATATCTCTTTCCATCTCCCTTCCACCATCTCTCTCTTTTCTTGCTACTCATGTGGTGGGTACGTAAGAGATATTCATAATTTTCAAGGTGGAAAGAAGAGAGAAATTTGCTGGGACCTAAGGTTTAAGAGGATTAAAATAAAATAAAAAAAGAGAAGTAAGACTGGCTTATCAAAACAAACAAACAAACAAACAAAAAACCAAAAAAAAACACAACAAAATCTTGCCATTTGCAACGATGTGGCTGGAACTAGAAGATATTATGCTAAGCAAAATAAGTCAATCAGAGAAAGACAATTATCATATGATCTCTCTGATATGAGGAATTTGAGAGACAGGGCAGGGGGTTCATGAGGGGAAGGGAGGGAAAAATGTAACAAAATGGGACCTGGGAGGGAGACAAACCATAAGAAACTCTTAAACTCAGGAAACAAACTGAGGGTTGCTGGAGGGGATGGGGTGGGGGTGGGTGGGCAGGAGTGTTAGGTGGCTGGGTGATGAACACTGGGGAGGGTATGTGCTATGGTGAGTGCTGTGAATGTGTAAGACTAATGATTCACAGACCTGTACCCCTGAAACAAATAAAACATTATATGTTAAAAAAAAAATTTTTTTTTCTCCAATGCTCAAACAAAAAACAGACAAACAAACAAAAGAAGTAAGACTGGCTTTAATTGATGGTC
Source organism: Mustela putorius furo (assembly GCF_011764305.1). Lineage (NCBI taxonomy): Eukaryota > Metazoa > Chordata > Mammalia > Carnivora > Mustelidae > Mustela > Mustela putorius. The sequence continues at coordinate 1,902,230 of NW_025421341.1, read as the reverse complement.
ATTTGGCACCTGGAACACTGGGCCCCAGTCATTCAAGTAGCTGGTAGACTAGTGTTGGGGATAGACTTGGAGGCGAGGAGCATGGCTCTCCCTGAGAGATTGGTGAGTGTCCTTGGACTGGAGCCATGATGAGTGGAGTGTGCATGGTCATGCTCAAGGGCCCAAGTCAAACCTGGCTCTCATCAGGCTCTCTGAGTCTTTTGTTTTTAATTTTATTTATTTATTTGACAGAGATCACAAGTAGGCAGAGAGGCAGGCAGGGAGAGAGGAGGAAGCAGGCTCCCCGAAGAGCAGAGAGCCCTACGTGGGGCTCAGTCCTGGGACCTTGAGATCACGACCCCAGCCGAAGGCAGAGGCCCAACCCACTGAGCCACCTAGGTACCCCAGGCTCTCTGAGTCTTAATCTTTGGCTTAAAAAAGGAGGTGGCAATAAAAGTGATAGTAATACTTACTTCTGGATGCTGTGAAGATTTAACAAGAAAAAGTGTATGAAAGTGCTTCATACATGTACCTTATTTACAACTATTTGAATATGTTCGTATTGTGATCCTTTGCCTTTTTTTTCTATCTTTTCAGTGTCAGTCTCATAGATGTCATGCTATTAGTATTTTTTTTTTAGTTTCTATTTATTGATTGGAGACAGAGGGAGAGAGCATGAGCAGAGGGCGAGGGACAAGCAGACTACCCGCTGAATGGGGAGCTTGAGTGGGGTTTCAACCGACATCATGACCTGAGGTAAAGTCAGATGCTTAACCATTGGAGCCACCCAGATGCCTCTGCTATTAGTCTTAACATAATGTTTGTTTTCCTCTGAGTGCACCTTAAGTGTGGAACACAGAGCTGATCAATATACTCCAGGATTTGACCAACCATGTAGAGTGGGCCAAAATATCAATTTCCCAGTTTTGGATACTACATGTAATAATGCATTTTAATACCAGAACTATTTTGGCAGCCACTCCCAGTGTTGACTCAAATTGGGTTTAAAAAAAAAAAAGAAAAAAAAACAACAACTAAAACTTCCTAAGTGTCTTTGATACAGCCTGCTGTTAAATTAGATTTTTTCTATGCTATTATTAGGTACTTCTTTTTTTTTTTTTAATTTTGGCTTCTTTTTTTTTTTTTTTTTTAAGATTTTACTTATTTATTTGACAGACAGAGATCATAAGGAGGCAGAGAGGCAGGCAGAGAGAGAGAGGAGGAAGCAGGCTCCCTGCCGAGCAAAGAGCCCGATGCAGGACTCGATCCCAGGATTCTGGGATCATGACCTGAGCTGAAAGCAGAGGCTTATCCCATTGAGCCACCCAGGCGCCCCAGGTACTTCTTTTTTAAACTTGATTGTAATACTTTATAATTTACCCCCCACTTATTTCCATTAAACTTCCTTTTATTCAACTTAGACTTCTTGAGTTGTGGTTTGGACTCTGTTCTTCAATATGTATATTATTATTCTTTTTCTAAAACAAACTCCTCTGGATCATTATGTTTTATTCACTTAGGGACAAGCATGGAAAGAAATGATTATCTTGTTTTTGTCTTCTTTCTTTCTTTATTTTTTTTAAGATTTTATTTATTTATCTTACAGAGAGAGTGAGAGACAGAGACAGAGCGTGAGCAGGTGGGTAGAGGCAGTGAGAGGGAGACGCAGACTCTCCGCCGAGTAGAGAGCCTTTTTCGGGGATCATGCCCTGAGCTGAAGGTGGACAACTGACTGAGCCATTCAGGTGCCCCATTGTTTTCTTTCTTTCCGCCTCAGAGTCTGTCCTCCAGCTCTTCTCTCCTCCAGATGTCTCCATAGCCAACCCCTTACTTCTGTGGAGCCTTCCTTTAGTATTGGCTGCTATTTTCACCTTCACAACAAGATTTTCCTGACCACCCTGCTTAATACCGTAGCCCTCATCCTCTGCTGACCCCCATTTTGTTTCATAGCACTTAAAACCATCTAGTACAATATATTTTATTTTATATTAATTATCATTACTGTCTATCCCCATGCTTCATGAATACACGAATCTGCTTTGTTTACTGATAGATCCCAAGTTTCTAGAATAGTATTGAACACATTGTAGGCAATCAATGAATATTAATTGGCTAAAATGAATTTATTTCAGGTCAGTGTCGATTGTGATAAACCGATTTAGATGCTTCTTGAGCCATATTGATAGTGCCCATGCCTCTTGGATTCCCACAATCCATGGATCATCAGTGTTTAGTTTTTGATATATTGATAATTTGCTCTTTTTCACAGATATTTTGGGGAGAAGCTGAGAAAGGCTGAATCAGGGAATGTTAGATGCCATTTTATACCAGATATGTCAGATAGTCTTTAAATGTGATAAATCTCCCACCAAGTCATTGATAAAAATATTGATTAGCAGAAGCCAAAGATAGAGCCCTGAAGTACAGCTCCTATGATCTTCCCCTAGTCATTAATCTTTACTCTTTTGTACAGCCACTTATCCAGGTGGTGTTCACCTGATAGAACCATCTTTCATCCTGTGTTTCTCTCTGTGAGTCACACAGATGTGATGGTTAAAGTTGGTAAATATGGGATGCCAGACAAATGACAGTAACAATAAGGGCTAAAGTATATTGGGTACTTACTGTCTGCTGGGCACCGTGCTGGGTTTAGTATGCACCATATTTTATTTAATGGATTTATTCCACTTCTTTTCCTTTTTTTAAATGAGTGAGATCATAAAACTAGTAAGTGATGCAATGAGTATTTGACCCCAGACAGTCTGACTCCAGAGTCTAATCACTGACCCTATTACACTGACTTCCCTGACATGCATATTCTATGTGAATGTCCCTCACTCAACAGCGTAATTATTCTGACATCAAATATCTTTTGGAAAGTCTGCTATGTGCCAAGATGTGCACTAGGAAGGAGGGAGACAAATATGAATATGATTTGAATTCCCTGCAGAAGCTAAAAAGAAATTTAGAATTATGGAGTACGCTGCATGAATCTTACATCTATCTGCTGCAGTTATTTTGTTTTTCCCTTTTTTTGGTTGTTGATAATTAGTGATGACTTTCCCTTTATGCTAATTTGATACTTGGTTCCAAAAACCTTTTGGCAGCCAAGAGGCACAAAAATCCAGGGGATAAATACACTTCTCCTCAGAGGTTTCTAAAAAGCAGAAACTGGGGACACTTTCTTGATGGAGCCTGCTTATTTATAGTCCCACATAAATGCCAATCCCCTGAACCCTGAGAGGAGCTGTGCTTGAACAGATACCCCTGACCTGCTGCCAAGGTGCTGCTTTGATCTTCTGAGTCTTTCACTAAGTTCTCATGCGATCTCATCGCACTGCCCCTTAACTGAAAGCAATTTTCATGTTTTATATTTAAGCCTTTTGAGGCTCTGAGCCAGGTGGTGAATTAATTACATTTGTAGGTTGAGAAAAGATCCCAACTTTGTTGTTAAATTCAGCTAAAGTTAGAAACTTCTTTTGAAGGCTGTATTAATACCATTTAGCTTTTATTTCATAAAAAATCTATTTCAAAGGCAGTACATGGTTTAATGGCTGATTTTAAATGTTTTAGATAAGGATTATTATAATCATAGGTAAAAAATATGAAGGTTTGTTTTTTTTTTTAAAAATCAATCAGTGTCTTTTTGAGGCAATGACAAATTTTAGTGGAGGTAATATGGCTATGAGGTCTTCTTTTTGGAGGTAAAGGGGAAGTCATGTTTGAGGTTTATAGAATTTATACAGAGTGTTACTTCAACACACTAAACAATCTGGAGAGAATACAGTGCCAATAGCATTTTTCTGAGAGGGCGGGGTGGGGGACTTAAGAGAGCTCTGAACTTGAAGTCAGAAGAGCAGTTCTAAATCTTCTTTCCAGCACTTACTTGAAATCTTATCTTGGCAAACTCCTTAACATCACTGACTCTCAGTCGCTTTACTTATAAAATGGGAATAATGGTATTTTCTCATTATTGTTCTAGGATCCACTGAAATAAAGTTAATAAGTTGTCTGTAATGGAGTAGGTACTTAAATTGCTACAGGTATTTGAGCCTGCGACACTCAAAATACACTAAAAATTACTGTGGTTCTTGATACCCTGAACACTATTTTGCAGCTGGAAAGGAGAAGAGCATTACCCTCCTTCAGAAATGGAGAAACCCTATTTTAAATGACCTGAACCTCATCATTTGGAAAGAGGCAGAGAACCCTGTTTTCTAACAAATACCTTTCTTATGAGTTCCTGTTCAATAGCAAGCAATACAGTAGTAAAAGGAAAGGCCTCTCTTAAATCAAGTAGAATATATCTTCCTTGAGTGATTGAATGCAAACCTTGACTATGTAAGCATTTTCAGGAGAAGGTCATTGTCTATAGAATTAATTTTCATTCTTGGCTCAACAATGCCTACTGGCCGTCAGAGCTTTGTGAAAACCCCATCTGTTTAGTTAGGGACTGGCCTGATTGATGAGGGATTGACAGGAGTTGGAGGATAAATCCTGGCATCTAGAGATAAATTATTTAAGTGCCCTTTCATTCTGGGTAGAAACTAAGTCTCCTTGAAGACATATAATATAAAGTAGAAAGTGAAAACTTTCGTCTGAATATAGTAAATAATGGAAGCCCTAATAGATGCTCAATGAACTTTGTTAATTTTGTGATTTAAAATTTTTTTCTTTCTTGAAATTATTCAGATAGCTTTCATTTAATACATATAGGTCCAGTATACACTAAGTTTTAGAATTTCACTTTCTTACCGTTCTGTGTTTTATTCACTCTGTCTTCACATACATCAGCCAAGCCTGGTTTTGTATAGTTTTCATTCTAAAAATACATATAATATTTAAATCAGATTTATATTTTTAAACTATTCACATTCCACTCTGTGAGATGCTAAAATAAACTATCTCCTATTATCCCCAAGCCCATCCTTCAAGAATTTCTAGAGGTGTTTATCATTATTTCATATATGAACACATTTCATATCTCACATTGCCACTGTAGTTAATATATCTTTTATGAATTACTGTTAGCAAGCGATTCCATGACAAAGAGTTATACTGAGAGCACAGTCTAACATGTAAGGCCATCTATGTTTTAAATGATAAATATTCCAAAATTTAAATAGACTAAAAACCAATAATCATCTAAAAATACACAAAATTACTTGATTTTAAAGAAAGCCTACAATATACAAAAATAACAATTTGTTTCATTTCTTCTTAAAACCTGTGAGATGATTGCAGTAAACTATGTTGTATTTGATCGTTTCAACATGTCAACATCATATACCAAAAAATAATAGATAAATACAGTAAAATGCTATTTAACAAGCATTTATTTGGGTTCAGTAAAAGTAAGGAATCCTACAAAATATTAAACAAGAAGCAATGACCGAGGTCCTGGATTAACTGTGGCTGTCAGTCAAATGGGAAAGATCAGACACGAAGGGAAATAGTCTAAATACGAGGTAAAAAGTGGTAAGTATACAACAACGTGTTACTGGAGCTCAAGGAAAGAAGGATTTCTTTTTTTCCTTATGGAAGGAAGGAGAGAGAAGGGAGATTAAAGGCTCAGTGGAGGTGTTGTCTTCTGTGGTGGCCCACCAAGAAAGAAACAGAGTAGGAAATGTTAGTCATGAGCCTCTCCACCCATTGTGTACTCACCCATCTATCAGTCACCACTAAGCTTACTTCTTTTCCTTAGAGGCCAAACTTCCTCCTATTCCCCCAAACCTACCACACACTGCCATGCCCTTGTATTTTGGTACAGGATTATTTCTTTTCTTGGAATACTTTTTCTCCCCATTATTCTTTGCAAACTCTCACTCTTCCTTCAAGACCATCTAGAACTCTGCCTCCTGCTTCAGCAGTCTCTCAAACCTTGTCACTACTTCCTCCATTCCTTTACAAATTTTGTACACTCCCTTTTATAAAACTTAATCTGATTTGGCATCAGTTTCTTCATCTCTATTGGGAGATTCAAGAAACATGACTTATTTTATGTAACTATTGCTTATCACAATGTTTGGCACTGAGAAAATAATACATGTTATTTGAATAAATGAATGGGAGAATGTGTAAAATGTGTTGAGTGTGTTATATTATTTTGGTGCTAATTTACATGTCCTGATGAAAAATGAGGTTGAGCATCTTTACATGTGCCTACTGGCCATTTATATATTTATTTTTGTTAAGTGTCTATTTAAATTTTGCCAGTTAAAAATTTTCATTGACTTGCGTTGTATGAGTTTTCTATACTTTCTGGTTTCTTGGGATTTTGACTTAGTTATGGGGATTAATCAGATTGCAACCATGGTCACTTCCTTACTTCCTAGAGGTGGTAGATTGTGAAATAAATATGGCCCCAAATTTCTCCTTTCCTAGGGAGTGATATTGCCCTTCATCCAATCAAGAAAGAGATAGAGTCTACTTCTTCATCTTGAATTTTAGTGGGCCTGGTGACTTACTTTCTTTCTTTTTAAAGATTTTATTTACTTATTTGACACAGAGAGTGAGAGAGCACAGGGGTAGCAGCAGAGAGAGAGGGAGAGCTCAGCAGGGAGCCTGGTGTGGGGTTCGATCTGGGATCATGACCTAAGCCAAAGACAGATCCTTAACCGACTGAGCCCCCCAGGCGGCCCAGCCTGGTGATTTTCTACATTCCAAGAGAGTGTAGCAAAAGTGACATTGGAATGACTGCCGAGCCAGGGCATCAAGAAGCCTCACTTCCACCAGTTTCACCCGTTTGAATCCAGCTGCCGTGTGGAAAAGTCAAATCTTTGATGTAGCCCAGTTCTATCTCCTAGAGGATGCAGAGAGCAGTTTAGCTATCCCAGCGGAGACGCCGGAAGACATTCCGAGTCAACCTACTGAATCGTAACAAATTCCCAAGTAGTGGTTATTTGAAGCCACTGAGTTTTTAGGTGCTTTATCACAAATCCACGGGTAATGGATACACTGGGATTAAGATGCTCTCAAGAAGAGTTTCATTTATTGGGGTGAGTTTGGGCAAAATTAATGCTAAAGCATTTGTTAATGTAAAAAAAAAAAAAAAGATTGAATGGAAACTGAAACCTGTCTTATGACCAATGTTGTTTGAATTATCCACCCTATAGAGTGTACTGGGAGAGGAAGAACATACAATTTCATGATTTTAGGTAGTGTACAGACAATTGTAAGGTGCTATATTCTTCTTCTTCTTTTAAGATTTTATTTGAGAGAGAGAGAGAGAGAGAACAAACACGGGGAGGAGCAAAGGGTGAGGGAGAGGAACAAGCTGACTCTCCACTGAGCCTGGAGCCTGGAGCTTGGAGCCAGGAGCCTGACACAGGGATCCATCGTAGGACCCCGAGATTGTGTCCTGAGTTGAAGTCAGATGCTTCACCAACTGAGCCACCCAGGTGCCTTCTAAGGTGCTATATTCTAATCTCAGAGTAATATTTGGGATGTTTTTTTGCAGAAAAAAGTGAATAAATTAAAAATTTGTACCACATATATAGTGGTACAAAGAATATAGTATTCTTAGAAGCAGTCCTAAATATTATCAAAACACAAAAATGTTCATATAGATGCCAAATAAAATAAATTTTTCAAAGCCTCAAATGTTCTGACAAGTATTAATTCTCCTTTACACAATCTACAAAATTTATTAAGTAGATTTGCACACAATACAAGTAAGTTACCCTTGGGAGATAATAAGTTTTGAGAGAGTAAATTGTAAATAGAACCTCAAACATTTGATTGGATGAGCTATTATTTTTCCATGGGCCCTTCCTCTACTTGCTAACTCTATCATATTTAAATCTTATACATTTAAAAAATAGAAAATAGAGAAATGTTACTAAAAACATTTTTTTGAGTAAAGATGCAGAACTTTAAACATATATTCAAAGCATTTATCTAGGAAAATAGCCCCCCTGTGAATTACTGGTTGCATCACAGAGGTATTCCAAATAGCATCTGCGAAAATTCATTTAGTACAAAATTATGTTTCCCACCTACAAGACAATTAGAACCTAGTGCATGCATGGAGGAGTCTGGGAGGAAATTATCTATCAAGAATATCTCAAGGCAGTTGGCAAATATCCAGATTTTGGAGGAACCTAGTTAGTGCCTTGTTCTAACTATTGCAAAAGTAATTTTCTTTCTGAAATGGAAAATTAATGTAATGTTCCTGAAGGGAAACATTTAATAATAATCAAGTCAAGGCATAAGGCACCTGATTCCCTTCTGTGACCTTAGTCCTAATGTATTAGTAACCCTGAGGCTCTGCTCTTAACTAGATTGTGGTTCAGAGACTAAATCACTCAACTGTGAAGTTCTGATATTCTCCTTGCCCCTATTTCATATGATAATCAGTGTTGAGCTGATGGATATTGCTAAAAAGCACAATAAACTTTTCCCCATTTTTTTTTTTTTTTTACCAAAACTATGGTCCAGTAACATTACTCCATACTAAAAGAAAGAAAACACCTTAATGAGTTATGTTAAGATCATATTCTGGCTAATAAACTTTAATATATTTAAATCATCACAATTAATTAAATACCAAAACAGAGATAGAGAATATAGTTTGACATTTCATAAGAATGTTGTTTTGCAATAAAATATTATACCAATAGTAAAGGGAACAAATATAATTATAAATAAGTATATTAGATATTCAGAAAATTTGGTCACATTATTTTAAAATAAGTACTAGAAATGGCACTTAATAGAACTGAATAAAACAAATAGCCCTAAAACAAATAGCCCTTAATGGAAAAGATGGCATGTTTCAACTGAAGATATCTTAACAGCAAATTTTATCCTTAATTTGTTACTTTTTGAGCTCCAGTTCTATGGAATCTGGAAATCACCTGTTCCAACTTTCTACCTATGAAGGAATCTCTTCCACAGCATTAAAAAGAAATTTTATTTATTTATTTGAGAAAGAGAAAAAGAGAGAGCACAGGCAGGGGGAGGAGCAGAGGGTGAGAGACAAACAGACTCCCTCTGAGTGGGGAGCTCTATGTGGGACTCGATTAGAGGACCCTGAGATCATGACCTGAGCTAAAGTCCAATGCCCAACAGACTGAGCCACCCAGCCTCCCTTACAGCATCTTGTCAGAGTACTCATCCAATCTGAAATACGGTCACGGGCAAGAGAACTCAAGGATCCACTTCTTTATGTTACCGGATCCTTAACTGTTTGACAATTTAAATTTGCACCAGATTTTCCTACCAGAAGTCTTGGTTGTTCCTAACAGAGCAGATTTCTCTTACACAACATAGCCCTTCAAATACTTGTCAGCAACTATATGGCACGAGCAGATTTGTCTTTTAGAGAGATCACTTTGGTTGCTAGGTGGAGTAAACTGAAAGGAATAAGCTGAAAGAAATTTAAAAAGAACCTAGACTGACAAATTATAAGAAACGGGGAAAAAAAGAACAAGTTCTGGCTTCACATTCACAGGATGTCCAGTACACTATTGGGAATTTTATTTATGGTTGAGATGATAGTGAAATCGGCCAACAATTTTGGAAATGATTTAAAAATTATATTCCCACTACACACACACTAAAATGAACTAGAGACTAATTAAAGATTAAAAAAAATGAAACCATTAACATACTAGAAAAATTCTAGGACAATTAAAAAAAAATTCCTGAAATGGAAAAGTCTATCTTAGCATTATATCAAAACCAAAAAGATATATAAGAAAAGGGTTTTAATCTAATCATTTAGCAAATGTGAATCTTAGACTTCAAATTTGAATATATAGTCAACAAGACATTATTCCTTTAATTTCAACCTTCTAGCAGGTTATCAGAAAGTTCCAACCTTATTACAACTGAGGCCTTCTTCTATTCCTCAAAGTTGCATCAAAATCAGAGAAGCTTACGTGGTAGGTAAAAAATTAGGTGTGTTGCACCAGGGGATGATGGGATGCAAATGTCAACGCTTTGATTTTCTGTAGAATGTCTCATGGTGCCATTATCAATATTCAAGTCTATGTTTTGTCCTTGAAGTTGGGTAGCTCTCTCTGGCTTCTGTCTCATACAGGGATTTAGGGAACTAGCTGCCTTTGCCTGGATGCACATTCAACAGTCTCTGGAATCCTGCCACTTCCCCAGCATGAAAATCGAGGCAGCTCTGAAACCAGGCGTCTTGTCTCCAAAAATCGCTTTATAGTGGTGGAGAAACCCCCACTCTACCTCTTGTGTTTCTACTCTGCTTCTTCTCTCCTACCTGACCTCCCTCTTTTTATGCTATAACAGGCTTTGACAGTGCATTTCAAATCACTCAAATTATTAATAGTTGCAAAAAAGTTAATATTTCCTTAGGGACAAGGAAGAATTGGTCTTAAATTTTCTTAGGAAAAAAAAATTTGAAGAAAGGGAGGAAAAGTAGAAGATTGGTTTTCCATTTCAAACAGTTTTTGCATTCAAATCATACCTACAAAAAATTTTCAAACTTCTGTATAAGAAAAAATCATGTGAAAGAAGCCTTGGAAAAAAGCCTGGGGAAATTATTACAATGTATATGATAAACAGAGTTTTTACAAATCAAAATGCAAAAGACGGTATTTCATAAAATGTTGGCAAAGAACACAAACAACCAATCTAGAGGAAAAAATATAAATTATCATATTTTATACTTATGAAAGATTTCTTACCCTTACTAGAAATTTTAGAAATGCAAACTAAAGTAACAACCATCATTTCATACCAACCATATTGGCTTTTTAAAAAAAAAGTCAGTCTAAATACCCAAGGCAAGGACTATGGTAAGACAAGTTACTTGCCTCAGGAACAAAAAATTCAGTAATCAGAATAAATAAATTTTGATGGAAATTAATGAAAAAAATCTATGATGAACAAAATGTCAAAGTTTTAAATAAAGGCAGGATTCAGCCTTGCATTTTATATGACCTTAATCCTGGCCCTGCCAATAATGGTAAATATCAGGAGAAATCACACTCATCCCTACTATGAAAAGCCTACAGATTGGTGGGCAATTTGGCAATATATGTTCACAATTGAAATATGCATAGCCCTTAACATAAAAATTCTACTTTTGGGAATTTTTTATAATGAAGCAATATGATAAACAAATAAAGGTATCTGTACATAAATGCTCACTTAAACATTGTTTAAAGGAGCAAAACATAGAAAAGTGATAATTATCCAGATAAGTTATGCCATATCTCCTCACTTTGTCATACTACTGACAATTGAAAATGATGTGGGTATATATACTTTTACTTAGAAACTTGAGGCATGCTATAGAAGTAACTGGAAAAAAGGAGCTTTCGTTCTTTGTAGACAAATAGTTAAAAAAAAATGTTTAGGTTTATACACACACACACACACACACACACACACACACACACCCCACATCCATTCATCTATTTATCTATGTATGAAAGAAAATTTAGAAAGGTAAGCCTGAAGTGTTAACAGTGGTTTTCTCTGAGAGGGCAGAATAGAATTCTGGGTCTATTTTTTCCCTAACATCCTGAGTGATGAATTTTTTCCCTGATTTCTAAAGTTGTTTCTACCAAGTTGGAGGAAGAGTGAGAACTGAGACAAGAGAGTTTGCACCAAGGGAATAATTATAATACCCAAATTCCCATATCAGGAGAAAAACGTCTAAAAGCTGTGCAGCTCACTTATTGCCTCTTAGAAGATGGCATCTGAAAAAAATCTACTGTGGAACTGTAGCCCTTTTAGTCCCCAGGACTTTTCCATAAATCTTCTTATTTCCTTTTCTTTTGAACAAATGCATTTTCAAGTTCTGGATTTCACTTTGATTTTCCCTTGAATGCTGCAAAAATGCCACCCCAATTCTAAAGAAAGGGGGATTTCTTATGATTAAGGTGTCCCATGCTTATAGCTAAGGATTCTCCCATGCCAGTTCTTCAACCACAGTGGAGCACAGGAAAGGAAAATAAGCCAGCACCATGCATTAGAGCGTAGTGTCATGGGAGCTGGAGGAGAAAGTTTCAACAAATTGCTGAGCAAGGCCACATTCGGCAAAAATGTAAAGACGTGCAGACTAAGTCTTGATTGTTGGATTATGGAACTGAAGATCATTGGTCACTTTCAAGGGTACGTATAGAAGTAAAGTGTCAGGAGTCATCATGAAAGGATGTAAGAACAAGTTCGATGGGGTAAGAATGTGCTAAGAAGCTTTGGAAAGCATAATTTAAGTGAGAAGTGGTGGGAAGAGATGGACTTGCTTGACAAGATAGAGAAAAAAAAAACCCATCAACATTTAAAAAGACTAGAGGGAGGAAGATGTATTACAATGATGAATTACAGTGGAGGTACAAAATTAAATGAAAATAGTCTGGGGGATGTAGCACCTACTGGGATCCGAAACAAAATGTAAATGTGTACACCAATGTGTAAATGTGCCTGCTAATAACTGGGATCTTTCTGGTAGCTAGATCTTGATTCTTAGTTCCAGCATGAGCCCTGAAATTCTGCATTTTGAGTGAGCTCTGAGGTGATGCTGGTGCTTTATCTCCTCAGACCACACTTAAGAGAAGCATAAAGTCCAAACCCAGTGCTAAGCCTTGAAAGGAAAGACACCAACACCTCTTTCTCTGGGATGCCATCAAGGAAAGAGACATGCTGTAGAGAAATCAAATCTGAGATGACAAGAGATGAGGGAGTTTATACTAAATGACTTTAAGCTCCTTCATAAAGAACTGGTGAGCTCATTTGTTGGGAATTAGTGTGGAGAAATGAGGGCTTGGAAATGGTGGGGAAGTTTTGGAAGAACTGTTGTAAGACGCTTATTAGGAGATCCGGAAGAGATGAACTGTGTTTTTGGTGAGGTGCATTAATAACATAATTAAACCATGGAATGAAGTGTGGGCTTTAGGTAAAGGAAGTAAAGATGACTTTCCCCAATTAAAATTAATGAGATAAATTTCACCTGTGGTGGCCACAGTGCGCTTGCTAATAACTGCCTTAAAAGGCTCAGGAATGCAGTTCACCCCATCACCTACACGTGTGAAGCAGCCTACCCAACCCAACTGTTTCGATCTTTTCTGCTTACCTAATATTCAGCAATGAATAATATAAAAAACACAGCCTCTAGCTGTAATCAGGCTGCCAAGAAACAAACAACCAAAACAATATGGAAAAATGAGAGTCTCCAGAATCTTTAATGTAAGGGCAAAGAGCAATTTTAAATTTATCCAAGTTAATTTTTCCATAAGCAATTGTCTTTGTTGGCATTTACAGAGCATGTGAGCCCGACAATAATCCTTCAGGAGCAAATGGCCTAAAGAATCCCTAATGACCAGAAGGTCTCCTCGAGCCGGTTTGGCTCCGGGGTGCCTCATTTCAAAACCCACTTCCCCTGTCATCATTGCTTGCACAGCCCTCCATTGCTCTACACCCAGGACACTTTCTCAGATGTGGCCTTGGAGTTTGGTTCCAAGTGTGAAATGAACATTGTGAGAAATGAACCTCCCTTATGTGTTATTCGTTCATTAAAGATGGAATAAAAAAAGATTAAAAAGTCCCTCATTATTAGTAATTTTACACACTATGAAGTTCCCTGCTTTTCTCATCTTCTGATTATTTCTACCAGACTCATTCCCAAAACTCATCTGCCATATTCCTCACCAGGTCCTCTGAAGTCATTTTCCTCTTCATTGAATTAACCTAGTGATTCCCCTCAGATTACCAATCATCTCTCTGTTTTATAGTTATTTACATATCTTCTCTCCCATATTAAACTATTAGCTTCTCAAGAACAGAATTCATAGCTTATTTTGTTTCATATCCCCCTCTGCATCTAATTTTATTGTCGAAGGTTTTATCTGTAAGATTATTTATAAAGGAGTAATCCAGTTAGAGATTGACATGAAGCTAAAATAAATGGTAATTATGAAAATATGTTTCTATTTCAGTTCTGGAATTCTGTAAGCACACTCAAGGATACTATCTCAGTTTTCCCTATATCCTTCTATATTTTAACATCTAATTGCATGTAAAGTATGTGATATGCATTCCAAAAGACATTTGCAAAGGAACTAATCAGACCTATCTAATATACTTTTGATGAGTTAGATTCTGTCTCATAAACCCAAATGAAAAGTATTAAACATTACAGCACCAATTCCCCCCCCCCCCATCCTCAAACTACAGAGTGCAGAGATGGAGGAAAATGTTATAAATTTAAGGACAATAAGAACATGCAGAAAAAAAAATCATCCAGGTTTTTATAATCTTTTTGGATTTAGAAAAACATTCAGTGCATTTCGATAAACATAGTGAATACCATTTTGAATTTTATATGCAGGCATGCCTCATTTTATCATGCTCTGCTTGATTGTGCATCACAGATATTGCATTCTTTACAAATTGAAGGTCTGTAGCAACCCTGTATCAGTGCCATTTTTCCAACAGCATTTGCTCACTTCATGTCTCTGTCACATTTTTAAAAAAAGATTATTTATTCATTTATTTGACAGACAGAGGTCACAAGTAGGCAGAGAGGCAGGCAGAGAGAGAGAGGGAGCAGGCTTCCTGCGGAGCAGAGAGCCCAATGCGGGGCTTGATCCCAGGATCCTGGGGATCATGACCCGAGCTGAGAGCAGAAGCTTTAACCCACGGAGCCACCCAGGCGCCCCATCTGTGTCACATTTTGATAATTCTCACAGTATTTAAAAATTTTCATTATTATCGTATTTGTTATGGTGACTTGTATTCAGTGATCTTTGATGTGACCATTATAATTGTTTTGGGGCAGCATGAACTGCATTCACATAAGACAGTGAACTTAATGGATAAATGTGTGTTCTGGCTCTTCCCCCACTTCTCTCCCTCTCCTCAGGCCTCCCAATTCCCTGAGACACAACAATATTGAAATCAGGTCAATTAAGAACCTACAAGGGCCTCAAAGTGTTCAAGTGAAAGGAAGAGTCATAAATATCTCACTGTAAGTAAAAAACCAGAAATGACTAAGCTTAGTGATAAAGTCATGTCAAAAGCTAAGACAGGCTGAAAGCTAGGCCTCTTGAACCAGCTGGCAAAGTTGTGAATGGAAAGGAAAGATTCTTGAAGAAAACTGAAAGTGCTCCTTTGGTGAACATATGAAAGATAAGAAAGTGAAACAGCTTTATTGTTGATACGGAGAAAGTTTTAGAGGTCTGGTTGGAAGATCAAACCAGCCAAAATATGCTCCTAAACCAAAGCCTAGCCCAGAGAAAGACCCTCACTCTCTTCAATTCTCTGAGGGCTGAGAGAGGTCAGGAAGCTGCAGAAGAGAAGTTGGAAGCTAGCAGAGGTTGGTTCCTGAGGTTTAAGGAAAGAAGCTGTCTCTGTAACATAAAAGTACAAGGCAAAGCAGCAAGTGCTGGTGCAGAAGCTACAGCAAGTTCTCCAGATCTAGTTAAGGTCATCAGTGAAGGCGGCACACTAAACAGATGTTCAATGTAGACGAAACAGCCTTCTATTGGAAGAGGTGCCATCTAGGATTCTCAAAACTAGAGAGGAAAAGCTAATGCCTGACTTCAAAACTTCGAAGGACAGTCTCACTCTCTTGTTAGGGACTAAGGCAACTTGTGACTTTGAGCTGAAGCCAATGCTCACTGGCCTTTCCAAAAATCCTAGGACCCGTAGGAATTATGCTAAATCTACTCTGTCTGTGCTCCATAAATGGAACAGCAACATCTGAATGTCAACACTTCTGTTTATAACATGGTTTACTGAATATTTCAAACACACTCTTGAGACCTACTGCTCAGAAAGAAAGATAAAGATTCCTCTCAAAATATTACTGCTCATTGACAATGTATCTGTTCACCCAAGAGCTCTGATGGAGATATACAATGAGATTAATGTTAACACATGCCTGCTAACACAACATTCATTCTGTAGTCCATAGATCAAGCAGTAATTTCAAATTTCAAGTCTTATTATTTAAGAAATATATATGTATATATATATATATATATATATATATATATATATATATATACACATATACATATAGCTGCCATTAATAGTGATTCCTCAAATGAATCTGGGCAAAGCAAATTGAGAACCATCTGGAAAGGATTCCCCATTCTATATGTCATTAAGAACATTCATAATTTGCAAGAAGAGGGAAGAGGTCACAGTAACAACATTAATAAGTGTTTGAAAGACATTGACTCCATCCAATCCTCATGGTTGACTTTGAGGGGTTTGAGGCCTCAATGGAGGAAGTAACTGCCGATATGCTGGAAGTAGTAAGAGAACTAGAATTAGAAGTGGAGCTTGAAGATGGGACTGAAATGCTGTAATCTCACGATAAAACTTGAATGGATGGGGAGTTGCTCCTTATGAATGAGCAAAGAAAGTTGTTTCTTGAGATGGAATCTACTCCTGGTGAAGGTGTTGATATCAACAAAGGATTTAGAATATTACATAAACTTACTTGATGAAGCAGTGGCAAGGTTTGAGAGGACTGACTCCAATTTTGAAAGAAGTTCTGTAGGCAAAATGGTATTAAACAGCATTGTATGCAACCATCAACAACAAGGCAAGATTTCCCACCAGCAAAAAGATGGCAACTCGCTGGAAACTCAGATGGTGATTTGCACTTTTAAGCAATAAAGTATTTTTAAATTAAGGTATGTAGATGTTTTTTAGACATACTGGTATTGTATAGTTAATAGAGTTAACATAACTTTTATATGCACCAGGAAATGAAAAAAATTCATTTGATTTGCTTTATTGCAATATTTGCTTTAATGCCATGATCTGGAGCCGAACCAGCAGTGTCTCTGAGGTATGTCTGTATATTATATAGAAAATAGTTTTTAAAAATGTAGAATTGGGGGTGCCTGGGTGGCTCAGTGGGTTGAGCCTCTGCCTTTGGCTGGGATCATGGTCCTGGGGTCCTCGGATCGAGCCCCGCATCGGGCTCTCTGCTCAGCAGGGAGCCTGCTTCCCTTCCTCTCTCTCTACCTGCCTCTCTGCCTACTTGTGATCTCTGTCTGTCAAATAAATAAATAAAAATCTTTATAAAAAATGTAGAATTGACAGGACAGTTTGGGGTGAGAACAGTAATAAGCTCATTTTGCTGGAAAGTTCTAGAATAATTAATATAATCTCTTACCAGCAGCTTTCCAATATAACAGACTGAATAAAATTTTCAAAATGATCTAAAGCCTTTTATTTCATATGTTAGTATCACCTTACCACTCTACTGTATCAATAGTGGTGTGTCATTCTTTCATCACAGCTGAAGACATTGGTAATTAATCTCAAACATTTCTACTCTTTTTATAAATCAGTTCTAGTTTCTTGCCAATAAGCATAAGGTTTTCTTCAATGTATTAAAATACTACTGCTTTATCATAAGGAACATTTGAATTAAATTCAAACACAGTATAGCCCCATTCCTAAAGACATGCAAGTTTAAAAATATACAGTTGGCTAGATAGTCTCCCAATAGAACATACTAAATAAGGTTCACAGCATGCAATTTTTAATATATGGCATGTTGTTCCTAAAATGTTTTGGAAATCACTTCTCTGACAGGGGTAAATGTGTCTTCCATAATTATCTGTTATATGCCAGAAATTAGGGAATTTGTCTTGTACTATATGAATGGAATCAGGGTGGACTTATTTATGGTAGTTAAAATTGGAACTTGTAATTAAAAAATATGTGTGTCCTCAACCAGAAAAATCAAAGGCCATTTGCTGATTTGGGATTCTTTTGTGGACATATTATATACTGCATAAAATTTCTAACCTCAAAGTGTGGTGTGTTCATTGGTCTGTTGAAAAGTATGATAAACACCAGAAAGGGGAAAACCCCCACCCAAATTATTTTAAATACTATAGTTATTACTTTTCTCCATTGTTTCACATCTTTTGGTCTAAATTAACTTGGCATGATTAGGAGAGTAAGTCTAAGACTGTGATAACAAAAAAAAAAAAAAAAGGATTTTTATGAGCCAGATCTGAATGAAATATTATTATTACTTGTATAAAGTCAGCATGTGAGTTTTTAAAAATAATCTGAAATAACAATCTTAAGTACTTTTGCAGAGGAGTAGAATTTGTCTTTTTCAAATTATTTTCTGATATATAGTCATCATGGAGACCTTGAACTGTGCAGACAGTAACATTATCTTTTTGCTAGAAGTGTTACATCAACATGCCTCTATCTGTATAAGTGAATCTTATGCTTGGGGACATTAAGAAAATTATCAATTAAGATCATTGTCTTGAAACAATAGGCAAACTGCTTATCTTCTGTAGCAAGTGTAAATACTATCTTAAGATGTCTTGATAGGATCTGATCTTTTATTTCTCATCCATGACCATCCCAGGAAAGAGATTTCAAAATAGGAATCTTTCTATTTTTGTTCGCAGAGTCTGTACAGGCATTTGCTCCCACAGATGTTCCATATTTACACACAGGAAAGAATTTTCAAGCCCACCTCTGCTGATTAAAAAATGATGACGATACTAAAGAGCACTCTTCTGTTCCAGATGGAAGTCTTATTAAATGGCTCTAGATACCCATCCTTGTGAGCACTGGGAATATCTGGCCTAGAATTTTCTTTTGGTGGGCCTCCTCAAACTTTCCTCCACCTCCAGTCCTGCGGGACAAAGCTGTTCTGCTTGGTGCCAGAAATTTGCTAATTATTTGAAGACATTTCCTGGCTAATCATTAAAGAAGGTTTGTTAATGATGGTCTTAAAGAGGCTTAAAGCATCAATTAAAAGGTAAATAAAATTATTTTACTGACAGCTTATGTATCCAAAAATGATTGCTCTTTGTGAAATGGTAATGTTCAGGCACGACAAAATGATTTCTAGCGGCACAGTTACTTTATTGTTTAGTACTTAGGGGAGGAAAAAAAGTTAATTGAAATGTGAAAAATGTTTAGTAAGGAATTACTGTAATTTACCAAATATTGTTGACTCCAGTCACTTTTACAACTCGAATCTGCTGAAACACCTAGCAATTATTTATACATAGTAAAAAATTGTAGTGTTAGCTAATCAATAAAACATTCACCTCTTCTAGAAGCATTTTTAAAACTCCCAAGCAAAATATAAAAAGACTGTGAATACAATTGCACTGAATTTTATTTCTACTGAATATACAAATCCCATCAAGCATTTAGTTTTAAACTTTTATAGACTCTAACACTGTCACGAGAGTCAACATAAAATCAGTAATTTTTCTACATAGGAGTCCCTGCAGAGGGAAGAATGTTTCTCCTTGCTTGAAAGTATTTGCATGTCCTAAATAAATGGTTCAGACTCTGCTTGGTTCATTAACACGTTTACCAACTGAGCTGTAACTAATTGTGCAGTGAATTTAAACCATACCCTATAAACAGTAATGTATAAGAGCACCTAAATAGTAATTTAAATGCATCTGTTTCTGTAAAATAAATTTTAAATGATTTGGTTTATATTAAATATTCTGGCTCACCTGATTCAGCATCTCCCCATTATCATGTTTCTATTCCTGTCACTTTCATTACCAATCTTTCTCTTGTATATTATTTTTAAAGAAACACAGATCTTATTCTACATTATATGACCACTACATTATATGATCATTTTATAGACATGAGTGGCATGTTTCAATTGACAAAGGGAAAAATTCTCTTAGATTTTTCAAACAGGATAACCGTATTCTGTTAGAATAAAAAATGGCATGTTAAAATAAATCTGTAGAATAGTTGAATGAAGCTTTGAACAAGTTCAGGAAAGAAAATTTATTATTTAAGGGATTTTTTTTTCTATTGGTAGCTTTTAAATAATTTTTATTGTTATTTTTGACATTGTCTCAGTAGGAGAACGCCATTAGCCACATTTTACAAAGGAATGAAGGCTTGGTGTTTATGTGTTTTATCAGGAGTGAGCTAGTAATTCATCATTGTAGCCATCAAACCACTCTCATTAAAATTCTTCTCTTGCTGTCCCTCTTCTTCACTGTCCCATTCCTTATCCATGGTTACAAATGAGAATATAAGGATAAGCCCAGACTGCTTATTGTACTATTCCTTTCCTCCACATCTACTCCTTAGAACATTCCGCATATTCTCAAATATTGCTGAAATATTTCTAACTCTTATCACTCCCTATTTCAGTCCTATCAGAAATTTCCCAACTCCTCCTTTATAGTTCTCTTGACCTTCTCCAACCATGGGGCCACACGTGAAGCACGTACAGACCGCACTGCAGCGAGGATTACTTACACTCCCTCTGCCGGAGGTTCTAAGTCTCTTTACAAAAAGAAGATACACTGGATTTATCATCATCATTATTTATTTCTCAGGAACCCTTTAAGGTATATCTCAGGAAAAAAATTTAAGAATAATTTCAAGAAAAAGTTGAGACTAATTTTGGGGACCCAGGTTCCACAGAAAGTATGGGGCTAATTTTACATGAAGTACCTAAACTGGAGGAAGAAACTGTGTAGGGAGTGAGGTGAGGCCGACTAGGGAGGGGAGAGGGAGGGAGGGGAAGGAAGGAGGAAGAGACGTGTGTAAAAACACTAGTGGAAAGAGAAAAAAAGACAATATTTGTTCTCTTTTTTCAGGTTCTATTATTTGACAGAGAGAGATAGAGAGGGAACACAAGCAGGAGGAGTGGGAGAGAGAGAAGCAGGCTTCCCAATGAGAGGGAGCCTGACATAGAGCTCGATCCCAGGATGCCAGGATGCCAGGATCCCGGCATTATGACCTGAGCTGAAGGCAGACTTTTAACCACTGCGCCACGCAGATGCCCCTATGTGTTCCTTTTCTGTAAGATCCTCCTAAAAGTCATATGAAGATGAGCAATGTAGAAGCTGTTGCCCAAGTTGTGGGGTCAGAGTTGATGACAACGAACCTTTCACAACAAGATTTCAACTAGAACATATTGGTAAAAGTACACATACTTTGAAAGAGTCACTTATTCTCTGCATATTTTAAATCTATTTCTTACCCTTTTTTCGCACTTCAGTAATACCTATTTTAAGATGTGAGTTCTTCAAAGACAAGAAATACATCTGTTGTGCTTTCTTGGCATAGCACCTAGCACAGTAAATGGGGGTGTTAAATAAATACGATTAGAGGAGGAAAAAAATGGAGGAACAGTAATGATTGGTTAATCTCACATTTTGACCTATTTTTATCCTGTTAAGTTTTCTTTAATGAGACTAGGTGTAAACATGCTAGTTTATCTTACATAAATTCCCAAAGCTGATCTAATACACGCAAGAATATTCTGATTTTTTCCCTAGGTACTGATTATTGGCATTGAAGAACTGATATTTTAAGTGGATGAATCCCTTACCTTATAGAAAATTAGAATTCTGAACAACTTTGACCAGCTGAAAAGTAAATATAATGAAGCTCCTTTGGGATAAAAGATAATTTGATTTGTAAAGAAAAAATACGGCAAAAGAAAAATGCAGGAAATTTAGATATACAGAGATATCCATTAAAAATTATTGTTTCACTGGAGAAAATCATGGAAGCATACCATCTTGAGACAGTAAAGATCTTCTAGTCAAGTTGCTACTATGTACATGTAAGCACACTGGGGTGCAGATGAGTCAGATGACCTATGTAACTCAAAATAGCTAATAAAGTGGAAAGGGGGAAGTAGATACTAAATCTTCTGACTCCCAGACCAGTGCTCCAAAGATGGAACATTATGATGACAGATATATTTTCATAATAAATTATAGTGTTCAGTTTGTATCTCAACAAATTAAGAGACATGAAAAAATGAAGTGAACTTTGCAAAGATCCATAATGAATTAACTAATTTAAGGCTTGGGGATTTATAAAGAAGGCTTCAAGAATCATAGTGACTAAGTTTCAGGGGAAGCTTTACCAACTTTAGGTATATAATTTATAATATATAAAGATGGGTAACCAGATTTTTTTTTAAACTAAAGTCAGAAGAAGACACAAAACTGATGACAGCTACTAGCAAGGTATAAGATGGTTTCCTGTCTAATCATGTGAGAATTGGTAATTTTGGGGATATAAAATTCTATGCTAAATTTTATTTTATTTATTTATTTTTAAAGACTTTGAGAGAGAGAGATAAAGAGAGAGAAAGAGAGCGTGACATTGAGGAACAGAGAGAGAGGGAGAGAGAGAATCCCAAACAGACTGCATGTCCGGCCCAGAGCCTGACATGGGGCTTGATCTCACGACCCTGAGATCATAACTTGAGCTGAAATCAATAGTCAGAGCCTAACCAACTGAGCCACACAGGTGTCCCCTATGATAAATTTTGAACAGGAAAAAAAATTCTGAAAATCACTGAAATTAGATCATTTTTGGCATTACACTTTTAAATGTTAATGTTTGCTTGATGCCATTTCTAGACTTTCAAAAAAGATCATTGATTAATATATTTACAAGTTGTAACATCTAAACGGTAGTATATCTACTTTACTTTGGGAAAAGAAGATTTCCCTATAATGCTACAATAAGAAATATATGAAGATATCAAACTAGTGCCCTTCCCAAATTCTATATGATATGTACTTAACTAAGTGTAATATATTATATTAACCTCATTTTTAACTTCAGAAATTAATTCACTTCAAGAAGAGAAAATGGACCACTCTATGGAAAGGCAGCATAGCACAGTGTTTAAGAACCATGAGAGACTGTGGACTCTGAGAAACAAACTGAGGGTTTCGGAGGGGTAGAGGAGGGTTGGGTGAGCCGGGTGGTGGGTATTGAGGACACGTATTGCATGGAGCTCTGGGTGTGATGCATAAACAATGAATCTTGGAATACTGAAAAAAATAAAATTTAAAAACAATAAATACAAAAAAATAAAAATTACTAAACAATTCAGAAAACTAAAAAAAAAAAAAAAAAAAAGAACATGGATTCTAGAGCCAAATCAAAGCTGTGTCTTATTTCTGTCTCTTGCACTTATTATCTGTGCAAACTTGTGTAAAATACCTCATTCCTGCCTATGCCACAGACAGGAATCAAATAAGGATGATAATGGCAACCAACCTCTGTGGTTGTTATAAAGATTAAATGAGTTAACAATGAAAATCACTGAACTCTTTGAACAGTTCTTGGCACATACATGCCCGTTTATAGCAAAATCTTGGGGTATGGAAAACCCCATTAACAAAATTAGATACTTAGATTTACAAGTGTAAGGGTCTGAAAGAATGAAACTTCTGAAATGTTCATACACCAGAGAGTGGCACATGCTTTCAAATATGAAGAAAATCATGACAGATACTTGAAATTTGCCATTTTCATTTAATATTAAAAACATAAAATTCCCAGATTGGAAAACCTGTCTTTGAACCCATGCCCAAGGAATGGCAAATACAGTCCCAGCATGGAAAACTGGAACTTAGAGTATGACTCACACCTTCTTTATAACAAAACTGTCCCTTCATTTCCCCATACCCACCCCAAAGGAAATAGTTATGAAGACTTTGTCCTGAGCAAAAGAAAATATATTGGGTTATAACTTTAGTGTCTAATAAAGCAATAAAATGTTAAGAAGTTCTTACCCCCAAAAGAAACCAGAATTAATTCAGAGGACATTTTCATGGTTGATGGCAAATGTACAAAGGCCAGAGGTCATCTCTCTAAAAGATATCAGTCCACATCCTACTTTTATCATCCAAAAAACCACTGGGGTAATGGAGGGGGGGGGGAAGTGGGGACATTTCTTCTAAACAGTATCCTGCAGTAGAGTTTCAAGCAAACCAACTTTTCAGGATTTTCTGAGTATGTTTTCAGGATAATTTTTCCACTCTCCTCTTAGCTCCTCCAAATGGAGTGGGCTACATGGAAGTTGTTCCCTCTGCTTGGGATGAAGAAGGTGCCTATTAGGCAAAAAACTGAAGAGAGTGGACTTGTGAGTTTAGAGTGCTAAGCCACAAGGTGGGTGTCCAAAGGGTGTTTTGGAATTTACCACTATAAGGAGTGTACTTGCACAGCAAGGAAACATCTGGAGCCATTCCAAAGGCCTCTTATATAAACTGAACTGTATAATTTAAAATGTATAGCATTTTATGTCTATTATACCTGAATAAAGTTGATTTAAAAAGAAAATTTTAGTTTTTATTTTAGGAAAGATTCATATTAACAAAGTTTGAAATTAATCCAAAGTTTTGTTATCTCTGCCACTAGTAATGAGAAATTGTGCCAAATTAGTGTGGAAAATTCTTTCTCAAATGCCTTTTTGTATTACATGTCAAAGGAATGATATTTATTGTAACGTAATTGATGCTTCAATTGTACTACACAAAGGAAAATACTTCCTAGTTATATCAGTTCTAATAACAATTTGCATTTGCTCATATATACATACATTGTGAGATGTTCTGTCATGAAGGTTAAATAGGAGTCATGTCACAAATCATACATCAAAGGTTTTAAATTAGTCTTACTTTCCAAGAGTCACAATTCTAGGTTTTATATAATTTAGTGAAAAACATAGTGTTTAAGAAAATATTTCTTGAATTTTCCCAAAGCAAAATTGCACGATCTACAAGGAGAATAATTGCGTGAACAACAATTTTATTAGTCAAAATGGAATATATATTGTCAGAAAATACTCTTCAACTATAATAAGAATAAAAAATGACTAAGGAATAATTCTTTTGTTTTTTGAAGATTTTATTTATTTAGTTGACAGAATGAGAGAGAGAGAGAGAGAGAACAATCAAGGGGAGTGGCAGGCAGAAGGGGAGGGAGAAGCAGGATCCTTGCAGATCAGGGAGCCCAATGCAGGGCTCTATCCCAGAATCCTGGGATCACGACTTGAGCTGAAGGCAGACACTTAACCAACTGAGCTACCCAGGTCCCCTAAAGAATAATTTTTGATGTTATAATAGAAATTTATGTTTTCTTTTCTTAATTTATAGCCATTAGACTTAGTAACAATTATATTTTAATCTTGACAGACACATACTTGTATATAAATGAATATCCACACAATATATATGGATAACTGAAGCAAGTTTCAAGAAACAGTTATTTCTGTTTACTCAACACACTGGCATTTTCTATTTAATTTAGGTAAAAACGTTGGTTGGATTGATGCTTGATCAACACTGCTCTGGTTTTGGAGAAATTATTTGTAATTCCTTCAGAAGGTAAAGCAGAGGAAATAGCAGCAGGAAAGAATTCAGACGAAGAGAACGAAGACATTCTAGAATGTAATTAATAAATGTTGGTACTGTAATGGATGATCAGCGAATGTTCCATGAATCTTCAGAAGGACAACTGACAACTCTTTGCCCAGGATAATTCTCAACTGTAGATTTACCCAGATATGGTAGATGGACCAAATGACCTTCTGAGTTGCTTGCAGTTCCAAAAATATTCTAGAACTTCCACTTATTTAGTGATTCATGATGATTAGATAGTTCTGCTTTTTAATTATTTTCTATTGATTGGTGGTTTTGTTGTTGTTTCAGAATTTTATCTGCCCTTAAATTTATTCATTTTATCTTTGATGATATAATTTGATATAACCATCACTACGTGAATATTCACTTTCAAACAAGAGTTTTAAAACATATTCAGAGATTCTATTAGAGCATAAAGTACATATATATTAATTATAAATGCTTAAATTAAAAGGTTAAAAGAATATAGAATTTTAATCTGAATCATTACATATAATATATGGTCCAATAAATGAAAATGTATTAGAAAGCAAAGTCTAATTTTTATCTAAGTTATTGATGTCTAAGGATATTTTGACCATGACCTATATTTATGTCTCTTTATTTTCTTTTTTTATGTTATGATACTTTTAGTGTCCTTAATAGCCATGCCTGTAAAGCTATTATAAACTGCTTGAGACCCGTTAACAGCCCACTTTCATATTCTAAACCATACTCATGCCAAAACACGGTTTAATAAGGTGCTTTTGATTTTTCCCAATGGCAATTTGTTATATTTTGATATAACACATTTTCAGAAAATAAATATCCTGACTTGCTACCTATTTGAAAATATATTAGTTATTAGAAAGTAACAGTATTTCCATTCCACTGGTAAAAGTTGTTTAAATAATTTCATTAATCAGAACTTGTATAGTAAATTTGATCCCTGTTTTACTTGGCCATAAAATTGATAAGAATTAAATACAAGGGCATTCAAAACAAGTGAGGGCATAGCTCATAAAACTAAAGTTGACAATTCAAAAATAGCCTAGACTTTCTGATTAATCACCCGGAGTGGGATGCTGATAACTGCTGTGTCCTGTCAGTGTTTTAGAGGTGAAATCAGGACAATGGAAGTCAAGTGGCAAATGTTCCAGGCCACCTGGACAATGTGAATTATTATTATTTTCAGGTACAATGTTGTCTATGTTCCTCCCCGAGAAAATATCAGTTCTATTTTTTCTTTGTTTTGTTTGTTTGTTTGTTTGTTTTTTTCAGAGAAGATTATGAGTGAGGCATCTGGGGTTTTTCCCCCAATTAAATAACTCTGATTCTTCACTCCCATCTCAGGATGGAAAGAGTAGAAATCCAAGAAGGAAATCTATTTTGAGGTTATTATAAAAGTAAGTGAATTTTTCCCTTCATATTTAAAGTTTGAAAAAATGAGCAGAATATCACAATCGAAAAACACAAATGCTGAGCAGATACCTCACCAAACAAGATACACAGATGGCTAATAAACCTATGAAAAGATGTTCAATATCATAAGCTGTTAGGGAATTGCAAATTAAAATAACAATGAGATACAGATGTAGTGAAAAGAAGGACCACCTGTACCCCAATGTTCATAGCAGCAATGGCCACAGTCACCAAACTGTGGAAGAACCAAGACGCCCTTCAGTGGACGAATGGATAAGGAAGATGTGGTCCATACATACAATGGAGTATTATGCCTCCATCAGAAAGGATGAATACCCAACTTTTGTATCAACATGGACGGGACTGGAGAAGATTATGCTGAGTGAAATAAGTCAAGCAGAGAGAGTCAGTTATCACATGGTTTCACTCATTTGTGGAGCATAAGGAATAACAGGGAGGACATGGGGAGTCAGAGAGGAGAAGTGAGTTGGGGGAAATTCGAGGTGGAGATGAATCACGAGAGACTGTGGACTCTGAGAAATAATCTGAGGGGTTTGGAGGGGAGAGGGGTGGGAGGTTGGGTGAGGCTGGTGGTGGGTATTATGGAGGGCACGTATTGCATGGAGTACTAGGTGTAGTGCATAAACAATGAATTCTGGAACACTGAAAAGAAATTTAAAAAATAAAAATTAAAAAAAAAATGAGATACCATTATACACCTATTAGAACAGCCAAAATTCAGAACGCTGGCAATACCAAAAGTTGGTGAAGATGTGGAACAATAGGAATCTCATTCATTGCTTTGAATGAATGCAGCTAGAAAGCCACTTTGAAAGACAGTGTGGCAGTTTCTTACTAAACTAAATAAACTTTTACTATATAATCCAGCAACTGTGCTCCTGTTACCAGGGTCTTTGGCAGGTGTCTACCCTGCTCTCTGGGTGGACAGGACTGCCTCCATGACCTTGGTTAGCAGGGTGGTACTAAAACAAGTCTCCACTTCAAGGTCTTCAAGTAGGTCCTCAGATGGCAGACCTGTTAGGTACACAGATGGGGTTCCTCCCATTGAGTATGGTAAGGCTTCTGCTGAGTCACTGGGTAGGCCACTAGGTGGTTAGGATTTGCCCTGGATTGCATCTGAGAGGGGCTGCACCCGTCAGAAGCCTGCTTCAGGGTCCACGGTTGGGACTGAGGTCTATAGGACTCCCTCCAAGAGAATGGATTGGTGTGCACCTTGCTGGGCTTGTTGGTATACAGGAATGCCCTCAGACTGACTAGTAAATTTGGAGTTGGGTCACAGGGTTGATTCAGGATTCACGGCTGGATAGATATCAGTGGGCCTAACTTTGGGGGCACAGAAAAGCACGTCATCTGCTGGGTCCCTGTGTGGTCAGGACCACTCCCTGAAAGGGTATGGAGCCAAGTCACGGTACCATTTCAGGATTCATGGTGGGACCAAAGGCAGTTGATTTGCTTTCAAGGGGAACTGACAGGTGTGTCTGCCAGCCCATCCCCTGGTGACATGGACTCCTGGACCAGAGATGAAAGAGCAGGGTTTTGGGACACTTCAGCATTCATGGCCAGACTGAGTACTGAAGGGCCTATTATTGGAGGCAAGGGTAGGTGTGACTCGTCATTCTTCTTCCAGGGTCTCTTAACAGATGGTGCTGGTGGTAGGACCAAGGTCAAATGGGGGAGCAGCCAAGTCCACAGAGGGACAGTGCTGCTTCTGTGACTGTACTGGGACCTTTGTTGGATAGCCTGCTGCCTGGGCACCTGCCTGCTTTCTCAAAAGGACTCTCCTTGGTCTTGGACTCTATTGGGGTTTTGTCATCTCTTATGTGGATTCCAAAACTCCCACAAGAGCAAATCTCCAAAGTACAAAGGTACTTTTGACTGTAGGTGGCTACCAAATTATTGTCGCTAAGGCAGCATATGAGTGGGACCCTTCTATTCTGCCATGTTGCTGACCTCACCTCTCCTGAAAGGAATCTTGACCAGAAAAGTAGGTTTGGGTTTAATATGTTCAGCTCAGTGTATTTCATCATGCACCCAGTGAATTCGAAGTACAAATTTTACACCAGGGCTGTTACTCTACTCTCTAACGTTGCTTCTTCTCATGAAGATGGCTCAGCGGGACACTGGTGTGATCCCATGGAGGGCTGGGCTGTCAACCGGCTTATGCTCTTCTCAGCATCGTCCCTAAATTTTTTTGTGGTATGGTTAGTCTGTGCTGGCCTGTGGGGTGTGGGAGCCGGCACCTTCTGAGGGGTCACTTGCTATTATTGGTCACTTGGATAGCTGCTGATGAAATGCACGGCTGCTGCCACTTACTCTGGTCGCAAAGCTCCTGTCTTCCGCAGCCCCGTCCGCCGGACTCCTTGTTTCGCATGTGCTGCAGGTCTCTATCCACGAACTGCTGCGCAGGACGTGCCGGCAATGCGGGCTCAGGGTGCCCCTTCAGACTTACCCACTGTATCTCTCAGGGTTTTCCACAGAAATAGACCCAATAGGATGCACACTGCCTATTTATATCCTCACGTGCTTGTGGGGGCTGGCAAGTCCCAAATCTGCAAGGCGGGCAGGCAGTCTGCAGACCCACGGAAGAGCGGATGGTCTCGAGTCTGAAGACCATCTGGAGGCAGAACAGTTTCTCATCGGGGGACCCGGACCTCAGTTTTTCTCCTGAGCCTTGCGGAGGCTCGGAGGACGTGTACCCGCATTCCGGAAGGTCCCGGCTTCACTTAACGTGTGCTCGTCTCCGTGGGGACCACGTCTGAGGAAACCCCTATAGCAGCGCCTCCCTGGCGACTGACCTCAGAACTGGGCACCACAACCCATCCAAGTTGTCCTAGAACATTCGTCACCACATTCCTCTAGAACAGACACTTCATTAGTCGGTGCTGTCCTACCTCTGCCTCCAGGCTGGACACGGTGGGCGACGAGAACACCCGCGAGACGCTGTCCTATTCTGACTGAAACCTAATTGGGGTTACTTTGGCCCTTTTATCCTCTCGTACACTTACTCCCACTGGTGGCGACCCCGAGGGCTAGAGGGACTAGATCTTTCCCCGGGACCCAGATAACCTCACATCACCTTATCCTCTCCGAACGCCTCTTGTTCTCACTCTTTCGGAAGCACCACGGGCCAGCGGCGCTGGGTGACGCAGACACGTCACGTGGTGCAGCCGCAAACATCCGGGCACCCAGCCAGGGTGCGCGTGCGCCCTCAGGGAGACACCCGCGAGCCGGACTAGGGCGGAGAGAGTGCGAAGACCACGCTCGCCAGCCTCTCTGCTCCCGCCACGTGGGCCTGACGTGAACGCTGCTCCTCCGGCGGGAGCTCGGGACAAGCAGAGAGGCCGCGGTCACAAGAGTCGGGGTGTTTCGGTCCGCCGTCCTGGCAGTGCCCGGCGGCCAAGCATGGTCTCCCCAGTCGTGACAGTGCCGGGCGACCCCGGATCCCATGGCCCTCGGGCCTCGGACCGCGCCACCAGTGGGCATCTGCTGGTGCACAGCAGCCAACCCGGGGCGTCAGACGTGCGGAGAAGCTCCCTTCGGAGAGATACTAGTGCCCTGCACAAGCGAGAGTGTGGAGAAGGCGCCTGCTCAGCGGGTACGAGGGGCGCGAAGGCCGAGCATTAAAGGGGGGGGGGGGCAAAACAAAGATGGCGCCCGCGGAGGAAGTGTGTGAGGGAGGCGCGCGCCCGCAGGCAGGCCTCTGGAGGTGGGAGAGGGGGGCGCTCGCCCCTCAGGCCGACTTGCGGACGAGCACACGAGCCCCATTCACTCGGCCCCGGCCCTGGTGGCGCAGCGGCGGCCTCTGCTCGGCCCCGGCGGTGAGTTCCTGCGCGCGAGCCCTAAGAGCCGTCCGTTTCTCAGGTTGTCGGACTCCGGCGGGCGCGGCGGGTGCCGCTCTGCGGGCCGTCGAAGCCGGACGTCTTCGGGGCTTCTCTCTCTCTCTCTCTCTCTCAAGCTTGAGGCGTCCTATGTGGGGGGCAAACCCTTTGCTCCTCAGGGAGCAGCTCCTTGGGGAGAAGCTCGGGTGTGAGCGCCCTCCCGCCGGGGTTGCCCCGCGGTGACTTCGTGTCCAGTGTCCCCCGTCTGCGGCGAGGCGGCCTTGGCTGTCCGTCCGCTCTGCAGCCGTTGCTCAGGCCGTTGTCGCGCCTCCTGTTCCTTGTGTAGCTGCAGAGTTGGCGCGTGTGGGAGGCGGCGAGCCGGGCGTCGTCCTACGCCGCCATCTTGACCGCCACCTGTCGCCCGCAGGCGGGGTCGCCGCGCTCGGCTCCGTTTCCACAAAAGTCTAGTTCCGGAGGGTGGAAAACCCTGGGGTCTCTTCATAAACTGAGGCTAAGGGAAACTTTGGATTCACATCTTTATTTTGGGCTCAGAAGCAGAATGTACATAGGCTGTTTCTGCTGTGCAAATCCCAGCTCTCCCCCGGCTGTGGCTTCAAAGAGAGAAGAAGTTCCTACGCGAGCGAGTTAGCAAGAGAGAAGCCGCCTCGTGTGTTTAAAAATCATTTTCCTTGTCACACAACAAGGATGCGCTGGGTTTTGGAAGATTCAGAGTTTTATACAACTATACAACAGTTGGGGAAGCGTGGCCGGAAGACAAACAGCGACACAAAGAAATGTAAACTCGGGACGGGCCGCGTCCACAGTGGTGCCGAGGCCGAGCGGTTTGCTGTGCGGCCGCGGGGCGATCTGGGCGCCGCTTCCTGCGCCGGCTGTGCCACGTGCGTCTCCTCCGCCCTCCACTCAGACCCGCCCCCCGTGGCCTCCCCCTGCACCAGGCCCAGGCCTGCCCCCACAGAGCCCTGTACGTCGGTCTTCCAGGTCGGTTCCAGGCCACGAACAGGTCACTCTGAGGCTGGCACTGTTCCATCTGGGGGTTCGCAGTTGTTTGATAGGGAAAAGGCATCTTTGCAAGATCCATCCCGATGACTCCTCTACTTTGACCTTGGACTTCGCTGTGCTGATCTTTGAGGGACTGAGGACAGACAGATGTTTGGCAGCCTTTGGAGGATGCCACACTGCACCTCCGTTCTGAGTCAGAATAACGCTTGTAGGACTCATTGTTTAACTTTAAAATAAAACCAGTTTTTTTTCTTTTTTTTTTAAACTACTCACGGGCCCCCCAACCAACCTTCGCCATTTACTTTGTGACTTTAACAATGCAAAATGGATCAATGTGAAAAGTAAAGCAATTGTTGACAAAATGTCACAGTTATTCATTCTAATTCCTGCTGCATACAATAGGTATTCATCTTATGTTTGCCTAATCATTTTTGGAAACTTTACTTATTAATTAATATATATTTTTAGATTTATTTATTTACTATAGAGAGTGTGTGCAAGAGTGGGGTGGGGCAGAGGGGGAGGGTGAGAATCTTCAGCAGACCCCCTGCTTGGTGCAGAGCCTGAAGCAGGGCTCCAAAGGACCCTGAGATGATGACCCAAACCAACCAAGCATCCAACTGAGCCAACCGACTGAGCCACCAGTAAACCCATTCTTTAATATTTTTATTTACTTATTTAAGAAGATTTTTATTTATTTATTTGACAGAGAGAGAGTACAAGTAGGCAGAGAAGCAGGCATAGAGAGAGGGGGAAGCAGGCTCTCTGCTGAGCAGAGAGCCGGATTTAGGGCTCGATCTCAGGACCCTGAGATCATGACCTGAGCCAAAGGCAGAGGGTTAACCCGCGCAGCCACCCAGGTACCCGGTAATGTTTTTAATACAATTTTTACAGTTTGTGTATAATCACTCTCTCCTAAAAGTATAAAAATATATATAGATATTTCTTCAGCCAAGTGTGGATTGTGTTATTCTTCTTTGTATCTCCTAAGTTTTGGGAACAGGTGGGCATGTAGTGGATGCTGAATTTTTTAAAAAAATAAATTGTCTAGAAACAAAGTATGTTACTTAATAGTATTAGAAAATCTACATCTTTCTTTTCTCTGCAACACCAAATCCTTTCAACATTTTTATCTTAACCAGATTGACTAACTGGTAGGGAATATGAATACGGGGGAAAAGTGGGAAATCTGCAGTTTATGGAAGTCAGTGTGACTTAGAGTTTTAAATAGTTAGGTGTCACATTCCCATCTCATGTTTAAATGTTGTGGCCTAAGAACTTGTCATGTAGTCAACAAACTATGAAGACTGAACCCATGTAAATAAAATTTAGCACTGAATCAAATAAATGTTTGAAATGAATCTAACATTTATCTAATCTTAAGTAGTATTAGGCTATTGAGATACATATTAAGAAACTGTAAATAATGTAAAAACACAAGATTTTTAAACATTCAAATTAAGTGTTTCTGGGGCAAAGAGTAGAAAAGATGACCTTCAGTGGGGTAGGAGGGAGATAAAGTTTTCTTTTATCAGTAGGTTAGCCTTGCAGTTTTGTCTTCTCCCTTGTTCTGTCCAGTAACTTGACTGGAGGTTAGTTCATCAGCCTTCCCAGGTGAGTTCCTGGCTTTTGGGATATGAGCATAGCTCTCTTTCCAAAATGCCCAGTGCCTTTCCTTAAATGATTCTATTAAAGTGCTATGATTCCATTTATTCCCCAGCAGTAGAGCTTGTGTAGTTAGATTCTTTCATCATACAGAAAAGAGTAGTTATCACAACATGAATGATACAGCCGCTGTATTCATACATCCATATTCAGCGACGAGCGCATTAGCAGAGATTAGAGATTGGGCGTCTAATAATTTTTCAGTCTGAACACTTCTCAACTGCTCTTTATCTCCTGCTAATGTTGTTCTTGCCCTGAAGCCCACCATTCATTATATTGTTCTTTTCCTTGCTGAGGAATCCCATTACTGCTTGTTCCCATCAGTACATTTATATAAGACTCTTCAGAAAAATTACAAGGAAAGGGAACCACCGACACTTATGTCTTGTTGGCATGAACTTCTATCCACTTCAGTAGTCGTGTAAAAAAATATTGTGTATGAGGCCCATCCTAAATAAGTGCTCAGACATAGTATGAGTTCTGGGGAAAACAATAGTATCAAAACCAACTCTTCCTTCCAAACCCCGCAGAAACAGAAAAGGATATTCTGGGCAAGCATATCACCACTTGGCTGATTCTCAACATCCTAACACCCTTTCAATTTTCAGAAAATCCTCTTTCATGAGAAGGTAGGATGATCAAAAGTGTCACTCAGAAAATGCAATTAGTGATTTTCCTGTCTCAGCAGCTTTAAGATTACACACTAGCCTGAACTTGTTTCCTCAGCATATCTTACAAGCTTCTCGGCTGCTCCCGACCAATCCATAATTTTATAGTGGTGCAGTTGGTGTGATAGGCTAGTCCTAAATGGGTTTACTTAGAGACAATCTTATTTTGCTTCTGATGCCTTCCCTAGGTTATCTCCTTTTGGATACACATCCATCAAATTTTTTACTGCGATACTTCCTATGAAATTACAGCCCTCAGCACATAGCTTTAGGTTGTTTCTGATCAGTGCACCAAAACTGTAAGAAAGAACATTGAAAAAAAATGCATAGAGTTCAGTCTTCCTTTCAAATAAACATAATAGGATGAAATTACCTGCAGGGCCATTTTTATTCTGTATTCTCCCACTGTGTCAAATTCAGCTATATTGGACTTGGAAGGCTAAAGCTATGAAATGGTGACCATTTTTCTAAAAGTCATTTCTCTGGGCATCTCAGCGGTAGCCTCTAAAGTATATAGCGATCTTTTCCTGTCAAAAGGTCATTTCTCTCTTCTTTTCAATCTAATATTTTAACTGGTCACTCATTTGTTCAATGGTTGCAGAAGGTAGGACTAAAAGGTCTAAGTACTCACAATATTGAGTAAATAATACCATCTTATATACATGTATATGTGTGCATATGTAGTCATATTCACATACAAATGTAATATATATATATATATATATATATATATATATAAAGCTTCAAAGTACTTTAATTATCTCCTTCCATTAATCCTCAAAATAAAGGGGATGGATATTATATAAATTTTGCAGTTGCTAAAATTGAGGATCAAAAAGGTTGTGAGTTACACAGAGTTTTGAAACTAGGTCTTCTGGAAAATTTTTTTCTTTTTAAAAACAATATCACTTCAATTCTCAGCATTAGGATAACTTATTTAAAATAGAAGCTCTGGATGATAATTATGAAAATTCGTAA
This sequence comes from Mustela putorius furo, assembly GCF_011764305.1. Lineage (NCBI taxonomy): Eukaryota > Metazoa > Chordata > Mammalia > Carnivora > Mustelidae > Mustela > Mustela putorius. The sequence goes on along the minus strand of NW_025421341.1, from coordinate 1,867,532 downwards.
ATGTACTTGGAATGAACTTACTATCATCCATGAATGTATGTATAAGAATTTGTTCATCAAGTCCTTGCCAGAAAATTGAGATCAGAGGAGGTGGTAAAAAGGAGAGCTAAGTTTTGATGGAGGAGAGGAAGCCCAGGAGCCCACTGGGACCAAATAGACTTGGAATGGAATGTCATAGACAGCATGGGGAATTTGACAGTCAGGGAGGGCTCAGTAAGGTTTTTTTTAAAAGCATTCGTGTCTTCAACTTATAATACCACATGTTATATATTGTAAACTAAGAACAATTAAATGATCATGTTTAAAAGTAATTAATTTCTTTTTGTCCTTGTTAGGATTAACTTATGTTGAAATTCTGAAAGTTTCTAAAATAGGACTTCATTTAGTCAGCAGTAAGTTATAATATATACTTAAAATCCCATACTACTGCTACTACAAAAATAGATTCTTATGAGTAAACCTTCCCCTCTACTTGCCCCTACAGGTAACACAGAATTCTGTGCTTTCAGCTTAAGGTGCTGTTAAGAGTAGAGAATTTGTTTATGGTTCTTTCTTTGCCGAGATAGTAGTCACGTTTTACGTTTTCTGGCAGAAGACTTTTCCGACACTAGTTAATGTGGCTTTGGTTTAGGTTCTGAGGGTCTATCTCAATCATTTTAGGCTGCTCTAAATTATATCATAGACTGGGTAGCTTAAACAACATTTATTTCTCACATTTCTAGAAGCCAAGATTAAGGTTCTAACAGATTTAGTTTCTTGTGAGAGGCCATCTTCTTTCTGGTTGCAGATGGCCGTCTTCTTTCTGTATCCTCACATGTGGCGGAATATGAGAGGCCTCTGGCCTCTTTCTCTTCTAATAAAGGCACTAATCCCATGAGAGGGGCACTACCCTCATTACCTCATCGAAATCTAACTACATCCCAAAGGCCCCACCTCCAAATACCATCACATTGGAGATTAGGGCTTCAACATAGGCTTTTTTTGTTTTTTGTTTTTTTGGTAAGGGGACACAAACATTCAATGATAAGCACGGTTACAGAATTAGACAAAATCTAATGATTACAAATTATTTTTTAGGGTTTCCTGTCTTACATTTTTGTTCAGAAATTCTTACCACCTTCAGTGAGATATAAGCCTTCTGAATAAAAACAAAATATAAATGCTTATATTTACCTTGTAAATATTGGAGGAGTACTAAAATCATTATTCCAGAAAAGTACAGGAAATGTATTGGAAACAAAGTAAGGTTGAATTAATTCTTTAACAGGAAGATAAATATCCTTGGGTAGGCAGAAATATCCAAGTTGTTCTAAAGAGTTTAAGATATATTTTCTAAGGCTGACACAGTGCCACTGTAATTAGAAACAGGTGCATATAAATTAGAAAAGAGAGAAGACTAATTGTTAGTAATGAACCTTTTAAAGTAAAACCTTTACTTAACAAAATGCATAATTAAGCATCAATGGCCAAAATGATGGACAGTCTTCTTTTATATGCAGTGGATTTTGGCTTAAGTTGAAGCCTAATTTGTCACTAGTCCTAAGAACATCATGGGTCCTATATGTTTATAAAAACAAACAAAACAGCGGATGGTTTTAGAATGCTGACTTTAATACGCATTAAAAAATGTGACATTTATTTATTTGAAAGTGAAAGGGAAATACTGAGAACCTTACGCCCAAGATTTAGTATCAGACAGCAATTACACGATTCCCCATAAGCAAAGAGGTCATCGCTCTATCCTGGAGCTGAAATTCATTGCAGGATTCACATCTTTTTGTATAGTTCCAGACATCTGCTGTTGCAATGATTATCAGCCTTGGTTTCACACTGAATTACTTGGGGGAGTTTTTAAAAATTCCTATGTGCAGGCTCATTCCAGGGTAATTAGTCTGAGTGTCCCTTTGTAGAGGTGGAAAGGCACTCAGAGACCCTGGAGGTACTGAGTCCTGGGAAAGATCATTTGTAGAGCTAGCTTGCCTGCTGGCCTTCTTTTCTTTGCCTTGCTTTTCTTTTCCTTTCTTTTCTCCTTCCCTCCCCCTTCTTTCTTTTCTCTCTTTTTTTCCTTCCTTCCTTCCTTCCTTCCTTCCTTCCTTCCTTCCTGTTTTCTAATGGATAATGTTCTCTCCTTTTCCCTTTGCCAAGAACTCCTTTGCCTGTCTTACTCTCAGTTACTTCTCCTTCAAGCCCAGCCCAGCCGCCACTTGACTGGGAAGCTTTCCCACAATTAATCAGTTGAATTTCTCCTCTGTTCTGTCTCCACTGTAGTTTGTAAAAAAATTATCATTGTCCTTAGCACATTTTCAGAGTTTGTAAATTATGCCTGTCTTTTGTCAATCCTTCAAAATTTTACAGGTCAGAGGAAAAGTTAAATTCAGGGAGCCGGTTCAGCATTGTATTCCAGCAGCTAGCAGAGCGCTTGCCCCACAGTAGGTGCTCAGATGTACATTTGTCGAAGTGTTTGATGGACTATCCTTAATGACCTCTGCTTCAGTTGACAAGTTCATTTGATTTATTCGTGTGATGGGTATATATATTCAGTAATTTTGCATATATGAATTCAAAATGATGCCATCTATGTATTGGCAGAGGTAATGGAGATGTGTTCTGCAAACCATGAACTTGTTTGACTCACAACCTTTTTTTTTTTCAAACTTGTGATACCTTTTAACCAGCTCTTAGCATCATCAAAACTTCTAAGAAATGTCTAGTGCTTATGACTTCAAACCAGTAATTTTCTGCTTGTTCTTTTGTGTTCTGTAAGCCATTGGGTAAATGATATATTTCAGTTTATGTCAGAAGTATTAACCACAAATTTCTGCTTTGGTTTAAAGAAATGTGTTTCATTTTTTTTTTCCCACTGTGAACATAAGCATTTTCACATTAAGAGTCAGCTATCCTGCCCTTGAGAGGGGATATGGTAATTTTCCAGAAAAGCACAGAGTTAATTTTTTTATTTCAATGGGAAATAAGTTGTCATAGACTAAAAATTTAAAAATCTCATTAGGAATAATATATTACTTGCAAATTATTAGAAAATAATTTTTCAAATTATTAAAAAACCCTCAACCATCTGATAGAGAATAATGGTACATCCATAAAATGGAGTAGGTTTCTAAAAATGTCTGGAGTAATCTATAAAATGTGCTATTTATTAAACATACCAGATGCATGGGTTGCCTGGGTGGTGCCGTTGGTTAAGCATCTGACTCTTGGTTTTGGCTCAGGTTGTGATCTCAGGGTCCTAGGATTGAGCCCTGCTTGAGCACGGAGTCTGCTTAAGATTCTTTCCCTCCCTCTCTGCACTGCACCCCCCCCATGTTCATGTGTGCACATTCTCTCTCTTTTTCAAATAAGTAAATAAATAAATAAAGACATCTTTAAATATATGTGCAGAAGAATGTGTAGGGTAAGTTTCTTCTTGGGTAAGAATATTGGCTTGTGTGCATAAGTATATACACGTCCCTGTATGTGCCGTGCTGATATTTTCAAAAAGAAACAGTGCAAGCATAAGCCAAAAACTAATAAAAATGATTATTTACAAGAATTTGAAGAAAACAGTAGGGAAGAGAGAGCAATGAAGGCTAGACCTTCATCAGAGTGCTTTGTTTTAGAGTTGGCTTGGGGACCATGTAAGCAATTTATGTCATTATAAACAAAATTAGGGATGCCTGCCTGGGTGGCTCAGTTGGTTAAGTGTCTGCTTTTGGCTCAGGTCATGCTCCCAGGTCCTGGGATCAAGTACCACATTGGGCTTCTTGCTCAGCAGGGACCCTGCTTCTCCCTCTGTCTGCCTGTCTCTCTGCTTGTGCACTCTCTCTCTCTCTCTGACAAAAAAAAATAAATGAATAAACATCTTAAAACAAAAACAAAATTTATTTAAAAAGAAAACAAATCTATCTAGAAAATAGAGACCAAACTAATGAACTAATAAACTAATAAACATAATTCTGTGTCTGTAAAGAATAAATTTCCAGTGATTTTAGAACACAATGTTTTAACTTTATAGCACTAGTGAGATATAAGGACAAAACCACGTGAAAATTTTAAACTGCTTTCAATGGTATTGCAGCTGGTAATGTTGGCATTGTTACTTTATTATTAACAGATGCATAGATAAATAGATAGGATAAAGCAAGTAAGTAATTATGTTAATGTTAGGGACCAGGATATTCACAGTAAGAAAAAGAAAATATAAACTCTAAAATCAAAGACGCTGAGTAAAATTCCTGTAACTGTTAACTTGTGAGATATATGTGCTTATTTATTTTTCTCAATCTGAAAATACCTGTTTTTAGGTTTGTACACTGAAAAGCCCTAGAAGCAATAGTTACAATGACTATTCTAGAACTCATGGGCATCTAAGTACCATTTTTCCACTAAAAAAACACGCCAAACCAAACAAAGAAGTCTCTTTAGAGAAATTACAGATTGTAGGTCGGGTTAGGAATCATACAAGAGGAGTCTGGGACATCTTGTCAGAACAGATAAGAGAAAGCTAGTCGAGCATATTACAATCAGGTCAAAATCACACAGGAGCCAACCTGAAGGGCCCCCCTGGCCAGAGATGAGGTGAAAGAATAATGAATCACAGTGCAGTGAAACACTTAATGATACACACAAACAACAGCAAACAAGCATAAAAGCAGAAACACAAAACCCTTTTAACAGCTTTGGAGGTAGCTAGGGCGTCAAATCCTTTTCTTGAAAATTGATCAAAGGGTGGATTCAGCTATTTCTCAAGCAGTTTTTCTTATGGGCTGTATTTCAGAATACCTAATAGTTTACTTATTTCTAGAAGAAACCGTTGCTATTAAATTCAGAAGGAATGCTAAATATTACCATTTTATAAGCCCTAATGGAATAACAGGTTGAGGCAATAATCACAAATGGCTACTAGAATCATTAAGTGAAAGGGTGATGGGGAACTTGACAGTGGATGGACCTTCTTAATTGTGGACAGTAAGTGGGCAAATGGAGGCATGTGCTTCCTAAAGTAAAACAATAATGAACATCTCCATGCATGAAGTATTCTTGATAAAAGAAAAAAAACCCAATTAATAAACTTGAATTAATAAGTCCTTTAATTCTAGGTTTTAGGAAATATAGAAGATAGAGAAGCATATTGAACATCATTATAAGGATCCAATTAGCTAAATACAAAATGGAACAATTCTATATACAATGACACAGTTTCTTTAACAAAGAGCATTTAAAAAAAAAATGAGAGGAGGGGGCGCTTGGGTGGCTCAGTCAGTTAAGGGTCTGACTCTTAATTTTGGGTCAGGTCATGCTCGCAGGGGTGTGAGATTGAGCCTGGCATTGTGCTCTGCACTTGCTGAGAATGGAGCCTGCTTGATTCTTTCTCTCTCCTTCTGCCCCTCACTCCCCCATGTTCTCTGTCCCTAAAAAATAAATTAAAAAAAGAGGAGAGAAGAATGTGATAGACTGAAAAATACTTTATGAGGTTTATCAACCAGTTGGATCTCAATTCCTGATTTCTACCAAAAAACTAGAAGGGCATTTTCAGACAATTGGGGACAATTTAATATGGGCTGGTTATTAGTTCATATTAAGAAATAATTGCAAATTTTGTTGAGTGTGGTAATGATATTGTGGTATGTTTTAGAAAGTTCTTTTATGATAGAGATATATGTTTATGAGTATTTATGGGTAAAACGACATGCTTTCTAGAAGTTACTTTTAACACACCTTAGAAGAAAAGGTAAAGGGATAGATAAAATTGGAACAGCAGAAAGTTAATAACTGTTGGAGATGGTTGCCTGATATGCACACCCATTAGACAATGATCTCTACTTTTAAAAAAATATTTTAAGTTTTCCATAACAAAAAGTTAAAATACATAAACTCAGAATGATCAATTTGCATATTATTCAAAGAAATTAGTAATCTCATTTAGACAAAAAATGACAGGTCATTCGCAATATAACATCTTTTATTGTCTTTTGATCATTACGTATAGCAAAACATTTTTTTAAATTAAGGAACTAAAATATTTTAAGGAATTATTATCATACGGTTATTTTATTAATATCAGTGAGAAGGAAATGAGTCACATTGAGCATTTTTTAGAATTAACCTTTGCTTTTACCATTTAATGGAGTTGTATATAAGGTTTCCAGACAAATTCAGTAAAAAGGAATGACATGATGAATGATGTTTACTCTGGGTGTGGGATGGTGGTAGCACTAGTAGTGTATTTTTGCCTTTCCTGGCTTATCGCTTTTCTCTGCTCCCAGGCACCTTCAACATTCATCATCACACGATAGGACATGTGATGTGTGACTATAGATCAGGACTAGAATTGTAAAGATGGATGAGGGTCTAGATATTAAGAATTTATAATGCCATCTCTAGTGCTATCTTGTTTATAATTTGAGCCAAATTACTTCTCTATTAACTACCATATATTTGAGATAACTTTTTTCCAGGAGTGACTTGAACTGCACTTGGGCAGGTTTTTTTTTTTTTTCCCCACCTATATAAAATGCAGTTGAGATCTATAAATACAGCTTATTGCCATGGGGGAAGAATAAAATGAACTGGAAATCATAGGACTCAAAGAGACCATTTTGGACTTATTATGGTTGAGCCTAGTCTAATCTAAACCAAATGTCCATAGGCACTCATGAATTAATCATTTCAAGTCCCCAAATGATGTGACATAACAGAGTTTAAGAACCCAAAGGATGAATAAAAACAAACTCTAAAACCTACTGGAGATTATATTAAGAAAGGGACAATTTTGTCGCAAAACTTCTCTGTTCTTCCCAAATCATAGTCTTTAGAAATGTACAGGTTGTTGGGAGGGTTGGTGACTCCAATTTATTGAAAAAAATATAATCAGTTTGAGTGACATAAAATGCATCAAATTTGGGGGAAAATGAAGCCTTATAATTGGTGAATTAAGATGGAATTTAGAAGCAAGACCATTTTATTTCTAATTCCAAACCTGTTGTGTGTCTGCTTCAGAGATACTTGGTAGACTTGCAGTTTAGGACGCTTTAGTTCTTAACAAAATGCAGTGACCAATTATATAACTTATAATTGCCTTACAGGTGTTTCATGGATAAGAAATGGCTTTCAAGTACTTTTGCTTTTTGAGCATATCGTGAAACTTGTATATCTTTAAAATTAACCACATTGAAATGAGATGATGAGTGAAGTGTGACCTGGAGATGGTTTTAGATGTGTGCCTCTCTTACAGCCCATTTTACTTTGTTGGTTGAGGTATCACTCTTTTAAATAATGTTTATTTTCAGTGAAATGTCAAAGGACATATGCATCATTTTCTGACCTTTTCTCTCATTTTGAGTAAGCATAAATAGAATTGCTCAAGCAGTTGGGGTATAATCTACAAATTTCTTATCTTTTACAGAACATAGAAAAGCAATTCTGTTTCAGTCATCTCTAAATTATGGCCACTTCTTGGATTTTAAATAATTAAAAGGTATAGAAAGCAATTCTTTATCATTTTTCTTTTACTTTTCAGCTACTACAAGTGTCAGGTTGTTATTGATTGTCTAAATTATCCCCAAAGGATACTATCTTCATACTGTACCTTATGTTTCTATTTAAAGGTGTATTCACACATCAGAGATTTCAAGGAGAGCTCGTAGAGCTGACTGCCAAAAGCTAAAATTGCTTAGCTCCAAAGTATGATTGTTGTAGACCAAATCCTAGAAGACCAAATGATGATGCTGTAGATGATAGAAGGGAACCAATATTTTTTGAGTACTAAGTGCCAGGAAATTTCCAACATCATCTGTCTCATATAATCTTTATGCTAATCCTGTGAGAAGGATACCAATACCCTTTCTCCTTCGCATGGGTCAAAGTGGGGACCTGAGAGATGAAGCTTAGACAGCTCACAAGAACAGAAATCCGCCTTCCTCATTAAAGTCTAAATGAAATACTGTTAGATGGATCCTTCAGAGACCTCACATGTAAGATATTTTGTGAAATCTGTACTCAGATATTAGAGTTGGTTGGCAGATATTTTTCATAGACCTGGGTATGAGTTTTCATCATTCTCCAGTTTTGTTCTGGAGGGGGTTTCTTTATTTTGATTTTTAAACACACATACGTATTCAAGTACTTGTTCATCATTCTCCTGGGTCATCAAGTTCTTAGTAATTTATATTGTGTATTAGTTTAATTTTTTAGAATCCTGAGCATAGTTTTCCCAATAATATAAAATGTGAAGCGTACACATTGAACATATTTTTCTCATTCTTCATCCCAGAAGGAACACAGTGCTTCAGTTTCTACTTAGGATTATTTTGTAGGGGATGACTGCCATTTTGTCTAATGAGAACAAAATAATGAACTAGGCAGCAGTTAAGGAGCTAGTCTTTTAATGATTATCTCCCTTATCGGTAGGAACTCCCCCATAGTCTGGAGCATATTAATACACTTCACTGAATAATTCCCAAGTCAAGTAAGCACCACCATACACCAAATGTTTCTTTAAGTCATTTGGAAAAGGCAGAAAGAGGCCAAGTGATTTCCAATGACTGCTTCATAAATAGTATGTACCTAGATTGATATTTTAAATTTTAGACTGCTTGAATGTATGAAATTCATTTATAAAATTTATAATGGTCTTTTAATGGGAAAAAGAATAACACTTCCACTTTGAAGGGATTAGTGCCTTTTCAGAAATATAAGTGTCTGATATATATGGATTTTAATTTAGTTTTAATACCTTTCACTGGAGTTAGGTTCTAAAGTAATTTTCCTAGGATCTAGAAATGTAACTAAAGTGAGTTCTAAATAACCAGTTCAATGTGCTGGTTATGATGGTGTGATTACTCACGAACCTCTGAGTTACCATGTTACGCTGATAAATTTTGTGGTTTGAAAAATCATTTCTGTACTCTAAATGAAAACCACTACAATTACTTCACCCCTGAGGTGTTTTGTTTTGTTTTGTTTTGCTTTGTTTTTGAACCTTGCAGCTAATTAATCTGACATGTTCCTCAGCTCTGTCTTTCTTGGTTGCCACACCCAAGTATCTATGTTCTCATATACTTCGCAGTGCCTTGTCCTTCCATTCCTTTTGGTCTGTCCTTTTGTGGCTGATTTCTTCCCCAACTCTTTCTATAGGGACCTGAGGAACTCCTTTCTTGGTAAATGCATTCATTGATCTTGCTTATACATTTAACTCAGATAATAACTTCTGGGCCTTCTGGATCCTTCTAAGATCTGGCCTACAAGAATCAGTTACCCTAGCGGGGCGGGTGGGAGGTCGGGGTACCAGGTGGTGGGTATTATAGAGGGTACAGATTGCATGGAGCGCTGGGTGTGGTGAAAAAATAATGAATACTGTTTTTCTGAAAATAAATAAATTAAAAAAAAAAAGAATCAGTTACCCTAATAACTGATACCTACCTTGATCCAGTGAATACTAAATACAGAATTTTAAGTTTTTTACAGGCTTACATTAATAAGCTAATTTCTCGAATGGAGAAGCTCTACGGGCTCTACAGTTTCCACATTCTGTGGTATGTTCTGTACTTTTTTCCTCTCTTTTTAAACTCTCCTATGCTATGTGCACTACATAGCAAAATCATTTCAAAACAATTGCTTTTCAATGAAGCTTCCCTTTTCTGCCATGGTGTTTGCTGACACTGTTTCCCTGCACTAGAGTATAATTCTCTACTTTTCCTTACTTTTTAAACCATGACATTGTTTAAGATCCAATAAAAATCTCACCTTCTCGGGGCACCTGGGTAGCTCAGTCGGTTAAGTGACTGACTATTGATTTAGGCTCAGGTCATGATCTCAGGGTGCTGGGATTGAGCCCCATGTCGGGCTCCACATTTGGTATGGAGTCTGTTTATGATTCTCTCTCCCTCTCCCTTTACCCTTCCCCCTGCTCGTGCTTCCTATCTCTCTCTAAAATAAATAAATAAAAAAAAATTTTGGGAAAAAAAAATCTCACCTTCTCTAAGAAGTCAACTTTCTCACCTTCTCTAAGAAGTCAACTTAGATACAACAAATTTGAACCAGACACCCTTCCCATGGACTTTGAGCATACTTTGCACTCTCCTGCATGGTCTATCTTGTATTATATTTGATATGTGCCTGTATTTGTTTTCCACTTGGTTGCAAGATTTTTAGGATCAGAGACTTTCCATAAGTCATCTATGAGCCCTTGGGATGATAATTCTGAACTGGAATCACAGTAGGTGTTGTAGGCAGGGGTATCTTGTTGTTAGAGAACAGAAAAGCACTGAGAAGTGCTCAACAAGAAGGGTATTGTAAGGACAACTGGTAAAATCGCACGGGAATATAAATACAGGCGCCAGAGTATATACAAGACCCTTGGGAACTGAACCTGGGAAAACATGAGAAACTAAGGATTTTGTTTTTTATCTCTTTCTCTCTCTCCCTCAGGGGATGCATGGCCTGTCTCATTTCCACCTCATGTTTTCTCTGTCAAACCAGCTTCCTCTAAATCTTATGGCACAATGCCTCCACTGTTCTCTCCTGGACCATACACAACTTGAATCTCTCAGCTTTTATCACTATCTGGCAATTTTTTCTATATTCTCTTAGTTCAGGTTTCCAGGGGGGAGTGCTTATAATTCCTACTTTAAAGCCCAGCTATAATTTATTGTGGGTTGCTGGGCAGACTAAGAACTGGGTACTTTTTTTTTTTTTTTTTAAAGATTATTTATTTGTTTATTTGACAGAGAGAGATCACAAGTAGGCAGAGAGACAGGTGGGTGGTGGTGGGGGGGGTGGGAAGCAGGCTTCCTGTGGAGCAGAGAGCCCGATGCGGTACTTATCCCAGGACCCTGAGATCATGACCTGAGCTGAAGGCAGAGGCTTAACCCACTGAGCCACCCAGGCACCCCAGAACTGAGTACCTTTGAGTCCAGTGTGGTCCCTTGTCTAAGCTGTGCAAGGAGAGGAAGGGTTGGGAGCCCATAAGATATAAAGCAGGCCCGTTAGTGTTAAAGGGCCTGTTGCAAGCTCTCATTGTGCCAAAGACTCTGGAAATGCTTAGCACAGTAGATCTCCTACAAATAGTTATTGAATTGAATTGCTCTGAAACCTAATAACAAAATTTGGTTAAGCTCTTACCACAATAATTATTTTTTGCTCCTTAAAGAGTGTGCTTAGAATAAAACACTTCATTAAGTACTCATCCATTCAAACTTAATTATACTATTTAATCATTTTCTATTTATAAAATTGATTTGTTCATACATAGTTCTGTGATTACATGCTAAATGCATCTACATTTATAAATGATAGTTCTTTAAAATGGTGTATAATTTGATATTTTAAGTTCTAGATCTTGAAAGTGTAATAATTTTGTCCTTTTTTTCTGAAGATCAGTGTCAGATTGAAAAATATAAACATAAAAGAAAGTCTATTAGTTCACATTATCTGCATATTGTTTACTTTATTGTTTTATAGTTACATGTAGGGAAGTACTATGGGATTTCCATATTTAAAGACACTTTGCTGTTAGAGCTGGAGAAATAATAAATACTAATACTTAGATTTACAAAGTTGTGAAGGTTGGGTGAGATAATGTTTGCCTGGAACATAGAAAGTATTCAAGAAATGACATTATTTTCAAACACATAGCTCTCTCATTGGTTTCTCTGGACTACCACTTTCTTCATTTTTCTCTCTTGAGGACTTTTCCCCCATATTTTTAATCTGATCTCTTGCTAAATTCTCCAATATGTTGTGACATCTTCTTTATTATATCCTTTTAAGACTTTCCAGTCTACTTCTATGCCTTTGCTATTTATTTTTTTCCCCTCTTGGAATGTCCTACATTCTTTTAATTTTGATAAATTCTGTACTTGTTAAGGCCCAGTTCAAATAATACCATTTTAGGAGATATAGTGCAGCAGAGTGGAGCAAGTCTAGATTCTGATGTCAGAACACTTGGGTCTGAATTCTTACCTATAGGTTACACCTTGACCTTGCACAGGTTGTCTAATTTCATTTTATTCATCTATGAAATGGGGATAAGAATATTGTTATAAAATCTTTCACACATACCCTAGCCCATGGGGATATCTTCCTTTCTGGTTTTTCTTCTTAGTCTATGCATGTAGTGGTATGATATTTTTTTTCTTGTCTTTATGCTGGCCCCATTTCATATGAAAAATATGGTTTTATATTTTTAAGGAACATATTAAGATAAAAATGTTCTGCAGTTTTAGAAGACCAGATTTTAACATTTGGAGTTAGCAGCAACCGGATAACTGTCATTTAGTATTTAGTGAGGCTTGATTAAATCGCAGGACTTAGGGAACTGTTCATTTCTGTGATGAAGTATCCTTAAGGTAGTCTTGACCTCTCCAGAGAGCCAGTCCTCTGATTCATGGCATGTCCACCTTGGATAACTGCCATGATCTTCTCTGAGTTTAGTCTGATGAAAACACTGGGAGGAAAGAGACCAAAATGGGCCTTTGCTCCCACTGTTGTAGTATGAATTATTTGCCTGGATAATTAGGGTCTAAGTGCTGTCATTATAGAGATTAAAGGCTGCTCTAACACTTGCTGAGGTTTCCTCCTAGTTTAGGTACCAGCTGCCTCCAAGAGCAGTGAGGCAAGCTGCTGAAGATAATGGTGCTGCAGCTCTAAGTGGCTTCCAAGCAAGAGTAGGATACGACTGCTTGATTTAAGTAACAGCAACTGAAACAAAGACTATTTAGGCTGCAGGAAATATCATAAATGTGTATGGATTATTGTGGGTATAAAATCTTGATATTTATCACAACATTGTTGTTCTGTTACAGTTAATAGTTCTTCCAAAGGAATAAAGAGGTTCCCCCCCCCCTTATTGGTAGCTGAATAGAATAGTAATTGCTTTATATCCCATTTTCTTTTTTTTATATTCGTTTTTTATTTACATTCTAGTTAGTTAACATATAGTGTAATCCTATGATATTCAGGAATGTGATTTGCCGATTCATCACTTACATATAAAACCAAGTGCTCATTACGAGTGCCCTCCCTAATACCATCGCCCACTTAGCCCATTCCTCCCCTACCTCCCCTCCAGCAACCCTCAGTTTGTTCTCTATAGTGAAATAGTCTGTTATCTTTGCCTCCCTCTTTTTTTTTTTTCCCCATCCCCTGTGTCTATGTGGTTTTTCCCCCTAAATTCTACATATGGGTGAAATCATGTGATATTTGTCTTTCTCTGACTAACTTTGCTTAGCAGGATAGACTGCAGCTCCATCAGTGTTGTTAGAAATGGCAAGATGTTATTCTTTTTGATGACTGACTAATATTCCATTGCATGCATTTACCACTTCTTCATCTGTTCATCAGTTGATGGACATTTGGGCCCTTCCCATAACTTGGCTATTGTTGATAATGCTGCTGTAGACACTGGAGTGCATGAGCACCCTCACATCTGTATTTTTGTATCCTTTGAGTAAATACTTAGAAGTGCAATTGCTGGGTCATAGGGTAATTCTATTTTTAACTTTCTGAGGAACCTCCATATGGTTTTCCATAGTGGCTGCATCAGTTTGCATTCCCACCAACAGAGTAGGAGGGTTCTTCTGTCTCTGCATCCCCACCAATATCTGTTGTTTCCTGAGTTGTCAATTTTAGTCATTCTGACAGGTGTGGGATGGTATCTCATTATGGTTTTGATTTGCATTTCCCTGATGATGAACGATGTTGAGCATCTTTTCATGTGTCTTTTAGCCGTCTGGATGTCTTCTTTGGAAAAATATCTATTCATGTCTTCTGCCCATTTCTTAACTGGATTATTGTTCTTTGGGTGTTGAGTTCGATAAATTCTTTGTAGATTTTGGATCCTAACCCTTTATCAGATATGTCATTTGCAAATATCTTCTTCCATTCTGTTAGTTGCCTTTTATTTTGTTGATTATTTCCTTTGCTGTGCAAAAGCTTTTTATCTTGATGAAATACCAATAGTTCATTTTTGCTTTTGTTTCTCTTGCCTCTGGTGATGTATCTAGTAAGAAGTCGCTATAGTCGGGGCACCTGGGTGGCTCAGTGGGCTAAGCCTCTGCCTTCGGCTCGGGTCATGGTCTCAGGGTCCTGGGTTTGAGCCCTGCATCGGGCTTTCTGCTCAGCAGGGAGCCTGCTTCCCTTCCTCTCTCTCTCTGCCTGCCTCTCTGCCTACTTGTGATCTCTGTCTGTCAAATAAGTAAATAAAATCTTAAAAAAAAAAAAAAGAAGTTGCTATAGTCGATGTCAAAGAGGTTGCTGCTCGTGAACTTTAGGATTTTGATGGTTTCTTGTCTCACATTTAGGACTTTCATCCATTTTGAATTTATTTTTCCCTATGGTAAAAGAAAGTGATCCAGTTTTATTCTTTTGCATGTCACTGTCCAGTTTTCCCACACCATTTGATGAAGAGCTATCCCTTTTCCATTGGATATTCTTTCCTGCTTTGTAGAGATCAGTTCACCATATAGTTGTGGGTCTGTTTCTGGATTCGCTATTCTCTTCCATTGATCTGTGTGTGTGATTGTGCCAGTACCATACTGACTTGATGACTATGGCTTTGCAGTATAGTTTGAAGTCTGCAGCTGGGGTGCCTCCAGCTTTGCTTCTCTTTTTCAAGATTGCTTTGGCTATTTGGGGTCTTTTGTGGTTCCATACAAATTTTGGGATTTTTTGTTACAGCTCTGTGAAAAATGCTGGTGGTATTTTGATAGGGATTGCTTTGAATGTGTAGATTGCTTTGGGTAATATAAACATTTTAACAATATTTGTTCTTCCAATCCATGAACATGATGTTTTTCCATTTCTCTGTGTCTTCTTCAGTTTCTTTCCCAAGTGTTCCATAGTTTTCATTGTACAGATCTTTTACCTCTTTGGTTAGGTTTATCCCTAGATATCTCAAAATTTTTGGTGCAATTGTAAGTGGGATCAATTCCTTATTTATTCTTTCTGTTTCACTATTCGTGTATAGAAATGCACCATTGATTCTGTACATTGATTTCTATACATTGATTTTGTATCCTGTGACTTTGCTGAATTTGTATATCAGTTCTAGCAATTTTTTGGTGGAGTCTTTTGGGTTTCTTTATAGAATATCAAGTCATCTACAAGTAGTGAAAGTTTGGCTTTTTCCTTGCCAATCTACATGCTTTTTATTTCTTTTTGTTGTCTGATTGCTGAGGCTAGGACTTCTAGTAGTATGTTAAATAACAGTGGTAAGAGTCCATATTCTTATCTTGTTCCTAACTGTAGAGGAAAAGCTCTCAGTTTCTCTGCATTGAGGATGATACTAACTGCAGGGTTTTTGTATGTGGTTTTTATGATGTTGAGATATGTTCCCTTTATCCTGGCTTTTTTTGAGGGATTTTTATCAAGAATATACGATATCAGATGCTTTTTCTGAATCTGTTGGGAGGATCCTATGGTTTTTATTCTTTCTTTTATTAATGTGGTGTATCATGCTGGTTGATTTGTGGATATTGAACCACCCTTTCAATCCATGAGTAAATCTCACTTGCTGGTGGTGAAGATTCTTTTAATGTATTGTAGGATTTGATTTGCTGGTATCTTATTGAGAATTTTCATCAGGAATGTTGGCTTCTAATTCTCCTTTTTAAGTGGGGTCTTTGTTTTTGGAATTAAGGTAATTGTGCTTGACTTTAAGTTTCATAGTTTAGTGGCCTCATAAAATGAGTTTAGAAGTTTTTCTTTCTTTCTTTTTTTTTTTTTTTTTTTTTTTTGGCACAGTTTGAGAAGCATAGGTATAAACTTCTTTAAGTATTTGGAAAAATTCCCCTGGGAAGCCATCTGGCCCTGGACTATTGTTTGTTGAGAGGTTTTTGAGTACCAATTAGATTTCTTTGTTGTTTATGGGTTTGTTGAAATTTTCTATTTCTCCTGTTTCAGTTTAAATAGTTTATATGTTTCTATGAATTTATCAATTTCTTCCAGATTGCTTAGTTTGTTGGTATATAATTTCTATAGTCTCCTATAGTTGTTCGTATTTTTGTGTTGGATGTGATCACTCCTCTTTCATTTGTGAATTTATTTATTTGGGTCATTTCTCTTTTTGATAAGTCTGGTTAGGGGTTTATCAATTTTATTAATTCTTTCAAAGAACCATCTCCTAGTTTCATTGATCTGTTCTACTTTTTTTGTTTGTTTCTATATCATTTATTTCTGCTCTAGTCTTTGTTATTTCCCTTCCTTTGCTGGGTCTAGGCTTTATTTGTTGTTCTTTTTCTAGCTTCTTTAGATTTAAGATTCTGTTATGTATTTCAGACTTTTTTTATTTCTTGAAGTAGGCCTATATTGCTATACACTGCCTCATAGGACCACTGTTGCTGCATCCCAAAGGTTTGGGGCTGTTATGTCTTCATTTCTGTTTGTCTCCATGTATTTTTAAAATTTCTTCTTTAATTTGCTAGTTAACCCATTCATTCTTTAGTAGGGTGTTATTTAACCTCCATGTATTTGTTGTCTTTCCAAATTTTTTCTTGTGCTTGACTTTAAGTTTCATAGTTTAGTGGTCAGAAAATATGCATGGTATGATCTCAGTCTTTCTGTACTTGTTGAGGCCTGATTTGTGACCCAGTATGTGATTTATTCTGGAGAACGTTCCATGTTCACTCAAAAAGAATGTGTATTCTGCTGCTTAGGATGAAATGTTCTCACTTTATCTGTGAAGTCCATCTGGTCCAGTGTGTCATTTAAAGCCATTGTTTCCTTGCTGATCTTCTGCCTAGATGATCTGTTCATTGCTGTGGGTGGGGTGATAAAGCCTCCAACTATTACTGTAGTATTATCAATGAATTTCCTTATGCTTGTTTTTAATTTATTTGTATATTCAACTTCTCCCAATTTGGGGGCATAAATATTTACATTTTTTCAATCTTCTTGTTGGATATACTCCTTTATTATAATATAGTGCCCTTCTTCATCTTTTATTACAGTCTTTACTTAAAAATCTAGTTTATTTGACATAAGTATGGCTACTCTAGCTTTCTTTTGACTTCCATTAGCATGGTAAATGTTCTCCATTTCCTCACTTTCAGTCAATAGGTGTCTTTAGGTCTACAGTGAGTCTCTTGTAGGCAGCATATAGATGGGTCTTGCTTATTTATCCATTCTGACACCCTGTGTATTTTGATTGAAGTATTTAATCATTTATATTTAGAATGATTATTGAGAGATATCAGTTTAATGCCATTTTATCACCTATAAAGTCATTGTTTCTGGAGATTTTCTCTGTTCCTTTCTAGTCTTTGTTGCTTTTGGTCTTTCTTTTCCACTCAAAGAGTTCCCTTTAATATTTCTTGCAGGGCTGGTTTAGTGGGCATGGAGTCCCTTAGTTTTTTTGGGAAAATCATCTCTCTTATTCTGAATGATAGCCTTACTGGATAAAGTATTCTTGGATGCATATTTTTTTCTCATTCAGCACATTTTGTATATCATGCCACTCCCTCTGGCCTGCCAAGTTTCTGTGGTATATCCCATTTCCTTAAAGAGATTCTGGCTTCTTGTGTATGTATTCTAATAAAAAGTTTACTATCTACTAGTTTTTATTCTGTATTGCAGCCAGGTGTCCTAGAGGTGTGACTAAACATCTGCTCCATTGTCTGTCCATTTTGGCTACCATTTGTGAAAGGCAAAAAGTTACCATTACTAAGGGTCATGGGGTTAGCTCTCAGCTCCACCACTGACTAGGGTTGACCTTGAGCCTACTGTCTAACTTCTCCATGTCTCAGCGTTCTACCCTGTAAACCATCAAAAAATTCCCAAGAAATTAAATGAGTTAATACTTAGAAAAATGCCTAGCAGATAACAAACACTCAATAATTGCTGATTTTAATATTCTTATTATTATTGAGTATGTACAGCAACTGGCTTTTAATCCATATAATAACTCTTTTGGAAGTAGGTTTATAATAATTAAATAGAATTGGAAATTCTAGTTTAGCAACATTGAAACACAGATGCAGTGACATAGCTAGTAAATAAATGGTGGAGCCAGAACTCAAATGCTAGTCTGTTTCTGAAATCTGCTCTTTTCAACCACTCTGTTCTAGTCTAGCATCTGTTTAAAAAAATTTCTTCACTATGTACTATATGCTAGTCCTTTTTAAACATTAGTTAGTGCCATTTATGACAGTCTCCCCAACGAAGATGTAAGTCTGTATCTCCTGTCTTTCACTAAATGCCTGCAGTAGTGCTGAGCTTAAGATCAGTGTTTACTAATTCCCGTTGATGTACCAAATCTATTAATTCTAGAGGAGTCACTTCACAATGTCATAACATCCTTTATGGAATCCATCTCTGTGCTCTCTGGAGATTATGATTAATGAGTCAACGGGGAGAAGAACTGGCTTAGCAGTAAGGCTGGGCTTCCCTTGACCCTGCTCTCATTGTGTTCCTCTGCCAGATGTTAACAGGAGCAACTTGGAGGAGCTTCATTTATTTCTCTGTCCAGCTTATAATAACAGGTAGAAAAAGTAGACCAGAGTATGAAACTGTTTATACTTAGGATTTAGTTGAATAATTAAATATATAATCTGCTTAGAGATTAGTATTTCCAAATTTTGAACTTCAGAATGAACGTACAAGGACTGGGGGTAAAACTACTGCTGTGCTTAGTGCCAAAGACCTAGTATTCATGCAAGCATCTTTGCATACCTTTCAAGCTGTGGCAGAGGTTTCAGTGTGTGCCCGTGAACTCCTGAGTGGTTCAGTGGTCTTGATTGCTGATGTAGCTTTGGAACTATTACCATATTTAACCTAGTGTTGGCCCACAGCACAGTGAAACAGTTTGGAAGGACAGTGAGGCAGTCACTTTAATGATTTAGTTTTTGTTTTCCCTCACTGTGAAAATTTGTGTTTTTAACATATGGATGGTTTCCTTGGTATCTTTTGAATGATTCCCTGTTAGGACCCCAAATTTTAAACTCTAGTGAGTTAAAAATTATCTAAAGATATATTCTAAATACCAAAGAAAGGAAAAAAATTAGAAAAATTATTTCATAAAAATTGTGATAAATGTTTTGGTCAGAGAAAATATTTGGACTTTAAATACATGGTAAAAATTTAAAAACCTTATATTTCCTTTACCCAAATTGTAAGAAAATTTTATATTAAATATTCATTTTTAAATGCATAGCAAATAGGAGTCTGAATTAAAACAAAAAAATAAAAAGGTAGGAAAAGATAGATTTCAGTTAAAAGATAAATTCCTGGGACATCACCCTTTTGATTCAGCAATTCTTGTGTGATGAATACCCAAGATGATTCTGATACAGGTTATCTGGTTCTTAATCTTTGAGAAAATTAGATTAAGTGCATATTGTATACTTTAAAGTTACTTAGTGAATATTTACCTCATTTTATATGAATTACAGTGTTAACAGAGTGCGATTTCAATTTAACAATGATGATGGTAGATGATAGTAATGAGTCCTTCAACAAATATTTATTCAGCACCGACTCTTTTCTAGGCACTGTGGTAGATGATGGGGATACTGCAGTGAAGAAAATGACAAGTCCTTGACCTGAAAGGGTTTACATTCTGGATGGGAATGATGAAAAATAAAGAAACAAATCAATAAATGTCAGAGGCTGACAAGTGTTATGAAGCAAAATAAAGCAAAGTAAAGTGAATAGAAGTGGGGCATTGCTCTATGATGATGATGGGGAGTCAGAAGGGAAATGATTTTTGTTGAGTACACTTTATCAAGTGTTTTGTTTATTTTTTCTTGTTAATCCTCAGAACACAGGGAATTAGCATGCATTATTTTTATTTTGTAGTTGTCAATTCTAAGACCTCTGAAGAGTAAATGATTTACCCAAGGTCTAAGAAGCAAATGTTCAAGTCAGAGTCAAACCCAGGTCTTTTTTTTTTTTTTTTTAAAAGATTTTATTTATTTATTCGACAGAGAGGGAGAGAGCACAAGTAGGCAGAGAGGCAGGCAGAGAGAGAGAGGGAAGCAGGCTCCCCGCTGAGCAGAGAGCCTGATGCAGGGCTTGATCGTAGGACCCTGCATGACCTGAGCTGAAGGCAGTTGCTTAACCAACTGAGCACCCAGGTACCCCCAAACCCAGGTCTTGTTGACTCTGCTCTACCACCCTGTTCTCCTTGTCCTCTCTCTTACCCAAGTACCAAGTATCTAATGAGTGAATGAGTTCATTAGCACTTTTCAGTATACAAAGTATATTTCCATACACACTGTATACTATATACATATTCATACTATTCATAATAATCCCAATGATATAGTGGTATTACCTGAATGATTTTTAAAACATTTTTAATTTTTTAAAAATTAAAAGAAGGATTTTGAGAGAGAAAGAGAGAGAGAGAGAAACAGTGTGGAGGGGCAGAGGAGAGGAAGAAATAGGATCCCCCTTGAGCAGGGAGCCCTATAAGGCGCTCAATCCCAGAACTTCAGGGTTACAACCTGAGCCAAAACAGAGGCTTAACCAACTGAGCCATGTAGGAGCCCTATCACACTGATTTTAAAGAGGAAAAAAACTGAGACTCACAGAGATGAAATGATTTCCCTAAATTAGAAAGTGGCATGTCCACAGGTTCTTGACTCTAAAGCCTTTGCCCATTCTATAAGCCAAAGGCCAAATTAGAAGTGATATTTTTGGTGTTTTGGAGTGTGATCTCTTGAGCTGAAAGATTGGCCTTTGAACCCTAGTTTCAGCTTGTGGTAGTATTTGACCTTGGGATTTAAGCCTCAGTTTTCTTCTGTGTAAAATGGGGGTAATAACAGTATTTAGCTTGTTATAAGGATTAAATAACCCAACACTTCTAAAGCACTCAAAACAATGCCTGTCTCACGGTGCTATATAAAAGTTAGCTGTTAATATAATGTTGGGGAGACAAAATTAACCTATAATTAAAAGTCATATATGCTATCCTGTTATTGTTAAATGATGTGGTTCTGACAATAATTACAGCAGAAGTTCAAAAATAGGTTTAGCCTACACCTGTACTTGGCCTCCTAGATCTCTAGGAGTATGTCGGAGTTTTCAAAGGCCCTCCTTACCCTGCCTTTCAAGTTTTTGGTTAATCTTTCATTCACCTGAACTCTCATCCACCACCTCTCGTAATTGTGGTATTAACCAATTTCCTCTGATTATTTTTGACTAATTATCTTTGGGGAAAATGTTGTTTGTACAGGGCAAGCTCTGAGTTAGTTCAGTGAAGCCAGTGAGTGAGGTGATCCGGGGAACTACTGGGTACATCAAATAATGTCCATTCTCTGGGAATGGGGCTTTGAAGAGCTCCAGCACATTCTGCCCCATCCATTGGTTTCTAGGCTACCGTGATTTTTTTTTTTTTAACTGTGATTGTGTGCTCTTTTTTTTTTTTAAAGATGTGTTTGCTTATTTGACAGAGCGAGAGAAAGAGAGGGCACAATCAGGGGGAGCACCAGAGGGAGAGGCAGGCTCCCAGCTGAGCAGGGAACCCAATGCAGGACTCAATCTGAGGACCCTGGGCTCATGACCTGAGCTAAAGGCAGACACTTAACTGACTGAGCCACCCATATGATGCTGTTTTTTTTTTTTTAATTTTTTTTTCAGTGTTCCAAAATTCATTGCTTATGTACCACACCCAGTACTCTGCAATACATGCCCTCCATAATACCCACCACCATGCGCACCACCCCAAAACCCTAGTTTGTTTCTCAGAGTCCACGGTCTTTCATGGTTTGTCTCCCCCTCCCATTTCCCCCAACTCACTTCTCTTCTCCATCTCCCAGTGTCTACTGTGTTACTCTTTATGCTCCACAAGTAAGTGAAACCATATGGTGATTGACTCTCTCTGCTTGACTTATTTCACTCAGCATAATCTCTTCCAGTCCTGTCCATATTGATACAAAAGTTGGGTATTCATCCTTTCTGATAGAGGCATAATACTCCATTGTATATATGGACCACATCTTCTTTATCCATTCTACCGTTGAAGGGCATCTTGGTTTTCTCCACAGTTTGGCGACTGTGGCCATTGCTGCTATGAACATTGAGGTACAGTTGGCTGTTCTTTTCACTACATCTGTATTTTTGGGGTTAATTCCCAGTAGTGCAATTGCAGGGTCATAGGGTAGCTCTATTTTTAACTTCTTAAGGAATCTCCACACTGTTTTCCAAAGTGGCTGCATCAACTTGCCTTCCTACCAACAGTGTAAGAGGTTTCCTCTTTCTCTACATCCTCTCCAACACTTGTTGTTTAATGTCTTGTTGATTTTGGCCATTCTAACTGGTGTAAGGTGGCATCTCAACATGGTTTTGATTTGAATCTCCCTGATGGCTAATGATGATGAACATTTTTTCATGTGTCTGTTAGCCATTTGTATGTCTTCTTTGAAGAAGTGTCTGTTCATGTCTTCTGTCCATTTTTTGATGTGATTACTTGTTTTGTATGTGTTGAGTTTGAGGAGTTCTTTATAGATCTTGGATATCAGCCCTTTGTCTGTAGTGTCATTTGCGAATATACTCTCCCATTCCATGGGTTGCCTCTTTGTTTTGTTGACTGTTTCCTTTGCTGTGCAGAAGCTTTTGATCTTGATGCAGTCCCAAAAGTTCATTTTTGCTTTTATTTCCTTTGCCTTTTGAGACATATCTTGAAAGAATTTGCTGTGGCTGATGTTGTAGAGGTTACTTCCTATGTTCTCCTTTGGAATTTTGATAGATTCCACATTGACCTCATGTTGAGGTCTTTCATCCATTTCGAGTTTATCTTTGTGTATAGTTTAAGAGAATGGTCGGGTTTCATTCTTTTGCACATAGCTGTCCAATTTTCCCAGCACCATTTATTGAAGAGACTGTCTTTTTTTCCACTGGATATTTTTTCCTGGTTTGTCAAAGATTAGTTGACCATAGAGTTGAGGGTCCCTATCTGGGCTCTCTACTCTGTTCCACTGGTCTATGTGTCTGTTTTTGTGCCACTACCACACTGTCTTGGTGACCACACTTTATAGTAAAGCTTGAAATCAGGCAACATGATGCCCCCAGTTTTGTTTTTCTTTTTCAACATTTCCTTAGCAATTCAGGGTCTCTTCTCGTTCCACACAAATTTTAGGACTAATGTTCCAGCTATTTGAAAAATGCCGGTGGAATTTTGACTGGGATGATGTTGAAAGTATAGATTGCTCTAGGCAGTATAGACATTTTAACAATGTTTATTCTTCCAATCCATGAGCATGGAATGCTCTTCCATCTTTTTGTGTATTCTTCAATTTCTTTCATGACTGTTCTGTAGTTCTTTGAGTACAGATCCTTTACCTCTTTGGTTAGGTTTATTCCAAGATATCTATGGTTCTTGGTGCTATAGTAAATGGAATTGATTCTCTAATTTCCCATTCTCTATTTTCATTGTTAGTGTATAAGAAAGCAACTGATTTCTGTACATTGATTTTGTATCCTGCCACATTACTAAATTGCTCTATGAGTTCTAATAGTTTGGGGGTGGAGTCTTTTGCATTTTCCATATAAAGTATCATGTCTTTTGCAAAGAGAGTTTGACTTCTATTTTGCTAATTTGAATACCTTTTATTTCTTTTTGTTGTCTGATTGCTGTTGTTAGGACTTCTAATACTCTGTTGAACAACAGTGGCAAGAGTGGACATTCTTGTCGCATTCCTGGTCTCAAAGGGAAGGCTCTCAGTCTTCTCCATTGAGTATGATATTCACTGTGGGTTTTTCATAGATAGATTTTTATGAAGTTGAGGAATGTTCCCTCTATCCCTATACTTTGAAGCATTTTAATCAGGAACGGATGCTGTATCTTGTCAAATGCTTTTTCTGCATCAATTGAGAGAACCATGTGGTTCTTCTTCTTATTGATTTGTTCCATCGTATTGATTGATTTGTGAAATTTGAACCACCCTTGCATCCCATGGATAAATCACATCTTATCATGGTGGATAATTTTTTTTAATGTACTGTTGGATCCTATTAGCTAGGATCTTGTTGAGAATCTTGGCATCCATATTCGTCAGGGATATTGGTTTGAAATTATCCTTTTTGGTGGGGTCTTTTCCTTGTTTGGGGATCAGGGTAATGCTGGCTACATAAAAAGAGTCTGGAAGTTTTCCTTCCATTTCTATCTTTTGAAACAGCTTCAGGAGAATAGGTATTATTTCTTCTTTGAATGTTTGGTAGAATTCTCCAAGGATTCCATCAGGTCATGGGTTCTTTTTTTTTGGGAGATTTTTGATCACTGCTTCAGTCTCATTAGTAGATATTGGTCTATTCAGGTTGTCAATTTCTTCTTGATTCAGTTTTGTAAGTTTACAGGTTTCCAGGAATGCATCCATTTCTTCTAGATTGCTTAACTTATTGGCATATAACTGTTGATAGTAATTTCTGATGATTGTTTCTATTTTCTTGGTGTTAGTTGTGATCTCTACCTTTTCACTCATAATTTTATTAATTTGGGTCCTCTCTTTTATTTCTTTCTTTTTTTATTTTTTTTAAAGATTTTTATTTATTTGACAGAGATCACAAGTAGGCAGAAAGGCAGGCAGAGAGAGAGAGGAAGGGAAGCAGTCTTCCTGCCAAACAGAGATCCCGATGTGGGGCTTGATCCTAGAACCCTGGGATCATGAACTGAGCCAAAGGCAGAGAATTTGACCCACAGAGACACCCAGGCACCCCTAACCCCTAGTCCTCTCTCTTTTTCTTTCGATTAGTTTGGCCAGTGGTTTATTGATCTTATTGATTCTTTAAAAAAAAAATACAGCTTCTAGTTTTGTTGATGTATTCTACTGTATCCCTAGTTTCTATCTCCTTGATCTCTGCTCTCATCTTGATTACTTCCCTTCTTGTGTGTGGGGTTGGCTTAATTTGTGTTGATTCTCCAGTTCTTTAAAGTGTAAAGAGAGTATTTTGGATTTTTAAATTTATTTGTTTATTTTTTCGAGGGAGGCTTTGGTGGCTATATATTTCCCCCTTAAGACATTTGCTGTATTCTATAGGTTTGGACTGAAGTGTCTTCATTCTCATTGGTTTTCATGAATTATTTAAGTTCTTTGATTTCATGGTTAATCCAAACATTCTTAAGCAGGGTGGTTTTTAGTGTCTAAGTGTTTGAATTCCTTCCAAACTTTTTCTTGTGGTTGAGTTCCAGTTTCAAAGCATTGTGATCTGAGAATATGCAGGGAATAATTTCAGTCTTTTGGTATTGGTGGAGCCCTGATTTGTGACCCAGTGTGTGGTCTGTTCTGGTGAAAGTACCATGTGTGCTCGAGAAGAATGAGTATTCTGTTGTTTTAGGGTAGAATGTTCTGTATATATCTATGAGGTCCATCTGGTCCAAGGTGTCTTTGAGTATTCTTGTTTCTCTATTGATTTTCTGCTTGCATGATCTATTACTGAGAGTGGCATGTTAAGATCCCCTACTATTAATGTATTTATATCAATATGACTCTTTATCTTGATTAACAGTTGTCTTATGTAGTTGGCTGCTTCTATATTGGGAGCATAAATATTTGTTAGATCTTCTTGGTGGATAGACCCTTTAAGAATGATGTAGTGTCCTTCTTTATCTCTGACTACAGTCTTTAGTTTAAAATCTAATTTATCTGATATGAGAATCGCTACCCCAGCTTTCCTTTGAGGCTCATTGACAAGAAAGATTTTTCTCCATCCCTTCACTTTCAGTCTGGATGTATCCTTAGGTTCCAAATGGGTCTCTTGTAGATAACACATGGATGGGTCCTGTCATTTTATCCAGTCTGCAACCCTGTGCCATTTTTTTTAAATTTACTTATTTTATTTTCAGCATAACAATATTCATTATTTTTGTATATGTTTATAAAAAATAAAATATTAATAAAAAATAAATAAAAAAATAAAAAATAAAATAAAATAAAAAAAGCACAGCCCAAGGAAATCTCTTAGCTGCCTCAAGTAGCATTGTTGTGTGACACTTGGACAGCTACTGTTTGTCCTACTGCATTGTGAGGGCTCCTGGTACCCTGGTTCTTCTCTTTCATCTAGCTTTCCACTTTTCCCTTTCACCACTGGCTCCCACTTTCCACCTAGACAGTCCTCAGGGACCATAATTCAGTAAAACCCTGTGCCATTTTATGTGAGCATTTAGGCCGTCCATGTTTAGAGTGATTATTGAAAGACATGTTTTTATTGACATCATGTTGCCTGTGAAGTCTTTGTTTCTATAGATTGTCTCTGTAAATTTCTTTTCTATGACACTCTTGGGTTCTTTCTTCTTTTATAGAACCCCCCCTTAATATTTCTTGTAGTGCTGTGTTGGTGGTCCCATACTCTTATAAACCTTGCTGGTCTTGGAAGCTCTTTATCTCTCCATCCATTTTGAATGTCAACCTTGCTGGATAAAGTAGTTTTGGCTGTATGTTCTTCTCAGTTAGTGCCCTGAATATGCCTTGCCAGCCTTTTCTGGCTTTCCAGGTTTCTGTGGACAGGTCTGACATTATTCTGATGGATTTTCCTCTGTACTTAAGGAATCTCTTCTTCCTAGTTGCTCTCAAAAGCTCTTGTCTGAAATTTTGATTCATCAGTCTTGCAATCAAGTGCCTTAAGGTCTTTCTAGATTCATTCATCTTGGGGGGTGATCTTTCTACCTCTAGGACACGAACGCTGGTTCTACTCCCCAGATTGGGAAAGTTTTCATGGAGAATTTGTTCAACTGTATCTTCTAGTTTTCTTTCTTTCTCCTCCCCCTCAGGGATCCCAATAATTCTGACATTGGAACGTTTCATGGTGTCATTTATTTCCCTAATTCTGTTTTCATGGCTTCTAAGCTGTTTGTTCCAGGCCTCCTCCTGATCCTTTTTCTCTATCAGTTTGTCCTTTAGATCACTAATTCTATCTTCTGCCTCCATTACCCTAGCTGTTAGAGTATTTAGATTAGATTGGATCTCATTGGTAGCATTTTTAACTCTTTCCCTGGCAGCTTTTGCTTCTTCCTTTAGAGATTCCATGTTGTCACTAATGGTTTTCTCCAACCTAGCCATTACCTATTTAATTGTTACCGTGAATTCCCTTTCTGACATACTGTTTATGTCCATATCCAATAGCTCTGATGGAGAAGGCACAGTCTCTGAATTTTTCCTCTGTTGGGTGTTCCTCCTCCTAGTCATTTTGGTGAGAGATGGTTGAGGGGATGTGTAGCTGAATACATCAACTTTGATCCAGGCAAGGTGCACCCTGGAACACTTCTGAGCAACCAGAAGTCACCACCAAAAAGAAAGAAAAAAGAAAAAAAGGGATAAAGAGAGAAACAGAAAAAAACAGAAGACCTGGCTGGAATGGGCCCCAAAGGTAAGATTTATAAGGTATACAAACAAATATGGACAAACAAAAAGACCGTCAAAAGTAAATGACATAAAAGAAAAAAAAAGTACCCAGCCAAAATGAACCCTAAGGATGAGATTCATATAATTCCAGAACAAAAACAAATACACAGAAACACTGACAGAAGAAAAAGATGGGAACTTGGTATAAATCCTCGATGTGGGCGAGAAATGTTGTTGTGATTCTTCCTGAGTGTGTCTTGATATCTTTGTTAAAGGACTCAACTTTCCTGAGATAAATGGAGATTAAAACTGGTTTATATAGAGGGGTAGTATTGATTAGGGAAAGAGGATTACCTTGAAGCTTATATCTATATGTATATTAAAAAAATAGAAAAGGAAAAGAAAAATACAGGTATATGTATGAAAAATGTTCAAGTTAAACGGTTGTTATGAAATATGTTGTATTAAACCTTGAGTTGTAATGGTAAATAGGTTAAAAAAATTAAAAAGCTCAAGAATAGTGAGAATGAATTGAAACTAAATGTATCTATGAAATGTACAGGTTTTAGGGCAATACCAGGCGCTTAATATGTTGTTTTCCCCTGATATTGGGGTTTGACAGTTTTATAGGGACCCTGAGGTGGTTGTCCTCTCCTTCTTTTGGCTGGCTTTCTGGGGGAGGGGCTGCCACATTGTTTTTCAGTCAGTCTTGCTTGGGGTGAGTCCTCTTGCTCCCTATCAAGGGGCTGGACTCTGTGGAAACTGGTTTTTCAGGCTTTTGTTTTCTGGAGGTTTTGTTCTTTGGTGGCTTTTTCGGCTTTTTGGAGGTTTACTGGAAAACAAACTGTACCCAGACCTTTGTCTCAGAGAGAAGCCTCAGTCTGCTCCCCTCTGCGTGGTCCAGGACACACAGACTCCCCCTTTGCAAACTCTCAACCTCCCACAGGCTGTGCATGTCTTCAGCCGCTGCCTCAGGGGTCGCACAAGGTGCTTGCTTGTCTCTGCACCCCCATGCCACTAAAACCTTGAGTGATACTAGTCCAGGAAGCCTGCTTCTGATGGCTGCCTTTGCAAGGACTGCTGTCTGGGGTAGTTCCTTCAAGCCAGGGCTGGGAGTGTCCAGACTCTTGGTGAGTCCTAGAGACCACTGGCTAGTGGCTGCACAGAGCTCTCAGGTGCTGGTGGGGAGCGCGGTTTAGACACCTGCCCTCGTAGAGAGCGCAGAATACTAGCGCCCACCAGACTCCCTTATGCGGGGCAGGAGGGTGGTGCGAGTGCGCCCTGGCTGAGCCCTAGCGATGGTGCAAACCACACCCGTGGGGGATCCGGGACCAGAAACTGCAGGTTCTGCCACTGCACTCTCTCTGGCAGGGGTGTTCGCTGGCCATGGCTGACCTGGTTCCCCGGGCTTAGGGCTGTGCCCATGATCGCCCGATTCTGCCAGTTGCCCTTTAAGATATTTTTGAGTGCTATTAGCTAGACTCCAAGTCAATACTGGTCCCCAATCACAGGGCACTTTTGTATTGGGTTATTACCTTCCAATGGGTTGCTTCTGGTGGCTCCCTCCCCTTCGTGTTTATCCTCCAATATCAGTCCAATTGTTCCCAGTAGCTTTACCTCTCCACTGGTGTCTTCTGTCCCGTAGAGATCCGAAAGTGCATAATCCTACATCTCAGGGTGGTTTCATGGGTTTCAGAGTGTTCTGGTAGATAATTGGCTCACTTTAGGGGACCAGTTGAAACAGGGTCTCCTACTTCTCTGCCATCTTGCCCCTCTCCTCATATTGTTGGTTTTTAAGCCTATTGCAGAGCTGGCCATGGGGAGAGGAGAATATGGCATCTTAAAAACGTGCCACAAAACTTGCCCTTATCAGGAAAAGAAACCCCAAAAGCTTGGATTCCTGTTAACAGTTAATTTTCAGAGTTCTGAAAAAGTTGATTTTGACAAATTTTTTCAGTGTTCTTATTGCCTTGACAGAGAAAAGGGTCTTAAATGTTCTCGTTCCACTAGTTTCATTGACATCACTGATGTCAATGATAATAATGATAACATGATTACAATAATTATTTGGGCTCAAGAAGAAGTATTTGGATAAATCTGGGATACAGTTGATGGGATTTGATGTGCCCACGTTTATGGACTTGAGAGAACGAGAGAGAGAACTGTGGTGTGGACTGGAGCACTCAGCACACTGGCGGACCAGTGTGTTTTTGAGAGGGACTGAATTGTTTTTTGTTTTGTTTTGTTTCTTGTGTGTGTGTGTGTGTGTGTGTGTGTGAAAATGTCAAGAAATCTTCTATTATATACACTTAGAAAAACGAAAATGTCTTACTGTGGATCCACTTTCTAGGCAGAAATATCTTCTGACTTTCTTGAATTATTCTTAAATTTGAGATCAGTCCAGCATACTCTCATAGCTTTTCAAGGAGTCATAATATTTTGGAACCTGTGTGTTTCAAGCAAAGATGCTATTGAATGCCAGGCCTGCATTCAATCTGTCGCAGAGACTGAGTCTGGAAAGGTCACGAGCACTTTGAAAACACCTGGGGATGCTTTTGTTCTCAAGTCAGTCTTGTGTAACATTCATTGTTGAGTCTCCTTCTCTCTTACTGCACAGCCTTGAATTTTTCTGGGTGAGCCGCAGAGTAAATTCAGTTTTCTATGTGTTACTCAGTGCTTCCATTGTTACTATTACTTTAATGGAGTAGAAATCACATATTGCATCTCTTATGTAGTTATAATAGTGATCAGGTCATGGCCAGATGCTTTACTCAGTTCTAAGGAGATTGTCTGCATTTCTGCAATATATCATGGAGCATATTGGAAAATACATTATTGCATGTTATCAGCTGAGATCTCACCTGCCTGCTTGTCATTTAAATATAGATATCCCAGGCCTCAACTTGACCGATGTCTGTTTTCCATGTCATAGAATTTACCTACTTCAAGAAGTGTGTAATTCAGTGATATTGAGTAATTTTACTGCGTGGTCCAACTATCACCATAATGGACTTCTATTTTTTACTTATTTTTAAAATTTTATTGATTTGAGAGTGAGAGAGTGAGAGAGAGAACACAAGCAGGGAGGGGCAGAGGGAGAAGCAGACTCCCTGCTGAGTGGGGCTTCCCTATGTGCGGCTCAATCCTGGGATCTGAGATCATGACCTGAGCCAAAGGCAGATGCTTACCCGGCCAAGGCACTCCGGCGCCCCCATAAATGAATTTTAGAATTTTATCTCCCCTATAAGAACCTTCATGGCCATGTCCATGTCCCCTTGCCCCAACACCTGCCTCAAGTAATCACTGATCTGCTTCCTGTTTTTATAAATTTACCCTTTCTAGGAACTTCATATCAACGTAATAATACCATCTATGTCCTTTTACGTTTGACTTCTTTTACTTTGTGTGTGTTTCACTTTGTGTAGTGTTTCCGAAGTTTTTCTGTGATGTAGTCAGTTACCTTGATGGAATCTTTATCTATATGAGTCATGTGAGTTAAAAACTTACCATAGGCTTTTATAAAATTAGGAGTTAAGGATTTTGTCATTGGTGTCATTGGTGAGAACTGCAGTTTTACAAGATTAACATTATACATTAGCATTGGTGGCTTTGTGACAGATGTCTTTGTTTTAAAGCATAAACATTATTGTTTGTTTTAACTTGATAGATGGTAATTGTTCAAGCCAGAGTATAAACCTCTTCTAGGTTATAAACTTAGAAGTAATATCGAGGATAACAGGCAGGATCCTTGTTGGTAAAACAGATTACACCAGAACATGAAATGGGGACAGCTCATTCTTCTGGTTTCAGCAGGGAGGCAGCCTCTGGAGGTTCCAGCCAACTGTGCTGTGGTCCATGCCGTGGACTATGAAATTCATGAAGTCATCACCAGTCGCTAGGGCCAGAGGGAAATGGGGATTTTAGGTTAGGTGGCTATGAAAAAAATGCATGGAAGCTAGAGACGAAGTGCCTTGCTCTTGAGGGCATCTGGAGAGATCTGTCTGCCCTCCTTCCAGTGGTGTTGCCATTTATGGTAAGTTATGAAGTGAAATCTGTTTATCCGTTTTGGAATTTGGTAACACTTTAACATTTTTAATAGCTCTCAAAAATGCATTAAAATGACAACTACATAGTAAATTTCTGATTCTCAAAGATAACTCACATAGAATGTTCATGAACTTTTACCAACTAAAAAGGTGTGAGGGTGGGGGTGGGGAACCCACATGCAGAATATCCCAAGACCCTGGGATCGTGACCTGAGCCAAAGGCAGATGCTTAAAGACTGAGTCACCCAGGCACCCCAGAATGTGCCTTTCATTTAAGTAGGGCAGGAATTGAGGGAGAGGTGAGAGAGAATTTTAAGCAGGCTTCGCTTGAAGCATGAAGCCTGACATGGGACTCGATCTCACACCCCTGAGATCATGACCTGAACCCAAATCAAGAGGCCGATGCTTCATCCACTGAGCCATCCAGGCACCTCCAGACTATGCCTTTTATATCACGCTGGGAAGTATGACATTTTATTTGTGTCAAATGACTAGTCTTTTAAATTAATTTTGCTCCTTTTCGATTCAGTTTTATTGTATTCCCATGAAACAATACTGTTTAATGTGTCAGCTTCTCTAGCAGAACTTTTAATCAGTTAAATAATACCAGTTTTATATCCTGCCATCAGATACTTGAAAAAAATTATTTATTCCTCTAATGGTTTGCTATTTTCATCTAATTCATAGAAGTCACTAACTTCCATCAAAACTGAAACAAATGACATTATTGTGAATACTATCATATATTCAGTAAAAAAAATTAAGTTTGTTAAAATTAAAAATTTGTAAAATTGCTTGTTTTCATAGTATATGCATATGTACTTTGATGGAACACAAGGTCATGGTAAAAATAATGTTCTCATTAAATTAAAACTTAACTCTAAGTTTGCTTCTGGTGCAATATTATGTACAATAGAAGCTGCAATTCTACAAATTGGTATGATTTGTAACTATACAAATTTACAAATATTTTAATATATGAACAAGGAACTATACACTTGTGACATTGTTAAATTTGAATTTTAAAAATGTACTGTAACATGATGATACGTATATTTTTATTCTTGTCCATATCAAATGGAGTTTAAGAATATTTAAACCTTTGGAGAATTTCTTTGTAAATCAACTTAAGTTAAACTGTAATGATATAGAAATTTAATCTAAGCAAGTTCTAAATTTTGACTGCATTTTTGTCAAAATAAATTGAAAATTTTAATCAATGTGGTTAATGAACATAGTTCCCAAAATGTTAGCATTTGAAACTTTTAGGAGATTACAATTACTGCAAAACCTTAAGACATAGAACTTTTTCCAGTGACAGAACTGAACAAATTAACTTATGATCTCAGATGGAGTATAAGATTTAAATTTGAAATTTTATAATTGCATATTGAAATATCTTGACTTATGAAGAGAATCTTTTGATAGAGCTTCTATTTTTAATTAGATAAACTTATATTTTATGCAAGAATGGAATGAAACAGAACTATGATATTGTAGCATCCAATTCTAGCAGAGCATTAAAAAATATAAAAAGATGACTTATTCAGTGAGATTTATTTGGCAAAAATATTTGTTAAAGAAAAGCAATTTGAATGGAGGCAAAAAAAGCATTACCTATGAAAGTATTGGGGTTGAAATGTTGATATATTTTAGTGTAAAATTATTAATAATATCTCCTATTTAGCAGGAATTACTCTGAGTTTTTCAAGCATACCAGCACTTATATAGAGCTTTTATTTTAAAATATTATAGTCTCCAAGAAGTATCAGTTGAGGATATCAATAATTCAAAAGTGTTGAAGAAAAGTCTAGGCAGTTTTATAAAAAAAATGAAAAAAGAATAAGACTATATAGGAAAATATATTTTTCAGAAAAATTCCAGGACATAGTATTAGAGAAAAATGTTATTTAAAATACTGATTAAAATGAGAATAATTTAAGCCTGAAAGTTTTGTTATTTGTTAATATTCAGATACTCAATATGAGTTTCTAAAATTTTGTTTAATATATATGGATGTGTTATTTTTATTTTCAAAAACAGTATTTGGACTATTTACTATATGTTGGATAACTGAATGTAATAAAAATGTGTTAAATAGTCTAATAATACACTGCAAGTAATTTATTAGTCAATAACATTTTTAAAAAATCATGCAATTTTATTTATTTTTAGTGTCCCATTTCTCTGAAAGGAGTTCCAGCAGGGATAATTCGTTCTGTGGCCACTCTGTATAGGGATATGATAGCAAAAGAACTACATCTTTTTTTTTTTTTTTTAAAGATTTTATTTATTTATTTCAAGAGAGACAACGAGAGAGGGAACACAAGCAGGGGGGTGGGAGATGGATAAGCAGGTTCCCCACTGAGCAGGGAGCCTGATGTGGTGCTCGATCCCAGGACTCTGGGATCATGACCTGAGCTGAAGGTAGCTGCCCAACCAACTGAGCCACCCAGGTGCCCCAAAAGAACTACATCTTGAAATTCACTCTGAACAATGAGCACCCAGCATCCAGGTGACTTCTACCAGTTCCATGCCCAACTTGGTGCATGTTGCTTGCTTCCCATTCTTTCCTTTCCTACCTCCATCCTTAACTTTTGAGTCTTAGTAGTTCTGATTTTTGCTGTCTCTCTTGACTCAATGGCTAGGTAGGAATAGTTATATGATTTCTTTGTTTGATCTTAGAAAATGTTCTCGACAGTTTCTCTCTTGGAAGTCCCATTGGCTTGGCGTGGTGTATTAGAATTCTTTCTACTGGGGTGATTGGGTGGCTCGCTCAGTTAGCATCTGACTCTTGATTTCCGCCTAGGTCGTGATCTCAGGATCATGAGGAGCAGCCCCAAATCCAGCTTCCCACTCAGTAGGGAGTCTGCTTGATATTTTCTCTCTCCTTCTGCTCCTTCCCCCACTTGCATGTGCTCTCTTTCTCTCTAAAGTAAACAAATCTTTAAAGATTTTTTTTTTTCTTTTTAAATTTGGGAGAGAAAATGTGCAAGAGAACATGAGTCAGGGGGAGGGGAAGAGGGAGAGGGAGAAGCAGACTCCCTGATAGCAGGGAGCCCAATGTGGGACTGGATATCAGGACCCTGGGATTGTGACCTGAGCTGAAGGTAGACACCTAATGGATTGAGCCACCCAGGCACCCCATAAAATAAATAAATACATCTTAAAAAAAAAAAAAAAAGAATTCTTTCTGCTTCTGTTAAGTTCTGTGTTGGGCAGTGATATTGATCACCAATCTTTTATTTTCATCATTATCATTCCCATTTATTATCTTTGTATGTAATTATATTTTGTTTTATTTAAGTATAGTTGACACAAAATGTTACATTAGTTTCAGGTGTACAACATAGTGACTCCACAAGTTTATATTTTACATCATTATCAGTTTTTAAATTTGTTTTATTTTTCCCTCCAAGAGAATGTATTCAGTATTTCAAAGACTCCTCACTAACTGGCAGAGTTTAATTCACTTATATTTTATGCTCCCAACTATCTAAAACAGATAACATAATATTCAGATCAATACCTACTAGGACTACTACTTAATAATAATATTAACTGTTTTTCATCATGAAACTTCTCTTATTTTTTTGACCATCCTAATTCTAGGACAAACTCTTTATATAGGCAACTATTTGTTAGATTCAGCAAAGCTGTAATTGTGTCAGGAAATTTAATTAACTTGAGTTTGTCATCCTCCTGGAATACAAGGGAGGTTTATATTAGAGTATTCTACTAAAAATGTTGCTACCTGCAATTATGATAAGATTCACCCATGGAAATTAACTTATGATTATCCCACAATTAATAACCTTATCAGTAAAAAAATATGCCTTCCAGGTTGATAATATTCAGCCACTAGTTTTGTAAAAAAAGCAAAATTGTTTATAATAGTTAAAAAAAATTAAGGTATGTTCTTAGTGTTTTTTTTAATCCTTACGATTAGGACATGAATAGCTCGTAAAAGGAGAACAGATTTTCTATAATCCATATAATGTGAAGTATTGCTGACAGCACCACATCACCGGAAATAACTTATAACAGTTTTTCACTCAACACATTGATTAAGGAAAACATTTTTTGCACTGCTTGGGTTATGTGTACTTTTATATACTTTCATATTCAAGTTATACTTGGGTTAATACCCTTACATACTCTAGGTTATAAAGTTCTAACCAAAGATAGCTAATAATTATACTGACATAACTTATTGAAATTTCAGGTTCTGTCAATATGACTTCAGGTTCTGATACTATGGCAGTATCAACTGTGGGCTTTGCCCTCAGGGAAGCAGTTATATGCCAATTTGGGCTCTGGTATTTTTTTTTTTAAGATTTTATTTATTTATTTGACAGAGAGAGAGCAGGAGAGAGAGCGAGCACACAAGTAGGCAGAAAGGCAGGCAGAGAGAGAGAGAGAGGGAAGCAGGCTCCCCGCTGAGCAGAGAGCCCAATTCGGGGCTTGATCCCCAGGACCCTGGGATCATGACCTGAGCCGAAGGCAGGGGCTTAACCCACTGAGCTACTCAGGGACCCCGGGTTGTGGAATTTTTATTTTATTTTATTATTATTATTTTTTTACCAGTAGTGTCTATGGTGAATTATTCATCTCTCTTCCTAGCTGTCTATTGACATCAAATCGGCCAGGACAGGTTGAAATTAATTGTTTTCATTGCTTTTCTTTTTTTAAGATTTATTTATTTGAGAGAGAGAGAGAGAGAGAGACAGAGAGACAGAGGATCAGAAGGGGAGGGAGACAAGCAGATTCCCTGCTAAGCAGGAGCTGATGTGGGGCTCCATCCCAGGACCCTGAGATCATGACCTGAACCAAAATCAAGATTGGACACTTGAGTAACGGAGCCAGCCAGATGCCCCTGATTTTCATTGCTTTGAGCACAGGTTTTTCCTTTGGCTTGAGGTCTTTAAATGCTACATTTGAAACTATCCTTACAATTATAGTTTTACCGAATAGCATAATGTACTTATGTGCTATACCAACTGAACAAATAAGTTTTAAATTTGTTTGTCTAAAAGTGCTAGCCAATAAAATAATTTTAGGTATTTTACTCACTAAATAAATCAATATTTTTGTGCTAATAACTCTTTATTGCATTTGGATCCTTAGTGATGTCCAGTTGGATGTCCAAGAAGGGGAAAACCAATTCATTAGATATTGCACTTGTTTTGGGCTTTTCCAAAAAGAAACGTCTTTTTTTAAATTAATTTTTAAATTTTTAAATAAACATATAATGTATTTTTATCCCCAGGGGTACAGGTCTGTGAATCACCAGGTTTATACATTTCACAGTACTCACCATAGCACATACCCTCACCAATGTCCATAACCTCACCCCCTCTCATGACCCCCCTCCCCCCAGCAACCCTTAGCCTGTTTTGTGAGATTGAGTCTTTTATGGTTTGTCTCCTTCCTGATCCCATCTTGTTTCACTTATTCCTTTCCTACCCCTCAAACCCTCCACGTTGCATCTCCACTTCCTTATATCAGGGAGATTATATGAGAGTTGTCTTTCTCCCATTGACTTATTTTGCTAAGCAGAATACCCTCTAGTTCCATCCATGTCATCGCAAATGGCAAGATCACATTTCTTTTGATGGCTGCATAGTATTCCATTGTATATATATATACCACATCTTCTTTATCCATTCATCTGTTGATGGACATCTAGGTTCTTTCCATGGTTTGGCTATTGTGGACATTGCTGCTATGAATATTCGGGTGCACGTGCCCATTCGGAGCACCATGTTTGTATCTTTAGGGTATATGCCCAGTAGTGCGATTGCTGGGTCATAGGGTAGCTCTATTTACAACTTTTTGAGGAAACTCTATACTGTTTTCCAGAGTGGCTGCACCAGCTTGCCTTCCCACCAAAAGTGTAGGAGGGTTCCCCTTTCTATGCATCCTCACCAACATCTGTTTTTTCCTGACTTACTAATTTTAGCCATTCTGACTGGTCTGAGGTGGTATCTCACTGTGGTTTTGATTGTTATTTCCCTGATGCCGAGTGATGTGGAACACTTTTTCATGTGTCTGTTGGCCATCTGATGTCTTCTTTGCAGAAATGTGTGCTCATGTCCTCTGCCCATTTCTTGATTGGATTATTTGTTCTTTGGGTGTTGAGTTTGATAAGTTCTTTATAAATTTTGGATACTAGCCCTTTATCTGATGTGTCATTTGCGAATATCTTCTCCCATTCTGTCAGTTGTCTTTTGGTTTTGTTGACTGTTTCCTTTGCTGAGAAAAAGCTTTTGATCTTGATGAAGTCCCAGTAGTTCATTTTTGCCCTTGCTTCCCTTGCCTTTGGTGATGTTTGTAGAAAGAAGTTGCTGTGGCTGAGATCGAAGAAGCCTCTGTCTGTGTTCTTCTCAAGGATTTGGATGGAGGTCCTTCATCCATTTGGAGTCAATTTTTGTTTATGTTGAAAGGAAGTGGTCCAGTTTCATTTTTCTGCATGTGGCTGTCCAATTTTACCAACACCATTTGTTGAAGAGGCTGTCTTTTTTCCATTGGACATTCCTTCCTGCTTTGTCAAAGATTATTTAACCATAGAGTTGAGGGTCTATTTCTGGGCTCTCTATTCTGTTCCATGGATCTATGTGTCTGTTTTTGTGCCAGTACCATGCTGTCTTGATTACGACAGCTTTGTAACAGAGCTTGAAGTCCGGAATTGTGATGCCACCAACTTTGGCTTTCTTTTTCAATATTCCTTTGGCTATTCAAGGTCTTTTCTGGTTCCATATAAATTTGAGGATTATTTGTTCCATTTCTTTGAAAAAGATGGATGGTACTTTGATAGGAATTGCATTAAATGTGTAGATTGCTTTAGGTAGCATAGACATTTTCATAATATTTATTCTTCCAATCCAGGAGCATGGAACATTTTTCCATTTCTTTGTGTCATCCTCAATTTCTTTCGTGAGTACTTTATAATTTTTTGAGTATACATTCTTTGCCTCTTTGGTTAGGTTTATTCCTAGGTATCTTATGGCTTTGGGTGCAATTGTACATGTGATTGACTCCTTAATTTCTCTTTCTTCTGTCTTGTTGTTGGTGTAGAGAAATGCAACTGATTTCTGTGCATTGATTTTATATCCTGAGACTTTACTGAATTCCTGTACAAGTTCTAGCAGTTTTGGAGTGGAGTCCTTTGGGTTTTCCACATATAGTATCATATCATCTGCAAAGAGTGATAGTTTGACTTCTTCTTTGCCAATTTGGATGCCTTTAATTTCCTTTTGTTGTCTGATTGCTGAGGCTAGGACTTCTAGTACTATGTTGAATAGCAGTGGTGATAATGGACATTCCTGCCATGTTCCTGACCTTAGTGGAAAAGCTTTCAGTTTTTCTCCATTGAGAATGATATTTGTGGTGGGTTTTTCATAAATGGCTTTGATAATATTGAGGTATGTGTCCTCTATCCCTACACTTTGAAGAGTTTTGATGAGGAAGGGATGCTGTACTTTGTCAAATGCTTTTTCAGCATATATTGAGAGTATTATATGGTTCTTGCTCTTTGATGTATTGTATCACATTGATTGATTTGCGGATGTTGAAGCACCTTGCAGCCCTGGAATAAATCCCACTTGGTCATGGTGAATAATCCTTTTAATGTACTGTTGAATCCTATTGGCTAGTAGTTTGGTGAGAATTTTTGCTTCTGTGTTCATCAAGGATATTGGTCTATAGCTCTCTTTTTTGATGGGATCCTTGTCTGGTTTTGGGATCAAGGTGATGCTGGCCTCATAAAATGAGTTTGGAGGTTTTCCTTCCATTTCTATTTTTTGGAACAGTTTCAGGGGAATAGGAATTAGTTCTTCTTTAAATGTTTGGTAGAATTTCCCCAGGAAGCCATCTGGCCCTGGGCTTTTGTTTGTTTGGAGATTTTTGATGACTGTTTCAATCTCCTTACTTGTTATGGGTCTGTTCAGGCTTTCTATTTCTTCCTGGTTCAGTTTTGGTAGTTTATATGTCTCTAGGAATGCATCCATTTCTTCCAGATTGTCAAATTTGTTGGCCTAGAGTTGCTCATAGTATGTTCTTATACTTGTTTGTATTTCTTTGGTGTTAGTTGTGATCTCTCCTCTTTAATTCATGATATTATTTATTTTGGTCCTTTCTCTTTTCTTTTTGATAAGTCTGGCCAGGGGTTTATCAATCTTATTAATTCTTTCAATGAATCAGCTCCTAGTTTTGTTGATTTGTTCAATTGTTTTTTTTTCGTTTCTATTTCTGCTCTGATCTTTATGATTTCTCTTCTCCTGCTGGGTTTAGGGTTTCTTTCTTGTTCTCTCTCCAGCTCCTTTAGGTGTAGGGTTAGGTTGTGTACTTGAGACCTTTCTTGTTTCTTGAGAAAGGCTTGTACCACTATATATTTTCCTTTCAGTACTGCCTTTGTTGTGTCCCACAGATTTTGAACCGTTGTGTTTTCTTTATCATTTGTTTCTATGAATTTTTAAAATTCTTCTTTAATTTCCCGGTTGACCCATTCATTCTTTAGAAGGATGCTGTTTAGTCTCCATGGGTTCTTTCCAAACTTCTTCTTGTGGTTGAGTTCTAGCTTCAGAGCATTGTGTTCTGAAAATATTCAGGGAATGATCCCAATCTTTTGATACCGGTTGAGACCTGATTTAGGACCTAGGATGTGATCTATTCTGGAGAACGTTCCATGTGCACTAGAGAAGAATGTATATTCTGTTGCTTTGGGATGAAATGTTCTGAATATATCTGTGATGTCCATATGGTCCAGTTTGTCATTTAAGGCCTTTATTTCCTTGTTGATCTTTTGCCTGGATGATCTGTCCATTTCAGTGAGAGGAGTGTTATAGTCCCCTACTATTATTGTATTATTGTTGATGTGTTTCTTTGATTTTGTTATTAATTGGTTTATATAGTTGGCTGCTCCCACTTTGGGGGCATAGATATTTAAAATTGTTAGATCTTCTTGTTGGACAGACGCTTTGAGTATGATATAGTGTCCTTCCTCATCTCTTATTATAGTCTTTGCCTTAAAATCTAATTAATCTGATATAAGGATTGCCACTTCTGCTTTCTTCTGATGTCCATTAGCATGGTAAATTCTTTTCCACCCCCTCACTTTAAAATTGGAGGTGTCTTCGGGTTTAAAATGAGTATCTTGTAGGCAACATATAGTTGGGTTTTGTTTTTTTATCCATTCTGATACCCTGTGTCTTTTGATTGGGGCATTTAGCCCATTAACATTCAAGGTAACTATTGAGAGATATGAATGTAGTGCCATTATATTGCATGTAAGGTGACTATTACTGTATATTGTCTCTGTTCCTTTCTGATATACCACTTGTAGGCTTTCTCTTTGCTTAGAGGACCCCTTTCAATATTTCCTGTAGAGTTGGTTTGGGGTTTGCAAATTCTTTCAGTTTTTGTTTGTCCTGGAAGCTTTTAATCTCTCCTTCTATTTTCAATGATAGCCTAGCTGGATATAGTATTCTTGGCTGCATGTTTTTCTTGTTTAGTGCTCTGAAAATATCATGCCAGCTCTTCCTGGCCTGCCAGGTCTCTGCAGATAAGTCAGCTGCCAATCTAATATTTTTACCATTGTATGTTACAGACTTCTTTTCCTGGGCTGCTTTCAGGATTTTCTCTTTGTCACTGAGACTTTTAAATTTTACTATTAGGTGACGGGATGTGGGCCTATTCTTATTGATTTTGAGGGGCATTCTCTGAACCTCCTGAATTTTGATGCTCATTCCCTTTGCCATATTGGGGAAATTCTCTCCAATAATTCTCTCCAGTATACCTTCTGCTCCCCTCTCTCTTTCTTCTTCTTCTGGAATCCCAATTATTCTAATGTTGTTTCGTCTTATGGTGTCACTTATCTCTTGAACTCTCCCCTCGTGGTCCAGTAGCTGTTTGTCCCTCTTTTGCTCAGCTTCTTTATTCTCTGTCATTTGGTCTTCTATATCACTGATTCTTTCTTCTGCCTCATTTATCCTAGCAGTGAAAGCCTCTATTTTTGATTGCACGTCATTAATAGCTTTTTTGATTTCAACTTGGTTAGATTTTAGTTCTTTTATTTCTCCAGAAAGGGCTTTTATATCTCCTGAGAGGGTTTCTTTAATATCTTCTATGCCTTTTTAGAGCCCAGCTAGAACCTTAAGACTCATCATTCTGAACTCTAGATCTGACATATTACCAATGTCTGTATTGATTAGGTCCCTAGCTTTCGGTACTGCCTCTTGTTCTTTTTTTTGTGGTGAGTTTTTCTGTCTTGTCATTTTGTCCAGATAAGAGTATATGAAGGAGCAAGTAAAATACTAAAAGGGTGGCAACAACCCCAGGAAAATATGCTTTAACCAAATCAGAAGAGATTCCAAATCGTGAGGGGCGAGAAAGGGGATAAAGAGAGGTTCAAAAAGAAAGAAAGAAAAAAAAGAAAGAAAGAAAGAAATTAAAAAAAAGAAAATGAATAAAGAAAAGTATAAAAAAGAAAAAAAAATATTTTAGATAAACTAGTTAAAAAACATTAAAAAAGAAAAGGGTAAAAATTAAAAAAAATTTTAGCAGAAGAAGAGGAAATAAAAATGAAAAAGAAAAAATTAAATTAACTGCAAGACTAAAAAATCACAGGGAGAAAGCCATGAGCTCCGTGCTTTGTTTTCTCCTCCTCTGGAATTCTGCTGCTCTCTTTGGTATTGAAACCACACTCCTTGGTAGGTGAACTTGGTCTTGGCTGGATTTCTTGTTGATCTTCTGGGGGAGGGGCCTGGTGTAGTGATTCTCAAGTGTCTTTGCCCCAGGCGGAATTGTACCGCCCTTACCAGGGGCCGGGGTCAGTAATCCGCTCGGGTTTGTTTTCAGGAGCTTTTGTTCCCTGAGCGCTTTCCGTAGAGTTCCGGAGGATGGGAATACAAATGGCGGCCTCCTGGTCTCCGGCCGGAGGAGCCGAGAGCCCAGGGCCCCACTCCTCAGTGCGCCCTCAGAGAACAGCACCCAGGCACTCCCATCTGCCTGACCTCCGGCCACGCTCCGAGCTCACTGAGCCTGCGACTGGTTCAAGGTATCCCCGAGCTGGGAGCTCACTGTCGGCTCTGTCTCTGTAGCCGGCTTTCCCGTTCCAATACCCACAAGCTCTGCGACACTCAGACACCCCCGATCCTTCTGTGACCCTGCGGGACCTGAGGCCACACTGACCCCGCGTGGGCTTCATCCCGGGTTTAGCCTCCGGAGAGATGTCCCTCAGTGGAACAGACTTTTAAAAGTCCTGATTTTGGGGGCACCTGGGTGGCTCAGTGGGTTAAAGACTCTGCCTTCGGCTCAGGTCATGATCCCAGGGTCATGGGATCGAGCCCCGCATCGGGCTCTCTGCTCGGTGGGTAGCCTGCTTCCTCATCTCTCTCTGCCTGCTTCTCTGCCTACTTGTGATCTCTGTCTGTCAAATAAATAAATAAAATCTTTAAAAAAAAAATAAATAAAAGTCCTGATTTTGTGCGCCGTTGCTCCGCCGCTTGCCGGGATCCGGCCCCTCCCCCCGGAGTCTATCTTCCCGTCGCTTTAGATTCATTTCTCCGCCAGTCCTACCTTTCAGAAAGTGGTTGATTTTCTGTTTCTAGAATTGCTGTTCTTCTCTTCCATCTGCTGATGGATTTCCAGGTGTTTGCAGTCTCTAGATAAGCTATTTAGCTGATCTCCTGCCAGCTGAAATAGTCTCAGCCAGCTACTTCTCCGCCATCTTGATTCCTCCTGTCATTTAAGGCCTTTATTTCCATTTTGATCCTTTGCTTGGATGATCTGTCCATTTCAGTTAGTAGGGTGTTAAAGTCCCCTATTATTATTGTATTATTGTCCATGTGTTTCTTTGATTTTGTTATTAATTGTTTTATATAGTTGGCTGTTCCCATGTTAGGGGCATAGATATTTAAAATTGTTAGATCTTGTTGGATAGACCCTTTAAATATGGTTTAGTGTCCTTCCTCATCTCTTATTATAGTCTTTGGCTGAATATATAATTTATCTGTTATAAGGATTGTCACCCCAGCTTTCTTTTGATGTCCATTAGCATTGTAAATGGTTTTCCACCCCCTCACTTTCAATCTCTAGGTGTCTTTGGGTCTCAAATGAGTTTCTTGTAGACAGCATATGTGATGGGTTTTGGTTTTTTATCCATTCTGATACCCTGTGTCTTGATTGGCATGTTTAGCCACTATTGAATGATATGAATTTAGTGCCATTGTATTGCCTATAAGGTGACTGTTACTGTATATTGCCTCTGTTCCTTTCTGGTCTGTTACTTTTAGGATCTCTCTTTGCTTGGAAGACCCTTTCAATATTTCCTGTAGGACTGGTTTGGTGTTTACAAATTCTTTTAGTTTTTGTTTGTCCTGGAAGTTTTTATCTCTATTTTCAATCATATACTAGCTGGATATAGTATTATTGGCTGCATGTTTTTCTTGTTTAGTGCTCTGAATATATCACACCAGTCCTTTCTGGCCTGTCAGGTCTCTGTGGATAAGTCTGCTGCCAATCTAATATATTTACCATTGTATGTTACAGACTTCTTGTCCTGGGCTGCTTTCCGGATTTTCTCTTTGTCACTAAGAGTTGTAAGTTTCACTATTAGATGATGGGATGTGGGCCTGTTTTTATTGATTTTGAGGGGGGATTCTCTGGGTCTCCTGGATTTTGATGCTTGTTCCCTTTGCCATATTAGGGAAATTCTCTATAATAATCCCCTCCAATATACTTTCTGCCCCCTCTCTCTTTCTTCTTCTTCTGGCATCCCAATTATTCTAACAATGTTTCATCTTATGGTATCCTTTATCTCTTGAATTCTTCCCTCATGGTCCAGTAGTTGTTAGTCTCTCTTTTGCTCAGCTTCTTTATTCTCCATCACTTGGTCTTCTTTGTCACTAATTCTTTCTTCTGCCTCATTTATCCTAGCAGTGAGAGCCT
The DNA here is from genome assembly GCF_011764305.1 of Mustela putorius furo. Classification (NCBI taxonomy): domain Eukaryota; kingdom Metazoa; phylum Chordata; class Mammalia; order Carnivora; family Mustelidae; genus Mustela; species Mustela putorius. The sequence goes on along the minus strand of NW_025421341.1, from coordinate 1,823,272 downwards.
CCATTTTTTATTGCACCTCATTAATAGCTATTTTGATTTAAGCTTGATTAGATTTTAGTTCTTCTCTTTCTCCAGAAAGGGCTTTTATTTCCCCAGACAGGGTTTCTCTAATATCTTTCATGCCTTTTTTGAGCCCAGCTAGCACCTTGAGAATCGTCATCGTGAACTCTAGATCTGACGTATTACCAATGTCCATATTGATTATTTCCCTAGCCTCCAGTATTGCCTCTTGTTCTTTTTTTTTCCCAGTGAGTTTTTCTGCCTTGTCATTTTATCCAGATAAGAATATATGAACGAGAGAATAAAATACTAAAAGGCTGGCAAAGACCCCAGAAAAATGTACGCTAATGAAGTCAGAAGAGTCCCCAAATCTTGGGGAGAAGAAATGGGGTAAAAAGAAGTTTAAAAAATTTAAAAAATATTAAAACAATGTATATATATATATTAGACTGGTGAATAGAACAGAGCCACCCTTTTGATTTGGGGTGTATTTTGGTCTCTTAGAAAAGCTATCTTCCAAAATTTTAAAGAAAGAAATACTCATTTATATACACAAAAATATGGGTCAACACGATCAAGAGATGGAATATGATCTTAAGTTGATAATTTAAAAAATTTCTAAAAATGGAATTGATAAGTTGGTTAGAAATAGAATGAAAAAGAAAGTGGAGATAATTTGCTCAGCCTGGGTACTAGTACAAAGCCCTGTGCTAGATTTAGTGCATATTTTGATCTTTTAGATGAAATTGTATCCCAAAAATTTTTGAGAAGAAAAACCCTATATGTATACAAAAAAGAATGTTAAATACAGTGAAGGATAAAATATGACTATAATTATTAAGGTTTAAAAGATTTTTTTGAAAGGTATTATTTTAAGATAATCTAGTTAAAAAAATTAAAAGAGAGAGGAAAAGTTAAAATAATTAGAGTAAAAAAAAATAAAAAAAATTAACTTTGCAAGACTAAAGAATCATGGGGAAAATGCTATGAATTTTATGCATTGCTTTCCCCTCCTCTGGAGTTCTCCTGTTCTCCTTGATCAGTGAGCTTAGTCTTAGCTGGAGGTTCTTGCTGACCTTCTGTGGGAGGGGCCTGTTGTAGTGATTCTCAAATGTCTTTGACTGAGTTGGAATTGCTCCTCCCTTGACAGGGGACAGTCTAAGTAATCTGGTCATGTTCGCTCTTGGGAGGCTTTGTTCCCTGAATGCTTTCCTTAGAGCTTTAGAGGACCAGAATGAAAATGGCAGCCTCCCAATATCTGGCCTAGAGGATCTGAGAGCTTAGGGCCCCACTCCTCAGTGCAGCCTCAGAAAAAAGTGCTCAATCACTCTCATCAACCTGGTCTTTGACTGCACTCTGAGCTCACCTGGCCTGTGACCATTTCTGTCTTTGGCACACATCCCCAGTTGGGAGTCTCCAAACCCAGCAGATTCCTGTCTCCAGAGAAGGAAGGTCGGTTTCCTTGGATCTGCCACTTGTGGGGTCCCTAATCAAAGAGCTGTGGCTTTACTGTGCCACGGATCACAGCTTAAGGTAACCCTGAGCAGAGAGCTCACTCCTCGGCTCTGTCTCTGCAGCCAGCTTCCCTGCTCTGCCATTCGTGAGCTCTGCTACACTCAAGACAGTCCCGATCCTTCTTTGACCCCATGGGACCTGCGACCACATGGTCCCTATGAGAGCTCCAGCACTGCTTGGCCTCTGGAGCGATGTCCCTCAGTGGAGCAGACTTTTTTAAAAGTTCGAATTTTGTGATCCATTGCTCTTCTGCTTGCCGGAAGCTGGCCCCTCCCCCCCACCGTGGTCTGTCTTCCCGTCACTTTCGATTCACTTCTCCACACTTCCTACCTTTCAGAAAGTGGTTGATTTTCTGTTTCTAGAATTGCTGCTCTTCTTCTCTTCTATCTCCTGTTGGGTTTGTAGGTGTTCAGAATGGTTTGATAACTATCTAGCTGAACTCCTGTGACCTGATGTCATCTCAGTCTGTTACTTCTCTGCCATCTTGGCCAGTAAATTTAGATTTAATAATAATAAAAATCTAGTGGTCTTTAAAAATTTTTTGATTGTAGCGGCAACTGGGTGGCTCAATGGGTTAAAGCCTCGCCTTTGGCTCAGGTTATGATCCCAGGGTCCTGGAATCGAGCCCCGCATCGGGCTCTCTGCTCAGCAGGGAGCCTGCTTCTTCCTCTCTCTCTGTCTGCCTCTCTGCCTACTTGTGATCTCTGTCTGTCAGATAAATAAATAAAATCTTAAAAAAAAAATTTGTTTTTGATTGTATAAATCCTATCTGATCTCTTGCAACCAGGATGCCCTAGGGATGTTAATTGACCTTATAGGGAATCTCACTTTACCTTACTATGAAATAAGGACGTATCTTAGAATCTTTTTGAAAATTAAATAAGGTAATGGGTATAAAGTGCTTAGTTAGAGCCTGCTACATATTGGAAGTTCAATAGATAACTCTTTCTGCTCTAGCAATATTAGTTTTGACTGCTTTAATGTACTTTAATTGTATAATTTGTTATTGCAAGTTAATGAATGCATAGGGATCAAATTTTAGAAAAATAATCTGACAGAAAAATAAGATTTTCAATATTGGAAAATTTTCTCATTTCTTATATTCTCTGCTAGATATTGTGGTCTGTGACTAGCTGTTTAGGAAGTAGGAAAATTGGATGGTCAATCTTATTATGGACAATTGCATAATTTACTTCCTTAGTAAACTCAATTAGAGCTATAGCCATGGATGGGAAGAGGCCAAAAAAAGAGATTAGAGTTTGTGAATACATTAGTAGTCCAATAATTGTATAATGAAGAGCAAGTGAGTGCTTCCGCAATCATGGAAGAAATGCGAGGGGCTTAAGTTAGTTATTTGTGTATTAATCAAACGCTCTTTTTCTGATGGCCAACTTTTAGTTGTGATTTTATTTATCCAGAAGATCTGGATTCTCTTAGGTATTCCTAATATAAATGTAAAGACATTAGGGAACGTATTATTTGTCTTTGAAAATTATTATTTTTTGATGTATCCAAGCATATCACTTAACTTTGAAAGGTAATGAAAAGAGGGGTAAACTTTAGAAAAATAGGTAGTCCATGCAAAAGAAAAAGCCCCTAGTAGACCAGCTTCAGGTGTCCCAATTCAAAGGGCCATTTGAGAGAAAAAGAGGGAGACAGAGATGGAAATTTGTGTATGGATACGTGTGTGGGAAGAGTATGAAGGAAGGAAGAGGGAGAGGGAGGAAGGGAGAGGGAAGGGGGCAGAGAGGGAGAGAGAGAGCCTTAATCATTGTTTGGCTACATCAGTGGTTTGCTGACATTGGGCTCACCTGGGGAAGGATATGTCAGTGGCTTGCTGACATTGGGCTCACCTAGGGAAGGATATGTCAGTGGCTTGCTGATGTTGGGCTCACCTAGCGAAGGATCTTTACGTGATACTGGATATTGATACTTGGATTCCACTCCTAGTCATTTTGACTTAATTGGTAAGGTGTTTGATCTGGACATTGGGAATTTAAAATCTACCTCAGGTGATACTGAGGTGTGATACAACTTGAGAACAACTGGATTAGATAAAAAGGGCAAAAAAAAAAAAATGTCTTCTTAAAGGTCACTTTTGACTGACAGCTAAGTGGTAAGGAAACAGTGTCCCCTAACAAGATTTTAAATTAAAACTTATCCGAAATTTGCTTAAGTACTCTGCCAGAAGTGTTAATTTCTTCCCCAAAGGAAGAAAACTTTGGCTTTCATATCTTATTGGAGATATCAGGAATCAAGAAACTTGAGTTTTTTAAAAAGATTTTATTTATTTATTTGATAGGGAGAGAGGTGGGTAGCACAAGAGGGAGAGCAGCAGGCAGAGGGAGAAGGAGAAGCAGGCTCTCTGCCAAGCAAGGAACCAGATAGGGCTCTATCCCAGGGCCCTGGGATCATGGTCTGAGCCAAAGGCTGACACTTAACAGATGGAGCCACCCAGGCACCCCAAAGAACTTGATTTCTTGACCTGTTTCTGGCTCTTACTGCCTCATTGACTAGCTGTGTTTTGGGGAGTTTTTCATTAGCCTTTGATTTACTTATCAGTAAGTGATGGTATGAAGGTCGTTAAATTTTATAATATTTCCTAGCTCTAAATTTCTGTAATTTTATAAAGTAACAGAAATAATGAGCACTATTAAATGAATAAGATAAAAAGTAGAAAAGGTGTAAACTAGTAAATGTTATTAAACGTAAACCTCTAGTATATGTAACCTGAAAAAGCTGAGCCACCATGGTGTTGGCAGCAACACAGACTTATGTTTAAGCACACACATACATACACTCACAAATATACACACCCACTCACATACACACACAAGCACATGAGAGAACTCAATTGCTCTCACATGAGAGAGAACTCCCAAGTCCAAAACTCTTTCTTTTGATTGTAATTGACACATAACATTACTTTAGTTTCAGGTGTACAACTTAGTGATTTGACAAGTTTGTACATTATGCTTTGTTACTGCAAGTGTAGCTACCATTTGTCCTGCTACATCACAATTCAAGGTCATTGACTGTATTCCTAGTGCTGTGCCTTTTGTTCCTATGACTTATTCACTCCATAGTGGAAGCCTGTATCTCCTATTCCCTTTTGCCCATTTTACCCACCTCCTAGGCAACCATAATTTGTCTGTATTTATGGGTCTGCTTATTTTGTTCATTTATTCATTTTTAGATTTCACTTATGAGTGGAATCATATGGTATTTGTCTTTTTTAGCCTGATTTATTTCACTTAGCACAATACCCTTTAGGTCCATCCATGCTGTCTCAAATGGCATGATCTCACTCTTTTTTATGACGATGTAATATTCCAGCGTGTGTGTGTGTGTGTGTTTGTGTGTGTGTGTACATGCAAACCACCTTTTCCTTATTCATTCATCTATTTATGGACATTTAGGTTGCTTCCATATCTTGGCTAATGTAATAAACATAGAGGTGCATTCATCATTTTGAATCAGTGTTTTTATTTTCTTTGGGTAAATACCCAACAATGGAATTCTTTGATCACATAGTATTTCTATTTTTTTAAAAACTATTTATTCTTTATTTTATTTTTAAAGATTTTATTTATTTATTTGAGAAACACTCAGGTTCTACTAGGACCTAAGTCCTGGGCTGGCTTTAAGAGGGTCCCATAAATGCTTCCAAAGGAGGCACTTCTTTCCTGTCATCAGAATTTTGATTGTTGAGAATCTACTCTCAAGAGACTGAATAACAGCTGCATTACTTTGGTTCCCTCAGTTCACCCTGGCACCTTTTATGATATCACAATTTGATTGGGCTTCCTGAAGGCTGCCATGGGGTTGTGTGTCTTTCTCCTCTTTCAGGTCTATGGCAAAGCATGCCTGTATATTCCTTTGGTTAATTCAGCTGCTTCTGGTTCTCCAAGCTGTGCTTCCCCACAACTGTGCTTGTTGCTTCATTCTCTGATCTCCTTACTACGAAGTAGCCCCATTTGTTTGTCTCTGAGATTAGGATTGATACAGCATATAAGCAAAAGAACATTAATTTTTATCATCTCTAATTGGATTTTTAAATTCACATTAAAACTGTAGTTCCACAGAGTTATGCTTTGTAGAAAGAGAATGAGTTTTATAAATTCTTTAAGCATCTATTAATATGTTAAGAGGTAGGTCTGGTGGGTTTGAACATCAGGGTTTCTATAAGCCAGGAATAAAGGCAATTTTCTGTTTTGCAGGAACGGAGGATAGTCTCCTTATAAACTTGATAGAATGAAAAATGGGAAGATGAGTGAGACTAAGTTAGACTTGTGAGGTGGTGGAGTGTGGCTATCAAGCAGGTAGAAGAAGCTCCCTGTGCACTTGGAGGTATGTGCAACAGTGTGGGAGAACTAGTGAAGCATTAGTGGATGGAGCTAAGTAGGTAGCGGAACCTAAGTCAGGGCTCCTGTCTCCCATGGCCCACGGTGGTGGGCTGGGGTCCGGCATCTCTGGATTCTGGTGGACGATGAAGGAGGGAGAGCAATGTGAATGTGCGGAAAGAGGCCGTGGGGCTGGGGAGGTGAAGGAGAGGGAGATGGCTGGGTCCATGAATCTCAGTCTGGAACAGACAGGCCAGCCACATCTCAGAATAGAGCAGACCTTGGCCAGAAACTCTGCAGTAGAAGTTGATGGCGGACCAGAGAATGGATTAGACCTGCTTAGAGCATAGCGAAGATCTCTCCCGCGCCGCCATGAAGTCAAGTAAGCTATACCACAGAGCTAAATGCCGTGTTGGCAGAAGCAGGGAAAGCGAGAGACTCTCTGAAAGTACTTACCTAAAAGGTAAATTATCCCAAAGAATTTAAAATACATGATCATGAAATCTTGTATATTGACATGATGTTCTCCCCAACCGGTACCCTGCCAGCTTCTCCAGTATTCAGTGGGAGCTTGTCAAAATGTGAAATCAGTTCTGGGAAGCCACAGAGTTATATTTTCTTTGCATGTTTAAGTTACATGTACATTTTTATTCCTCTTACATATGAATTCTAATAATTCTCCACCTTAGCATATGCTCTTTCAAGGCAGCTAGACAGTTTTGCAAAAACTTATGTCTGTGGGTCCACATATATCTCCTAATTTTAGATCTTAAGACTTGCAGTTAGACTTGGAATTTTTCAGTGATAAGAGTTTGTCATCTTTGTAGTGTTTTGGTGGCGCGGGTCAATTGTTCATCCACATTGACTTGCTAAGTACATATTTATTTACTAAGCTTCCTCCACTCAGATGAGAGAGAAAAGTAAAGATACTTCCAGGGCCCAAGAGTGGGATGTATGTCAGACCCGTGTCTCAAACCCTGACATAGTGGTGACTGGAAGCAAGCAGGTTTTCCCCAGAGTTATAGATATTCTCTGGCCACAGCTTAGCTTCCAGGGACCCATTCTTTGCCAGAGAAACAGAGCAAGGGCTCTGAGCAATTCCACTCTTCTCTGTCACTACCTTCCTCTTTTCTCTCAGGAAGGATTAAATAAGAAATTGGATGTCTGTGCAGACTGACTTCCCAGCCTGGCATTTCACATGGAGATTTCTTTGACTTCCTGAAATTTAGTGAACTCACATGGTGCCTTGTAACCACATAAATCAGCAATTCTGAAGCCCTGCTCACCAGCATGGCAAAGGCCCCGGCCCGGGGATCTGCTCAAACAGCAAATAATTCTTCCTGCTCAGAAGGCAAGAAGGGCAAAGGCAGGCCCGTGACGAGTTATTTTAATATTTTACACCTGCCACATATTAATGCGTTTACTCTTAAAATTTCAGAATGGATCTTTTTCAGTTTCAGTTTAGTGCACCACTTTCTTCTGTCAAGAAAAACAGCATCATACTCCTCGTATATGTATATATCTGTGTGTTTAATATGCATGTGTGTGAGACCCATATACATACGTGTGAGGATATAGTCAGTTAATTTCCTCGAGAGATTTGGGATGAGGTCGGGTTATGAATCAGTAAGAAAGCAAAATTAAAAGCTCAATAATTTTAAGTAGGCAAGAGATGTCCTCATTCTGATGAAAGTAAATCTACCCAATGCAAAGACTGGCTATAGTTTTGCCTGTAATGGTATCGTTTTTCTTTAAAGCCTCTTTTTTCCCCACGTGGACACTTCACCATGTGTGCTCCCACAATGCTCTAATGCTATACATAGTGAGATCGCTTTAAAGGGGAACGTGTATAATTTTGGCTGTAAATTAGACCCTGTACTTTAAAATATTTATTAGAAAACTTTACCTAAATAATATATATAGAGATATTTTGTCAGAGTTGAAGTCACTATAATTTGACATGACCTTAGGCATCATTTTTGAAGACTGATCATCTAAATTAGTAACTAGAAAACTTGGATTTTAGTTATAAAATGCTTCGAGAATAAAGAATAGCAGGGAAAATAATGAGGATTAGCCACTTACCTATTACTCAGCCTGTGAAACATTAACCACCGTATTTACAATGGAATTACAAAGAAAAAAACACTGCAGATACACATGAATATTTGTGTTCCTCCTCGACTTCATTCCCCTTCTTTTGAGTTCTCAAAGTTATGTACCATCTCAAAGTTATATTTATTATTTCTGTGCATGTTTTCTCACTTTTATTATATATGCATGTAGATATAAACAACACAAATATTGTCTTACAAACTAAAAATTTATATAAATGTTATAGGAATCTTTTGCAAGCTGCTCTTTTAAAGAAATATATCCATATTGATAAATGTAGTGCTTTTTCATTTATTATAAGTGCTATATAATATTCCAATGAATAGATAGATAGCACAATTGATTAATTTATTGTCCTGTTGATGAATTTAAAATGTATCCTTTTTTGCATTTAAGAGCAATGATACAAAGAACATTCTTGTACATGTCTCTGTTATGTATATTTCTTCATCTGTTCTCAAGCGGAGGTCATTGTTTCACTCAAGATGACTTTATGTAATTCTCTCCTAGATCCCTGCATCTCCTCTCTTCCCTCACCTTCTCTTGATATGCGTTATAATAGCTCCATTGTTACTAGCCTCAGGCAACTCTTTATCCCTTTGGGTTCACATGGTTATTACATCCATAACTCTCTAAATAGTCCCTTTGCACAAAGGATAGCGACAGATCCAAGGTATTCATTCCAGGAAGGCTTGATTTTGTTCGTGCCAGGCATCCAGTTTATACCATTTCAGTGTTAATCTCTCTCTCTCCCTATTTTTAAAAGATTTCATTTGAGAGAGCAAGAGAGAAAGAGAGCATGAGCTGGGGGAAGGGCAGAGGGAGAGGGATAAACAGACTCCCTGCTGAGTGGGGAGGCTGTGGGGCTCCTTGGACCCTGAGATGGTGACCTGAGCCAAAGTCACTTAACTGACTGAGCCACCCAGGCACACTTCAGTGTTATTTATTTATTTTCTTTCTTCCTTCCTTCCTTTCTTTCTTTCTTTCAAGATTTTATTTATTTATTTGACAGAGATCACAAGTAGGCAGAGAGGCAGGCAGAAAGAGAGGGAGAATGAAGCAGGCTCCCCGCAGAGCAGAGAGCCTGATGCGGGGCTCTATCCCAGGATCATGACCTGAGCCGAAGGCAGAGGCTTTAACCCGCAGAGCCACCCAGGTGCCTCCAGTGTTATTTTCTTAAAACAAGGATTCTTGGTTTACTTAGGGTATGTTTGAATTCTAATCTATACAGCACAGATCTGGTGTCACAAATTCTCAGGGGAGATAATTTTCTACCCGGAGCCCATATAAAACAAACTATGCATATTTCCTAGTGTCAGTAGATAGACCTATTTTTTTCAACCCTTTTACTAAAGGTGTAAGCTTCTAGAGTACAAGCACCGTATGTGTCTGTGTGCGGAAATATATGTGTGTGTATATGTATTCTGTGTATGTGCCTAAGTGTATGTGTGTGCTTGTGGGTGTTTGTGGTGTCTAACTGGGTGAGGTTTTGGAGCATCTCAGTTCTGACTCCAGCTTCCCTCAAGCTGAAGACCTCTTGTTCTGTTCCTTTGTGGTCTTGAAGATCTACGTCCCTGCATTTGTAGGCCTTGAAAGAACTCCCCAGATGCCACACTGACGACTCACACGACATGATTCTAGTTTTCAGTTCCCTTGTCTTTTGGCCTCTAGAGATTTACCTTACTGTCTTGTGGCTGTATCTATGCTTCTCAAAGTATATTTGCTATTGCCTTGCTATTTCTAGTTGTTTTGAGGGCCATATTTCTGGTTGTCGTGTTTGTATCTCAATTGCCAAAATTATTCTAATCTATACAGCACAGATCTGGTGTCACAAATTCTCAGGGGAGATAATTTTCTACCCGGAGCCCATATAAAACAAACTATGCATATTTCCTAGTGTCAGTAGATAGACCTATTTCATTTGCCAAAATTATTCTCCAAATAGTAGTACCAGTTAGCACCGCCACTAGCTGTACCTGTTGCTTCATGTCCTCACCAACACCTGGTAATAAAAGAGTGCATTAAAAAAGACTCAGTATGTCCCACATCGGGCTCCCTGCTCAGCAGGGAGCCTGCTTCCCCCCCCCCCCGCCTGCCTCTGTGCCTACTTGTGATCTTTGTCAAATAAATAATAAAATCTTAAAAAAAAAGACTCAGTATTAAAGTATTGTTAAATATAAATCTTCTAGTAAATTAGTTAGTATAAAGTGGTATCTCACTGTTTTTTAATGTCCCTATCCCGGATTATACGTATTTGGCCATCTTTTATAAATACATGTTAGATATTTTTAAAAAATTATTTTTATTAACATATAATGTATTATTTGCCCCAGGGGTACAGGTCTGTGAATCATCAGGCTTACAGACTTCACAGCACTCACCATAGCACATACCCTGCATAACCCCACCACCTTCTCCCGACCCCCGTCCCCCCAGCAACCCTCAGTTTGTTTTGTGAGATTAAGAGTCTCTTATGGTTTGTCTCCTTCCTGATCCCATCTTGCTTCATTTTTTCCTTCCCCACCCCTCATAACCCCCCACCCTGCTTTTCAGATTCATCATATCAGAGAGATCATACAATAATTATCGTTCTCTGATTGGCTTATTTTGCTCAGCATAATACCCTTTAGTTCCGTCCACGCCGTTGCAAATGGCAAGATTTCATTTCTTTGGATGGCTGAGTAGTGTTCCAGTTTTTATATATATATACCACATCTTCTTTATCCATTCATCTGTTGATGGACATCTAGGTTCTTTCCATAGTTTGGCTATTGTGGACATTGCTGCTATAAACATTCGAGTACACGTGCCCCTTTGGATCACTACGTTTGTATCTTTAGGGTAATTACCAGTAGTGCTGTTGCTGGGTTGTAGGGTAGCTCTGTTTTCCATGTTAGACATTTTTGTTTCCTCATTAGTGGGTTGTTTTTTCGTATTATCTGTTTATTTCTGCTTTCTCCTTATTGAATTTTTGTCTATTTTTAACTTATTTGTAGATTTATATGTATTCTCATGCTATTCCTTTGTGGTTTCTTTTTCTCATAAGTATTTTTTTCCCAACATTTGACTTATCTTTCCACTTTGCTTAGTGTTAAGTAGGCTTCATTTTAATACTTTATTTGTGGAGTTTATTTCATTTTTTTCCCCTTAAGATCTTCATGTTTAAATACTCAGGAAGTACTTCTGAACTTTGTTTAAAAATGTTTACTCTCATCTTAATCATTAAAATGTGCTGTATTAAGGGGCATCTGGCTGGCTCAGTTAGTTAAGCCTCTGCCTTTGGCACAGGTCATGATCCTGGGGTCCTGGGATCCAGCCCCACATCAGGCTCCCTGCCTGCTTTCCCCGTTTGTGCTCTTCTGCTCTCTCTGTGTCAAACAAATAAATAAAGTCTTAAACAATGTGCTATTCACTTCAGACTGTACAACTTGTACTCTTGCCCCCCACAAAGTGATATTCTTTCTGTTCATCTTTTAAAATTGTAAGTTTCTATGAATTAAACCATTTGTTGAACATCTAAAGTCCATAGCTCAGTGACTTTAAGTGTTCAACAAATGTTTTAATATTGACCCTCACACGTAGTGACTATGATGAATTTTAATCTAAAATTTAGTCTTTGTACTTTCAATAATGGCTATGCTATACACATGCATCCCTTAACAGAAAAATAACCAAGTTAAGCAAGATGATCATGTTGCACTGAGGTTTATTATGATTATTGCTAATAGGTAAGAATAATTAAAATTATTTGTGATATTTAATTTTCCTATTAATAATTAGGACAGTCCCATTTTACTTCTGCTGTCCTGTTGTCCCAGTAATTTTTAACAAATAATCACCCATATATTCTCAAAAGTCCTCAGTTTAGAAGATAAAGGACATGGTTACCCAGTTATATCACTAGATGTAATAAATTTCTGAATTGAATTTAGGTAGAAAATATTATGTATATTAATGCCTGCCCCTTGTTTTCTGTATGAGTAAGAATGCTTTCTTTTGCTGTAAAATGAGCAAACAATACCCACAAATTTCCCATTTTACCTCAGGTAGGAGAAATGTTAAATTCATAGTGCAAGTGCTATCAGGCAGGTGCCAGAGAGAATCTGCTTCTACTAGATGGGCTCTTCCTTTGTATCTTTAAATGTTTTATCTTGAAATTATTTTTTAAACGACCTCAGATCCCTTCTAAAATAAGTGTATTACATCATAATATGAATAGATAATTTACAACATACGATTGAGTAAAAGGATCAGAATATAAAATTGTATATATAGTCTCATCCCATCTATGTGGGTGGGAATGTGGTGTATAGACAAGAAAGCTAAGAGGCAAAACACCAAAACTTTAATAATAACTGTGATCAGGGGATGAGGTGATGGGTAATGTATTTCTGTTTATCTCTATATTCTAAATTTGCTTTCATTTCCACTAATTATTCTTTATTCACCTGATAGCGGATGGAAGAGCCCACTCTCATTTCTAGAAAGCGGTTCGAGAGAAGATTCTTAATTGTCAGATGCAGATAAGCTCAAGACTGTAGAAACATGTTGTCCTGAAGCTTTACAGCCACGACTTTTCCTTAGAGAGATTTAACTCCACCTTAACAGATTCAGGATGAGCTGAAACAGCAGAAACATAACACTCAAATCCTGTAATAAAAATAGAGTTGTAGTGGGTGTTGACCAGAATAGCTCAGATCAGTAAGAAAGACGTGAGATCATCTCTGTATTTGTTTTCTCTGATAACTTGCCTTTTGGACTCTCAGTGTTATTATTATATTGAGCTGTATTAACCCAGTATCTGCTTTGAATGATGAAAGAATCATGGTATAGGGAAAAGACTCCATGTTCTCAGTTTCCTGGAGAAGTGGGCCATGTTATAAATAATTCAGTCATTGTTGCTTTTTTGGAGATAACATATGTTAACCGCAGGTAAAATATTTGAGCAAATACGCAATTCTTTAAGGACTGCATTTAAAACTCAGTTCTTTAAAATGGAAGAAGTGAGCCAGCGAGAGTACCCGGGACTCAGTGCATGTCTGGACAGTTTCCAATTGCTTATTCTTCAACTTTGTCGCTGTCCTGACAGGTATGCTGAGACAAGCAGACAGGTCATTTGTTTAGGATACAGAGCGATGGGTTGTATTCAAAACCCTGAAGGCCTAAAGAGGACCTTTACCCTGGCAAGATTTGAAATTCATCACACAGCAATCCGCAGTTTATGCATTTCCTCAGACTTCTGGCTTGTAGAAGGAATTCATACAACTATGTATTGGAATTACTTGGAGACCTTTTTAAAAATAAGCAATACCTGGGCCTTATCCAGACCTATTCTAAGTGAATTTTTCTAAGATGAGGACTCAAAGTGGGTATTTTTTAAAAGTTGCTCAAATTCTAATCTGCAGCTGGGATGGGTAATTAACCTGTGATTGCTTCTCACATCTCTACCACGTACGATCAGCAGAAAAAGAAGGCTATTGAATGAATAAGCCAGGACTTGAAGCTGCACTGCTAGAGCTCTTGGCCTGATGGCTTGCTATGCTAACTTGCCTTGGTAAAGTTATCCTGACCAGAGCTCCCTCTGTTTCCTCAGATGACTTATTCCGTAACAGTTGTGGATGATGCTACCTGTGCCTCATGTCTGTGACCCAGCAAAGCTGCTCTGCAGAAAGCTCCCGAGGACACATCGCCTCCATAATGTAAAGGTAAAGGGGTCTTTATAGCAGGAAAGATCACGTTACTACTGTGCATACAAACTCTTCAGTAATTCCTTGTTGCCTTCGTGTGCTCTAAGTCTGTGTGTCGCCCTGCGCTTCCCACCCAGCCAGATTTAATATCCCGCCCTGCCTCCTCTGCCCACTCCTTCCTTCCCTCATACAAGGTCGAATTGGGAAAAACCGTTGCTCACCTCCTAGGCTTATGAGCATCAAATGAAAATCTTGAAATACATTTAGTATGGTGACGAAAGTGCAGTAAGAACTTGCCACAAGACTAAATACATACGCTGCCCCCCCGAAATAAACTACATCACAACAATAGTCACTCTACTGTTGTTATCATGACACACTTGTCTGCTTCTCCCTTCATTTTCCGGTAGCATGAAGTGCATATCCCTATGAAAAGGTTTATCACATTGTCTTGCAGTTGACTCTTTGCCAGTGTATGTAATAGCATAGGACCCGATGAACAATAGGTACGTAATTTACGTTTTATGAAATCAAGGCCCATTGATTTAAGATTTTCAAGGAGTGATAGTTTTGTTTCATTTGTTGGTTTGGGTTTTTTGTCCAGCCATCTATTTTCATTAACACGTTCAGACCCTCAGATATTCATTCAATGAGTGACTGAATGGTCCCTTTAGAACCAAGAACTAATAAGAACTATGACTGCAGTTCACAAAGTTCTGCTAACTGGCTCGTAAATGGCTCAGAACTTTGAACCTTAGCTTTCTAAGGTTCTCCATAAAATTAATCTCTAACTGTATCCAAAATTACCACAGAAGAGTTTAAACTAGATTGGAAAATCACTGTAATGAGTCTCCCTTAGCACTGCAGTTGAAATTCAGTTGCTAAATCTATTTCATTGAAAAGAAATAGATTATCAAGGCACATCTGTTTTAATTTTTCTCTTTTAAGAGGGCCAATTGTGTAAGTAGGTCAGTACTGAATGTGGTTGCCAGAGTTTGATATTGTAGGTTTTTATCCTGTAGCTGTTAGTTTTTCTTCTATGAAAATAGACATGTTAGAGGTTGGTTAGTCATTCACATTGAATTTTCACAGTCCATCTTAGGAAATCAGGATAAATTAGTGTCTTCAGCTGAGGCGGCAGTGAGCAAATTGTGAGCATGCATCTATCCCTCTCCTCTCAGAACCTGGTGCTTGGCTAGTGTTCTAGAACAAATTCCCAAATCCCTCAGGTTATGTCCTTGGGACCCAGTCTGGTGAAAGGCTGGAGCTAAAGAGTTCTTGTTATAACTTTTATTCAGTAAGTATTTATTGAATTTCTGTCACATGCTGGATAATTTGATTGGTTGAGCAAAAGGATTAATTTGGGAATTCCTGGCACCATGGCTTGGGGGAGGTGAGCTCAATGGGACTGAGAGCTTTATGCGGCACTTCTTACATTTCAGACACGGTCACAGCCCACATGACTCACTGATAGCACCTCAAGCCCTGTTGCTTCTTAACATTTTTACACTGTTTACTTGTCTTAACTTCCTTCCTTCCTTCCTTTGTCGTTACTCTGTCTGTCTTCCATGTTAGATGGTCAGCTGTATGAGGGCAGAAACCATGTGTGTATTGCTTTCTGTTTTACCCACGCTAGGCAGATGGTGCATGCTAGTGTTACTCAGAATAGGGATGCGCTCTGGTTCTAGATTTGCAGGTTCAGTTCCCTCCACGGGTGGCTTCTTTACCTTCAGATGTACACTTACAGTATGAAAATAAAATAGAAGAAGGGGGATAAGCCCAGGTCAAAAAGGGAGTTGGTTGATGGTTACAGCTGACACTCCAGTCAATGTTTGGTACATGCTGAAGAAGGACTGGCCAAATGAGAATGTTCTGAGAACCTGTGTGGATCCTTAGAAATACTGGTCTGAACTTGTTTGGTTAGGGGGAAAATAACCAGGTGAGTATGTGTTTTTTCGGAGATGTGGCTGGATGTAATCTTGACTCGCTAGGAGTGACTGGGCATTTAGGTGCCAGGCTCTCTGGGTGACCACAGTGAAGGATGTGGTCTGTATCTTAACCTTCAAATTGCTTTAGAGTCCAGGATGCTTTAGTAAAAGGAAACCATCATTTTTTAAAAAATATCAGGTTTAAAACTAAGCATACACTTGGATTTCAAATACAGCATTGACATCTGAATGTATCCTGCTGTACATAATCAAGTTGCAGCAGCCTCTTTTACATCTCTGTAGATACAAGATACATCTAGAGCTAGCAGCCACTCGATGAGAGAGCCTGTGACTGAAGAATTTCCTATTTTAAGAGATTATTTGGTTTGATTATTATTTAAGAGATTATTTTAAGAGATTACCTGGTTCCTAGAGTCCCAGAAGGTGGGTATTCCAAGGACCCTCTTATCAAGAAAAAATTTAAGTGATTGTTGAAGTTCCAAAAGGCGACTGGAATGCTACAAGGGGATTATTAGTAACTTTCATATCAAGACTGGCTGTAGAGAGGCTCAACTGATTGTTCCCACTGTGAAGTGGGCGGGGGCCTCCAGAACTGTGGACCAGCTCAGGCTGGAGCCGTTTGCTGATAGAAGGCCTCCAGTCTGCCTCCTGAGACAGCCAGGAGAAGAATGACAAGAAAAGGTGCTTGACTTCACATTCTCAGGCCCAAGGGCAGAGTTCACACTCGGATACTTCTTCATGAGCGATTTAGTATGATGGCCGCAGGGGCCAGAGTAGATCAGTGCTGATGGGCAGCAGTCAGATCAACGGAACGCTGTTTGTGTAGGCCGCCATTTAGGGGCCCAGGAATGACTTCGTTATTCAGAATTCTTTCCTGTGGTAATTTTGATTTATTAAAATTTATCTACATTTTCAATATCCCAATATCTTATGTTGTGTTATATAAGACAACGAAATAAAATTATACTTTGATTACAAAATAGTCCACATGCTATGAAGAAATTACACACCCCACTAAACTCCCACTGAACACTCACAGTTTTATGTAGTGCTTACTCATTTCTCAAGCATTAGTCATCCACATTCAGAGGGTTAGCTTCTGTAAAGAGCAGTTCATTTTGCTTGCCTTTCTTTCTTTCTTTCTTTTCCTTCCTTATCTCCTTCTTTCTTTCCTTCCTTCCTTTCTTAGAATGCTCAAGGTTTTTTCCAGCAATTAAAAATAAAGCATAAAAATGATCTTGGCTTGGGACACCTGGGTGGCTCAGTGGGTTAAAGCCTCTGCCTTTGGCTCAGGTCATGATTCCAGGGTCCTGGGATCGAGCCCCACATCGGGCTCTCTGCTCCGCAGGGAGTCTGCTTCTTCCTATCTCTCTGCCTGCCTCTCTGCCTACTTGTGATCTCTGTCTGTCAAATAAATAAATAAAAATATTTAAAAAAATGATCTTGGCCTAAAGTTGTGCTAAGGTTCAAGTATATATCCAAAGGATATTAGCAGCAAATAGTCTTCTGAAGTATGCATAAAAACACATACAGCACCATTCATTAAGTCACATGGCATTGACAATAACTTTTAACTTATGTTTACTCCAAAGTTTAAAAGAGAATCAGAAAAATATTTAATCTATCCAGTTCCTTTTGTCTTGTGCCAAAATATATCTTGGAATTTCAGTGAGTCAGACTAGTCGAATAAAGAGAAAAGATCAAAGACAACATTTAGAATGTGGGTAAGAAACACATAGAGGAAATTTAAATAATATCCAAAATAAACAAGTGGGAATTTTTATATAGGACACGACAGCATAGGCAGTAACTGCCAAACACTGCCAGAACTGTGTGTCATCAAGTATTTAAGTATAAATGAGATCAGAAGGATTCTCATGGGTATGTGGTACATCTCCAAGCACCAACACCACTTGGTTCTTCTGCTCCAATAGCGCTGTCAGTGATGAACTTTTGTGGTAACATATTGGGATCTTTCTGGCACCATACCGCCGCCAGCAGAGAGATCTAGCATGGGTATTGTGGGGGCTGTCGTTCATTGTTAAGACAGGTCCAGTCCAGGGACACTGTTCTTTTATGGTGCCCACCAACAGGTGCTTCTGTCTTCTTTAGGGATAGCCGACTAACCAAAGTAAACTAGTAACTGTGTTATTATATGTAATTATTTGTCAGCATCAAATGATTTCCTAGGAAAATAAAGCAGTTGTTTATTTATCTGAATTCCCAAATAATATTGTTAAAGAGTTTGTATTTTTCTTATAGCATTCATTTTATTGTGTTCTGTTTTGTATTATATTTACTTGCTTACACATATGTTTCTTCAGCTAGATGCTAACTGAATTGGAAGTGAACATCTGAGTAATTCCCACTTGTGTTCTGCATGGTTGGGGCACCGTTCTTCCAGCTTTATCAGTCGCCAGAAATGGTGGCTTCACAGGCTCGTGCTCAGGTAGGGCTGCAGAGTTTGGGCTGTACGGTACCAGCAGTGACAGCAGACTGTTGTCTGGAGAAGTGGAAGGAGATACAGCCTGAGGAAAAATGGGAATCATATGCAAGGAAATGACCCGTAAACCTGTCCTATGCATCATCAGATTTAAAGGCATTAAGTGTGAGTCTCTAGTCAAGAAGCTGAAGCAGGAAGTCTGGGCTAAGGATAAGGTCATGAAACAGGATGTGAAATGGGTCAACACTGGTGATTGAGACTGGGAACAGAGCAAAGATGTCAAGGTTCAGAATTATTATGTGTTGAAACAAAGGAGCTGACTGACTGGCTTGAAGGTAAAGGGTTAGGCCAGCCAGGGATATTTGCTTCTTATTGTAGGTACATAAGGAATTTCTCTGGATGAATCAAAGTAGTTAATTGTGTATTCCACAAAGAGTGATAATAAGGTGGCCTAACTCCAACCCTAATAACCTCTTGAAGGAGTGAAGCAAGATAGTTTGATGAGTGTGCTTCTCATCAGAAGGAGTTTTTTTGGGGGGGGGGAGGGGAGTAATATTCAGCCTGGAAGCTTCTCATACTGTACCCAAAATCAAATTCATAAAAAGCCCCCCTGCTGCAGAAAAAGTATTTGGCAAGGGAAGCTTTTGCAGGAGTATTTTATGAAACATATATTGTAGGAGAGCCACATCTTCTGAAATTACCCATATTTGAACAGTAGATAGTACTTTCCAGAGATGGTCTTCGCAGTATATCCACTCTCACATGCAGTTTCTACACGGTGAGGCTGATGAGTCTTCCGGCAGTTGGTAGGATTCGTATTTCCTCCCTTGGAACTGGGAAAACCTTTGTAACTGCCTTAACCGATACAGTGCAATTGAGTGACGGTGTGTGACTTCAGGGGTGGGGGGGTGTGTGTGTCATAAAAATGTCACATGTGTTCCCATTGTCCTCTTAAGACATTCACTCTCAGGGGCGCCTGGGTGGTTCAGTCATTAGGCATCTGCCTTCAGTTCAGGTCATGATCCCGGGGTCCTGAGATCAAGCCCCACGTCCGGCTCCCTGCTCAGCGGGAAGCCTGCTTCTTCTCTCCCACTCCTCCTGCATGTGCTCCCTCTCTCTCTGTCAAATAAATACATACAATCTTAAAAAAAAAAAAAAAGACAAAAAGAAAAGACATTCCCTCTCAGATGGCAGCCATTATGCTGTGAGGAGGCCCAAGGACCGCATGCAGGACTGGGCGCGGGCGTCCAGCGCTCGGCCACGGCTACGGCCCGGTCCTCCGCGCAGCTGTCCTTGCGCTGGACGAGCGAGCCGCGAGCGCTCCGATGCTTCTCCGCCCCGGCGCGTCCTCGGCTTCCTGTCCTTCCCCAGCCCATGGCCCGTTGTCAGTGACTCTGCTCACATTTCATACTTACGAGCAAAACAAATGATGTTTATTTTTTTAAATCCTAAATTTAGAGTGGTTTGTTATTTAGCAATAAATAACTGGAACAACTTACAAATAGAAACAATTGTAGATTGTGTTGTAGAAATACCACTTTGATGAGGACAATTCAAGGCTATTCTCATGAACTTGGTTTCATTTTTTCCTATGCTCTTACCAAGGGAGCATATATGTATTTTATATATATATATATATATATATATATATATATAATACATGCTATATAATATAATATATTAGTATATGATAATATATTCATATTATTATATGAATATAATAATTTTTCATACTTGATTAATGGTTATTTTAAATTTAGAAAAAATATAGCAACAAATTATGCTTACAATGTAAAATTTATTTCTAAAAATGAGTACTGCATGTTAAAAAATACTGTTTTTGCTCTCTGAAAATCATTGAACAAATTGGGTTGATGATAATACAAACACAATCTTGGGCAGAATTTTTTCTTAATATTTTACATGGATAGTGACAAAATGATGTCCCTAGACACTAGTTTTTTTTTTTTTTCCCCAGAAATACAGTTTGCTAATGTAGAGATGTCAGAACAAATGACTATTGGAAATGACAGCTTATAATTGAATGCAGCACTAATTTGAATATTTTAAAAACTTAATCATTCATATCTCCAGGTTCCTGTGAATGTCTTCGATATTAAGAACAGTGAACATTTCCATTACAGCATCTTGGGTTAAAAAAAAAAAAAGGAAGCATCTAACGTTTATGTTTTAATTGAGTTAAATGCCTAAGCCTTCAGTGATGTTGCATATAATATGCCAGGGAAAATAAAAATATCCTCAGATGAAAGAAGTGCTAATAAGGCCTGTCTAAAATCTTCCTGAAATAACTAGGTATTGTACATTTGAGCAATTATTCTTCAAAAATCTAAAAGATTACCCATTTCAATTTGACTAACATGACAACTGAAAATGACTGCAAGCTTCCAAAAAGAGGCACAATATAATCAACATGGCACTTGAGAAAGATGATGAATAGTGTTGTATGTGTAAAACAGAGCTGTGGTTCTCAAGAAAGTGAGGTTGGAGGGAATGCAGGGCAGGACATGGACAAACTTGTTTCCTGGAGAATCAGAAACATTTCTCTCCTCTCCTCCCTTAACTTCCCAACCTCCACTAAAACGGTCTAGTAGTGGGAAATGCTGGCAACTTGAAAAGGTTTGGGTCAGGTTGTAGGAAGAGAAATGGAAGGACAGAACAAAGGAATACGGATTACAAAAAAAGACTTGGCAGGGTGGAATTTTTATTTGGATATAGTAACTACACTGAGGGAGATTGAAATACAGAGAAAGTGGGATATAGGAATGAGAGAGGAAGAAAAATTATATTGGGCTACTTATTTAAAAAAAAAACCTTTTATATCTGAGCAATGAATTGTTTAGACTTCAAGAATTGGTTTTGTGGGGAAGTTGATATTTTTATATTTCAATGTAACCTGGTTCATCTTCATATACTGGGAAGCTCAATATAATTTCCATACAGATTTTTTACTTTGACTTATGCTATTTAATGTGACAAAATGAGTCATTTTCCATTGAAGTATGAACATGTTGGTTTAGAGCATAAGAAATAATATTTTAAGGGTTGCTAATTTATTCTTGGTAATGTTCTTTTTACATTAGTAAGTACATCGGTTTTTTTTTTTTAATAGAAATGCTGTATTAACTTCCAAAAAAATCCCATGAACTACTTTTTTTTTTTTTAAAGATTTTATTTATTTATTTGTCAGAGAGAGAGCGAGCGAGAGCGAGCACAGGCAGACAGAGTGGAAGGAAGAGTCAGAGGGAGAAGCAGGCTCCCTGCGGAGCAAGGAGCCCGATGCGGGACTCGATCCCAGGACGCTGGGATCATGACCTGAGCCGAAGGCAGCTGCTTAACCAACTGAGCCACCCAGATGTCCCCATGAACTACTTTTGATAGACATATGTTTCTTAAGAATGTAGCTGTGGCGTCCATTATGATTTGCTATCAGACCTTGTTTGTTGCCCTTGCTGCTTTGACCTTCTCAGTTTTTCTAGGTTTATGTCCTCCCCACCTACCTGTGGTCTGGCTCATCCCTTCATCTTCTGTTCACCTCCTTAATGAGTCCCTATGTACCCCAGAATCCCTGACAGCTGACCTGTACCCCCACTGTGGTTACTACGGGAAAATACTGTAGGTAGTGTTGCAAAGACCTGTTTCCTGTGTATTTTTGTCTCGTGTGAAGAGCATAGTCTCAACCATTGCTCCATTAACTGCAATTTTTGGCAATGTATCTAATTCAGATCAAGATGACGTTCATATATATCCTTTGCAGACTGGATGGGGAGGCATGATTGATGGCTCTGCAATTACTAATATAGAAAGCTTTACATAGCCTAGATCCCTGTTCTACAGCCAGGGGTATTTTAAAAGCCAACATTCAGAGAGGGTGCTGTGTGGTTGGGCTCTGTTTAACTTTGCTACCAATCAGTGTCTCAGAGTTAAGGAAGTCTATCCCCCAAAGAAGTACTTAGTCTCTAAATGTCAAAACATTCCCCTTTTTGAAAGAACCGTTTCTTTTATGTGCAAAAGGTCTTCCTCTGACTCACTCAGTGTGTTCTCCTTAGCATTAAAAAATAAACAGAAGCGACATATCCTTAAAATAGCTATCTGAACTTGAGTCACCTGTGCATCCCTGAAGCTCTCTAAATGAATGAACTGTCAAACATCACACAGCGGTGGGAATTAAAACTGCTGAACTTAAGGTATTAGAGACAATACAGGGCTTCTTCAGGGCAGCGTGTCTGCCAGAGTTCACACAGCTGCTGTGTCTCCACATTTCTCCCAGTGTATTAAAACATTCCCTTTGAATAACACAGGCTCTGTGCTACATTACTTAACCTCTGGGTGATGTGAAGCCTTCAAACCATCATCCAATTAGAGCTGACACTCTTCTAGTTAGCTACTGTATCTGGAAGAAGAACAAAGGGGGAATGTAAGAAAAAGACGTGTTGCTTCGATTGGAGAAATGTACAAAGATTAATCATGCCTTTGTAGAACTGTGAGCGTCTATTAACGGATCATTTCAGTTCGGTGCAGTGCTTATTTATTTTTGCTAAAAAGCTGTAATGTTGGTTTTGAAACTGCCTGTCTGACTTCCTGTAACAGAGATGCTTTTGCTCCTCTGCCCCGGTTCCCTAACCTCAAACCTTGGTAGCAATTAAAAGTTTGCTCTTCCTGCCTCCTCCTTGCAAATTGCCCTTTCACTGACTCTGTGGTTCGAGCCAGTAGTGACCAGACATGCCAAAGAGCCTCTTCTCTGCTGGAGCCCCAAATAAAGGCGGTGGAATGACCATCTCCCACCTTACCTTGGCCATCCAGCTTCTTCTGCAGATTAATATTGTAGGCGAAGCTTTTATATGCAGAGTTAGGAAATTCTCACAAGGAAATGACGATACATTTGGATACATTACTTTCACACTAGTTCTTCAAGTGACTCTGCACGGATCTTTCTCTTGGGACCCCTCCTGCCTTTCCACAAGAGTAGATGTGATTCTGGATTTCTTTCCAAGCTCAATTTTAAGCTGGCCCTGGTCTTGCTCATTCTGCATATCCTTGCTCAGCACAAATTGTCTTTGCTACCCTTTTGGCATTCGTTTTGTATTATTCTACTTGGTCTGCCACAAAAAATACCACAGACTGCATGGCTTAAAAAACAGAAATTTATTTTCTCATGGTTCTGGAGTCTTGAAATCCCAGATGAAGGTTTGGCGGGATTTGGTTCCCAGTGAGAACCCTCTTCCTGTCTTGCAGATGTCTGCCTTCTCTCTGCGTCCTCATGCTGGCTTTCCTCTGTGCACACACAGAGCGACAGAGAGTTCTCTGCTATCTCATAAAAACACTAGTGCTGTCTAATCCAGGCCCCACCCTTGGGACCTCATTTAAACTTAATTACTTTCTCAAAGGTCCCATCTCCAAATATAGGCACCCAGGGGGTGAGGGCCTTAACATAGGAATTTTGGGGAGGCACAAATATTCACTCTATAACACATTCATTTTGCCTTATTTTTATAGTTAGCATATAAATATGTGTGTGTATATCTATGTGTTTTGTCAATGCATTGTAAGCTCTTGTAAATGTGTCTTACACATTTTTATACTTTGCCTTTTGTTGGTACTGAATTCATGTTTTCTGATTGACAAAATATATTTAGATATGAGCCATTCACATGCTAATTTTCACTCACTTTCTAGTATACAATATTTAGTTTTAAAAAATCCCCACTTCCAAGGCTGCTTTAAAATTCTAGATGATTCTTTAGGAAAAAAAGAAAAAAAACAACAAGCTTGAAAAATCCCTGCCTTCTCTCAACTTGAAGGTTTGGAAATGTCAAGAATTTTCTTTTTCAAAGATCTATTTTTATTCACATCCATTATATGAGATAAAGAATTTCTTACATCAGTTCTCTTAACTTTCTCATTTTTTCCTTATAATTTTGAGTTTCAGTGACTTTGGCTGAAAAATACTTCTCTGTATAATATTTTTGTTGTTATATGCTAGATCACATGCTTATCTTTGATTTTCCAGTATGGCTTCTAATCTTTGAATACAGTAATACTATATGTGTATTCTAAATTGGAAGACTGAAAAGTATTGAATGAAATACATCACAGAGTTTTTCTGTTGGCACTAAGACACATAGCACATTAATTCATGCTTTTTGTCATTGTGAAAAGAAGACTCTTCAGAACTATTTTGTAAATGCTGCCTCTTTCTTTTCCAGTAAACACACATTTTAATATTCATGTAGCATCTAACTTGTCGGGAAGCAGTTTATCTTAACGTCACATGAGTTTTTCTTTATTTAATTAAGTATATTTCATATAAAGATTTTATTTTGAAAAAAACTAATCGTTAAAGTCACACTGGGTGTTTCATATAAAGGCAGTGTCTGCGAATACTGAGTATAATGTTGTAAGCAAAAGAAAAAAAAATAAAAACAATGTGAATAATGGCCAGTTAAATTCTTAATTTCAGAATTTTTAAATCTCAGAAAGGGAAATATTTTGGGTAATATTTTAGGTCAAACATAAATTGATGGAATTACTCAGCTGACTGAATTGTTAGCTGGAGCAAACCTCCCCTGACTTCATTTTCTTTACTTCTTTTAAGAATTTGTGTTGTATTTTTGTGGGAGAATGTTCATGGATTGTTTAAAACAATTCCAGAATTTTATTTAAGACCGTATTTGTTATTGTCATTAAATTTTGGTCTCTAACTTTTAAAAGGAACAGAATCTTGGGAAGAACCTGCTGGCAGGTTTAACATTCACACTATTTAGTGAATTCATACATATTTCAAGAGAGATGACATTGTTTAGTCATTGTTTCTACCTGTCCAGAATCACTAACTTTTAATTTATAACTCACTACATGAAAAAGTTGGTAGTCAGAAGTATATATGGTATAAATGTCCAGAAAGAAGAATCAAAATTTTCTATTAATGGATATATCTGTAATATATTTCATACTGCAGTTTTATGCAAAATATTGCTATTGATTTCTTTCAAATAGAGAGGTAAGATCACAAACTATTCAGTATTTAAAGATTGGTAGTAAAAAAGACAGATATGTATGTCACTATGATGATGAGATATTAAGTGTGGAATTCTAATTACTGGACCTGATGGGGAAAGAAATCTGATAGAGTAAAAAAGCAATTATTATAAAACTGTTGATAGTGTAAGTAAATGACTTGTTCCTAAAATTAAAAAGTCAAACTTAGTTAATTATATCTTAGCTAATAAAAATTGCAGTGATAAGGTTTATAGATTGGTGAAAAACTAATGAATGCTTTAATGAATTTTCTAGTAAATTATATAAGTCAGAAGTAACTTAATAAGGAGTCTGAAAATGTTTAGAAGAGATTAGATTTATTGAGATATAAAATAATGCTAGAAATAGGGAAACTCCATTTCTATATAGGAAGAATTTAAATTTAATCTGCCTTGTTAGGTTGTATTTCATTGTCTGCAGCAATCTAGCACAAAGTAGTATTTAATCAATTAATTATTGCATTAATTATGCAACTAATTATTACATGCACTAATATTAGAATTAGGCACTATATGAAAATAAAGGGAGGGGGTATGTGCATGTAACTGAAGGCTATAGGCAACAATTTAAAAATTGTGAATTAAAAAATTATGAGAACATGCGGCACCTGGGTGGCTCAGTGGGTTAAGCCGCTGCCTTCGGCTCAGGTCATGATCTCAGGGTCCTGGGATCGAGTCCCGCATCTGCCTCTCTGCTCAGCAGGGAGCCTGCTTCTCTCTCTCTCTCTCTGCCTGCCTCTCCATCTACTTGTGATCTCTGTCTGTCAAATAAATAAAATCTTTAAAAAAAATTATGAGAACATTTAACATGAGATCTACCCTTTTAACAGATGTTTAAGTGTACAGTACAGTGTTATTGACTACGGTCATAATGTTGTATAGCAGGTCTCTCAAACTTACTTATCTCATGTACCTGTTACTGTATACCCGTTGAATAACAACTCCCAATTTCCTCTTCCCCTCAGCTCCTAGAAGTTAACCATTCTAATCTCTGCTTCTATGAAATTGGCTATTTTAGGTACTTCAAGTAAGTGGAATCATACAATTACTTGTCCATTTATGACTGTCTTATTTTACTTAGCATAATGTCTTCTAGCTTCATCCATGTTGTCACATGTTGCAGGATTTCATTTTTTATAAAGGCTAAATAATAGTCCATTGTATGTATATGTCACATTAAAATAAACATTCATCCATGGG
Organism: Mustela putorius furo; assembly: GCF_011764305.1. Classification (NCBI taxonomy): domain Eukaryota; kingdom Metazoa; phylum Chordata; class Mammalia; order Carnivora; family Mustelidae; genus Mustela; species Mustela putorius. The sequence continues at coordinate 1,796,965 of NW_025421341.1, read as the reverse complement.
TGCCTGTGTGGCTCAGTGGGTTAATAAGCCTCTGCCTTTGGCTTAGGTCATGGTCTCAGGGTCCTGGGATGGAGCCCCACATCGGGCTCTCTGCTCAGCAGGAAGACTGCTTCACTCTCTCTCTCTGCCTGCCTTTCTGTCTACCTGTGATCTCTGTCTGTCAAATAAATAAATAAAATCTTTTAAAAAACCCCAAATATTCTTCCATTAATGACCTCTAGATTGTTCCTGCATCTTGACTATTGTGAATAATGGAGCCGTGAACATGAGAGTGCATGTATCTCTGAGATTCTGATTTTAATTTATTTTGAATAAATACCTAGAAGTGGGGTTTCTGGGTCCTATGGTAATTCTAATTTTAATTTTTTGAGGAACCTCCGTATTATTTTCCATAGCAGCTGCACCGTTTTACATTCCCGCCAACAATGTACAAGGGTTTCAGTATTTCAGCATCCTTGATAGCACTTGTTATCTTTTGTTTTCTGAAAATGGTCATCCTAACAGGTGAGAGTGAATATCTCACCCTGGTGATTACCATCTTTTTATGTACCTGTTGGCTATTTGTATGTCTTCTTTGGAAAAATGTCTTTTAAGTCATTTAAGTCTTTTTAAATCAGGTTATTGTCATCATTATTCTTTATAATTCAGTTGTAAGAGTTCTTTGTACATTTTGGATATAACCCCCTTATCAGATACATGATGGACAAATGTTTTCACCCATTCTTTAAGTTTCACTCTGTTAGCTGTTTGCTGTGCAGAAGCTTTTTAGTTTTGTGTAGTCACATTTGTTTACTTTTGGCTTTTGTTGCCTGTGCTTTTGGTGTTATATCCAAAAAGTCATTGCCAAGAGCAGTGTCATTAAGCATTTCTGCTATGTTTGTTTTTTTCCCTAGGAGTTCTACAGTTTTAGGTCTTACATTTAAATCTTTAATCCATTTGAATTGATTTTTGTGTATGATGTAAGGTCAGTCTCCAATAATGGCTTCTTTTGCATGTGGATATCCAGTTTTCCCAACATGATTTGTTGAATACATATCCTTTACCCATTGGGTGTTTTGGGACTCTTACCAAGGATCAGATGACTGTATGTATGAGTTTACTTGTGGGCTTTCTATTCTGTTCTGTTGGTTTCGATGTCTGTCATTATCCCAGTACCATATGGTTTTGATTACTATAGTTTTATAGTTAAGTTTTAAGATCAAGAAGTGTGAGCCCTTCAGCTTTGTTCTTTTTCAAGGTAATTTTGACTACGTAGAGCTCTTTATGGTTCTGAATTTAGGATTCCCTTTCCTATTTGTGTAAAAAATGCCATTGGAATTTTGATAGAGACTGCAGTGAATCTGTAGATCACTTTGGGTAGTATGGACATTCTAACAGTATTAAGTCTTTCAGTCATGAACATGATTTGTCTTTGTTTGTCTTCTTTGTTTCAGTTTTCAATGTACAACCATTTAGCCTTATTCAGTAAATTTATTCTTAGGTATTTTATCCTTTTTGGTGCAGACATAAATGGTATTGTTTTCTTTATTTCCTTTTTAGATAATCTGCTGTTCGTGTGTAGAAATGCAACTAATTTTTGTATTCAATTTTATTCTTTGCATCTTTACTGAATTTATTGAATAGTTCTGTGTATGTGAACTCTTTAGGATTTTCTTCATGTAAGATTATGTTGTCTGCAAACAGAGATAATTTTACTTCCTTGCTTCTGACTTATATGCCTTTTATTTCTTGCCTAACTGCTCTAGCTGGGACTTCCAGTACTGTGTTATATAGGAGTGGTTAGAGTGGGTACCCTTGTCTTGTTCCTTATCTTAGAAGCTTTCAGTTTTTCTTTTTTCTTTAAAATTTTTTTTTATATTTTATTTATTTATTTGATAGAGAGAAAGAGAGAGATCACAAGTAGGCAGAGAGGCAGGCAGAGAGAGAGGGGGGAAGCAGGCTCCCTGCTGAGCAGAGAGCCCCATGTGGCGCTCGATCCTAGGACCCTGAGATCATGACCCGAGCCGAAGGCAGAGGCTTAACCCACTGACCCACCCAGGCACCCCGAAGCTTTCAGTTTTTTATCGTTAAGTATAATTCTAGCTGTAAGCTTTTCATATTTAATATGTTGTTTTCATCTTATTATTTTGAAGTTATTTTCTTCTTTCCTAGTATATTGAGTTTTTATCATGAAAGGGTATTGTATTTTGTCAAATTTGTTTTCTGCATCTATTGAGCAATTCTTATTATCTTTATCCTTCATTCTGTCAATGTGGTGTCACATTAGTTGATTTTTTCTGTGCTGAACCATCCTTGTATCCCAAGGATAAATCCCACTTTGTCATGTTATATGAATGTATTGTTTATTTGAATGTATTGTTGAATTTGGTTTGCTAGTATTTTGTTGATGATTTTTACATACATGTTCATCATGGATATTGGTCTATAATTTTCTTTTCTTGTAGTGTCCTTATCTGACTTTGGCATGATAATAATACTAACCTCCAAAAGTGAGTTTGAAAGGTTTTCTCCTTTTCAATTTTTTGGAAGAGTTTGAGAAGGATTGGCATTAATGCTTCTTTATGTTTAGTAGAACTCATCCATACAGCCCTCTGATTCTGGCTTTTCTTTTTTGGGAGGTTGTTTTCATTACTGATTAATCTCTTTACTAGTTATAGATTTGTTCAGACTTTCTCTTTCTTCATGTTTTAATCTCGTTTGGTTGTATGATTAGGAATTTACCCACTTATTCTAGGTTATCCAGTTTGGTGATATATAGATTTTCATAGTAGTCTCTACTGTCTTTTTGTTAACATTCCCACTCTAATCTTTGTTATTTCCTTCCTTCTGCTGATTTTGGGCTTCATTCTTTTTTTCTAGTTGTAAGGTTGGATTGCTTATTGAGGTATTTCTTCTTAACGTAGGTATTTATTGTCATCAGCTTCCTTTTTGGTACTTCTTTTCCTGTATCTCATAGGTTTGGATATGCTGTGTTTACATTTTTGTTTGTCTGAAGGTATTTTCTACTTTTTCGTTTGATTTCTTCTTTGACATGTTGTTCAGAGTGTGCTTTTTCATTTCTGCGTATTGTGAAATTTCAAGTTTTCCTTCTGATGTTAATTTCTAGCTTCTTTCAGTTGCGCTTAGAAAAGATATTTCATGATTTCAGTCTTTTAAAATTTGTTAAGACTTGTTTTGTGACCTAATGTGTGACCTATACTGAAGAAATTTCTGTGTTCACTTTAGAAAAGTATAAATTCTCTTGCTGTTGGGTGAAATGTTCTATACATGTCTGTTAGGTCCATTTTGTCTTTAAGGTGATCAAATTTTATTTTCTGTGCTTTGGACATCTCTTACTATTTCTTTCTCCCTTTCTCTAATCAGAATATTTATGATGACTTTTAGCTGTTCAAAACATAAATCCTCCACACACACATACTTAAGGATCTCTAAAAGTTTGTTTTTGTTTTTCCCCTTCTAAAATGTCTCATATTTCCAGCTTAAATTTCTGTTCCCTTTTTCTACTCTAGTTAAAATACTCATCAGTATAGCTGAATTCCAGGGCTAGAAAATGTTATGACTATTATATATAATAAGAACTGGTTTAAGTCTCCCAGTCTGTTTGCATATTTTGGGACTGAAAATGGGGGAAGATGCTTACCTAGTTTTACTCAGATTTGGAACCAAAAGTTTTCTCAGAAATAGGTAAGGTTCTCAGGGCTCAGGGATTTTTTTTTTTTTTTAATTCTTTTCAGTGTAACAGTATTCATTGTTTTTGCACCACACCCAGTGCTCCATGCAATCCGTGCCCTCCCTAATACCCACCACCTGGTTTCCCCAACCTCCCACCCTCTGCCCCTTCAAAACATTCAGAGAGTTTTTCAGAGTCCATAGTCTCTCATGGTTCACCTCCAATTTCCCCCAACTCCCTTTTCCTCTCCATCTCCCCTTGTCCTCCATGCTATTTGTTATGCTCCACAAATAAGTGAAACCATATGATAATTGACTTTCTCTGCTTGACTTATTTCACTCAGCATAATCTCTTCCAGTCCCGTCCATGTTGCTACAAAAGTTGGGTATTCATCCTTTCTGATGGAGGCATAATACTCCATAGCGTATATGGACCATATCTTCCTTGTCCATTCGTCCATAAGGGCATCTTGGTTCTTTCCACAGTTTGGCGACCGTGGCCATTGCTGCTATAAACATCGGGGTACAGATGGCCCTTCTTTTCATACATCTGTATCTTTGGGGTAAATTCCCAGTAGTGCAATTGCAGGTTCATAGGGAAGCTCTATTTTTAATTTCTTGAGGAATCTCCACATTGTTTTCCAAAGTAGCTGCACCAACTTGCATTCCCACCAACAGTGTCAGAGGGTTCCCCTTTCTCCACATCCTCTCCAACACACGTTGTTTCCTGTCTTGTTAATTTTGGCCATTCTAACTGGTGTAAGGTAGTATCTCAATGTAGTTTTAATTTGAATCTCCCTGATGGCTAGTGATAATGAACATTTTTTCATGTGTCTGATAGCCATTTGTATGTCTTCATTGGAGAAGTATCTGTTCATATCTTCTGCCCATTTTTTTTATATGATTGTCTGTTTTGTGTGTGTTGAGTTTGTGCATACTCACATACACATGTATGGGGCTGTTCACTGTCCTGGTCTTCACTGTCCAATCTCCTTTACTGATGTTATCAGAGAAATATAACTGTTCATAACATGAATATATTTACCCTTTTCTACCAAATGTACTGAGTTTTGTTATTGTGTATATAGATGATTATAGAAAGTATAGACATCTAATTTTTATAAATAAAATTGTAATGAATTTTAAGGTATAATTGTAAATTTTGTAAGCAGCTTCACTCTGTGGAAAGTGATGTTGGAGAACTGCTATAATCACATGCAAAGCCACTGATATTGAGGGTGTGGTGGAGTTATGTTAAAAATTGAAATATAAAATAACAAACACAATGACTGAATAAGTTCTTCAAAATAGAATGATTTAAATTTCAAAGGATTAAGAAAAATCCTTTTGGAAAATGGATAATGGATGGATCTTTGAATAATACTGCAAAAAAAACCCCTCTTGTATGACCTCACTGATGAAAACATAGGCAATTTTGTGTGAATAATGAAACATTTTTTAAAAACCCAGTTATGATGCATTAATTTCTTGGTAAATTTTGGGAATTGGTGTATGGTTGTAACCATATCCTCTATTTCATTAAATAGAGATAAAATTTTTTTAAAAATTTGTAAAAATTTCATATTTCAATATAAAGTCTTACTCATATATATTTTATATTCCCTATATAAAATTTTGTTCTGGTTTTAAGGTGGCTTACTTAAGTGTCTTTTCACTTGACACTATGAAAATTTAATAACTCTGTGTGAGCCAGTGTGTATGTGTAGTTATGTAGGTTAAAACGTTTTCTCAAAAAAGAGTGATTTCTTGATCTGTCTGTACAGTGAGTAATCTGTCACTGCTTGGACACTTTCTGTATATCTATAATTAAATAATCTATTTTATAACAGAAGGTGGGTATGTCTGTTCGATCACTTTCATATGATAAGAAACTTACATAACTCAATAGCAAAAAAACCCTAATAATCTGATTTTAAAATGGGTAAAGGACCTGAATAGACATTTTTCCAAAGAAGACTTGCAAATGACCAACAGGTTCATGAAAAGGTGCTTAACAGCACAAATCATGGGTAAGTGCAAACTGAAAGCACTAAGAGATATTACTTCACATCTTTTAGGATAATTATCAGAAAGACAACAGATAATGATTATTGGTGAGTATGTGGGGAGAAGGGAAACTTTGTGTGCTATTACTGGGAATGTAAATTAGTACAGCCACTCTGCAAAACAGTAGGAAGGTTTCTCAAAAAATTAAAAATAGAACTACCCTATAGCCCAGGAATTCCACTTCTGGGCATTTATCTAAAATAATTGAAATTTATATCTCAAAGAGATATCTACACTCTGATGTTTATTGCACATTATTCACAATAGCTCAGGTATGGAAAAAGCTAAGTGTCTGTCCACAGATGAATGGATAAAGAAAATGTGATGTGCAAAATCCTAGAGGAGAACACAGGCAGCAACCTCTGTGATCTTGGCTGCAGCAGCTTCTTGCTAGACATGTCTCTAAAGACAAGGGAAACAAAAGCAAAAATGAACTATTGGGACTTCATCAGGATAAAACGATTTTGTGCAGCAAAGGTAACAGTCAACAGAATGAAAAGGCAACCTACAGAATGGAAGAAGATATTTACAGATGACTTACCAGAAAGCTAGTATTCAAAATCTATAAGAACTTACCAAACACAACACCGAAAAAACAATAATTCACTTAAGAAAGGGGCAGAAGTCATTTCTCCGGAGAAGATGTAGAAATGGCCAATAGACACATGAAAAGATGCTCAACATCATTCAGCATCAGGGAAATACAAATCAAAACCACAAGATACCACCTCACACTGGTCAGAATGGTTAAAATGAACAATTCAGGATACAACGGATATTGACAAGGATGCAGACAAAGGGAACCCTTCTTTTTCTATTGGTGGGAATACGCTATAGTGACTGTGGAAAAGAGTATGTAATTTCCTCAAAAAGTTAAAAATAGGACTATCCTATGACCCAGTAATTGCACTACTAGGTATTTGTCCAAAGGATACAAGTATAGTGATTCGAAGGGGCACATGCTCTTCAATATTTATAACAGCAATGTCCACAACAGCCAAACTGTAGAAGGAGCCCATATGTCCATCGACAGATGAATGGACAAAGAAGATGTGGTGTGTACATACACACACAGATATTACTCAGCCATCAAAAAGAATAAAATCTTGCCATTTGCAATGAAATGGGTAGAACTAGAGGGTATTATATTAAGTGGAATAAGTCAGTCAGAGAAAGACAAATATTTCATTTTACTTCTATGTGGGATTTAAGAAACAAAACAGATGAACATAGGGGAAGGGAAGGAAAAATAAAAGAAGATGAAAGCAGAGTTGGAGGCAAACCGTAAGAGACTCTTAACTCTAGGAAACAAACTGAGGGTTGCTTTAGGAGAGGTGAGTGGGGGATGGCATAATTGGGTGATGGTCACTAAGGAGGACTTGATGTAGACACTGGGTGTTACCTGCAACTGTTGGCCTCAGAAGAAAAGTACCATATGTAGCCATGTTCCAGTAGACCACCTTGTAAAAGTTGTAGAGTCAGTGTGACCACGAAAATGGAGATAGGTGTCTTATTCCCCAGTTGGGTGCTTATGCATGGACTGAATGGCCTGCTGTGTGCCTTTTTGGAGTTGAGGTAATGAAGATAATTCAAGGATAGTTGCGCGAGAGAGATAGAGAAGTAAAGCTGTCTTTCACGCTCAGTTTTTTTTCTCTTTTTTCTTTTTTCTTTTTTCTTTCTTTCTTTTTTCTTTCTTTCTTTTTTTTAATTGGACTGAAGATGTGCTCTATTTTAGTGGGTCACGGAGCATCAAGGAACGCATGTGAGCTTCAGCAGTCTGGTGCCTGTCCCACCTGGAGAACTGGACCTTGGAAAGGGAACACCATTGGAAGGGTTGCAGGTGAATGCTAGAGCTGGAAGTGGAAGGGAGTGGAATGACAAGCAGGGAAACTGGAGTGAATCGCCCATGTCGGCAGGCTGTTCGGTGAGGGGGCCTGCTGAGAACTTGTAGCAGAACCCTTGGGAGCACTCATAACTGAGGGGCTGCAGCAGCGCAGTAAATAGTATGCCTTTGGTCTATTTCGGTCGTCTCTCTTCCCATCCGTTTCTGGAAGTGCTAAAAGAAAAGGAGAGGGCAGGAGGGAAGGACAGCTGATTGGTCTCTATTCCCAGCTCCCTCCTGCTGGGGGAAAGGCCAGGATGAGCATGGAACTGAATGCAAGATGGAGAGTTTAAAATCAATTAGACTGAACTGAAATACTTAATATTTGAAAGCAACTGGGAAACTGTAAGATCTGTTCAAGATGTTATTAAAGGATGGGGAACGGAAATTCAACAGAACATGTTTGAAGACGGTGAATAGAGAAAAGTAAAACCACACCATCTTTGTATCCCGCTGAGTTCAAGGGCAGCTCAGGAGGCCAGTTTTATGTGCAGATGGGAAGCTGAGGTTCCACTGTTGATTTCATGGTTGGCTTTGCCTTTCAAAATTGAACTGTGGTGTCAAAAATATTTTCCTATATTACTAAAACATCTCTCTCTGTGTCTTTCTATTATTTATGTGTGTTTATGTTTTGTGGTGGTTAGGAAATAAAACCTAAACTTCCAGAAGAGAAGGGGAATCTTGCTTATCTTGCTGCTAGTACTCAACAGGAAATGATCCTTGTTCCAATCCTAAATTTAGCTTTTTAGGAAGAAGGTGGGAGAGAGAAAGAAGAGAGAGAGACAGACACCTCTCCTCCTTGTCCTAGTACCTTTCATGTTAGCACACTAAGAATTTTTGCATAGCATAAAGGGAATTAAACATACTAATACCATACAGCGTGGTCTAGCTTAGAGACCATATTCTCTTTTATTCTCTATTCCCCCAATTTTACTGTTTAAGGTAAAGCTGTGCACGAACATCTTCGTGTAGAAACTTTTTCTTTATTTGGGGTTATTTTCTCAGGATGTATTTCTAGAAATGAAACCAGAATACATGGAATACATTTTTAAAATGTTGATTATATGGAACAAATATCCTCTTAGAAAATTTGGCTGCGAAACAAAATTGAGGCAACAAAAATCATGTTAAATACCATCAGCCAGAGAAAAGCGTTACTACTATTTTTTCCCAATATTTTGCCTATGCTTAAATATTTTTAAAAGTGAGGTCATGATGTATGATGAGATCTGTGAACTATTTATCCTAACTAATATTGTACCGTGAGAATTCTTCCATATTTAAATATTTTTGGGAATTTGATTATAAAGATGAAATGGTATTTTAGCAAATTGATTTACAAAAATTTAGTTTTCTTTTTCTTTATCATGGATGCTAAGACTGTTTCAGTTGTTTTGGAATTATAATACTGCATTGAACATTCATGAATAAAACCTTATCACATGTGTCTATAATTTTTTATAAATTGAATTCCTGGAAATGTAACTCCTACATTAAAAATTCAGAGTATTAGAACAATTAGGGGGTGTTTTGCTTAATTGCTTTTAAGAAAGTACCAGTCTTTCAGTCCTACCAGCAGTTTATGAGAGGCATATATTTATCTTCTTGTTTGTACCCTGATTGGTATTGAGAATTACCATGAAAATTTTTGCAACTTTCATGAGGAAAAACTGATATTTTAATTTTTATTTTGATTATTAATGAGGTTGAACTTTTCAGTTAATGTTTATTAGGCACATGTGTCTTCTCTTGTGTGTTCTCTGTTCACATTTTTTGTTCATTCAGCTCTTTGATGCATTTGCATCTTAAAAGGAACTCATTTGCACAAATAAATTTCTAAGTAGAAAACCTATGTAGGAAATATTTTCTAAGCAGACAGGGATCTTCTTGGCTTTGGTCTACTGTTCTTAAAACTGTACTCAGTAAAAATAAATACTGGGTATCTACTTGGTATAAGAAAGTATGCACTGTAGGAAGTAAATTGAAAACAAAATTCTGTCCATCAAAGGGAAGGCTATTATATGGCTTGAGTTTAAAATGCCTACATTTGAAAAAAACATAAAATGACTAAGTCTGTTGCTTCTAAAAGCTCACTGATTTCTCATTAAGAAATTATAAAAATGAATCAAAGTATGCTAGAGAAAATACGAACAATAGCAAAAACAAGAATACTCAAAAGTCTGTTGCCTTAACACATCACTTTTATGCTTTTTGGATAGTTTTTATTGCCTTTGCTTTTTGACATAATTGTAATCAAACTCCACAGTACTTCATATTTTGCTCTTTTTACTTCACATTATAGCTTAACATAGTCTTTTGTTACTAGAAGTTTTTATTCTAATGACTGACTGGATCTCTCTACAATTTATGTAATTAAACTCATTTGGGGGCATTTAGATTTTTCCCTTTATAAGTATAATTTCTTTAGGTCTATTTTGTGTTTCTATTTCTTGGAAAGTTAATTTTTTTTCACTTAAAAGTGTATGGTGGGCATAATCCTCAACTATTTTCACTTAGCATATAAACTTAGGAAAAGCTAATTAAAAAGACTTAAGGAGTGATATGATTTTTAGAAATCACATCACTTTTTTTTTTTTTTAAGAGAGGGGGAAAGGCAGAGAGAAAGGGAAAGAGAATCCTAAGCAGGCTCTGCCCAGTGAGAAGCCCGATGCTGGGTTCTATCTCAGAATCCTGAGATCATGACCTGAGCTGAAAGCAAGAGACCCACACTATGGGGCTCCAGGGTGGCTCAGTTAAGTGACTGTTTTTGACTCATGTCATGATTCCAGGGTCCTGGGATTGAGCCCCGCATGGGGCTCCCTGCTCAATGGGGGGGCCTGCTTCTCTCTCTCCCTCTGCGGTTCCCCCTGCTTGTGCTTTTTCTCATGTGCCCTTTCCTGCTCTCTCAAATAAAAAGAATCTTAAAAAAGAAAAAAAAAAGTCACACGCCTAACTACCCGAACGACCCAGGCACCCCTGCCACTTTTTGTAGGTGATGATTTTGGACGTGGTTTCCTTGTGTCCCCCAGATCATTCCCGGTGAACGGCTGTCTGTTGGACTGGGAGAGAGCAGTAGAAGAAGACCTGGCTCGGGGTGCCTGGGTGGCTCAGTCGGGTAAGCGTCTGCCTTTGGCTCAGGTCAGGATCCCAGGGTCCTGAGATGGAATCCTCTCAGGCTCCTTGCTATGCAGGGGGCCAGCTTCTCCCTCTGTCTACTGATCGCCCTGCTGTGTGTGCTCTCTCTGACAAATAAATAAAACCTTAAAAGGAAAAAAAAAAAAAAAAAGACCTGGCTCAAATTTTGCTGTGTGGTCTTAGCTAAATTATGCTTTTAGAGTCTCCATTTTTTCATCTATAATTTATGGCTTCTAAAACCTGCACCATATGATATTGTTATGAGGATTAAGTAAAATAGCATTCAGTGCCTACTACAGTAGGTGCTCCAAATTGGTTCAAGTTAAAGGTTAGCTCCCTCCCCCCACCCCGCCCCAGGCTCATTTAATCTGTCTTCTTTCTGGCTGTTTGAGAGGAAACCTGGAGCTTGGGTTGGCTTGAGGGGTTAAATTTTTAATGTTTCTTTTTCAAATTCCTGTAAGAATAAGCTCTTAATCGTGGCCTTCAGTTTTCAAGAAAACCCCTAAACTATAGTAATTATTGATTTCCCATCAGTCTACTCTAAGGCAATGTGTGAATATAGTTTCAGTTTAGAGAAATCTTTATTTCTCTATTTGACATTTGCCTGAGGATCTCGGGAAGAACCAGGATCCTGAGTCACAAGTCTGCTGCTTTTTTCATGAAGCAGGGGCCCTGCCCCTCCTTTGTACAGCTTACAGACTTTATTCTCCATGGTCATTTCCTTGAAACTTGTCTTTCACACATTTTGCTTATCAAGTAATTAAGATTTTTGACACGTGTCAAACAGGATTACTCAAGATATTCTATCCTAATTCCATAGTAATATATTTAAAGTTAGATTTTAGGAGGGTAAAATGAGATTCTACAAGTGTACCTGTACGCAATGCTTTTTATCCTCAGGAGACAAGTGATACCTGTGTATATGTGCCTTCCTTATGAAAAGGCATCACTGAAATAAGATGGGAAATTCCTGTTCTGGAAAAGCTGCTCTCTCTTTGGAACCCAAAGTTAAAGGGAAAACAGAACTTTACTTTTATCTGTACTAAGTGTTTCTTTAACTGTCTGCTGTATACTTTACTGGACGTGAGTGAGCCGTATCATCATGTCGTCCGTGAGCAGAATGAAAGAGCATTATGCATACATATTCAAAAAAATCCATTTCTCGCAGGCTATTTTTAAAAAGTAGAGATGCCATTTTCTTTTTATTAAAAAAGTCTGTTTCAGTATAACTACTATGTACCATGTGCAATTCGTATTTTTATGTGTTAGTGTGTTGGTATTGATCTAATGGATGCAGAGGAAAAGGAAAGAATTCTGTTGAGTTACCCAGAGGTCACTTGTGTAGGGAGGGTGAGAGGCAGAGGAAGGGCGGAGTGACAGCCAGAGAGCAAAGCCTGGATTGTGCTGCAGAGTCAAACCACTTCAAATACATTCTCTGTTCTAAACTATTTGCTTGACCCTGAGGAAGCTGTTTAAGTTCTCTAAGCCTCTGTTTCTTTACCGATAAAATGGGATAATGATTGTACTCAATACACACTATTGCTGTGAAAATGAAATTACTTTGGTGGTAAAGGTTCTTGCAGTAGAAAGCTACTGTGATTCTCAATGCCTTTTAACCACTTAGATTTTACCAGAAAGTAACTGGTCTGAGACTGGGGGTGGTCAGTAGTTGATGGCTTAGTGATTCAAAGGAATAACTAAAGATTTATGTATTAAAACTTTTTCTCCCATGCTATTCATTCTATCCAAATTACAGTGAAGGATAAAATACAGTTTAGAACTTAGCTATTATATATGAAAACAGTTATAGCAGAGGAAAATTCTAGGAAAAAATTTATCCATATATTTAGAGAATTATGCTGCCAGGAGTTTCCATTTTCCTCAGCACCTGCTTCTTTTGAACTAGCACTTTGGTGCAAATTATTTTTATCAGTCCTATTTCTTTCTTCCACTGGAAAGCACTCTATGAAACCACTTGGAGAAAGAAATGAATCCAATACAGGTAAGGAGAAAATGGGAAAAGAAGGTAGAAATGAGAGAAGCAAGACTGTCATTCAAACTTCCTAGCTCGTAATTTTAATGTCAGCCATGTGCAGAAGAAACATTCTGCTTGATATCTATGATTTCTTAAAAAAGTTTTCAAGAAGAATGTCAAATAAGTTTTTTGGGAACATTTTTCTTTAGAAATTAAACCTTTTGAAATGAGCATCGAATGATATATGATATTTCCGTCTAGTACCTGCCTCAGTTGATGGCCCTAAATCTCTCGTTTCATTCTCAGCTGTTTATTTTTCTAACAAACTATTTAGAATAAATTTAGATTTAGAAAAAAGTTGTCAAGACAGTATTGAGAGTTCCAAATACTCTTTGTTCAGCTTCCCCCAATGTTTAACATCTTACATAACTGTGGTACATTTGTCAAAAACAGGAGATTAACATCATGATGTTATTAGCTAGACTCTGACTTTATTTGAATTTCAACAGATTTTCTAATAATGTCTTTTTTCATTTCCAGGATTCAATCCAATACATCAGCCTGCATTTAATCTCCTTTGGTTCTTTAGTCTTTTTTATATATTTATTTCCTATGGCAGCCATAATAAATAACCACAAACTTAGTCGCTTAGAACAAGGTAACTGTACTTATTAGCTTATGGTTCTGGAGGTTAGAAGTCAGAAAGTTGGGTTTATTGGGTTAAAGTCAGACTGTCTATATGGCCATGTTGCTTTCTGGAGGTTCTAGGGGAGAATCCATTTTTGTGCCCTTTTCAGCTTCCGGAGGCTGCTCACATTGCTTGGTTTGTGCCCTTTCTTTTACTTAAAATTTTGAAAAAATTTTAATTGTTGTATAGTTGGCATATAATATTAGTTTCAGTTGTATGACAGTGATTTGACAATTACATACATCATGAAATGCTTACTACAATTAAATGTAGTTACCACTTGTCACCTAAGTATTACAGTATTATTGACTACATGCAGCCGCCTTTTATCTCCAAAGCCAGCAAGGTCCAGTCCGTTCTCACAGTGCCTCTTTCTGGTTCTGACCCTTCTACTTCTTTATTTTCCACTTAAAGATCCATGTGATTACATATGGGATCACCATGATAATCTCGGATAATCCCCTTATTTTAGTCAGCTGACTGGCAACCTTAATTCCATCTACAAACTTAATTGCCCATTACTTGGTCATATAACATATTTTTAGGTTCTGGAGATTAGGATGTGGATATATTTGGTGGGCCATTATTCTGCCTACTATAGCCTACCCTCCTGCTCCCAAAGACTCATGTCTGTTTCACATACAAAATATTTGCACCCCATCCCAAGGTTCTCAAGCATCAAGTCCAAAATCTCATTTCAATCTCATTAGCTCAAATATCCCAAATCTCATCACCTCCATCATCTCAGTCAGGCATGAGTAATGCTCTGTGTGTATTCCATCATGGGTACAGTTTCTTTCAATCTGTGAATGTGAAATTTAGAAACAAATTACTTACTCCCAAAGCACCATGGTAGGACAGGCATAGGGATATCAGTTATAGATGTATGGTTCAAAAGAAGACAAAATAGGAGAAAAAAAGAAGTCATAGTGTATTATAACCTTTAAAAATTTGTTTTTCCCTCTGCCTTAATATGTCCACAAACAGGTTGTGAGCACCCTTCCCAGGTGATCAGTGTGGTGAGGCTGCCCCTGCCACAGGTTCCCCTTCTTGTCCTCCCCTGACCGTGACGTAGTGACATTCAAATGTACCAGTGAAATCGCCTCATGAGCCCCAGGGCCTTGCCCTCTCTTGGCTTCCCACCTGCTTTGGTGGCCCTGGTTCCTAGATGTTCCTTCCCGTGGTGGCCCTCTCTGAGAGTGCAGTGACTCTGTCTGGTACCTAAATAAAATAAACTTTTTTCCTCAGCCTTTCCCCTGTCTCTCGTTGCCACACCTGACTGACCATCTTATAAAAGAACAGGAAGCACACAGGTCCCCAGCAATTTCACGATGCCTTGAAGCTCTCCATGCTGCCCTCTGGGTTTGACACTCCATCTTGAAGCCATCCTTCCTTTTTCATAAAAGGTACCACATATTTGCAGCCTGCAGAATTTGGGGGACCTGACAGTCTTCTTGTCTTTGTTTTCTCTTTCTTAGTCCTAACTTCAGCATTTCTGCTGGTACGAAATTCTCAAGAACCTAACAACATCATGATTTTAGCCCAGTGAGACCCATGTCAGACTTCTAACGCATAGGGCTATAAGATAATACGATTGTGTTGTTTGAAACCACAAAGTTTGTGGTAATTTATTACGATAGCAATAGAAAACTATTACCATTAGATTTAGCAGTATGGAAGTCACCAGTGATATTGCCAACAGTTGTTTCAGGGAAATGGGAAATGGAAGCATGTTTCGAAGAGATTTGAAAGGGAAAGGGAGAAAAACAATTGAAGAGATTGCATATAGACCACATTTGAGTTCTTCCATATATTGTCCAGTTTCTTACCTCCCCATCTTAGCTCATTGTCTTTCTTCACTGACTTCTTTCCTAATTCTACACCATTTTTATGGTTGATTCCTATCATTAAGCTTCCCTTACTTTCTTAGTCTGACTAACTCTTTCTACTTTGGGTTCCTATCACCGGGACACCCGGACACTTACTACCTTATGTAATAGAAGCTCTCCCTCCACTAAACTCCTTTGGATGCTCAGCACAGAGCAGAGGGCTTCATTGCCATAGATGTAAATAAATGCTTATTGAATTAGTAAGTATTTGCGGGGGCTCTTGTACATTGATCAATTAAACAGGTTTAAAATATACCCTATTAGTCTATGAACTTTATTATTTCTGTCCTTTAGGTACAGTTCAGTAGTTAGGCTTCTATCTAAATATTTGGTAAGGTAAGCAGAAAGGTTAACCCACAGGACAAATACCCATTAAATTTCAATCAAATTCTAGCTTCAGCACATAAAATCTATTTATTTAGGTGAAAGCTCTTTCCCAGGGAAATATTTGTAGATCATTATCCTAAGTTTCAAAAGTAAATTCTGAAGTAAGTCCTAAGTTACAGCTTTCTTTGGAAACAATAAAAAAAATGCATATTTACAAAACTGAATATGAAGCTATTTAAATTTCAGGAAAGAAAGTGCGAGGAAATGCTATAAACATTTGAAAGCTTCAGCACACCTGCATCGAAAACTTAAACACACACAGCCATAGGAACTAGAAACTTCAACCAATTACAATAATCAGGAAACAAAATTTACCCAAATAAACAGAAAGCATGATTTAAGTTTAAAGGTGTTATAGAATTTTACTTCCTTGAACTTAATTTACTTGTAAACTTTTTCACTTATTTCTATAAATTCTCTATACTTCCTCTCAGCAATCCACCCCTTCAGTAGACAAAATATCCTGTGGCTTCAGAAACCACATTGTTCAGGTAATTTTTCCTGCTCACTCACCATGCACCAATTCCCACACTTTGTCTTTTTATTATCTGATAGGCACTGAAATTTGCTTTGAGAAAGCAGCTTCATTTTACATAATTAGAAGTCTTTCATCTTGCAGCTACGCCCATTTGAAACAACCTAGAACAAGGAAGAAAACAAGTGGTGTTTCTGAACCGCCAGGAATACTGTCACAAAGACCAGACTCACAATCCATTCCTAGAGATGACTCTTTGGAGGGGGCCTTAGGCCCTCACCAAAGTCTGCTTACTTGGACCTATCTATTTATTAATATATCCTGGAACATTAATAATGCCATAAGACAATAGCTAATATTCATGATGCGATGGTCTTGAGTCCTAAGTGCAAGCTAACTTGTGTTTTGCAAATTAGAATAAATCAGAACAGCAAGTGGGCAGTTCATTCCAAAATAGATGGAATAGAAGTTTGAGCCCTTAAGAAATTGCCTTCCTCAGCTTCCAAAATACATTTTTGTGAAGTATGTTGTTCCAAATGATACACAACAAAATTTCAGTGGATCCACCAGCAGTACCTGGTGGTTTCTAATTCACTTTACTTTTATAATTGAATGTGTTTATACAACAGTTTGAAGATAGCTGAGGAAATCCTAGGGCATCACAAAACATACTGAGGTCCACATGATGTAAAAGGCTATAGAAAGTAAGTCTGGCTAATGAGTCAAATTAGCTTAATTGACTGAATTCAGATCATTTAGGCTCATATCATTGCCACAGACGAGCTGTGTGAACTTTGTCAAAGTGTGTAACCACTCTGCTTCAGAAGCTGTCTAATCCAGCTGTTACCCAATGCAGGAATCTTCGCAATTCTCTGATACTCCTTCAACGACAGTATCGAAAATTCATGGACAGGAACCACTTCTTTTAGTTAAGAGTTTTTCTTTTGCAGCGTGGCTCTGCTGACTTCATCCATTCACCTTAGAATACTTTTTAGAGCAGCAGAGACAAAAATCTGCACCCCCTAGGGCATACAGACAGTGTTCCGGGTAATTCACAGCACACCTTGCATGTATCATTGGTAACCCTTAGAGCCCACGGAAGAGATACTTTTCACTCTTTTAGTGATTAAAAACAATTAAGTCATAGAAGGCCAAAGACCTTTTCTGAGGTCATACAATGAATATGTTTTAAAATGGTGACATATTCTTATCAGTAATAGCCCTTTAAGATACTTAAAAATACACAAGTAGCTTCTGTAAACGCTCTCCCACAGCAAACAATTCCTCAGCTCCTCATTATGTTCTGAGTGCATTTCCTGCTGCCCTTCCATGAATGTCTAGAAAATTTTTAATATTGCTATGAAGTGTGACATACAGGTATAGATAGTTCTCTAGATAGATACTGCTTATCCCGATTTAGTTATTACTCTATTACATAGCCTAAGACTTCTTTTCTTTTTTTTTGCTGCTGTATCAAAATGTTGAGTAACAGTCAACTAGAGATCAACTAAGGCTTCCAGCTGTTTCTTTCCGTCTTAATAAAAATGCTACCAAGCTTGATCTCGCCCATCTTGTGTGCGTGCAGAGTGTTTGTTCATTAGTTGGTTTTTTTTTTCTAAATTCATAGCACGTCTGTTAATTTTGTTTTATGGGTTCCATCTCAGGGTTCTGCCTTGTCAAGACCATTTTGAATCTCAATTCTGTCATCCAGCACATTAGCGCTGCCTATCAACTTGGTGTTATTTGCAAATTTGATAACCACCCTTTCCATGCCTCCGGCCAGGTGGTTGATAAAAACATTGAATAGGAAAGTGGCAAAGGTATAGTTCTGTAAAATGGTACCAGAGACGTTTTACTATTTTTTTTTCCAGAGACATTTTAATTAATGATGGTCCATTTAAATGGATAGTGGTCAAGCAATAGACAGTAATACCGCTTTGTTTGTACAGTATTTAATAGTTTCCAAACCCTGTGTGTATCCTATAATGCATTATCATGATCTACTCCAGTCATAACCACCTAGCCGGGTAGCCAGAGAAATTCAAGTGAAGTGGGAGCCGTAAGTGCCTGCTGTGTGCTGGGGTTTTAGGGGCTTTGGAAAGACAGTTTCTTCTCCCTGAGTTCCTCCTCGTTTGATTCATTGCCATGATAAATTCAAAGGGAATTTTATTCTTGTAACTTAAGTATAATAAGAGTTTGTCAGCTCTTAAAAAGTCAATCTTTTTTTTTTTTCCATAGCACTTCTCACCTTACTATATATTTTAATTACTCTTTATTTTCTATGCTACTAAAAAGTAGGCTGCATAGGACAGATTTTATTTTTTGGGGGGGGAGGGGGTCTGTTTTGTTCACCACTGTTTCCTAGCACCCAGAACACATAGCACATGCTTATATTAGAGTCTCAAAACCTTATAAATAAATGAATGAGAAATCTTTAAGGCTTATAAGTCTGTCAAGTTTTCATAATTCTGTTTTAGGTCCTGCACCACAAGTTTCAATAAGTTCAGCCCCATCAGGTCAGTGAATGTCTATAGGCCCGACAAATGTGAGCTCTCTGCTACTGAGCTCTGGTCCTCATCACCCTACCTGCTGTTCTGACTCAAGATGTTGGAGCAGGTGCTTCCCCCGTGTTCTCCAAATTTCCTGGCACATTCTTCACGTGGCCCAGGTCTAATTCTGGCTCTGCACCAGAGTCCCAGTTCATGCTTTTCTTCAAGTGATCAGTCTAGTCTTCTAGATTTTGTGAAATGATAAATACCTCCCTGAGGCAGAAGTCCCAGATACTGAAAGCCTGTCTTCAGATCTCATTATTGCTTATGTGGATTCTTTGTAGATTAGATTCCTTAGCAGGGGCACACATCTTATTTACTTGGTATCTCAATGCATTGCTTGCCTGCAGCTTCACTGCGGAGGCCATAAACTCCCAGGCCAAAATGAAGATGCCTTAAGGTCTGGGCTCTGTTAGGTCTGACCAAGCCCCTGTCCCTCTCAGAATCTGCCCTGTCTTGAATTTTTATGCAGTGATCCCAAGGTGTTGTAGACAGGGACACAGAGGCAGGAAACGTGAGGTCAGTGATAGCCAGACAATAAGACACTTAAAAGCCAGCTGTGCCTACCACTTGGTTTTGCACAGAAGGCCCCCACTTACAGTATTACTGAAATAGTTTGTATATGTACCCCTTCAGATATGATAAGGAAAGAAAATACATGCAACACACAGACACACACACAATTTCTTTTTTTCTCTTTTTTTGAGGCTGAAGAGAGAAGTGACCTAATTATTGTTTTTAACTACTTGACGGATTGTGTCCATCTGTTTTTCTCCTCCACCAGGAATAGAACTAGAGGAAACAGGCTTAATCTGTAGCCTGAGCCTTGTAGTTTAAACATAAAGGAGAATTTCCTGACAGTGAGTAGTGGATTATGGAATTTGTTTCTTACGAGATTTAGATTTCCATCTGGTTGGGGTATGTTTGATGCAGTTGTCTCTGAAAGTGGCAGAAGTGGGTGTATATGTAGGTTAAATGACCTCTCAAAGATTCTTTATTACAAAGAATTTGTGATTACTTTTAAAAAACTTAAATAGCTTCATGCTTTCCTAATATTTTCAGCTTAGATAATATGAATTTTTAATTTGTTGGGGGAGTGCTTTTAAAAATAACTTCAAACATAAGTGTTCAGCCACTTCTAGAGTGTAGGAGGGCAGATCTTTGAATTATGAAAAGATTGAACATGGTTTACTAAAATGTATTTCTGGACTTGCCCTAAATGAAATAGTTATTTATTCAATTATGTTTTATAGTTCTAAAATTGAGTTTGAATTTGGAATGGATTTTTTTTCCTGTGAAAGTATTTGAGTTAGATAATCAAGTAAGCAAGCTAATGCCCATCATATTTGCCCATATGTATAAAAAAAGCTTTATAGACCTTATAATGAATCATAGTTACTCAACTAGTCCAATGATAGATAATGTCATAGAAATAAAACAACTGACTGAATTATGCATTGCGGTTTTCTGAAACACATAATTTAGCTAGATAATAACAGAAGTAGAAATAAATGATAACAGATAAGGAAGAAAGAATCTCAGTAGAAAATGTAAAATATTAAAAACTGATAACTAAAGTAGAAACTTTATCATAGGGGAAATACTGATAATCACTTAAAAAAATTCATTCCAGTATGGTTAACATACAGTATTATATTAGTTTCAGGTATGCAATGTAGGGATTCAGTAAGTCGGTATATTTCTCAGTGCTCAGTGACACAGATGCACTCTCAGCCCTCCTCACTCGTTTCACCCACCCCCGCACCCACCTCACCTCTGCTAATCATGTTATTTGTTCTCCATAGTTAAGAGTCTGGTGGTTTTTTTGTTGTTGTTATTTGTTTGTTTGTTTGTCTTTTTTTCTTTTCATTGTTTTGCTTCTTATATTTACATACATGAGTGAAATCATAGAGTATTTATCTTCCTTAGACTGATTTATCTGCTTAGCATTATGCTCTAGATTTAGCCATGTTGTTGCAAGTGGCAAGATTTCATTCTTTTTTTTTTTTAATGGCTGAAGAGTATTTCATTTTGTGTGTGTGTGTGTGTGTGTGTTTCTGTGTTTACAGCGCATCTTCTTTAGCCATTCCTCTGTTGATGGATACTTGGCTGTCTCCATAATTTGGCTATTGTAAATAATGCTACAGTAAACAAAAGGTTGCATATATCCTTTTGAATTAGTGTTTTCATATTCTTTGAGTAAATACCCAGTAGTGCAATTCCTGGATTGTAGGGTAGTTGTGTTTCTAAATTTTTGAGGAACCTCCGTACTGTTTTCCACAGTGGCTGCACCAGTTTGCATTCCCACGAACAGTGCACATGGATTTCCTTTTCTCCACATCCTCACCAACACTTACTGTTTTCTTGTGCTTTTGACTTTAGCCATTCTCACAGGTGTGACATCTCGTGGTTCTGATTTGCATTTCCCTGATGATGAGTCATGTTGAGCATCTTTTTATGTGTCTGTTGGTGGATTGATAACCGCTTTTACTACATCAAGAAATCTGTGCCTTTCAAGTTAGAAAGTGACTTCTGTATTTATTTTCTTGATTCTATTTGAAAATCAACTTGTATAAATAGAAAAAGAATAATTTAATCCAGCAACATTTTAATGCTTTCATTAACAAATTTTAATAACAAATTTTGGAAGAACACCAAAATTATGCTAAAGAGACTCTGTCAAATGTGGGTATTTTTATAATTAGATAATACGAATTAATCTTTAGGTTGGGTTTTTCTTTCTTAAATATGCAAAAGAATGCAAAACACTCTTTAGATATATCTAGTCACATAGTTAGGGATTTCACTGGGGTGATGTTTTCCCTTCTTCCTAGCTTTGTTTTAAAAAGGAAATGAGTCAGAAATCTGTCAGTCAGGCCATAGAACAAACCAATACCTTCCTAAAGAATAGAAATTAAAGTTTGAGAAATGTCTTAGGTGCTATATAAATGTGAAAAAGAGCTCCAAGAGTTTCACAATTTCAGGCAGCACTGGTGAGTAGCATATAGAAGTCATAACTCCTAAGTGACGGAAGCTCTTGTCACTGTGGGAATTATATTACTTTTGTCTTCCTTTTCTGACAGGCTTCTTCCTATTTACTGAATCTTCTTTTTGTCGTTTCCCAGGTCCCAATACGATTATATGTAGCCTATGTTTTACTTTTCTTAATATGAATAGGATTTTATTCAGTATCTTGGGTAGATCTATGTATTTTCCACCATAACTGTTGTCTATTTTTTTTTTTTTTCCCAATACAAGTAGCACATTGAGAGGATGTTGCAGGTGCTTTGGATTTATGTGAGATTAGAAAATTTTAGAGGTAATGTTGCAGGGGGTCTTGCTTCATGCTTTGGAAAAATGAGTGATTTGGTTGAGGGGCTCACACTGAGAAGTCATCCTGTCTCCCATCCAAGTACTAACCAGGCCCGACCCTGCTTAGCTTCTGAGATCAGATGAGATCAGGCGCGTTCAGGGTGGTATGGCCGTAGACGAGAAGTCATCCTGTATCATTGAAAAGTTAGGTCATATTTAAATATGTTGACAAAGTAGATTTTAGCTTTAAAAAGATGAGATAAGGGGCGCCTGGGTGGCTCAGTGTGTTGAGCCGCTGCCTTCGGCTCAGGTCCTGATCTCAGGGTCCTGGGATCAAGTCCTGCATCGGGCTCTCTGCTCAGCAGGGAGCCTGCTTCCTCCTCTCTCTCTTCCTGCCTCTCTGCCTGCTTGTGATCTCTCTGTCAAATAAATAAATAAAATATTAAAAAAAAAGAGGAGATAAGAAAGACTTTTGAGACTGAATCTATTAGTTACAAGGTTCATTATTACATAAACTCAAAACTAGGAAAAGCTATGAAGATTTTAATACCTTTCAGTATACTATTAGTTGTTCATCTTATAAACATTTATTTTTCTCTTTTTCCTGGGCACATGGGTTACACAACTAGAAGCCACATTATCCAGCCTTCCTTTGCAACAAGTGCCACATGACAAAGTTCCCTGACAGGTAATATGAGGGGAACTGATGTACTGATGTGTCCACCTTTGCTCTCATTTACTTGCTCCGGGCTTACCCCCTTGTAATGTCCTGTGAGATGAACACAGACAGACTGAAGACCCAGCTTGACCACAGGATGAGGACTATGCCTTAGGGTATGATAGAGCAAAGGTAAGAGGAACATAATTGCTTGATAAGTGAGTGGAATGGAATCCTGCTACCAAGATGGCCACTAACTTTGGAAGGTGTGGAAGACAGAAATAAGGCTTAATTTTTTTTAAAAATATTTTTATTTATTTATTTGACAGAGAGAGATAGAGTGAGGGAACACAAGTAGGGGTAGTGGAAGAGGGAAAAGCAGGCTTCCTGCTGAGTGGGAAGCCCAATGTGGGGCTTGATCCCAGAACGCTGGGATCATGACCTGAGCCCAAGGCAGATGCTTAATAGCTGAGCCACCTAGGAGCCCCTAAAGCTTACTTTTTAATTTTTAATTTAAAAATTTAAAAAATTGTTTTAGTTTATTTTTAAGGGGGAATTGGCTTTACAATTTTTTCTTTTTATTGATATAGATTCAGCTTTGATGTGGCCTCTTCTTACATTTAGCTGTGGAAAGTCTGTTCTGCCACTCTTTGGGTCATTTTCTGGGTTATTTACACCAATGTGAGTATCATCTACATGTACTTATGGGACAAGGTGAGCTTTGGATTTTCCTATTCTCCTGTCTTCCAAGGCTTTGGAAGTTCCAAGGCTCAGTTTTTTTAATCTGTTTTTTTTAGTACAGAGCTTATTTATTATCTAACATATAATACCTTATAGGTAAATATTTCAAACCAAGAAAAATCACTATGGTGAGATTTTAAATTGTTTCGATGATGAGAATTAATAAGAAATGTTTTAAATTATACTTATGTTTATGTTTTTATCACTTTACCACGTTCCTTCTTATTGACTGCTCCCAGCAGACTGGCCTGTATAGGTTATAGAAACAAACTTTTTCAGATCCATTGCTCCGCCACTTGCCGGGAGCCGGCCCCTCATGGGGGCTTAAGTGGGTAGGAGAAGAATCAATGAAACAAGATGGGATTGGGAGAGAGACAAATCATAAGTGACTCTTAATCTCACAAAACAAACTGAGGGTTGCTGGGGGGAGGGGGGTTGCGAGAAGGGGGGTAGGGTTATGGACATTGGGGAGGGTATGTGCTTTGGTGAGTGCTGTGAAGTGTGTAAACCTGGCGATTCACAGACCTGTACCCCTGGGGATAAAAATATATGTTTATAAAAAATAAAAAATTAAAAAAAATAAAGAAACTTTTTTGCCCTCTGGTTTCTGGGAGGATTTGACCAATAGAGAGTTTTGGCTAATGACCAGAGAGAGGTAGGTGAATGAGGTATTTCCTTCTCTGGTTTCTTCATGCAAGGAAGGGTGCTTTGGGCTGTTTTCATTACTCTAGCTGAAGGTATCTCTTCTTTCAAGGCATCCTCCCCTCCAGGAGTCTCTCCCCTTTTTTCTGTAACTATTTCTGCTCTTGTCCCTTTGAAGTTAATGAACCTGGGTTACAGAACCATCCTTTGTGGTTCTCCTCACCCTGTCAACACCTTTATGAATAGTCACTTTGTAATTAAATTCTCTGTGAATTATCTTGAGTGTTCCATCTGTTTCCTGTTGGGAACCTAACTAAAACACTATTTGGTGTCATTCTTTTAAGTATAATGTTATCTGAATGTTAGGAAACTATTCTATGATCAGCTTGAAATTGCTTTATTGTCATGAAGACATTATCATAATTAAATAGAAATTGGATGGAAAGCATGCAATTTATGTTCTTGGTAGCTAAACCTGTATAACCACAATTGTTTTATAGTGAAAAGGTGACTTAAGGTCTTGTTTTCTTATTTCCACAAGTTTACTGAAATTACAGATTAGTTGTGAGAAAGCAACCAAACAAAAACAAAGACTACTAGAGAGTAGCACTGAAATGAGTCTATTCTAGGAAGTGATAGCTCATGTCCCTTAATGGCTCATGGAAGCTGGCGGTAGAGATAATATCCTCAGGAAAATGGTGGTATACCACGGTCCTCAAATGCTGTGGAACAAAAAACAGTTGTGCAGTGGATTTTAACAGCCAATAACACTGGATTCGTCGAAATGCTTTCATTCTGAAATGAGAGAAACCCAGTTAGACAGTTAGCTTGCTAACTAGGTTTGATGAAAGGTAATTTCTTTGCTTATGCAAATGGGCAGTCTAAGGACCAATGTCAAGGCATTGCTTCTTTCTGATTTCTTTTCTTAGTTTGTTCTGTATATTGACCTCATTCAGAGGCAGACTTTTTCTGTATGTGGCTGCTGATAGTCTTAACAAAATATACATATTTATATCTTGTGATCCCATGGTATTAGAACTCCTTCCCTTTCAGAGTTGAGGTTTCAGATCTTATGGGCACTGTGATTGGTTCCACCTGGCTCAAGTTCCCCGTTCTCAACTGTTGTTTATGGGGGATGTCATAGTTTGAACGACTAACGTGGTTGGCCATGGGGCTGGTCTATTTCAAGTTGCCAGTCCTGTGGCCAAGAAAGATCATGTGCCATTATTGATGCCCTCTAGAATTATGAAATTGAGGAAGAATCAACATCGTAATGTCAACTGTTAAAAAACAAACAAAAAACAGTTTGTCCAGAAATGAGATTGAATTTCACATTTGGAAGGGAAGTTAATGTTTTGTATACCTACTTTCTGTAATGGCAGACTTGGTAATTTCAACCAATTATATCTCTCAAGAAAATGAAAATATGAAATAAAATATTTAAAATTACCCACTAAAGCATCACATAACTAATAAGTTAGGGAAAGATTTATGAAACAAAATCCCAGAAAAGGTGAGGATTCAGAGAAGTAAGAGTAGCACTTGAAACTGGTTTTGCCCAAAGGGCATTTGCTTCTCCTAGAATCTAGAACTGTGATTGCTGGATCATATCATAATTCTAGTTTTAAGTTTTTGAGGAACTGCTGTACTGTTTTCGTGTTTGAAACATTTTATATTCTCACTGACAATGCACAAAAGTTCCAAATTCTTAACATCCTTGCCAATATTTATTATTTTCTGTCTTTTGAGACTAGCCATCCTCGTGGATGCGAGGTTATAGTTTGATTTATCATCTACAGATTGAGATTGAGAAGGAGGCATGTGCCATTGATTGGTTGGTTTGAGAGCTTATAAAAATATTTTCAATTAGGTAACTTTCCAAGATAGTTTCATAGACTTTACTCTGGACTTCTCTTTCTAATGCATTTTTGTTATTCTCCAAACAACTGTAAGAGTATAGAATTACTGAAAAGTCCCAGCTTCTAAGGACTTTCCCTCTTTTCCCCAGCCACGAAGCTACCAGGAACATCATCTCAAACTTACTAAAGCAAAATTATAATCACAAGGTACACACATACTGACATACTGCATGGATTAATAGTGGGTATGAGGGGAGACCCTGGGTGGCTCAGTCGTTCAGCGTTTGCCTTCGGCTCAGGTCATGATCCCAGGGTCCTAGGATCGAGCCCTGCATCGGGCTTCCTGTGGAGCAGGAAGCCTGCTTCTCCCTCTCCTTATTTCCCAGCTTGTGCTCCCTCTCTCGTTGTGTCTCTCTCTGTTAAATAAATAAACTCTTAAAAAAAAAAATAGTGGGTATAGGGAGGGTTCCCTCAAAGCAAAAAGAAGTTACTGTTCTATGGAAGGGCAGATGATTGACGGGCCACAAAGTCAACCAAAGTCTCTAGGATACTGTTCAGGCAGGTTTTCTTCCTTCTCCACTGCCTTGAGCCCTTACCCTTTCCAAAATTTGAAGTTGAAAATGGATAAAGTTTTCCATTGGATAAAAGATTTTAAAAAATGGCTATTGTATTAGAGGCTTTCTAGAAATCGACTCCTGAGAACAGTCATGTAGAATGGCCTTGTGGAAAATTTGCCTTCTCAATTCCTTTATGATTTGACAATGGAAAGAATATAAGCTGACTCTTTCACCAAATTCTGCTTAACAGAGAATGATGCCGCAGTAACAGCAAGATACAGTGTATCCAGACTTGAAAGTTTTTTAACTGGACCAGCCTAACTCTGAAGGGTGTTAAAAATTGTTCTCTTTCATCTCTTCCAAGAAAATACTGAAAGTAGTTCCACTTTCATATGCTTAAGGTAAGGAGAGAGTGGAGCAAGTTATAGTCCCAAAGCTTCCGAGTTCTCCTCCTCTATAATAACTACTGAAGAAGGAAACAGCTGGAATTTTTAAGGGCTATCTTTTTCCCCCAGTGTTGAATTCTGTGAAATGAGGCAATTAAGAGAGTTGGTTAATTGTTTCCTTAAAAAAATGTCCCATTAGTTTTCCCCCATTTTCTAATATGCAAGGAATCCCAGAAATAAGTAGCTGCAGATTCTGCTCTTCACTTAAGGGAAGAGCTGTTTTCCAACAACAAACTTTTTTTTTTTTTTCTATTTTTCTCTTTGGGGAGTTTTCAAATATCAGTAATTTTTGTTGTTGGTATCCGTCATCACAAAAATGTTGATGGTTTAACATTCTTAAGAATGGGTTTAGGAATTTTGACCATCCTAGTCATTTCAAAGTAGATACAAAAGGTAAATTATCATAAAATTGTATTTTCTACTTGAAGTGTCTAAAAAGCAGTATTAAAAGCTTTTCTGCAGTTTGAAATAAGTGAGGTGGCTTAATGTTTCAGCTAAGTGAAATATGGTCACATTTGTGGCGTATTTACAGCACATTTGTTGAGGACAAGCTGTAGAGCTTACAAGAGTGTGGCAGATAACCCAGAAGTGAACCCTAAAATGAAAGCTGGGGATGCTGTACAAACTTCTCTTTTTACCCCACATGAAAACTGCACAGTAGTGAGTCAGTCTTCTAGAGATTAATCGAATAGAGCTGTTAACCTTGAGCTGTCCAAGCAGGGAGAGGATGGGGTTATTATTGAGCAAATGGAAGAAAACGAAGTTGTAAGCACTCATTAGGAATAAGGTGAAATGTTCAGCTTTTTTTTTCTGGAAGGGTTTTCTCAGGAAAGATCTGACAAAGTCTGAAGAGGCCATAACTTTTTTCAGGCTGAAGAGGATGAGGGACAGGGGTGAGATTACTTGGGATGGAGAGGGGAGGAAAAATGGGCCCAACTGCCCTGTGCACCCAAGGTTTAGGTAACTACAGTGACTTAATTTTTATGAGGTTTCCTTTGGGTGGATTAGTACATGAAGGACCAGTGAACATTCTTTCATAATCTGCCTTTGCCTCTCTTAGAAAAAAGTAGAAAGCAGATCGGGAGTTTTGATATAGTGTTTTTTTAAAAATAAAAAGGTATGAGAATGTTACAACTTTTCATAACTTTACATGTTTCTTAACTTCATAGATCTCTCACTTTTGTAAAGGGTTCTATTTATTTGAGAGAGCACGAGAGAGAGCACAAGCGTGGGGGAGAAGGAGAAGCCGGCTCCCCTCTGAGTAGGGGCCCCCAGGCGGAGTTCCATCCCAGGACCCTGGCCTCATGACCAGAGCAGGAGGCGGATACTTAACTGACGCGCGTCCCTAGATCTCTCATTTTATTTCTGGGATTCAAAGAAGATAAAAAGGATCAACATAAAAATAGATTGCCATTTTTTCATTTTGAAGTTATTTATTCACAGAAAGAGAAAATGTTTTAAAAAATCTCTAATGAAGAATTCAGATGATGTTTTTCAAGAGAAGGTTGTATCTTACTATGTTACCCACGTATCGTAAGGATACCCTTCCTCATAGGATGATCCCAGTATCTAACACAATTACACCGCCTTTCTTCAACCCTTAAATTTATCTTGTGGACTTCATGAGGGAGTGAGAATTGTGTGGAAGGTCGGTTTATGAGCCCCATCTTGTGCTGTCAGTTGAGTTATTTTTATTTCGTTCCCTAAAATTTCAGAATGTGGGTGAAGAGTGGTGAAGTTTTTTTAAATTCACCAAGGAGTAAGTTGGAGTTGATAAATTATTAATACAACTCAAATGAAGTCTTGAGCTTTATACTAAAACACTATTCAGTATGGGTAGAACTTGAAAGTCCTAGTAAATCTATTTTACCACAGTAATCTCTTCTGAAAACCAGACTCTTGCTAAAAGACTACCTAGCTGTGTGGAACTTAAGCCCCGCCTTGTCACTGAACCCAGCACTTCTCTGAAACTGAGGACGGTGCTTCATGCTAGAAGGAAGTTCGGTTTTGGTCTTAAGAACTTGAATTTCAGTAAGCAAATTAAAATTAAAATTACTTATGATCAATCATTTCATAGTCTAGCATAACACATGATAGCTTCAGGTTTTTTTTTTTTTTTTTTTTCATTTCCGATGTAATGTGTGGTTTAGCACATACAACATAAAACACAAAACAAAACCATATATCTTCTGCTTTTTCTGCTTTCTTGGTAGTTATGCCTTCCGATGGTTAAAAGACAATTAGGGATTAAAGAAGGTGATTGAATTAATATAGGCAGGTTTTATTCTCCACCTGGCTTTAGCAGAGATTAAAGAAGATGAAGGCCCATCCATTAGCAAACAATTAGAAACCCTTGTCCCACACAGGAATTTCTGCCCTTGTGTCTTCATGTACATTATTTAGAACTCACTCTTTCTTTCTTTCTTTCTCTCTCTCTCTCTCTTTCTTTCCTTTTTTTTTTTTTCCCTGTCTTGTCCCCGTCTTAACTTCACCTATTCCCAAATGCTAAGTGTAAAGAGTTTTCTGTGTAGTCCTCCATACTGGTCTGGAAGCCCTTTTTGGTGGACACTTCTGCTGCCTCCTGAGGGAGGCTTGAGAAGAGGAACTGAGGAAATGATCATGGACAACTCATTTTTTGGGAGTCAGTAGATGACTGACAGTCATCCGTGATTGTGTGGTTACTTTTCTCCTTGAACCAGTCAGAGTTCCACTGGTGGTAATTTCTGAATTTCTGACTTGGGAGTCTTATCTTTCCATGCCTTCTGAACGTTCGCCAGCTTTTAATACTAAACAAACAAATTTTAGGGTAAACATTTAGATTTAATTGTATTCTCTCTCTCTCTTTTTTTTCTTTTAAAGATTTTGTTTATTTATTTGACAGAGAGGGAGAGAGCAAGAGCACTAGCAGCGGGGGGGGGGGGGGTGGGGCTGGCAGGCAGAGGGAGGGGGGAAGCAGGCTCCCTGGTCTGCAGAGAGCACAATGTGGGACTCTCTCTGAGGACCCTGAGATCATGACTGGAGCCGAAGGCAGTTGTTCAACCAGCTGAGGCATCCAGGTGCCCTAATTATATTCTCTTGACTAATATTCTAATGCACACTATCTACACCCCTAATATGCAGTGATTTTCGTTTTCAAGAGTTCGAGTCATCGCAATTGATCGGCATGCATTTTGTGAATGGTTAAGGACAATCTGATAGGTATAATTGATCTTCTGTGCCTCTGCGTCCAGTCTGATTTTGACTGGCCCTTTTTCTTCTTAGTATACCTACATCTTGGCCCAGCTCCTACCCTTCCACAGACACTGGCATTTTTCTTCAACAGTATTTCTGAGAGTTCTTCATATCTTTCTAGACTTTCTTTTCCTTTTGTCATCAAAGGCTTTTTTTTTTTTTTTTTTTTTTTTTACCTCTTTCATGATATCTTCTGGTCCTACAAGTTACTGCCTTATCTGTTAACAAATTTAAAGTAAATGGTAAAGACCGATATAATCAAATAGTTTATATTTATAATTATATGTAAAGGAGTTATATTTTGTGAATTTCAGAACTCTGTCAGTGCCTGTGAGAAAGACTTTTTGTGTAAGATTTTTCCTGTTGGAGCTAATTAGATTATATCCATCCTTAGAGAGGGGAAAAACTGCCCTGAGAACCGTCCAAATAGTACCTGAAGGACTATATACATTTTTTGACCTCCACGGATGTCACAGGTAACACCCTCTCTCATCACTGCTTTTCCCTGTTATCAAATGCAGACTTTGAAAGCTCCAAGATGAAGACGTTATGTGTGACATTCCGTGGGGAGCATTATTTCTCTTCTGTTTTGAATGTCTTTATGATATGTCAACCACAATGGCCAAATCCTCTTCAGGGCTAGAATGTAGTTTTTCATGTACAGGATTTTCTTTTGTAATTTGACCAGACCAGTATGACATAGATAAATGGGTAGTTTTAATAAAAGAGTTTCAGTTCTTCACTTATAATTTTAGATGGAGGTGATCTACTTAAGACTATGAATAGGTCAAGAACTTAATCTGCTCAACTTTTCCATATAGTGTTCCTCATTATGGCTAAGTATAAGAGGCCATTTAAAACACACTACTTGAGGAAGAGACTAAGATTCAATTATTTCTGTACTTGATTTTGTATTCTATAGTTTAAAGGACTATGATTTAAGTATTGCTAGCACTAGAAACTTGAAAATTGTTTTATTATCATTTTTGACCTTATTACCAAATCTAAGTTCACATTAGAGTAACGATTAAGTGAGTTTCACCTTTGTGAACACAGTTTTTATTAACATAAAATTCATACTGTATTAATTTGCCACATAAGCATTCATAATACACAAAAGCTGACTAGTTCTTGACATCAAAGGAATTGTAGTTACAATGCTTCCCATATACACGAAGAGGAAACTGGACAGTGTTATGCACGTGTTTATGATTTAAAATTTTTGTTTTTTCCTAATGCAGTGAATAAAATTCAGTTATAGTTTGCTGAATTCTATTGCCCAGGGGCTTAGAACATTCTTAATATTCAGCAAGCAGAAAAACTAAACTAAAATCTTGACTTATAAATAATGAAACAGACAAATCTACACCCTCTGGTGAAATGGAAATAAATACTGCACACCTTCCCAAATATTTGTTTATTTGTCCATTTTACTCCCTTTTGCCCATAGGATTCAGTTTTCTTCCTTCTTCTCCTTTTAAATGGAAATAACTACAAAGTGGTTCCAGTTGAGAAATAAATTTTGAGAAATACGAAGCTTTTTATTCCATTAGTAAACATTATTGGCTGTTTACAATTATATATTTGCTCAGCAATAAATGAATAATGCATAGTAAGGACTAGTGATGGTGGCCAGGCATCTGAAGTGGAGGAATATTCTCAAATTAGGCTTCCTTTCCTCTTAGAAAGTGACCTAGAAACTAGGATATTTGGACTTATCAGCCTCAGGGAGGGTCAAGAGATACAGGTTGTCTCTGAAGTTTGTCTTTATGTTCTATGAACAAGTCCCAGCCTGGAGGCTATGTCTGATTTATGGGCTTGACTTTATTCCACCTGTCACAGAGGAATCCTGGGAAAGCCAGGGCGGCAGCTAATCCATCAGTCATCCAAAGCCTCCCTGGTCTGGAATCCCTTAGTTGTATTTCCCAAGATATGCTCATTATTACAAAAAGTCATGATTCTGGTGGCCACGTTGTTCAAAAAGGCAGATTTTCAGGTCTTTTTTTTTTTAAGTTTGTACCTCTCCTGAATGAATAGTTAATGTGATAGTATTTAAACTCTGGTTATTTTGAAATACTGTGATTATGACTGTGTGAATACTTTATGAATAAAGTAGTTTGGGTAGTTTTCTTTACATTTGAATATTTGAAGATAAGAATTGAGTTTAGAAACTAAATTTTTCTTTCAGGTTTTTTTTTTTTTTTTTTTTTTTTTTTTTTCTGCGTGACCAATTTAGCAACTCTAGAATGGCTTTAAGACAGAGCACTGAATTCTGTTTCCTTGGTCAAGGTGGGATCTGGGGTCTTCAAAAGGGTCAGCTAAAAAGATAATGCTGCCTGTACCATCAATGGAGAGGGGAGAAAACAAGGTTTTTAGCTATTTCTGGGCTTTGTAGTATAGTATCATTATTTTATTTAGAAGAATTTCCAGAGCTTAGCCACAATTAAATACATTAGTACCTTTGGCTGTGTGCTAAGTGTGTTAAATAAGTTATTTCATTTAATACCGATGCATTAATTATTATTGCTACCATTTTTTTTTTGAATGGGGATTTGGAAACACAAGAAGGGCTCACTAACCTCGCCAAAAGTCACATAGCTTGTAGGAAGTAGAGCCAATGCTTGATCTTGGTCTTGTGACTGGGCAGCACATTCTCTCAATCACTGTGGTGATTACTGGTAGCACCCAAAGACCAAAGGTAGTGAGTCAAACCACTGTTACCACTTTTCCCTCATGATTTGTTCTAGC
The DNA here is from genome assembly GCF_011764305.1 of Mustela putorius furo. Classification (NCBI taxonomy): domain Eukaryota; kingdom Metazoa; phylum Chordata; class Mammalia; order Carnivora; family Mustelidae; genus Mustela; species Mustela putorius. The sequence goes on along the minus strand of NW_025421341.1, from coordinate 1,764,055 downwards.
TCCATCAGAGACTGAGCAAAAGTAAGCACTTGAGTAATTTCAGTGATTCTAAAATGACACATTTTAACATCTCTTAAATTGGGGTGCAGATGATAATTGCTGAGCTTTTACAATTACTGACTACCTGGTAGTAGTTGTGACACAGTTGTCATTGCCTTAACCAATTTATTATGCTTATATTTTCCTTTTTATGTATGCAGTAGAATGATACAGTAAGGGAAATCAATGTCAAAATAAGACTAAAAGAACTCTTTGTCTAAATGCAAAAAAAAAAAAGTAACAATGGGAAAGCAACTTGTCAGACTTTAATTGTCAGTGTTTTTCTTTCTTACTATGACATAAAATAGTGTTTAACAGCATCTTGGATTCAATGAACTACAGTAGGTGTTATGTCTGCGTAATGTCCGCCCAACCTATTAGTACAGAAAAAATAGCACCAGTACTGCATTTTTCATTGTGCCTGCTGAATTGTAAATTTCTTGCCAATCGTACTGTCTTTCTACATCTGTATCATCTGGTATAGTGTCATGCAAGTGATAGATACTGAATAAATCTATGTTGAATTGGGTGTGTAATGAGACTGATTTTCTTGTTTTCCCCATAAGGGAAATTTGAAACAAGAGTTCCAGAAATACTTTAAGCAGTGTCAGCATCACTGTAATTATTGTAGAACCTGCTATGATGATGACCTCCTTGAAATATCATGCTAATTTTAATGTATTCATCATAAAGAGTGGTGGCCTCCTAGAAAGGGCGCAGTTTAGAAGTCAGGAGATTTTAATTTTAACCCTGCCACAACCTTCCTATGACATCTTAGGTAAATCACTTAACCATGTCCTGAGTCATATATAAGAATAGTAATTAACAGTTCCCACAGCTGTTGTACGTGGTCAAAGTCATTGTGACTGTATGAATGCAAAATCATTCTAAAAGCTTTAGAAAATTCTCACAAATATAAACGCATAATTGTAAAAAAATTGTCTCAGTTCAGGAAGCTTGAAGTTTCCAACAGAGCCAATCAGAACCAGAAGTCCCAGCTTTCTATGGGCATCACGAAGACAGAGACTATCTTACTCATTTTTAGTTGGCACTGTTCTTGGTACGGTAGATGTTCAGGTCATATTTGTTTTATGAGGGGCTAGATGAACATAGAGGCAGAATGAATGACTAAAACAGATTTAGGGGAATATGTGTAGATTATGTTCTCATAAGATTGTTTAATCCTTCAATAGGAAATGTGGAGCAAGAGTTAGAGGTCAACATTTTGGGGATTATGTGTGACTGAAAAAACCTTGCCCTTTTGTCCTTGGTCTGATATATTCTAAATTTCTGAACAGAAATGATAATATTTTGTATAGCAAGATAACCTTCTTCTGGAAACTATCCAGATTCCCATGGGAAGAGTCATTATATAATCAATAAGTTTTGGAAACTGCATGCTCATCAATACTTGTTTTACAAACAACAATAACTATAGATAGAATTTTTATGTTTAAAAAATTTACCATGGGGGCGCCTGGATGGCTCAGTGGGTTAAGCTGCTGCCTTCAGCTCAGGTCATGATCTCAGAGTCCTGGGATCTAGTCCCGCATCGGGCTCTCTGCTCAGCAGAGAGCCTGCTTCCCTCTCTCTCTGCCTGCCTCTCCATCTACTTATGATTTCTCTCTGTCAAATAAATAAATAAAATATTTAAAAAAAAAAAAAAAAAATTTTACCATGGTAGATTTGCCTATCAACCCAGAAAAATAGCTCTTCTCCTGAAATATTACTTGGACACTTGAAACGCATGTTTTCAAATATACAGATAAGCCTGTCTCTCTTAAGGGTGTGAGCACAATTAACAAAAGTAAAGTATATATATATATTTTTTTAAGAAAAACAATTGATTTAGGAATATGATATGCTGCCGCTTGGTGGCACTCTTTACTCACTAAATGCAGCTTTGATAATGAGAAAAATGTGTTTATAATAAAGAAAACTGACATCCAGGGAGAATTTCAATAGTCTAATTTTAGACATAGCATTCAGGTGTTTTGGTATTCTAATAGCCTGGATCCGTTAGTTTCCAGAACTTGCCAATGTACAGTTAGGTCTAAAGAATGCTGCTCAGGTTACAAAATGCATCAGGTTTGCATTTAATGATGTTTCTGCTCTGCAAAATTTGGCACATTAAATTTACCTCTTTGATTTTCTTTTGTCTCCATTCTGAGGGACATGGTTTGAAAAGCCTGACCAGTACGCCCAATGAATGATTTTTCAAAAGAATATTCTTCTTTTAAGAAGAAATAATTTGGTTCCGTAAAAATTCAACAAAGTCATGTATCTTTTGGTTACTGGATAGCTGGGCCTTATTTACAAATAAGATTTAGAGAAAGGTAATCAAGCAACAGCTGTCATGGCCAGTTTATTCATTAAAGAGCATTTTTTAGGTATGCAGATTGGGGTAAATGTACACACATAATGCTGAGTGGAGTGGGCTTGTTGTTAAGCCAGTCAGAAGGCAAACTGTTAATAATGGCATTCGGGCCAGCCAGCTGTCACTCTTTCACATGATCAGCGACCATTCCAAAGGTTTAATTTGACATCAATCATTTTCATAGAACATTAGAAATTATATTAGAATATTGTCCCTGGGATCCATGGGAATAGAAATATCTGACTCAGTCTGTCTTCTTGCTATGTATAAAAACTACTCAATACTAACCATTTTTCAGCATTTGGGGTAGGGGATGGAAAACATTAAAGATCCATGCCTATCTTCATTACAATCACAGTGTCTGGGCAACAGTCCCGGCCTCCAGCATAAAGAACCTCCCAGAGCGTAGCACATTAGTGAGTACAGTTCAGCTTGATCAGCTGTGGCATCAATCACATTCAGAATAGTTCTATCAGGTCCCCACCCTAGCCACTCAATTATGAAAATCTCTCCAATGCAGAAATAGCATGCCACTGCATTCAAAATCCACTTAGACAAGCTCATTGACAGTAAGATACCATGTCTCCCATTTTAATAGATAAAGATCATTGAGAAACAGCCACATATTTTTAGGACATTGTTTCTACAAGTTTATAGTCCCCCTCCCCCTTATCTGTGGGGATATGTTCGAAGATTTACAATGGATGCCTAAAACCGCAGGTAGCACTGAATCCTATATATCCTACGTTTTTTTCTATACATGTATACCTATGATAAAGTCCAATTTATAAATTAGTCACAATAAGAAATTAATAAGGTAGCTAATAATAAAATAGGACAATTATAGCAATATAGTAAGAGTTGTGTGAATGTGGTCTTTTTCTTTTCTCAAAATACTGTACTATACCCATCTTTCTTGTGTTGATGTAAGATGATAAAATGTTTAGTGATGAGATAAACTGAAGTGAATGACATAGGCATTGTGACCCAGAATTAGGCCACTATTGATTTCCTGTCCATACATCGAAAGGACAATCATCTGCTTTGGGACCATGGTTGACCCCAGGTAAGTGAGACCACAGAAAGTGGAACCATGGATAAGGAGGGACACCTGTCTAGCCTGAGAATGAATGTGCTTCCAGATACTGAGATGATGGCTAAAATGCACATCTCCAGGCCCTGCCCAAGGGGTGGGGGTTAGTGTGGGCAATCACTATTTTAAACAGTCTTTCTGAGCGATTCTTAAACTTCCTAAAATTTGAGAAATACTGTTTGGTGAGGGACAACTTTTGTGACTATCTAAAAGCAAACATAATTTCTATTCTCTATGGTATATTTGCCACTGTTCATCTTAACAGTGAGAGAGTTTTTATTTTCAGTCTCTTTCTAGGGTTCTTTGGAAGCTGAGATTGAGATTAAGAAATTCAGGGTACACCAAATATTGCAGAACCAGATTAAATTTAGAACTTAAACTACAGAGGAGTATTCGGCTTGAATTTTTGCTTCATCAGAAATGTACTGTTTTCACAAATATTACTTGTCCGCTAGATACATATCCCAGGATAATGCTAAGGGTTGGTACCTTTTAGGGAAACTGACATTTGTCAATCATTGACTCTGCAACAGCCTTTTTTTTTTAACTAGCAAAAGTGGATTTATTCAGTAATAATGTACAGTTGTATTTTGGGACAAGCAAGCCATAGCAGAAACCATAGGCAAGTTTCTGCAATGATTCTTTTCATCACGATGTCCTACTTAATCCAAAATTGTCCTCTTTGATCTCCTATTTACTTATTGCTTAAAATAGATGTGAGTACATCATCATTCGCGCCTGGTGGATGTAGTGATGGGGATGTTTTGCTCATTTGTGGATCAGGTTGTCTCAGGTATGTTTGAGTTATTATTAAGAGGCGTTATGAAGATCATTGAGAATCTTTGCATCATCTTTTACTGTGTCACTTTCTATTTTGAAAATCTTGTATAATATGGTGTATTTTTCTGTATTTTCACAGGCTATGTTCTTATCTTTCATTCTGTGAGCTCACAACAATAAAACATGGCCTTGAGCCAGAAAGTTCAATCAAGCATTTGACCTTTAGGATTTTCAACATAATATATTTCTTTGGCTAGTCTGGAAAGTTTATGTAACTAAATTGGCATGCTTCTTACGTTAAGTATGTTGAAATAGTCAAAAGGGAGACATAATTGTGAATACCAGAATCCAATTTTGTCTTATTTTTTAATCGTGTATTTCTAGGAGGATATTATATTGCACTATGAAACTTACCAAGAATAATTATCACTTCAACTTCTTAATTGCCATGAAGGTCCATGATAACACTTCTGGTTATCCAGAAAGGCAGCTAGGAAATCACACAGATCAGACTTAAAAGCTCCTTTTTGATTCCTACAAGAAATGAATTCCATGAGGACCATTGTGTGATGTGAGCGGATGAGAGAGCTTTCTAGGTTCATCAACATTCTATTCTGTACCCACAACTTATTGATATGAAAACCATGCTTCTAATAATTGAGACTGTTTGCTTCTATCATTTTTCTTTAAGGCTTGCATACTGATGGTAGTTGGAAAATAGCTTCTGTATTTCAACTCTTGCTTGCTAATGAGTATCTAAAAGTGGTTTGAGAGTAATGTGAACAAGATCTCTCAAAACTATACCCACTTCTGTGGCAATATAGTAAATATCATCTATTAATTGTTGAATATTAGCACTGAAATGGGCTATAGAGATTGTGTTGCTCAAACCCCTTATTTTATTGAAAAGGAAACAAGTTTAAAGAAACCAATTTTATTTTCAGTGTAAAATCAAATTTACAGCTTTGCATAATAAAATGCTAATATGAACTGCACAAGAATGAATAAAACTTGATCATTCAGGCTCACACTTCATGGTTGAAAAGTCTCAAGCTGCTTTTCATTTTGTTTTATTGTCTTTTGACTTCTTCCTATAATCATTTATACTTAATACACGTTTCTCTAAATGAGATATCAATAAAAACCCTAGTTTTCTCTAGTTGTTTCTATATTAGAACATATTTTTTTTCTGGACAATATACATTTATTCTTACAATCATAAAGGGAATTGCTTAATAATATGCACCATAATTCACAATAATACTTCTCACAGATTTTCCTCTGGTATATTCTGCTCTTCCGTATCTTGGACTCAGAGAATTCGGCCCTGAAGACTTGATTGCTTATGAGATTCATCTGTGGATGGTGCTTAGGCCATGTGCTTGGTGCTTCTGACTATCCTTGAAAGAAAGGAGTGGGGAGAGGTGAAGGGCGGAGGTGCGAACACAGTAGGGAGCCCATCTTGTGTCTTGGTGTGACTGCAACAGACTTCGCCTTGCAAAGGGCCAGGAGGGGAGGATTGCAAAGAACAAGGAGAGACAACGATGTGTGGAGGGAAAATCACAAGCTGGAATTTTTTTTTTTATTTTACCCTGTGGTGTGTGGCATGCAGCATACATGCTGTGACTCTTGCCTCTCTCCTTCGTCTTCCTGCCCCTAGTCACTCACACACTCTTGCCAGTTTCTTCTACACTGGATCTTAAGCATTTGCCTCTCTTCAATAAAAGACTTTGAGAAATCATCCTGTTCCATCAGAGATCCACGACAAGACTCACTTCTGTAGCATTGTTGACAGACAGTCTTCCAGTGTGTTCTTGAATATTTCTGGTACCAGTGATTCACTACTTTTAAAGGAATTTTATTTCATTATTAGACAACTCTGATTGTTAAGCTTTACTCATTATTTCACTCATATTATCACAGTAAAAGAGTTTCCTTTGGAATTTAACCTGTTGTCTCAATTGTTTTCATAAATTATTCAAAATAAGTAATTTTAGACAGTAATGTTCCCCAGCCCCCAACACACACATAGATACACACATTCCCCTTCTTCAGGCCAAACATCCCCAAATTCTTCATGTGACGCTATGGTTTACAGACCATTTGTCAACCTCTTGTATCTTTACCACAATATATCAGCTTCTCTCCAAAATAACACAGGTGAATTGCACATAGTGATTTTCCTTTCTCTGGCGATTATATTCAACCAAAGTCTAAGTCAGAGATTGCACTTGTTTGTTTGTTTGTTTTAGTAGCAATGGCGCACTCATTTTGGTCTTAGAGTCATCCACTCATCTTTCTTTCCTTTAGATAAATCCACATTTCTCCATTGTGTACTTCTGCGATTAATTTGTTGAATGCTACTTTCATCATTGTGTAATTTCAGTTTTCTTCCTTTTACTTTTTGAAAAAAAATTGAAACAATTCTGTCAATCACCATAATAATTTGTCTCAGTTGTGTGCAGTGTGAAAATTTGAGAAGCGTTCTCTTCACCCATGTGGACTAAGGAAGCTTGAAGGACAGCGCCTGTGGCACAACTCCTGAACACTCGCTCTGTAGGTTGATCAGCCATGAATCCCCATAGCTGTAGTGTCATCAGACCCACCTCTGATGTTTCCAAGACTTGTCAGTTCTCTTGTCTATGTCAGGGTATTCTACTTCTTTTACTGTTCTCACCATTTACATCTGTCCTGTCTCTCATCCTTTATTTTATTCCCAGTTAGCTTTAACATATTCACACAGAGTCTTGCTAGGCTTAGGTACTTTCTCATTTCTGTTCTCTAGAGATGCTGGAATTATTTTCTTAAATACTATTCTTTAGCAAGTCATTGAACCAGGGCCTCAATGTGGTATTCCTGGAACTTAGACGTTTTAGCTTTTATGGACAACTTCATCCATACATACAAAAATATTTAATATTTTATTTTATCATTGTGTTGGCATAAAGTTACTTTTTTGACATAGAAATTAGCTTCTTCTTTGGATTTTGAAAGAAATGAAGATATAGTGCACTGCAGCATGGTGCCAACTGTACCTAATAGATAAACCAGTCCTGCGCTGAAGCCTAACATCAGATTTGTGCTTCCAGATCTACCTTGATAATTCCTCCATTACTTTTCCTTCCTTAGTCCATTTATCTCATGTTTTCCCTGACTGTTCCGGAATCTGGCCCCTATGTTTTAGATGGCCGGTGTATACTGATCACTACTTTTCTGGTCACTAATTCTATATTGTTCACATCATACAGCATCTATATACCTCGTAGTAGCTCAGTATGTACTCACCAGAAGTTTATTTCTTTTTGTTAAGTAGAATAAAAGTTACTTTAATATTTAGTTTAGAATTGATTATTATGAGTTTAGAATTAATTATTAATTAATTATCATTAGTCGTTACCATAGATTATACTGTGACACCATTTTCAATTGATAAATACCTGAGGATGGTTTCTTCATTTAAAATTTTTAACACTTTTTTCCTGATTCAAACATGTACTATAAGTTCAATGGAAAGTTATATAGAAGAAAATGGAAGTCATCCAGAATCTGATCATTGAGGAAAAAATTGTAATTATTTTATTCTATTTCTTTCTAGGCAATTTATACATAAACTTATTTATACTTTAAATAAAATTACAATCATTCTGTTACCATACCATACCCTATTTTTTAGCAATGCACTGAAAACATTAGTCCATGTCATTAATTATTCTATTGGGCTATGATTTGAATTACTGAATTGTGTTTCTTTTCTAAATATACCATAGTTTACTTAACTTATCTATTTTGGGGACATTTAGGTTGTTTCTAATTTTTATGAGGTCATGGTTGAGTCTGTTGTGTTTATATTTTTATTTTTTGTTATTATTTAATTGCTGTTGAAACATTCAGGATCTTGATACATGGTAGTAAATGGGAAGTTTGGTTAATGCAGTAACTAGTCTCATCAAAATTTCTGGGTGTTTGTATTTCTAAATATAGACTTTAAAAATTAGGTTATTTTGGCTTGACTTAAAGAAATATGATGTGAAGGCAAATGAAAATTAGGAGCGTTTGTTTTAAAAATGAAAATTTTCATAAGTTTAAACCTTCAAAAAATATTACAGTAGTAATATTTTATCAGTGAAAGTCTAATCTATTTATAATGAATGAACTGGTTTATCAAAATGATTCTAGTTTTTCATACAGCTTCCACATTGAAGAAACCGTTTATTGCTTTATGCACTTTATCTAATAAATGTTACTTGAGAAACTAAAAAACAACAACAAAAAAGCCCCAGCAAAATTACAAGATCTATCATGGTTTGGAAATAGAGTGTGAAAAAATCTCTTTTATTAGGCATTGTCTCCCATTTGAAGAAGAAAGATGGATTGATAAAAGCTATTAAAAACTAGAATTAATGCATATTTTATGAACTCTACAACATTAAGGGGAAGATTAAACTTAAAGGTGGCCATTTCAGACTTTACACAGCAGTTTATAATTTTATTTTCATCCTTTCAAGTAATGTGGGTGTAGTGCCAGCAGACCAATTATGTTCCAGAAACAAAATAACCATCTTCAGCAGCTTGGCAATCAAGGATCTATTGTCTAAAAATCTTCCTGGTGTTTATAATGTAAAATTGCCCAAGCATCTACTTTTTTATTCTGGCCAAATTCAAATGGTTTCCAGTGTTCACAGGCCCACATACCATCACCGACCTTCCCCCATTGTGCTCAAAAGACGTTGTATAGTGACTTGCAAAGTGCTTTTTCCCATAAAGGAAGTTACAGCCATGAATAAAGGTAAAAGAGCTATGAATATAATTACGTGAATGAATTAATCCAACACGGATTCATACTACAGGAAAAGTAAAAACGGCAATGTTTTCCCCCATAATATGAACATAATTTTCTTTCTTTTTAATGCATTCAGACTCCAGTCATATCCTTCAACATTTACAAAATGGTTCCACTCATAAATCACTCCTGTGAACCTCCCCTCAAGGACATAATCTATGAAGAATTGTTGGGTGGGATGTGGAATGGGAGATATAAAAACAAAGGTAAAATAAGATCATTTGACTCTGAAGAATAATGAACTTGTAGGTTTTGGATTTTACTTCTAGTCCCAATTCAAGAAGTTGTTTCAACAAAGCAATATAACTGCATGCCAGAAACAGGCACAGTAGAGTGAACTGGATAGACACTGGAGGTTTTGGGGTGAGATTTAGGGAGTAGTAATTTGAATATAAAATGAAGATACTGTGTTGATAGGAAAGCATTTCATTCAGCACATAACCAGGTGCTAGTCAATTTAAAATGATTATAGTAACAGCAGTTGTTGCTTACCAGAAGTTTATACTTCTAAGTAGACCATTTACATACATGATGGCAAATCTTTAAAAAAAAACATAACAAAGTACTACTATTAAAAAATTAAAATAAGTTAAAAACTAAGGCTGACAGGAGGTTGGGAGAGGCCGAGAGTGCCGGCAGAGCCGATACCTGGGCTGGCAGAGGTCTAACTGCACAGACCATGGTCTTTCCATGCACTGTGCTATACCCGGCAGCTGTCTTTCTGCTATGGTTGGTGCGGAAGAGACTCTGCAGGCTGTAGTCTACACCCGATGACCTCTGTGACTTTCTGGATTTGCTTCCCAACTGTAAACACTTAGCCACTCACCCTCACAACACTTTCTGTTCTCCCGTGTTTGATTATAACACGTTCTTGCTTGTGAGCAATTCGGACAGGCCTTAGTGGGCTCGTGCTATACCGATGGCCATGGAGAAGTATGCTCAGACGGAGGTTTTGAATTTGGGGAACACCCTGTTATCAAAATTCAGCAGCCCATATCACTGAAAAACTAATTGTTTGAGTGGGTTCTTTTTATATTTTATATCCTGGGCTGCCCGTTGGGGAGTTATTAAGCACCATTAAATATGTAACTTCCTACCAACAGATACATTTTATGGAGTTGCCCCTATAAGAAGCAGGTTCATCATTAGTCAGTGTTTGTGAATCTGTGTATCCTCTGTGTGTGTGTGTGTGTGTGTCTGTGTGTGTCTGTGTGTGTGTGTGACTTCAGATTTGCAGGTCAGATTTTCAAGCACTGTTTGTCTGTCCCTTCTGAATGGCAGTTACGTCAGCCATTTAAGCCCTTGTAGAATTTCTCAGGAGATTTTAGTTTACTGTATGAAGGGCCTCCTCCAGCTCCTCCAAAGTGATTTTTATGTAAAATCCAGCATCTGCATTTTAAATCTGGCCATGCAAAGCATTTTCTCAAAATTTGGTGAAATTTTCTCTGAGCTCTTTTTTCGTGGTGGACAAAAATACTGAAATTGGATTTTTATTTATTTGAAATTTGACATTTATTTAAATTGTGACTTTTGGCAAGTTGCTTACTACTGATCCTTGGTTTTCTAATCGAAAAAAAGTAAGGAAATAGGAGAATTCATCTTTGTAGATTATTTTTAGGCTTCAAGTAAGTCATGTAAATAATGCAAGGTGCCTTGCTAAGCCTTAGTCATATTAAATACTCAATAAATGTTAGTTATTATTTGTCTCTCTAGAAGCCTGAATTCCCTCCACATTATGTTGTTTCATCATTTAATTGGAACATTTATGCAGAGAGAAAGTGGAAACCCCAGAGTAAAAGAGAGGAGAGGCCGGAAGGGAGGGAGAGAGAGAGGAGAGAGCAGGAGAGCAGGCGCCCGTGGGTGCAGAGGAGGGGTGCCAGCTGCCGGCAGACAGGAGACGAGGGGCAGAAGAAATAAGTTTTCATCGGGTCCCGTTTTCAAAATTTTAGTTTATAGTAAACTGTTTTAAAATGGTCTACTCTATCCACATGTTTTTCTCGAGGTGGAGTTTTCTTGTGCTCTGTCTATGGCAGAAATGGAAAAGTTTTTGCTTTTGTTCTTGTGTTTTGGTTTGGTGGGGAGGGCATATGATATTTGGTTTCCAGAAAAATTGGGAGACTTATACTGGGCCAAAAAACAGAGACCTCATTGACTTGCAACTTAGCAAACAGGAAAACATTTGATTGCTTTTTATTTATTTTTTTTAACTAAAGATAATGATTGTTTAATGGATAATGCTTGAAGAACATATTTATTATACTGACTTCTTAATAGAAAAATTGGTCGCAACCAAACCATAAAAGGCCTGTAAATTATAGACTGTTCTGCCAGGACCCAGGGTTTGTCAACAATCCAAGCTTTATGCTTTGATCTCTTTCTTGGAGGATTTGTTATTTTTACAACCTGTACTGATCTATCTTATCACAACTGATTGCACTGGACTTTAAGTCCCAGTGGATCACATCCTCATGAAATGGTATCTAATCAGTTTGATGAAGCATAGCTAGCACACTGCTCTATAATACGTTACATCTTACGTACTGGGAGCCGGGCCACTAAAAATAAATTTCACTCTTTCAGGCTTATATAATCATTTCCTTTCTTGAATCAACACACTGCACAAATTCCTGTGTACTTGGTTAAAACCTTATGTAACCTCTGCATAGCTACAGCTAGATTTTTATTATTTTCGTAAATATTTAACCTGTGTTTTTAAAATAAAATAGCTTGTTTAGAAGATGAATCAGTCTAAAAGAATTGTGTGCTTTTTCTTTTAGTTTTTATTCAAGAATATAAAGTTATATTTGTAATTTCTTTAGATCAAATACAGGATGTCTCAGAGTTCATCCAGTCTCCTGATCCGAGACTGATGCCTGGTGTCCTTGTTAATATGAGATTTCTTTTCGAATCCTGTTTTTTGTCCTTTGTTTCTGGATCTTTGGAAAATGACATTTCTGGGCAATTAAGTCTCATCATCTGCGAAATGTTGTCACAGTAGCTGCAGTGGAGGTTGACTAGAACAAACTGTTTTACAATATTACATGTGATAGTGTGCCAGCCAGCCAGCTTAGAACATGATGCATAACACTGCTCTCAGCAAAATTTTATTGCCAGTTCCAATAATAATCAGTACACATGAAGATACAAAATTAGATAGTTACTGTTCAATTTGAACTTTTATGAGCTCCTAAAAAAAGTAGCTCATAAATGTCCCAAAATGGAGAATTTTACCCCTTAGCTTGTGAGACAAAAAGAACAGCAAGAGGCTGTTCTTCCAACTCTATCTGCAGCAAGCAAGACCAGATTATGTTAAAACTCAGAGTCCTAAGAGCCTTCCTTTCCTGTCAACAGCTCATGTGGTGACTTTATTGTCCTCTATATTTATGTATGTAATTTCCCCCAAGGTTTTAGAATAAGCCCATCCATGTCAGAAGGCATACACAATGCAACTAGCAAATTCTCCCTGAATATCGAGCATATGTCGATATTGTGATTTTATTAATTTCATCTTCATAAAGTGGTTTCCTGCACAGTATGATCTTACTGAATTTTTATTGTCACCTTAGAAGTCCCATAAAGTCAATGAGAGCTGTCTCTCACGCCAGTGTTTTAAATGTGCTGTTGTGCTGGGATTGAGTAGACCGGGGAAAACAGTAGAATGACGGGAGCAAAACGTATGGTATCATATATCTTCTAAGTCAACTTATTCCAGTGCCTTAGGAGTGTATATTTTATGTTTGGTTTTCCCTCTTTTTGGTACATAAAAAAATTTTTTTAATGGATTTGAATCTTGAATTTGGTTCATTATTTTGTTTATTTAAATCTGGATTGACTTGGTTATGTGCCAGTATGTCAGTTTTTTTTTTTTCTCCACTGCATTATTGAATTTCCCAAAATAGTGGCTGTGCAGATGGTATTTTCCCATTTCCTTTCTGTATAATAATGCCTTAAAAATCCATAAGCCCAAATGTAGATTTGGTAAACTAGAGACTATTCCTGTTTAAGTTCCATTTCATAGAATTTACTCCCCTGATCTGTGATTTTAACCAGCTGGTTAGTGTTTCAAAGTTCTTGCAACCAACAGGTAACATAACAATAGCTGTGACCCCTGCTGATAGGGATCTCTTGAGATCCTTTCAGGCAGCTTTCTGAAATAAAGTGGCATTGGAGGTTAAAAACATGCTGCTTCTATTCTGACTGTAAATGGAGACTTCAGAAGCTGAAGCCCACGGAAACCAGATGTCTTTCTCCCTCCCCTCCCCTCCCCTCCCCTCCCCTCCACTCCACTCCTCTCCTATCCTCTCCCTTCCCCCCTTCCTTCCCTCCTTCCTTTCATCTTTGAGAGAAAGAGAGAAACAAAGGGCAAGAGAAGACAAGAGAGAGGACTGCGTCATCCAGACAGACCGGGGTCCCCACACAGGTCTTATGTGCTTTAGGGGTGTCGATAAGCGACTTCACACTGACACACTGTAGAGGTGAAAAGGAAATAGGTTTTAAATCCATGAGTAGTGGTAGACCTGTAACATTAGCATTTTGGTTTCTGAGTTGTTTCTTGATGGATCTGAGCTACTTGAACCATTGTAAAAACCGTCGCAAAAACACTCTGTATGTAGAATTGGTGTGGGTTTAAAGAATTAATAGTAATACTGTTCACAGTAGGTAACACTGTTTAGGGGTGTATTATTTTCCAGGGATTAAAGAAGGTTTCCTGGGTGTCTGTGTTGCTCAGCCAGTTACGCGTCAGAGTCTTGGTCTGGCTCAAGGAGTGATCTCAGGGTTGTGAGATCGTGCCCTGTTTCTGGCTCTGCACTGAGCGTGGAGCCTGCTTGAGATTGTGTCTCTCCCTCCCTCTCAGCCCTCTCCCCCACAAAACAACAACACAATGTTTCCTAGTTTAATCTGCATAATAGTTCCAAGTGGCAGGAATAATTCCCGGTGACACCGCTACACCACTTTACAGAGCGGAAAACTAAAGCACAGGGACGGAACATAACCAACCTCAAGCATGTTCCTTACATTGGAGCTCGGTTCTGATCCGAGCAAGTCTCACTACAAAGCCAGAGTGATCAAGTTTGCTCTGGCCTGCTTCTGTCCCCACAGGACTGGGAGCAGAGCAAAACGCACGGTCATTTCATGTATTTTAAAGGTTAATTCGCACCCAGGCGCCAAGCCCAGGAGCTTGCCACATGACAGTATCGTAGAACTTCTCTGTGTTGGTGTTCCTCTCGTGGGTCCTGTCATGCCGGTCTGTATCATCTCCACATTTCCATCTTTTTCTACTTTAATTTCTGATACTCTCCCAACTAAAACAATTACTTACTGATTGTATTTGGTATTCTGATTGCTTAGGCAAAGTAAAATTTGGGGTATCAAAGAAACAAAACCCCCAATGAAACATTTTCTGGCATGACAGCATCTCATATACTACTTAATGTTCTTCCTTAGATGTTGATTTATGTGACTGTTGCCAAGGAGAGGTAGAGAAATGCGGTAAAGTGCTCATGTTTTTTAAGGGGAAAATTTCGAGGAGGATTAGATCTATTATTAAAAGAATTGTTAAAGTTTTGTTTTACTTATTTCTGCTTGAACTGCATTGGTTTTTGACTTTTACTAAATACATGCAATCGTTAAGTCTCTGGACAAGAAAAAAATGAAAGAATTAGTGACTTCTAGATAACTAGACATACAGCACAGCCTGTTTGCTTTCCCCATTCTGCTTTTCATGTGTCCAGAAGGCACTTGCCTCACCCGTCATTACTGTTTTCTCATTTCTTTCATACTTGTTTTACTGCATAGAATTCTTCCACTGAATAAATAAAAATATTTCTGAATAAATGTATATAACGTAATTATTTATATATTTACTCTTATTGAAAATCATATACATGTCCTGTTTTACTTAAAAGAGGGCTCATTGGTCATTATAGCCACATTGGTAGTAGTTTTTCTTTATTTATTTAATGAAATTGGAAAACCACGAGAAAAGTTATTGATTTATCAAATACTTGGGGTAGTGTGCACTTAGAGTTGGGATTTTTAAAGGTAGAGTTTTAGGGTATTCCACTTCAAAAATTTATCTTTTATCTTTATAATCTTTAAAGATATTTTTATTATATAACACTTTTCTTTAGAGATTCAGACCTTTTGAAATGCTAAGATAAAGAACATTTACAAACTTTAGAAGAGTACAAAGGAAAAGGCAAACCTTACTTATATACCCTCAATTTCAACACTGAAAGAAAACCACGGATGTATTTTTTATGTAGAGTCTTCTAGCTTTTTTCTTATGGATATATGTGTGTGTGTGTATTCATATATATACAAAAATATATGTATAATTAAAGCATGAATATAAGATAATTCCAGTTTTCTACTGTTATTTTTTCTTATTTGAATATGTTAAAATATTTTCTTATGTTGACTGTTCTTCCATAATAACATTTTAATCTCTCTTATAACTGGGGCTGCTCTGACAGTTTGTGGAAGCCTATTATTAAGGACTGATTTGTGTCTCCCCCTGCAAAAGATATGTAGGAGTCCCAAACTCCAGGACCTCAGAATGTGACCTTGTTTAGAATAGGATTTTTTTAGATATAATCAAGTTGAAATGATGTCATTAGGGTAGGCCATACTCCAATATGACTGGTCTCCTTAGCAAAAGATGTAATTTGGTGACATAGGGGAATGCTGTGTGAAGGTGATGGCAGAGATTGGAATGATGCTTTTACAAGCCAAGGAACACCAGAGATTGCCAGCAAACCACAAAAGGCTAGGGGAGAGGCATGGAACAAAGTTTTCTGCACCCCTTAGTTGAAATCAGTCGGCTGGCACCTTGATCTTGGACCCAGAGCGGTGAGGCAGTGCATGTCTGTTGTTTGAACCACCCCGTGTGCAGGACTTGCTTTGGCAGTCCAAGCTACTGTGTCACATAGGGGCCCCTGCTTAGAATACTGTTCTCCGTTTATTAAAAAATACCTAGGATTTTTCTTTTTCTTTTTCTTTTTTTTTTTTAATGTTCAGTTAGCTAGGATATAGTACATCATGAGGTTTTGATGTAGTGTTCAATGATGCATTAGTTGCGTACAACACCCAGTGCTCATCACCAGATGTGCCCTCCTCAATGCCCATCACCCTGTTACCCTATCTTCCCGGGCCCCTCCCCTCTGTAGCCCTGAGTCTGTTTCTCAGAGTCCAGATCTCTCATGGTTTGTCTCCCTCACTGAATCCCCACCGGCTTCAGTTTTCTCTTCCGTCCCCTACGGTCCTCTGTGCTATTCCTTATGTTCCAAAAATGAGTGAAACCATATGTTAATGGTCTTTCTCTGCTTGACTTACTTCACTTAGTATAGTCTCCTCCAGTTCCATCCATGTCGATGGGATGGTGGGGATTCATCCTTTCTGATGGCTGAGTGATACTCCGTTGTATGTATGGACCACATCTTCTTTATCCATTTATCTGTTGAAGGGCATCTTAGCTCCTTCTACAGTTTGGCTGTTGTGGACACTGTTGCTATGGACACTGGGATGTATGTGCCCCTTCTTTTCACTACATCTGAGAAAATACTAGGATTTAAAAGGAAACTCACTGGGGAGCCTGGGTGTCTCAGCCGGTTGAGCACGCCACTCTTCATTTCAGCTCAGGTCATGATCTCAGGGTCATGGCGGTGAGTCCCACCACAGGCTCTGCGCTCAGCACGGAGCCTGTGTGTTCCTGTCCCTCTGCTCTTCTCACTCTCTCTCTCACATAAAAATCTTAAAAAAAGAAGCAAATTATATTGAAAGATATGAGAAACTCTTGGTGATATTATAACAGCATATTAACTGTGATCTCCCAGTAGGTCTAATAACTGCCATAATTTAAAGATAATGATTGTTGTATATGAGTTATCTGTGACAGCTGTTATGTGACATGAAATGAAAATATTTGTGATTTCTGTTGCTGACTGTATAACATTTACTGCTAAGACTGCTGTGGTTTATTCTCTTCATTCATAATTGAAACATCATTTAGGGGTTAGTGAAAATAAGGATGTCAGTTTTTATTTTTTTCATCTAAGCTCATGGACCCCGGTTGAAAAACTTCTATACAGTATGATTTTTTTCCCCCGGTGACTCTGTGCTGTGACATTACTTGCAGCATCCATGACACATGGCTAACAAATAGTAGACGCTAGAAGAGATAATATGTTAGTTTATAATTTAAAAGAGTGGGTCAAAGAGATCAAGTCATGTGTACTACCATACTTCCAACTGTAGGGTGCCCTCTCATCAATCTGGATATCCCTTTAGATTCCCGTTATCTATTTACTTACTGGACATTTTCACAGGGATGTCCTACAGGAGCCTCAAACTCCACGTGGACTAATCTCATTATTTTGCTTTCCAGTATTAACTCATGTTTCCTAGAAAAGAAAGCCTGAGGCAGGAGTTACATGCTAGTGTTCTGTTGCAGGGTGCAAGCCCAGGGGAGCCAGAGCGAGGAGACTAGGAAAGCAAGTCAGGGATAGTGGAGAGCATATCCCAGTGGATGTGTTGTCAAGCTACCCTTGGGTTCAAAACACGTTTCAGTTGATGCTCAATGTCACAAGACATTTTCCAGGAGGCAGTATGAAACTACAGCATCTTGTAATAGTCTAGGGGAGGGAAGATAAAAGAAAAATTTATCTTTTCATCCTCTAGATCTTCCCATTTCCTATCTTTCTGTGATCAGTTTACACAATGGGCTCTTAACTCACCGGCTCTTCTAGGTTGTGCTAACCACCCCCTCCAGGCAGCCACCGGAGAAGGCAGATTTCACAACCAGCAGCGGCGCCATTCATAACACAGACCACAGCATTCAGGGCAAGCCCAGGGCACTCTGTCTTCCTGCAGCTCGTAGCCTCACAGGCTGATGTGAGTGAACCTTTGCCCATGTGTGGGCACCAGGCGGGATCCCGCTTGAGCCTCAGGTTTAGAAAGGAATCGCCACAGCAAGTGGCAGGGGGCATGTGCTGTGAGGCACGAGGTGGGCTGTCCCAAGTTGTGCCACAGGGAATTCGGGAGATGAGGAGGCAGTTGCTATAGTGAACATAAGTGGCCAGGCTGGTGGAACATGCAGTGGTCTATCTGGCCACAGTCATAAGGGCAGTGAGAGAAACCAATGAGCCTTTAGTGAAAACTGAAAGTTCCTTTCTGAGCTTAACTAAATGTGAGGCCAGGGGGTCCTCCTAGAGTCATAGTGACATCAGGCAGGAACCAGGGCTGAGGAAATCTGGGCGGGTGCGTCAACTGATCTAGTGAATTCTCCACTTCATCCTTCAGAAACTCCTCTTCCTTCATTTCATGTCATACATGAGTTTTGAGATAGCTGAACGATTTGACACAGTTTTAAATATACCCCCTAACTGTGCTAGATGATTTGAGCAAATCAAGCACTCTCATCTCTACATACTTTAAAAAAAAAAAAAAAAAAGGGAAGAAGTGCAGTGGATGACAGAGGGGATGGCACCAGCTCTCTCTTACCGTATTCCTCGCATCTGTGGTCCAGGGAAAGCTAACCCCATGGACCAGGTATCCTTCCCTTAGAATGGCTGAAGTGGTGCTTTCTAGAACACGCTTTGGTTGCATTACTGTTCTGACCCCTTTTGGTAGAGGGAGAGTGTCAGAAAAGTTGAGACAGATCATCCTATCTGGGTAACAGGAGTTTAGTAAGTGGTAATCCAAATTCACAGCCCCTGAACCTCCTCATAGAAGCCTTTGGCATGACTCCCTTTGTTAAGAATCAGGCTCAAAGAAAATGCCTGGGGGCAGACGCAACCACTGTCCCATGAATCACAGGACAGAATTCATGAGATTATTGGCTTTAAGTCAATGAATAAGATTCAAGAGACAGTCGAGAGTTGGCTTTCTGTTACTTGGAACTGGTAGGCAAGTTGGCATTTGGAAGCCGTATTTGACATGCAAGCATCTCAAACTCAGATTATTTAGGCCATATTTTGTTTTGGGGACAGCATCCCTCTCTTTTCTACAAACCCCTTCCAGTCTCCCACGGGATATGTAAAGGCCGGGGATTAGAGTTTAGAGCTTAACTTTGGCTGGCTTATGTCACGCATGTCTTGAATACATTTATCTTTTTCTCTCCCCTGTGAATTACTGAAATGATGCCTGCCCTTGCTTTCCTCACCTTTGCCAGGTGTTTCCAAACAGAAGGGCTAGTGCTTTCTCAACAGCTTTTCTGGGCAGTGCTGTCGGGGTTCAGCCGACGTGAAGATTTGGGCTTCCCCTAATGCTGACATGACTGTTAGTACCTTCTCACACAAGAGTTTTATCTGTCAGGTTATTTTCTAGCCTGGCTGTACACGTTCTTTTGCTGTTTCCCTTGGCTGGTGCCAGATCTCCCAGGGACGTCGTCGTCACAGAAAGTAGATCAGGGCCTCCTCCCACCCTTGTTTTTGGGAGGTGGTAGATCTTGCAGAAAAGCATCCTAAGCTTTTTGTGTATGTTTTCCACACACAGAGCTCTGTTTTATAACCCTTCTCCAATCTGAGTGAATAAATCGTTACTGGTCACAACGCTGTAGCACAAGTTTGCCTGTGTACCTCGCGCACTGCCACCGGCTGCTCTCATTTTCTTCTTGCTTGTTTGTGGATAGGATAGAAATGGAGGAGGAAGCCCCAGTTCACAACGAGGCACCATCTTGGGTAGTCCCCAGGGAGTTATGGGTAAGCGCTTACATGATGCTATCTAGGGATCGTTCTAGGTAAAATCTGCAGTAATATTCATAGTGTATTGTTCACAGATTGTTGCATATAGGACCCTCACACTGACCAGAGACAGGTGCGTTATTCATATTCCGGGCAGAGCTGTTGTGGCATCAAGACAAGCAAGCAAGGAGTTCGATTGGCAGAAGTTTGATTCTAAGTTCACACATCTTTAAATCTGGAATAGTTTTGCTTCAGCTTTTACTTTTACTTTTCTGCCTGCCCCGTACCATTCACACTTTTTTCCCCATTATATTTAGCAAACATTTCATAGCAGGATAGGAGGTTTGGTGAGTATGTTTCCACTGGGCTTTGCACTGTACAAACTATCTAGAAAACAAATAATAAAAGGCACTGTGCTGCATCTTATCTAATGTGGTTTTGAATTTTTCAGAAATATCTCATTCCCAACAATATATGAATGATTATTTGATAAAATGGATTAAATATAAATAGTTTGAAACAGGTTCTTAAAATTAAGCCTGTCTTCTTGACATCTTGTAGATTCTTGGAATACTTCTAGCAAGGCTTCATGAGAAGCAGCTTTCAAAGTCAATGGGCCGTCCTGAAAACAGAGAATTCTGCCCAGAACTGAAATAAAATTAGGGCAAAAGGAAAGGCATATTTAGCAAAACTTCGGAAGCCATTTTTCTCAAATAGCCTTACCTGTAGTCTGTTGTTGTAGGCTACAGACATTAAAATATTACAGGAACCAAGTGTGATGTTCTGTAGTTTTTGTAATTTAATTTGATTTCCAGAACACTTATTTCTCAGTAGACACATTGATGTGTGCACATCATGTTGACACATGGATGTCTACACACTCAGTAGACACACGGATGTCTACACACTCAGTAGACACATGGATGTCTACCAAAGAGCCATCAGTGGAGCAAATTTGGGTGATTCAGATCTTTCCTGAGCAAATGTGGAGATTAGTTTTTAAAAAGGTGAAGATTTATATATATTTTATTTTTAACAAATTCTGTCATGTTGGAATCATTAAATCTTCCTGCATAGAATTTATGGATTGAGGAGTGAATTTGTTAATATGAAACATATTTCCTGACTTTATTACTGGGCTATATATTTTCTTGTCTTCACATTGTAGGCAATCTTAGTCATTTTTATGTTCTTTGTTGAGAAAAATCTTCAGTACACATAAATGAGTGACTCAGTTTTACATTTTTGTTTCAAGATGATCCATAGTCTCTTATCCGGCCTCATGTCTGTATGGTTAATGTCTACAAGGTACTAAAACATAAATTTTATAATCTTTTGGACTGTTGAGTGCTTTATCTTCTGGTACACCAGGATTAAACTCCAGGCATTATCTTCTCCAATCAGAAGCCTTCTTGTTATTCTGTGATGCAAACATGAAGCAGGTATTGATCTTACCTGACAAGCCTAGATGTTGGTTCAGATACTAATGGATGTGAATTCAGTCTTTTTCTAGAAGTGTTTATTCTTGCTCTGTATGAAGTGATGCGTCTACCAGAGTGTTATGGACGTGCAAGTTATTTCTTAAAACAGTGCTCTGACTGCATCGTAATTATCTGCTGCGGTCTATGTAGGTTTGCCAACCAGAAATAAAAGTTTGTGCTTGACTATCTTTATGGAAGTTTGAGTCATCAATTCGCTCTATTTTAGTTGGGATAAAATCATTGTTTTGCAGAAGGGATCATAAAATGGTATCCAGAGTTGATTAAAATAATCCTACACGCTCACACTGCCTAATCTGCTGCACTTTGGCCTGAGTAAGAGTGATGGTAGGGAGCACAGGAACAATTTTAATAGCATGAGGAGTTGTTTACGGAGAACACGATGTTTGCTGTCTGAGCTGAGGGGAGTCCTACAGCAGCCGTGGCCAGATGGGATAACATCTTTGGTTAAACGTTTTGGAACATCGAAACTTCATAGAGGGTTTTGAAGAGATGTCCAGGCAGGCCTCACTGTAGGGCTTCCTGTGGACATGGAGGATATGTACACACATGAGTGGTGAAACTCTCATATTAAGAAGACATTTCATCTGCAGCCAAAATGCTATCACCTCGGGAGCAGGGTGATGTGGAGAGTGATTTCCCAGCTCCAGCAACACTGCGCAGCGGTCTGCAGCAGGAACCAAGGGGTATAATAAGCAAATAATGCAAATTACTGCAAACCAAATAAATTCTACCATTGCCCATAATTAGTAAAGGATTCAGCTCATTTTGCAGAAGGCTCTGTAGATTAAATTCCAACTCAGAAATGTACAGCTTGATCAGTAAAGTTTGTAAATGGCTTTACAGATGAGGGATGCCATTCAATATGAAGATGCACTTCAATTGCTAAAGCATTTAAAAAACTCCACAGCTGAGATGTGCTGCAGCCCAGAAGCAGGTGCCCGGATCTGTTACAAGTTAAATGGAATCAGCGGAGTATTCATCTTCACTCAGAATACAATCTAAAAGGACAGTAAATAATATATAGTGTTATAGTTATTAAATTCTGCAAGTCTGTTAGCGAAGTGTAGGTAATCATCGACAGGTACGGACCGAAGGTAAGAACTGAATGAAGAAGTTGAACTTTCTCAGAAATAAGGATGACACTGGGGCAGCCAGAGTGTCGAAAATTCACCCTAGACCACCATGACCCTTCCCCAGGGGCACACATTCACAAGCAATGATGGCATAGAGGAGAAAATACTACCTTACTGTTGCCTGGACTTGGGTCCCCAAACCCAGGTCAGAGAACTAGGGTTACTACTTGCTCTGTGGCCATACTTATTTTTCAACGAGTTCAATGGCATAGCTTCGTATCCCAAAAGGCTCTAGATGGGTAAAGCCTGTTCACTTACAAATTCCCCAAAGCCAGTTTTCAGATTTTACTACTGAAAGGTATATAGAAAACAGTCAGATGGATGGAGGTGGGGGACCAGGTAACTGGGAAGAGAGAGAGAAAGGAGGGAGAGAGGAGAAAACGGAGAGAGAGAAGAGAGAACGAGGGGTTGGGATGGTTTCAGGTCTTTGCCAGTCCAGGTGGGCCTTGCCTTTTTTTTTTTTTTTTAAGATTTTATTTATTTATTTTTTTTTGACAGAGAGAGAGATCACAAGTAGGCAGAGAGGCAGGCAGAGAGAGAGAGAGAGGGAAGCAGGCTCCCTGCTGAGCAGAGAGCCCAATGGGGGGCTTGATCCCAGGACCCTGAGATCATGACCCGAGCCAAAGGCAGCGGCTTAACCCACCGGCTTTACCCAGGCGCCCCAGGCCTTGCCTTTATTGCCTGCATCTGCTGACCGGACAGAAAGAAGAATGGGGCTGAAAGAGCCAGCAAGTCACTTCATTTTCAGAACGTGTGAGCCACAAGTGCTACCCTTTTAATATGTAGCCTTCCGGCCCTCTCACAAATCTGTCCAACGTGCCTCTGGAGATAGACTCACACCGATTTTCACGCCGAGCTCTAGCCTCGCCTCTGAAGTACGGATGGCCATGTTGAGCACCCTCCAGCAGCCACACCCGGAGGTTTCAGCGGAGGTCAACACAGCAGTCTTGAAGATGCCTGGTTCTTCTCCCGCCAACTGTGTGCTCATCTCGTTCACACCCCAGCGTCTCTCTGCTTAGTAACGTCTCCCGTCACCCTCTCCGTTGCCCCGGCCTGGAAACCAAGTGTCCCCTTTGCTGTCTCCCCTGCCGAATGCCATAGTGAGGCAGGTTTCTCACCCCCATTTCGAGTAACATCCCAAAGTCTACAGAAGTAATGTAGAAAGTTAGAAAATGCAGAACATTCCTAATCAAAACCAGAGAAAACCCACCTTCTTTGCTTGAAGTAGGTATTTTCTCAGGGGTGAGCTTTTTTTTTTTTTTTTTGAGAACTCTTATATTTTGTATTGTTATTTCATTTTAATCTTATAAAGTATTAAAATACAAGTGTGTGCTGGGCCATCTCAATCATCATCTTAAAAGTGTAGGATTTCAGTGCCTGGGTTTGCATTTCTTGACTAAGGTTTCCTTCATATCAGATAAGAAAGATGTCATTTTCAGGAATTATGAAAGATAGAACAGAGCAGATTTAGCATGTGAAAAATGAATTTTATGTTAGCTTACAACCAGGTAATGTCAAGACACATTCCTAAATGGAAAGTTTTAATACTCATTCAAAGAAAGAAGAGAGAATTTAGTTAGCTGTAAAACCTCGAGGTAAATACAGGTCTGGGCACTCAATACTTTATTCACTTTCCTAATACCATTGAGTGTCCTATGAAATAGTATCATCATCCCATCAAATTAAGAGAATTTATTTGGATTTCACTGGGTGTGAAGTTTGTTAGCATTTACTTAACAAAAATTATTTTTGTAATTTGTAAAAATAATAAGCATTTAAAATTGGTATTAATTTTGCATGTATATATTTTAAGTTAACATTATTATAAAAATAATTTAAGTCAGTTTATATGGGGCTGTCTGTGAGATGACTTTCTTTGCCATCCAATCCAATAATGAGAAGAAAAGTTTGAAAAGGAATTTTGAGTAGAGGAGGATTTTCATTTTATGGGTTATATATGAATACTATATAAAGAGATGCTGCACACCGCATATTTACAAAGGTATGTCACAGGGAAGGAGCTGCATGATATTTTAAAGGAATTCTGTATAGTTTTATTTTGTTGAGAATTGCTTTATTATTTGAATATTTCTATTATCAGGGTAAGGCAAAGAGAACAAATTTTCTGAAAGACAAAGACTTTATAAACTAGAATTTATAGAATAGTTTGGGATAACTAAGAGATTTAGCATTTGGCACTTGAGATGATTTTGGTGAAATTCATTTATTTGTGCAGTTCATAGTTTAATAAAAAGTACCTTAGCCTCCAATTATTTTTAATTAATTTAATTAGCTTATTTTAAAATATTTCTTTTTTTTAAAGGTTTTATTTATTTATTTGACAGAGATCACAAGTAGGCAGAGAGGCAGGCAGAGAGAGGGGGAAGCAGGCTCCGTGCTGAGCAGAGAGCCCAATGTGGGGCTTGATCACAGGACCCTGAGATCATGACCTGAGCTGAAGGCAGAGGCTTTAACCCACTGAGCCACCCAGGTGCCCCGGAAGGCTCAATTTTATGACCCCAAGATCACAGTCTTGCAACCCTTAGATCACTACCTGAGGTGAAACCAAGAGTCAGCTGCTCGACTGACTGCACCACCCATGTGTCCCAGGGAAATATAATGTTAGCTCTGGTGACAAAGGCACTTTCTAAAGCCACAAATAATGTGAGGCTTACTTTGGCATATCCTGTGGAAATATTGTCATGACAGCTTATCTTTGTGCAAAACATTTGTTGACATAATTCTAACTCATGCTTAAATAATAACCTGCTTCTGTCATTATATTCTATGTACATAGCATCATATTTTCTTTTTTCATTTTGTGTAATATCTGTAGCTAATGGCTATTGTTAGGATTTTTCTAATTTTATTTTATTATGATGATCATTTTACAGTATCAAAGCATATAATAGCTTTTCATATGAGCTATAGCTCAGATTGTATTTGGGAGGCAATGGTATTACTCAGGTGGATCTTCTTATATGTTACACACAGACATTTGCTAAGTGAAGCATTGTCTTTTCCTTGCAAATATAATGCTGTTTACCCCTTTTGGTTTGTTTTGAACTATTTTTTCCAGGAGCAGGGGCAATAACAGGTTGCTGCATTTAAAGAATTTCATTAGATTCTAATTGTGATTAAGAGGTGCATTTGCAGTTCACCTTATGGGTATAGTTTAAAGATGTGAAGTGGCCCACAAGGGACCTCATTTGCATGGTGATTACAAGTTAATCAGTAATACCTAGAACAGAGAAATAATGAAACAAGAAAACAAATTTTTGATGCATTCATTATTAGATTTTCTTGTTTTTTATAGGTTTAAAAACTATCAGGCTAATGCTCGATGCTTCCATCCTTCTAAATTATGCTATCCTGAGGGAATAGTTTTGTGCTTTCCACTGAAACCACTGAGGGACAAGTGTCACTGGGTCATTTATTTTATGTAGTTTCTTCAACTCAAATAAACATTTGGAAAATGAGCAGAAAGCGCAAGGCACTCTACTAGGCACTGTGATGAATACAAATGCGAACACGAATGGAGTGTGTGTAGAAGAAAACACACGAAACAAGGCAACATGTAAGTTCCAAGTGGGCAGGGAGAAGAAGTTGTGATACAGATATCAGAGGAGGATGAAAGTATTAGAATTCGATCTAAATGTTGAAGAAAAGGATACTAAAAGGCAGACACAGTAACTTACCATTCAGGGAAGAAGAAATAGTATAAGCAAAAGTGCAGAGGTAAAAATTGTTTGGCTGTGTTTGAAAAACATAGGGTAGAACCAAACGTTTTAGGGAGTACATTATATATGCAAGTACAATTGAGAAAGAATTGGGCTCATATGGTAGAAGACCAGACTGAATACAATGTTGAGTTTGAACTTTTATCTAGAGGTAGAAGTGCTGTGTCAGGACTGTTGATTTTAAATACACAAGTTTGGTAGTCCTTCCATTTTTAGAAGAGGAGCAAGTGATCGCTTTTGAAAATTTGGAAAATAAAAAGGGAATAGAGCACAACTTTGTATCACTTCGAGTCTTTTCACTTCTTTTTGTTCATGGAAACAATGGATGATCAGAGATATGACTCACACGAGAGTGAGAATAATGTATGAGCCAGCCAGAGTAAAGAATCCATGCATGCTGCAGCTTACTTTTCAAAGTTTTGAATGTGGAAAGGGGGCTTATGAATTTTCTGGCATTTCATCATACATTTTACATATTTCCCAAGACATGTTCACATTCATTATTTCGTCTTATTCTTGTGAAACAGGTAGCAAGGCTATGATTAGCATCATATCTTAGCAAAAAAAAAAAAAAAAATTAAGTAGCTTTGCCAAGGTCAAATGACCAACAAAAAAGACAGAGTTAGAATTTAGGTTCCCCAGCACATGTTTCAGTGTTCTTACCACACTATTAGTTCAAACCACCAGAATAACGGCATGGAATAATAACAGTGTTTTGCATTTCCTCCTCATAGTAATCAACCCTTTCAGAGCATCTATTAGTGCCAGGTGCGAAGGCCCCATGAGAGTAAGCGGTAATTAGTCATGACCTTGATCTCCAGGTCCTTAGCCTTTCATGGAACATTCATAGTAAAAATCAGAGTGAACAGTCACTGGACACTTTCTCTGTTGTACGTAATACTGGGGCCTGTTTCACGAAAAAGTCGTCTCTCCTGGGGGGGCTTCAGTCGGAGCAGAGCTTCTTCCCTTATTGCTTCCCTCATTGCTCTAGCATCACTCACTCATACCAAAGAGGAGGAATGACTTCTCCAGTTGGTGGGTTTTGAAGCAACGTGACTGAATTCCATTTGGCTTTGTTTTGGAGTCAGTCTGCCCAGCAGATGGGTGCAGTCTGGTCTGGCCCATGCTGTGAAGTGCCCCTTGCAGGGGAAGACTATGGTTATTCAGTTGTGCCAGTGACTGGGTTGGAAAGTTCATCTCAGGGGTGAAAAATCAGGAAACACTCCTAGCTATGGATCTAATGTCACGTTCTCCTATTAACAGTCTTAGTAATACAGTGGACATCTTTATTTCTTTATGCGCGATTATGTCTGTCTCCATTGGGATCTACACTGACTGTGGGAAGAGAACCATAATTTAATGATCAGCTGAGCATTGTGTCTATTATCTCATTATTAACAGCAATAGGGAATGATGTTATTTTCCCAATAAGGGAATTGAGGTTTAAAAGAAAAAAAAAAAAGTTTAAGTAGTTTACTCATGGCCACATAGCTAGCTGGTGACAGAGCTGAGCCACGAGCTTAATCTCTGTTTGAATCTCTGCTAAAATCTCTACTTTAGCAGACCATAATGACAGGTAAACAGATGCCTTATGAAAGACATACCGTGTTATTATGTGTTCGATTCCAAAACCAAAGAGAATAGTTTGTTTTCCAGTAATGGAGAGGCTCAAGCAAGTGCAAAACACATTTTGAAAATAATGGCATTCATTGTGACCTAGCTAAGCTACTTTTAAAAACATGGGAGAAAGTCCTCTGATCTTTCTTATGAATCAGATGCCATAATTTACCCCATTTTGTTCTAAATAATGTGACTCTTAGCTCCTAGTCCATTTTCTACTAGATAGCACTAAGTATAAATTTCAATTAGGGAAATAAAGGTCCGTAGTTTCCCATCGGGTGCCACCAATACCTAAATTGCACCCCAATAAGAAGAACCTGGACTCAGTGGAATCTGTATTTGACTTGTCTGATTATACTTGGAGACTCTCTCTGTGAGAGTCAGTTAAATACGATAGGACCATGCAGACCATCCATGCTACGGATTCATTCTACCATGTTGTTTAAGAGGTAACCTCTATGTTAATCATAGTATAGCCAATGCAAATGAACGACAGAAGGGCTAGAGATCCCACTCTGTAAGTTAGCTTCTGTGCCAGGGACTTCCTAAGACCACCTCTGTGTTCAATAATTTTCCAGTAGAACTCACAGGACTTGGCATATAGTCATACTTAGGATTATGATTTGTTACAACAAAAGGAGATGAAACAAAATCAAAGGAAAAAGGCACATGGGGTAAAATATAGGGGGCAACCAGGCAAAAGCTTCCAAGGGGTCTTGCCCAGTGGAGTCACTGGGGGACCCTTGATTCCTTAGCAACATGTTATGACAACATCTATGAAATGTTTCCAAACAGAGAAGCTCATCAGAGACTCAGTGCCCAGGGTTTTTATTAAGAGTTGGTCAAGCAGGCAGCCTTTGGCTGGGACATACCAAATTCTAGACACTGAGAAAGAAAGCAGATGCTCGTCCTAAACCGTATTGTGTACACAGAGTTTAGGCAGAGTAAGTCCCTCTTATCAGTTAACGGTGAGAAAACTTAGTTCCTAGATGTCAGCCAAAGGCCAGCCTTGGAATCAGGGCTTTCTAAGGATAAGTAGTCTCAGATCTGCTCCATTGGCACTTTTTTGCATAGCTTCCAATGAAAAAAATGCATAAAAAAAATAGAGCTCAGTGACACTTTATTAAGGAGTGATAAAGAGAATACCACTAGGCCTTTTTTTGTTTTTAAAGAAAGTTAATTTAAAAATTTCACTTACTTTGGGACTCTATTTACCCTCTAAGATACTGGGTCATAATGAGTTACACATATTAGTGACATATCCTTAGGAGTTCAGAATAGCGCTCTTGACCTACAAATTGGCTAGTGCTCAAAAACAGGATTGACCTCAGAAGCCTATTTTCTACTTCTTACACCCAACTACTTTTGTATTCGTAAACTGCTCTGAACATCTTAGTAGATTTTTAGTTACAATGAGAATTCAGTTAAACTGAAAAAGAGGAAAAGAATTAGCAGCATTTCCATCATGCTAAGTCACCACTTTGACCCCTTGGTGTGTGTATTTTGGTTTTATGAATGCACATGCATACTCATTCCTTTCCTTTGCAGCTAGAAATCATACTTTCTTAACAATGTGCCTAGTCTTATTGCTAAACATTTTTCTATATTACTGTACATTCCTTCATACAGACATACTGCAGTGTCTAGCCAAGATCTAGCCAAGCACCAATTTCTACTTGGTAGATACTGTTGTAGTAACATAGGCAGAGAGTCATCTAGTCTCAGAGAGTAAACATCCTGCTGGGGAGAGGGAAGAGGGAAGGAAGGAAGGTTAATAGGAAAGAAGGGAGGAAAGAAAAAGAAAAGAAAGACTGGAAACGAAGAAGGAAAGGAAAAAGGCCAGGCAAGGCCATGGGCCCCTGGGTGGCTTAGTCAGTTCAGTGGCTGCCTTCTGCTCAGGTCTTGATCTTAGGGTCCTGGCTTCGAGCCCACTCCTGCATTGGTCTCCCTGATCAGCAGGAGCCTGCTTCTCCCTCTCCCTCTGCTGCTCCTGGGGCTTGTGCTCTCTTGCTCTCTCTGTCAAAGAAATAAATAAATAAACTCTTTTAAAAAATGGAAAAGAAATTTTGTAATTATAAAATTAGCAAATACTGTGAATAATCACACAATTTGATCAAAGAAGAGAAGCTGCTTTGGGTCAGATGGCAACCCAGATCTCTTGAGGAAGGAGCAGGTGGTTTGAGATCCGAATGGTGAACATTAATTAAGAGAAGATCTGGAATGAAAGTGTTCTAAAAAGAGTAGCAGTCATTGCAAAAGCTTTGTGTCATTGTAAAAGCTTTGAGCCAAGACTAATAATAGTTTAGGCCATGGAAAGGGGTTTAGTTGTTTTTTGTTTGTTTTGTTTTGTTTTTCTCCTACATGCAGGGGAATCCTTTGGAGGTTTCTAAACCAGGAAATGATGAGTTAAATTTTAAACATCACTCTGGGTGCCATGGGACATCCACTTTAGGAAGGAAACAGTGGGTTCAGGGTGCTGTTACTGTTACAAATTCAAGTAGGAGGGAGTGAAGACTTGGCCCAGAGGTGCAACAGAAGAGGCAAAACAAACTAGTCAGAGTTGGGAAATACTTGAGAGCTAACATGGGTGATATACTTGTTGATGCATTTGGTGTGAAATGTTAGGATAAGTTATGAAGTTTGACCCCTAGGTGTTTAGCTTGATCATTTATTTGAAAGAACATTTTTATAAATATGGAATCAGAGCTCTTTATCATATGTAATGAAAGTTACTTTTCCCTCTTAGCCGTTTGTCCTATAATGTTATTTATGCTCTATTTTTCAGTTTTTTGATTAAGATTTTTATTTTAATTCCAGTAGAGTTAACATACAGTGTTCTATTAGTTTCCGGTGTCCAATATCCACAGATTCAACAATTCTGTGCATTACTCCCTGCTCTTCATGATAAGTAGACCTATGTCATTCCCTTTATCTAGTTCACCTAACCCTCCACCCACCTCTCCTCTGGTAACCATCATTTTGTTACCTAGAGTTAAGAATCTATTTCTTGGTTTGTCTCTCTCTCCTTTTTTCCCCCTTCCCACTCGTTCATTTGCTTTGTTTCTTAAATCCCATGTATGAGTGAAATCTTATTTGTCTTTCTTTGACTGACTTATTTTACTTAGCAGTATACTCTCTAGCTCCATCCATGTTGTTGCAAATGGCAAGATTTCATTTTTTATGGCTGAATATTATTCAGTTGTATATATTTACTGTATCTTTTTTATCCATTCATCTATCAGTGGACTCTTGGGTTACTTTCATAGTTTGGATATTATAAATAATGCTGCTATAAACATCGGGATGCATGTATCCCTTCAAATTACTGTTTTTTTTATCTTTTGGGTAAACCCAAAGGTGTGATTACTGGATCATAGGGCCATTTTATTTTTAAGTTTTTGAGGACCCTCCAAACTGCTTTTCACAGTGGCTGCACCAGTTTGCATTCCTATCAGCAGTGCATGAGGGTTCCTTTTGTCCACATCCTTGCCAGCATTTGCTGTTTCTTGTGTTTTTAATTTTAGCCATTCTTACAGGCATGAGGTGATATCTCATTGTGGTTTTTGATTTGCATTTCCCTGATGGTGAGTGATACTGAACATCTTTTCATGTGCCTGTTCACCATCTGTATGTCTTCTTTGGAGAAATATCTGTTCATGTCTTCTGCCCATTTTTAATTGGATTATTTGGTCTTTGGGTGTTGAGTTTGATAAGTTCTTTATGTATTTTGGATACTGATCCTTTATCAGATATGTCATTTATAGATATCTTTTCTCATTCAGTAGGTTGCCTTTTAATTTTGTTGATTACTTCTTCACTGTGCGAAAGCTTTTTATTTTGATATTGTACCAGTAGTTTATTCTTGCTTTTATTTCCTTTGCCTCAGGAGACATCTAGAAAAATGTTGCTGTGGCTTATGTCAGAGAAATTACTGCCTGTGCTCTCTTCCAGTTATTTTTATGGTTTCAGTATCACATTTAGATCTGTAATCCATTTTGAGTTTATTTTTGTTTATGGTGTAAGAAAGTGGTCCAGGTTCATTCTTTTGCATGTAGCCATTCAGTTTTCCCTGCACCATTTGTTGAAGAGACTTTTTTCCTGTTGCATATTCCTTCTTTCTTTGTCAAAGATTAACTGACTATATAACTGTGTGTTTATTTCTGGGTTTCCTGTTTCTTTCATTGATTTATGTTTCTTTTTTGGTGCCAGTTATTTATGCTATTTTTTTTTTTTTTTTAAGAGTCTGGGAGCTTAAAGTATAGTAAATGAAGTTCAAATGCAATGTCAAAGGATGCATGTAAACTCAGGGTTGGTTCAGACTTAACAGTGTCCTAGGAGTTGAGATGTACTGGTTATACTTACAATCAGATATTATCTTCATGAAGCTTGTCCACTTTTATGTGACGTTTTTATAACAGTCTGCCAGTCTAACACATATACATGTCTCATGCTTATCCGTTTAAGTGAGCTGAAAATATGAAATAGTGTTTAGAATAATTGTCCAAGATTCTTCCTTCTCTCCCTGCTTTAGTCCATGATTATCTTCTGCCAGACTCTTGACTTCATCTCAATTGTTCATTTAAAAATCCAGCTCCTTTTTGGGATCAGCTTCAACATTGAATTCCTCCAGCTTCTAATATTTCTTGCCATCCTCAACTTTAATAATTGTCTTCCAATTTCTCACTCACTTTGGTTAATCTCAGATAGGGTTCTCCATCTTGACTAGCTGCTCAGAACCCCCGTAGTAATTACTGGCCTCCAACCATTCATCTGATGTTATTAAATGACATAATGATTAAAGGATACAATAGTTATAAATATGAAGCATTTACCACCATATAAAGCACATCATAAATACTCAATTAGTGGTGACTATAATTTGCTGTAGTGTTCTGCAACAACCAACTGTAAAGTAAAAGTGAACTGATTTAAATGATTACTTTGCCTACCAATGGCTAAAAAAATACTTGATTAATTTTTATTTTTATAAATTAATTTTATTTAATTGGTTAAATATTTAATGTCACAAATAGGAAAAGTGTAAAGGTGTGTCAGCTGATAGTTGTGGTAATGTTCATTTTGTTTTAATGAAGGAAAAATTTTGTTATCTGCAGGCGGAAAAAAAGGAGGGAAGAAAAAGAGAAATTGAAGATAAGTAGGGTAACCATATGTCTTGGTTTGCTGGTGACAGTTAATATATATCTGCTATCCTGGAATCATTATTCATAGTTCTCAATTTTATTCCCTACCATGGAACTGTTATACTTTGTCCTGTTGAAATTTCTGTGGTGATGGAAATAGTCAATATCCACACTGTCCAGTATGGTAGATACTAGTCAAGGTAGCTATCAAGTACCTAAAGGTGACAAGTATAACTGAATTAATTTTATTCAACTTAAATTTAACTAATTGGCTAGTGGCTATCATATTGAATAGTGCAGCTCTAAAATATGGTTTGAATGAAATATTATATGGTCACCTTAACCATAAGGTATATTTGGTGGACTGTTTTTTAGGTCATCAAAGGAGAAATAATCCAGGTAAGAAGGATTTGTTTCAGAAAATCAAAGTGAGGGACACTGTTGTTAAGTTTCTGATTCTTGATTTCAGCTCAGGTCATGATCTCAGGGTTGTGAGTCTGAGCCCTGTCTCCAGCTCCACATTCAGTGAGGAGTCTGCCACATTCAGTGAGGAGTCTGCTTGAGATTCTCTCTCTGTCCCTCCTCCCACTTCCTCTCTCTCTCTCTCAAACCAGTCACTCAATCAGTCTTAAAAAAAAAATCAAAGTGACTCTTCCTCTTCACTAGCAGGAGGAATTTGGTGATCATACATGGAAATTTTTCAGGTGGGTGAGTGGATACTTTATTATTAATTATTATTAATAAAAGATTTTATTCATTTACTTGAGAGAGTATAAGAGAGAGAGTACACAAGAGAGCATAGGCGGAGGGAGGGGCAGAGGGAGAGGGAGAAGAAAGCTCCCCGCTGAGCAGGGAGCCCGATGCAGGGCTCCTGGGATTATCACCCGAGTTGGAGGTAGATGCTTAACCGACTGAGCAACCCAAGTACCCAGAATGAACAGTTTAGAACGTTCATGTCCAATGAGCTTAATAAAAGCAATAAAGCAGGAGATAATTTTCTGAAAGTGAAGAAGAGGTGATTGGGAACCACACATTACCAGGCATCCTGGGAGGGAGCCAAGGCTTCAAGTGGGAGCTAAACCTTCCCAGCTGTGAGAATGATACCTCATGTTCTTCCCAAGTTTCTTGTTCCATGTGTGGGTTTTTTTTTTTTTTTTTTTTAAGTCAGTTCTTGTCTACCACAGTTCAAATATTCTATCACTTCACAAGTTGCTCCTTGTATGCCTAATTAGCATACAACCAGTAAGGAAAGAAGATGACCTTTTCTTGACTAATTTTCCCTCTTCAATTCAACAAGAGCCTATGAAGTACTGTGCAATTAATAAGAATGTAGAGAGCAGTAAAGGTCTTATTTTATGGTTTAAAAAGGATTAATTTTACAAAGACCAAACTAGTTATGATTCTAATAGTAGTTAGTATTCGTTCTTGAGCACAGTACCTAATTGAGATGTTTTCTACGTTTTTAGAGAATAAAGAATGTGATTATTTTTTTGTGTTACATTTGAATATAGTTACTCATTAAGCCATAATTAAGAGTGACATAGAGACCTAATTCATCACCATAGCACTTCCTGGCATTCAAAGTTTGACTTGTTTCTATCTATTCTTGTTTAAGAGCAAATGGAATTATTCCATTTCAGATACGAAAAATTATTTTTAAAAAGCTTCAACAAGCTAAGATTCTCTACTTTGACTTAAATTTATTTTTCTTCAGCTAAACATTCATGGAACTTTAATCTAGTGTGACTCACAGATTATATAGTATTAACTTAACCTTTTCTGCTTATATGAAGTTCTCATGAGAATTAGTGATGTATATTTTATCATCATCTCTAGAAAAGATTATTTTGCAGGAGAGGGGGAAAAGATGTCTTTTTTTTTTTTTTTTTTCTTCCCCCACCTTTGCAGATCCCTGGAAGGGCTAGCAAAAATGACATTGCTTTCTGTGTCTCTTTAGAAAAAAAAATACTGGACCTAAAAATCACACAGCTGGTCTTTTCAATTTTCTTAACTGCTGAATTGGATTAACTGCATGATCTGAGTCAATTGATTGCGCAGAAATCAATGGCTGAGGAGGCCAGATCTTCTCTCCTGGTTGGCTTCATTCCTAAGCCTCTGAGCATGTGATGTTCACTCAGTGCACCCTCAACTTTTAAAATAAATTACCTTTTAAGTGCTCAAGTTATAAACTTCAGTGTGTGATATTTGTTTTGAAAATATCCAGTAAATGAGCAAAATATAATTTAGAGGCTCATACGAAGAAATAGCATTTATTAGACTTTTTTCCAGTTGTATTTATTATAGAAAAATCTCGATGAGAGAGATAAAGGAAAACTAAAACACTATAATTCAGTCACCTAATATTAATGTTATGATATGTATCTTTAGAATCTTTCTCCTTACGTATATGTGTATATATATGTGTGTATGTATATACACATGCATATATGGGTATGTTGTATATATTTACTTGTATATGTTGGTATGCAGAATAACGGACACCCAAAGCATCCCACATTTTAATGCCTGGAGCCTGGAATGGTATGGGTTGCAAGACAGAGGAGCATTAGACTGCAGATAGAATTAAGGTTGCTAGTCAGCTGATCTAGTCGGGAGGTTATCCTGGATTAGCCAGGTGGGCATGATGGAATGGCAAGAGTCGTTAAAAGTGGAATACAGAGGTGGAAAAAGAGGGAAGAGCAATATGACGTGTGAGAGACTCAACGTGTCATTATTAGCTTTGAAGGCAGAGGAAGGGGGATCATGAGCCAAGCTGTGTAGACCTCTAAAAGTTATAAAAGGCAAGAAAACTGAGTCTTCTACAAGGCTTCCAGAGGGGAACTGATTTTAATTCCAGTGAGATTGTACTGAACTTTTAACCAACAGAACTGTAAGATAAATTTGTGTTATTTTAAGCAACTATGATTGTGGTAATTTATTAGAGCACAAATTAGAAAAATAATAGAGTGCATACATGTATGTATGTATATATGTGTATATATGTATATGCGTGTATATAGACTGTGTGTGCCGAAGTAGGAACATCCTCTACATGTTATTTAATTTGTATTTTCTTTTAAAAGTATCATGAACATTTTTCATGTTATTAAATATACGAAAGCACAGTTAGAATTGGAGCATAATATTCCATTATATTGATATGACTTAGTTTTCACTGTTTTCTAATTTTGGAGAAAAGTTTTTTTTTGTTTCATAATTATAAATTGCATGCACTAAATAATGTAAATCGATGTCTGATAATTTTCTTAGGATACATTTGAGAAACTTTTAAACTATACTATTAAGTCTTTATATTTAACAGTATCACTGTTTTAAAACAAAAGTGGGAAAATGTCATCTAATTAAAATTAGTTTTTTGAACTAGAAGATCTTGAGTGTGATATAAATGTTCAGTTCTACTTTTTGAGTCATTTTGAGTTGAGACCCAATGCAGTAATGAAGTAAGGACACACTATTCCCTTGTCTTCTTGCTTCTATGAAGGAATTCCATGGTCAATGCCGAGAGAGAGCAGCATTCAAATAATGTACCAGGTCCTTTCCACTCCAGCCATTTTCTTGACTGCTTGGGAGAAGTGACTGACCTAACTGAGACGGTTGGTAAGAAACATCATCCATTAGACCACATTAATCAGACTTCTTCAGAAATATTCTCTTGGGTCATCTGGTCTCTCTCTGACTCCTCTGAGCTTCTTTGTGCTATTCAGAAAGCATAATGAGTGAGGTTCTTCCCTGTGTGGTTGGAAAACAAAACATGCTAGGTCTGTTGTGCTTAGAACTACAATCTGTCTAGATAGATTAGCTTCTGGAGGAAAGGGGATTTGAAGTAGCAGAGTCCAGTTCATTCAATAAATACCCATCTGTGGAGCCCAATGCAGGGCTCAAACTCATGATCCTGAGATCAAGACCTAAACTGAAATCAAGAGTCAGTTGCTTAACTGATTGCGCCACCCAGATGCCCTCCTGCCTTCCTTTCATTTTTAAGTAATTATATTACTTCTCCAGGGGGATTTGGAAGGAGTTTTTTTTTTTTTTTTTCTTAATTCATTTTGGTAGTATTTTATTGATGATTTTGCATCTATACTCATTAGGGAAATTGGCCTATAGTTTTCTTGTGGATTTTTTTTTTATTTAAACTTTATTTTTTCAGTGTTCCAAGATTCATTGTTTATGCATCACACCCAAGTGCTCCATGCAACATGCGTCCTCCTCAGTACCCACTACCAGGCTCACCCAACACCCCACTCCCTCCCCCCACAAGACTCCCAGTTTATTTCTCAGAGTGTACAGCCTCTCATGGTTTGTCTCCCCCTCCAATTCCCTCCAACTCTTTTCTCCTCTCCTTCTCCCAATGTCCTCAGGTTATTCCTTATGTTCCACATGTTAGTGAAACCATATGATAGTTGACTTTCTCTGCTTGACTTATTTCACTCAGTATAATCTCTTCCAGTCCCGTCCATGTTGCTACAAAAGTTGGGTATTCATCCTTTCTGATGGAGGCACAGTACTCCATAGTGTATATGGACCTCATCTTCTTTATCCATTCATCTATTGAAGGGCATCTTGGCTCTTTCCACAGTTTGGCGACTGTGGCCATTGCTACTATGAACATTGGGGTACAGATGGCCCTTCTTTTCACTACATCTGTATCTTTGGGAGAAATACCCAGTAGTGCAATTGCAGGGTCATAGGGTAGCTCTATTTTTAATTTCTTAAGGAATTTCCACACTGTTGGAGGAGGTTTAACATGAGACTATTCCTCCCTCTTATTCTTATAGCCACAAAATAGAATGATTTATAGAACATTTTTAAAAAATAGTGATTTCACTATGGGGATTCTGATTTCCCTGGTCTGAAGTAGGCCTTAATTACATTTCATTTTTTAAGCACCCCAAAAGATTCTAAGATGGGCTCCATATGACACCATAAGAGCTGGCTAGCTGATGTATCTTTATGTTAAAAGCACAGAGAGAGGAAATAATATGATTTGCTGTGACTAGTAGGTCTTGGTAGTATTTGAAAATCTTCACAAAGCAGCATTCATCTTCCACTGTGGGAGAAGTTAATAGCATCCTTTCTAACATGTGGATTTCCTAGTCTGGCATTATTGCAATGTAATCCTGAAGATTCAAGTGGTTATGTTAGAGCCCATTGAATTAGGAGCATTCACTTTCTCTTTCGAGTCATCCTTCCTTAAAGCCGGTAGTAGTCAGTGGCTGTTTCTACTCTTGTTCTGAAATTGACTTTCCTTCTATTTCCTTGTCTCTGAGTTTTTCTTTTGCCTCAAAAAATCTCAACAAAAGGAAACTGAATGAGTAAAGTGAAGAGAAGCAAGGAGTTGAAGAAAAAGTCTTTAATGGAAAAAAAGCAAATAAGTGGTAGAGAGAAAAGACATCGGTGAAGGAGGTGCTGTGCTAGAATCTAGCTTTCCTGTGCTTCACATGTGTTGAAATATCAAAAGTAATTTACTTTCTCTACGTGTATTCTTCTAATAAGAATAAGATATGATTGGATGGGTTAAACAAGATAGAATTTCATGGAACAAAGACTAATATATCATTTCTTATCTGCTCATCTAAATCATACCTAGTAGTCAAGATGAGATATGATAAAAATCTAGCTTCCTGTAAAAAAGTGTTACCTTCATCCATATGTAATTCCCATTTCCTATACACATGCATAGGCAGAGGGAAATGGGAATTACATATGGATAGAAGTAATGCTTTTTAAAATGCATTTTTCTATACCTATGTAGAGATACAGCTATCTCTCTAGATAGAAGATGAAGATAAAGAAGATAGATAGATAGATAATAAACTATAGAAATGATCCCTGACAGTATAGTCTTGATAGATAGATAGATAGATGGATAGATGGATGGATGGATGGGGAGGAGGGTGTCCACATTACTGGTCTCCACTCCATAGACTTCAGATTGGATTTTTAAATGTTTCATTCTCTACTGGAAACCCTAATATAATCAAAGAATCTTTACATGATGCAAATTTTATCTATGGCTAGTCTGATCTTATTTTACAAATAATGAAAATCAGAAACTCAAAGTTATCCAGGGTAAATTAATATTTGTTGGTGATCTTATGACAGATTTTGCTGTATAACAAATCTCTTTCTTCATAATATGCAATGATGAAAAATGAAATGGATCAAAAAAGCAATGTGAGAAAATTACTATGAAACATTATATGAGGGAATCCTAATTTTAGCAGTCCTGATAAACAGCTAAAGAATAGAATGTGGTTATTTTATCCCATCTGTAAATGGAGTAAGTGGTTATTTGCCTAGGAGTTGTGATCTGGAAAGTCCAGTAATCACCTCCTACCCCCACCCTCAACCAGGCCCTGCAACCAGGCAAGGTTTGAAGCACTGCCAGAAATCCATATCTTGCAGAAGCAATTATTCAATTATAGTCAATTATTTATGTGTCCTTATATTTATATAACTAAATCTATTTTTATAATGAGTATTTTGTCTTCATTTGGTTATTGGAAGGGAGAGATGTATTTGTAAACTTTGGATGGTCTTAAAATTCATGGCAATAAATTTCACACTCTGAGTGAGATTCAGTCAACACATTCTTATGTACACATAAAGCTTAGGCACTTAAAACTTAAGAGTGGAAAAACAAATAGTATCACTGGCAATTGTAAAAATTGAGTAATTACTGCTGTAATACAGTATGTGGGTGCATGCCTGTGTTTAAACATAATAAAAAAATGCTCAAAATATTTTCGGAAGGTTTTTTTCTGTTGGAAAGCTAGTAAGACAAACTACACAAACTGTTAAGATTATCTTGAATATATATATATATATATATATATATATATATACACACACACACATATATATGGAGAGAGAGAGCATGCTGCAGGAATAGTATTTTTCCATGTAGAATATTTATATAGAATATATATTATATAAGCTCTTAAGTATATAATAATATATAAATACATGTATATGCTTCATGTCAAACAAGACAGTGGCTATATAAAAAATAGCTTTATGAGAATGTGATGATTAAAACTATAATCACACATTCCCATTTAATAAAACCCAAATGAGATTTATTTTATTGTAACTAATATGCCATTCCTGCCAACTACTTGAGACTTCTATATCTCAAAATCTTAATGGCTGAACCTTTAGAGATTTAATATGCCACCATGTCTTGAGAAATGAGCGAGACATACTTGATTAGTTTAAAAGTGAAGTGTGCATTTCTCTGAGACTATTTAGCAGGCTATGGCTTATGTGTGTAAAATGTCAGGATTCTTAAGTTTGATGTGAAATCAGTGTCTCGAGATAAATTAACTTAAAATTTATTAAGAAGAAAAGAAATCTATCATTCAGCATATTTTGAAACACAAAGAGAATTCAGGGAGGCTGACAACATGTTCACTTCAATATGTAGTGTCAGAGGGACTGTCGACTGACTCTCAGATGTTTGACGCCCCATAGTTCCTATAGGCATCTTTGCCAGCTTTGGAGATCGCTACTTTTACCACATTCTGACAATCTAGTGTTCTGATTGCCTTGAAGTTTAATGTACTTCTATTTTGAGGCATTTACTGAATTGTATTAAGAACCATGGTGCTTGGGTTATAGAAGCGGTATCATTTTTCTTTATTCCATTAAAAAGGTCTCTCATCTTCTACCTATATATTTTCCCTAGCTAGCTAGAAAAGAAAATATTGCTGTCACTTTCAGTGGGGTTTGCCTTTCATCTCACAGTGGCATTTCAGGTCTCTAAGTGGTATCCAATTTATTTGTATTCCAATGCTACTTCAGTGAAGTGTGCCTCTCTGTCAGCTGAATGCAAGCTTCAGGTGTTCGGTACTTGGAAGCCATGCCACGAACAAATTGACAATATCAACTGTAGCCAGTCACCTTGCAGGTAATTTCCACATACCTGCTGGAGAAGAGTTCTCAGAATTATTCAGCAGCACTATGTATAATATTTTTGAGGGTTATCTGAGATTTTTTTCCTTGACTTTCTCAAACTATGATATTTTATTGTCAGTTTCCTCCTCATATTGAAGAATAATTTTATTTCCAAGAAAATAGGATTAATTTAATATTAGATTTTAATCTTTCTAAATGTTTTCAATTTACTATTAAGATCAAACTTTAGTCTCTGTAATTTCTAATTTCTGAAATCTGAGGGATAACCCAGAATTACATCGTACATAACATAGCACAGAATAAATATAACAACATATTTTTTCATATTTTTTAATGTTCCCCCTTTTACTCATTCACTTCTAAAAGGTTCACATAGAATATTATGTGATTTGAATATCATATTCTAAAATGTCCCCTCAGTTTATGGCAGATTTACTGAATAAAAAAAAAATGGCCCCAATTTTCTCAATGAAATGCAATGGAATCAATAGATTGTCAGTTCCAAATGCATGCTATAAGAACTCTTGTGCACATCTACTCTTTCTTGGGACCTCTGCTTCTACCATGAGATCAGGTTCAGGCTAGCCTTCTGGAATATGAAATACAACTTGATGTAGAACCAATTTATTCAACAGAACCACCTACGTCAACGTGTCCACTTCCAACCCAAGATGACCACAGATGAGTAAGCCCAGCTAAAATTACTTCAGCCCAGTTCAGGTGACTCATAGACTCATGATAAATCATAACTTATGGAACTTTATGTGTAGATAGATTGCAAAATGAAACAACTCTTTAAATTTGGTTAAGACACAACAGTGTCAGGTCAAAGAGAGAGCATGACTTTTAAAAATCCTTGTGAAACATAAAGTTATTTCTAGCCATACTCATTTTCTCCAAAAAGACTTATTGAATTTCCTAAATCAATCTCTTATGTTCATTCATCACTGAAGAGTTTCCAAATGCAACACAGAGAAACCAGTATTTGAGCTGGGCTTTGAAGAGGGAAAAATAATTTGTAATACAGAGAAGGAACAGAATAGTCTTACTGCCAGAGTGAACAATAGGAGCAAAGATGAAGTGAACTGAGCTGGCATAAAGTTACTTATGGAGGCCAGGGAATGATGAGACTGGAAGCTGGTTGCGCCTAAGTCCTAAAAAACTTTCTCAGGCAAGTTAAAGGATGTGAATCTAATCCTGTGGGCATTAAGGGGACCAATGATAATTTTTGATGGAAAAATAACAATAACTCAGGATATAGAGTGGAGAATGGCTTCAATGAGGGTAATATTAGATGCAGGGAAACCAGGTAGGTGGCTTATTCAAAAGAAATATGATGAGGACTTCCAAGGCAGTATCTAGAAAGGATGGAAAAAAGAACTAAATTCTGTAAGTTTTCAAAGTTAGAACTGA
The DNA here is from genome assembly GCF_011764305.1 of Mustela putorius furo. NCBI lineage: Eukaryota > Metazoa > Chordata > Mammalia > Carnivora > Mustelidae > Mustela > Mustela putorius. The sequence continues at coordinate 1,721,757 of NW_025421341.1, read as the reverse complement.
ATACTTTTTCAGAGTTGACTGGTTAAAGTAGCTTAGAAGAGGGGAGAAAAAGGAAAAGCACAAAATCCTAGCATTTCCCTCAGATTTCCAGATTAAGAGATGGGGTGGGTTGTGATACTTTCATTCAAATGGAAAATCTTAGAATAGAAACATGTGGTAAGAGGAGAAATAATTAATTTGGTTTTAATATACTACATGTCCTGAAGTAGCTTCTATATGTCCATATGTCCTGAAGTAGCTTCAGGACATACAGGTTAACATGGGAATTGAAAATACAAGATAAAGCTAAGAATAATAAAACTGTAGTTTCTTATTTCAGCATTTTGATGGTAATTAAAGGCATGGGAACCTGTGGATACCCAGGGATAAAGTTCTAACTTTATCTTACTCTAGTAAGAAAAGAAGAGAGTCAAAGAATTGAACTCTGGGGAATACAAAATTTTAAAGGATGAGTAAAGGAAGAGATGCTGTTAAAAACACTTAAAAGCAACTTTCAGATGTGGATGAAATTTTTAAGAAAAAATATCTTGGAAAATAATGATGCACATTCTTCAAGGACAGAGTGTCAGTAGTGTCCAGGAATACACAAGAGATGAGTAAGATGCGGTTTCAAAGAGCAGTTCTATTGGCATTTAAGAGGTGATTGCAGGAAGAATAGCTTCATCAGGCACTGAAAGTCCCTGCTTGCTAAGAGTAGTAGATAGATGGGAATTAAAGAAGTTGAAAAATGAGCCTATGCTACATTGTCATAAATGTTTGTGGTGAACTAAAGGAGGAAATTAAAACTTGAAGGAAAGGTAGGTTAAGGATGAGGATATTTCAGCTTCTTTGTAGGCTAGCAGAAGCGATCTTTGGAGAAAAAGACTAGCTGGGTTTCAAAGGGCTAACAGGAAATTGATTCTTGGGTGTAGCTGAAACACCTTTGAAGATGAGAGAGGACACCTCCGCCTGGTTAGAAGGGAAGAATGGACACCAAAATAAGCATATTTAAAACAGGAAATGCAAAGTCATTGGATATTCCACCTAATAATCTTGGCTTTTTCTGTTAAGCAAGAGTCTGTTGCATGTGATGGTATTGAACGTATAATAGAATACAGATCAAGGTTTTGGTATAGACATTCTGGGAATTCAAAAAGAAGTTGAAAGGGAAAAGAAATGTGATTCCAAACAGTTCTAAAGGCTCAGTAGAGATTGAAAACTCTAAGCTTATGGTCATAAAGATGTGCATTGATTGTGTGAAGTCCAAGGATAGCAGTGGAAGAAGTAGGAGGTTGAATTCATTTGAGTGAGAACAGGGAAGAAAAAAAAAAAAGAACAGGAAAAAAAAAAGACTATGTAAAAGCATAGTCATAATGACACTCTTGAAGAGAGATTGTAGTCAAGATAGGAGCCTGGAGAGAAGCCAGAGTACAGCTTATATTAGAAGGAGGATTGAAAATGCAAGGTAAACCCTGTTCAATTCAGTTCTTCTGTGGTGCAAAATAAACCTCTACTGTGGCTTTTTTTGTATATAAAAGTTAGATTTTAACTGACTTATGTCTGTTCTCTTCAAACACTAAGTACAGTTTCTCTAGTTTGAATATTTTATTACTACAGCTCTTTTAGTGAGCATTCACAATTATAAGCTACTCAAAACACGATTTCCTCTATTAATAAGGCACTATTTTATTTACCTTTCCCAAGCTAAGCTAAATGTCATGCATAGTTCAACAAAATAAATCTATAATTCTCAATAGACACAAATGCTTATTTTATTAATGCCAACTCTAACTCCATTAAAATCCAATGGGATTGACATTGTGTACATATTTCAGATAAACTAATTTTGTTTGTTAATATGAAATACATAAGGAGAGTAATTAAAGCATTTGTTGCCCTTTTCTCCTGGTTCCATATGCATGGACTTAGAAGATAAGAATTAAGATGAATTTGTTCAACTCAAACACAGACAACATAAAAATATGAAGGTAGATACACAGATGGGAAATATATGGATAAACAGATGGCTATATCACTTTAGAAAAATAAAAACTTGCTTGTTCTAATTAGCAGTGAAAATCATTCTTTAACTTGCACCTTGGTTCAAAGATAATAGTATAAGCACTAAACCATCATGTTATAACCTGTTGTCCTAAAGCCAAAAACAAATACGGTCTATTTAAAAATTTTTACTATAGATCTTAAACAATTCTAGAGACAGTTGATATGAGTAACTTCTATATGAATAGAAGGAAACTAATAAAATTGTATAATTGATTGATTCATAAAGCAAAGAAATATAGAAATCATTTCACTTTCCTTATTCAAGATTGAGGTTCAGGGTGAATACTCTTTTTTAAAGGGACTCTGAAGTAATCAGGTAGACTGATGAATGGGGTCTGAAGTATAAGGTCAAACACAGGGACTGGCCACATGTGTGAGTAAAGGGAGAAATGTTGAAGGTAACTCCAAGGAAAATATAGTCTCTTTTTGGGTTAGATTAGCTTCAAAGAAGAGTCAGGGAGAAAGAACCATTGGAGTTAGGTAGGGCTATAAGGTCCCATATTTGGTGGGTCATTTTAAACTAGGAAATAGGCCATTGCTATACTTCTTGCTGAAATCCATCAAGATTAGTTCAGAAAGTAGACAGAGCTAGAATGCTGATAGGAAGAGGAAAGGGAGAGGAAAGCCTGAGGCAAAGGAAGTGATTGGTTTACATGTGTACTTTTAAAAATAGAGACATTAATTCTTACTTGACTTTGTACTGTGCCTATGCATAAGTTTCAAAATATAGTTCTACAGAACATAAGAGGTAACATATAGGTAACACTTTTTTTTTTTTTTTAAGATTTTCTTTATTTATGTGAGAGAGAGAGAGAGAGAGCGAGCACGAGTGGAGGGAAGGGGTGGAGGATGAGGGAGAAACAGATTCCCTACTGAGCAGGACCTTGACACAGGGCTCAATTCCAGGATGCTGGGGTCACAACCCAAGCCTAAGGCAGATGCTTAACCCACTGAGCCACCCAGGTGCCCTAGGAATCCACTGTTTTTATAGCTGTCAGTAAGCAAGCCTGCTGTTTGTCCAAGGGAGGGGAGAGATAATACCTAGTTTCTCAACCTTGAGAAATAAACCTAAAAGATAGTCTAGTGGTCAGGGACTTGGGCTCTGACACATCCAGCGAGATTTGTAAAGAGTGCAAAAGACCCAATGAGTACTATCTCTTCAAACACTGTTATACAAATCATTTCCATTCATTTGCAATTTATATATTCATGGTCTCTCCTTTTTAATCTGTTTCATTTCTTTCATGACACTTTTCATCAACATTTAAAAAGAAAAGATTTATTTATTTATTTTGGCGGGAAGGGGCAGAGGGAGAGAGAGAATCCTGAAGCAGACTCCCTGCTGAGTGTGGAGCTCCATTCCAGGACCCTGAGGTCATGATCTGAGCCGAAATTGAGAGTCAGCTGCTTAGCCAACTGAGCCACCCAGGTGCTCCCTATCGACAATTTTCATGTATATCTCTCCCAGCAGAATAGAAGCTCTAAGAAATCAGATTTTGTTTTATTCTCTACTTTATCTCTAAAAGTATGCCTTGCTATATTTGTTTTATAAAGTAATTGCAATTGAATTTAAATATTATTAGTTTACTAAAAGCTGGGCGCTTTTCTGGGTGCCAGTGATAGAACAATTACCAAGATGGAGAAGGTCTCTAGTTTAACTCTTAAAATCCTTACAAGTAAAAGATAAACTCTAAAAGTGGCTACTTCTTGTAGTTATTGAGAGGGTGTAATAAATAATATAATTAAAATATTTAGTAATATTCCTGTTACATGGTTAGTGCTCATGAATTTTAACAATAATTCATTAAAATATAATGCCCCTCCTCTTGTTATTTCTTGGAGTTTACACTTTATAGTTTGAAAAACTACTGAAATATTTATTTTTTTTATTTTTAAAGTTAAATACTCAAATATATAGACTTCACAGAAAATAAAGCAATGTAAGATCAACTTACATAAATACTCATTACTTTTTAAAAGAATATTGTTAAATAAAGAAAAAGTTGCAAACACAACTAGTGCCCCATCCTACCCCTTTCTCTCCTCTGTCTCTCCAGAATTAATGACATCATTTTCATTCACATTCTTCAAAAATATGGAATTTATTTTATTTCATTTTAAACTTAAATCAAAACTTAAATCAAAAAGCATTTCCTTGGGGTGCCTGGGTCGCTCAGTCATTAAGTATCTGCCTTCAGCTCAGGTCCTAGAGTCCCAGGATGGAGCCCCGTGTGGAGCCCCACATTAGGCTTCCTGCTAGGTGGGAAGTCTGCTTCTCCCTCTTTCTCTGCTCCTCCCCCTGCTTGTGTTCTCTCTCTCTCTCACTCTTTCAAACAAATAAATAAAATCTTAAAACAACAACAACAACAACAACAACAACACAACATTTCTAAGTTACCATCAGGTCTTTTTAGTCTTTCCCAAATTACCTCAATGGCACATTTGTAGGGAATGAAAGAGCGTGAAATAGTACCTGAATTTGCTGTAGTAAAATTACTTCACGGAATTCTGTGCTCTATGCTTTTAATATCTTTTGCTTACACATATAAGGAATTTCACCAATACACTCATCTTGCATTCAGAAATAATTATGAATACTATGACTCTAAGACCTTGAACTTTTAAGAATATTTTATTTGGAACATTTTTCTTCTTATCACTAGTTCATGCTTTAGGGACTTATTAAAATGTTCTTGCTAATTTCACTTGCAAACTATATTGCTATTACTGGTATTTACTGCACTTAACCTTCACCTTTACGAAAGTAACATTAAGGTGTTATTTGCATAAGTTAAAATCATTACATTTAAATGTTGCCCTGACTATATTTTTTTAAATGACTTTTCCATAAATTACATTAGAGAAACATTATTGAGGAAAACGCATTTTGAAAGGTGGTTGAAGAAATTTTTTTTTTTTTTATGAGATAAACTGATTTTGATTTTCACTTTAGAGATGGACCTTTGGCAAATGTAAATTCCTTCCACTCATTGGAGTTCTTTACATCACATCCCCACTACAGTGGCTAGCTGCCTACTGCAATGAGAAGTAGATCTCATCTCAAGAAACTGATACAGAGAATGGTAAAAGAAATGTTAATAAATTTCATTTATCTGTTTTTACAAGTTAGGCAGTCCCGTGATAGCTTATAAAAAATAAAACACAGTGTACTTCCTGTTTTTTTTTTTTTCAAGAATTGTAAGAAAAAAAAAATCTTAGCTTTACCTATACAATTTGAACTAGAGTTTTCACATACTGCTTTAAATCTTTTAATATAAACTTAGCTTTGCTTGGTTTTGGTACTTTATTCTTAATAATACCAAAAGAATCATTAAACACATTACCAGAGAAACACGTAAACGATAAAAGTGTTCTAATCTAAATATTTTTTGCAGAGAACTACAGCTAGACATTTTCCACTCAGAACTAGACAGTGTTTGGACTGCCTGACTATTCGTCAAGGTTTGAGGAAATACATTTCATCACGACCTGGGAAGTAAGGTAGTGCTGGGAGCCTGATCTCCCTTAAGGCCTGCTGGGAGTTTGTCAAACTCAAGTTCACAGGCGCAGTCCTTCATGGACTGCCTTCACTGCAGATACCAGCCACTAGTTTAAGTATCTCTGGGGGCATGCTTACTTCTGATCAGCTGGCTACAAAGTTGGGTGTTCCCATGACTGTCATCAGGTTCAGTAATTCACTGAAATTGCTCACAGAACTCAGGAAAGCACCATACTTAGGATTACAGTTTATTATAAGCAGAAGGATACAAATAAGAAGAAAGAAAGGGAGAAATGCAGGGAGTGAGGTCTGGTGAAATTCTAAATGCAAATCTTCTGTTGTCTTCAGGGACATAGTAGTCTCCTTGTATCCGTGTATAGTAATACTCAGATTATTGCAAACCAGAGAAGGGTCTAGAGTTTTTACTGGGGTTTCATGGTGTAGGCATAATTGATTAAATCATTGCCTCTAAGACTCAATTTCTAGTTTCCCCTCCTTGGATGTCAGACTGAAATTATGTGTCTCAAAACACCAAAGTTCTAATCACATGGGTGGTATTCCTGGTATTGTCAGCCCTGGTCCTCAGTCATCTTGGTTGCTTAAACTATATAAGGGGTAACCATGGCCCACCTCATTAACATAAACTACCAGGTAGAGTACAGTGACCCACTATGAATACCAAAAACACTTGTCACTAGAAAAATTCCAAGAGTCTAGAGGTTTCTGATCAGGAACCAGAAACAGTAGCCAGCCAAATTCTTTATTACAGAAGGTGTTTCCTTCAGACATCTACTTATAAATTCCAAATCATGATGCCATTTAAAAATATGAACATGATCAAAATCATAGTAGCTAGTTAACTTCTGTGCTAGAAACCTAGAGCTCTCGGTCTACGTATGCTCCTCCTAAGCGGCCACAAGTAAAGACCTTGTACAGTTAAGAGCTACATGACTTCAGGGAGCCTGGGAGGGACGGAAGGAAAGCTAGGAAAACACGGAACATCAAGAAAAAAAATGGACAAGATGATGATAATGTCAAAGTAAATCAAAGCCTGAAAAGTTGACCAATTTGTAAGAGTAGGAAAGAATCTGCCGGTCCACAGATCAGCATAAATTGGACAAATTTTCCTAGTGACCCAATGATCTTTTTCACTGTGTCTTAAATTTGACTTAGGGTTAAATAATAAATCTTGTGTTTTACACAGATATGATCTTGGATAACACATTATCAGACAAGAGTTTTAGAAGTTTACTTTGAGTGCAGACGGTTTAAATTGCAAAACTTTTACTACACAGAGTGGATTGTTTGTTCTGATTCAGGTGCCTCTACACCATTGTCCTTGCTACCTCTGTGAACAGCGCTCCCTTAGACATGGATAGTCAAATGCTGCTACCAAAGAATGAGGATGTATGGATTTGAGATGAGAATTTTCGATCTGCGTTTAGAAAAAGGTTTTCTCTGTTGATCCAGATTCAGTTGGTAGCATATCTGAGTGCTACATAATAAAGTTCTCATAAAAGCCTTTGAGTTACCTGAACCTTACCCGGATGTACCTGAGACTCAAAAGCTGTTACGTGTGCAATATAGAGAATGAAAACTAAGGAATGTAAATGATATGAAAATGAATGGGCTCAGTATCCCTGTCCCCTTCAAAACCCTTTTTGTTCTGAAGTAGACAGAATGTTACCTATGAGGAAAGAAATTAAACATCATCACAATGTCCTGGGCTTTGGAGGGGGTAAAAGAAGGATCTATACTTGGATATCATGTGGATTTTTATCAGTGTTCTTCTCCACTGAGGGAAAATAAGAAGCCATGCATGTTAAGTTGCTGCAAGAGAGATTTAGCTGAGATATAAACAGGAAACTCTTGACAGACGTACCGCTAATTGTGCAAACAGGTTACAGAGGGAGGTTCAGTTCTCTCAATATGAGAGAACATTTTAAATCTGAGATCGTGAACATGTTACCTGCTTGTGCATCAATGCAAACTGGAAAGAGAATTTCACTTCAACAGTCCTCTAACTCAGTAATTCTGTAATTCCGTCTAAGCAAAGGTGCAATGATTTGTTTTCATGAATGTTTAGAAAGATTATGTCTTTAAGAATCATTGATTCAGTCTATTAATAACTAACAGGACAATTTTTTTCTAGTTTGTCTAGTTTTTGTGAATGTTTACATCTGCATTGTGATAGATGATCAATGAAGGCACGAGAAAAGTTTTATTAAGTAAGCCAGATAGTACCCATTCAAAATATCTTCATAATAGTTCTTCTGAGTAAAAGGAGACAGACAAGAAAGAATGTGTACTGTGGAGGGAAGGAAAGCTTTTCCCTTCAAAAATTCTAAGTTCTTTGACTTGGCCAATAATTAGATTGACATACAGATTAACAAGAGAAAAAAATTAATTTCATAAATACAGAAACCCTATTAAAAAATACGAGACTCTAAGACACTCAGACCGTTGAGGCTTGGATACCATTCTGAGCTAACAATCTGGAAGGGTCTGAGGCTTTGAAGGGAAAGAGACAATTTCACAGAAAGGTGAGAGAAGCAAATGTTTTGTAAACAGATGTTTGTCCTCCCATACAGATAAGTCTTTCTGATATAAAAAGTCATCTCTGGTAATAGGTCTCTTCCCGGTATAGGCCCCCTGTCTACATTCCTTTAGGCAGTTAAGGAAGAAGTAAATAAATTTTTTTTCCGAGTCTGCTGGGTCTTAATTGCCTTTAGCTCAAAACAGCCTACATGCCAAAGTAGCACATATTCTGCTCCTTTCCACTGTAGGATTCCATTCATACAACACTCTAGAAAAGCACACAGTAATCTGTGCTGACGGAAGATAAATCAGTGGTTGCTGGAGGATGGGAATGAGAATATTGCAGAACTGATGCCATTCTAAAGGCCTCCCTTCCTCTTCTGCTTTGAATTGTTTAAAAATAAGGTAATCTATAACATAAGAAACCCTGACCCACAACACTAGGCAAACTATGTTAATATTCACATAATTCTCAAGCACAGTCTAAAGCTTAAACTCTAACCAAGATAATAATCAATATCATTTAAAGCTCTTCAGGGAACTTAATGCAATGAATGCCAACCCCAAAGCATGTGACCGTCAAATGATGGAACTGGGGAACTTAAGACAGGTAACGTCTACTAGAGCCTACAAGTTGCTCTGAAGAGTTAAAATTAAACTCAGCTTTATCTACTTAATCGTTAAGACTAATTTCCCCTTTCTTTCCTTTAAAAATCCCCTGCCCGTAGCAAGGTGGTAAGACGGTTATTTGGGACATTAGTCTGCCATCTTCTGTCGTATTCCTTTCTTCAGCAACTTGTTACTCAACTTATTGAACAGTGGCACAGCAAGTACATTGAACTTGGGTTTGGTAACAAGAACTGGAGGGGGTTGGGAAGCAGGGATGACAAGGGGCAGGAGGAATCTCTTGCGAGGGATTGTTATGTTCATGATCTCAGCTGTGATGGTTCGCAGGTGTGCATGTGTCAAAACTTATGAATGTGTACATTTTAAATATGTGTAGCTTATTGTATGTTAATTATACCTCGAAGCTATTTTTAGAAACTCATTGACCGATATATTTAAAATAGTACATTTCATTATACACAAATTATACCTCAATAAATATTTTTTTTCAAAAATCATATACTGCTCTTTTGTCCCCTTAGTCAATACGACACTATTATTTTTTGTAGCCCTTCCTCATTCCTTTCTAATTACCAGTTAGAGCACTCTTCTTAAACTGGGATAAATTTTCACGTCCTATTTCTCTTCTTTATAATTTACTGTATTTCTTCTATAATCTTCTACCTCACCTCATTCTTTAATTGAAATTAAGAGCAATGCCTCCACAACCATGACTGGCAGCAAATATTTTCCGAGATTTTATCTATATGTTACACTAGCTATTTTTCTAACTAGAGTTATTTGCTTTTTAACCTTTTTTTAAAAAAAATTCTGCACAATTCATGTTAAAAATCGTTTCTATTAAGCTACCTTTGAAGAACTGTAATTGAATAGCTGGTTACGATTTGGCTCTTTTTTGGGTAATTTTATACATTCACATCTCTGATATGTTCAGGCAGTAAAAGAGATGTTGAAAAGTATTACAGGTAAGAAGTAGTTTAATTATAATTTCCTAAGGGAAAAATTCATCTAGTAACTCCAAAATATTATGTCAAACACAGGTCCATGAACACCAAATATTTTAAATTAACATAATGAAATGAAATGGAAAAAAAGAAAAATTAATAACACTAAAAATGGCAAATATAAGGGAATTATAATAAGAACATGTTAGGGCACGTGGGGGGCTCAGTTGGTTAAGCGTCCGCCTTCAGTTCAGTCATGATCCCGGCTCTTGGGATCGAGCCCTCCATGGGGCTTCTCGCTCAGCAAGGGAGTCTGCTTCTCCCTCTCCTTCTGCCTCTACCCCCTGCTTGTGTTCTCTCTCTCTCTCAAATGGGTGAATAAAATCTTTAAAACAAGAAACATGTCAATAACAAAATCTCATTGAGTTATATCATTTTATGTATGATAAATGTAAGTTTATACCTACTAGGGGCACAAGTGTTTTACATGCATTTTCTTTAAACAGTTGTTCTGAACAATTGTAAGAGATATTATCTCCATTTTATAAATGATGAAAATAAGATTTTATAGGAGTTTAAATATTAAGTTGCCCAAGAACTCAAGACTAATAAACAGCATTCAAGCCCATGTATCTTCAATTCTAAAATGTTAACATGAGTCTTGGTGTGCCTGCCTGTGTGTGTGTGTGTGTTTGTACATGCATGCATGCATCTTCAAGGGGGACATTGATATGCTGAAGATATTTGCTTTGATTTTTAAAATCAATGTTCAAATACTAAGATTTAAATTAAACATGTTAGACTTTTATGCAATTTATAAATCTTACTTTATTTGTAAATCTGTCAAATGTAAATAAGCATGTTTAAGGTAATTGAAAAAGTTTGGTTCTGTTCATAAACTAAATTTCTTCAATCAAGTTTTATAATTTTAGTGTATTTGATTTTTTTGATTCTTTGTCTGAAATAAAACTTTCATGACGTTTTAAATGTCTCCTGTAAATCAAATACATTAAATTTATAAACCTGGTGAAGCTTGAGTTCTCATAAATGTTCTAATATTGTATGTAACTTTGGTAGGGCTTTTTGTTGTTGTTTTTAAAAAAATATTTTGTTTATTTGAGAGAGAGAGAGAGGCGGGATGGAAGTGTGCATGGAGGAACGGAGTGAGGGGAGAGAGAGTCCCAAGCAGGCTCCATGCTCTGGGGGGATTTCATCAGGAGGCTTTATCTTAGGATCCTGAGATCATGACCTGAACCAAAATCAAGAGTCAGATGCTTAATCAACGGAGCTACCAGGTGCTCCAAATTTGCTAGGTTTTTAATTCTAGGTTTTCATTTCTAAAGTAGTTGCTTAATTTTAAAAATTTAAATAGAATTTTAAGGTCTCTCCTCTAAATATTTTTTCTTAAATATTATAAATACAGAAAAATCCCAGAAAGCTAGATTCTTTCTTAAAATAAAAATATAAATACAATGGCTTTGATGCTAAACTTTTCTATTCTTGATTCTAAGTCCTCTCAGAGTTGAGTGTTGCTGACTCACTAAGAATTTTACAATTCTTTAAACATTTTTGTCCGTTTCTCAACAAAATGTTGGAGAAACAATGTTATCAGGGAGACAATGCCTTATACTATAGAAAAGCATAGTTGTTTAATGTTATAACATAGTTGTTATAGAAAATCATAGTTGTTTAATCATAGTTGTTTACTCTCTCTTTTGTGTGTTGATTATATTTTTGTTTTGATTTGTTTTTTTGCTAAAATTTCAGAGAATTTTTATTTATCATGGATATTGATATTTATATTTGCTTGTGCTGCAGAGTCACAGAGAGGTATGGGCAGGGTATTTTCAAGGCTTAATGGTTTAGCACAGCATCTAGTACCAAGAAGGCTGTTCAGTAAGGACTTTTACTTCTCAAATATCAACTCTTGATACAATAAACTGTCAATTATTCACTCTCTAAACACAGATGCCTTTTAAAAAAAAATATTGTAGTACTACAATTTGCCAATTAAGGACTAAATCCCATTTGTTGTGTTGCTGTTGGGTTCTTAGTTATTCTAGAGGTTAGGCGGGAGGGCACACTGCCCCTCCCCCAACAACAGTACAGTATTCTTGGCAATTGCACTACTGGGTATTTACCCTAAAGATACAAATGTAGTGATCCAAAGTGCACCCGAATGTTTATAGCAGCAATGTCCACAATAGCCAAACTATGGAAAGAACCTAGATGTCCATCAACAGATGAATGGATCAAGAAGATGGAATACTATGCAGTCATCCAAAGAAATGAAATCTTGCCATTTGCGACAACATGGATGGAACTAGAGCGTATCATGCTTAGCGAAATAAGTCAAGCAGAGAAAGACAACTATCATATGATCTCCCTGATATGAGGAAGTGGTGATGCAACATGAGGGCTTAAGTGGGTAGGAGAAGAATCAATGAAACAAGATGGGATTTGGAGGGAGACAAACCATAAGTGACTCTTAATCTCACAAAACAAACTGAGGGTTGCTGGGGGGAGGGGGTTTGGGAGAAGGGGGTGGGGTTATGGACATTGGGGAGGGTATGTGCTTTGGTGAGTGCTGTGAAGTGTGTAAACCTGGCGATTCACAGACCTGTACCCCTGGGGATAAAAATATATGTTTATAAAAAATAAAAAAATAAAAAATAAATAATAATAAAAAAAGAAGAAGTTCCTAAGACTGGACAATTCCAGCTTGCAAAGCATGGTAGGACATAGGCAGGAAGATGAGAGACTGTAGTTGTCCCCTAGGGTTATAATATTCCATCACTGTTCTCTTTGCAACTGGAGGTCCTTTTTCCAGTCCTCTCTATTAAAACCATTGACATGCAAGACTTCATCTGCTTCATAATGATGCTTTTACCACATTCTTCAGCACTCTCAGGAGCTCCTTGGTTTGGCTCTTGGGCATGCCAGCGGAGAAGTGAAGAGAGAAAAGAGAGAGAATTGTGGGGGTGATTGGAAGGCTTAGGGCTGTTCGCAGCACTGGGCACCCCTGCCCTGTCCCATCTTGGACCCAGTGCTTCTTGACAATCTGTTCTAATAAGTCAAATGCATATGTGGAAATGTAATTATTTTCAAACCTAAAAGGAAATTACCAATAGAATTATATATAGGTAGTTATACATATTCTTAATTTCTATCTTCCAGTCCATCTGTCACATTTTTAAGGCACTTTGACACATCTAGAAATTAAAATTTGGCATGAATATAGAAATCTCTGTTCAAAGCCAATGAAGAAATCCTAACTTTATGGGGTTATTTTTACCCTGGTTATGCCTAATTTTAGCTTAAACTTAAAGGTATATCTAAGTGAAAATGTGACAAGTATGCTTGAAAGTCACTTGATTCATCCTGGAAAACCTTTTATGATAGTCTCAGAATTCAAAAAAGTGTAATATACTAATGACCTGGTGAAATATCACTTTGTAACTCAGGTAATTTCTAAATCTTTGCTTTCAGTAAAATTTTAGGGTGACCTAGTTGAGTTGCTAGTTAGTAGAGTATTAAAATTAAAACTTGATGATAGATTACTAATCTAGTGTTCTTGAATGACTTTGCTGTAACAGAACATCCTTCAGTCCCATGTACATATTCATGTAATAAGATTTCTCAAAGTTTATAACTAATATAAACCCTATGTTATTTTGATAAGTAATAGTCATCTATAAAATATATGTTAATTAAAAAATGAACAGCCTCATTCATCTAATTAACAGACATATTTTTAAAAACTTTTTCTTTATTATAATAATAACAATGAAATTTATAATACATTGTATCTTTTTAATTAGACATTTACTATTAAAATTATAACACTAATTCAATGTAGAAGACAATTTCTAACACTTGGAATGTTATAGAGCCTAGAAATGATGGGTTTAAATTTCTGTTTTGTTGCAAAGAAATATTACAGAATCAATAATAGAAAAAACTTTGAGGCATAAAATAAACTATATTAGATTAAGATTCTGCTGGAGAAGTGAAATGGAAATACAAAATCAAGGGGAAAAGGAATTGGTATAAAATTTATGACTTTTAACAAAATAACAAACTTAACAAATAGTGTGTTGGTGCATTTCTTTCAGTGGATGTTAGTGATTACCAGTTCACAATATTGGATGATGATAGGTATTGGGGAAAGTAGATAAAGTTAAGGGAGATTTCTTGCTATTTTAATTAACATGGCCAGGCAAGGCCTCACTGAGAAGTTGACATCTCAGATGGAGGAGTTAGTAGACATTTGGGATAAGAATCTTGCGGCCTGAAGGCACAGGCAATGCAGAAGTCCTCAGAGAAGAAGGAGCCTACTTACCGTGTTCATGGAAATAACAAGGATCCCAGTGTGGCAGCAGTGCAGGGTAGAAGGAAGAAAATAGGTGAATAGTAGATTTTTTTTTTTTTCTTTTCAAAATTAAAGAATCTATAAGAAAAGTAGTTTGAAGATCCCTGTATCATGTGTTATAAAGCAGGTGTTGTAAGACATGTGTTCCAGACCCTGGATACCAATTATACATCCATTTCTCACAAAACTAAATTCCTACCCAAGCCAGTTTCTTGATTGGATTTCTCATGTGCATTTTACTCTGCAGTTATAGATACATATTTTCCATCTACTCTAAAGATCTTTGTACTTGGTGGGAAGTTAAGCTCTGTACATTCCTTACCCTCGAGACTGACAGAATCCTACATTTTCTTATCCTTTTGGATACTCTACTCTTATGGCTCCTTAAAATAATATCTGAGTGATTATTGGGCTCTTATGTGGCTGTGTCTCACTGTGATCATTCTTCTGTATACAGACTCCATATTCTTAGCAACTATGTCACACTGCCTCTCTCTTCTACTTAAAAACATGTTAGATATATAAATTCAGGGGTGTCTGGCTGGCTCAGTCAGTGGAGCATGCAACTCTTGATCTAGGTTGTACGTTCAAGCCCCATGTTAGGTGTAGAGATTACTAAAAAAAATTAAAATTTTATTTTATTTTTAAAAGATTTTATTTTATTTTTTTAAAAATGTAATTTTCAACCCTGGTGTGAGGCTTGAACTCATGACCCTGAGATCAAGGGTCATATGCTCTACTGACTGAACCAGGCAGATGCCACCTAAAAATAAAATCTTAAGAAAAGATATATAAATTTATATCAATTTCAGAATTCCATATATAAGCAAGTGCTATAAGCTTGAATAGCAAATAATGGATTTTGAATATTAAAAAATATTATGCTTAAACATTTAAAAAATATCATTCGATTAAATTGCTTATAAAAAAATATTCCAAACCAAACATCTTTTGAAATGAAGTATTCATTTATATATTGATACTAATTCCAGAATTCATTTCTAGAATTTGTAAATAATAATCTTTGATAACTTTTGTATATAGATCCATGGGAAAAGCAAAAAGTTTGTCTAATTGGGTTTTATAAAAATTGCACCATCAGCAGCAAAACAGTAATAAGGTGTGAAATATGTGCCAAAGAATTGACTTATTTTAAAGTATCTCCTTTTGTTTTTCTCAAAATGAAGTTATAAAATTCCAGTCTTGATAGTGGAATCACTCAGAATTTTATGGTTTATAATTCCGTATTGGTGTGGAAATCATAAAATTGAAAAAAAAAAAAAAAAGTCTTGGAAGCAATTTTAGGTACTGCGGTGAAAAGCAGTTAGAAACTACCAAAGGGAAGAAAGCAAATAAATTATGACTCTAAGGGAAAACTCCAAATCCTAACCCTTAGTGAATTAAACTTAATTACATTTTCTTGGGGGAGGGGAGATGTTTCTCTCTGGAATCTCAGCATTTATAAAAATGCCAATAATATTGTTGGTGATAAAGAAAATGTAGTATTTCTGTTTAATGGTTAGAGCTGATTCCATGACCTAACTGGAAATGCAGTGAATTTTCCCTTCTCTTTTCTAAAGGAAAAGCTTCTAGAGAAACTAGAGTAAAATATTAGTAGGTGGAAACAACTGTCATTTAGTGCCATTTTAAAAAAGCTTTATTGATATATAATTGACAAATAAAATTATTATATATTTAAAGTATACAATGTACATTTCTCAGAAAACAATGGTTAATGATTTTCTGTCTTGCCTATATGTAGGGAAGAGTCCATGCAAATGATTTTGATATATGTAGTGACATTTTTTTTTACTTAAATAGAAATATCCTTTTTTCCATGCCAAAAATAAAAATAAAAAATGTACAATGTAATGATTTGACATATGGACATATAGTAAAAGGATTCCCACAATCAGGTTAATTAACACATCTATCACCTCCTGTCTTTTCTTTCTTTCTTTTTTTTTTTTTTTTTAATGAGATCTCTGAAGATATTCTGTCAACAAATTTCAGTTTTACAGTGGTATTATCAGCTATGGTCACTGTGTCATATATTGGATTCATTCTCTTACCTTATTCATCTTATAACTGAAAATTTATACCCTTTTACAAACCTCTCCCCAATTCCCTCACTGCCTACTTAAATGGTTTCACATTCCTTAAATTATAAGTGTGTTGCTAAACTAAGTATATATCTACAATGACAAGATTTACAAGATAAAATAAAGTCTCTTTATTGATGTACAGACTAATACAGATTGATGTACAGAACAATATTGATTGTTGCAGAAATGTTTCTGGAATCAGTGAGAGTATTTAAAATGTGAAGCCCACGTGTTAATATCCTAGATGTAGCCTGTATTAGTTTGCTCAGGATGCTATAACAAAATAAGACAGACTGGGTGACTTAAACTGCAGACATTTACTTCTTACCATTCTAGAGACTGGGAAGTCCAAGGTCAAGTTGCCAGGCAGGTTGGTTCCTGGGAAGGATTCTCTTCCTTGCTTACAGAAATACAGCATTCTCACAGTACACTCCACAAGGGCAAAGAGATAGCTATCTTTCTCTCTTGCTCTTCTTTTAACAACCATAATCTTGTCATAAGGCTCCATCGTTATGGCCTTATCTAACCTCAGTTACCTCCCAAAGGCCCCATGTCCAAGATATAGTAGGGAGGACCATAATTCAGTCCAAAACCACCCATAGTATTTTGTATGTCGTAGTGTATAACTTCATCACTTCTTGATTTTTCTAACTCGAAAACTCTTTACTCCTTATTTGTCTGTATTTAAAGACAACAAAATTGTATTTTTAAATTGTTTTACATTTAAGCATAATGCTTAAGCTTTTTAAAAATAATAATTGTTTTTTAGGTAAATTTTAGATTCACAGCAAAATTGAGCAGTAGGTACAGGGATATCCTCTGTACCCTTAAAGGCATAGCCTCTCCCATTATCCATTAGCTCCATAGAATGGTATACTTCTTACGATTGATGAACCTACACTGGCACATTATGAACACCCATGTCCATAAGTTTACATTGGGGTTTAATCTTAATGTTGCACATTCTGTGGGTTTGGACAAATGTGTAATGAATGGCATATATCCATTACTATAGAATCATACAGAGTAGTTTCACTGCCCTAGAAGTCCTCTGTTCTTTGTCTATTCATCCCTTTCTCCCCCTGCCCCTCCCAGCAAAATGAGTGCCAGGTGGTCCCTGGAAACCACTGATCTTTGTATTGTCTCCATAGTTTTGCTTTTTCCAGAATGTCCTGTGTGCTGCCCTGTCAGATTGGCTTCTTTCACTTAGTGGTACACATTTAATGTTCTCTGTGTCTTTCATGGCTTGACAGCTCATTTCTTTCTAGCACTGAATAATATTCCATTGCCTGCAGATACCACAGTTTCTCTGTTCACCTACTGAGAGACATCTTGGTTGCTTTCAAGCTTTGGCAGTTATGAATAAAGATGCTGTAAACATCCATGTGCAGGTTTTTGTGTGGACATAGGTTTTCAACTCCTTTGGTTAAATACCAAGGAGCTCAATTCATATAGTAAGAGTATGTTTAGTTTTGTGAGAAATTAAGAGTGTGTTTAGTTTTGTAAGAGATCACCAAATTGTCCTCCAAAATGGCTGTACTTTTGCATTCCTAACCACAACAAATGAGAGTTCCTGTTACTTCATGTCCTGACTGTCATTTGATATTGTCAGTGTTCTAGAGCTGTTTTAATAGGTACGTAGTGTGATATCATACTGTCGTTTTAATTTGCATTTCTGTGATGATAAATGATGCAGAACACATTTCTTTTTTTAAAGTTTTTATTTATTTGTCATAGAGAGAACAAGTAGGTGGAGTAGCACACAGTGGGAGAAGCAGGCTCTCCATTGAGCAAGGAACCTGATTCAGAACTTGATCCCAAGACCCTGAGACCGTGACCTGAGCCAAAGGCAGACGCTTAACTGACTGAGCCCCCCAGGTGTCACCAGATCATGATTTTTTTCCCCCTCTGTATATATTCTTTAGTGAGGTATCTGTTAAGGTTTTGGCTCATCTTTTAACTCATTTTTATATAAGGCTTTGTTGAGGCTTACAAATTCTTTGTATATTTTACATAACAATCTTTTTCAGATATGTTTTTTGCAACTATTTTCTCCCCATATGTGACTTGTCTTCTCAATCACTTGACACTTTCACAGCAGATTTTATTTTTTTTTTTAATTTTAATGAAGTGCAGTTTATCAGTTCTTTCTTTCATAGAGCATGCCTTTGGTGTTCAATGTGAAAAGTCTTCACCAAGCCCAAGGTTATCTAGATTTTTTTTCCTATCCTATTTTTTCCGTGTTTTTTTTTTTTTTTTTTTTTTCCTATCTCCTGGGAACTTTATAGTTTTGCATTTTATATTTAGGTCTGTGATCCATTTGTGTTAATTTTTGTTAAAGGTGTAAAGTCCGTATCTAGATTTACGTTTTTGCATGTGGATTTTCTTCTTAAGATTTACTATACATTTTATTGAGATTAGTGAGTGTCAATATTAGCTAACATCTGTTGATACTTGCTAATCCTGTAGGTGCGGGCAACATTAGAGGAGCTTTCATGTTTTAAACTCATTTAATGATCATGACAACCCCATGAGATAGGCAATATTATTTATATTTTACAGAAGAGAAAACTGATTTTCCAGAAACTGAATAGTTTGCTCAAAGACACAGAAGCAGGCCATTGAAGGACCCATGTTTCAAACCCACGCAGCCTAGTTCCAGAGCACACTCTGCTATTCATATACCTATAATACACCTATGCTATTACACCATTAGGTAATAAACACCTGGTTTTAATATTATAGATCTAAATAATAATTGGAAAAGGTAAAGGCAGTACTCTTGACTAGGGAAAAAGACATGTTTTTAAGGTAGAGAATGTTTCTTAACTATGTGTATTACATTTACTGAAATATTAGGATTTTTATTGCCTTGGATCAATGTGTATTACACATGCTTCAAAGTAAATCTGAAGAATTATATCTCCTTAGACATCCAGTGGTGAGCAATAAGTAGATGAGAGTATTTGTCCTCATAGTTTGTGAATCAACATTTTAAATTATGTTATGATTAATTATAACTCATCAAAGATAATTGGTGACAGATGATAGCTAGATTTATCTTGGTGATCACTTTGGTAATGTATATAAAGGTTGAATCACCGTGTCATATAACTGAAACTAATATAATATTTTATGTGAACCTATACTTCAGTAAAAACATAATAATAATTAGAAGACATTTGCTCATATTATGTAACTAATTAAATATCACAGACTTGGGGAATCTATGACAAATCTGTGACATTCTTGTTTACAACCATCATGCATTGGTGATATTCAGGAATGTAATCTGCATCACCTACAATTGTTTCTTGGTCTTTATTGGGGACTTTCAGCTCTTCACACAGGTAAACTGGATGTAAGAATCCAGTGTGGCTGCTTTATTTAGCTCAGTCACTTTCTATCTGTTTCCTCTCACTCAGATGTCTCTACGAAACAAACAAACAAAATCACTCATGGAAATTTAATCTTCCAGGTAAAATAGTGTAATAACCAATACATGGGTTACACAGGCTACACCAGATTTTTTTTCAAGATTTTATTTATTTATTTATTTGACAGAGAGAGAGAGAGAAATCACAAGTAGGCAGAGAGGCAGGCAGAGAGAGAGAGGAAAGCAGGCTCCCTGCTGAACAGAGACCCCCGACATGGGACTCGATTCCAGGACTCTGGGATCATGACCTGAGCCGAAGGCCGAGGCTTTAACCCAGTGAGTCACCCAGGTGCCTGGCCACACCAGATATTATAGGCCTGTGCTCACATAGCTTGTGCACAGAGAGCATGATAGCGCACCGTGTTATAAATCTTCATTTGTACCGTCTCTGGGGCAGAAGTTTTCATTTTTCTAGTCAACCGACCAACTTGTCATTAAGGTCTGTCGCATTTTCCTTGATGACATTTCTTATACTTATAGCTAATCATTTCTACCAGTTGTCTGTCAGTTGAATTGCTGCCACCTGATCCTCATAATGTGCCCGAAAAGCAGCCATCAACATTATCATTTAATTTCTTCTTCAGCTAAGAGCAAGTTTATCGTGATGTCCTACAACCACACAACACTTTATTTATGGATATAAAACAGCTTTTTCACCCTTGTATTTCCCCATCAGAAATGTTGCTGTTTGGATTACACTAACTAAACAATCCAAAAAGTGCTTCTAATGTTACTGGCCCCAGACTAGGCAGTTTTCTGGACTGTTCTTGGCAGTTCTGGTACCAGATGCTAAAAGATTGGTATTCAAAAGCTGGGCATTAGATGCTATAAGAAAAGCATGCTGTGCATTAGACTCAGAATACAATTATCTTGTCATGTACCACTCCCTTTAAAAAAGGGAATAAAACAAAGCAAAACTCAACAATCATCTCGGTGTCGACCACAGTCTGAATGTATACATTTCAAATAAACAAAATGTGGATTCATAGATTAAAAATCAAGACATTTCTTTCTAGTGTACATAGAAAGCAGAAATTTTGGGGTGCCTGGGTGGCTCAGTTAAGCAACTGCCTTCAGCTTTGTTTCGTGATCCAGGAGTCCCAGGATCAAATTTCGCACTGGGCTTCCATCTCCATGGGGATTCTGCTTCCCTCTCTGACCTTCTCCCCTCTCATGCTCTCTTTCACTCACTCTCTCTCAAATAACTAAATAAAATCTTAGGAAAAAAAAAGAAATTTACATAGCTAAATTTTGGGAGGTTGAACCATTTGATATTGCTATTTTAGGGAAGCAAACATGGTCAGATATTGGCAATTTCCTATGACTTTTCTTAAAACTCAGGTTGCAAAATATAATGATCCTAATTTTTACTGAGAATAATGAGAAACATCGTTATGCAAGCAAATAACAAAAATAGCAAGACACAGCATTTTATGTCACATCATCTATCTCACTTGTCTAGATAAAGTGTCACACATTACCTTAATTTTCAGCTAGTGCTTATATCTCACACTGTCTAGAAGACTGCCACAGAGCAGATTTAAAAGTGGTAATATGAATTCCAACTTCCAGTACCTAATATTGTGGTTTCCAAACACTATACTGACAAATGATGAGCATCTTGTGAACTCTCCAGTTCAATAATCCAACATTCCACCAGTAGTTAGCAAAACTAGTGTGAAATCAAACAAACTCTGAAATAAACGCCAAGCTTAAAAATACCGCTTCAAAGTCTATAAACTTATTACATGCTCTTATAAAGTGCCAACAGTTTTCCGTTCCCAGTACTTTCGTTTTACTTTAAATCAATTGGAATTACCGTATTAAATCTGTGTCTTTGAGAGCTCAGTCTGGGAATAAGTCAGATTATGCATAATATGGTCAGCAAACTCACAGTATAATTATTTTTTAACTATAATTCTAAGCTCTTTACTCAAATCCATGTGTGTTGAAGGAACACACTATTTTCAAAGCACTGCATGTGTGCTATGAAGAAAACAAAAGTTAAAAAAAGTCTTTTTCCCTCAAAGAATTTACATTCTAACTTTAGAGACAAGACAGGAACACTTCTGTGTTTTTGAAAAAGATTTACTTTAAGTGACCTGTTAAGATAGCAAAATAAAAGAGGTATCACATGGCCATATGTAATTGTCAGATGCATGTAGTATGTATGGTAATTGATGTAAGAATTCAGGAGAGGAAAAGATTTTTCCAGACTCAGTCCAAAACAGGTTTGCCAGTGGAGTGGGATTTGTGCTTCCTTTTAATAAAGGATCACTGATGCTTAGAAGAGAGAGGGGGTAGAGGTTGCTTTCATTCAGGATGCCAGGGGCTTGGGTTGGGTAGATAAGAGAAGTGAGAGCACATAGAAATAGTCATTCCCAACTGGTTTCTAATTAGACATCGCCACTACTTTGAAGTTCCGCAGTGTTTCTGATCATTTCTAGTTACTTATAAAACCTTATTACTCATTGTTGTCATCTGCTTGTTTATCACCATATTAACTTATTTGTCAGCAATTCTTTGACGTCATCTCAAAATTCCAATTGGCATAATTTATTTTAGGAAAATAGACATACCAGAAAATTTATAGTAGCACCTTAGGAATCAGAGAGCTCAGTTTTATTCATTTCAAAATGGAGTCTATGAGAAGCCTCTCTAAATTTGAAATTATCTTCCATTTCCAGTTTATTGGAGGTTAATACAGAAACACATTCTAAGTTTTATTTCTTCTGAACCCATAAAGAAACATGAAAGAATTTAAATGAAATTAAGATACTGACTCCGCACTCTCTGTATATTCACCTGCTGTTCCCAACCACAGTTAGTAATCCCACGACCAAGTCTGACAAAAGGCAGGGGAAATTTAAGCTGACTACCTTCTCGAAATTTGAAGCGACAATTAATGCTTTATTGCCTTCCACTCAGAATGATTCTAGGTCAATTTATCAGAAATCAAAATATCTGAAATTTAATTTCCCAAAGGAACAATATGCCAAGTGATCAATTTTCTTCCTTTGCCAACATTACCAATGTCCCTCAGCAAATACTAGATTTGAGGGATTTGACCAGTGTCCCTCAGCAAATACTAGAACTTCGCTTTTTTCCCCTGAACGACGTAAAAATTCATGACATTCCTATTGGGCATGCAGTCTTTACATAGATTGTAACTTCTGAGAAGACCCTAACATTTTAAGGATTGTTTAATTGAACTTTGTCCTGATTTCCTGCTGCTCCTGCTGCTCCCGTAGCTTGCAAAGCTGGATAGAACGAGGAAGCACTTTGCTGAAGGAAGAAAGAAAAGACTTCGAGTGCCAAGAGCAGGGCTCCCGAGCTGAGAAACGAAGGCAGTGACGTAGAGCATTAGGAGCCGGCAGATGGGAGGACGGGACAGTGGAAGAAGGGGACAGAATGACCAAGAAAAATGTAGGGAAAGAAAGATCAACAGGGGAGATGGGGAATTTTGAGGGAGTAGGAGAGAATAGCAATGGAGAGAAGAAAGGGGAATAAGGAAACTTTAGAAGGAAAGAAAAGGAACACTGAGGAAGGGAGAGAAGTTGACAGACAGAGAGGAGAGGCTACAAGCTTGAGGAGACGAGTGGTGGGGAGTGGGTGGGTTGAGGGGCAAACA
This sequence comes from Mustela putorius furo, assembly GCF_011764305.1. Classification (NCBI taxonomy): domain Eukaryota; kingdom Metazoa; phylum Chordata; class Mammalia; order Carnivora; family Mustelidae; genus Mustela; species Mustela putorius. Next base: position 1,698,562 of record NW_025421341.1, on the reverse strand, counting down.
GAGCGTAGTCGAAGGGGCGGGTGAAGAACCTGTGTGCAAGTTGCCCAAAGCAACCTAGGTCCAATAATCCACCATGTAAATTGCTATAAACATTATAAATATATAGAAGAAAAGAAGTCTTGGTAAATTGTTAACGTTGGTAAATTACTCATGTTTGTCCCTCAGCAAAACATAATAGTTGAACATTGGGCAAAATGGCTGGCTTTTATGAAAACATCTCTGGGAATTTATTTCAGAAATGAACACATTTCATAACAGACTTTGAATATCATAGTTTAAATAGCATGTGTTTTGAATGCCAATATGAGCTTTCGTTCATCATCTACCATACTGCCACACAAGCTGTTTTTTTCCATCATGGCCCACTTATTTCCCAAGACCTGGCCATAAGGAATAATACTGAATATTAAAAAGACCATCGTGGAACCTAGCTGAAGACTAAAGGAATCATGTCCTCACTGTGGTATTTTCTTCACAGTGCTAGCAAATTGCTATTTAAAATAAGTGTCGAAGAAAAAAAAACACTAATTTGAAAATATATGGGCACCCCTATGTTTATAGCAGATTATTTTCAATAGCCAAGATCCATAAGCAACCCAAGTGTCATCAATAGAAAAATGGATAAAGAAGAGGTGGCATGTGTGTATATATACACGTGCCACCATATATATATATGTGTGTGTGTATATATATGAAATAGAATATTATTCAACCATAAAAAGAATGAGATCTTGCCATTTATGACAACATGGATGGACCTAGAAAATATTATGCTAAGTGAAATAAATCAGAGAAAGACAAATACTGTATGATTTCACTTATATGTATAGAATATAAAACACAAAGCAAATGAATAAGCAAAACAGAAACAGACCCACAAATGCAGAGAACAAACTGATGGTGCCAGGGGAAGGGGGTGGGGAGTGGGAAAAATGGGTGAAGGGGAGTGGGAGGTACAAGCTTTCTGTTATGAAATGAATAAGTCATGGGGATGTACAGCATAAGGAACATAGTATTATAATAGCCTTGTATGATAACAAGACTCTTATATGATATATATGTATCCTATGTATGATACATATGTACATATGTATGATACCTGTTCCAAAGGTAGCTATACTTGTGATGAGCATAGCATTGCATTAATAGTATACAGAATTTTCAACTCTATGTTATACACCTGAAACTAATTTAACTAGAATTCAATAACATAAATAAGCAAATGTATGGTTAAAAGTGTTAACATCTAAGAATTCTCAAAGCACTATATAAGTTCAGTGATCAGGACATTATTTGTTTTGTTTTGTTTTTAATTTTATTAGGAAATTGGTGCTCAAAAAAGGTATGTAAATTGTTCAAGATCATAAGGTAAGACTTCCAAAATCTGGAACCTTAAGCCACATCTTCTTGCAGAAAAGCCAACACTTTTTTTTTTTTTAAAGTAACATCCAAATGCAGTGTCCCCAAACACTACTAGAGATCTACAATTCCCATAATAGATCATTAAAAATAGTAACATTTTCAATATCTAGAACATATGTTATAAAAATTTAATCAATAAGGATACTCCTCCCACATTCTCTTCCTCAATATAGATGTCTTTTACTTCTCCTAATAATTGTTCTTATAAATCTAGTAACTAGGTTCAGTTCAGCAATTGCTCAAGCACATATGACTGAAATAAGAAAAAAATAGCTAGTTTATTCAGTTATACTGTCCTTCAGAAGCTAAACTTAGTATATATTAAATAGCCATTGTGTGTATTATACTAAAAGTTAACTTTTAGCTTATCATTCTCTAATAAGAGAATATTATGCTAAGTGAAATAAATCAGAGAAAGACAAATACCGTATGATTTAGCATAATCATTCTCTTATTAGAGAATGTGTTCCTTTAGTCTCTTATTAGAGAATGATAAGCTAAAAGTTAACTTTTAGTATAATGGTTTAAAGAAATACATTGGTGTGGGTGTGCGTAGGTGCCCTGTTATCAAACTCGGACATCCTTTTGGCTTATTTAGAACAAAGTTCTATATTGATGGACCCCAGATCTGCTCTGGTTCTGCCCAAAGCTCTGAAATGTCTGAGATTTTTACTCTTGTTAGCTATCAAACAGCCTGTCACAATTTCATGAGTGCCAGTAGAATAAATGAGACTCCCCAGTGAGAGACAAAGGGCAGGTTGTTACTATTCCAAAAGAGTGGCCACAGTATCAGCATTTGCGGGCTGGTGCCATAAGCCCCAGTTACTAGAGGGTGACACGAAGAGGGCCAGAACACAAGTAGCATGGGCTGTGTCACAGAAAAGGAATCCCAAGCTTAGAGAGCTGGGATCTTTTATGATAGGTAGTAGCCCTGCTGGCTCTCCGCTTCAGAAAGAGGCATTCTTATTGTCCTGAGAGTGAGCATGGTTGCATCTCTATCTCCCATGGTACAAACATACTTGAAACAACAGTCCAGACAAAGAGCAGTCAGAGTCTTACTGGTGAGAAGAGCAAAACCACTAGGAGACCTATGAGAATCACTTCCCAAAAGATTGGTGCACATGTGCCTCAAGCTGTCCGTTAGCTTGTTCTGAAACTTGCTTTACAAGTTGGGATATTTAATTGATAATACACCTGTCTCATAGGTAACTTAACCACAGATTTCGTTCTGTAATTCTCTCCATGTGATTTCATTGGAGAAAAAACCAAACCGCCATGATGAACATGAATTGAATCCATCTGCTCTGTTTCTCCCCACCTACAGAAAACACTGATCCTGTCCAAAGCTTCAAACCAAACTCAGGTTCTAGGGCCACTTCTGATTCCATGCTGATCTGAACTTGCTGCAAACTTTTTGTTCCCTGGGACACCTGCCTTGATCATTGCACCAGCAGATCTGTTCTCTCAGGCTGAGATCTTGGTTGTCGTTGTTGTTGTGGTGGTTTTTTTTTTTACCACCAGATGCCCCTAGAACCCAAGTTGTACCCCAGCCCAGCCTCTGGGCCATGCCCCAGCTGTGAGAACCTTGTCACTGACTGGGTTGCCCTGTTGTCTTCACATTTCTTCTGTGGCCACCCTCTCTGATCTTTTGTCCCTTTCATGTGCATAGTAACTAAATTCTTCGGCATGATTTTCTTGACATTAATCGTCTGTTTGAGGAGCCACTTTACTATTATCACCTAACTCCCAAATATTTATTCATTATATAGCTCCTGAAAGACTACTCATTTTGTGAATCTGGGACAGATAGTGAGTGTGTGGAGGAATCCTCAAATACTGCGTTTGACGGGTCCTGATTATCTGACTGATAACTGTCTGTTGGCTACTCCTGGGAAGATTTCAAGCTCCTGCCTGACCAGTGTGTGTGCTCCCAGTCTGGCTCCAGGCTTCCATTTTGAGAACCATTATGCTTTGTAACTACAAGAACCTCCCTTAAATCCCCAATACCTGCCATAGTTTTCTGTTTGAAAGAATTAAATGTATTAAAGAGGGCACATATTGCATGGGACACTGGGTGTAGTGCATAAACAATGAATCTTGGAATAATAAATCTTGAAAAATAAAATAATTTTAAAAAACAACCAATGAGGTAATAATTCAGTAGTAACAATACTTCTGGGCACCCTTAGAAAGAAATACCATGTTTAAAAAAAAAGAATTTCTCAACATTTTAATAGTGCTAGATGTTATAGCAAAACATCTAGTAAAATCTAGTATTTTCATCTCAACAGTCCAGTGTTTTCTTTCCAATATTAAGGTCTTTTAATATTTTGAATTTTAATATTTTGAATTTTGTCAGTGTTAGAGTAAACTGTCAGTGAGGCTTTATTCATTTTTGAAAGTTTTCCACAAATGAACTTTACATATTCATAGCCCCAGTGTCTCCTCTTATCTAAAAAACAGCACTGTGCAGCTATCTAACTCAAGACCTTTGCTTCTTTGAAATAGATTCCCTTCTCATGTTGTGTATGTATCTATTTAAGAGTGTGTGTGTGTGTGTGTGTGTGTGTGTGTGTGTATTCCCTCTGATGTGGGTTACTATGGCTCACTGCTAAGGAAGGGCTCTCCAATTTCTAATCATCTTGAAAAGAGGGAAAAAAGATTTATTTTGAAACACTCATAGTTTGTAGGAATTTAAGCCCCAAATAGAACAAAACATTAGAGGATTACAAACACACTTAAAATAAATAACACAGTATACACCAGTATAGTCAATATTTGTCTAACATGCTGTGAATCATAGATCCTCTTATATAATGAGGTATCTAACCCGTATAGGTTAATGATCGGTGGCTATGCTTGTAGTTACAAAGCATAATGGTTCTCAAAATGGAAGCCTGGAGCCAGCCTGGGAGCACACATACTGGTCAGGCAGGAGCTTGAGATCTTCCCAGGAGTAGCCAACAGACAGTACTCAGCACCTGAGTCACAAATCAAAATAATTCAGTTTATTAGGCATAGAAAATGGCAAAGTTCACAATAACCTCATGGTGTCAGTTTAATTCTGCCGGAAAAACACAAACCCAAATAAATCAGGAGATGTGACTTTAATGTCAGTTAGTCTTTTTTTTCTCACAAATGGAATCATCTCTCAGTCTTCAATTCTAAGCAGGTTAAAAAGTGCTGTCCAAGTTTTATTTCCAATAGGCTGCAAACCCTTATGATGGATGGTCATGCAAAGGAAGGAGTTTGTCCTAAATTATGCAGTTCCATGTTCACAGGAAACCCTTTTCTGATTAAACTTCTGTTACCTTCGGACTCTTCCAACACAAACGACGATGATTTACACATAAAACCCACTACTCCTGATTTTTTTCCATTTTTATCTCTTTCACAAATTTTAGTTACTTACCTCAAATCTTTTGAGAAATGATGAAGTATGAATAGATGAGTAGACGCATGCTGAGAGTAGATGGGTTGGTTATAGGATAGAGGATGGATACAGACAGATATACATGCGTGTATACACAATTACGTAGACAAATGCCCAGCACTATTTATGGAAAAATCTATCCTTCCTCATTTATCAGCCAAGCTACATCTGTCAGGGCTCCATATGTGTGGTGTTCTTTCTGGGCCTTCTGTGCTGCTCCATTGCTCTATTTATCTACCAATGTCTTAATTACTACAATATATTATAAATATTGACATTTGGTTGAGCAAGTGTTTTCCCCACTTACTTTTTCATATGTGTCTTCTCCATTCTTGACCCTTTGTACTTATAAGCACATTTTAGAATCTTTCAAGTTCTACTGAAACAAAACAGAACAAAGCACCCTATTGAGATTTTTACTGGAAGTACATCATTCAAGCTCTAAATTATCTTTGTTTTCAAATCCATATTCATGGTATATATCTAAATAAATTTCTGTCAGAAACGTTTCAAAGTTTCTACATTGGTGGCTTTGCATACCTTTTGATAAATTTGTTCTTAGATATAATAGTTTTCAACTATTTGAATGATATATTTTTAAATTTCATTTTCTATTTTTTGTTGGTGAATAGAAATCAAATTGTTATTTTAAATAATTCACTTTAAATTGAAACATTTTCTGAACTCTTATTAATTATAATAACTTGTGGAGCCTCTGATTTTCTGTCTAAATAATTTTATCAACTACAAATAATGTCAATTTTGTTTCTTCTTTTACAATCTTTTTTTCTCCTTCTACTCAACTGGCTACCCCTTCCAATACAGTCTTATCTGGGTGTGGTAAAAGATGAACAAGGGTTAAAGGAAAAGATCAACATTTTCTTTTTTTCTTTTCTTTTTTTCTAATTAATTTTTTATTTTTTATAAACATATATTTTTATCCCCAGGGGTACAGGTCTGTGAATCACCAGGTTTACACACTTCATAGCACTCACCAAAGCACATACCCTCCCCAAAGTCCATAATCCCACCCCCTTCTCCCAACCTCCCTCCCCCCAGCAACCCTCAGTTTGTTTTGTGAGATTAAGAGTCACTTATGGTTTGTCTCCCTCCCAATTCCATCTTGTTTCATTGATTCTTCTTCTACCCACTTAAGCCCCCATGTTGCATCACCACTTCCTCATATCAGGGAGATCATATGATAGTTGTCTTTCTCTGCTTGACTTATTTCGCTAAGCACGATATGCTCTAGTTCCATCCATGTTGTCGCAAATGGCAAGATTTCATTTCTTTTGATGGCTGCATAGTATTCCATTGTGTATATATACCACATCTTCTTGATCCATTCATCTGTTGATGGACATCTAGGTTCTTTCCATAGTTTGGCTATTGTGGACATTGCTGCTATAAACATTTGGGTGCACGTGCCCCTTTGGATCACTACGTTTGTATCTTTGGGGTAAATACCCAGTAGTGCAATTGCTGGGTCATAGGGCAGTTCTATTTTCAACATTTTGAGGAACCTCCATGCTGTTTTCCAGAGTGGCTGCACCAGCTTGCATTCCCACCAACAGTGTAGGAGGGTTCCCCTTTCTCCGCATCCTCGCCAGCATCTGTCATTTCCTGACTTGTTGATTTTAGCCATTCTGACTGGTGTGAGGTGATACCTCATTGTAGTTTTGATTTGTATTTCCCTGATGCCGAGTGATATGGAGCACTTTTTCATGTGTCTGTTGGCCATCTGGATGTCTTCTTTGCAGAAATGTCTGTTCATGTCCTCTGCCCACTTCTTGATTATATTATTTGTTCTTTGGGTGTTGAGTTTGCTAGGCTCTTTATAGATTTTGGATACTAGCCCTTTATCTAATATGTCGTTTGCAAATATCTTCTCCCATTCTGTCAGTTGTATTTTGATTTTGTTAACTGTTTCTTTGCTGTGCAAAAGATTTTGATCTTGATGAAGTCCCAATAGTTCATTTTTGCCCTTGCTTCCCTTGCCTTTGGTGATGTTCCTACGAAGATGTTGCTGCGGCTGAGGTCGAAGAGGTTGCTGCCTGTGTTCTCCTCAAGGATTTTGATGGATTCCTTTCTCACATTGAGGTCCTTCATCCATTTTGAGTCTATTTTTGTGTGTGGTGTAAGGAAATGGTCCAATTTCATTTTTCTGCATGTGGCTGTCCAATTTTCCCAGCACCATTTATTGAAGAGGCTGTCTTTTTTCCATTGGACATTCTTTCCTGCTTTGTCGAAGATTAGTTGACCATAGAGTTGAGGGTCTATTTCTGGGCTCTCTATTCTGTTCCATTGATCTATGTGTCTGTTTTTGTGCCAGTACCATGCTGTCTTGATGATGACAGCTTTGTAATAGAGCTTGAAGTCCAGAATTGTGATGCCACCAACGTTGGCTTTCTTTTTCAATATCCCTTTGGCTATTCGAGGTCTTTTCTGGTTCTATATAAATTTTAGAATTGTTTGTTCCATTTCTTTGAAAAAGATGGATGGTACTTTGATAGGAACTGCATTAAATGTGTAGATTGCTTTAGGTAGCATAGACATTTTCACAATGTTTATTCTTCCAATCCAGGAGCATGGAACATTTTTCCATTTCTTTGTGTCTTCCTCAATTTCTTTCATGAGTACTTTATAGTTTACTGAGTATAGATTCTGTGCCTCTTTGGTTAGGTTTATTCCTAGGTACCTTATGGTTTGGGGTGCAATTGTACATGTGATTGACTCCTTAATTTCTCTTTCTTCTGTCTTGTTGGTGTAGAGAAATGCAACTGATTTCTGTGCATTGATTTTATATCCTGACACTTTACTGAATTCCTGTACAAGTTCTAGCACTTTTGGAGTGGAGTCTTTTGGGTTTTCCACATATAGTTTCATATCATCGGCGAAGAGTGATAATTTGACTTCTTCTTTGCCAATTTGGATGCCTTTAATTTCCTTTTGTTGTCTGATTGCTGAGGCTAGGACCTCTAGTACTATGTTGAATAGTAGTGGTGATAATGGACATCCCTGCCGTGTTCCTGACCTTACCGGAAAAGCTTTCAGTTTTTCTCCATTGAGAATGATATTTGCGGTGGGTTTTTCATAGATGGCTTTGATTATATTGAGGTATGTGTCCTCTATCCCTACACTTTGAAGAGTTTTGATCAGGAAGGGATGCTGTACTTTGTCAAATGCTTTTTTAGCATCTATTGAGAGTATCATATGATTCTTGTTCTTTCTTTTATTGATGTATTGTATCACATTGATTGATTTGCGAATGTTGAACCAACCTTGCAGCCCTGAAATAAATCCCACTTGGTCGTGGTGAATAATCCTTTTACTGTACTGTTGAATCCTATTGGCTTGTATTTTGGTGAGAATTTTCGCATCTGTGTTCATCAAGGATATTGGTCTATAGCTCTCTTTTTTGATGGGATCCTTGTCTGGTTTTGGGATCAAGGTGATGCTGGCCTCATAAAATGAGTTTGGAAGTTTTCCTTCCATTTCTATTTTTTGGAACAGTTTTAGGAGAATGGGAATTAGTTCTTCTTTAAATGTTTGGTAGAATTCTCCTGGAAAGCCGTCTGGCCCTGGGCTTTTGTTTGTTTGGAGATTTTTAATGACTGTTTCAATCTCCTTACTGGTTATGGGTCTGTTCAGGCTTTCTATTTCTTCCTGGTTCAGTTGTGGTAGTTTATATGTCTCTAGGAATGCATCCATTTCTTCCAGATTGTCAAATTTGTTGGCGTAGCGTTGCTCATAGTATGTTCTTATAATAGTTTGTATCTCTTTGGTGTTAGTTGTGATCTCTCCTCTTTCATTCATGATTTTATATATTTGGGTCCTTTCTCTTTTCTTTTTGATAAGTCGGGCCAGGGGTTTATCAATTTTATTAATTCTTTCAAAGAACCAGCTCCTAGTTTTGTTGATTTGTTCTATTGTTTTTTTTGGTTTCTATTTCATTAATTTCTGCTCTGATCTTTATGATTTATCTTCTCCTGCTGGGCTTAGGGTTTCTTTCTTGTTCTTTCTCCAGCTCCTTTAGGTGTAGGGTTAGGTTGTGTACCTGAGACCTTTCTTGTTTCTTGAGAAAGGCTTGTACTGCTATATATTTTCCTCTCAGGACTGCCTTTGTTGTGTCCCACAGATTTTGAACCGTTGTATTTTCATTATCATTTGTTTCCATGATTTTTTTCAATTCTTCTTTAATTTCCCGGTTGACCCATTCATTCTTTAGAAGGATGCTGTTTAGTCTCCATGTATTTGGGTTCTTTCCAAACATCCTTTGTGATTGAGTTCTAGCTTTAGAGCATTGTGGTCTGAAAATATGCAGGGAATGATCCCAATCTTTTGATACCGGTTCAGTCCTGCTTTAGGACTGAGGATGTGATCTATTCTGGAGTATGTTCCATGTGCACGAGAGAAGAATGTGTATTCTGTTGCTTTGGAATGAAATGTTCTGAATATATCTGTGATGTCCATCTGGTGCAGTGTGTCGTTTAAGGCGTTTATTTCCTTGTTGATCTTTTGCTTGGATGATCTGTCCATTTCAGTGAGGGGAGTGTTAAAGTCCCCTACTATTATTGTATTATTGTTGATGTGTTTCTTTGATTTTGTTATTAATTGGTTTATATAGTTGGCTGCTCCCACGTTGGGGGCATAGATATTTAAAATTGTTAGATCTTCTTGTTGGACAGACCCTTTGAGTATGATATAGTGTCCTTCCTCATCTCTTATTATAGTCTTTGGCTTAAAATCTAATTGATCTGATATAAGGATTGCCACTCCTGCTTTCTTCTGATGTCCATTAGCATGGTAAATTCTTTTCCACCCGTTTACTTTAGTATATGTGCTGCTGAAGCGAGCACATCCACCCGCTCACTTTAAATCTGGAGGTGTCTTTGGGCTTAAAATTAGTTTCTTGGAGACAACATATAGATGGGTTTTGTTTTTTTATCCATTTTGTTACAATGTGTCTTTTGACAGGGGCGTTTAGCCCATTAACATTCAGGGTAACTATTGAGAGATATGAATTTAGTGCCATTGTATTGCCTGTAAGGTGACTGTTACTGTATATGGTCTCTGTTCCTTTCTGATCTACCACTTGTAAGCTCTCTCTTTGCTTAGAGGACCCCTTTCAAGATTTCCTGTAGAGGTGGTTTTGTGTTTGCAAATTCTTTCAGTTTTTGTTTGTCCTGGAAGCTTTTAATCTCTCCTTCTATTTTCAATGATAGCCTAGCTGGATATAGTATTCTTGGCTGCATGTTTTCTCGTTTAGTGCTCTGAAAATATCATGCCAGCTCTTTCTGGCCTGCCAGGTCTCTGTGGATAAGTTAGCTGCCAATCTAATATTTACCATTGTATGTTACAGACTTCTTTTCCCGGGCTGCTTTCAGGATTTTCTCTTTGTCACTGAGACTGTGAATTTTACTATTAGGTGACGGGGTGTGGGCCTATTCTTATTGATTTTGAGGGGCGCTCTCTGAACCTCCTGAATTTTGATGCTCGTTCCCTTTGCCATATTGAGGAAATTCTCCCCAACAATTCTCTCCAGTATACCTTCTGCTCCCCTCTCTCTTTCTTCTTCTTCTGGAATCCCAATTATTCTAATGTTGTTTCGTCTTATGGTGTCACTTATCTCTCGAATTCTCCCCTCGTGGTCCAGTAGCTGTTTGTCCCTCTTTTGCTCAGCTTCTTTATTCTCTGTCATTTGGTCTTCTATATCACTGATTCTTTCTTCTGCCTCATTTATCCTAGCAGTGAGAGCCTCCATTTTTATTGCACCTCATTAATAGCTTTTTTGATTTCAACTTGGTTAGATTTTAGTTCTTTTATTTCTCCAGAAAGGGCTTTTATATCTCTCGAGAGGGTTTCTCTAATATCTTCCATGCCTTTTTCGAGCCCGGCTAGAACCTTGAGAATTGTCATTCTGAACTCTAGATCTGACATATTACCAATGTCTGTATTGATTAGGTCCCTAGCCTTCGGTACTGCCTCTTGTTCTTTTTTTTGTGGTGAATTTTTCCGTCTTGTCATTTTTCCCAGATAAGGGTATATGAAGGAGCAAGTAAAATACTAAGAGGGTGGCAACAACCCCAGGAAAATATGCTTTAACCAAATCAGAAGAGATTCCAAGATCCCAAATCATGAAGGGGGAGAAAGGGGATAAAAAGAGGTTCAAAAAGGAAGAAAGAAAAAAAAGAGAAAAAAGAAAAGAAAAGAATTTAAAAAAAGAAAATGAATAAAGAAAAGTATAAAAAAGAAAAACATATATATTTTAGATAAACTAGTTAAAAAACATTAAAAAAGAAAAGGGTAAAAGTTAAAAAAATTTTAGCAGAAGAAGAGGAAAAAAAAATGAAAAAGAAAAAAAATTAAATTAACTGCAAGACTAAAAAATCACAGGGAGAAAGCCATGAGTTCCGTGCTTTGCTTTCTCCTCCTCTGGAATTCTGCTGCTCTCTTTGGTATTGAAACCGCACTCCTTGGTAGGTGAACTTGGTCTTGGCTGGATTTCTTGTTGATCTTCTGGGGGAGGGCCTGGTGTAGTGATTCTCAAGTGTCTTTGTCCCAGGCAGAATTGCACCGCCCTTACCCAGGGCCGGGCTGAGTAATCTGTCGGGGTTGCTTTCAGGAGCTTTTGTTCCCTGAGCGCTTTCCGTAGAGTTCCGGAGGACGGGAATACAAATGGCGGCCTCCTGGTCTCCGGTCCGGAGGAGCCAAGAGCCCGGGGCCCCACTCCTCAGTGCGCCCTCAGAGAACAGCGCCCAGTCACTCCCGTCTGCCTGACCTCCGGCCGCCGCGCTCGAGCCCACCGGGCCTGCGACCGGCTCAAGGTCACCCCGAGCTGCGAGCTCACTGTCGGCTCTGTCTCTGTAGCCGGCTTTCCCGTTCCAATACCCGCAAGCTCTGCGACACTCAGACACCCCGGATCCTTCTGTGACCCTGCGGGACCTGAGGCCACGCTGACCCCGCGTGGGCTTCGCCCTGGTTTAGCCTCTGGAGCGATGTCCCTCAGCGGAACAGACTTTTAAAAGTCCGATTTTGTGCACCGTTGCTCCGCCGCTTGCTGGGAGCCAGCCCCTCCCCCCGGGGTCTCTCTTTTTTTTTTTTTTTAAGATTTTATTTATTTATTTGAGAGAGAGAGAGAGCACAAGCCGGAGTAGAGGGGCAGAGGGAGAAGGAGATTCCCAGCTGAGCAGGGAGCTGGAAGCTAGGCTCCATCCCAGGACATCGGGATCATGACCTGAATGGAAGGCAGACACTGAATTTTCAGAGCCCCCCAGGAGCCCCAAGATTTCAACATTTTCAACATTAAGTGTATTATTTTTTCTAAGTTCATTGTAGACATCAAATGTCTGCTCTAGTTTGCTTACTGATTCTTTTTTTAAAATAGGATATAAAGTTTTATCAAATGCATTTCCTCTATCTGTTGACAGGACTACAATAATGTTGGGAATTTCATTAACTGATTGTCTAAAGTTAAATCAAGATTGAAATCCTGAAAGAAATCTGTTATAAAATATTATCCTTATTTGAAGATTGAGATTCTATTGGGGTAATATTTTGTTTAGAAATTTTCATCTCAGTTTCTGAATGAGATTTGCCTATTATATACGTTTCCTGCAATGTCCCTATAAAATTTTGGTATAGAGGTATGAAGTTACAATACTCTTGTTGTACCAAGGGAGTATTTCCAATTTTTCTGCTCTTGAATGGTAGAACTCACTAGTAGGGCTAACTAGACCTAAGACTTGTTAGTAAGACTAATTTTTTAAAGAAATTTTTTATTACTGATTAATGGCATAGAATTGTCAAGATCTCTCTTCCAGAATAATTTTTGATAAATTGTGTTTTTCTAAGAATTTTTAAATTTCAAATATATTTTTAAATTTATTGATATGTTATTAAATAATACCGAGTCATTATCTGCTTAATTTCTGCAGTACCTCTAGTATTGTACTTTTCTCACAGCTCGTATTGACAGTTTGATTCTTGTCTTTTTCTTTTGTTTATTCTCACCAGAGGTTTGTCAGTTTTATTGGTCTTAAAGACTTTTGGCATTGTTCATTTTCGCTAAAACCTCTGCCTTATATTTAATATATTTTCCCTTTCACTATTTAAGAACCTGGATGGGCTATGTCTAGAATTAATCATTTTTATATCTTTTTTTAAAGCTGTAAATCAATTTAGGGACGTTTCCCTCATTTGAAACCAAAGGATTCTTCATACAGTAAGAGGCTGCCAGTCATAATGGTGACTTAAAAACCTTATTAAAAAGTAACAATGACATTTTATAATTTATAAAAATGCTTTGATATACATTTAATTTCAAGCAACTGAAATACAGAAATACAGAAACTTAGTAATGTATTTTTTTTTAAAAGATTTTATTTATTTATTTGATGGACAGAGATCATAAGTAGGCAGAGAGGCAGGCACAGAGAGAGGAGGAAGCAGTCTCCCTGCTGAGCAGAGAGCCCTATGAGGGGCTTGTTCCCATGATCCTGGGATTATGACCTGAGCTGAAGGCAGAGGCTTAACCCACTGAGCCACCCAGGTGCCCAGTAATGTAATTCTTATAAGCCCTTATAAGAATGGTAATAATCAAGGTGAAAATTTTTCAAAGTCTCATTGCTGCTAAATGAGAGAGTGGAAACTTGGATTCTTGGCTTTTAGAAAGTTATGCTATTTCCGAAATAATATGGACTCTTAGACTATTAAGAATATTTCCCCTTGTATTATATTATATCACTTTTGTTCCTATTGTTTCTTGTAATATTATTATTATCTGTCTTCCATGACCTATTGTGAACTTGTTTTGGCAAAAATTCTCCAGCAGTACAGGGCCTGGTACTTTCTACTTCATTATTCTGATTGTTTCCATAAATCCTGTTCACATAGTCTCCTTCCGGGATCTGTAAACATTCATTTTATTGCAGTCAAATTGCTGTAATATTCTTGTAAGAATCTCCCAAATATTAGTTCCAAATCCTAATCTTTTCAAGCCGTGGAACTCTTTCAGTCTGGCTAGATTTTAGTCTCCAGGGCACGTAGTTTTGTTTTCTGTAGTGCCGTCTTTAAAGTATTTTTGAATATGTGGTTAATTACTGAATGCACATTACCATTCTTCCCAGCATCCTTCCTTGCCTTGGCAGTGCAGAGAAAGGCGTGTGTTGCCTGAGTAAATATCATCATCATCATTTATTCTAGAAAGAAAAACTGAGGACTCTTCTTTTTAGATGTGCGCAATTTTTAAAGCCTTAAACAGATGATGGATGTTAAATACTTCCCTGCAGAGTGAATGTAGCTTAATAACACCAATGAGCTCGTGAGAAAGTCAGCTCTTAGTTTTACCCAGCAGGCCGTTCTCGCTCGCCTTTATGAAAGAACGGGTAATGTTACAGGCTCACCGACATATTACAGATGCCTTTCTCAATTACCTCTTTTGTTTATTTCACTGGTTCTCTGGGTTATCCTTTCTTAAACAAAATGCTTGGATCCCAGCAGAGAAGCCCTTTGAGACCTACTTAACCGTTGCCCCTAACATTAAGAAAAGGACCCCAAAGGATATACTGCTTGGCATCCGCACGAGAGGCAAGCTGTTGACTGGCATCACTGAGAGGTTCTGGGGATTAATTGAGCAGAGGATCAGAATGGGAAACTAGTGTTCTGGCTCTGCCTTCATCAGGTCTTCACAGTGTGGCTTCATTATTCCAAAATGAAAGTGAAAAGGCTGTTCCTATTAAAAACAAATGAAGTAGATCATTAGAGTGTTTTATATAGAAAGAAAGGGATGGTGAAGTGTGACAAAGGAGTTGTGTTGAGAATTCAGGCCTTCTTTTGAACATGCAAAAGAGCATGTCTTATAGCATTACTTGAATATAGAATCTACAGTCGTAGGCATGGCCAACCAAAGAAACAATGCCAGATGGGCAAATAGAGAGACCTAGGAGAGAGGGATAGTACAGCTCTTCAGGAAAGGTACAGATTGGCTTGAAGCAATACTGGACCCCTGCTACCATTCATTCCTCTACCACCGCCAAAATAGACACCCCCGAAACCTACACATGCACTTTCCGGGTTTATGTAACCAAACTACTGAAATCTATTGGACATGCAGTAAACACACTTCATTGCTATTTACCTTACCTTCTTCAGATGCACTGCTACCAAAATTGAGAAAACAGACATGGTTTTGGCTGTTACCTGTTTTAACACCCCTTCTGGGAAAAACTATGTTTATCATCATTGCAGTTCCATTACATAAATATTTTCAATATCAGGCCCTTTTGGATCTTGAACCACCTTCACCCACAAAAGGGCCGTATCATCATGGAGCAACGAAAGTAAAGTCGGTTCCCAGAGGTGACAGATCATGATCTCTCCCTCCCCAAATGCAGGAAATACTTTCCAAAATGCAGAAAAACTATCCCAAAATGCAGAAAATACTTTTCTTTAGCAAATGGTGTCATGTCAGTCAGAGGAAGGCAGTTTCCAAAGGGAGAGAAGAGTAAACAGTATCAAATGTATCAGAAAGGATAAGTACTGAGGAAAGACCACTGAATTTCCAGCGAAGTAGATACAGGTGACTTCACTGGTGCAATTCAGTGGCTGAGGGTGAGCACAGAGGATATGAAAGATGCAGCAGCAGAGGCCTGGACTGCAGTGGACTCCCTGCTTCCAGTCTTGTCCAGCTCTACTCCACTCTCCAGTCATTGCCAGAATGATCACTCTAAATCCGGCCACTTTATTCTCCAACGAAAAGTCTTCCATTGCCTTCCTGTTTACTACACAGCATGGTGTACCTGTTGACAGTGTACCTACTCATCCTTCGTCCCAACTCACCCTTTAACTGCCAGTTTTTATTTTAAACTTTTCCTGATCTAGCAGATGGAATTGAAAATCGTCTTCTTTGTGCTCCACCATACCCAGAAGATATTTCTCTCATATCACTGACAACATCTAAACCAATTACATATTTTTGTGGTTATCTTTCTTAATAGATTTTAAGCTTCCTGAGGGCAAACACAGTGTTTAGCACATTGTAGAAACCCGATACTTAATTGTCGAATGAATGAGAGGACAGAGGGAGGGATAGAGAATAATGATGGGGGTTAACCTTAGAAAAAGGAATACCTTCACCTCCAAACAAGAGGGAAGGAAAAGGAGTACTAACATAATAGGAAACAAATTAATGATATAATTTGGAAAAGAAAATGAAAAAAGAATCAAATATCATCTCCATGGAAAACTAAAATTTGTACAGGAAAGGAACAGTATATACAAATAGGATGAACTTGACACTGGTCTGAGCAGCTGTAACTCTGTGCTTACTCCAGGGATGCCTGGAACCAGAATTTCCTTGGCTAATTGGAATCAAATGTACTACCTAAAAATTTATAACATGCAATTTGAATTCCGAAACTTCCCTAGTGACACCCAATAGCAAGTAGTTTACATTTTTTATTGAGAATGGAGAGTAATGGTTTGCATCTAGTTTAACCAGTTACATAGCTTTATTTTAGCTTTTGACTGATAGTTTATTAAAGATTTCTCAAGGAACTTCTGTTCAACTGTTCTGAGACAAATGTATCTTACCCATATCTTGGTGAATCATAATCCAAAGACAAAGTGTATCCTGTAAAATTGAGAAAAGACCCTGAGCATTGTGCCTAGCAATCTCAGACCTCTCTGATGTTTACCTGTGTTTTCTTTCTTCTGCTGTACTATAACCTTTAACTTTATCAAGGCTATGTATGAATATATGCTGTGTAATCCTTTCTCTTCTCCATCTTCACATAATTGATGCAATTGGCACATTGTGTAAGAATTAAAGTGACCCTTGACTCTAACTTAAGTGATGGCTAAGATTTTGGGAAGAAGAAAGACTGAGATGCAAACCTTTGATGACAGGCTGACTCTCAGGCTACTTCTGCTTTGAGAACATGCAAATGCTGTAACCACTCATGGGAGGAAAAGTCTATCGATAGAACTTGGAATACTGATACTGAACAAAGGGAGATAGCTAACCACTTACAGAAGAAATTCAGGTAGAGGGGAAGTTAGCCAGAAATTTTGTAATTTGAGTTACTTTGAAAAAAATGAAAGTAGTAGAAAGAAGTGAGGATGCCAAGTCCACCAGATTATGGTTGGTGATCCTAAAGAGAATGGACAGCGTGCCAAATGAGAATTGAGCAGATATTTCTTTTGATCAGAATGTGACTTAGTCTAAATGAGAATCACTAAAAAAAAGAGTACACAGGTTGCAAGGGGAGGAAATCAAAGACAAACAAAACACAGTAACTCATTTTTGGAACATTACAAATAGCTCCCTGGGAAGCCTCTGCTAAAATGGATTTTAAACATTCAGATCCAAGGAGCTATTTCTTTTATATTAGGTACTGCTGAATGGAAGACTATGCTTGGTCTTACCCAGGATCCTTAATTAGTTGCAGCTTTTACAGAATGTGGTTAGAAGGTCAAATGTCCAATTTATAAAGCTGGATAAAGGCAAGGTATATAAAATATACCTATAGAAGGGAAACTAGGTAGTTAATGAAATTGTCTTAGATGCCAAATGCAGTAATCTTTCTGAAGCTTCTAAATGTTGAAAATATCAGTATGTTAGATTGTTTATATGATGATTCTGTGTATCCCCTAATTTCATGCCTTTGACTTAAATGATACAGAGTTTCTAAATACTTAGGCTCCTTCATTCTACCAATGGATGAGTAGGGTTAGGTAAGGGAAGCTGCAGCTGACCTTGTGGTTCATTTACTATGAGTAGAAGTTAATAACAAAAAAGATCAGAATTATACAGAAGAAAGAAAAAATCCTTCAACAATTAAACTGAGTGTGGGGGTGTTTATATGGTTAATTTAAATGGGTTTGGAATAGATAGCTATTAAAATTTTAATGGACCACTATATGAGATTATTTGATCTAGTTCCTTTACCAACTCCTCCATTTATCCTGGATTTGATGAATTTTAAAAATCTAGTGATTACATAAAAGCAGAATCTGCAATCTCTTCCAAAGTAGTACTATTTAAAACAATGAGTGTTTAAAAAGATTATCCGGAATGCCAAGATGGCCAGACTGTTACAATGTCCCAGTGAGGAATCTAAGATCCTTTTGATTGGTATGCAAGAAAACCATCCAGGGTGGTAAAGAAATTGTATTAAAGGGGTACCTGGGTGGCTCAGTTGGTTGATCATCCATCTTGATTTCGGCTCAGGTTATGCTCTCAGGGTTGTGGGATCAAGTCCTGCCTATGCTCCATGCTCAGGGAAGAGTCTGCTTGGAATTCTCTCCCTCTGTCTCTTCCCCTTCCCCACCCTCTTCTAAAATAAATAAAATAAATCTTTAAAAAAAGTATTTGCATTAAAATTTCTAGACACTGGTGCACAGTACACAAGTATGCTTAAACCTGCTAGTGGAAGGGTAAACTGCAATGCAATCGAGTTAGCAGTACAAGATAAAATATTCAAAAATAAAAGTATAGTTCAAAGTAGAATTTAATGAATGAAAGCTCTGTAAGTTTGTTGCATCACCCCTACCAGAATTATTAGAATGGATAAATGAGGAACTCTTGCCTTACCCAAGCCATTGGGAAAAAGGATGTCATACGAATCTACTCTTCATTCCCTTTTATTTGGGCGTGTTAGATGGGGAACCTTAGAACTGCCTAAATCCACTCAAGTGATACATATAAAACAGTATGAGATACCTGGAAAGGGGCAGGGAGAGAGGAAGGAATATCCAGAAGTTTTACTTTTGAGGGGTGCCTGGGTGGCACAGTCCAGTTAAGCGTCTGACTCTTGGTTTTACCTCAGGTCATGATCTCTGTGTTATAAGATTGAGCTCAGTGTCAGGCTCCATGCTCAGCTCAAAGTCTGCCTGAGATTCTCTCTCTCTCTCTCTATCTGGCTCTCCCACTTGTGCTCTCTATCTAGGATAAATAAATAAATCTTTAAAGAAAGAGAAATTTCAGTTTTGGTTGAAGATATGATAGGTGGAGGTGGATTAGTATCCATAAATTTCTTGTTTAATAGTCTAGTATAGTATGTGAGAAAAGATTGTGGAGGATAATTCTAAACTCCAGAGGACTGAATAAAAAGGAATCTTCAATAGCATCATCCATTTCTGTGTTAAAAGTTCCAAGCTGTGCAACAAGCTAAGGGAGATAGGTATTCTATGATCAGTTTGGCTAATGCGTTCTTGTAGATTCCTATTTAGAAGAAAGTCAAAACCAAATCTGCATTCATGTGGAACAGACTCCATTACACATTTATTGTGTTCCTATAGGGATATTTAAATTATTTTGCTTATTATAATAACCTGGTGAGAAGAAATGTTGATTTATTTCAATCAAAAAGTGCTCTTACTCATTACATCAGTAACATAATGTTGATATCTAAATCTAAAAATCAAACTAAGGATGAATTCTAAATGTTGGTTAATTATATAACCACCAGGAGTAGCCAATTAACCCAGCTAAAGTATAGGGTCCATCACAACTAATAAAATTTTGAGTAATTACATGGGCTAGAACTACTAGCAGCATTTCTCAGCCAACCACAATGAGTTATTTTCTCTCTAGCTCTAAAATTAAAAAAACAGGCACAAAGATTGCTTGGTTTCTGAAGAATCACATACAACATCTGTAACTTTTATTGGCTCCTATTATAATAAGAAAGGAAAAAAACTGAATTTGAATAATGTTCTGAACATCATCAGGCTCTCTTGAAGCTCCAAATGGCCATGACCTATCCAACTCCTCTATGACTGACACACAAATAATTTGAGAAATACAAACAGCTAGGAAGCTCAAGCTGGCTAAAATTGTTGGTAAAAGCCCATACTGCCACCCAGTCATTATGGAATATGGACTAGAATATTACCTAAGGCTGCCTCATAAGAAGCATGGTTCACAGATAGTAGATTAAGGGCAGAGAGCCAAAACTCTCTCTAGAAGTCCACTGCATAACAACTAGTTGATCAGTTCATTTTAACTGAAGAAGGAAAACACAACTCCACTCCATGGGCAGAATTAAGAGGGGTATTCCTCGAGGAATAAAAGATATTCCAGATAATAAAAATGATAGAGTATGGTTTCATGATTTTTTTAGGAAGTGGCCAGTAGATTGACAATATGGACCAGGAAGTGGCCATTAGAGGACTAGAAGATTAGAGATTAGGATGGTATATGAAAAACTATGTACTTCTAGAGGAAACAAATGAAAGTGGGGTACGCTGATGCCCATTTAAAAAAAAAAAAACAACTTCTGAATTCACAAGATCACTAAAACTAAGTAAATAACCCTGTTCCTTTGAAAGTAGTTTCCTGGATGTTGACAGATATTAACTAGAGTATGGTGATCATTTTGCAATATGGACAAATATCAAATCATTCTATTGCACACCTGAAACTAATGTATGTCAATTATATCTAATAAAAAGAAAAATAAAAAGAATGTAGTTTCCTAGGTATACAGATGAGTTTTCATGGAGAAATTCAATGGATCAGGAACAATAAAAAATAGATGTATTCCATTGTGTGCTCAAAAAGTGATTAGCAGTTACTCCATTTAAAAAAAAAAAATTCTTATTTCGGAGAGAAAGAGAGACCTCATGAGTGAAGGGACCAATAGAGCAAGAAGGAAAGAATCTCAAGCAGACTTTGCACTGAGTTAGCCTGATGCAGGGTTCAATCCCACAACCCTCAGATCATGACCTAAGCTGAAGTCGACAGTTGGACATTTAACCAGCTGAGCCACCCAGATGCCCAGGTAATTATTCCATCTTTTTTTTTTTTTTTAAGATTTTTATTTATTTATTTGACAGAAATCACAAGTAGGCAGAGAGGCAGGCAGAGAGAGAGGGGGAAGCAGGCTCCCTGCTGAGCAGAGAACCCGATGCGGGATTCGTTCCCAGGATTCTGGGATCATGATCTGAGCCGAAGGCAGAGGCTTTAACCCACTGAGCCACCCAGGTACCCCAATTATTCCATCTTTAATAAATACTAACATCAGAGACTAAAAGCAACTATGGAGTGCCTTTTGAGAATGTCCAGGACAGTTAATGGATTACATTAACTCATCACACATGGTCCCGGGAATATATGGTCTTGACCAGCATAGACATTTATTCTAGATTTGGATATACATACCAGGTAATTGAAGCAAATGCCTCTAAGACTACTAGAGACCTAGAGGAGAGAAAAAAAAAATATATATGAAATGTTGGTCCTGTCTCCTGACCCCTCACTTATATATCATTGGTGAAGGAACATATTTATCACAGGTGTGGTACAATAGTAGGCTAAGATAGATCATGTATAATGGACTTAAAGTTTTCCAGCTATAAGTTAGTTAATTGAATAGAAATTAGCATGTACAATTTAAACATGTGCTTATTGGGGGGGAGGAATAGCATCAGCAAGATGGCAGAACAGGAAACCCTAGATCCTACTTCCCTCCATGGATATACTGATTCAACAATACGTGAATCAGTTCTCTTTGTGAGATATTAGTAGACCAGCTGAAAGACTCCTACAGCCCACTCAAGGAAGTCAGTAGGAAAAGTTGGGACCCTCTTGACAGAATCCCTCCCATCTGGCATAGCACCACATGATCAGGAGGGAACTCCCAGCTCCCAATTTCTTCCTGGAGAGGGAAGGAGAGGATTGGACTAAATATCCAACATTCTGAATTTTCTGAAGGCTTTACCTGAGACTGATTTCTGTCTTGCCTGAGTTTCAAGAGTTAACAGGGTGTCCCAGGTTATGAACCACTGATAATAAAGCTAGTGGCTTGAACCAGTGCACATTCATTGGTCATAGCCTCCTAGCCCCCATGCCCATTGTCTCAGTGAAGAACAAGTAGATGAAAATGCTTAAACACCAAATTCTCCCCCAGGAGGGAAAGACTTAGAGTACCCATTCAACTTTCTGACTTCAGAGGGCTGTCCAAGGGACCAACTTCTTTATCACCTGTCTTGGAACACTGACAGGACTGGCATACTCTCTCTAGATGCTTGGGGATGACTGAGAACAAAGGTGACAATTTTGGCTAATGTACATTCACTGCCAGAGCCTGTCCTGGCTCAAAAGGACATGATTAGGAAGCCTCACAACTTCCAGCTTCTCTTTGTGGAGGGTAAGGGAAGATTGAAATGTACATCTAACTTTCAGTTTTTGGGGGGCTGACCAGGGGAATGATTTCAGTGTCACCTATCTCAGGGTATTAATGAACCCCTGCATATTCTAGATGGTCTGGGGGCTGCTGAAGACAATAACAAAAAGAGCCTGGTGGTAGGCTGCTGTTCTGGCCGACCCATGATACAGCAGACAGATACCAGAGGTAGCAAGAGATTATAGACTCCTGGAAAAAGAAACTGGAAATCTTTGTCATTAGGAATATACACATACATGTCCAGGGAAGACATACACACAGGGAGGGTTTGAAAAGCCCCCAGAGTCTGAAGGGAGGCTTACTAGTGGAGGATTTCTTTTGTGTCACGTCAGTTGATAAAGTTGGGAGAGTTGGCTTATATTTCAAATATGCAGATACCAACACAAAATGTCAAGGAGCTCTTAAAAAAAAAAAAAAGAAAATTCACAGTCCAAACAAAGACACAAAATCAGTCTGCAGAAACCAATCTAAAGAAATAGAGGTATATGAGTTATTTGATAGAGAACTAAAAATAAACATCACAAAAATGTCAGCAAGCTCTTAAAAATGATTCATGAACAAAATGAATACAACAGTAAGTTTAAAAATATAAAAAATATAAAACCCGAGAATGTTGGACCAAAGAATATAACAAGCTGAAAATTACTAGAGGGTTTCAGCACAGATTTGATCAAGCAGAAGAAAGAATCAGCAAATTCAAAGACAAGTCATTTGAAATTAGTCTAAAGAGCAAAAATTAAAAAAAAAAAGATTGAAAAAGAATGAAGAGAGCTTAAGGGCTTTAGGGGGTACCAACAAATGGATGAATATACACATTTAAGGAATCCCAGAAGGTGAAGGGAGAAAGAAACAGAAAGCTTATTTAAAGAAAAAAATGAAAACTTTCTAAATCTGGATAAGGAAATGGGCATCCAGATTCAAGGGACCCAGAGTTTCCAAATATAATGAAACCAAAGATGTTAGCACCAAGACATATTATGATCAAAGTATCAAAATTAAAAGAGAATTTTGAAATCAGTAGGAGAAAAGCAACTTGCCACATGCAAGGGAACACCCAGAAGACTATCAGTGAATTTCTCACCAGAAACCATACAGGCCGGAAGGAAATTGGATGGGAAAGAAAAGAAAAGAAAAGAAAACAAACCCAATAAAGAATACCTGTCAACCAAGAATGTTATGTCTGGCAAAACTCTCTTAGAAAAATGAGGGAGAAATAATGACTTTGCCAGATTAACAAATGAGGATTATATCACCAGAGACCTGCCTGAGAAGAAATGCTGAAGTAATTGTTCAAGTTGAAAGAAAAGGACAATAAACAACATGCAAACATTAAAAAAAAGAAACAAAAAAAAACCCCCCAAAAGAAACAATAAAAAAACTAAACAACATGAAAGTATACAAAGAAAGAAACAAACCAAAGAAAACAAACCCCCAAAAAACTAATTACAACGTTTAAAAAAACCATTAGTTTAAAAAAACTCATTAGCAAATAAATAAATACAGAATAGTATAATATATAAATATATAAACATAAATAATATATAAAAATATGAATATATATAAATATATAAATACAATATATAAATAAATATATGCAGAATAGTATAATATAATAGTATAATAGTATAATGCAATAATGGTAGTTCATAAATCACTTTTAATTCTAATATAGAAATTAAATGTCTATCAATAGATGAGTAGTTAACTGTATGTGTCAGCTTGACTTGGCTAAAGGATGACCAAATATGTGGTGAAAAATTGTGTCTGGATGAGTTTTTAAGGGTAGTAAATAAAAAGCTAAATGAGTTAACATATAGATATTAACATATAATGAGTCTATTTCTCTGGAAAACCCTGACTAATAAAATGGATAAAGAAAATGTCAATGGAATATTATTTAGCCATAAAAAAGAAATCCTATCATATTTAACAATATGGCTGCAGCTTGGGAACATTATGCTAAGTGAACTAAGTCAGCCACAGGAATAAATACTGCCTGATTCCTTATATATAAGGCACCTAAAGTAGTTAAACTCATAGAAACAGAAAGGGGATGGTGGTTGCCAGAGGCTAAGAGGAGGGAAAAATGAGAAGTTGCCATTGAATGAGTAAAGTTTCAGTTATACAAGATGAAAAAGTTCTAGAAGCCTGCTGTACAACATGTTAACAATATTTACTGTACAATTAAAAGTTTTTAAGATGGTAGAGCTCCTGTTATTCTTTTTAACCACAATTAAACAGAAATGTGCTTACTAAATGGGGGTGGGGATAAGACACTGAAGAGATGACTCGCAGTATCAAATGGATGATATATTTAATATGCATGAGAGTAAAATAACTATTAGATAGATTCTTAAAATGCTATCACTCTTACAGATAAGGAAGAGGAAATAGCAAAGACCTTGGAACTTATTTAAACATCTCACCTATTTCTAATTTTTTCCCCTGAGCTTGATCTTGTACTTACAGGATCTAAATTATATCTTATGGATTCCAAAGCAGAGATTAGTTACTAAACATCACGCAGCTACTGTACCTCTAAATATTACCACCTGATTCCTAAAGGAATTCTGTTCTCCTGTCATGTTTAAGCTGGGAGTAACAATTACTGCCCCTTTCCTACCTAGTGGACAAGACCGTCCTATTAGGTTTTACCTTCCCAGCGCAGCTCCAGGTGACTGGGAAGGGGCAATGGGAAGCAATGGCCAGATTCACGTGGGCCGGCTTTGAAAGTCACTCCTCTTGCCGAGCCTCATAAGCCTACCCTGGGACTAGCTGAAAATGAATGATAAATAGAAATAAGAGGAAGTGACTTTTGAAGGAAAGTAAACTTATGAATGGATAATAGAAAAAAGAAAGTTAAATTTACTTTGGTACCTGTTGAGTGGGTGAAAATAAAAGATATTATTTCTCATCTGTCATAACAGATTCCCATAAGGGAAAGCTGTTTTTCTCTAGAAGTCTCCTCCTCTCTTTGAAGCTGAAAGTCCATGATAGTTCCCATTGAATTTCAGAAGCATGTGATCTGAAGTTATCTCGGTGATGCTTCTCCATAATGCTTAGGACATCTTGTAGAGAAGTGTTTGAAATTAACACTTTGCAGAATACATCTGTTAAAGAGAACAGACCTCTTTTGAGAGGTAACGTGCTAGAACTTTTGCCTCCTGAATATAATCACTCCAGGCTTTCAAATACAAGCTAGTAACATGGAGAATTTATTCTGGTGAAGGGAACACTAGGGACAGTCGGTAGATCCAGTTTTCAGAGACAATATTGAAATCTTCTGGGATAGGTCAGAGTAGTGACTTCATGGAACTGTTCTGTGGAATGTGATTCAGGCCCTTCTGGAAATTCTGTGAGCTCCTTGGCATCTTTAATAAATTCTTTATTTGCTTAATTTAGCAGGGTTGCTTCTATCAATTACAATTGAAAACCTTAAGTATTACCAAATGACGTATTTAAAAATAGGGAGCTGTCTGGGTGGCTCAGTGGGTTAAAGCCTCTGCCTTCGGCTTGGGTCATGATCCCAGGGTCCTGGGATCGAGCCCTGCATCGGGCTCTCTGCTCGGCGAGGAGCCTGCTTCATCCTCTCTCTCTGCCTCCTTGTGATCTCTGTCTGTCAAATAAATAAATAAGATCTTAAAAAAATAAATAAAAAAATAAAAATAGGGAGCTGTTAAATAGTAGGTCCCAAAATGTGGAACTGGATAAATACAGTATGTAGGGCAGAACTGGGTAACACCTTACCATTCAGATGAGGATACCGGTGAGTCTTACTATGCAACCACGAAGCATTTTATTCATTTTATTCCTGTACTTTCAGATGCAGGACTAAGGCTCAGACAGTGGCAATGGGGGCTATAAAGTAGGGAAAGAAGTAGGAAAAATTCAGGATGTTAAAGTGCATTTATTATCTCATATAATTTTCAGCAAGGTCAGAAAAGGACAGTCTGTAGGTCACTAGTCTAGAAGTAGACAGAGAAGGAAATGCAGATTTACTAAGAGAAAATATCTGCCTGTGGCTTACCAACTGAACTGACGGAGAGAACCTCTCATTAGAGAAGGCAACATTGGATAATTGGAAGAGGAGTAAAGAAGAGGAGACTTAGCAGAAGAAAAAACTTAGAGGACTCTTAGACTGTCTCTGCTAGACAAGGGGACAGTGGAAAGTCAAGATCAGATTTGGAGTGGGGCCTAGTCAACCAAGGAGAGTGACTCAGTTCATAGGTAATGACTCTTGTGTATGCACCAATGAAGGCAAGATCTGGGCCATTTACCACTTAACATCCCATGGAGAAAATCCAAAGTAAAGTTGAAATTTCTTAACTCTAAAATACCCCAGCTTTACTACTTGACTTCTTTAAGAATCAAACACATTTGGTCTTTGCCTAGAGTTTTGAAAATCTAATGTATGAGGAAAGCTAGCTGACCACAAAATTAAAGCTGAAAGAGGTACACAACACAGTCGTTAGCTCAGTCTAGGAGTCAGACCCAAATCTCAAGCCATGTCTGACCCTGGGTCAGTTACTTCTCTGCTCTCTCTAAACTTCAGTTCCCTAATCTTTACATTAGGGAATGTCTCTTGGCATTTATGTGAGAATTTAAAAAAAAGGAAGACATCAAAGCATATTCCCAAACACAAAGCAAGTATTAGAGAACTATTATTATGGGTTCTTACTACAACACATTTATATGGAACATGAATCCTAAATTAAAGTTAATGGAAATGGTCAAAGTTGTCATTTGGAAATTTCAAAGATACTTTCATAATTTAAAGATTATATGACTATAACTTCTTAGGTATGGCTAATAACGGAAAGTTCACAGTAAAACTCTGATAGTTTAAGTTTTTCATTAGATAAATAATAAAGATACGGACTTTAGATATACAGAAAGCAACAAAGATAATCAGGGGTTTGTCACATAATAGGGAATATGTGAAGGAAAATATCCTACTACAGATGGCAAAATAAAACTAGATTGAGAATCTTCTCCTTTCAAAGTTCAACAAACTTCACTAAAAAGGAGAAACTCAACCAATATAAGGCACCAGCGGCAATAAACGCATAGGAAAATGTCATGACACAGACTTTGGTTCTTACATAATTTAGTCTTGCCCTGTTCCCATCACACCAACCCAAAATTGGCACTAGGGCAAGAAATAAAGTGAATAAACAAAATCCTAAAAATCCTTAGTAATATAATCTCCATGCCCCTTCCTTATCTCCCTTGGGAAAAAGGCAGATTAAAGAGGAGGTGTCACTCTGGAAAAGGTTAAGAGAAGCTGTAAAATGTTCCTCTTTCTCACGACACGCTCTCAGTACTGCAAGATAAAGAGAGATCCTCACTTTGGTGTCTCTGGGGTAGGAGAAAAGCAGGTGAGGAGGAAAATGGACATAATCATGTAAGAATCAGTAAACGGTGACTTAGGGGACCTGATTGAATAGAGAAGACAAGACTTTTGAAGGAGTTAGAAGCTAATGGATAAGTAGTCATTGAATGCAATCCTATAAAACAATAAAAACCAAAGAAACTCCAGCTATATTCCAACAACAGAGGAATCTCATATATGTAATATTGGACTAAAGAAAAAAATTAGGGATACACATAGTTTAATTCTGTGTTTTTTAGAAGTGCAGAAATAGTTAATCAGTTATACACATAACAAATTTTTACTTTAAAGAAGAGAAATGTACATTTATTTGCTTATATTTTGATGTAGGGTCATGGATTTTTTTCCCCCAGTATAGACTACAGATTAGTTGATCTTCAATTTTTTTTCATTACTGATAATCTCCAATGAGAAACAAAAATGCCAAAACATCCATAAATCATGGGGTACCTAGCTGGCTTCGTTAGTTAAAGTTCTGCCTTTAGCTCTAGTCATGACACCGGAGTCCTGGGATTGATAGAGCCCCACATCGGGCTCCCTGCTCAGTGGGGACGGGGAGCCTGCTTCTCCTTCTCCCTCTCCTGCTTGTGCTTTCTCTCTCTCATAAATAAATAAAATCTTAAAAAAAAAAAAAAAAGAAAAAACAAACATGAAGCAGACTAAGTGCAGAATCCTTCAATGAATTTACTAACGTATTTTCATTCTTTTGGTGCTACCTCAGTCATACCAGATTGGATAGCATTTTTCCCCCCAGGAATTTGTTTATGTCAAAATGTAAGCAAGCATTCATATTACTTTTTATGGGAACATCTCTTTTCCTTATCACATTATCCCTAATGAGTTTTTTAAATGTTTAGTCAAATAATGTAATCATAACTTCCACAACTGGCAAAAACATTTTTGGGATCCAATGTAGCTTCGTCTCGACAAGCACGCAGTCCAGTCGGTGAAAGCAGAAGCAGGCGGACATGTTAGAGAGGACCTGACCCGTCACAAGTCCTGGGCATCGGTGAGAAGGTTTCATGGACGGTGTATGGACTATCAGACAATGGCGCAGGTTGTTTGAGTAGAAGTCAGCTAAGTAAGTGACATAGAGTAAAACTGAGGTAATCTAATGACAGTAAAAGCAGAGGAAAGTGACAGAAAGATAAATGAAGTTAGGAAAAAGATCGTCTGTTGGGGCGGGGGTGGGGGATGAGGAACAGCTAGTTAGCATTCCTGAAGTACTTCACGCAGATGGAGCAGGAAAAAATGTTTAAATTCATGATAAAAGGAAGTTTTCATTAAGAAAAAAAAAATCTGAAAATAGAAAGACACAGCGTATTCCAGGAAAGGTTAAGATCAGCAGTGATCTTTTTTTTTTAAAATAAAAAGCTTAAATTATACTGAATTTCCAAGACAAGAAAAATTTCTTGAGCTTTGAGGTAAGGAAACACTTTTTTTTTTTTAAAGAGTAAAAAAGTTAAACTGGCCTCAGAGTATTCCAAACAACATATAATGCCAACACCAACATGGTAACAAGGTTTACAAGTTTCTGGGGTAACTAGAGTCACCTAGCTGGTTCAGTTGATAGAGCGTGCAACTCTTGACCCCAGGATTGTGAGTTCAAGCCCCATGTTGGGTGTGGAGATTACTTAAAACAAAACCAAACCAAACTTCTGAGATAAATAAAATGTAAACTAAGAATTTGATTTGATCTGGTTTTTAAACCAAAAATCTTAGAACGGGCTAAATCGTCCTTCCAGAACACTGAGAGTTCCAAAGATGAAAGCATCCCAGAAAGGCGGCACTGAATTTATGTGCATATAGACCCAGCTAGACAATTAATTCAATTACATTATAAAAATACATAAATGATATAAAATTGGACAATACAATAACAATGTCTAATAATTCTTTTTTTTTTTTTTAAATTCTAATAAAGGTATTTCAGAGGTTTCCCTGTTGGCTCAGTAGGTTAAGCAACCTACTCTTGGTTTCAGCTCAGGTCATGATTTCAGGGTCCTAAGATCGAGGCCTGCATGGGACTCTGGGCTCAGCACAGTCTGCTCATTCCCTTCCGCTCCCTCTCGGCTCCTCCTCCTGCTTCTGCACACACTCTGGCATTTTCCTCTCTCTCTCTCTCAAATAAATAAAGTCTTTTAAAAAGGTCTTTTAGGAACTAATAATCCCCATAATGAAGAACCAGCATAGCATTTCTTTTAGTTTACCAGTTTCATTTTCTCCTATTAATTCAAGTAAGATTTAAATTAATATATATTAAACAGCAAGTATCCCATTGTCTCATTTTTATAAAACTATAATTCCTGTCTAGCCTTCTTTCATTACAATGCACTGAAAGAAAAAAGCAATTAAACTACTTAATGTTAACTCAAGTGTTCTTTCCGGATGGTGAAATGTAGGAATTTTTTTCCTGTATGGTTTGAACTTTTTGTGACGTATTTTAATGCCTTTGTAGTGCATTTTATAAACATAGTAACTTTATTATTCTAAAAAAAATGAGAGAATGCACAAAGGAGGTACTGTATTGGAGGTACAGTAAAGAAAAATCTTACCTAATCATCTTGACCTTTGTTCTAACAAAGCCCTTTATTTTTATTATTACTCAACTGATGAAAATCTGACATTTGATTGCATAGTAAACACACTATTAGTTTAAAAAAATTAATTAATTAAAAAGGAAACCCAGAATGTCATACGAGCAGCCAACCCTGTAGAAGTACTCCAGAAAGAAATTTCCCTCATTAATCCCTTGTCAAGCAAAAGTACTAATTGACTTAGAAGAAAAATCGGTGGGGGAAGAAAGGAAATGATTTAAAAGGACTCAAGGCTTTGCTCTCTCACAAATCACACAAATGATGATTATTCTGTATGTAACTGACTGAATGACTATAATGTGCTCTGTTTAGGACGTTATTGTATTTTCCTAGTAGGTGTAGGTTTTTCTAGCCTATCTAAGATTTTAAGACACCCTGGGAGTCTTCTACTTCTAAAGCATTATGTAAATGCAATACATTAACAACTGATCCTGTATTTGGAATGTTAAAAATGAAATTTGTTCTAAAAATTAAATGGTCCCTTTTAGAGATAAGTTATAAAAGAAAATCATTTTAAGTTAGAAGAAAACTTCAAAATGTCAACACTGTCAAAACAAAAGTTACAGTATTTCGAGTTTGAGAAAAGAAGAAAGCCTTTTAATGAAGGGCAATTATTTCTTGCCTTTTCCAAATAAAGAAGTCTTTCTTTTTAATGATCTGTTTATTTCTGGTGTTGGGCTAAATTTAGATTTAAATTTAGATTTAAATTTTATCTGTCAATATAATTGAACAGTGGCAAAATCTTAAAATTTGTTATCTAGAGAAGTTGGGTGACCTCCATTTGGGGGAGAAAATATCATTCAAAGGAAAAACACCTGTCCACCTCTGAGGTCTTTCCGGGTACTTGTAAAATCCAGTTAACGCTCTAGTTAACATCCTAACTATGACTTGATCTGGTGAAATTTCTGATTCTATGGTAACATGTAATACTGTTTTCTAGAAGACCCGTGGAAAGTTATCTCAAAGCATGGAAAACAGAATCTTTAAATGATGTGGTTTAATAATCGTTTTCTTTAGTTTTAAATCCTTCTCTATTTTTTTAAACGAGATATGCCGTGTAATGTGCCCCCTCTTCTTTCTTTTCTAGTAGGGCCATCCTTTATCTTTTGTTTCTATCAGTTATTGTTATTCCTCCCGAAAAGGTCAAATCAAATGGGAAGGATAAATCATTGCTGTGCTATAAAGTGTGTCAACATTGCTCTAAGTCAAAGGTGCCAGGATTGTATATGGGGAGCAGCACCACTGAAACCCACTAGCCTCATCTGCAAACACCTAGAAGTGACTAACCTGAAAACATGGGTGTGTGATTTACCATATCTCCTTATTCTTTTAATGTTTTTATTATTAATTCTTTTTTTTTTAGGGGGTGGAGCAGGGAGGGAGAAAATCTTAAGCAGGCTCCAGCTCCATCTCATCACCCTGAGGTTATGACCTGAACCAAAATCAAGAGTTGGTCACTTACCTGACTGAGCCACCCAGGCACCCCTGTTTTTATCTATTTGGATAAAGAAATTTTAAAAAAGTCATTGGAGCTAGTTCTCTCACATCATAGAATCAATTATTTGTATTCTTGAACATTTACATTGTTTCTGTTTTTACTAATGTAAGCAACAATTCTTTAAAATACATTCCTAAAAATAATAATAAAATAAAATACATTCCTAAGATTTAAAGTGCTCATTATTAAGGTATGCCCATTTTTCAGACTTCTGATATATATAAATGACTGTCCTCCGAGAAATAATACAAAGCTCTGATTTTGCTGTATGTAGATAACAGTAGTTTGCCATTTTTTTAAAAATCTTTTTGTCAATTTATACTTAACCTTTACTCTCCATTTGTGGTTTTAGTTCCCATACTTTGCTTCCTTATTTAGTTCTAAACAAGAACTAAAAACACAGGTAGCTATTGTACCTGAGCTCTGCGGTATGAGACCATAGTTAAGAGAAAAGGAAGAACTAGAAGGAGAGAAGCGATTGTTGGGAAGTAATTTAAATGGCAACAGAAGGAAAGAGGGAGGGAGAAGAAGTAGGACTCAGCACGAGTAAGAATTAGGCAAGAGTTTTAGGAAATTTGGTAGGAGGGAAGGTGCCTTCTTTGTAGCTTCCATAGATGAGAGTGAGAAAGAAATATAATTATTTCTTAAGTTTGTTGTGTGTTTAAAGTGATCTATGCCCTCATTGTTTTCATTTTCAGATCTCACTAAATATGCTGCTTTTAAATTATTTTTAGAACGTTTGAATGCTGTTTCTTTGAATGTACCTCTAAGCTGTGGCTTGCAACCTGGATTTCAACTTTAGAAATGTTATATCAATTGCAGTAATTCATAAATCTAAAATACTGTAATGTCATTTAGAAACGCTTGCAACAGGAGACCCTGGGTGACTCAGTTGGTTAAATGTCTGCCTCTTGATTTCAGCTCAGGTCATGATCTCAGGGTGGAGAGATGGAGCCCAATGTTGGACTCTGTACTGGGCCTGGATCCTGCTTAAGATTCTCTGTCTCTCTCTCTCTCTCTCTCTCTCTCCCTCTGTCCCTCCCCACCATTCATACTCACAAATGCTCTCTCACTTAAAAATAATAATAATAATAATAATAATATTACTTTTATAATGCAACAAAAGTATATTTTTCATTTTGTCAATATATGAATATTCTGGTCTACATAAATACAGCTTTTGCCACTGTACATTCTATTTTTTTCTCTGTATGGGTTTTAGTATTTTGTATTTTTAATCATGACATATTTTATATTAAATTATTCTTTAAGATATCTAAAAAATTATTCACATTTACAAAGATAAATGTTTCTTTTGGCTTTAACTATTTACATATTTCAGAATAAATACAAAGAAAGGAAAAAGTTTCTAGGTGTGAGACAAGTATACCATCGATTTGTTGTATCAGGTATGCATCAAAAATATATCTTTAACTTCAGGTGTTCCTTTAACTTTCAAATATGGATTACACACTTATAGAGCATCAGACATTGTGCTAGCCAATAAGAAAAACAGGCACAGGGTCTCTCTGACCATTGTTGTTAGAGGGGGAAACAATGTAATCAAACAAACAAATAAAAGGTAAAATTGTGTTTCTGAAATGCTGTAGTGTGATACACAAACCTATGAAGATTCATAATAACAGAATCTGACCTGGAAATTATTTCCTTTTTATTTGATAAGAAACTGCTTAACTTATTTTTTATCTGAAGCTAAAATCTCACCAAATTTTAACATATTGTATCCCATAGCAACTATCTTTGAAATGATGTGGTCCATGTTTGTTACATTTTAGAAACTTAGTCTAAGTGTAATTGTAAAGAGTTTGGAAAGAGAAATCAAATGACACTCCCCAGGTTTCACTAAAAATATTCACAGGTAAAGTGAGCACAGTCAAAAGAGAAAACTTTCCATTGAAATGATAATGGAATGAGCTTTCTAGAGCAAAAGCTATAGAACTCATATATTTGAAAGAGAAGACATTCAAGTGTTAAAATAAACTAAGGGAAGATCTCACGCACCAAAAACTATTCCTTGAAAACTCTGGAAAATTTAATACCTATGTAATATAAGTTCACTAAGTAGAAATATGTCACTTTAAAATATAATAAAAGTATCTTAAATTTCATGGGAAAATTTTAAAACTTTATATTGCTTTAAGATTTGATAATAATTGAAATAATTGCTTCAATTATTTAAATAATTTTAAAAGGAGACTAAGGAAATAAAATCATAAATATGTTCTTTTAAAACTCCTTTCTCCAAATTTATTCCCAAACTTGTTAAAACAAATTAGATCACCTTGCCAATTAAAAACATTATAGTTTATGTTCTTTTACCTTTTTCTGCTTGTATTAGAGTAATAAAAATAAGTTGCTGTAACCATGAGAATAATAACAAGATCAAGGAGTAATGTTCCTTGTTTCTCTTTTAAATACCATTCTAGGTTCTCAGGTCTACTCTCTTCTGTCATGCATGGACCATGATACTTTCATGCTGTTTCTCTGACATTCTCTGGGGTATTGGCCTTCTTTGCATTGTCAAAGCTAGGCTTCAAGCACATGCGTGTTTGGCTCAGAACAGGGCAGATGTGGTTGTGTAGCTCTGATGCTTTTAGACGTGGGTGGGCCCAGAAGTAACATAGATTCCTTCTGTTTCCATTCCATTAGCGGAAACCTGGTGACATAAGTACGTTATGGGAAGAGGGAACTGGAAAGGGTGGTTCTCAGCTGGTGGGCACACCTCGCAATAATTTTATTTCCTACCAGAGAAAAGAAAAAGCAAATTTTGTTGCAAATTTAGCAGTTTCTCCCATAAAGTTTTTTTAGGTACTGAATTTATGTACTTCTTTTTAAGATTTTATTTATTTATTTATTTATTTATTTATTTACGAGAAAGAAAGAGCACAATCAGGGGGAGTAACTGAGGTAGAGGGAGAAGCAGTCTCCCCGCTGAGTAGGAATCCCAGTGGGGAACTCAGTCCCAGGACCCTGGGATCATGACCTGAGCTGAAGGCAAATGCTTAACTGACTGAGCTACCCAGGCACCCCTGTACTGAATTTAATTATGCATAAAATGTTTCTGTATCATCAGAGTTTTTACTTAAAGAAATTTGCCACTGAGCATCTTGTTTTTATCACCTAAAATATTTATTCTTTCTGCAAATGTTTTTTGAGCAGCTCCTATATATTGGTGCAGTAGATATAGGGAATAGGGAATTATATGTCAGAGTCCTAGACTTCCAGGAATTTGCCATGTAGTTGAGATGATATATGCCCACTTCTGTGACAAATGATTTTTTAAAAAAAGATTTTATTTATTTATTTGACAGAGACACAGGGAGAGAGGGAACACAAGCGGTGGGGAGTGGGAGAGGGAGAAGCAGGCTTCCTGTGGAGTAGGGAGCCTGTTGTGGGGCTCCATTTCAGGATCCTGGGAACATGACCTGAGCTGAAGGCAGATATGCTTAACCCACTGAGCCACCCAGGCATTCCATGGCAAATAATTTTTAAAAAACATTTTTTATTTTAAATTCAAGTTAATTTCTGTAGCAAATGATTTAAACAAGTTTGTCATTTAAAATTAGCAAAAACTCTTATGACAAGCCTGGGACCTGTTTATAAACATTAGGAAAACTTAAAGCTGTAAAATTTTAAGTAAAACCAATCTAAATGCCTTAGATCTCTTTTCCAAAGCCAGTGTTATTTTATATCATTATATTATGTATAATCAAATTATTAAATCAAATATAAAAATTAGAACTCTATAATGATTAAATGAATTTCAAGAATATAAGCCATAAAGAGTTTCATACACAACAGAATATTATAGATAGTTACAGAGTGTGCAGAAAAATTTGCAGGGAGCCATCCATAAATCAGTAGATTTGTTTACTATAAACAATCTTAGACAATTAGGTACACCCTGATAAAACATTCCTCGGAAAAGGACTTTCCACTAGCAAATACAATGAGTTTGTTTTCCATGAGGTCTGTAGCATTTTTGTGAAGACTAGTCCAGATCACCTTGATTCTTTCTAAGAGTGACACAGACACACATCACCAACCCAACCCAGCAAGTGAATGGATTCTCTCTTGCTCTGTTATTCATTTAATTCCTGTCAAGGGTTTTAGTTTCTTCCCTTCAAATTTCCTGTCTCTTCAGTTGTCCTAATGGTCAAACTTAGTTATAGAGCTATGAACTTTTACACATATATGAATGTTTCTACAAACTGTTTTACTAAACAAAAATTATAAGCTTATACAAATAGGTGGCATAGGTATTTTATAAACTAATTATTCATCCTTACCAATTAATATATATATATATATATATATATATATATATATATATATATATTTCTATTAAGGGACATATTGAAAGAAGGGAGATAACATTGTTTTCAGAGCAGAGCCAGAAGCTGAAAACAAAACCCAAGGTCTCCCAAAATTCTGCTGTGGCAATGAGTCCAAGCAAAGCTATTCAAAGCTGGGATTTGAAGAGATTAGGAGGTAAAGATTAGGAGGTAAAGAAAAGATTTATTAGAGAATAAAAATAGGAAGAGAGAAAGATATAGAAAATTTTAAACCACTTTTAGTACATCTAGATTCACTCAGATGGGGTCTCTAGACTCTCATACAAATCACTTTTCCTCATGGACCATCGTGGAGAATTTAAGAACCAACAGAGTTAAGATGCTCTGAAGTGAGACTGCATGAAGTCTACAGCTTCATTTCACTCAGCCTTAAGAGTCACTGCTGCTATATTCCAGAAAATTAATTTTCCACCTAGTGATTTTCTTTGGTTTTCCAATAATAGAACATTTAAAAATCTACAGATCCAAGAATTTAAAGAGCTGTAGGCAGTGTTCAGTCAACTAGTTCTAACACAGCCCAAGATACCCTGAAATTAAGGACAGAGGAATAGAGGTTACTTGAAGCTGTGAGGATCAAGGAACCCTTTTAAGAAGAATATTTAACGAGATCAGTGGGCTAAGAACTAAATTGTGATTAATGCTTACATTTAAAGAATGAGAAGAGTTAGGAAGTCTAATAGATACTGTGTGTGTGAGAGTGTGTGTGTGTATGTGTGTGTGTGTGTGTGTGTTTAGAAAGGTGAGTGTGGAGCTGGGAAAGTGGAGCAAAGAAAAAAGGAAGTGTAGCATAGTCAACAGTGCCAATGTTTGGGAGAGGTCAAGACAGATATGGACTGAGGGAAAAAATTAAATGTGACATTTAGTTTATTGTTGACAACAGAGAGGTTTCATTAGAGTAACTGGAGAGAGAAACAAAATTTCCAGAAGATAAGGAGTGCGTGGATGGTCAGCAATTATGACAAAGCATGTTAATTCATCTTTTGAAGAATATTGGAATGAAAGAACAGAAGTCATATTGAATTTAGCCTAGTAATATTTTTATTGGCTTTAACATCTACTCAGTATGATATCTAACTTGGTAAATCATATATTCCCCTTTTTAACTATTTATTGAAAAACCAACTTTTGTAAAGTATTTGTGGAATTAAGAGCAATTTTCCAACAAGTTAGAACTGTTCCCCTGACTTCTGTTAAACGATGTTAGGCCTATTTTTAGTCTAATGAAATAATGCACTTTTAGGGAGCACAGAGGGATTTCACGGTTCATTTAACTCAACCCCATTGTAGTCAGGCTTCAGTGAAGAGGATTCAGGATCCTTTTTCCTGTGAGGATTTTTTTTTTTTTTTAATTGCTAAGGAGGCGAGGACTACGTTTGTGTTCGCTGATAGTGTAAGACTAAACAAAATGTACCTCATGACTGCTGCAGTCTTATCCAGGAGACATTTATTTTATCCTCAATGACAAACTGAATCTAGACTAGGAAAGTCACATTGTTTAGGGTTCCCTCAGTTTAAACATGGGAACTGAGAAGATCAAAACAAGAAACTGAGAAGACAGTTTGGAGTCAGTGAAAAGAACTGGAAAGCTACGGATTGCTGGAAGAGACGGTCATTGCCCAAGCCAGAGAAGAGCACGTCTCAGTAACATTATTAACCGGAAAAGGAAATAATGAGGCAGTGCTGATAGTCGTTATGAAGGAAAAGTAGCAGGGTTCAACAATAAATTAGATATACAGACAAAGGACCAGAGATAGGACTGTAGTATGTACATTAAGGTATTTTTACATAATTTGGCTACATATGCAAAAAATAAACTTTATGACCAATTATAGTAGTTCAGTCTGGTACCTTCATTAAAATGTTATTTGAAAATCAATAATCAGTGTAAAACATGGAACATTCTAGTTCTATACCAATTTTATTCTTAGAGAGTTTTTATGTTCCCACGTTTAATGTCAGGGAATGTTGGGTCTTTAGTGTGCGTGTATGTATGTGTGTGTGTATATATAAATATAAATACAATAAAAATATATTTTAATATTGATCAATCCATAAATATAAAAATAATAAAAATAAATAATATACTCATATATAATATATATTTAATGTAATTATAACATGTATACATTATATGTATTATATATGTATATACATATATATTCATATATATGTATATATAGAAAAATATATTATTAACCTCCAAATACAAATATATGTGTATTTTTTAAAAGATTTTTTACTTATTTATTTGACAGCAAGAGAGAGATCACAAGTAGGCAGAGAGACAGGGAGAGGCAGAGAGAAGAGGAAGCAGGGTCCCTGTGGACCAGAGAACAGAATGCAGAGCTCGATCCCAGAACCCTGAGATCATAACCTAAGCTGAAGGCAGACGCTTAACCCACTGAGCCTCCCAAGTACCCCTATATATATATATTTTTTTTCATAGTAGTTTATAATAAATCTCTTTAGTGACATTTCTGGGCCTGTGTGAGCATAGAAAGCTTAATTTTTTTAAAAGTTTCAAATTCTGTCAACTGATCACAAATAAAGAATGATACTAGTTGACGAAGTCTACAGGATATCTCCATTAGCAGTATGATAGTACAGATATCTTCCTTGACACATCCTTTTAGAAGCCATGTATTGAGACGAGAGATAGATAGGAACATGGATAGAAGAAACTTGGATCCCTCAGTCATCAGATGAGGACGACCCCACCCCAAGCCTTACTGGATTGGGCATGAGCAATAAATAAACATTCATTATAATAAGTCAATGAGAATTTAAGGCTTGTTACCACAATAAAACCTAGCCCAATACGACTAAACAAAAATGGACAAGGCCCTCAGTAAACAAAAGGGAAACATCCACCCTGAAAACTCTCCACCATAGGATTGTCTTCTTTAAGGGCTTGGGATTCAAATTAATATTACCAGTATTGTTCAGAAGACCCCTAACTGAGAAATTACCTTACAGTTGTCCCCAGCAGATAGCACTCCATGGGTGTGTTATCATCAAATAGGACTAACAAGGTATAAATTGATAAAACACACTAAATATGTGCCCCCAAATAAAAAATGTACAACAAGCAACTATTGACAAAAACTATCAGATAACAAAAACAAATATTCCCAATGACTTCAGATACTAGAATTATAAGGCCTAGAATATGACATAATAAATAGGTTTTAAATTTTTGAAAGAGCAGAAGATTCAATTAAAAAAATCAGAAAAATGGTATATTATTGGAAACAAGCAGACAGATTTTTAAGTGAAGCAATTAGTGTAAAAATTGATTTAAAAAAGACCTAGAATATGTAGAAATAGCAGGTTAAATACATTTGAAAAGATTATCCATAAGCAGAAAAATAGATGTAAGTAAATTACTCAGGAAGACAGAAGAAGAAAAAGAAAAGAGGTTAAGAGACATAGAGGAGAGGTGGAGGTTGAACATATTTTAATAGGAATTCTGAAAGACAATGAGCAGACAGGAAAGAAGCAAATTTAAGAGACAAAATAGCTGAAGATTTCCCTGAAATTGATGACAAACTTCCCAGGAGAAAAAAGCCTTTGAATATCTCAGAATTGCTCTCCAGAAAGAAAAATGGCAGGTTTGAATGCCTGTCAAGTCCAGAAGTTCCTAATACTGGAGCAGGAGGGTGCCGGGCACTTAAACGTGCTCCGTCCCCCGCTCCCCCACTCCCATTCCCTTCCCCTAGACCTGACTCCGGAGGTCTCTAATAGCTCGTGAGCAGTTAGCAGAGACAGAGTTCTGAGGGAAGAAGTCGACCATGCTTCCTCTTCTACTTCAAGCTTCCAGGCCCGGTACGAAACCTAGATGGAAAGTGGGAATAGGCTGTGGGCTGGGAAAGCTCAGCTATCAGATTAACCCCACACGGATAACTGAGCTACAAAAATGACTCGATTTCTGGGCTTAGAAGTGATTTTATACTAGGAATGACAGGAAACACCACATGATCTACATTCTATTTTCTCCAAGGTCTTGAAAAAACAAACAAACAGCAAACTAGGGCATAAAATAGATAGGAAGTGAAGTTGGGGGAGACGAAAGCAAAGTTGTTTTCTGCTCACATTTCTATTTCGAGGTCTCCTCTTTCGGTTCCATAGTCACAATTTCAGTAGATGCAAAGCTTTCTATAAAATTAAACACCCACTCATGCGAAGTAAATAAATATCTCAGCAAACTGTAAATAGAAGGACATTTTCTCAACCTGAAAAAGGGTATCTACCCATTACATGAAGCAAAACTCTTACTTAATGATGAACTTAAAAATATTCCTCTCAAAATTAGGTAAAAGGAAAGACTGGGGTGCCTTTTGCCATTGATCATTTAATATTGGACCGGCGGTCGTCGTAATGCCCCTAGTAAAATAACTTTATTTTGTTTTATTTTATTTATTTTTAAAGATTTTATATATTTACTTGAGAGAGAGAGAGCATAAGCAAGGGGAAGGGCCAAGGGAGATGGAGAAGCAAACTCCCCATTGAGCAGGGAGCCCGATGCTGGCCATCCCAGGACCCCAAGATAATAACCTGAGCTAAAGACAGACACTTCACTGACTGAGCCACCCAGGTGCCCCATTGATTTTAAAGTATAATGATTCAAATTAAAAATAAAGCTGTAGTTATTTGAAGGTAATTATAACTTCTATAGGAAATGTTAGAAAAATATACAAATTATTATAATGAATAAGAGTTTGGCAAATTTTCAGATATAAGATTAATATGCAGAAGTCAATTATATTCCTATTACCAGCAACAGACAGAAAATGTAATTTTGTGACACTGACGTGCTACGTACTGTGCTAACGAGGCACCTCAGAAAATGTAATTTTAAAAAGATACCATTTATAATAGCAACAAAAAAGTAATGGGGTACCTAAGAAAAATATTTTTTAAAAGATACATGGTCTTCATGGAGAAAATTATTAAAATGTATTAAAAGACAATAAAGAAGTCCTAAATAAATAGAGATATATATACTACCCACAAAGAATAAGACTTGATATCAAAGGGTGATGATACTTCCAAATAATCTACAGATATCTTGAAAAGCCAACCAAAATGACAACATAGTTTCTCATGGAAATTAATAAACTAATTTGAAATTTTTATATGGAAGAAAAGAAAAGTCAAGGAGAGCCAAGAAAATTTGTAAGGAAAAGGAGGTGATGATAAAAGAGTAGAAGGCAGGGAGTAGAAGAAGTTCTTACCTTACAAGAAAATCACACTTTTTTTTAATGAAGCTGTAACAGTTAGATTAATGTGTCATGATCGGTAGAACTCAGGAACAGTCTTACTAATATCTGAAAATTTGGTAAGTTCCAAAGGTGTCATTACAGATCACTGTAAAAGGATAATCCAATAAATGATTGGCTTTCTATATGGAAGAAATAAAATAAAATTGAATTTCTATGTAAAATATCAGGTAGGTTAAGGACCAAAATGTAGTAAATAAATATTTTTTATGTGAATAACTTCATGATCTCAAACAATTCCAAAAATAGTGATTTAAAGGGGCATATGTGCCTCCAAATTTATAGTAGCAATACCCACAATAGCCAAACTGTGGAAAGAGCCCAGATGTCCATGGATGGATAAATGTATAAAGAAGATATGGTACACACCCACCCACACACACAAACACACATGCATACTCACACACAATGGAGTATTACTCAGTCATCAAAAATAATTAAATCTTGCCATTTGCAATGATGTGGATAGAACCAGAGGGTATTATGTTAAGCGAAATAAGTCAGAGAAAAACAAATACCATATGATTTCATTCATATGTGGGATTTAAGAAACAAAACAGGTGAACATAGGGGAAGGGAAAGGAAAATAAAATAAGATGAAAACAGAGAGGGAGACAAACTGTAAGAGACTCTTAACTCTAGGAAACAAACTGAGGGTTGCTGGAGGGGAGGTGGGTGGACGGATAGGGTCATTGGGCAGAAGGCATTAAGGAGGGCACATGATGTAATGAGCCCACTGGGTGTTACATGCAACTGATGTATCACTAAATTCTACCCCAAAATTAACAATATGCTATATGTTAGCTAAGTTGAATTTAAATAAATCAAAAAATAAAATAAAATAAACCCAACCAAAATAAACAGCAAACAAACCCAAAATTATGAATATTAAGATTCCTGAATTTGGCACATTCAAAATAAAAATATCTGTTCATCAAAAGATACTATTTAAATGAAGAGACAACACATATTGGGAGAGAATACTTGAAAATTACTTAAAAATGATATAAGATTAGAGTCTGTATTATATAAAGAATACTAATGAAACAATAAAGGAACAGCCTATGAGAATGGACAAAATATATAAGTAAATGATTCAAGAAAGAAATCCAAATAGCCAATAAACATAGAGAAAAATGGCTCAACCTTAAGGAAATAGAAATTAAATCACAGTAAAGTACCATTTCACATTAAGAAATAAGAAGTTAAGTACCCTGGCAATACCTCAATCAGAGGGAATTATTATGAAGTTCTTTTGGGAGTATAAAGTAATGCAACTGCTTTGGAAAACAATTTGGTATTATTTTGTAAAAAATGCACAAATTCTATGGAATAACAAACCCATAACTTCTTGGTAACTTATCTGTGAATCTCTAACACATCTATAACCCGTCCTGACCCACATAGCCCTAAACCATCACAAAAATATGTATAGCATCACTTTTTTAAAACCACTCATTCCAAGAAGAATGAATACATCCGTTGTGACATGTCAGCATGATAGAGTCTTCAACAGCGGTGAAAACTGTCACTAGACCTAGACGAGTATCACAGATGGACCTTAGAGACAAGATTCTGCCTGAACACTGCACATTCAAGAATATTACCTACATTGAAGATACCACTTAAATTTGAATCAAGAGACACAGAGAATTTAACAAAATAAATTGTTAACAGCGACAAACTTCTACCTAGTTAACGAAGTAATAAAAAGCAAAAAGGGGCCTCTGGAACCGGAGAGTGGTACATGCAAAGGGCAGCGACTTTGCCTGTGGCTGTAGGAATAAAACTAAACTCAGACTGCAGAAAGGGCCTAATTGATTGGTGCTATTGTTTGCAAACCAGGAAGGAGCCCATGAAGTTGGGATCCATACCCTGAAGGTAAGGGGCTTGGGTGGCCAGTGCCTAGCTCCGGGTGGCCGTGGGGGCTGTCCCTGTTGAAAGACACCGGTGCTGCTGGGGTGAAGAAGAGTTGCCAAACTAAGGGTCATAGCAACAGGGAGCAAACCAGAAGAAGCAAGTCCCTTTTTTTCTCCCATCTTCCAGTGTCCCTCTGGTACCTTTATTGGCGGAGCCCAACAGGCAACCAGCTGGTGAAGCAGAGATGTGGTGGGCTGAGTCCCTGCCCCAGCATCGTGGGGCTGAGTCCCTGCCCCAGCATCGTGGAGCTGAGTGTAGAAGATGGGTGTGGCGCGGAGAGATAGTTGTTGGATAACCAGTACACTGCTTCAAGTTTAAAACCCGCCAAACAATATTGTGTGTTTAATATACGCATAGTAAACCTATAAAGAAATGCATGGGAACAGAAAACACAAAATTCAAAATAAAGCCTGCCTCTAATGGCTCTGTAGAGAAATGTGATCTCAAAGAGGCACATGGAGCTCTTCTGTCTTTTTCAAGTTTTATTTTCAAGTTGGATGGTGCATTCGTAAGAATTGATCTTCTTATCCTCTAGGCATTTTGGATGTTTGAAATGTTTCATTAAAAGACTAGGCAAGGGATGCAGTCCTTTTGCAGAAGGAAGAAACTGAGAGAAGTATGCACACTTAAATCCAAAAAACGGTGAGACCACCATCTTGTCTCATGGTGAGTGTTTTGTTTACGTGGTAAGCTCAAGACGAAAGTTCCTATATCATGATAACAACTGGAATATAGATTTAGATCGAGTGAGTGTTTTGTCGTCATACTAAATGGCAGGTTTTCAGATCTCCTCCAGATTGACACTTGCTCCTGGAAGAAGGACAAATTGCCCATGAAGTCCCCATCTGCTTGTCTGAGAAACATCTGTGGGGATGTGGACTCTCCTAATTTAGGTGGCAGTAATGCACCTCCTAGTGAAATTATCCCTCCTTAGAATTAACATCTACTGGCAAAAGAAAGCTTTGAAAAGACATTTGTTTCAGGCTGTTTAAAAATGGAACCTGAAAACACACATTGAAATTTTTTATTCAATGTTTGTAACTTTTATCTGACATTATACAGATTTATTTTGACAACCTATTTAGTTGTTGACAAGGCTGTTTTGCTTTCTTGTAAGTGTATTTTAAAGGTTTATGTTGAACATATTTTGTATAAATCTCATAATGATGCAAACACCA
This sequence comes from Mustela putorius furo, assembly GCF_011764305.1. Taxonomy (NCBI): domain Eukaryota; kingdom Metazoa; phylum Chordata; class Mammalia; order Carnivora; family Mustelidae; genus Mustela; species Mustela putorius. Next base: position 1,654,278 of record NW_025421341.1, on the reverse strand, counting down.
ACATCAGGAAAACTGAATGCGTCTTCAAAATATATTTACCTTCCTATGGCTGCTTTAGAATGCGAGCACTAATAAAATGTTTAAAAAGGCTTTCATTGGAAATCAGCTGAGACTTTGGAATAAAAATTGCTTGAACAACTATGTCTAATATGTACTATTCAGTGACCAAACCTTGGGAAGCAGATACCTCCCCATATTCGTCAGGTACCAAGAAAGGAGAATTTTATCTCCCAAATAACTCCCCTCTATCCAACCCTCTCCGTTCCCACTGCCCAAACCCATAAAATCCTGCCATCTTCTTTCTCTTTGACTACCGTGTCACCACTGACAGTGTCTGGTACATCATGGGTTCTTTAAAATAGTAGTCTGCATGAATGGATGAATTTTTATGTCTCAACGTCATTAAGGCCAAAAGTGTTGAGGTACGGGATCAGGTGGGTAGAGCCATGTGGGAAGAACAGGAGAGGAGCAGGACGTATGTGAAGTGGTGATGGAAATGTTCTCATGTCACATTGTTTTTGGAAAGCCTTTGATATTTTCATAGTGTAGAATTATGGGTAAGTTTTTCCAAAATATACATTCCATAAAGACAAATTTTCCATAACTATTTTCAAATGTTAGAAGTGGTGGGGATGTCTCCAATCTTAAGTGGAACTTTGTTAAAAGCTGTAAAAAATGTAGATATAAATGTCTTTCAATTCACGATTCACCAAATCAAGTTATCAAAGTTCTTAAAAGAAACTTTCTGACATTTTATTCTTATTTATTTTATTCATTTATTTTTAGCTTTCCATTTATGTAATAGCATGTCAGTCACACAGCAGATATTTAATAAATGTTGCTGATTCAAATGTCATTTGCTAACATTTATGCAGACACTGACTCAGATATTTTTGTTCAAAAACTTATTTTCTTATCCTTAGCCAGGATAACTGCTTAAAAATTTTGTTGGAAAAGTTAACTTTTTATATTTATGGGTGGTGTATCGTTCCTTTAATGACATAGTATTTGATTCAGCAATCATGCTTGGATTCTAAGTATTACTGGAATCCAGTGATTTAAGAAGTTGGTCATTGGTACAAGAAATGATTATCAGTAGTAAATTTGCATTATAAAACCCTTCTCTAGTGACATTGGATGGTGGTTTTATATCTATTGGTTCGTGTCTAATCAAGACTAGAGACCATCTAATCATAAAATTTAGAGTAAGACTAATAACTAAGTTTTTTTTTCTTACAATTATTTAACCAAGCTAAACCTATTGGATTTTTGTTAAACATGGTATTTTGGTGCACAGCCAAATTATTGACTACATATTATCAATTTTCTAAATAGTTCCAGTATGGATTTTTAGACTGGTAGATGTAGCCTACACTTAGCAAATACTTACTGTCATCCTTCATTGGCCTTTCCAGTATCTTGAAAGTACTGATGCTCATGAGTTTTTCAATAGCGGAGGGAGAGAAGAGTAAAATCACAACCTACAAAATGAAATTACTACTGGATCCACTGTCAGACACTCACTGACTCCTAAGTCTGCCATTTAGTAGCTGTGAAAACCTGAATAAAGCACTTACCTTCCCAGAGCTTCGGTTTCTACTCATGTGTGAGAATAACAGTATCAGGTCTACTTATCTTGGACGAATAGACAAGATAATGTAGGTGAAATCTGGGTAAAACAAAGCATTGTTTGACTTTAATTAACATTTGATATCATATGTAAAGATCCAAAAAAGGTAGGGGTGGGGGAGGATTAAACCAACAAAGGAGAAATGTACTTTATGCTGGACATCATTAGTCGTTCCAAAATGGGACTCCCCAGCTCCTAGCCCAATACTAGGCACATGATCAATGAATATCTAAACATTAGCTAATTAACTAAACAGAAGAAATAGAAGTAACTATATACTAGTAACAAGGAAAAACCCAAAACTGGAACAGCATTGGAAGAGAAGGCACTTGTAGAGAATGCTTAGATTCCTGGAAATCCTTCCCTATTCTATTTCACTGGTTCTATAGGATAGCAACGCATGGAAAATGAGAGAGCTTCCATTGTGAGATATGGTCTGTGTTACTACTATGGATGAGGAGTTCCGGGCCAAATCATCTCACATTCTTTAACAAGGGTGGAGTGACCTGCAAGAAAGTGGTAAGCACTCCCAGGCTAACCGCCTCAATCACTTGCGTAAGTGTGCCTTCTCTACAGGGGTGGGTGTTGAACATGTCTACCAGAAGACTCAGTGTGTAGCCACAGATAATGGACCAGGGATGACCACCAGACCCCAAGCTACCCAATCAAATGGTCTCTCCCAGGAATTTGTAGTTTTTTACCAAGTCACAGAAATGAAGTGTCAGTGGAACCAAGACTATATTATCTATCCCATGCAGTAAAGGGAAGGTCTACAAATTCTGCTTCACAGATGCTATTTGATTTTTGCTAAAGAGTATTTTGGTACTCAGCCAAATTATTCCTGGTTGTTCAAATCTTAGGATTCTGCGAGGTATGTCAGTATTCTCCTAATAAATTTCTCCTTATTCCTGAGCCAAGGGTTTTAAAATAAAGATTTTTTCTTTTTATTTGAAATCAATTAGTTAACATACAGAGTATTATTAGTTTCAGAGGTAGAGTTTAGTGATTCATCAGTTGCATAGAACACCTGCTGCTCATTTCATCACGTGCCCTCCTTAATGCCCATCCCCCAGTCACCCCGTCCCCTTAACACCTCCCCTCCAGCAACCCTCAGTTTATTTCCCAAAGTTCAGAGTCTCTTATGGTTTGTCTCCCTCTCTGATTCTGTCTGATTTTATTTTTCCCTCCCTTCCCTATATTCATCTGTTTTGTTTTTTAAATTCCACATATGAGGAAATCATATGATATTTGTTTTTCTCTGACTTTGCTTAGCATGATAAAAAAAAGATTTTTTGGAAAAGATCTTATTTAATATTTTATAAAGAGAGAGAGAGCATGAGCAGGGGGGGAGCAGAAGGAGAGGGAGAAAATCTCCAGCAGACTTCGTGCTGAGCCCCAAGGAGAGGGCTGGATCCCTTGACCCTGAGATCATGATCTGAGTCAAAACCAAGAGCCTGATGCTTAACCAACTAAGCCATCAAGGTGCCCCTGAAAAAAAAAAAAAAGATATTTAAAATAATGAAAGTATCATTAAAATAATGCTTTTAAAAATAATGATATGTATGATACTTTCTGACTGAGCTGTGTCATACAATCTGCTACTTACTGGAGCCCAGTTTAGTTGTTGAGTTACAAATGCTGCCAAACTGGTGATCCTGGGAAGAGCCCACAGCTCCATGGAGAAGAGTCCCAGAAATGAGAAAGGAAGACTATTGATTAGACCATTGATTACATTAAAGAGAAAGAGAAATTAAAACCTACAGTGCATGAGGAGAAAAATAATGGGCTTCAATGTCATTACATATAATAAAAAAGGAAATCTTTTATTTTGGGGGAAAATTTCTCATCTTTAATGAGAAAAGTAAGCTTACACTTAGAGAGGGGTAAAATGTAAATGAGAATTTAACAATGAATTTCCTTAGCCTGGGGACATCTAGTCCATATGTATATTCCTTCGACATCTAATGTGTGGGCAAGCACATAGACCATTGAAACTTCAAATTTCCTCCCAATTTATATTTATGAAGTTATATAAATTTTTTCTTCCAGGAGACTTTTAAGTATGGAGGATAGCCTAACCCAAAAGTTTTCTAATTAGTAGTTCAGAATGACAAACCTTCTTGTAATTATCAAAGTCTTATGACCATGAAACCACACACTGAAGAACATGGAAAGACCCACATGACAGGCGGGCCGTGTTTATTCATTGCCAAGTGATTTGTGTGGATTAATTCCATAATAAAAGTCAGGAAATTAAAAGTTTTCACTGAATTTAAGCACAGTCCTCCAGGGAAGTGCATTGCTAGAGGAAGAAATAACATTTTTAAAACAGTTTCTAAAAATAAGGTTAGTAGCTAATATCATTAATATTCTAAAGCATTCCTCTGAGACTGAGCATAGACAAATCATTGATTTTTACATTTATCTTTCTTGGGACTTCTGTAGTCACTTCAAGGTGTCTTCATGTAATCCACTCATACCAGAGAATGTTCTCAAGGATATTCTAAATAATTAACCTTCTCACACTGGAGTTCAAGTGTCTCTCTGTGATAAAGCACTTGAACACCTCAAAAGCATAATTATAAGCATACCCTTGAGAGTTGGGATATATCAAGTTCCTGAAACGAGGGTGGATATTAAAACTGATATAGCAGCAATTAGTTATTATGAATTTCCTCCCATTACCCAGCCTGGTGGATTGTGTCAGTGAAATAGAATTCTGCTTAAAGGAGTCCACATAATTTCTGATCACCAGTCTCAATCCTCAGCCTTGAATTTATTATAATATCTCAAAGGCAAAGCCATCAAAACTGATTTGACTTTCTTTTCTCCCACTGTTGAATTAGTTATGTATGAACATAAGCACACAACTAAAGGGGACTTCTTTTTTATAGATAAATAAGTCATTATTTTTGAAGAGGAAATAATGCATCAATTAAAAATAGTAAAAACAAATCCTTGCAGAGTGGAACCCCTTAACTAGGCAACTTAAAAATGTATGTAGGTTTCAGAAGTCTTAAAATTGTGGGTTTAAATGTATGAAACAAGCAATTTTGAGTATTTGGCATTGTGGCAGATACTGCACAGGTCTACAAACCTTTCATAAAAAGCCACTCTGCTGTTGATCTAACATATATGTTCACTACCAGTGTCTTAGAACATATATGTTCACTACCAGTGTCTTAGCTACCTAATGGTAGCTTATAAAACGCAAAATAAAGGTTTTTATATTCTTTTTATAAGTATATAAATGCATCTGGCAATCAATGCTTTTCTAAAATCTCATTCTGCTAGTCATTAAAAAGATCATTTCAGTAGAAGTCAAGACTATCCTATACGAGTGATAATTTTAATATCCTCTATCTCTAGCACTACTGTATGATAGATACACTGTGACAGATAATTTTTTAAATGATGTATTTTGTTCAAAGCTTTTAAGAAGAGGGATTCTTTGTAAATAATACGTTCTACTAAGGTTTTCTAAAACTTATATTTAAAGTTTTTGATTCTAGCAGATTGATTGTAATACTCCCATATAATTATAAATAAGCTGTGTGTGTGTGCGTGTCTTGATAAAGATCATTTAATATTATAGAATGTAACTATTTCCTCAAAACTGTTTCAGTATCTTTTCATATACTGCTAAATTATATGAAAAGCCTTTGCCATGCGTACAAAATCCTACACAGGCTGGGCCTCCATTATCACTTTGACCTCATCTCCCACCTTTTGGCACCAATTTTCGCTGCTCAGCTCTTTTCTCCTAATTCTGGCTCCTATATTTGCTCCAGAGTCTGTGCTCATTCTTCCTCACTTCTTGGCGTGCTTTTGACTAAGATACGGCTAACTCTCCTACTTCCTTCAATTCCCTGTCCCAATGGCATCATTTCTCTAAAAACTACCATCACACACACACACACACACACACACACACACACACACACACACTCCTCTAGTCTATTTTACTTAACCTACCTTTGTATGTTGTTTGTTTTTATAGTGCCCCTGACACATTGGTTTGCCTGTTTTATGTCTTCCATCTATAGGAAGTATATTTTACTAGGGAGAAATTTTATTTTTTCAGTTGTTATATACCCAATGCCTAATGTGGTGTCTGGCACTCAGTGGTTGTTAAATTTTTTTTTTTTTTTTGATAAATAAATGGGTGAATAAATGAATGAAATCAATTTTTAAAGAATCTTTATTTATTTATTTTGGTGGGGAGAGGCCAGCAAGCAAGCATGGGTGGGAGGGGCTGAGGGAGGAGAGAGAATTTCAGGAAGACTCCGCACTGTGCCTGGAGCCTGATGCAGGGCTTGATTTCAGGACCCTGAGATCAGGACTTGAGCCAAACCAAGAGTTGCAGCTTACCACGGAGTCACCCAGTCTCCCCAAATGAAATCAATTTTTAGAATCAAACACAAATATATTTTTTTCATCCTTGGTGTTATGTCATGAAAATCTGTTTTACTTTTTTCTGAAAAGTTTTCAATTCACTTACAATTATCTTTTATTAGCATAGTTTTTTTTAATTAATTAGGTAATAAATACCAGTCTGTAAAACACAGTAAGCATGCCCATGCATGGTAACTAATTTAAATATGAACCCGTAGACCAAAATAAGAAACAAGAACTTTGGAAACCATTTCGTAGGCTCTAGTTACTCTCCGTGGTGACTCCTTCGAATCCGTAACAGAGAGGAAGAAGGAAGGAGGAAGGAAGGAAAATGAACTTTTAAACTGGACGTGTAGTTTTGAGGCTAACATTTTTCCGATCCTGTCTAGAGTCTCTAGTTTGTATCACTCAATCTTAGCCTCAGATCTTAGATTCTTTGTGTAGAAACATTCAAAAAGCAATTCAGTGAATATGTGGTCTTTCAGTATGTGATCATTATAAATGAAGGCAATAATGACTAGTTATGGGAAATGCAGCCACTCTGCAATGACTGAACACAATAATCAATTTCTTCCCAGGATTGTGATCTTGTATAGGAAACCTTACTCTTCAGTATGCACAAAATATAGTTTGTATTCCTAATAGTTTTCTTAGTCATTTGATTTTTACTTATTTACTTATTTCAGTACTTCCAGTAATAGCATATGTCACTTTCATGTATGATAAAGTGGAATCTAATTAAAACACACGCTCTAATTATATCCCTTGCAAACTTGTCCTTAAGGTCTATTACATAACAAAACTTTAGCACCTAATGGTATATTATATAACAAAACGTCAGCGCCTGAAGTTTATCTTCCAGTGGACATCTGAGAATCTGTATTGGTGGATAAAACAGGGAGGGGTGGATGCAGGAAGATATCACCAAAACTGGTGATAAAAAGATAGACTTAGTGTGTGGTATCTGGAGAGCCGATGAGGCAAGAGTAGGCATTACGGGAACAACATTATCTGTTATTGACCCAAGTCACCAAATATCCCAATATGATTTATTATTTCTAGAAAATAAAGGCACATAACTTAATAGAGAAATAAATAAACCAGATTAGTTGCAATAAAGGCAATGAAAAGGGGGTGTGGCTGAGAAAATAAGCAGAGTGAGAATGGGAATGAGGACGTATTTCAGGGTGTGTGGTCAGGGATGGGCTCTCTGAAAGATGATGTGTAGACAGAGACCAGACGGATTCAGTGCAGTCGGTCATAAGAAATAACAGGGTCAAGAGTTGTCTGGGCAGAGAAAACGTGGGCAGAGTTCCCTCGCCTGTGAAGACCTTAGCGTATCTGAAGAAGTAGCAGCAGCTCAGAATATGGGGAGCACAGTGAGCGAGAAGGAAAGAGGGCAAGGCAGGCAGAGATTGTCGTCTAGTCCTCCTTAGACTATGACAAGGCATTTGGGCATGATTCTGCCACTCAGGGGGCACCTGGGTGGCTCAGTGGGTTAAGCCTCTGCCTTCGGCTCAGGTCATGATCTCAGGGTCCTGGGATCGAGCCCCGCATCGGGCTCTCTGCTCAGCAGGGAGCCTGCTTCCTCCTCTCTCTCTGCCTGCCTCTCTGCCTACCTGTCAAATAAATAAATGAAATCTTTAAAAAAAAAAACAAAACACCATCACTCGGGTTGCTGTATGGACTACTGATTTGAGAGGACCAGTGGTTCACGAGAGGCTCCCCCAGAGGAGGGGATGTTAATCTCCATGAAGGGATGTCACTTTGCAAAGTTTAAGAAAGATGGCCACATGGAGACATATTTGGGAGGAAGAATTGATAGGCTGAGTTGATAGATTGGTTATAAGGTGTGTAAGAGATCAGAGTTGCTAAGCATAAAGGAAATGCTGAAAATATGTTACTTACGTATATGAATATATGATGGTGTTTCTCAGGAACGTTCACTAAGCCTTTTCTAGACATTATACTATATTGTTTAGATGTATTTTCTCATTTAATTATTAAAAGCATCTAAGTTCTTAGATCTGAAAATAATCTCAGAGAAATTGGTACACAGCTCTATCAGTAAGTAAGTTAGTATGTCATAGAGTTTTGACTTATACCCATCTCAATCCAGGGCTCATACTTGTAACTGCTACATTATACGATTGAATTTTTTTAGTATTTAAATTATCTTTTGAGACTTTAAATTAAACATGGCAGATTAAGCAAAAAAAAATTTTTTTGGCTGTTTCCAAACCACATTAATGTGACATCAAAATAATTTTAAAAAAAGATAAACACTCTAAGGCCCAGGTAAGGGGAAAATTGTGATGGTAGCAATATAGAGATGTCAACAAAATTTTAGGAAACTGAAAGCAGATGGAGCAGTTGCTAGTGTCTTGGCAGGCAGGAGGAAAGAACATTCAGGCTGGAGGAAAAATAGAAAGCAAAAGGATTTGTATTTCTAGAGAACTAGAAAGGCTCAGGATCTCTTTATAGTGGAGTGCACGGGTCAGTTCAAAGTTTGTATAAGAAGTAGTTAGGCTCTCAGATTTCCTACCTGGTCCAAGTATTTTAGGTATTTAATCTCCTTGACTTTGCCAGGAGTTTTCTAATGGGGGGATACTAAGCCTAAACTGTTGCATAATCAAGGTCATGAGAATCTCTGAAAGTGGAGGGGAGGGACTGTATAGAAAATGATGGTGAACGCTGGTGCAGCCACAGCTCCTGCACTTACTCAACCACCAGAATGCCATCAGCCACTCTTCACATCCATGAAGAAGTCAAAGTATTGGTCCAAATAGGATTTTGTGGCACGGTCCCCCAAGGAGACAAGTGGGGTTTGAGCGGATCGTCCAGTGAGGAATACCCACGGGCAGCCCCTTCCCTTCACCTCTAACCTTATATATAAAAACTCCAAAGGTTTGGGAATCAGACTAGATTGAAAATCAGAATATCACTGGGCTTCACAGAAACCACCAGAAGCTAGAAGACAAATAAGAAAACATTTTTGAATATCTGGACAAAAATTATTTTCAATCTTGAATTCTATTCTCTCCTGAATTCTCAAGTAAGTATAAGAGATAATTAAGATGGATTATATGCTGCATTCGATAAAGCCAAGATGACATGTATTTCTGTGGTAAGTCTGGGGCCAAATTATTGCTAGGAACAGTTAAAAAATAATTAGAAAGCAATGGCTAAATTAATAGAAAAAAGTTCAACAAGAAAGGAATTGATTTACTGGAATCAATAATTGTGATATAATCAATAATGCTATTTAGCCAAACTAATAGATTTTATTATATAAATATATAATCTGACCGGGCAAGAAAGTGTCTTCTCATGCATTTGGCACTTGCTTTTGTGAGATGCAAGTCGTTGAGAAGTGCAGATAGTTTGGGAGTGGGTCTGATGATATTTTGAAGTCCCAAATTGTTACAAAGTTTTTTGTGAGCAGTTAAAGAAATTTGTTTGTATTACTGTAAGTTTGCTCTGCAAAGAATTGTTCTACCTAGACATATAAGAAGCTTGAGTTAACACTGTTAAAACAGAAATAAGCTCCAAGCTGGCCATCACTCTGATACCAAGCTCAGAATCTCAGACTTAACTAAGAGAAATTTATTTTATTATCATTTATTTTAAGGATTTATTTATTTATTTGAGAAAGAGAAAGAAAACATGCAAGCAGGGGGAGGGGCAGAGGGAGAGAGAGAGAGAATCTCAAGGGGACTCCACTCTGAGTGCGGAGCCTGACCATGGGCTCCATCTCACAACCCTGAGATCATGAGCTGACCCTAAATCAAGAGTCAGTTGCTTAACCGACTAAGCCACCAGGTATTCCAAGGAAAATATTTTAAAACATGAGAATATAGTTTATTTTAAAAACAATAAACTTATGCCATAAATTATTTTTAGGCTTAGATTCAGGTGGAGTTGAACATAAACAAAAAACCGATGAAAGCAGAAAATTCAGATAATGCTAGAGTTGAATATTTGGTCACCTTAACCATCTGGTCACCTGTGACACCTCTTTCCCACTCTGCAAATGCCTAGATTAGCCTTTGAGGTGTATGGAAGAGATTGCAGATATGAAAATTTTATTATTTATTAGTTTGGGAATCCATAGAAGACAGGTAATCAAAACCTGTGACATATATTCATTGCAGTAGGTAAATAGTATATTTATGGTCAACAAGAAGGAAAGGAATTCAAGTAAACAGAACTATTATTAATATAGTTAGGGTAAAAGACTTGAATGACAAATTTCTTTCTCTATTTCAAAGAAAAGTTTTAGAGAAACTGTTAAATATGAGTTTAATTTACATTGAAAACATTATCTCTTTTTGACTCTTTTATATGTACAAATAATTAATTATTTATGCTCCAAATAGTTTGGGGGTGAGTGTGCAATTGAAAGATAAATGTTTGTATATTTTGTTATACAGAAATATGAAGGGTGAAAATAAGGTGAATGATAATAGCTGCTTTTTGCTGCCACTATTGAATAGACCTGTTTAATTTAGTGTGATAAGTATTTGTTGAGCTCCTTCTCTAATGTAGAATACTGTACTGGATGTTATTGGAGATGCAGAGAAGAATATGTAATGTTGAGGTATAGAACACAGGAGAAAACTGATAAAACACAACTGATTGTAACTGAAGGCACAATATTAGAGGGAAGCAATGTGCTACATTCTATAGGGCACATAGATTTCTAAGCTGTACTACTAGGACTTCTGATTCAGTAAATCTTGAGGTGGGGTGCAAGAATTTGCATTTCTAACGAGTTCTTAGATGATGCTGATGTTGCTGAACTGTGAACTACAGGTGAAACATCAAATTTCGTTTTCAGGTTCATAAATATCTTTACTGAGGAGTTATTTGAGTAGTGTCCAGCAGGATTTAATGGTTAGAATTTCTTGGCTTCCAGTCAGCCACATGATTCTGCTTATTTTCTTAAATAATTTGCTATTAAAACCAAGATGATTTACAGAAATGAAGAATATGTTGAAAAGATAACTTTCAAAAGACAGGAACCAGAATAGTTCCACCTATCTAAAAGTCAGGAATCAATGAGCGATGATTTCATGAAGTTTTCCTAGTGATGTCCAATATCCAGCAAATTTTAATCCTGGTGTAATTCCAAAAGTAGAGCATCTCTCCAACCTAGGTTGAAGCATACAGGGTCTCCCTAGCCAGGGTAAGACAAGGCAGAGATTAACAGCCTTTCAAGATTCTGTCCTGGGGGCTAGAAATGCAAAGTGCACTTCGGATGCCATGAATAGAAGAAGGGGGAATGTATGCCAGATGAACAAAAATAGTGGATGTCATTAAAATAGGTAATATTTTAATAGGCAAACCAAAAGAGGCTATGCTACTTCTAGACAAAGAGAACTATAGGCATGCAGGAGAGTAAGGACAGAATGTTTGGGATGTATGGAAGAGTCCTGTATTTTGAATTACAAAGAACAATTTTATATGAGTGGAAATAAGGAAAGCAAATGTAGGTTGGAGGTAACTTGTGAAGGGTGTTGAATTCAGGGAAAAAATAAAAGACACTGTTGATTAGTGTTGGAGAAGGTCATGAAACAATTTCTCCCACTATGTCTCTCTCAGTGAGATGTGCACCCACCCCACTTAACAGCCTTTTCTTCCTCTATTGATTTTAGGTTCAGAGATTCTTTATTTAAATTTCACTCTTACCAGATTCTCCATTCTCTTGCTCTGTACTTGTTGGAGGAGGTCATCATTAGGACTAGACAGCTGGTTGACCTGGGAGCTAACACCATGCAATCAGAGGCTCCTCACCCCCCACCCCTCCTTGAAATGCACTTGCTGCCCACCATTCCCACAGTGGGATCTGTTTCAAGGATGCCCACCATTCCCACAGTGGGAGCTGTTTCAAGGATGGAGCCTTGAGAATGTCTAAATGGTACTCATGACTAAACCCAGTTAAAGTCTCTGTATAAACTTAATTATAAATCTTGCTGGGGGTATGGAACCTACTCATCTTGCTGCCACCAAAGACAGTCCTTGTGTGTCAGTTTCCTTACTAATTAAACCTACCGCCTGCCCATCTGCAGTGGCTTCCCTCTTTCTTGGTCTCTTCCTGTCCTTTAAGTTTGGAGGCCAGTTTGAGATTTCACCTGGGGAACTTCTAAGGTCAGGACCCAACAATTAATGGGGCATTCCTTAAGAGATCAGTGAGATGTTCAGAAAGCAGGAGTGTGATTCTTTCAGGGACAAAATGCAAAGCAGGAACCAACTTGGAGACTATTTCCAGATTCAGAAATTAGGTGAAAGGTCTTAACTTAGGGCATTAACAAATGAAAGGAAAAAAAAAAAAAAGAAGATATACACTTTTAGGATAGGATCACAGGGCGGATTGTCTGTGGGGTTGAATGAAGAGGAGGCATTAAACTGAAGCCTATCTTGGAGAACATCACATAGCCAGTGAGTGGTTCAGTGGCTTCTGAAGTACCTTTTAACCCAATCATTTTAGGAGGTTATGATTGCCATGTCTGCCAAAAGACATCTGGAGCTCTGGAGTTCTTACTGGGAACTAGTCCATTCTCAGTTTTCTAATGTTTCTGTGGTAATGGAAATATTTGTTGTCTCAGCATTTAATTATGGTTTTAAATGTGCTAGTATTTTATTAATGATTTTTTCTTATTTATTTGTTTCGTTAAGCTTCCTTGATCAATGAATAAAAATGTACATTTTATTTTAGGCTAAAACATTATAAGCAAAGACAATCTTTGCATGCAGTTGTATGCATTGGTACCAAGTACCAATGTACATTATAGCATTTTTGTTAAAATTTCATTGAGGTAATATGAAAACATGAGGCTGATTGATTCATTTTGCATGATTAGGGAACAGAATTTGTCTTAAGTGATCCTTTTATGACACACTTTGAATTTTTAAAAAGTATTTCCTAACATATGTAATTGTGATAAGCACCCTTTTCTTATAGACGTATATGCCTTAACAAAAGCAAAAATGAACTTTGGGACTTCATCAAGATCAAAAGCTTCTGCACAGCAAAGGAAACAGTCAACAAAACAAAGAGGCATGATACGCTCTAGTTCCATCCATGTTGTCGCAAATGGCAAGATTTCATTTCTTTTGAAGGCTGCATAGTATTCCATTGTGTATATATACCACATCTTCTTTATCCATGCTTAGCGAAATAAGTCAAGCAGAGAAAGACAACTATCATATGATCTCCCTGATATGAGGAAGTGGTGATGCAACATGGGGGCTTAAGTAGGAGAAGAATCAATGAAACAAGATGGGATTGGGAGGGAGACAAACCATAAGTGACTCTTAATCTCACAAAACAAACTGAGGGTTGCTGGGGGGAAGGGGGTTGGGAGAAGGGGGGTGGGGCTATGGACATTGGGGAGGGTATGTGCTTTGGTGAGTGCTGTGAAGTGTGTAAACCTGGTGATTCACAGACCTGTACCCCTGGGGATAAAAATATATGTTTATAAAAAAAAAAAAAACAAAGAGGCAACCCACAGAATGGGAGAAGATATTTGCAAATGACAGTACAGACAAGGTTGATATCCAAGATCTATAAAGAACTCCTCAAACTCAACACACACAAAACAGACAATCCTATAAAAAAATGGGCAGAAGATATGAACAGACACTTCTCCAATGAAGACATACAAATGGCTATCAGACACATGAAAAAATGTTCATCATCACTAGCCATCAGGGAGATTCAAATTAAAACCACATTGAGATACCACCTTACACAGTTAGAATGGCCAAAATTAACAAGACAGGAAACAACATGTGTTGGAGAGGATGTGGAGAAAGGGGAACCCTCTTACACTGTTGGTGGGAATGTAAGTTGGTGCAGCCTCTTTGGAGAACAGTGTGGAGATTCCTCAAGAAATTAAAAATAGAACTTCCCTTTGACCCTGCAATTGCACTCCTAGGTATTTACCCCAAAGATACAGATGTAGTGAAAAGAAGGGCCATCTGTACCCTGATGTTTATAGCAGCAATGGCCACTGTCGCCAAACTGTGGAAAGAACCAAGATGCCCTTCAACGGACGAATGGATAAGGAAGATGTGGTCCATATACACTATGGAGTATTAAGCCTCCATCAGAAAGGATGAATACCCAACTTTTGTAGCAACATGGACGGGACTGGAAGAGATTATGCTGAGTGAAATAAGTCAAGCAGAGAGAGTCAATTATCATATGGTTTCACTTATTTGTGGAGCATAACAAATAACATGGAGGACAAGGGGTGTTAGGAGAAGGGAGTTGGGGTAAATTGGAAGGGGAGGTGAACCATGAGAGACTATGGACACTGAAAAACAATCTGAGGGCTTTGAAGGGGCGGGGGGTGGGAGGTTGGGGGCACCAGGTGGTGGGTATTAAGGAGGGCACGGATTGCATGGAGCACTGGGTGTGGTGCAAAAACAATGAATACTGTTGCGCTGAAAAGAAATAAAATATTAAAAAAAAGAAGGATATGCCTTAGAAAGCTGAATTAATATATTTTGTTTAATCTAGTGAAAGAAAGGCATGTGCTCTTGAGGTTATACTTGGACCCAGACTATATATAACATTGTTAAGTTATTTATTTCAGAGAACAGATTTTAATGTTAGAATGAAGGCAGATTAAGCAGATATTCCCAAATGTCTCAGGTATATTTGAGGATCTAAAACCAAAGCACAGGGCTGCTGTTTATCATGTCTGTTTTTAGGTACAGGAATGTTAGGGCTGGTACTGTTAACTATTTCATCAAGTCACTTACCCTTTCTGTGCTGCTTTTGTTATCTGGGATGCAGTAATAAATGTGCCTATAATACATGCAGAAGTCAAAACAAAGAAACAAGAAACTTCTGCATCATGAGATAACATTCATTATAATTGTAATTAGATTTACAGTTTTTGCAGTAAAATCCTCAGTCACAAGAGTATTCTACCGTGAAACTAAAATTCTTTGCTTAAAAAATATTAGCAGAATATTGCTATTGGCATTTGTTTTTTCAGGAAAAGCAAAAACAAATGAAGGAAAAGTCTCCTGAAAGTCAGTCAGTGGCTCGTGACATGGGTTTATAAAGCAGTCGGTTCCTATTTCTTAGGTACAAATCAAGGGCAAGCTTTCGAAAGCAGTGCAAAAAACTCAAGGAGCTGATACATCAGAGTTTCATCAAGTCTTTGAGGCGGCATTTCTTTGAAGCTTTATGGAAGTTGTTTCATCTTAGTATGATTTGTTTTTCTCTAATTCTAAACCGAGATAGATTTAGTTTGTGCTGGTGTCCTACCTGTTCTCAGTCTGGTTGCACTAGGCAGGGTGTCGTGAAAGTGGGGGTTTAGGAAAAACCTCGGGAAAGGACTCTCTGCATCCTCGCTGCCTAGGAGTTGCTGTCTCTGCACCAGATGTTTCATTTCTTTGAGCTTCAGTTTTCTGACTTCCATGATTTGAGATTATCTACCTTAAGGCTTTGTTGTATAAAGGAAATATAATGATTTACTACAGAGATTGTAAAATAGGAAGCAGTACCTAAGAATTCGCACGTGGAAATTTAGACGATGGGGAAGGCACATCAACAACTAACCATTGATTTGCTAATTCCCTGGAGTTTTACCCTAATGTAATTAATAATAATAACCCAGGCGGTGGGAGTGCTCTGAATTCATTATCTAACCTAATTATTAAAGCAATTCTATGACACTGATAAGGTATCTTACTTCACTCATAAATAAACTGATTTGAGACATTAAATACTGTCCAAACTCACTGCATTAAATGGTGGGATTGGGCTTCAAATTCATGGACTCTTAGAGATCTAGGATATTAGATCTCTAATATAATAAAGATCTTAGGATCTTAGTATTGTGCTATGCAAAATCTAAGAAATCTAAGAAAATCTAAGGAAAAGTACCAGGGAAAATGGGTTATTAATGAGGTTCATCAGAGATCGATGGAATGAGTTAGTAAACGGAACAGCTGTTTGTGTGAACGTGAGGCTGCAGTATTGGACTTTCTGATCCTTCTCAAGAGCTTCCTGAAGTGGGAGGTGGTTATGAGAATACATTTGTGAACACGTCATTCTTAGCAGAACACTTCATTTTCATTTCCATGTATGAAAACTCAAAACTCAAAACTATCAAGTAATCCTCCTACATCTGCCAGAAGCTGATAAGTAATAAACAAGTTCATTTTTACTTCCCTAAAAATGTGTTTTTTGCCCCCAAAGAATGGAATGCACGTTCCTTGAGAAGTAGTTTTCATTGATTTTTACCGGTCTTCATGTTATCATCTGAATCCTATCATTTGGCTGTACCTTCAAGATCACAAGAAAACTTTGAAACAGTGAAAGGAACTTCTGTATTAGGAAGAAAAAAATGAGCTGCCTTTATCACCTTCAGCAGGGAACCAAGTTAAACGGAGACTGATAATCATTTGTATTCTAGAAAAAGTCTAAATGCCTACCTAAGTGTACTTGTTACTAAGAAACATGGCAGATTAAAACAATGAAATCCACACAGTTACATGGCACAAATAAGCAATTACAGAAAATCATTGCAGACTCCCTTTGTTCCTTTAAACTTCATTCTAATTGTGCTCTAACTCTAACCACCAATTTAACTTTTGTCACAAGAACATTGTTTGATCTGTTTTCTTTTCCTTTTTATTATAAGGAATATACATTGCTACATACAACCTGCGGGGAGTGGAAGTAACAAGAAGTGTTTGGACAAGGTGGTAAATCTGGGCAAAAAACTGTAACTGGTGATTAAGGGGTTGTCCTGAATCCATCAGTCCCATAAGTGGTTTGGGAGCACCATGTGCCAGTTACAGCTGTAGGGGCTGGAGATCCAAGAATGAAAGTGTGGTGTCTGTCCGTGGATTTCGTAATCCAGCAATTACAGGCATCTGAGTGTGAAGTGAGATGGTAAGTGATAAAGGGGGAGTGGACATTGAGAAGGCCAACAATTGCCATGTACTATTTAGTGCTGGGTACTGTGCTAGGTCCTAATACATGTTATTTAATGCATTCAGTTAGACTTAAGAGAAAATAGAGGAATTGGGGATGTTTTAGTGTGTTCTCACACAGCTAGTAGTTCTGGCTATGACTAGACCTGGAATCTCTCATCTTCTAAAGCATTTGCTTTTTATACCATAGCAGTGTTTATGAAACACTTCTAACTATAAAAAAATCAGCTGGGGAATTTCTTAAAATATAGATTTATAGCCCTAGTATCAGAGGGACTGAATCAGACACTTTAGGGCAAGGGCTAGAGAATCTGCACTTTTAACAAGTACGTGTCAAGTTTTTGTTTTTCTTTTAAAAATTATTTATTTTTAATCAAGCAAGTTTTGGAAGCTCTAATTATCAGCCTGCTACATTCTGTGTTGATTGTGAAGGACAAAGAGATCATACCTGGATGAAGAAAAGAGGAATGTACCTGAACGCTTTGGAAGAGAAATGTTTTTTTTTTTTTTTTTAATGTTTGACCTTGATAGGAATTTGCTAAGTGGCAAAGGCAGAACTTCTGGTAATGACTTAATTCAGAGTATTTTACCCCTTTCTGTTGGTAAAGGTAAAATAGATTTCCTGTCTCCCTGGGTTACCTGATCTCTAGCTCACCATGATCTGTCATAGATAGACAGACGGTAGATCGATGCATAGACATATTAGGCAGGTAGACAGATGCATACATACATACACATTAATACATTCAACATGATTTCTCATGATTAGCAAGCAATGTGTATATAGGTGGAGATATATAGATGTATATTTCTCGAATGTATTTGTAATTTGTTACCTGTTTAAATTAAAAAAATAGTAAATGACTATAGAAAGTTTGAACATTGGGAGCTTATCTATATTCTACTTCTATCCATATATATTCATATTTCTTTAAGATGTATATAGCTATATTCTTACCACCTTAACATAAAAATGAAATCTGAAGTATTTTCTCTTATCTATCCTTATATGTATATATTTTCATTTACCTTTTTTTTTGTTTTCTGCTGTTAAAAATTATTTTTTTCTTTGTCAACTAATAAGCAACAGAGTGAAAACAATCAAACAGTACCAGTAGGCTTAAAATGAGACACGGTGTTACTCTTCAACCATTCTCCATATCACAAGACCAGCTTCTCAGAGACAACTACTTTCCCTCGTATAGCGTCTGCGTTTGGTATTTGCTGCTCTGTTTTCAGTAATAGACTTACACTGCTCTGGTGGAAGCCGTGACGTGCTGTGCAGGTCCCCCTTCTTAAATAAAGGGTTTGTTATTCAGATGTTGCACATGCCCCTGGCAGACAGCCCTCCGTCAACAACCTCTTCCAGAAATTGCCCCTGTTAAGAGAGCTACCTCCCCTAAGGTCAGAATCCCTTCCTTGGTTGGTCTGCATCCGCTGATTAATGTTCAGGGTAGGACCAGGAGGATAGATGGTTATGAACGTCTTATTCTCTCTACTCCCTGACCTCTACCTTGGGGCTGTTCTAAAGGACCATGCTACCTCCAGACTGTCTGCTCTGAGAGGTCATCGCATTTACAGAGCAGGGTCAGCTGCGATGTTAGATTGAAAATGCTTCGCTGCTTAGTTTTGCCTTTTGCCTAACCCCGTTCTCCTTTCCTTTCTGTAGGTGTTAAGCCCAAGAGTGATCCTTAATGAGCTACGAGCTGATTTCCATCTCAAAGTGAGCTTCCCAGGGAATTCACCCTCTACCATGGCTACTTTTTTATTATTTTTTTTAAATTTCTATGGTTTAGATATTATGTACTGGCTTGTGGCTATGATTCAGAGATACTTCTTACATCATAGAAACTGTCTACCCTATGTTCTTAATTCCTTTTATTCTCACAAAACTGCTATGTTAGAATTCTTTTTTCAAAAGAACATTTTATTTGTTTATTTGACAGAGAGAGAGCGTGCATAAGCAAGGTGAGTGGCAGGTAGAGGGAGAGGGAGAAGCAGGCTCCCCCCTGAGCAGAGAGCTTGTCTCAGGACTGGATCTCGGGACCCTGGAATCATGACCTGAGCCATAGGCAGAAGCTTAACTAACCGAGCCACCCAGAGACCCCACATTAGAATTCTCAATTAAAGATTAGAGTATGCATTATTGAAAGTAGGAAAATATTGCTTACAGTATAGCCAAGGAGTATATTATAATTGATTTTTTAAATCATATAACTTTAGGTTTGAGAGTTAATAATTGCCTAACCTTTCCATTTATTTTTCTAATTCTTCTCAAGTAAACCCAGAGATCTGTAATCATTCAATACTATTTCCTAAAAGGCCAAACACATCACATGATTTATCTTTTCGCTTTCAGGACACTTGCATCCAACAACACCCTACTGTTTGGTCCAACTTTTTGCTGTCCAGGACTGTTGCATGTTTATTATTCTGGGGTTTCTCCTCATTATCGTCTACACTTATAGGATGCCACATCTCCCTTTTTGTTTACATATGCATTTTGTTGGAGCATATCCTTCAGTAGATTTCCTAGGAATAAGTGAAAGAGAGCTGTTTTTTTTTTTTTTCCCCTGTCTGTTCCTTTATTATCTTTTCTTTATCCTTTGAGCTCTGCATTTCTGTGATTATAAGTATTGGTCTAGATTTTTCAGATTTGTATTTATTATGCTAGACAATTGATTTAGGAGATTTTTTTCTTTTTTTCTGCTGTTTTCATACTTAATTTCTTGTTTTCTACTTTATGTTTTAGTAGACAACAAGTAAATTATTAGTAACTTGCTGTATAATGTTATTTAGATATTGGGCTTTCTGTAGGGATTTTTTAACTTCCTAATTTTCTTTTCTCAATATTTGTATCATTTAAAAAAAATTTTTTTTGGAGCTTCTCCTCACTGTTCCAAAGTTGTCATTAATTTTCCAATTGACATGTTTTCATTTCCAAGTTATTTATTATTCTTGAAATTATTGTTATTTTAGAAACAAAATTTTCCTCAATATTAATTATAGTTCCTTACTAAATTTTATTCCGCTTCCTGCATTATCCTTATTTCCTCTTATTTCTCTTTGCTTTTCCTCTATTTGCTTTTGTGGCTTTCTTCCTCTACTTGGTGATTTCTTTGTTGTTCATTTAAATTTAAAAGTGAGATTTTTTTAAAAACTGCATAAAAGTTTCATGTGCCTGGCAGAGCTTATCTGCTCATGGGTTTCACTGTATGATTATGTGATTAAGTCAGCCTTTTGGGTGGGAATACTAAATTTTTGGCATATTTTGGTTTATGCTTTTTCCAAAGAGGAATCTTGTGATCTCTAGCCTGAGGGGGAAAAGGGGGGAGCCATGTATACTTGGCTGATAACATTCTGAGACCATGATCTTGGGATCCATTATTTCTTGTAATTTTTTTCTTGTTTTGTCTTTGGAATATTTTTTTTAAAAGATTTTATTTATTAATTTGACAGAGAGAAATCACAAGTAGATGGAGAGGCAGCCAGAGAGAGAGAGAGATAGGGAAGCAGGCTCCCTGCTGAGCAGAGAGCCCGATGCGGGACTCGATCCCAGGACCCTGAGATCATGACCCGAGGCAAAGGCAGTGAGCCATTGAGCCACTGAGCCACCCAGGCGCCCCAATCTTTGGAATATTTTATATTAAACTATTTTATACCCCTTCAGCCACTTAAAAAATTCACCACTGAAACAATCTTAGTTAAAGTGTTTTTGTGGATGAACTACTTACAGAGTAAGATATGATAGATATAAGACTTCAGATTTCTATTTTTCTTTTTGTTTCAGTTTTGGTAGGTTTTGTTTTTCTAAAATATGGTCAGTTCATCTAAATTTTGTAAATTTTGGTATAAGTCCTTCAAATGTCAAATTATAATTTTTTATTTTTACTGTTTCTTGGCTTGTCTCCTTTCTCACTCCTGATATTCCTGCTTTATTTCCTCTTTAGTTTAACTAGATGACTTGCCAGATTTATTAGTCTCTTCAGAGAACCAAATTTTGCCTTTTTGTTTCCCTATTGTGTGTGTTTTTTATTTTATTAAATTCTGTTTTTATCTTCATTATTTCTGTCCTTCAACATTCCTTACATGTATTTTTGTGAAATGAGTTTATATTCTATATATTTTAATACCAGATAATGCACTTAATTTTAGAAATTAAATAATATTCTAAATTCTCCTAATCATCAAGTTTATTAAAGAAGACATTCAATGGAAGGACGTT
The DNA here is from genome assembly GCF_011764305.1 of Mustela putorius furo. Classification (NCBI taxonomy): domain Eukaryota; kingdom Metazoa; phylum Chordata; class Mammalia; order Carnivora; family Mustelidae; genus Mustela; species Mustela putorius. Next base: position 1,633,066 of record NW_025421341.1, on the reverse strand, counting down.
AAGCAAATAATTTGAACTGAAAGATGAAAAAGAGATAGGAAAGTTACTTCCACGTCTGGCTGTTTTCAAAATTCTCAAGATTCTGTCACTCTTAGTCTAAGAGCTAAACAAGCTAAACAAACTATAAAATAATTAAAAAAAATTCTTCTGAGAGTTGAAAACACAAAGAAACTTAGCTGGTCAGAATTCCAGAGAATGGTAAGGACCACATGAGAGAGAAGACTGTCCGCGCAGTTCTCATTTCAGGTGGAATGATGGACTGAAAAGAATCTGTCCTAGATAGGGTTAAAGAGAAATCTGCCAAATCTTAAAACAAGTTTTAAAGACCACATGAAGACTACATGACAGATTAGAATTATGGGGAGTCCAGCCACAGACTAAATCTGTACCCACCTCCCAACTTTTTCCTATAAACTGTCCCAAAGACTCGGGAGTAATACATCAAAGGCTGAGAACCAAGGAAGAGTGCTGAGATCTATGTTCTCTGCCATGCAGAGATTCTCTGAGATTCAAAGCAGCTCCCCTTTGAAGGTGAGGGCCCAGCAGGAATGCAGAGAGAAATTCACCCAAGGAAGCCTGGGCTCTTAGCCTGATGGCACGTCAAGAGAGCAAAGGGAAATCCATGTGAGGCGCTCAGGTTTTCAGCTATGAAAGACTAAAAGTGAGGAAGGAGAAATGAGGGAAACTGCACTTGAAGCCATCGGGGTCTTCACTGAAGGAAAAGCATCCCCATTTCCGAGGCTAGAGACAGGATGGCAGAGCAGAGAGAAATCTCTCCAGATGCAGAAAACCAGGGGTGCGGACGTAGAGAAAAGAGAAAAGCCCTGATGTAAAGGATGGAAGACAGGCTGTGAAGGGGACAAATACCACAATATGGAAGCTGGTGGCTTAGATGTGGAGCTGCAAGTGACCTCCTCAGTCTCAACAGTGTTCAGATTCCCCAAGCCTTGCTGAAGGGAAAGTCGTGGGCTGGCTTTCAAAGCGTTGAAGACGGTGTTAAACTGATTCACGATGAAAGAGTTTGTTCTGTAATGTTCCTTGCTTTTCAAGCACTTCACAAGTTTTGGTGCCAACATACAGAATGTGTTTTTAATCCTTACAATTTGTGGAGACTTCCTTTATGGCCTAGCATAAGGTCAAGTTTTATAAACGCTCTACAAGTATCTGAAAAGAATATATATTCTGCAGTATTATTTTAGGGTTCTATGGTCAATTTTATTAATTGCGTTCTTAAAACCTGTATTTCTCTTGATATTTTGTTTGCTGGTTGTAGCAGTTACTGAGAGAAATGACTGAAACTCCTACCACAACTGTTCTTTCCATTTCTCCTTGTATTTTTGTCAATATTGGCTTCATGTATTTTGAGATCACATTACAAGGTACTTACAGGTTTGGAATGGTTTTACTTCTTATGGATTAACAACTTTATCATTATGAAATGTCCTTTTTAAAAAAATCTCCTGTAGTGCCTATCTATTTTGTTTCCCATTAATATGAGAACCCCAGGTATCATTTGTTTATGCTTGTATGGCATTTCCCTTATTTTCAACCTCTTTGTGTTCTTATATTTAAGTTCTTTTGTAAGAAGAGCATATATTTGAGTTTACATTACTTATTTTAGTGTTTATTTTCTGTTTCTCTCATGCGTTCTTTTTTTTTTTTTTTTAACTTTCTTTTGGATTAACCGGCATTTTCTAGGATCCCTTTGCCCTCTGTTAGCTTGTAGGTTAGAGTTCTTTTACTCGCCTTTCTCCATCTGCCACAACCTGGAAGTGGATGTGGGACTTGAGTCATGTGATTGTCTTTAAAGTGCTGGTTAGGCCCCTGGCCTTGGAGTGTCCTTACTGATAGCATCTTAGATACTAAGGTGAAAGGTCAAATTTAATATCATTTGCAATAGTTTTGTGTCAGATTCCTTAGAAAATGGGGAAGGAAGTGGACTAGGGAATGGTTTATTTATTTGACAGAGAGATCACAAGTAGGCAGAGAGGGAGAGGAGGAAGCAAGCTGAGCAGAGAGCTCGATGCAGGGCTTGATCCCAGAACCCTGAGATCGGGACGTGAGCCAAAATCAGAGGCTTCACCCACTTGAGCCCCACATGCAATTTTTTAATGTTGTGTGAATTGTGGATTGTTGGTGGAAATGCGGGAGGCAGCTAATTTCGACCATCCCCCGCTCCTTCTTATTTAGAGTTCATCATCATCTGCTTGTGGAAACTGACCTTCAGTTTCTCAGGTTTACAACAATCGCCACGGAATGTTCTGGGGTCATCGCTTGCTGAATCAACAGCATCAGAGTGCGTTTGTGGGGTCTTGAGAGCAGGGAAGCTGTCTTTCCACATGGGAGTGCTGCTGAGTATTGGGCTATAGTGGCTTTCTGTGTGGAGTTATCTTTCCCTTGCATTAAAGTAACTCATTTCTTTTTACGTTGATAGTATTTCTCAGTTAATCACATCACTGTCAGGTTGTAATAACAACCACATATTTTATTATGTGGTTTCAATCGTAACACTTCATTTTTTAAAAACACTTCCCCCTCATTCTCGGAGTTACTCTTGATACTTCTTACAGTTCAGTCATAGCTTATTTTCATCTCTAATCTCGCTCCTCTCTCTATGCACGTAGCCATGGAAACCATCACAGAATGCCTGCGTTTTACCAATCATGGTATAAATTACAGGCCATTACAATTGTTATGTTACTGTTCTGGTAAGAGGGCTGCATTTTCACCTATGAAAAGGGTTATGACTGCTATTAATTCTAAGAGGATTTTTGGTAGTTTGTGTGAGAGTAGGTCAGGAATGCTGTGGTCTTCCCCTCAGTCAGTGTCACAATGAGATAAGTCATTATTGGATAGTTTTAATAGCTGCTTTTAAGGTTACTGTGAATGACTATGTCCCTAATTAAGATTCTTGATTCCATTCTAATTTCCCATTAAATATTAAACCTCACAAAACTCCCTTTAGAAATGGGATTCCACAAATTTGTGAGACATTTACTTTGTGCTAGGCACGGTGCCAGGTGTTACAGGCACTAATTTCAAAGAGTAATAGAATGAAACAAATATGCAAATAAGCATAACAGCGGAATATAGAGTATTAATTAGTCAGGGACCAATGAGGAAAATAGAAAACACTCAACGTATTTAAGATAGGGCATTTAATACAGGAAATTGGCTTCCATTTAACGAAAGAGAGGACAATGAAGCAGCCCAGAAATTGGGAAAAACAAAGGGTGCTACCAGCGGTACCCTGCTGGAGAGACAAAAGCCAGAGGCAGTATTATTGGAGCCCAGAGACTCCGATCATTGGGTCACTGAGTGGAAGATAAAATCCAGGAGAGCCTGGCAGGTGCTAAAGCCAAGGGAAAGAGACAGCAGCTGTCAGAGACAGCAGTAGCATAGAAGGAGGGGCACGTCTCTGGCTTTTCTTTCCCTCCCCAACACCAGTTTCTCACCATTGCTTTCAACTGGCCCAACCCAGCTGAGGGTCTTCTGACCGAAAGCCTGGTGAATGCAAACTGCAAGGGCGGCCTCTCTTTAGGACAGAGAGCAAGAGAAAGGCAGGGTAGGGATCCAGAGGTGAACTGACCCAGGACTGACACTGAACGCTACAGAAGTTTCGGCAGAGGAATAGTTTGAGATGAGATTACTGCAAAGTTCTTTTCACATGCCCAGATTGGCTCTATTCTGTATTGGACCTGCATCGTCAAACGCCATGATCAATTTCCACTTCATTGGAAAGGGAAAGTTTGAAAATAGATAAAACTGCTATAAGATGTTGGCTTGTGAATTTGGTCTCTATCCCTTTCCACAGACCCACATACCACAATTTGTTTACGTTGGTAAAAGCAGTTTGCAATTTCAGGAATTGCTTCTCTTCAAAACAAAACAACAAATTGTAAAACACACACACTCAAACCTGTAGTTGATCATAAGTAATTTCATAAATTTCCGTGGTTAGGTAAGTTATTTTGCATGATATGGGACTGTTTATGTTAAAGAATATACTAAACTGTATGATGTAAAGTTTTAACAATGCACATGTAAGGACATCTGTGCCCATGAGGATAGAAGCAAACATTTGGAATATTTTTAGAAAAGATAATTACACACACCAATACACAATCATATGTGAATGGCCTACACTTAGATGACAGGACTAATAAAGTTTAATAGTTTGGGGAAGCCATAGTCCCCAGATTTCCTAAAATTTCTTATGTTATTGTAAAATAAAAATATTAAGATATGCTGAGCCCCAGATTTACTTGTTTGGTACTTTGATTTTTTTTCTACCTTTTGCTTTTCCATTCACTCATTCCTTCCCGATTATTCTAGATGAGTGTATCCGTTATTTGTATTTCATTCTTTAGTTTGTACTCCCTGCCCATGCCATTCTTCAGAGATTCCATCCTCTGCTGGGGATTTAATTACCATATTTGTGCAGACACTTTCCCAAGCATACGTCTTTAGTTCTGAATTCACTCCTTCGTTTCTGTGCAGTATCTCCGATGAAATGCTGCCATCTCAGTCTTGGGATATTCTGCCGTCGTTTGGAAAAAGCAGTTCAGTGTCAGTAAGGGTCCAGGCAGGAAACAGGTGGCATACTCGAACGGTTAATTGAAGAGATTAAGTGAATAAACTATCTACAGTGGTGTGGGTGGGAGTAAGAGAATTTTTTTTTTTTTTTTAAAGGCATGTTGATATATCCAGGGACTGGCAACAGCAAGAAATTCACCACCTCTCAGCCTGAATGTTTGGGGAAGAGTGGTGACTGGAACCTGGAGGGAACTGAAGCTAGGACAGACAGATGTCCTGAGAAACGCTATGGCCCCGGGGGAGGAGCGCAGCCCCTGCTAAAACTGCGGTCCCACTTTCAGGAAGCAGCGCTTGGCCTCTCTTTTCTCCTGCCCTCTTCTTTCTGGTCCTCGCATTGGTCAAACCTAACAGAAATTCAGAGGACAGGAGAACACAAGTCTATCTTCCCTGAGGAGACTGATCAGCATGATATATATATCATATATCTGTATATGATATATATATATATAATGCTATGTTGGTGGTTTGGTTTTGTTTTCTTTGCCAAAGGGAGACCCATCAAGACATCTGTCTTTTCAGATAATCTTGGATGGCAACTTCCAAGGCTGCCCATCTGGTTTTCTTCTGTCCAGGTCTCCAGTAATGAGGGTGAAATCTTGGGAATCACAAGCATTAGGAGACATTATAGAAAGGTGAACAAAGCCTAGAGGTAGAACATATGAGAGTGAAATGCTATGGAGAGTCAAATCAAACCAAGCCTGTGGAGTGTTTATTGCTCATCTGTTTTCTGTTCATAGGGATACAGAGGATCTGGTGAGCTCATGTCACAGCAGATTCAAGGAATTAAGCTGGTACAGGTGGTGGGTTAACAAGACTGAGCGAGGCAGTCAAAAGGTGCACATGAATGGAGCCTGCAGTCATGATTATAGGAATGGTACAAAGCATTAGACAAGAGGGGGCCTTGTGGATTTTTTCACAGGAAACAAGGCAGGAACTGAGAGAACAGGGATTAGAGGGTCTAAGCAGGTTGAAGTGACCTGAACATAGAAATTGGTACATCATTTGTGAAGCATCCTAGAAAGCTACTATAAAAACACACAATTATGTGTATTCTTGATACCATAAATGTGTGGGTTTTGAACTTGCCTGGATCCTGAAACGTGTTTGACAATCCTTTGATGTCTCTCTTGGACAGCTACTTGCAAGACGATTCTAAAACTTCACTCTTCTCTTCAGACTCCCTACATCATCTGTGATCCTCAGTCTTTTTACCAGGGGATATGTTCTCCAAACTCCACACACACGCACAGACAAAGCAGACATCAACTCGGAATTTATTCAACTCTCTTACTTGAAAGCTTATCTAATTTTTTTATGTTGTCTTTTCCTCTAGTCTATAAGAGGTGTTCCTCCTTGACTGGCACATCTGATCTCATTTCTTGCCATTTTTCTAATACTTTGATCCGTCAGTGGATGATTTTTTCCCTCTCCTTTACTGTCAGCATTTACCTCCATATTATCTTCTTCTCATTAGCCCTGTTTAAAAATGAACCATTTTTAAATTGTTAAAAAGGATTTGACAGACCCCCACCTCTCTCTTTAGCTTTCATTTTTATCTTTCACTTCCTCTAGTGCCAATCTTCTTGAAAAGGCCTATTATTTTCATTGCCACCCGTTTGTCACCTCAAATCGATCCACTTATCTGTCCCAGTTTGGCAACAACTATTTCACTGAATCTGTTTTGCTAGAGCTCATGGTTGAATTCTGATCTGGGACTTGAACCAGCACATCGGTCTCATGGCATCCCACTGAACACCTTGAATGAACAGCTGCCTTACTCTCTTCTTCATAGTCTCTCTTCTTTCATCCAACAGCATCTTCAATATCACAAATAAGATTTTGAGGTTTTTTTTTTTTTTTTTTTTTTTTTTTTTAGAACAGTGCTTAGGTATCTAAACACTGGACTGGTGAATAAAGACAATTTTTAGGTACAAAGAAAGGATGAGCCTGTGGGGAGTTGAAGGTCCTGGTGGGAAAGGAGTTTACCTCAGCGGCCACGAGGTTCAGGCTGGCTAGGGAAAAAAATGAGAACAGGGGACGCTGAAAAAAGTTGGAGAAATTAGGTTGTGTGAGAGGGATGGGAGTGAGGAATTGGTCTGGATGCTTTTCATAGAAGAAAAGATGCATTGACATGGAAAACTATGTTAGCAGAGAGGGATTTTACTGCAGATTTACAAATGTACCAAGAAGCAGTTCTGGGTAATGGTAAATGCTAGACTTGGCCCCAGGGGATTTGGTAGAAATTAAGGTGAAGAGTTTTGGTTTGAAACAGTTAAAAAATGTGGAATTATGCATTTAGGTGTTGAATGGGTAGAACATGAAGACTTCGTATTAGTCTTTGGTGATGGGAAACAAACATGAGAAAAATGGAGCAACTAAACTCTAGAAGCCTGTCAAACACTAGAAGAATTTGAGAAGAACTGCAGGATTCATGATGAAACTTCTTGCTTGCCACTAACTCAGAAGGAGTTCTTCACTCTTTTTTACTGACATTTTTCCTTACATGATTGGTTGAGCAGCTGCCCACAGAACTCTTACTTGATACCTCTTTCCTGTAAGCTTGTTGTTTCATCTTACAAATACACTGAGTCAGTTAAGCGTCTGCCTTCGGCGTAGGTCATGATCCCAGGGTCCTGGAATTGAGCCCCGTGGGGGGCTGCCTGCTCAGTGGGGAGTGTGCTTCTCCCTCTGCCTCTGCCCTCCCTACCACTTGTGTTCACTGTTTCTCTCTCTCAAATAAATGTAAGATATTAAAAAACAAAACAAAACCAAATAGACTGCCATCTTTTATTTAGGTGAGAAATTGGAATATTGTGATTTTTTTTCAAACTCTATGTGCCTAGGACAGTATACTGATCACTGTGTTTTGTTTTCCTTTAAATATTTGTTGACCATTTCATTAAAGATCATATACTTAAATAATCTTATCTTTGAGTAGTACTTTCTTGATTATTTAGAAAATGTTTATGACAAAGTATTTGCTTAAGAGCAATGCCATCTCCTTGGTCTAACAAATTTAAGTCATTTTTATCAGTGATGCTAATTGAACAAAATCTTTCTCAAGTAAGCTATTAATTGATACATATTGGTGAGTTAAAATAATTGAGAAAATCTGCTTTAAATTTCACATTTATAAGTTTTGTTTGAATTGTCACCAAAATTTTGAGAAGTTTTTTTTTTTTTTTTTGTTATGATAGTCATGAATCTTTGAGAAGGAAACAGCTGCAAATGTTAGGGGATGGTGGAAGGGTTTAAGAGTATATTCTGTTTCCTCTCGGAAACAAAAGGGAGAGAAATCTGTTAGCTCAGCAGGGGAAGGTTGTTTTGCAACTCGAATAGCTTTTGATTCTCTCTCTCTCTCTTTTTTTTTTTTTTTTTTTTTTTTTTAATTTGGGAAACAGCTGAAAGGCTATACTAGCAGAAACTGTGGAACCAGAGAAAGTCAAGATTTTAAAGGTAGACGAGAAACACAACCAGGTTGGAGCCAGGTAGAAGGACATTTCTAGCAGAGCACACTGTGTACCTACACAGAAATTCTGACCCCTTATTGGGCTGTCCTAGGATTCCTCATCCCAGGAAGCTCTGCAAAGGAAGGACCATAGTCTTATATTTTATTGCATTTGGTCCTGAACCCAGAAATCATTCAAGCTTAAAAAGATATTTAAAAATATCTATACACGATATTCTTTTTCATCCAGCATTTAAAGATATTAAAGCATAAATGAACCCACATCTGCCTTAACTGCATTTTCATTTTTTTTTAAAGTGCTTTGTTTTGAGTATGTGAAAAATAAGACTGATTTTTAAATCCTTAGGGAGAAAATTGCTTCAAAAAGCCCATTTCATTCTTCAAGACTATTATTACGGACCAAAACATTAAAATGCTGGAGAGTCGGCGGAGCAGTAATAAAGTAAAGGTCAGTCGGCATGACGCTGACTTAGTCAACGAAAGGATTTCCAGGTAAAAGCATTTCTGCTTTTTGTAAAAAATATAAAAATGGTAAAGAAAACAATTCGTTCACATGAGGTTCGTTTGATTTTCTCTAAGAAATATAGTTTATTTTTGCTGCCTGAGCTGGGAAGCCTGGAGAAATCACGGTGAGCTGCTCTTTGCATTTCCCAGGTTGACTGATTGACTGACTAATGGCCACATCTCGCTCTGTGGGGGGAGAATAAGGGAAAAAAGGAAAAAAAATAAGTGCGCCTGTGTGTGTGTGTGTGTGTGTGTGTGTGTGTGTTTCCATGCAGGCATGCACTTGTGCAAGATCCTGTTTGTAACAAGCCTTGTTAAAAGATTTAAAAGATAGTTTTGGAGAATAAGGAATGGGCCCTGTTAGCAAGATTATGAGGTTGTGCATTTTAAATGAAAACAGTGAGCATGACTTTTCACTTATTCGTGCTGCAGATACTCATTAAACAACGGCTTCGTGCTTGGTAAGACGCTCTGCGCTGCGGAGAGAGAGGAGGAAGCAGAGTGTCAGTGTTCAGATCGCTTACAAGGGTGTTTTATAGAAATGTTTGGAAAGTTTGGTCAAGGTACTTTGGGGGGCAGGGTGAAAGAGCAGGGAAGGTTTCCATCCCTCGGATGAGGTTGGTAGCCGGAAGGCAAAGCCGGGCCAGAAAGATGAGCAGAGACAGAACATGGAGGAGCCTTCATGTTTTCCCTCTTTTAAAACCTCGTTGTCTTTGCCTCTCTCGAAATAGTGCATGTACTTATAACACTAAACAACAGGACACTTTACAAAAGAAAACTGAAATATGAAAAAATTCCAATTAAGATGTTTACAATTGAATCTGACACCACCAAAGTAATACATTAACCAGCACAAGGGCTTTAGAAAGATGTGCTAGGTTGGCTCTTTCTTTTGGGGTCTGAGTACTAAACCGAGTTCTGTCACTGGTACAGTGGAATGGATTTGTCTTGAGATGCAAACATCTAAGAGGGAGGCATCGTTGAGCTGCGCTTTACCAAAACCGAGAACGGCTACCATGCTTCTGTTACCCACTTCCTGAAGCGTTCATTTGTTTACTTAAATGTACTTATTTGCATATTTTATACCAATACACTATTTCACTTTAATAAGAACTATATAAACCAACGTACTCTCTGCCCTAGGTTTGGAGTTTCTAGTAGGCAATACCAGATCTAGCAGATGCACAGCTGCTTTGTTCCTTATCATTGTTCCATAATGTCTTGATGCTGAGTTGTAAGGCCTATTTCTTTGATTAGTACATGTTACTCAGTGATATAGGCTTCATTTATATGCTTTTATGTGTGCGTGTGTGTGCATGTGTATGCATGTGTATTTTGCTTTTTACTTTTGTTTTTCCCTCCAGGGCCATTTTTATTTATTATTTTTTGTTCATTTTTGCGAGAGAGAGGGAGAGCGAGTGTGACAGCACACACAGCAGAGGGAGAGGGAAAGGCAGACACCCTGCTGAGCAGGGAGCCCGATGCGGGACTCGATCCCAGACCCTGGGATCATGACCTGAGCTGAAGGCAGACGCTTAACCTACTGAGCCACCCAGGCGCCCCAGGAACGATTATTCTTATCCAGTTCCTCTTTGTCTCCTTCACGGTCCTCAAGTCTGTGTTCTCTCCCCAGATCTACTTAGGAGATCTGAAATGATTCTTATTTGTTTACACCCTCAGATCTTCTCAGTTACAGTATTTTTTCGCCGAATATACCATTTTCTAGATTATTGTGTAGATGTGTTTCTTATTTGTCTCTTCCTGCCTCAAGTTCACAAGCACCACAACCTTAGGGAAGCCTGTGAGAAGCCCCCAGATTCATTACAGTGGCTTGCTGTCTCCACAGCCGATGGCCATACCCTTTTCTTTTACCTCTAAGGGATACAAGAGAAAGAAAGCAGCAGCAGCAGCAACACATGGGGGTACTGGAGGTACTCAGCGAATGTTTGTTGGATTAAACTGCATTTTTAAACTTCCCGAAATATATCTTAGAAATAGAATTAGCAAATTCCACAATATTTTCCTTTGAAAAGAGGTAATTACATGGTTTCTGATGGTGTAATGATGTTTTTGGTGTTGATAGATAGTTTCCCATGACCTGTGGCAATGTATTGTTAGTGAAATTAATGCCGGATAGCTTTGTACACTGCCTTCATTTTTCTTTTGTCAAAGATAAAAATGTGTTTAGCCAAAATTTTCAGTGGAAGTTTTAACTGTAATATTTATAAGCCCAGAAAATGCTATTGTGTAAACATGGCACTAAATGCAATTCGGATCAAATTACTTTATTTTCCTAGACTATTTGGTTTCATATGAAGTTAGAAATTTGCAAGTTCCATCACTAAAAAATGTTAAGTGACCATTTACTACATTTTAGACATTAAGCTAAATACTCCTAGAATAAAAAAGACAGCATATGGGCCTAATTATTGGCACAATAAGTTTTAAGATGCTATTGAACACCCATGTGGTGCGTAGGTGGCAGAGTTGGTAAAGCAGCTGACTCTTGGATTTTGCTCAGGTCATGATCTCAGTATCATGCGATCGAGCCCTGCTTCAGGTTTCTTGCTCATTGCCAAGACTGCTTAAGTTTCTCTCTCTCTCTCTCCCCCTTGCTCTCTCTCTCGAAAATAAAACTTAAAAAAAAAAAAAAAAAAGATGTCATTGAACACCCAAGTAGAGATGGAAAATGTCAAGTAGACAGTTAGGTGAGCAAGGCCTGGGGAGATGCATTTAGAAGTGTTGGCTTACAGACGACATTTAAAGCCTTTGGGATTTAATAAGCTCACAAAGGGAGAGAGCACAGATCACAAAGAAAAATCATGCAAACTTGGGTTCTGGAATTCTGTGATGTTAGGATACAAAATTCTTACACAGTCCAAAGGAAGGGACTCCTGTGCCAGTGTCCATGGGCCGTATCAAGGCAGATCACATTAAATATGAAAGCAGAAGCTTTGTATTATCTGTAACTGACTGTAAAATATTAGCAGAAACATGGTAAAATATGCACCTGTGGCTTAGTTTTGACAGACAGCTAAGGATGGTCCATTATTCTGGCACTGCAGTGGTCAGGAATATACACCTTAGGAGCGATCAGCATTGGCAAGACTCCTGAAAAGCATGCACTATAGTAGTGATTCGGCTGAGTTTTCCATGAGCCCCACAGGGTGTGCCCCATTGGATATGGGGAGCTGAAGTTTTCCATTACCAAGGTTTTGCTTGTGGAATGAGTATTGTTCAGAGACATGCATTCACTAGCAATGCACAAGTGATCCCACTCTTTATGGATCAGAAAAAAAAAATCTTTTTTTAAAGATTTTATTTATTTATTTATTTATTTATTTATTTACTATTTTATTTATTTATTTGACAGGGAGAGAGAGAGATCACAAGTAGGCAGAGAAGCAGGAAGAGAGAGAGGGGGGAAAGCAGGCTCCCCATCGAGCAGGGAGCCCGATGCAGAGCTTGAGCCCAGGACCCTGAGGTCATGACCTGAGCCGAAGGCAGAGGCTTAACCCACTGAGCCATCCAGGTGCCCCCCTCAAAAAAAGTTCTAATGAGTGAATAGGCTTTTCCCCTTCAGAAATGTACCCTGGGCTCAAGATTTCCATCTAATTTGTGTTTAAAACTTAGGAAGAATTCTGTCATTTGACAGTTAGTTGATAGTTTAGCTGAATCTTCCTGCAAGAATTAGTGTTGCAACTGCCTTGAGTAAATTTTCATGCAGGTACTTTTCAGAGCACATGAGTTATTGAGTACATTTTATAATCTTTTGTGTTTGCTTGAGAAGAAATAACTGTATAGGTGGCAGAATGTAGTCAGATACTGGCTTTCATTACAATATATGGCCTGATAGCAAGGGTTTTGTGTGTGTGTGTGTGTTTGTGTGTGTGTACACGGGTATGTACCCTCAACCACTTCTAACAGAGACTATATTAATATCTATCAAAAGAACTTAATAATTATAACAGCATATAATTGTTTTGGGTTACTTTGTAATATGACATTACTTGAACATCGTGTGGTAGTGATTCAAACTTATTACAGTATTTATAAGAAGAATGAAACAACCAGAGTATATATGGTGTAGAGGGTTGGGAAATACAATTAAAAACAAAATCTTCTCCCAACCCAGAAATCCCTTCCACAAGGATGGTGAAGAAAGAAACCACTTTTATTATTGAAAAAGTATTAAACCAGATTGTGATAACCCATCACAATTGGCTAAGATAGAAGAGAATCTCGTTTTTTCACAGAGCCAAGTAAGTTCAGTTACATCCATCTTCTAAAGATAGACAATAACTAGTCTTCATATGAGATGGTTTCATGGTACTGTTTGTCACACAGTTCATCCAACCTTGCCTGGTAATTGGGGTAATCATCTGTTAGCTAATTGGCTTTGTTGAAAAGAAAGGAAACCTGTTTCTTTTGCAACTTGGGACAAGGTACCCACTGAAGTTAGGCTTCTACCCTTACCCAGAAACTGGGAGATAGGATCAAGCATTCCTTGATTTTTACATTTCAGAGACATGGCTGCTGGTCCTTGAGAAAGGCAAGGACAAGAGGTAAGAGCCTGGAGAGTTCATGGAAACTTGTTGACATTCAATAGGTCAGGTCCCTTTAAAGATGCTGAGATAGGTCAGGTATAAACTAAGTAACTGAAAGCATAGCAGTGTGCATTCTGTGGGGCCAACACAGTAAGTTTAGTTCAGATGGAATATTATATAGGGCTTATAAAAGGAGAAGTTTGCCCTGCTTCTTTTCAGAAATATCTTTTAAAGGACTTTCATGGAATAAAACAATTGATAGATTAGAGATAATAAAGAGCACCATAGAAAGTATAAATAATTTTTTCAAAGAGCAGGAAATAAGAAATAGGGCATAGGAAATTGAACTAGAAGTTTTCTGAGCAGCATAATAGTCATAATAATAGTTAAAATGGTTAGAGTCATTTGTATGATTCTTAATTTTAACACAAAGTCTAAAGTTTTTTTATGCAGCTTTGTAGAAAGGTCTAAGTAATCCTCAACCATGTTCAGACAGCTAAAGCAGTGAAATGCAGCCCAGTAAATCATTCTGATAGGCTGATGGGAAGTATGTATACATTTCAAGACTAGAAAGATAGATTTGTTTTGATGATAGAGGGTTATGATGAACAGGTTAAGCAAGACATTTGAACTTAATCTAATTGATAGATTAAGGTAGATGGGAAAAGTTTTTGAGTAGAATGAGAGGCATGACGTAGGTAGATGAGGCATTGTGCTCAAAATAGATTAGCAAGAAGAAGAAAAAGGGCTTTTTAAGGACTGTGTTATAATTCTAGGTACAAAATAATTTGAAAAGTGTGTTAAGAATGGGAAAAGGGAAAAAGCAAAAACTGAGGGTTGCTGTGGGGAGGGGGTTTGGGAGAAGGGGGTGGGATTATGGACACTGGGGAGGGTATGTGCTTTGGTGAGTGCTGTGAAGTGTGTAAACCTGGTGATTCACAGACCTGTACCCCTGGGGATAAAATATATGTTTATAAAGATTAAAATCCCATATTCCCTCTGGAAAAAAAAAAAAAAGAAAGAAGGGAAAAGGGAACACATGTAGAAGATACTATTGAAAAAAAATCTACAGAATTGGACTATTCATTTAATATTGAGATAGAAGTATTTGTACAATAATGAAATGCCCTTTTGAACAAGGAGAATAAGTTAATAATTATTCAAAGCAGAAATAGGGAACAGAAGAGAAGGGGTAGATTTTATGGAGGAGATAATTAGTTTTTTTTTTTTTTTAAGATTTTATTTATTTGACAGAGAGAGATCACAAGCAGGCAGAGAGGCAGGCAGAGAGAGAGGAGGAAGCAGGCTCCCTGCTGAGCAGAGAGCCCGATGGGGGACTCGATCCCAGGACCCTGAGATCATGACCCGAGCCGAAGGCAGCGGCTTAACCCACTGAGCCACCCAGGCGCCCAGATAATTAGTTTTTGACCTAAATTTGAGGTGTTGGTTGTTGGTGTCCAGGTGGGGATGTTCGATTACATTGGGGGTGCAATACTGAAGCTCACGAAAACGGGGCTGGAATAGAGCTGGTCAGAATTATCTACATAGATGTGATAGTGGAAGTCATTCTAGAAGACTTTAGATATTGTGCTAACTTTGTGGAAAAATCTTAGAGCCATCGAGTCTAAAAATTAGAACTTAAATTTGGTGTCCAGAGAATACAGTTTCTTTCCTATAGGTGTCTAAATAAATGTAATTATTTGTTATTATAAATAACCACATAGCCAGAATAAGTATTATTAAAAATAGAACCATGCATTGTTTTGTGGAAAAATAAAGGCATTAATTAATCATTCAGAGGTGCAGAATATTATTTTTCTTACGATTAACACTCTGAGTCCCCAGTGTGTAAGTCTTGTCTCCCTTGGGTTTAAAATATCAAAAGAGGAATTATCTGTGAGCTCTATCATTGGGACTTTTTAATGGGGTCACAGAGAAATATTAAAACAAAAATCTCTCTGGGGCACCTGGGTGGCTCAGTGGGTTAAAGCCTCTGCCTTCGGCTCAGGTCATGATCTCAGGGTCCTGGGATCGAGCCCCACATCAAGCTCTCTGCCCAGCAGAGAGCCTGCTTCCTCCTCTCTCTCTGCCTGCCCCTCTGACTACTTGTGACCGTTCTCTCTGTCAAATAAACAAAAAATATCTTAAAAAAAAAAATCTCTGTTCTAATTGTGAATCTTTGTTTGTTTATTTGTTTCGTTTTGCTTATGTTAAAGGATTCTTTCAGATAAAGGGAGCAGAGTATTGCCATTTCAATCACTTCATCCTGTCAGGCAGCATGTAAGTAATTATGGTGGACAGAGCTCAGCAGAATACAAACAACTGAAGGTTACAAGTAAAGATAACAGCCACCATTTTTAAGAGTATATGGAAAGGAAAGACTGACGGGGCACCTGGGGAGCTCGGTTGGTTAAGCGTCTGCATTCAGCTTGGGTCATGATCCCAGGCTCCTGGGATTGAGCCCCATGTCAGGCTCCCTGCTCAGCGGGGAGTCTACTTCTCCCTCTGCTAACCTCTCACTCTTTCTCAAATAAATAAAATCTTTAACCCAAATAAATAAATAAATAAATAAAAATAATTATAATAATAAAACAAAAGACTTTATGTAGGCACAAATGCCAAGATTTACTGGACCAAATTATCCTAGTACTCACCCAAGGGAAAGCTCACACAGAACTCTTAAGACTTTTTCTTAGAAGAAATGATGACTTAGAGAAACACTTCTCTTCCATTTTGTCCTCCTGGTCTCAGGGCTTTTGCCCGGAGTAAATTTTCACTTCTTGGCCTGGAACTGTTGCTTGGAGGCTTTCTTAGTACTGATTCTCTTCACATCCAGTCTTTTTCTCTATATGTTACCATGATCCCATTTGCTAGGTACCCATGAACCTGGGCCTACCAGGTAGTTATTCATGGTCAGGTTCCTGAGTCCTTTAACTACCCTGGATGGAGGTTCACTGAAGATGAACAGTTTTCTGTAAATTGCAAGGGCACTGAAATTATCAAAAACTTGATAGACAAGGTACCAAGGAGCAAAGATGTTAGAAACTAGAGATGAAGAAGGGGTGGAACGACGGACGAGCCTGTATTGTTTCTGTGTAATACACACTTCCCTATTGTTTGATTCAATCTGGCCCAGGCTTCAGCTAGTTGCTGAACCCTTTAAAATCCGAATCCCTAAGCAAAAATAAAATAACAAGAGTAACTGCTAGGCTATTTCTAAATTGTTACCAGGAAGATGGCTGGCTACATGTGGGATGACTGCTGAATAGACCTGTTGGATATTATTTGCTGCCAGATATTCAGGGTTTATATTAAACTGTGCCTTAATTTAAAATTATTGGACAGCATTCAAGTTGGAAGCTAGACAAAGTTTTTCTTAGAACTTTCTGCATCTCTAATCGTTTTAAAGACCTTCTACCACTATACAATTAACTGTATCTATTTCATTTACTTTTTTTATTCTTTAAAAAAAAACAAAAACCTTTGTTCTCTTCAAAAATCAAAGTTGGAAACCACTCTAGCAAGAGAAGTAAGAGTTGGGTGCTCCACTATCTGAGCCACCCAGGCGTCCCCATATTAGTCCCTTTAAGTAATTTATTAGTTAAATTTAATTAGTTAAAAGATTTTATTTATTAGAGGGTAAGAGAGGAGCAGCCCCCCCGCCCCCCCGAGCAGGGAACCTGGGAACTTGATGCAGGGCTCAGTGCCAGGACCATCCTGACCTGAGCCGAAGGCAGAGCTTAACCGACTGAGCCACCCAGACGCCCCTAAATCCCTTTTACATAGGCTATTTCTGCCAGGGTGTGTTCTATGTTGTTATATACACATTCTAGTTTATTAATTGGTCTACCAGTTCTTTGACTCTTCACTTTCATTTTTATAGTCTTTGCCATGAATTCAGTATTAGGGTAAGTTATGCTTGTGGGGCAAAATCACTGGGTATTTCTATTGAAGGAAATTTAACCATAACCCCTGTCCATGAGGTAGATGTCAGCAATTTCGTCATTTTATTGATGAAGACACTGAAGTGAAAGGAGGGCCATTTGCTCAGAGTTATTTAGCTGGGGGTGGGCAGGGGTGGGGGGTCGAGCCTTGGTCTGACTAACTCTGTACCATGTTGTTGACTAATAATTAGGATTTGATTTTTTGGGCTTAAGTC
The DNA here is from genome assembly GCF_011764305.1 of Mustela putorius furo. Lineage (NCBI taxonomy): Eukaryota > Metazoa > Chordata > Mammalia > Carnivora > Mustelidae > Mustela > Mustela putorius. Next base: position 1,615,791 of record NW_025421341.1, on the reverse strand, counting down.
TTCTAGCATCTTATCCAAATAAATCATTAGCTATTAATCTTTCAGGTAAGACAGCAAAGACAGATCTTCGCTTTGTACTTACTCTTTGTTGTCATCTGATCTGCTTCTGTCTAGCCTCGTTTCCACAAAAGTTTAAGTTTTTCCGTGTATCTATTTGATTGTAATTTCCTCTTGCTCAGCAGTGTTAGAGGAAATCAGCATATAAACAGTCCTTACATCAAGTAACCCAATACCTTTATTACAATGATATGAAATATTTTTCATTATTTCTTCATTAATTTTACAGTGTTTTCCACCTGGGTAACAGGGTGGTGAAGAATTCCTCAAGCGTGGCCGCAAAACAATGAAGCCATGTTTGTGTGAATATGGTGCCAAAGCAATTAACTAAGAGCTACAATGCCAGTCATGCCTTTCTTTCTTCCCCCAAATGAGATCCCCAAACTGTCTGGAACAACTTTCTCAATTAATCTATGTGTTGATATTTCTTTGTATAGGCAGTTCAACAGTCAAATATTGTTTTCCTTTTCATATCATTTATTAATTAAAAAATGGCTCTTTCTTTTTTGAAACCAGTACCTAGTTTGTCAGAAACTGCATGGTTTCATTTTTCTAGATACGTAATTACCCTGAGAAACAAAGCTGTTATCAGATGCAAATTACATTTAATCCCTTTGAGTCCTAACAAGCACGTTAGTATTTTACATCTAAGGAAAAGTTTAGGCTCAGAAGACAGCTACACAGGTTTTGTCTCATGCATTAAGTCAAATGCCCTACACATTAAAAATTACTTTACAAGTAGAATTTCGGGAAGTCATGGAATTGTCTTCCTTTAAAAAAAAAATTCTCGGGGCGCCTGGGTGGCTCAGTGGGTTAAGCCGCTGCCTTCGGCTCAGGTCATGATCCCACGGTCCTGGGATCGAGCCCCGCATCGGGCTCTCTGCTCGGCAGGGAGCCTGCTTCCTCCTCTCCCTCTCTGCCTGCCTCTCTGCCTGCTTGTCATCTCTCTCTGTCAAATAAATAAATAAAAAATCTTAAAAAAAAATTCTCATTGGGATAAATACTGTTAATGCCATTGTTATTATATATATAATTTTGCTTTTGAGTGGAGCCTCGAAAATCCTGGCAAAGAGGCACTAGGAATTGGTGCAAACCTAATGTTCTGATAGCTTTTAACAATCAACAGTCCAGTAAAATAGTTCATCGAAAGACCTTTTAAATTAACCAGTGTGTGTGGTGTGTGTGTGTGTGTTCATGCACGTGTGTGTGTGTATGTGTGTGTGTGTGTGTGTGTGTGTTGGTTGTCTTGGCAGGGAAAAATTTTTAGCCAAACCAGTGATTAATCCAGATTCTCCTGTTTTCTTTGATCCTGTTTGCCTCAACAGTTCATAGACAAAGGGTACAAAACATCACACTGACTTGATGAGATGTTAACCCCCATTACTGATCCTGTACCTGAGATCATAGCATTACAAATAACCCCCTATGTTTATCTAAACCTGAGTAATCTTAAGAGAATGTTAGAAATTGAATGTTTTAACTATGAAGTTCAGAAGAGTAATTTGAGTGTATGAGACTGAATTATAATTTGCTGTATAATATGGCAGCAGAGGTTGACTTATTATAAACTAGCTTTAATAGTAGTTGTGACAAATGTGACTTTCAGCGAAGATTGTATGATTTAAATCAGAAATAATGCAGAATAGACCTTATCTTATGAAGGATAGAATTGTATTGTGACTATGAGTAAAATATGGAAATATGTACCACAATTCCACAATTCTTTTCAATGAGCAAAAACCATTTAGATGGTTATTTCTAGAACTATCCTATTTTGTTCAGTAATTGTTTTTGGTCCATGTTGTCCAACATAAAATCTTCAGTGAATTTAAAGTGTAAAAATTCATCGAAATCATTAAAAAATGGAAAACAAGGAATAAAAAATGCTTTTAAAACATAAATATACATAATTAATCTATACTGCTTTTTGTGGGCATAGAGAGGAGAAAAAGCAGTAAATGTTTGTTTAAGAAAGGGAGATTAAGAAAGGGAGGTTGTCTATTAATTTCCTACTCCAGTTGCTGTGGAACACTACATAGCCCAGAACGACTGCATAGAACCCTTGCTGTATAAAGAGGAAAATCCAGGTAATCCTAGTGGATTGATGCATCTAGCCTCCATCTTTGAACATTATCCTTATCTCTTGTGACTTTCTTACCCGAGATCTATGCTCTGAAAATGCCTGTCCTCGGATACCATAGCTGTGAGGATATCGGCAGCTGACCGTGTTTTATAAATTGGATGTGGAATCAGAGATTGGCAACATTAGGATATGGCCTTGCATGGGGAGGTGGCAAGCATAATGATGAAGGTATCATAGTTCTCTGAACGGCAGTGACCGACAATCTGAACTCCAGTCCCAGATGTAGTGATGCTGACTGAGGCACGGATGTCTCAGGCAGAGATGTTGTACATGAGTATGGTATGCACAGATGTAGGGATAATTTCAGAACCGTTCACCAGTTCTCCCAGAGAGTCCATGAGCTAGCTAATGTCATTTAATAAGGGTTTTTTTTTGTTGTTGTTTTATTTATTTATTATTATTATTTTTTTTTTATGGGAACCAGCCATATTGGGTTTTCTTTTTGATAAGAACTAGAATTGATTCACTTCCCTCAGCTCTACCCACGACTAATAGAACTTGCCCTGGAAGTTAATGAATTCATTTCCCACTTCTTATCCTCTCGAATGTTGCTTCTACTATAGCATATCTTAGGCCAGGATACATGGGAAGCAAACTCTGAGATAGAGATGAGCAGGCAGGATAGAGACTAGACTTTACTTTCTGAAATGGAGATGCGGATATAAGATATTCATTAGGGGACACTGTGAGGATTAATAGCTGTGGAAAGAAAGGGAAGGAAACAAGATTGAGCAGAGAGCTTGGCTGGGGTACAGTTTCAAAGAAGACTCCAGTGAGCCCCATGTAAAAAGATGGGAAACTTGAATGGTTCTCAGAATGGTCTTCCATGTTGATCAGCCCTGGGGACTGAGCTGCTCTGGAAAGGGGGCTGACCTTGGGCAAGGTGATTCCTTTTACATAGAGCAATTATAACGAGGATTGATGGCTAAGGAATTCCACAGTTTAAAAAAAAAAAAGAAAGAAAGGAATTCCAGCAGTTGAAAGCATACATCCTTCAGGATAGAGTGTTTGCTATGTAGCTCATATGTTTTTATTATTACTTTTTTCCACAGCTATTGTCCCTTAAGACTGAGGACTCTGTTTCATGGAAGAATTCTCATAGTGGTAAAGCTTATAATACTTAAGCACTTGAGCTCTGATGCTGGGCTGCCTGGGTTTCAGTCATGGCTTTAATTCCTACTTGGTACCTCTGTTTCTTAAATAATTTTTTTCATTGAATTTCCATTTATTGTTTATTTATTTATTTAAATTATTATTTTAAAAATTATTGGTTTCAGGGGTACCGGTCTATGATTCATCAGTCTTTATTTTTATTTTATTTTATTTCATTTTTTTTTAATGTAATGTATTATTTGCTTCGGGGGTACAGGTCTGTGATTCATTAGTCTTACACAATACCCAGCAGTCACCACAGCACACCTTTTGATTCCCTTATCTTTGGAGATGTGCTGCCTCTGAGGCTACAGAAGTTGTTGCCTGTATTCTCCTCTGGGATTTAGATGGATTCCTGTTTCACATTAGGTCTGTCATCCATTTTGAGTCTATTTTTGTGTTTGGTGTAAGGAAATGGTCCAGTTTCATTCTTCTGCATATGGCTGTCCAATTTTCCCAACACCATTTGTTGAAAAGACCGTCTTTTTTTCCACTGGACATTCTTTCCTGCTTTGTTGAAGATTAGTTGACTGTAGACTTGAGGGTCCATTTCTGCACTCTCTATTTTGTTCCACTGGTTTATGTGTCTGTTTTTGTGCCAGTGCCATACTGTCTAGATGATGACAGCTTTGTAATAGAGCTTGAAGTCCAGAATTGTGATGCCACCAACTTTGGCTTTCTTTTTCAACATTCCTTTGACTATTTGTGGTCTTTTCTGGTTCCTTACAAATTTTAGGATTATTTGTTCCAGTTCTATGAAAAAGAAGTTGATGGTAAAATGGAGGTAATACTCCCCTAGTCAGTGATTGTGAGTTAATCTATGTAAAAAGAGTAAAGTTGTTTGTTTGTTTGTTTGTTTGTTTTTTGTGCATGGCACAACACTCAATTACGTTAGCTAAAATTTCCTTTTGGGTGCCTAGAATCTGAAAGACTGTGTAGCACTTATTTGGTATTTTATTCTCATTTTGTAGAATGAGTACATTATGCAACATGACTTAAAGACCCTGATGGCATTGCCTCTCCTGAAATATCTCTCCCTTTCAGAGAGGTACTTGTTGAAATGAAAAAGATTTACAAGGAGTGCAGTAAGTATATTTGATCCATGTAGTATCTTATCATGTAAGCCAGGAGAAATTAATCATAATACGTTTTCAGGCTCCTGAGTTAATAGGGCAGTTTTGATAAAGTGAAAGGGGGGAGAAAGAATATACAAGGAAGCATGGTACTAGTAGAAATACTCTGGCGTAAACATACCAGAGGCCAGTGGGAAATCTCCAACCCCAAGGAAGGCAGAGATTTTGGTCAAGGACCTCCTGTTATCGAATCAGGAATTCATCAGGAATTCCCTGACAATAGTGGACATGGTATCTGGCACTTGCTAATTATTGAAAAAATAACCACACAGTTTCCTGGGGCTGGAGAGGATATTTTTTTTAGGATTTACAAGGTGTATGCTTTCTAAACATTCACTGCTGTCTAATTAGAAAGTGATTTATAAAATCTTTTTGGTGAGACACTAATTAAAACTAGGAGGGTGGCCTGCCTTTCCTTTTCTTTTTTAAAGGCACAAATGACCAGTGATTTTTTAGGGAGGGGGGCACAAGGTAGTATTTTCTGATAAGATGCTCTGTGAGATACTGTTCATAGCTCTTTTTTGTTTCTCTTTTCAAACTTGATGGAAAATGTGAAATGTTTATATTGCAGAGCAAACATCCATGCCTATAATTTGTGATGCTATTATGTTTCCAAAAGAGGAAAATGTTTTTCTCTGGGACTTTGGGGCACTCTATTAGGTAGGACATGAGGAAGGGTCAGTATAATATGGTGACACGAGGGAGGGGTCATTGTTCTCAAAAAACGCTATACTCATAATATTTTCCTCTCTACTTCCTGAGACTCTTCATCACCTCAAACAAAGGAAATTAAACACATGAGGAAAAGAGTATTTTGTTGTTGTTGAGTTTCTGATCTAATAATCATTTCAACACCTGCAGGGTCCCAACACAATGCAAGATGTTTCACTCAGGCCATGTTCTTTTAGAAATGTAAACAGTTACTAAGAATAAAACCATCTGAGAAAAGTGTGAAAACTTCCCAGAAGAAAGTGCTTACAATTACCCTCTGGGGTAGATGTTATCCTGACATTACAGAGGAAAACACTGAGGCTCAGTGATACGAAAGCAATTGTTTGAGCTCATTTGACCTCCACTTCTCCTTATCGCTAAGTATACTGTCTTTACTTATTTCAGATCGTAGGTTAAAACCCTATCCACGGAGCACTGGGTGTTGTATGCAAACAATGAATCATGGAACACTGCATCAAAAACTAATGATGTACTGTATGGTGACTAACATAACATAATAATAATAATAATAATAATAATAAACCCAAAAACAAAATGAACAAAACCTATCCATGATTTACCATGAGGGGATTTAACAGAAGCAGCTCCAGATTTTCCCAACTACTGGCCAAAACACCGAGACATTTCTGATCGTGATGTTTTAGAGTCTGTCACAAGGTGAACTTGAGAGGGACTTTTATATGGGCACCATCTCTACTTCCTTCTGGGTTTCTTCAGAATTGTCCTTACATGTCCCAGATCAGAATCATGAATCATGTAGGGTACTCGTTTAAAGTACAGATTCCTAATTACAGGTCAATTATATCTCAGTGAAGTAGGGGGGGGGAAGTGAAGAAAAAAATAGGTTTTGGAAAAATAATAAAATACAGATTTTGGGGTCCCATTACAGACCTCCTGGTTAGAATTTATGGAGGTGGAAATTTGCATCTCTGACATGCACTGTAAGTGATTTTTACTAACTTGAGAAACACTGTTTTAGCCCTGGCTCTTAAGGAGAGGTAGGGTGCTTCACAGTATTTGTGGGGGGAAAAAGTAATCAAAGTGAGGTCTTTGATTAATGGCTCTGGGAAAGAGAATGAGAAACATATCTAAAAATACTACCTTAGAATTGGAAAGGTTGATGGGTGAGAACAATAAGTTATTAAAAACCAAGAATAATTTAAGAACTAATTTTACAGATAATTGATAATGAAATGATCTGATAATAGTGCAAGTAGAGTACATAAGGGTGAGTTTTGAAGAAGCTATAATTAAGAGGATTAAGGAGACCAGCTGAAAAAGAATTAAAGAAATCAAGATAAATTATAACTGAGCAGGAACAAGAAATATACTTCCTGGAGGTAAGGCAGTTTTAAAAAAAGGAGCATTAGGTACTAGATTTATCTGAAAATCTGTAATTGAGATCGGAGTAATGACACTTCAGCCTTACACAGACACCTAGATGAAACATAGATGAAGTCTTTCTTGGGAGGTTTATGTGTTACCTGGATTTGAAGGGCTCTCTCTTGCTTTATACAGTAACAGTAAATATACATTTTCATGCTAGAGATTATTTTCAAGTGTTGAACTAAAAAACCTTGATAACACTTCTACTAAATACACCTGAATTATAATTTCATATGCAAAATACAATTTAAATATAATATGCAACTTTAAATAGAATTTCCATTCTTTTATGTTGAAAAAGAAAGCCAAAGTTGGTGGCATCACAATTTCAGACTTCAGCTCTATTACAAAGCTGTCATCATCAAGATAGTATGGTACTGGCACAAAAACAGACACATAGATCAATGGAACAGAATAGAGAGCCCAGAAATAGACCTTCAACTCTATGGTCAACTAATCTTTGACAAAGCAGGAAATAATGTCTAGTAGGAAAAAAACCAGTCTCTTCAACAAATGGTGTTGGGAAAATTGGACAGCTACATGCAGAAAAAAGAAACTGGCCCATTTCCTTATACCACACACACAAAAAGAGACTCAAAATGAATGAAAGACCTCCATGTGTGACAGAAATCCATCCAAATCCTTGAGGATAACACAGGCAGAAACGTCTTTGATCTCAGCCACAGCAGCTTCTTCCTACAAACATCGCCAAAGGCAAGGGAAGCAAGGGCAAAAATGAACTATTGGGATTTCATCAAGATCAAAAGCTTTTGCACAGCAAAGGAAACAGTCAACAAAACCAAAAGACAACTGACAGAGAAGATATTTGCAAATGACATATCAGATATAGGGCTAGTATCCAAAATATATAAAGAACTTATCAAACTCAACACCCAAGGAACCAATCAAGAAATTGGCAGAGGACATGAACACACATTCTGCAAAGACATCCAGATGACCAACAGACACATGAAAAAAATGCTCAACACCACTTAGCCTCAAGGAAATACAAGTAAAAACCACAATGAGATACCTCAATCAGAATGGCTAAAATTAACAAGCCAGGAAATGACAGATATTGGAGAGGATGCAGAGAAAGGGGAACCCTCCTACACTGTTGGTGGGAATGCAAACTGGTGCAGCCACTCTGGAAAACAGCATGGAGGTTCCTCAAAAAGTTGTCGATAGAGCTACCCTACGACCCAGCAATCGCACTACTGGGTATTTACTCTAAAGATACAAATGTAGTGATCTGAAGAGGCATGTGCACCTGAATGTTTATAGCAGCAACGTCTGTAATAGCCCAACTATGGAAAGAACTTACATGTCTATCAACAGATGAATGGATAAAGAAGAGATGGTGTGTATATACAATGGGATACTATGCAGCCATCAAAAGAAAGGAAATCTTGCCATTTGCAACGGTGTGGCTGGAACTAGAGGGTATCATGCTTAGCGAAATAAGTCAATCAGAGAAAGACAACTATCCTATGATCTGCCTGATATGAGGAATCTGAGAGGCAGAGTAGGGAGTTTGGAGTAGAGAAGGAAAAAATGAAACAAGATGGGACTGGGAGGTGAACAAACCATAAGAGACTCTTAATCTCACAAAACAAACTGAGGGTTGCTGGGGGAAGAGGGTGTGTGGAGAGGGAGGTTGAGTTATGGACATTGGGGAGGGTATGTGATATGGTGAGTGCTGTGAAGTGTGTAAGCCTGACGATTCACAGACCTGTACCTCTGGGGCAAATAATACATTATATATTAATAAAAATAATTAAAAAAGAAGAATTTCCATTTTTCTGATAGGAAACAGTATTGCTTACTTTTCATTGAATAATTATATTTAATGTATCAAATAACTTGACTAAGTATATGTGATAACTTACGTAGTGTTACATATTAGTTTCCAGATGTTTGAATCACTTTTTGTCTGATGTAAATAATATTTGACTTGGAAATCAATATAATATATAATAATAAATTTATGAACATATTTTTAGATTTTATATTCTAGTCCACTATTTTTACCAATATTGGTTATTTGTATTCACTGATTTTTAGAATAAAATATGCATTCTGATAATGCACATTCCCTTCCCCATAAACTTAGCTATTCTTTTTAATTGAAAATTTTGAGATAATATTCAATTCACATGTAAGAATTTCAGGAGGTCCCTGTCTACTTTTCCCAATGGTAATTATTTCCTAAATCATAGTATATCATACTAGGATATTGACATTTATATAATTCATCAGTCTTATTCAGATTTCTCTAGTTTTATTTGTGCTCATGTGTGTGTCTAAACAGTTTTATCACATGTATAGGTTTGTGTATCCACCAGTACAGTAAGGACACTGAGCAGTTTCATCTCCGCAAGGACCCTTCATGTTGCTTTTTTGGTAAACACACCCATCTCCCTCCAGTTCGCTGTCTCTCTCTACACATATATATATTTATACGTTCTGTATATAATTTATATATTTATATATTCTGAGGCATTTATATTTCTAGTGAAGTTGAAGATTGTTTTGAGCAAATCACAACCCGTAAAACAAAAAGTGGGAACTCTGATTGTAATTGCTTTAAACATTAAAATACTAGTTTTTGGAGGATCGACAGGTCTGCGTTCTTAATCTTTCCATCTGTGTCAATGCCCTCCAGTCAGAGACCACCAGCAACAACCTATAGCTGAGTAAGTTGGGTTTATTCTTCTTGGCAGCAAAGAAGAACACACATACTGGGGAATGACAGGGTGTCTCAGATTGTTAAAAATAATCTATTATAGGATTTAGGCTTGTGTTAGTGGTTTGAAGAAGGTTCAAGGAAATAGGGCTTTGTTCTGCATTGGATGCTCTAAGGAAGTAGGGGCAATTCTATAATTGGGGCGTAATCATAGATCTTATCCAGAAGGAAGGAAGAAGGAAGGGAGTCTAGAGTTAATTGGTAAAGAAGCAGCAGACACTCATATTAACCAGAATGGAGGATGTTTAGTCAGTTTTGTTATTTGGACATATTCATGTTTGTCTGTGTTCAGACATGATTAGGTCATGATGGTAGTAATCTTATTTTTGTATTTATTCATCACGGTCATAGGTAGCCTTGTTTGCTGGTGTAATTCTATAAAATTCTGTATCTTCAACAGGAGGACGAGAACATGTGATGATCAGCTCAGCTTCTCCAGGACTGCTTTTCTCTTTCTCATCAGGAACATGGTAAGACTTTCCATTTGTTCAGATGTTGTTATACCTATTTTAGTAACAGTTTATAGTTTTTAAATATTGTTCTTCATTGATATATTTATTTCTAAATATCTTTTGGGTTTTGTCATTATCAAAAAAAAAAGATTTTAGGGGCGCCTGGATGGCTCAGTGGGTTAGGCCGCTGCCTTCGGCTCAGGTCATGATCTCAGGGTCCTGGGATCGAGTCCCACATCGGGCTCTCTGCTCAGTGGGGAGCCTGCTTCCTCCTCTCTCTCTGCCTGCCTCTCTGCCTACTTGTGATCTCTGTCTGTCAAATAAATGAATAAAATCTTTAAAAAAAAAAAAGATTTTATTCCTTATTTTTATTCACCAGTATTGATTACTCAAATAAAGAAAACTCTTGGGTGTTGTGCATTTATGTCATGTTTTCTAACTCCGTGAACTCTTTCATTAGTTTTGTTTTTGAAAATTTCATATCTTGGATTTTCTCTCCTCTTAACAGGATAATTTTGTCTCTTTCACTACTTATGCTGGTTATTTAATTTCCTTAGATATTTGCTTTTGCATTTGTTAAAACTTTCAAGGTACTATTTAATATTAATAGTGAAAACATTCGTCTCTGTCTTTAACTGGAAAGATTTTAGTGTTTCTTTAATATAATATGTACTGTTGGGTTGTGGTAAGGTAGTCTATATTATATCTACATAGTTTGTTTTTGTTAATATTTTATTTAGTTCTTTTACTGGAAATGATTGTTGAATTTCATCGAATATCTTATAATCATCTATCAATATGGTTTTTTATTTTTCTTCTGTTAATATGCAGAAGTAATGGACTTCCTGATAGACTTCTTGATAATGCATCCTCTTGCATTCCTGGAATAAACCCTTGGTCCTATACTTTCATTTTGATTTGTTTCTGCATTGTACTCACTAATATCTTGTGCAGCATGTTGTGTATGTTACCAGAGAGCTTTTAGAAAATATTCAGTCTCTAGGGAAATAGCAAAGATCTTGGCTAAATAGCCAAAGAAAAAGTAAGAAAAAAACCTTCAAATGTGGTAGCCAGAAAAATGTGCACACACACCCAAACACAGAGCGCAACCTATACCATTCTTTTCCTAGGCTTGTCAGGAAATAAAAGCACTCCGTTTCCCACCACTGATGGTGATATGTAAAAGAAGTCACTCTTGCACACACCAGGAACAGTGAGTGTTGCACTGCAGTTGGAGAACATCGTCTTCTGGCTATATCTATTAAAATAAAGATACACACACTTTTGTTTAACAGTTTAAATTTCATTGAATCCAACATACAGATAAATAAGAGCAAAATTATTTAATAAAAGATATGGAAGTATCTTGAGTAAAGAAAAAGGAAAGGAAAGTGGTTGGGGCGAAGAGAATGCCTGTGAAAGGGGGTGGCTTTACAAATGGTGGGTGTCTCATCGTGGAATATTACGCTGTCAGTAAAAGCAGTGAGTTAGTTCTCCATTAATTAACCTGGAGAGAGTTCCCGCATGTGTTTTGGATGACCAAAATGAGGTGCAGAAAGGTTATGGTTGTAACTTTAATTCATAGAAAAGCAGGTAGCCACATGTGTGTATGGGGTTATGTACATATACTGTATCCTGTATTTTAAATATCTTCTTAATAGTCAATGAAAAACAAGTTGAAATATATCTTTACTCTAAATATTGTTTTCTTTTTTTGTATCCGAATAAAATGCTTTCTTTCCATGTAGATACAAAACTCGGCGATTTTATCTGAGAATATATGGTAGCTTTTAATGCATAATGTGTCTGTATACTTGTTTATAAAGGACAGTATGAAAAGTGGCAGCACAGAAAACAAGAACAAGGGATGCCTGCGTGACTCAGTCCGCAAAGCATCTGCCTTTGGCTCAGATTGTGATCTTAGGGTTCTTGGATCGAGTCCTGCATTGGGTTCCTTGCTCAGCGGAGAGCCTGCTTCTCCTGCTGCTTGCCGCTCCCCCTGCTTGTGTGCTTGTGTGCTCCCTCTCTCTGACAAATAAATAACTAAAATCTAAAACAAAACGAAACCCAACCCAACCCTAACCCCTACCCAAATCCAAACCAAAAACCAAAACCTCGAGGGGCCTGGCCTTCAGAATAATAGTTAGATAGTACAATTATAAAACCATCTATGTGACTGTTTGATGTCTCCATTTCCCAAGATTTAAAATATGAACAATTTTAATACTTCAAGACAGAATGTAAATTCTGTGATTCAGCATTAAAAAACAAGTTTATCTTTAAGTGAAGGTTTCTATAGAAACATGAAGTACATCTCAACATATCAACATGTATCTAAAATTGAGGATCAAGTAGAGTAAGCAGAAGCCGTACTGTACAACATGCCTCTTAATGATTTATCATAATAAGTGACATGCTAGCCAAGAGAAGGTGAGCTGACGGGGGACTCTTCTCCATCCTATTTCTGTCTCAGCTGGAGGTGCGTGGTTTCCTTGTTCTTCTGAAGGAATTCCTTCTACATGGTGAGCTCCTGCAACAAGAGTTAAATATGAAATGGCTTTGCTTTTTAAGTATTAATAATTCAATCATATGTAAAAGGAACTTAGTAATGCATAGTATAATTAAAGAAGTCAGAGCTTCTAAGAGCTCAAGATCTTCTTGGAGATTTACTCAGATGTTATCATCTGTACATGATGACAGTCCTTAGGAACAAGTGTTTATGTTGACAGGGAAATTCTTCTCAAAGTGAAAATATTTGTATCTGTAAGCTAATTAGTTTTTTAAATTTATGTGATCTAAAACAGCTAGCTGGTTTTTTCCAATAAATTGTATATTTTGATGCAGTGTGTGTTAGGCTTTCTTTCTCTTGTGCCTTCCTTCCTAACCCCCTTCTTCCTTTTTTCTTCCCCCCTTCCTTCCATCCTTCCTCTGTCCTCTTTTCTTCCTTCTCCTTCCTTCTGTTCATTCTACCGTCACAAGTTGTATAAACATTAACTGAGAAGGGGGTGGTGTTTACTTCCCTCCTAGGTTCCTGTAGAAAAATAGCTTTAAAGACTTCATTTCTGTTTTGCTTGGGCAAACTTACTAACCTTGAGAAAATCAGGCTTCAATTTTGGGGGGAGGGGAAGCAAGGTCACGGAACACCTACAGACATTTACACGGCATCGCTAAATATCTGCCCTGTGCCAATCAACTAGTGTTCTCCTGCTATTACTAAGTACAGTTTAACACTGTTGCTGTCAATTGGTCACTGAAGATTTCGATGGGAGGGGCAGCTATGGGAAAATAATGAGGTGGGGGAGGTGCTTTAAAAAAGGCGCAAAAAGGAAAACAAACAAACAACAACAACAAAAATATATATATATAGAGAGAGAGATTTAGTCCTTTACTTATTAACAAATATTTATTGAATGCCAGGGAGTTCTTCCAGGTGCTGGAGATTCAGCTGCGGTAAAAGAGAAAATGTCCCTGGAGCTTATTTGTTAGTTGAGATCTCCCCAGGTAAAGAATGAAAACAGCCCTCAGAAATTATCTTGAATGTGCTTCCAGAAAGGATATTACCCCATGGGAAATAAAGACTTCCCAATAAAATAATGCAACACTGAAGTTTCATTGTCACCAATGCCTTAGATACCTAATATCAGAAAGGAAAGTGTAATAGAACTGAGGAAGGAAACTGTATCTAGAGATCCATCCTTTAATATAATCTCTCACAGATTATTCAAAGCCACCCCTGTTTTAGTAAGCATGAAGGACCTCTGGCAATGTGAATTATTCAAATATACAAAGGTGTTGATTGTATTCTTGTTTTTCTATCTCTGCAAACAGATGAACATCAAATATCTGATAGAAACAGGCTCATACACATTTTTACTTTAAATAATGCATTAGAGTAGAAAGCACTTATGAAGAAACAGCCAAGGCAAGCTGAGATTTTTATTTCTAAAAGACTGAGGGATAAGCATGTCTTCTTAAGAAATGGTATTTGAGGTGCGTCTGGGTGGCTCAGTGGGTTAAAGCCTCTGCCTTCAGCTCCGGTCATGATCCCAGGGTCCTGGGATCGAGCCCCACGTTGGGGTCTCTGCTCTGTGGGGAGCCTGCTTCCTCCTCTCTCTCTGCCTGCCTGTCTGCCTACTTGTGATCTCTCTCTCTCTGTCAAATAAATAAAATCTTAAAAAAAAAAAAAAGAAAGAAAGAAACGGGATTTGAGCATTGTACCAATAAAATAATATGGATCAGGAATTATCACAACATTGAAATTCAGATGATAAAGGCATAATTAACATTAGTTTTGTATTAATATAGTGAGTTTCTATAATAAAATTCTTTAGAATGGTCACATGGCAGATAATTCAATATTTATTTACTGGTATATTTTATATTTACTTGGATTATAAATAAATGTCTGAAATTGAGTCACATGCTCTCTCTAAGACTCCATGTACATATAGAATTCATCTTTCTAGGTTATTTACTCATTGCATTTTGTCCAGCTGCCTACTGCCTGCCTGCCATGAACTCCATTTGTGAGAAGATTCCAATCCAATAATACATGAGTAAGTGCAACAAAGTATAAAAACAGTAGAAAGTACTACAGATGACAGAAGATGGTGGTACACATTGTTAACAGTTTTGGACCCAGTGATCCGACGGGAGAGTACTGGGGAAACCTTTATGGAGTGGAGTCTTGGAACTTTCCAGATGGGACTGAAGTACAGCATGTGTACGGCACAGTAAGCAGCGGCAACAGGACTGGAGCTGGGGAGGTGCATACGGGGCTTGTGGGGAGACTAGTCTCCCCAGTGATAGACCTTTTGCAGGCGGTAGTGAGAGAAAAGTCAGGATGGATTCAGACTTCTCAGGAGGCCCGAATAGCAAAATAAGAAAGGCGAATTTCTTTTAAGTGGCAATAAGCAGCTTTGACTATCCCAGAGTATTAGGTCAAAGCAAAAGAATCTGGCACGGGGGAGTCTGGGTGGCTTTTGTTTAAGCGTCTGTCTTTGGCTCAGGTCATGATCCTGGAGTCCCAGCATTGAGCCCCACATCAGGCTTCCTGCTCCGTGGAGAGTCTGCTTCCCCACGCCCTTCCCTGCGTGCGCACGCACTCTCTCAAATAAATAAAATTAAAAAAATATTCTGGCAGGAGACTCCATGAGTGATTGGAAATACAAGGTATTTAGGATATACCGTATACACACACAGCTTAAGAAGAAAGAATACTGAAAAGCGAGTTTTCTCAACAAACTAAAATGTTACTTGGGCTATGGAGGAGCAAAAATTTGGAGGGAAAGTAAAAAGAAGTTCATTGAATTACATTGCGGAAGAGGCTCTGTCTCCATTTTCTTGAGCCAAGTGCCTTTCATGCGGTAACATTCCCTAAACTGGTTTCTGGAATATGCGAGTAGCAGGTACCTGTGACCTACTTCCTTGGAAGAGATCTTCTGGCAGGGAGGGTTCCAAAGAATAAGTAACTATGTGGTGTGTCTGTGAAGATAAGGATCTTAGACAGTTTCCTCCAGTTTCCTGCACTTCAGCTTGGTTTGAAGTAGGAGAATAAAACTCCTATATACCTCAGAGAAGCAGGGAATTAATTGTGGCAAGGAGTTCTGCATTGCAAAAAGAAATGACGTAGTAGCAACTGAAATGCCTGAGAACAAGGTACCATGTGAGGTGAGATGATGATCAAGAACCAGATGGGCATTTCCTACTCTGGACACTTCTGCCGTGCTTATATTTTCTTCGTCTTGCATGCAAATGCAACAAATTGTGTGTGTGTCTCTGTGTGTGTGATGCAAGTGTGTCGAGAAGTGTGAGGTGAAATATGTATCTGTTAATATAGACTAAGAATCTCATCAAAGGAGGGATGGCTATACTAGAGGTATGGCTGTACTAGAAAAATAATATCTAGATAAATAATATCTGGATAAAAAAGATAATAGTATCTTTTCCCTATATATCATTTGATTATGAGTTCTGGCATTTTTTTTTTTTTTTTTTTTTTGGTGACTGGTAATAAGTACTCAGTAAGTGAATGAGGACCTATATTTTCTGTCATCCACTTTAGGCGACCGTACTTGCTAAAAAATAGTAGAAAGTTATGGGATCCCTGTACTTAGTTGGGTGCATAGGTCTGTTTTATTCTAAGTGGAGGAAACTACCTTATGTCATCCCTAAACTCGCACCTCACTATGCCTAGTCCATTATTTTTTAGTGCACAGCATATTTTCCCTTGAAAATCCTGCTGAGTTGAAAACCTATAGTTACTTGGATTTTTTTTCAATGTATAAAAATGAATAGAAATTTCTTTAATATATATAAAATTAACAGATTTTTAGTTAACATTTAATGACTAAGGCAGGCATATTAACCTGTCTCCATAGCCACATATTGAAAATACACAACCTTTCAGGGTATAAAACATTTGAATATATAGTTCAGCCTTACATTTGGAAATATATGATTATTTTAAGCATTCTACAATGTTGACCAGAGATGGAAAAATTGATGTCTTCATTCTTAACAGTCGGTAGTTTTCACAGCAGGATCCCATGCTAATGGAGCCTTGACTTGCACAGTGACGTGGAAACCAATAACTCTGTGCTGAGGCTATAATATATGGGCGATTTATATATGTAAGTGTGCATTCAAGTGTAGGCATATTTACATAAATATGGAATATTATTTAAGTGTATTTTGGAACGTGTGAAAGCAAATACAGATTTATTTCTATTAGTTTTAACATTATATTTAATTTAAAGATATAACATTTTGATGTTTTTTCTGGTTTTAGAATTAGTATTTATGGCAGGAGAATTGGAAAAGTGGAGAAATATATAAGATACAAATAACCATAATCTCATGATCCAAATGCTTTGTTGTATTTCTTATGGTCTATTTTCAATGCAGAAACATTGATCTGGCCAGAGTTGGATGTAGACAAAACCCTTCAAAATTTCATTTTTCTATTTTGTTTAAGCTCTAGCCCACATAATGCAAGGAATGAGTTTGTCTTCAAAACTAATTGGGGAGGGTATGTGCTTTGGTGAGTGCTGTGAAGTGTGTAAACCTGGTGATTCACAGACCTGTACCCCTGGGGATAAAAATATATGTTTATAAAAAATAAAATAAAATAAAATAAAATAAAATAAAATAAAATAAGGTCTATGCCTAATAACAGGGGAAACAAACAAACAAACAAACAAAACCACTAATTGGTCTTTTACTAGTCTCCATTTCCCCTCATATCTCACTCCAGATTCAGACCTTCTATGCAAGTAAATCTGCCTCAGAAATTATTATACTTTGTAGTGCGGTTTTATATACAGCTACTATATAGACGGTTTTTGTTCTGATAGAGCACTCACCCGTTTTTCTTAAAAACGAATGCAGCGGGCACCCGGGTGGCTGAGTCAGTTAAGTGCCTGCCTTTGGCTCCGGTCATGATCCCAGTTCAGAGAAGTACCTTCCTGTTCCTCTGTGGGGCTCCCCGCTCAGTGGGGAGTCTGCTGCTCCCTCTGCCTCGGCCCCTACCCCCTGCTTGTGCAGTCTCTCTCTTGCGTGCTATTTCTCTCACAAATAAATTAAATCTTTAAAAAAATAAAAAAAAAAATGAATGCAGCATTACAAAACCTAAATCCCAGAAATAGATCCATAGCGGTGTTTTTCTCTCTCCAGTCTGATGTTTGCTTCTTATAGCACACATAATATTGGTAAGCTTTTATGATTTATAAATATCTAGAGGTTTCCCTGACTTCTGTGTCAAGAAAAGCACCTCACATACAGTGGCACTTACTAAATATGAATTGATTGTGTCACCTTGTTGGGATATAGGTAGAGTGATTGTTGGTGTCTTTTATGGGCCGTGAGTTCATCACCAGTTGATGTACT
Organism: Mustela putorius furo; assembly: GCF_011764305.1. NCBI lineage: Eukaryota > Metazoa > Chordata > Mammalia > Carnivora > Mustelidae > Mustela > Mustela putorius. The sequence goes on along the minus strand of NW_025421341.1, from coordinate 1,598,103 downwards.
ACAGACTGTGTGATGCAGATCCGCTGAGTATGTAATACTGTTGTAGCTATGGCTATTTTATGAAATTCTTTATGAATTTCCCCCATTTTTATTTATGACTGTGTTCCATGTGGTCTGTTACCCTTTTATTCCTCATCCAAAAATCAGAAAGAGTATTTCTACTGAGATTTGCCATTGGTATGCATAAGCAACTGTGTTGCTTGAAACTATTTCTTTCAGTTAATGCAACATTGAACTGTAGAAGTTCCTAGAGTGAAATAAAATGGCTCTTCTTGAGGCTGACAAAAATACCCCGAGGCACTCTGCTTATTTACATAGTGTTCTTCAGCAAAGGTTGCTCCATCAACAATTAGTGTCTTCTTCATAACTCCTAAATTATTCATTAATGCAAATCCAAAATCTAATCACTTTATTCTCCAGCAACGTTGAAAGAAGAAAATTAATGGTATTTATTAAAAAAAAAAGTCCTCTAGTTCTTTTACTCTTAATGTGTTTGAATAATGATAAATATAATTTTGATATGCAAGGTTTCTATTGCAATTTAGTTTTTTGAATAACAAAAGAAAGATGAAGACAGGATTTTCACTGGGTTCTTTTACTTTTTAGAACGTCTTGAAATGACAAACTGCATCTCTTGTACATACGAATTTCTCTTTGCTGGCAGCAAAATTTCTGCTAATAATTTCATATATATTCTACACTTGTACATTGAATAGTTTATGGTGTATGTTTAACCTGCACGTCTCTTCTTTTCCTGCCACAGAGCTTCCTAAACAGAATAAAAATAAGGCTGCAGGTCTCTACTTCTTACTTTAGAAATATGACTACCACCTCAGGGCATTTTCTCCAAGCTTACCTTCTGGCCAGTACTATACCTTTTGGGTCATTGGTTTCTTTCGGGGAGGAAGAAGAATCAGACACTGATGGTGGTTTTGACTCTATAAAACTCTGTGTGTGTGTGTGTGTGTGTGTGTGTGTGTGTGTGTAGAAAGTCTTATAAAAAGTCTGTTTAAAGCTGATCATGTTCACCTTGGTCTTCTTGGTCTGAAGCTTAAAAGCAGTTTTAGAGTGTTTCTGTGCTAATTGCATACAGATATTCGGCAGTTTTTATGATTATTCTTTTTTGTCAAGTCTTCTTCCTGCTGTCTTACTGCTTTTATTTTCCTTTAATTATGATTCCAAAATCATGCAGTTTCGTCTTGTCCTATAGCACGTTTTCCTATAAGCTATGTTGAAATCTTTTATGGAAGGATGTGGAGTATAAATGAAAACATATAGGCAGAAATTCATATGTTGCATATCCTGTGACCCTCTGCTGTGCTGGCAGAGTGATAACTATTAAGGCCAGCTTGTAGATTTTTCCATTCAGTAGGAGGAAACGGTGAGTTAAGAGTAAATGAGACAAAACAAATTTCTCTACTTCTCACATACAGAGAGTATGCATTATTCAGATGCGGGAGAGAAAATTTCAGTTAAAGGTGAAGTAACACAGGTAATGAGTAACAAGAGTACTTCTTGATATCTTGTCATCTGTGTATAGTCAAGGCAAGGAAGTCTTTATACTTTAACCATACAGATTACAAGAGACGATAGTGTGATTGTAACACTTATGTGAATTATTCCTGGTCCTGTGGCTCAGGCCTAGGCAGTTTGAGAATTACACTTCAGCTGCCCTGGTGCTTGGCTCAGGAATAGGTACATGACCTATCCAGAACCAATGAGAATCAATTTGTGTAGGAGACCCAGTACTGGCAGAAGCAAGACCCACCTCTGCACAATTCAGTAAAATGAGTAATAATTTTTTTGTCCAGAGTTTGAGCAGTAAACATTTATTGACTTTCTGTTTAAAAAGAGAAAATGCATCAGATCAGGGTCACTGGGATACTCACGATGACTTAGTAATTCAGTAAAGCATTCTCTACTACCTACTTGATGCAATATTTGGGGAAAGTAATCAGGGACCTCAGGCATGTCCATGTAAATCATGGATTATATAATCTTTAAAGAGGCAATTTACGCAGTCTACAAGGTGAACAACAGCATGCCCCAGGATTTGTGAATTTTATGACTTGCACAAAAGCCAGGTCCAAATGATTTACTTTAAAACTTAAATAAAACTTACTCTAATGATTGGTTTAATTTTTTGTGTGAAAATACAACTTGGTGGGGAAAGTCAGGTCATATGAAATGACATTGTACTGACATTTTAACAGAAAGAAATCGAGAATCTTCTTTTTAAAAAAATATTTGGATTTCCATGTTTTTATAAAAGAAGTTAGTCTTTTGAAGTATATACACTCAATTTGAACAGTGTAGATGAATTCTCAGCCTTTTCAGAGAGAGTGGTGAAGTTTTTGAGATTTGACAAGAAAGGAATTTTTAATAGTGAATTGTAGCTAAAAATAGATTTGTGTTAAAACCATTTTTATTGACCATTTCAGGGTCTAAAAAAATACATTAAGCTCTTAATTGCATATGGCGTTTGTCAGTAAAGGGTTGGAGCGTAATTGTTAGTGAGCTTTCAGAAGTGTTTCTTGGAGATAATGTTTGAATAATCTATTGCCCAAATTTGAATAATTTATGCATGAACCAGTGTAGAGTTATAATTGCAATTATAATGTTCAGTTCAGTAGCAACGAGCCGCATTTGAAGTTGGTGCCGATTGCAGTGTATAGCTTAGGTTCTGCTTTTCATTTCATTTTTAACAAAGGATTCTGAGTAAGGGGGGATGGGTCAGAGCTTGACAAAAGTTCCCAAGTGAAGTTTCAAAGAGTGTCTTTCTAAAGATTTTTATTTCATTTTATGATTTTTTTTTTAAACAAAGTCTAAAATCCAATCTTGCTTGCTTCTGTGCCATAGAGATAAAGCAAGGGACTGAAGTGCCCCTGGTTGGACAGAAAGGACTTTTTTACTTTTATTCTGAAGGAGCAGCTGCTCTCATCAATAATTTCCCGAAGCGATCGTCCTGGAGTGTAAACAATATTTTATACGGATGACAGTGGAACAGAATATGTTATTGCTGAAATTTGTGCGCTTCACTGTGGAGAATGGATTAACCCTGTGTAACACAGCATCAAATACATTCTATTTTCTGAATTTAATGAAAGGGTTAAGAGTTTTTACATGATGGAAGTTTGACTCCAAAAGAAACAATGTAGTAGTTTTACTTTCACAAATAAGAAAAAATTTCGTGGCTCAGTGGGTTAAGCCGCTGCCTTTGGCTCAAGTCATGATCTCAGGGTCCTGGGATCGCGTCCCGCATCGGGCTCTCTGCTCAGCAGGGAGCCTGCTTCCTCCTCTCTCTCTCTCTGCCTGCCTCTCTGCCTACTTGTGATCTCTCTGTCAAATTAAAAAAAAAAAATAGGAAAAAATTTCATTTCACAGCATTTTCTAAGCAATTAATACTACTAATCTTAGTATTTTGCCAGCCAATTCAAATTAATTTTGTAATGTGATGTTAAGTTTTTGCTTTCTTCAAAAATTTGAAAAACACTACTGAAGGGTGGGCCATTTTAGAGGGTGAATTTTCTTTACTTAAACATTTGTCAATCGGTTATGATTACTTTTATTTCTTCTGAACTCAATGAAAACATTTATTTAAAAAGACTTTGACTAGTTTGATCAAAATTAAAAGCGTTAGCTATCTTTGGAGACCAAGCATGTCCACAAAAATCATTTGTTGCTAGAAACTTTGAGATTTATTTTTATTCTTATAGTCTAGTATTTATAGCTTTCTTCCTCCAAATTTTGTCTACTTTGTCTGAATATAAGATATTTCTTAATTTTACCACTCACATCACAGATACTCTCAAATGGGTACAGATACTCTCAACTGAGAAATAGAAAATCAGTTGCAAAGGCTGGATTGTGTAATTCTTGCGTCTCATTTATTATAATCTACATTGAGTTGTAGATGAACAGACTTAACCATTGGAAAAGGGAACTTGAACTCATTCAGTTCTGTCACCTGCTTCTAAGTGGGGCAAAACAATATAGACATATTGTAGACATGATTCAGTAAAAAAATCTTAAAATCAGATAAAAATTATACAGCCTTTTAAAATAACTTTTTTTCTTGGGACGCCTGGGTGGCTCAGTTGGTTGGACGACTGCCTTTGGCTCAGGTCATGATCCCGGAGTCCCGGGATCGAGTCCCGCATCGGGCTCCCAGCTGCATGGGGAATCTTCTTCTCCCTCTGACCTTCTCCTCGCTCATGCTCTCTCTCACTGTCTCTCTCTCAAATAAATAAATAAAATCTTTAAAAAAAATAAATAAATAAAATAACTTTTTTTCTCTTTTCATAAACTGTGTACTCAGGAATATAATTTACTTCTGCTATCATGTAGATCAATTCTCATTTGCTATTTTCTAATTTCTAAATTTATTTTTGAGAGCTTCAAAAGAGTATTAAAGATGAGCTACTTAAATATGAAGCCTCCTATTAAGATTATTGAGAAATTAAAAAAAAAATCAAAAGTACAACTGAAGATCTATTTTTTCAATATTTTGTTGAGTTAAAATAAATTTTTATTTTTAGACATCTTCCAAAGAAGGTGAATATTGTGTTTTTACTTATTTTGACTTTTCTTTTCAAATAAGAATGAAAAAAGAGACAAGATTTAGTTATCACAATTATACCTTATTAAGTTTCAGAACTAATGTGTAGTTTGAAGTATAGATAATGATTACATTTATATGAAAAATTCAAATTCAGTTGATAAAATTTATTTTTAAATTTGTTTAAAATGATCAGCAAAGATGAATCTCTTTGACCATCATAACTTATAACTGACTAATTATAAGTGGCACAAGGTAGGTTTTATAAAGAAATAATTTTGATGAAACAACATAATGTAATCAACATTACAAGATGAAATGCTTTACCTATTTAAGAGAAACTTGCTTTTCACATTTAATAGAGGGGTAGTGGAGAGGAAGGAGCATGAACCTTGAATGAAGTTGGACTATTCTGTCACTAGTATGTAATTGTGGACTTGGGCAGGTCACTTGGGAACGTTCATTTCCTCTTCAGGAACAAGTAGATACTTTAAAAGATGACAGGTTTTTTTGTTGTTGTTGTTGTTTGTTTGTTGTTTTTAACATGTAAAGAGTGTAGAATAGGACCTGGCACATGGTTAACGCTCTGTAGTAGTTGATATTATTTACGGTTTATGTGTAAGTAGATACCATTTATTTTAGGTGAATTTATTTTTTAAGTAGTGCTCTCTACTTGGTAACATTTTCAGAAATACCAATTTTGATAAAATTTTATAAAAATCTGTAGTCTTTAGATCTTTCATGACTTTGGATAGTTCTTTTTTCCCCCAATGACTTTGAATCAGTCAGGTATTCCTTTGTAAAATACCATTTCATGATTGGGAGTACAAAAGGGAAGAAAGCACTTTCTATCAAGAGATTTATATATACATACATTCATTTATTTTCATTTATTAATTATTATAGAGTATCCACAATGAAACAGTTATATGCAGGGTAAATACATGTACATATATTCTAACTATATTGTATTATATATAATTAAACATATCTAATATATCTCTAGTATATGATTAGGACTTTATGTCTATACATAGTTTGAACTATAGCTATCTATCTATTTATCTATAATTTAAATCCTCTGAAAAGGTTTGTGTGGTTTTCATATGATTTTATTATAATAGAGGAAGTAGGAGCATGAACTGGATAAGGTTAACTAATATATGATAACACAGGTTTCTCTACATTGAAACACCTGCTTTTCCCCCAAAATACCATATTGTTCATAGATGGTGAATTTAGGTCAGTGATGTGTGCTATAGGTAAGGATGACTTAGTGTGGTAAAACCAAAATGTCAAGAAAGTTAGAGTTTGCATTTATGTTAAATGACTCAAATATCAACCTAAAATAAATAGCAAATGACCTCAATAAATAACAGCTGACAGTGTTTTATTGTTTATTGATAATCTTGAGGTTATCAGGTTTCTGAGTTAATCTTTGATAGCCATTTTATATTTTAAATCTATATTACAATGATCGAATGCATTGGATCATTTAGGAATGCTTGAAGAGTGCTTTAACAACATCTGGTGAAGAGGAAGTAGGCCATTCTATATGAATTACTTGTTACTAAGTGACAGTTTATTAATGTGTTTGCAATTCTATGGGTTAAGCAAATAAAAAATGTCATCTAAATTATTTGTAAAATAGTATGTCATTCCTTAAAGGGTCTTCCCTTCTTAATTCAAGGATTTTTCAGGAGATCTACCTGGTGAATTTATAGGCTTATGTCTGTAACAGATCATTCATAGAATGATATTATAAGGATATTTTAAGTATTTCTCTTATGCAGTGATGTTTTTTTTCCTCGAAGATATTCTAATTGACATTTCTGTCAGGACTCAAAAAAAGACTAGAAAACACAACTTCCTGAAGTACTGTCTTTTTTCATTTATTCATTTATTCATTTCATTCCAGGTAGAATTTAGTACCATTAAGCTTTTTTGTTGTATGCCTTTAAAAATTTCCTTTGAAGATGATAAATATATTAGCCGAGAAATTACTTGATTGAAAAATGCTAGGCAATACATAGATGTAATCCTAAAGCATATTTATATTAATACATGTTGTTTTCCTAAAATAGGACATTGTCCATTGTGATTTTAAAATGGGTTTTTCTGAATTGTATTGCTTCTGAGATATGTAATTGTTTTGCATTAATTTATGTCTTACATTTTAGCGGAACATTCACACATGTGCCTCTTGTATAAAATAGGTTAATGGTAATCAACTGCTATTATCCCCAAATGGAGGAAATTTGTGTAATGATTAAAAACACGAGATTTAGGGTCAGCCACTTTCTAGATCCATGACCTTCACCAAGGAACTGGCTTGCCTTTTCTAAAGACTCAGTTTATCTTCTGTGAAATGAGATTCCTGATAACTATGTGCTCAATTATTCAGTAAATGGTAGTGATTTTTATGAAAAATCAAATGTAACATTTCCTTAAACATCATTGCAGGCGAGATAAACAGCTGATTTTCTAACTCTCAATTCCTAATGTCACTGTTACCGACCAAGTGAACCGCTATAGTATAGTGTTTAATCTTAATACAAGAACTTTGGTGTAAACTTTTATAAAAAACCTCATAAAGTAGTTTCTTTACAACTGTGCATAATATTTACATAGTTCTGTTCACACAGGGATCCAGAACTGCATATCTACAGAACTATTAGGGTCTCAATTGAGAATGTCTAAAAAGATTTTAGCAACAGGTGCAAAACAGCTGCAGTTCTATTTCAATAATGAAAGTGGATGGATTTATTCACTGTGGGCTTTCTTTTATGCATTCTGAACTGACACTAACATTTAGGACACAAAGGAAATTAAATAATCAAAAATCACATTTTCTTGGGTGAAGAAAATTTGAGCATTGAGAATTATTTGGCATATGCAATAATAATTAAATGTCAAAGCCCAGTTTATTCTTTAAGATCACTCTGGATTGCAATATCAGCATTAGCAATGAGCAGTAGGATGAATATGTGCCAAAATGTACGAATTAGCTTCTTTAATAACAAACACTGCTTTGTGTAAAATCTGATTTATATACTACTTAAAAATTTTTTTATTCCATACAAGTTGGAGAGGTTGACTGGTTTTCATATTGATACTATTGATGTTTTTGTCATTTTTGATTTTTTTTTTTTAAAACTGTTTCTTGGTTTTAAAAGATGCTCCAGACGTGAGGTTTTGTTTAATTTGCCTCCATATGAGATATAATTACAGTGAATTGCAGAAGTATGGGCAGAGAGTATGTGTTATAAGCTTCTGGAAAGTAGAGCAGCTGTAAGAAGCAAAAGGAAAGAGTTGCTTACAGAGTGTTCAGTATAATGCAAGCCACGGAATGGCTTAGATAACTTCTAGGTGGCAAATTTTGTGGGCTTAAGATGGATACTGGACTCAATCATGACATAGGAACTGGAAAGACCTTCCTTTCTGGGAGATGAAATATAACAATCAGTTTTAGACAAAGTGCACTTCAGTTGCGGCTGGGGTACGCAAGAGGGATTTCAGTGTGGTGTGGCTCTTCTGTCTGCTTTCCTTCTGCTGGTCCATGCAGCCAATGAGTCTGGATTTTGTCTCATGCATCATTCATGTCTAATATCCTCAAGTCATTTCTCATTAAAAGCCCATGCCCTTGCTTCACATTTGTAAGATTCTCTATTTTCTCTCCTGGGATAGTAATTGTGCTTTCAATTCTGGATCTTGCTGCCTCATTAGCCCTGCTTCCTTTGGTGTAGCTCTGCTTATTGCTCGTATTTCATAAGGCTAAGTACCAGGGATGTCTCTGTTTTTGTGGATGTGTCGTTTCACTCCTCCTGAGAATGGGCTTGCCACGGGCATTTGGGAGAGGAAATAGTTCTGTAACGTGGGCCTGGCCTCTTCGCTCTGGATTGGGAGAATGAGTGTGACATGTATACAGGTGTAACGTTTCTTCTTTTCCTTAGTTTGACATCATATGTTTGCCCGCTTGTTGTCTTCTAGGGTTCATTCAGTTGATCTGATTGGCTGAGCAGATGTTACCTTTCTTGTTCAAAACCGGCTATAAAAATTTTCTAAAATTTTGTGCTTGGTTCAGTTGGAAGGTTTACTCAAGATACAGGAAAGCTGTTATTTCTTTTTTAAAGTATGATGTGTATCTTTTAAAGGATTTCCAGTCGAGATGTATCCTTTGAGAAACAGGGTATAATGAAGCTAGGTAGATGCTGTAGGTTCAGATTTTGTGTTCTTGCTAGACCTGGTTTCAGAACTGTAAAGCGACGTCCTCATTTTGGGTCCCTACTTCGTTCAGTGTCATTTTCCTCTCTCTGACACTTCATCCGATCCTAACCAGAGAAGTAGCCACTGGCTATGCAGTTCTTCATTAAGGACTTAGCCAAGCCAGAATCCTTGGAGAGCCCACTGCAGAGGTAGTGTTTTAATCCACAGGAGCCACCAGTGGCAGCGCCGTGCAGGGAACGTTCTTCTCCCTGTATCAATTGTTTATTAGAAACTACATTTCCTTAATAAGAAATAGAAAAAGTAAGATTTAAAAGGTATGTTTGGCAGATCTGGACTAAAAATAGTGAAGTAATGCTTCACATTTTCTTGGATTTGATGAGGTCACCATTGAAAAACATCCTGCATATTTGTGTGTGTGTGTGTGTGTGTGTGTGTGTGTGTGTGTGTAGTTTTTCAAAAATAAATGATATGGTCAAATTTTTTCAACAAGTAAGATGAAATTATCAAAATTATCTATATTTTTCCACACTTGATCTAATTCACTTGTTACCATGTCTTTGTTGCTACTACGTATTTGTCTTAGTTACCATTAATGAATCATTTATGTCTGTCCATGTGTATCTATCTTGTATTTATCTTGACATCTGTGACTGATACCAGTAACAAAATAAAAATAAAATCAGTCTGTTATATCATGGAATATTAATTTACTGATATAATATTGAACTTTGATCACAATGAAAAAATAGAGAAATATTTTCAAGGACAAATCAAACCATAAATGACAAGAACATTTGTCAGTGTCGTAAAGTCCATCGTACTTTGATTTCATTTCTGAGAAATTGCTTCATGCTGAGTTGTGTGATCCTAGGACGTGTTCTTTTATCTGTAAGTCCAAACGATTTTTGACAAATATAAATTAGCTCTCTAGTTCTAATCTGTGTTGATGGAACACAAAATGTTGTCTTTGAATTTTGTGATATATTTTGTAAATAACTCTCCCAAACTGAAATGTTTTTCAATTTTGGATAATTTGCTTTTTGTCTCATTTATAGGAGATCCACTTACTGAAGTGTTAGGAAAAAGTGGCAACATGAGACTGTGGCACACTGATTGGATTCCTGACTTGTAATCGACTCCATTTCATAGATATCAATAATCCTGTCTATGTGATAGACATTTATTGATAACACTGTCAGGGTCCCCGAGGGAAGCAAAGATTTGTTAAAGCACTGTCTTCCTAGCTTTATGTCGTGAAAACACGCATGTGATAAACTGATAGACTTGTTATCTATGATCTGGGGTATTGTTTAACTATGATCTAGATCTCCTATATTTAACTGTCCAGTTACAAATGATGATGGTCTTCTGTAATCTTAAGATGCTTTCTACTTTTCAATGTAATATCTTCTTTTAAAAGTTACTGGAAATATCACAATTTAATTTATTTAGTATTAAGCCCTTTTTAAGACTTGAGAAAAATGATACTTTTAAAATTATACATGTATGCCTGGGGCTTTAGGTTCTGAAATCTAATAAAATATGTTTAACACTAAATAATTTAAAAACAAAAATCATTCACAGATTAATTAGAGGCTCAAGCTAATTATTCTGTACATTTTATTACTCCTGGCAGACAAATTGCTACCGAGTCAGCCTGTTCTAGCTGAATAGCTATTGTAAACCCTCACAGTCTGGCTTTATATAATGGAGACTGTCACGTTCACTGGTAGTTGTATTTCTGCTTTGTTGGTTAGGGAAGCTGTGACACTTCAAAGCCAGCAACTCGTTTTTGGTCACAAATATAACTTTGACTTCCCTGTATAGGGAAACAACAAAGATCTTGAAAGAATAAGAAGATGGTTTAGATACCTAAGACATTTGATTTGGTACATCCCTGTGTTTGATGTGTTTGAGTTTGAGAAAAAAGGAATATGTTAACATAATTTTTAAAAAAGAAAAGTTTATTTGGGGCGGGGGAAGCTATTAGGGCGATAAGAACAGCAGGCAGCATTTAATCAAGGTGACCTTGAGATCAGTTGAATCTGATGCACTGGTTGAGAAGTCAGTTGTATTAATAGTTCGACTTTCGTTCCAGGTGATGGCAGACATGAGCGTTAGTTGAGATAAAGAGGCTAAATCTGCAAGGCAGAGATGGAACTATGGGGAAGCCCAAAGAGAGCTCAGGCAGGGGAAATCCAACAGAGAAATGGAAGGGAAAGGAAGGTTCGGGAGGGCAGGGCTCTTTTTATTTGGTCTGAAATGCTCTTGTCTCCTTGTCTCCGAGGCAAACTCTTGTTTATCCATCCAGACTCAGCTGAAATTACAGACTCTCATTTTCTGCCTTGACTCGTATTTCCCTTCTGTATTCCCACTGCACTTGGCACAAACCACTATTTCTAACCTTACTAGAATATTTTAGAGTTAGTAATTTATTTAGCCATCTCTGTCTTGAGATCACGGGAAATGTGCCTTTTTTAAAAAATATTATATTTATTTGTTTGACAGACAGAGACCACAAGTAGGCAGAGAAGCAGGCAGAGAGAGAGAGGGGAGGAAGCAGGCTCCCCGCCAAGCAGAGAGCCCGATGCGGGGCTTGATCCCAGGACCCCGGGATCATGACCTGAGCCCAAAGCAGAGGCTTTAACCCACCGAGCGACCCAGGTGCCCCGAAATGTGTCTTTTTAAATGCATTTTTAGCACTTAGAAAAATGCCCAATATGATACACAATAGTGGTCAGACAACTTGTTTGTATTTCTCTAGGAAAGATGGTGGTTGGACTTTGAAAAATCCCAAGAGGTCCTCTGGATGTTTTCAATTCTTGCATAGCAGTTAACTGGCATTAGAGTTATTAGACAAGTTATAGTGCTTTTTGCTCATGAAAGGATAAAATAGGGAGAGACCTGGCGCCTTTGAAAGAGTGTGGGATTAGAAGTGCTTATAAGTGTGGTGCTTATGGCCGGCGGTAAGGCACAGTTAATGGGCACACTTGTGTTCCTGCAGGTGTTTGCAGAAAGGACTAATCAAGGGACGTTGTACAGCAAAGGCAAAAGACCTTACTCTTAAACCTTAATCCTAAATCTCATATAGAAGGAAGAATGAAACTTGTGGAAACTGTTCCAGGAATTTGTAGAGACTACGGGCTCATTGTGCAAATGTAAGCTTGTTTGGAGGCTCTAGCCAGGGGGTGCAGCTGCTCATAAAACTTTGACCGGAGGACGTTCCCCCCTCTTTCAGGAAAGGGCATGCCCATCGACCCACCTTGCGGCTTGTGCATGTGAAGTTCAAGGTATCGCAGGGTCTGGTGGAGGAAGAAGAAAACGGAAAGTAAAGTACCGTGTCAGAGAGCAAAAAGAGGAAGGAGGAAAAACAGGAGGCCTAAGAGTCTGCATGACAAACTTGTGTCTCTCCCCGCAGAATTCGGAGCTGGGCTTTGTGGAGGAGAGCATTACAGCGTGTCTGCAGATGAAAAGGAGGGAGTCAGAAGTCTGCAAGGAGTGCGGAAACATTCTTTCTGCCGCAAAACAGGGCACCTGGGGCTTAGCTGCTCCTCCGAAGTAGCTGAAGCATGTCTGACCGGCCGATTAGTAACTGCTGTGGGTATTATCATGTCCATTTTGCCGATGAGGAAATGGAAGCAGAGAAATGTAAAGTGAACTTTTTCTATGTGTAAGTTCGTCCTTAGGCAGAATGGCTTCAGAGCTGGTATTGTTAATCACTGTGCGGCATCAGAAATCAAGGTAGTTTTCATAATAAAGAAGCAGAGTTAGAAAACCTAGCTAGATCGCTCGTGAAACTTAGCTTCCTAGTACATACTTCGTAAATTGAACTTACCCATCCTGATACTGCCCAAGTAACAGACACAGCCTCGTCCCCAGAAGCTTGACTTGTCCGTCAGCTTGTCCCACACGGGGATGAAGAGACAAGACAACCAGGGGAGGGCAGGGTGGTCCAAATGAGAGACCGAGGCTGACCAGGGCTGTTACTCACAAGCTTGCCAGTTAGGGGAGTAATTCTTTCCATTGAGAAGTCTAATGGGATGGAGGCTCTACTTCCAGAAGGAGTGGGGATTCCCACTGCTTCGTGGACATACTCCTAGGAAGCACTTAGATATGGTGGATTGGAACATGCAATCAAAATATGGAAATGCAACAATGTATTTTATTGAATTCCTGAACAGGCGGCTGAATAATGTGAGGTTAGGTGCATTGGATTTTAGAGGCAGCAGACCTGTTTTGAATTCCAGATCTACCACTTACTAGCAGTGTAGTCCTAGGGAATTTATTTTCTTTCTCCCTGAGCCTCAGTGTCTTTATCCCCCAGATGGAGATTAAAAACATCAAATTTATTATGTAAAAAATGATACTATATATAAAAGAACTCATCTTATGAAACAACATAGTCCATACCTAAAGCTTTCAGATGAAGAATGGAGAAGTGGTTTTCTCATTGGGGTCCAATCGTTCCTCAATAACATTTCCCCGCAGCCCTCGGGTTCAAAAGCAAGGCGTGAATGCTTCTTGTCAATGTGCGGTGTTCAAGAAGTGGATTCTTCTAATTAACTCAAGATGGCAATCTCCCAAAGCTGTCTGTTTTCAAGATTGTAGGTATTTCATTTTCATTCTGTTGTGATAAAGAGGAATGTGATGAAGATGATCGGAATTACCTCCCGTTATGAGCTTGTTAATTTGTCTGCTGTCATTTTCTAAGCATTTTCTTGGAACACATCCAGAAATTTATAAAGGAGATCATCTTCCATTTCATACTGCTACAGACTGTGAAACAATAACTAATTTGAGATAATAAGTATTGTAGCTTATGTAAACATGCATAAATACAACACATGCTGCAAAATGCACAATGCGAGTACACCAGGACTAGATGAAATGTATTCTTGGGTATTCTTGTATAAGATGAGATCAATTTGGAAATATGCTAAGATGTTAGTATACTCCATTAATCATTTATTCAATTAATATTTGTCAGGCACCTACTGCTAGCAGGTACTGCTCTAAGCAGTAAGTTAGAGGGACAAACCCCCCTGTTCTGGAGTTGTTTATATTATGAGATTAGCACAGATATGTTGAACCTTCACAAAGCTTTCCCCCTAGGTTATTTTTCCTCCAAGTTTATTCACTTAAACATACCTATTTTAAAAATTAGTCATAGTCACTGTTTCCATAGTAATAGTAAAAGCTGGTTTGCTTAAATTCTATCCATTACTAATTTTTAGTATGTGACCCCAACTTGATTCACCAAAACGAAAGTTTATGACTACTCCTGTCCTGGGTTGACTATTATCTGTACTCAGGATGATACTTTGTTACTAAAGTAGCATAACATTTACTTAAGTAAGCTTTAAGTACTAAGCATGTATCATTGTCTTTCTTTGAAAATTGGTAAACATGTAATGTTTACATGATAATGCTTCATAAGTCAAAATATATGATGTACTCATATGCCTCATTTTTCAGTCATCTGAATTAACCCTACGCCTGTTGAGCTCCTATTTGACATAAAGTGGTTTTTCTTTCCTTTATCTTCATTTTTAATACTTACTCCCCTTTATTTTGTATTCTTCTGCTTTTCTGATTATTCAGGGACACTTCCTCTGGCTCGGCTTTTGTCCAGACTCCTTTCCAACACATTATATTGTCTTACATGAAATATGATTACTTTGAGTAAGCCCCACTGGAGTTGCTCCTCGTAAAATCAATTTATACGGTCATAAATACATCATTTAAGTTTAAGCACCTAGCCTGAGCAACTCCTGTAGCTCCCCTGGGATTTAGAGCTCGCTCAGAGCCCTGCACGTTGGAAGGCTGGAATCAAACACGCATCGTGTATTTACCAACGCAGACCTTTATTCATCCCTCACATTGTTTTAATACCGGTTGAGTACATGGATGCCGGGAACTTTATTTTTTACAAAAGCGCTTATTTCAGTCACTCTACATATTCATGGCATCAGCATCAAAACACGAGTTGTGCTCTTGTTTTCAGGAGAAACAATTACAAACTTGCGATGCGAAGAGGAATAATGCCAAGTTCACACATTATTATTCTGTAAAAAACGACACTATCCTGTACAGCAAGAACATAGATTTTCTTAAAGTTCACTGGTTGCCTTTCATAATCGCTTTTCCATCTTTGAAGAAATATGAAATAGAGTTTTAAGCAAGAACCATAAAATAAGACTAAAGATATTATAAAAATAACTTAAAGTCACCTTTGCTATATTTGTATAAACGCATAAATTTCAACTGAGGAAAAACTCATAAGATATTCTGAAAGCAAATAACAGAGAGTGCTTTTTATAGTACTGATAATTATGTTGATTTCTGGCAGCTATCAATTATAACTGATGTCCACTATAATCTTGATTGATGTTTAATGCCAATCATTCCCAACTATTTTGGTTTAACAAAGGAAAAGTTCTTATGGAAATGTGTATACCTACTTGACAACCTCTTTTGCAGTTTCCCTAATTGAGGATCTGTTTTTTGACATGTCTCTGTATCTTTTAGTATTTTCTTTATCTCCTGCTCTCTATTCTTCTCCCCTCTATTCAAGCCCCATTTCAATTTCTTCATATAAAGTATCCACAGGGAGAACTTGGCATTTCAGGCCCAAGAAAATTATCTAATTTCCTATCGACAAGTACATGACACCTTATGTAGATATACTTATATATAACATACAAATATATGTATTTGATATAGAAAATTGAATTTTTAAGTTTTTGAATACTCACACTTTTCTATATGTACATATAGAAATGTACATACATATTATATGTATGTACACATATATATGTATGCACATATTTGTATGTGTAGTTACGGGAGAAGAGAGAGCTTGCAAGGGTTAAGGGGAAACTAATTTCT
The DNA here is from genome assembly GCF_011764305.1 of Mustela putorius furo. Taxonomy (NCBI): domain Eukaryota; kingdom Metazoa; phylum Chordata; class Mammalia; order Carnivora; family Mustelidae; genus Mustela; species Mustela putorius. The sequence goes on along the minus strand of NW_025421341.1, from coordinate 1,582,430 downwards.
GTCTTAAAGAAAACAAAACAAAAAAACAAAGAGAGGAACCTGGGTGGCTCAGTCAGTTAAGCCTCTGCCTTCGGCTCAAGTCATGATCTTAGCATCCTGGGATTGAGTCCAGCATCTGGCTCCCTGCTCAGCTGAGAGCCGACTTCTCACTCTCCCCCTGCCTGCTACTTTACTTGTGCTGTCCCTGTATTGCTCTGTCAAATAAATAAAAATTTAAAAAAAAAAAAAAGATTTGATGAATTATCATTCACATTTTTCTACATGATTATTTAATGATTATGGCCATAATGTGTTTTTATTGCCTTGGAAACACAGGTGGAAATTTTAAGTGTGTATCACCTGTGACAACTCACAATGTGTTTATATTACCAACACATTTATTTGTATGTTGGTTTGAAATTAATATTATTGGAAACCCTGATGAAGAAATTTATCAAAAAATTCTGAAAGAGAGAAAGAAAAAGAAAGAAAATAGAAAAGGAAGGAAGGAAAGAAGACAAGAAAGAAAGAAATCTAATTACCTTAACTAACCATAGTGGCTCTGATATATTTGAAGTCTGCAGTGTTAATTTGGATACAGTTGGGACTGGTTGGAATTTTCACTGGGACATAAGTAAAGAATTAAATCTTTTTCTTCTGTGTGGTGTGGCATATTTGGATTTTATTTACCTAATTTATTTGTTGGTTTATTTTTTATGTAAGTTTGAGCCTTTATCTCTTAGATCTCCAATCATCAGATAAGCTTTACTGTAGCAATAAACTCCTGCAAAACCTCAGGGACTTTTGACATAAATGTTTATTTTTTTATTTGCGTTGCATGATCATTGAGGGAAGGCTCTGACCCCGTTCACAATGCCTACACTCTGGTCCCATTAAAGATCAGCCACTATCTGACACATTGCTCATTCTTATGGTAGAGGGGAAAAGGAATATAGCACATTGGTTCTTACAGCTTCTGCTCAGAAATGTTACCCATCACTTTGAGTCATGTTTCATTGTCCTAAAGAAGTCATATGGCCAGGCTTGACTTAACTGGTGTGGAGAGTTGTTGTAATCCCCCACGAAGGGCAGTGAAGAATATCTGTGATCAAAATATAATCTACAGTGTTTTTTTTTTTTTTTCATCCAGAGGCAAAAATATAATAGAGGGCTTGGGAAATTTCCCTTTGAGGAAAATTTTGTTTCTCTTATAGATAAATAGGATCTATTTTAGGCCAGTAAGGGGGGGGGGTGCGGAAGGAGCATCAGAGCTCTTTAGCTGCCTAACTAACTCATAGTCTAACCCATTTTCAGACATGAGGAGAGATTCATGCTGTAATACAAATGCATTGTTCCTGTCCATTGTGTCCTCTCCATAATTTTCATAAACTTTCAGTGGTAGTGGGTGGAGATTTGGAAATTCTCCCTCTTTTGACCTTGGAAATAGAACTAGTCTGAATGACAGCGCCATTCAGCTTTGCTAGAAGAGCAAATAAACCCTAAAATCTCAAGACTTAACACCGTCAAGATTTGTTTCATGTTCAGACAAAATGTGATGCATTGAGAATGTCTGTCTTAGGCTGGTTAACCCAGAAAATAAACCGAGAGGATTTGTGTCCATGGAGCTTGGTGGAGAGAACCGTTGAAATCATCACATGGGGTTGAAGGAAGAAAGTAGAATTGGGCAGAGGGAAGAGTTGAACTGAGATGCAGTCTTTTTTTTTTTTTTTTAAGTTTTTATTTAAATTCCAGTTAGTTAACATACAGTGTAATATTAGTTTCAGGAATACAATATAGTGACTCAGCACTTTCATACAGTGCATGCTGCTCATCCCAAGTGCTCTCCTTAACCCCCATCACCTATTTGACCCGTCCCCACTCACCTCCCCTCTGGTACCCATCAGTTTATTTTCTGTAGTTAAGAGGCTGTTTCTTGGTTTGCCTCTCTCTCTCTCTTTTTCTTTTTTCCCCCCTTTGATCATTTGTTTCTTAAATTCCACATATCAGTGAGATCATATGACAATTATCTTTCTGTGACTGACTTATTTCACTTAGCATAACACTCTCTAGCTCCATCCCCATTGTTGCAAATGGCAAGATTTCATTCTTTTTTATGGCTGAGTAATATTCCATTGCATGTATATGTATATGTATATGAGTGTATGTATGTGTACATATATGTGTATATGTATATATGTGTATATTTGTGTGTGTGTCTATGTGTATATGTATACACACACACACACACACACACACATCTTCTTTATCCATTCATCAGGTGATAGACATTTGGGCTCTTTCCATAATTTGGCTACTATTGATAATGCTATCATAAACTTTGGAGTGTATGTGCCCCTTTGAGTCGTATTGATTTATCCTTTGGGTAAATACCAGTAGCATAATTGCTGGGTCATAGGGTAGCGCTATTTTAACTTTTTTGAGGAAATTCCATACTGCCTTCCAGGGTGCTTGCACTAGTTTGCATTCCCTCAAGCAGTGTAAGAGGGTTCCCCTTTCTCTGCATCCTTAGAAGTACCTGTTTTTCTTATGTTGTTGATTTTAGACATTCTGAAAGTGTGAGGGGATATCCAATTGTAGTTTTGATGTCTCATTGTATCAAAAGATGCTCGAAAGCTCATTGATGTTGAGCATGTTTTTATGTGCCTGTTGGCCCTCTGTAGGTCTTCTTTGGAAAAATGTCTATTCATATCTTCTGCTCATTATTGAATAGATAATTCATTTTTTTGAGTGTTGAGTTTCAGAAGTTTTTTTAAAAAAGATTTATTTATTTTAGAGAGAGAGGGAAAGCATGAGGTGGGGAGGGCAAAGGGATAGAATCTTCAAGCCGACTCCCTGCTGAGTACAGAGGCTATTGCAGGGCTTGATCTCAAGACACATGAGATCAAGATACATGAGATTATGACCACATGAGTGGAAACCTAGTTGTATGCCTAACCAACCAAGTTGGTGCCCCTATAGATTTTTTACTATATTTTAGATGCTAACCCCTTATCAGATATGCTGTTTGCAAATATCTCCTTCCATTCCATAGGTTGCCTTTTAGTTTTATTGTTTCCTTTGCTGTGCAGGAACTCTTTATTTTGATGAAGACTCAATAGTTCATTTTTGTAATGAAGTCTTACCAGAGACCTCAGTCAGTCTTACTAGAATATCTGGTGCTGAGCTATTTCTTTCAGTGTTGTCTTACTTGGGGAAGGGAGCTCAGTTGTTATACTTCTGTACTGATCAGTTATTACACAGGTGCTACCCTTAGAAAGGGGTCATAGACTTGACAAAGAAGCTCTGTTGGGCTGAAGAAAACTTCTAGAGAACAACTCAGCTGAGAACTTTCATCAGTACTGACGAGGGAATCTTGGTGATTCACCACAGCCTCTACGATGACTGGCTTCCTCCATTTTATAGGTGGACCACTGATAACTTGTGCTTTCCAAAACTACCACCACAGTGGACAAAGGAGCTAGAGGTCTTCACCCACAACTCATTGTTTCATACTGAGTTCATGGCTCTAACCTAATTGCAGGGAAGCAGTGGGCCTCGTAGATATTTACTGAGTGTTAATAGTGTCTGACACACTGACTGATTTACTAGATGGTAATTTTTGGTGCTTGAAAGAACTTGTTTTCAACAAGAAAGGTGTTTATTGGGGAGGTAAAGTTTATGTAATATTCCTCAAAATTTAGGGACTGGGTCATTTATTTGGATTTGTTCTATTTTAGGATTACACTATAAAGAGGTAAGGGACACTTACATCACTCCTTTCCTACTGATGGAGAAAAAAATGTTTCATTCCATCCAGTACTACAGAGAAAAGAAGGAGCTCTCCTTCTAAAATCATCATTCATGCCAAGTGCATAGGTTACCAATATCATGGTACAGTGAATTTAGAGTGTGTTAGCAATTTTTGTTAGGATATAGTTTCATCTTCAGTATGAAGGTTTGTTTCACTCACACAAAAGTCTCTAAGTAGAAGGTCCAGATATAGTATGTTTCATAAATGAGGGACCCAGTCTCCTTTGGGTTGTTGCTCTGCAAACCTGAGAATGTTACCCTTATTTGCATGACTCTCTACCATGTCCAAGTTTAAGTAGCCAGTTAGGAGTAGGAGATAAAAGGGTCATCTTTCCTTCCTTTCAGGACACATTGGAACTTGTTTGTATCATTTCCTTTCATATTCTTTGGGACAGAACTTAGATAGCCACATCTACCTGAGCACTGAAGTCTTTACTTTGGGCTGCCCTATACCTAAGGACAGAGTGGGGTAACTATTTTGTCTGCAGCAGTGGCCTAGGACCTGTCTGTTAAAACCAGGTTGGGGACTTGATTGTGGCAGAAGTCTCTGTTTTCTTCATTTCACTTTTTAAATAGATTTTGTTTGTTAGGGAAAGCAAAGGAGAAAGAGAGAAGGAACAAGCAGAGGGAAGAAGGAGAGGGAGAAGCAGAATCCCCGCAGAGCAGGAACCTTGCTGTGGGAGTTGATCCCAGGACCCAGGGATCATAACCTGAGCTGAAGGCAAGTGCTTAACTAACTGAGCCACCCAGGTCCCCTGTTTCTTCATTTCTGAAGAGTGGGAGAAGGGCATTTATTTCTCTCTTTTTGAAGTAGGGGTATGACGAATCTACTTATTGGGATGCAGTAAGATCACTCTCCAAACAGCAGGATGTAAAATTGTGCTCATTAGAGCATAAAATAAGCTTTTTGTATTTTTGTTCCATGTTAAAAATAGAGGGTTAATTCAAATGGATTGAGAATGGTAATTATTTTTCATCAGTATTTTTTATGCTTTTAAAATAGTACATAAATATGTGTCGTTCTTAATTTAAATTGACATTCACTGTGTGACTTCTAGAATAATGTGTAGATGATCTGTGGGTCTCTCCAGGGAGCTAGAGAGTCTGCTCAAACATTTCTGGGGAGACATACGGGGCTTTATTTGGTGATATGAGTTAAATTCCTTTTACAAAAAGGGCTAAACTTATCATATATGTATCTCATTTAATACACCAAGAATGGTGATATTAGTTTAAGATTATGGGTCATTTAATGGAATTTAGTGGAACTTAAAGGTCATTAAGTGGAATATTAGGGGCATTTTTACTCTTTCAGTACAGATATTTCTAACTTACTGACCCTGGCTTTATTCATGACTCTTCTCTTGAGCCAACTTCCATAGCTTTCCTCCCTCTAAAAGCCTTTTCTTTTGCCTCTTGAAATCCTCTTTCTGGAGGCCAAAATTTTATATTCTTCCTTAACTCTGAATCTTACATACCTGACTCTTACGTAGCTCCAAAAGTCTTCATTTTTTTATGTCGTTGAGTTGGTGTCGGTCATTATCCAGTAATTATCCCGTAAGCCCAGATACCTCAGTTCTGCAAGTGGGGGTAGTTTCCTCACCTCCCTCAATACCCAGCTTCTCCGATTTCTCTTTTTTCTGAACCTCTTGTGCACAATAACTGCAGCAATAACCACATTTCTTTGAAGATGAATCGGCATCAGTTAGGGATACATCTCACTCCCTTTCCTCACACCTTTGACCTCCAGACCGCTCTCTGTCACTCTGAAGACTTTGGTGTCCCCTCTACAGTGTTTCTCTCTGAATGGTAGCTGTCATTCTCCAGCACGAGGTCAATCCCATTGTTTGGACTTCTCCAGAGAATGATGGTACTGTAGCCATATCTGTTGACTATCTTTTTTATTTTTAATTTTTTAAAAATATTTTTATTTATTTGAGAGAGGGAGAATGAACATGAGTGGGGGGAGGAGCAGAGGGAGAGGGACAAGCAGGCTTCCTGCTGAGCACAGAGCCCAATGTGGGGCTTGATCCCAGGACCTTAGGATCATGACCTGAGCTGAAGTCAGATGCTTAACAGACTGGGCCACCCAAGTCCCTCTTGACTCCATTTCACTCCACTTAAGCTATATACTCCCCAGATCCACACTGGGCATTTTCCTTCCCATAATTATGTCAATTCTAAGTTCTTACCTTAAAATATTCTTTACATATGTAAGCAGCTCTGCTCTCAACTCTCTCACATCGAAGGAGAATGTGTCATATTAGAAGAATGGAAACGTTTAAATCAGTCAGACTTGAGTTGGATTTCAGTTTTGGATTTTTTAACAGTGTGATTCTTGGTAGCTTATTTAATCAGGTTTAGTTAAGATATGCCAATGAAATCTTAAACCCAGCTACACAGTTGCTTCGTATTCCTTACCTCCTTATTGTATCTAGTTTAAAGGAACACATGTTCCTACCTTTTATTTATTTGTTTTTAAGATTTTATTTATTTATTTGACAGACAGAGACCACAAGCAGGCAGAGAGGCAGGTGGAGAGAGAGGAGGAAGCAGGCTCCCCAATGAGCAGAGAGCCTGACAAGGGGCTCGATCCCAGGACCCTGGGATCACGACCTGAGCTGAAGGCAGAGGCTTTAACCCACTGAGCCACCCAGGTGCCCCTTCCTACCTTTTAAACATTAAGACTCACTTTCTTGTTCTACCATTCCTTGGATTCAGAAGAAAAAGACAGGAGGTTCTTATTTGGAGCACATGCCATAAAACTCTGCATACATGTGATACCCAGCACATGGTAAGAAATTATCATGTGTTGCAGAAGCCCAGGGTACTGACTTTCCCTCTTTTGGTCAGTATAGAATCATCACTAGCAGGATTATTTTAAGAACTAGACAATTAATCATTAAGTGCAAAGTCCCTAGAATATACTAGGTGACCAATAAATGTATTACTATTGTATATTCAAACACTACAAAGGTTGCTCAACCTCTTGCGATGTTAGGCCTCCTCCTCTCTCCTGGCAATCCGCACAGTTCTTCCCCTCCTTCTTCAGCACAGATCCGGTGGTTCATTACCTCAATGATTCTCTTGCCAAAACCGCCCAAATCCTTGTCTTCTTGTCTTTTTCTCCCATTCTCCTGACAAAATAAAATACTTCCTCAACCAGTTATCTATGTTTCCTGGTTCTACTTATGGCTTTCTAATGACTGTTGGAAAAGTCACATAGTAATGCAAATTTCCACCATGATAAATGTGTCATCTCTGGCATTAGGTTTGCATTAACTTTGGGCTACTTAAAATGTTATTTTCTATTTTGCTAGGCATTCTGTTTATCCATTTTCTGCAGCAGTTAAAAACAAACAAACAAAAAAAACCCATCCCTACTATTTTGTTATACTATTCCATCCCCCTTCCAGAATATGACTTGGGGGGGTGCCTGGGTGGCTCAGTGGGTTAAGCCTCTGCCTTCGGCTCAGGTCATGATCTCTGGGTCCTGGGATCGAGCCCCGCATCCGGCTCTCTGCTCAGTGGGGAGCCGGCTTCCCCTTCTCTCTGCTGCCTGCCTCTCTGCCTAGTTGTGATCTCTCTCTCTGTGTCAAATAAATAAATAAAATCTTAAAAAAAAAAGCATATGACTTAGCTTAGAGTGCTCTCCTGTTCACCTCCTGCCGTCCCGTCTTAAAATGATAGAAATTCATCTCCATGTATTTCTCCTTCCATTCCACCTCTACTCAAATAATCATGTTTACTACCATTTAAGACAGGAGTGAATTCCATTTACTAAAAGGACTCTGGCTCATCAGTAATCATATTGTTTTTCTGCAGTGTCTTCACGTTTTCCTCTCTACTAGCCTATTCCCATTGGAGATTTGCTTAAGTCCCTTTTGCCAACAAACCCCTTTCTTTACCTCATGCCAGACTACGTGTCCACTGTGTCTCCTTCCTTCAGTGCTACTCTCTCCCTTTCTCCGCTGCTTCACTTTCCATTCATACCTGGACTTTTGAAGTTTCACTTGTGCCCCACCCTCTTCAGTGAAGCCACACCTGCTAATGGTATCCGTTGTTAAATACAGCAGACACATCTTCGTTTGTGTCATATTTACCTTATGTTAGCATTTGTTAATGTTTATCACTCCCCCTTCTAAAAAAAAAATTATTTTCCCTTGGATTCCATAATCCCTGGTTCTCTTGACTTTCTTCCAGTGTCTCCGAATGTCCTATTCTGTGTCGCTTCTCCTAATACTGGCATCATTTTCCTCTCTGGTATCCTTCACCAGGACGAACAAAACCCAGACTTCTCTAGGCGTATTTACAGGCTCTGCTCTTTCTCACTCTCTCTTCCCGCCTCTCTCTGTCGCTGTCAGATCTTCCCCTCCTCCAGGCTTCAGTCCCGCTCACCACACTGTTCTCTTCACCGTCTGTTCTTGGTCCGCCCTTTCCCTCCGTCTGCAGTACTTCTCCTTCCTTCTTTGTCTTCATTACGTCTTACTGGTTTCTGATTCTGAGTTTCCTGACACCTCCAGCACGAGTCCCGTTCCTTGCTCCGTGTCTGCTGGCTGCTGTGCTTCCTCACGCCCGGCAGTCCCCCCGCGGCACTGTAATTGTCCATCACTTGCTAATCGCCACACCTCCATCTGGTGGGTAGGAATGACCTTATTCTTCATTGTGAGCCAAGTTCCCAGCCAAGTGACTGAAAGGCGTTCAATACATCATTTAGGATGAATTGGTTAACCATAATTCTTAATCACATCTGACTAAACCAAACAAAGTTCCTGTTTTGTGTGTGTGAAATTTTAAGTCTTCCTATTACTGTTGACAGTGGGGTTTTTACTTGATCTACCTTCTAATATGTAATATACCTTTGACAAATTTTCCTCTATCATCCTGGCTGTATAGGCAGTCTTTCTTTGTCAATGAAATAAAATATATATTCTCTATCCTCCTTCTCCAAACTTCACTGTTTAGTGGGCCTACTACCATCTTAGCAGCCCATAAAGAAAGCATCTTTTTCTCAGTCCTATCTCCTCTAAAATCTTGCTATTATTTTTCTCTACAAAATCCTCAAATGCTGGTTCTTTTCTACTTTGAATTTCTGCTCTTGCCATCTCTCATCTGAAATATTGCAAGTTTCTCCTCTAATCACATGTGTCTAATGACTCTAGAGGTGTACCACTGCTGTCAATCTTCATTATCAGCATCTGAGTTTTCTTATTGACCCTCTCTTCACACTCAGACTTTTTTTTTTTTTTTTTTTGGGAATCAGGTTTTGTTAATGACCTGCATTTTGAGAACTTGCTTACTACACTCTCAGGAAGAACTGGATCATATGTGAATTGACTTTTTTTTTTTTTTTTTATGAGGTCATTTGCTGTAGATAAAGTGGATAGTAAAACCTCAAAAATCTAGGATTGTCATTTGACTGGAAAATGAAAGGAAAGTTTCCCAATTTGTCTTGGCCCATAATTTATCATAATAAATGCTTCAGAGATGAATGCTTTTAACATTCCTTCAGATTTTCTGGAACTTTTAAATATGCATCCATTTTACCATTCTCAAATTTATGTACTGTGAATATTTATTAAGAATAATTCACAAAACACTGCTAAGGAGTGATAAATTTAATAATATATCTTGTTGTAGGACACCCTTTTGAAATTTACAGAACTTCAATAAGCCTTTTAAATATACTCTCAAATGTTTTTTTTCCTTTTTTTAAGATTTTATTTATTTATTTGACAGAGAGAGTTCACAGTAGACAGATAGGCAGGCAGAGAGAGAGAGAAGGAAGCAGGCTCCCTGCTGAGCAGAGATCCCGATGCGGGACTCGATCCCAGGATCCTGAGATCATGACCTGAGCCGAAGGCAGCGGCTTAACCCACTGAGCCACCCAGGCGCCCTCAAATGTTTTTTTTGATTTAAGATTTAGCAAGATAATAGTTGAGATCCCTTCTACACCCACAGTAATAGATTCTGTGACTGTTGGGTAAGTTTGATTGTACATTATATATTTTGCTATCAGGAGATTAGTTATAACTATGAAAGCTAATGTGGGGGATTATGTAGATTCATACTAAAAAAGGAGGAAAAAATGTCTCAGAAGAATGTTCTCTACTGAAGAAAAACCATGAATCATTCCTTCCCAGAATTGTGTTGTCTATTTGTAGTAATCATTACACTGATGGAATTCTGCTTCCATACCCTTTCTCTTGCCAGTTAAGAAAAAAAATTTCAAGAAGATGACACAAGGTGTCCCTTGTAATGTAGGTAGAGTATTTAGAGAGAAAAACCTCCCATACAACTCAGTCCCATCTGTTCAGGCTAAAATTGAATGCTGTGGCTTAATAATCTCTTCTCATAAAGAAGTAAACATGTGTGAACTTTACCATCAGACCTTGCCTCATTAGCTGTAATTGAATAAATCTTACCATTGTTGACATACTAAGTTGGAGGGCAGCTATAATGAAAATCTCAATTCTGTGTGCTAGCAATTTTACAGTGAGTTTTAACATGAATCTTAGAATTGCTGCTTAGAACTGCACTGAATGATACATTGGTTAAATCTCAGAGAGATAACATATTTATGGTGAAAGCTTGGAAGAAATGAAAAGCTCAAAGAAAAAAAAATCTACCTGTAATATTATCTATAATCTTACCACCTAAGGCTAACTAGTTATTTTTCAAAGATTTCCTTCTAGGAGTTTTCATATGTACTTACTGTATAATAAGAATAGATTATCAGGGCACCTGGGCACCTGAGCTGGTTAAGTGACAGACTCTTGGACGATCTCCGCTCTTCTTCTTCTCCCTGCGCCTCTCCTCCTCCAGCATCCCTCAAGTGATGGTGTTTGTGCATGTGCATGCTGCCTCTCAGAATGAATGAATGAATGAATAAATAAATAAATAAATAAAATCTAAAAAAAAAAAAAAAAGAATAGCTGTCATTATACTTACAGTCAGGAAGAAAAGCCACTTATCTAATTTTCCCAAATTAAATTTAGCTTTCTCCTAGCTATAATTGATCGGAAATCTAATCTCCTTCATTTGTCCAAAGTTTTTTTATTTGACATTTTTTTCATGACCACTTAACTGTTCTCATACTGGTTATGTTTGCTATATCTAGGACTTTTTGGTTGCCATCCATCTTTTCTCTGTGTTCTTTGATATTCTTTGATATTGATAATAACAAGCCACCCTATTGCCAGGGTTATTTTAAAGTCTAACATTTGGCTTAAAATACTGTTCAAAAAAGCAGCCCAGTGCTTTTGGGTTATGATTTGTGATAGTAGACTTCAATTTAAAAGGTTAAGAAAACAACCTGTATTCAAATTATGACAATATTTAGTATTCTTGTTAAGAAAGCTAATTATACAAATTTTAGGATTATTTGCTCCAGCTCTTTGAAAAATACCAGTGGAATTTTGATCAGAATGGCATTAAAAGTATAGATTGCTCTAGGCAGTATAGACATTTTAACAATGTTTATTCTTCTGATCCAAGAGCATGGGATGGTCTTCCATCTTTCTTTCATGAGTGTTCTGTAGTTCCTTGAGTACAGATCCTTTACCTCTTTGGTTAGGTTTATTCCCAGGTATCTCATGGTTCTTGGTGCTATAGTAAATGGAATTGATTCTCTAATTTCTTTTTCTGTATTTTTATTGTTAGTGTATAAGAAAGCCATTGATTTCTGTACATTGACTTTGTATCCTGCCACGTTACTGAATTGTTGCATGAGTTCTAGTAGTTTGGGCGTGGAGTCTTTTGGGTTTTCCATATAAAGTATCACGTCATCTGCGAAGAGAGAGAGTTTGACTTCTTCATTGCCAATTTGGATACTTTTATTTCTCTTTGTTGTCTGATTGCTGTTGCTAGGACTTCTAATACTATGTTGAACAACAGTGGTGAGAGTGGACATCCTTGTCGTGTTCCTGATCTCAACAGGAAGGCTGCAAGCTTTTTCCCATTGAGGATGATATTTGCTGTGGGTCTTTCATAGATAGATTTTATGAAGTTCAGGAATATTCCCTCTATCCCTATACTTTGAAGCATCTTAATCAGGAATGGATGCTGGTTTTTGTCAAATGCTTTTTCTGCAATAATTGAGAGGACCATGTGGTTCTTCTCTCTTCTCTTATTAATTTGTTCTATCACATTGATTGATTTGCGAAGGTTGAACCATCCTTTTAGCCGAGGGATGAATCCCACCTGGTCATGGTGGATAATCTTTTTAATGTGCTGTTGGATCCTGTTTGCTAGGATTTTGTTGAGAATCTTAACATCCATATTCATCAGTGATATTGGTCTGATATTCTCCTTTTTGGTAGGGTCTTTGCCTGGTTTGGGGATCAGGGTAATGCTGGCTTCATAAAAAGAGTCTGGAAGTTTTCCTTCTGCTTCAATTTTTTGAAACAGCTTCAGGAGAACAGGTGTTATTTCTTCTTTGAAAGTTTGGTAGAATTCCCCAGGGAATCTGTCAGGTCCTGGGCTTTTTATGGGGGGGGGGTTTGATCACTGCTTCAATCTCGTTACTAGATATTGGTCTATCAGGTTGTCGATTTCTTCCTGGTTCAATTGTGGGAGTTTATAGTTTTCCAGGATGCATCCATTTCATCTAGGTTGCTTAACTTATTGACATATAACTGTTGACGATATCTTCTGATGATTGTTTCTACTTCCTTGGTGTTAGTTGTGATCTCTTCCTTTTCATTCATAATTTTATTAATTTGAGCTTTCTCTCTTTTCTTTTGGATTGGTGTGGCCAATGATTTATCAATCTTATTGATTCTTTCAAAAAGCCAGCTTCTAGTTTCATTGATACATTCTACTCTATCTCTAGTTTCTACCTGCTGATCTCTGCTCTAATCTTAATTATTTCCCTTCTTATGTTTTGGATTGGTGTGGCCAATGATTTATCTATCTTATTGATTCTTTCAAAAAACCAGCTTCTAGTTTCATTGATACATTCTACTCTATCTCTAGTTTCTACCTCACTGATCTCTGCTCTAATCTTATTTCCCTTCTTATAATCTTAATTACTTCCCTTCTTATATTTCCCTTCCCTTTCCCTTTTTTGAGCTTTCTCTCTTTTCTTTTGGATTGGTGTGGCAAATGATTTATCAATCTTATTGATTCTTTCAAAAAACCAGCTTCTAGTTTCATTGATACATTCTACTCTATCTCTAGTTTCTACCTCACTGATCTCTGCTCTAATCTTAATTATTTACCTTCTTATGTGTGGAGTTGGTTTAAATTATTATTGATTCTCCAGTTCTTTAAGGTGTAGAGATAGCTGGTGTATTCTGGATTTTTCAGTTTTTTTGAGGGAGGCTTGAATGGCTATGTATTTCCCCCTTAGGACCGCCTTTGTGTATCCCATAGGTTTTGGACTGAAGTGTCTTCATTCTCATTGGTTTCCATGAATTGTGTAAGTTCTTCTTTGATCTCCTGGTTGATCCAAGCATTCTTAAGCAAGGTGGTCTTTAGCTTCCAGGTGTTTGAGATTCTTCCAAACTTTTCCTTGTGATTGAGCTCCAGTTTCAAAGCATTGTGATCTGAGATTATGCAAGGAATAATCTCAGTCTTTTGGTATTGGTTGAGTCCTGATTTGTGACCCAGAAGAGACCCCGAATTGCGAAGGAAATGTTGAAAAACAAAAATAAAACTGGTGGCATCACGTTACCTGATTTTGAGCTTTACTACAAAGCTGTGATCACCAAGACAGCATGGTACTGGCATAAAAACAGACACATAGACCAGTGGAACAGAGTAGAGAGCCCAGATATAGACCCTCAACTCTATGGTCAAGTAATCTTTGATAAAGCAGGGAAAAAATATACAGTGGAAAAAAGGCAGTCTCTTCAATAAATGTTGCTGGGAAAACTGGACAGCTATATGTAGAAGAATGAAACTCGACCATTCTCTTACACTGCACACAAAGATAAACTCAAAATGGATAAAAGACTTCAAAGTGAGACAGGAATCCATCAGAATCCTAGAGGAGAACATGGGCAGTAACCTCTTTGATATAAGCCACAGCAACTTCTTTCAAGATATCTCTCCAAAGGCAAAGGAAAAAAAAGCAAAAATGAACTTTTGGGACTTCATCAAGATCAAAAGCTTCTGCACAGCAAAGGAAACAGTCAACAAAACAAAAAGGCAACCCATGGAATGGGAGAAGATATTGGGAAACGACAGTACAGACAAAAGGTTGATATCCAGGATCTATAAGGAACTTCTCAAACTCAACACACACAAACCAGATAATCATATCAAAAAATGGGCAGAAGATATGAACAGACACTTCTCCAATGAAGACATACAAATGGCTATCAGACACATGAAAAAATGTTCATCATCACTAGCCATCAGGGACATTCAAATTAGAACCACATTGAGATACCACCTTATACCAGTTAGAATGGCCAAAGTTAACAAGACAGGAAACAGCATGTGTTGGAGAGGATGTGGAGAAAGGGGAACCTTCTTACACTGTTGGTGGGAATGCAAGTTGGTGCAGCCTCTTTGGAGAACAGTGTGGAGATTCCTCAAGAAATTAAAAATAGAGCTTCCCTATGACCCTGCCATTGCACTCCTAGGTAATTACCCCAAGGATGCAGATGTAGTGGAAAGAAGGGCCATCTGTATCCCGATGTTTATAGCAGCAATGGCCACCTTCGCCAAACTGTGGAAAGAACCAAGATGCCCTTCAATGAACGAATGGATAAGGAAGATATGGTCCATAAACACTATGGAGTTTTGTGCCTCCATCAGAAAGGATGAATACCCAACTTTTGTAGCAACATGGATGGGACTGGAAGAGATTATGCTGAGTGAAATAAGTCAAGCAGAGAGAGTCAATTATCATAGGGTTTCACTTATTTGTGGAGCATAACAAATAACATGGAGGACATGGGGAGATGGAGAGGAGAAGGAAGTGGAGGGAAATTGGAAGGGGAGGTGAACCATGAGAGACTATGGACTTTGAAAAACAGTCGAGGGTTTTGAAGGGGTGGGGGGTGGGAGGTTGGGGGAGCCAGGTGGTGGGTATTAAGGAGGGCACGTATTGCATGGAACACTGGGTGTGGTGCAAAAACAATGAATTCTGTTCTGAAAAGAAATTTTGGATAATTTTGGGTGGAAGGGAGAGAAAAACATCTTAAATGTAAACAAATATAACAACTTTTATTTAATTCACTCAATTCTTCAGTAGAATTTAATTATGATCTGGATTTTATCCTTTGTTTTTAGAGAGTGCTTGCATACATGTTAGCAGTGTGGAGCTGGAGAGGCAGAGGGAAAGAGATCTCAAGCAGGCTTCATGTTCAGCATGGAGCCTTATGTAGGGCTTGATCTCATTACCTTAAGTGCATGACTTGAGCCGAAATCAAGAGTCAGATGCTTAATCAACTGAGCCATCTAGATGCCCCTAATGTGTATTTTGTGGGGTGGTACATTTTTTTTTTTTTTAAGTAGGTTCCATGCAGGGCTTGAACTCATGACCCTGAGATCAAGACCTGAGCTGAAATCAGGAATTAGCACTTAACTAACTGAGCCATCCAGGTACCCACCACCCCCGCTGCCTTTATTCATTTTTTAATTTACTCCCAAGTGTCTCCCTTTTGTTTTTCTGTGCATGGTATCTTTTATTTCATCACATTGATTTTTGTAATCAGCCACAGTTATTTTTTTTATTCTAATACTTTATAAGATTTGATTCTCTTGGTATTCTAAACATATATCATATGCCATTAATGTCTGTTTTTCCTCTCAATTTTTGATCTCTTATTTCTTTCTATTTTCTAATTGCATTGGGTAATTTAGAGCAGTGTTAAGTATTAATGGTGTTAGCAGTTATCAATTATATTAGGAAATATTCTAATGTTAAACCATCCCTATATAGATCTTCCTTGATTCATGATGTGGTTACCTCCTGATTAATTCATTTTAAGTGGAGAATATTTTGAAGTCAAAAATGCATTTATTAACACCTAACTTACTGAATATCATAGCCTAGCGTGTTGTAAATGTGCTCAGAACTTTTAGATTGGTCAGAATTGTATAAAATCGTCTAACACAAAGCCTATTTTATAATAAAGTGTGGATATCTCATAATTTATTGAATACTCTACCAAAAGTGGAAAACAGTGCTTGTATGAATACAAAAGGGTTATGGTGTATCTGTTGTTAACCATCAAGACTGTGGGGCTGATTGAGAGCTGCAGCTTCTGGCTGCTGTCCAGCATCATGAGAGAGTATCTTACTACATGCTGCTAGCCACGTAAAAGATCCAATTCAAAATTCAAAGTATAGTTTCGACTAAATGGGTATCACTTTTGCACCATCATAAAGTTGAAAAACTGTAAGTCAAACCATCGTGAGTTGGGGGTTGTTCTTGTTTTGGAGTTAACTCCACTTGTGGCCATGTGTTGTTCTTCTAATGGATTATTTGATCCCATTCGCCCAAAGTCCAGATTTTTGCTACATATTTAAAATAAGGGACTTGTTTTTATCGTGACATTGTAGTCAGATTTTGGTATCAATGTCATACTGACTTTGCAGAAAAGCGTTTGGTAAATGTGATTTTTAATTGTTTGTGTCAACTTCGGTAGACCATGATGCCTAGTTGTTTGGCCAAACACTAGATTAGAGGTTGCTATGCAGGTATTTTGTATATGTAATTAACATTTACAGTCAGTTGACTTCAGGAGAGTGCTAGCGGTGATAGGCTTTATCCAACCAGTTGAAGGCCTTAAGAACAAAATCTGAGGTTTCTAGGAAAGGAAGGAATTCTGCTTCAAAACTCTAACATCAACTCTTGCCTGAGCTTCCAACCTTCTGGCCTGCCCTATGTGTTCAAACTTTCTGCCTTCCCACCATGTTTTTGAGCCATGGGTTTCTGTTGGTTTTCTTTATCTGAGTAACCCCAAATAATACAGTAGCTTTTTTTCCTCCCTTCCCCCCCATAACAGGCAAGGAATAAAAAAGGTAAGATGATAGACACTGAAGATAGAATCTATTACATTTTCTGAATACATAATCATATCAATCATATCACTTGTGAATAGGGCCAGTTGTGTCTCTTCTTTTGCATTCATCACGTCTCGCTGCTGCTGTTGCTGTTCTTGTATTATTATACTAATTAAATTGCTAATATAATGTTGAAAAGGACTGGATATAGGTGTCTCCATTTCGTTTCCTATCTCAAAGAGACATAATGTTTTACTTTAGAGCTTTTTGTTATTGTGGTTAATATGGGATATATAGCAAACAATTAAAAAACTATTGCATAATTTATGGATGGAATTTAAAAGCGTCATGATTTAGTAAGTTCAGCACATGAAGAGCTTCTTTCATTTGAGTTTATGTGTATTTGTAAGAACATATTTTTTTTTAATTTTTTAAAAAAATTTATTTATTTGACAGAGAGCACAAGTAGGCAGAGAGACAGGCAGAGAAAGAGGAAGGGAAGCAGGCTCCCCACTGAGCAGATGGCCTGATGCGGGGCTCAATCCCAGGACCCTGAGACCATGACCTGAGCCGAAGGCAGAGGCTTAACCCACTGAGCCACCCAGGCGCCCCGAACATATTGTTCATCTATGGAAGTTGTTAAATCAGATATTGAAATAACATGAACATAGGAATAGTCATTCCTATTGTTCTGTCATTAAATGTTACAACAAAATTTTCAAAAAATAATTAAGCAGATTTAATAGCCTTGCTTCAGTGAAAATGATCAATAACATATCCTACTGAGAGCAAAATTCTTACCGTATTGTTAGGAAATTCTAAAAACACATAAAATTATTTTAAAATGCTGTTATTTAATCTAACTAATTTAAAAATGTGTATTTGTGTGTTTTTAATCTATAATACAATATGTTAGTGCATGGATATAATTAACCGAGAAGTAAATACAAATATATATTGAAGGAATACTGTCAGAAACAAAGTTTTACTGATAGTTGTTGAGATCATGGCATTCTTTGCAATTGTAATACATCTGACAGAACTTTTAATGCTACCATTATGCTTGAGCTCAAACTTTTTGGTAAAACTTTTTAGTGAAAAAATTGTAATGAGGTTAGGCACTTTTTTCTTAAGGGCAGGATGGAGGGGAAAACCAGAGTAATTCTAAAGAGTGAGCATGATAGATAGGAGGCATGGGTAATATAGATCAAAAGAGCATTCAGGTTTTAAACTCATATCTACACTGGCCATATACATAAGACTCAAAGAAAATATCAAGAGAGTGAACCAAGACTGTTCATCTTGTGATTTGGAGAAAATAAAGGGTGATGGTTGAACCCTTGAGGAGAAAAAAGGTTCTCTGAAGGGGTTCACTATTAGACACTTTCTCAGGGTGAGAGAGGTAGAAAGTGATTGGCATACACCATGATAGACTGTCTACCTCTGAGGAAGGTTTCACGGTTCTTCTACTAAAAACCTGCTGAGACTTTGAGACATCCAAACAAAGATGTCTAGTTGAGTATATGGGCCAGGATTTTGGAGGACATTCAGAGTAGGAGATATTTCTTGCTGGTTATGGCATTTTAGAAGATAATAGAGTCTAAGGAAGGGCTGTAGATGAGGTCTCCTTGGGAAATCGTGTAAAGTGAGAGAAGCATCTCAAATGTAATTTTGAATTTAGAGTTCGGTAGCAGATGAAGATGTGATTATGGGGACTAAGGCGAAATAGCCAGAAAGGAGAGAAGACAAGAGTGAAGTGACATGTATGCAGACTAGGCGATGATTAAGAAGGAAGGAGGGGTACCACATGCTAATGAACAGCTCAGTAAGATGAAGACTGAAATATGCCTGGTGGAGGGAGTGCTGTGGAGGTCAGTGGTGGAATATCGGAGGCACAGAGCAGATTGGTGTGGGCTGAGCAGTGAGTGGACGCTTAGGAAAAAGAGACAGCCAGTACTCTTTTAGAGAAAAGCGTTCCGAGTAAAAAAGTAAGAAATGGGTGGTAGCCTAAAATGGAAAGGATTTGTGAGAGAATCTATGTTGTCCATAAGAAACCACCTCAACTATTAACAGTTTAGTTACAGAGTTGTGAAAGCTGATTATAAAAAGTATTGGCCCAGTTTATGATTTGGGCATTACTGACATATGATTGGTTATGTGTGTGTGTGTGTGTGTGTGTGGTGTGTGTGTGTGTGTGTGTGTGTGGTGTGTGTGTGTGTGTGTGTGTGTGTGTATGGCCTGATTGCGCTGGAGGAAACCATTCTATATTCCTTATAAATTTCTGGAAATACTCACGTCAATGCACAACAAGTGACCCATAACTCAGTGCAGTTGTTCTCCCTAAAAGGCTAAAAATCCTTATTTATACCTTGTTTTGGAAAAAGAATTAAGACTCTACAGAGACTGAGTGCTTTCTTTATTCATGTTCCAGGGAGGGTATTTATTGTGATTTTCTAGCATCTAGGAAGATCCTCATTTTCCAACCTGTTCTCTTGGCATCTGGAGAAACAAACCAAGCGAACTGTGTGCCTCCGTTCTGTACCTCCCCTAAGGATTAAAGCTGCTGTTTATGGCTATTACTTGGCACCCAGCTTCCTATTCAGGGTGGAGGAGATCTTTGGGTTGAGTAACCCTAAGTGATTATAGTTATATTTGTTTGGTAGCAGCAGGAATAGTGAACAAGTCGCTAAAATGCTGTAAGAATTCTTTGGGAGAGACGTGGGCAGTCAGCCAACCAGAAACATTACTGTCATACGGCAACAGGATGAAGTTGATAGTGGGAGAAAATTCAGATTATTTTCTTTCCATTTTGATCCTGGGAAAGCTGGAAGGCTTATTTCAGAGAATTAATGCAGCTTTTTTTCTTCGCACAATCTGTTGGTACCCTCAGGTTGGTAATCTGGAGAAATAACTGTTGAATTATTAAGTCCCCCAAAGAGAGATAGACTTCATTTAACAATTGCTGTGAGATCATGCATAACTAGTTCCAACCCACATAGGCCCCTATTTTGTCTGGGTTATAGAAGGAAAAAAGGGGCAAAAATTGGAATCAAGTTTATCTCTTAGAAATTAGAAAGTTGGCCTGAAGTTGAGAAAGAGGCAAAAAAAAAAAAAAAAAAAAAAGAAAAAGAAAAGAAAAAGAAAAAAGGATGAAGTTATACTGGGAAGAACAAAATGTTAAATATTATAAAGTATTTCAATGACTCGAAATGGGTCGTAAAATTAATTCATTGGCCTTTACTACTTTAATAAAAGTAGGATTTTCTTCATAATAATGTCATTAGTTTGAAAGTATTGTTTTGAATCCCCTGAAAACTGTATTAAAATTCAATCCAATTGCATTCAGGATCTTTTCAGCATCTAAGGAGACTTCATTTCTTCATGCAGATTGCATCATTGTCCCAAATAAAACGGATGAATCACAAAAAGATACCAATAATCAGAGTAAAAGATTGTGACTTTTTTCACTGAAGGGAGACTAGAACTTAGGTTGTGCAGTAGAGCAAGAAGTGAGAGAGAGTGTGGCACAGAGCTCTGTGAGTGCTCAGATCTGCCCAGGCTACCCATGGCAGCAGTTGGTGACGTGATACCAGGGCATGGAGTGGGGATGCTACCAGGGAAGTTGTCCCAGCACTTTCAAAGGGGAATGTACCATTCTCGAGAGCCCCGCGGTGCAACTGGGTCACGTGACTGTTGGAGGGATCGGGTTCTGCGCCTGCCACCTTATAAGATGCAAAAAATTGTTGACACAATTCCAGTTACCTACTGCAGGATAGGGTCAAGATGTTGTGTCCCAGAAGCTTCTCTCTCTAGCTTCAGAAGGAAGGTATCTCTGAGCTTATTTTTTCCAAAAAGAAAGAAAGAAAAGAAAAATGACCAGGAAGTAATATCACATAACTAAAAATAGATTACTGCATGCCTCTGTCTATCATTAGTACACTGGAGAAAATAAATAAATATTTCATGTATTTTTGTGTGTATTCCCTAGTTTTCAGATATTTGAAAATTAATATTATTGATAGAGTATCTCATGTTTTATTTATATAATTGACACCATGTATATGTGGTTAAAGGCGAGAAGGAAAGAAAACAATTGTTTTCTTTTTAAAAAATTGTTTTCTTTTTAAAGAAAACAGTTGTTTTCTTTAAATGCTCATAACAGCCCCCAAAACATCGGAGGCAGCAGAGCTTGGGCTCTAGAGCCACACGGACTGGCTGCCTCTTTTTTTTCTCAAGATGAAGAGATTGGAAAGCCTCCAGTTTTATTTTTCTGACTCCCTTGTAGCTAGGACTCTGGATTTAAATTATTTTCTGGAAAATGAATATGCTTATGAGAGATGGTAAAGGAAGAAGGCAGGTAGAAGCCAACTTCCTGTTGCTGTTGCAACCAGCAAACAAAATCTATAAACGCTAACGTTTATAAGCAGTTGGCCAGAGTTCCGTTTTATATCTTTTTCAAAAGTAATCCATTTATACCAGGTTTTAATATGTATTTGTGTAGAATTAATTCCTGAGTCTTCTCTCTTTTTGAAATTGCAGTTACCAGGGGGTCTGATAGAAAAGGTTGTGCTGTTTTCTTAGTGGCAGTGTTGAGGATCCTTAGTTTGCTGTACTTTGTTTGTTTTATTGCCATTGGTTAGTGTCCGTCCCTTTAAGTTTTGGAGGGAAGGCCTTGTAATCTTATTATTGTCGTCCTGCTATGCTACCTTATCCCCTCGGGTGCTAACTTTATGGGTGGTGTGGGTGTTGCAGAAAATAATCCACACCGTAGGCCATCACATTCCTTGGCTCCCTGGTCAGTTCGCCAGAACCATCAAACCTAGAGAACGGCCTCTGCCACCGCGCGGTCCTTTGTGTCCACCCCAGTCAGTAATAGACAACAGGTGAAGCAACATTTGTAGGTAGAGAGTTCTCTACACTGATAACATGGAGACACAACAGAGATCTGGGACACTCACGAATTCACATTTAATCAGGGTTGATAAAATCCTCTGGGATTCACGCATCTGTCCCATTTAGGTGGCATCTTTGTCCAGGGTCCAAACCCTTCTCAGCCCCTCTCCAGACTTCCCTCCACGCCAGTTAGAGCGTGGATTCCAGTAGCTACTTGCTAATTACTGTTTGCTTCCTTTGCTTGTTGCTTTTCACATGTAATATGATTATTAGAAAGCTGGAGTGAGCATGGGGTTGGGGGAATAAATCGTAGCCAGGAACGGTGCCACTTAAGTTCTGTCTCAGCCAGCACCTTTTCTCCATTTGACTGAAACTCCCCTGTGCTCTTGGCCTCCTCCACCCACATAGTAACTGTAACTTACAGACTCTGTGGTCTCTGTCACTTTATCTCATTTGATTCTTTTTTTAAAATTATATTTATTGGAGAAAGACAGAGCACATGAGTGTGAGGGAGGGGCAGAGAGAAAGGGGAAAGCAGACGCCTTTACTGACCGGGGAGCCTGACATGGGGCTGAGTCCTAGGACCCTGGGATCATGACCCGAGCTGAAGGCAGACCCTTACGTGACTGAGCCACCCCTAATTTGATCTTCTTAATGTTTCCCCCAATTTACTAATTTAACATCCAGAATATTTTTCAATCCTTAGTTCCAATACATACATTGATTGCGTAGTGCATTTCTAGCTGATAAGTCTTCCATATTTTCCTTATGGCAAACACTTAACAATATAAACTAATTCTTATCATTATTCAAAAGTATGAAAAAAAGAATGTATGTGGAAGTAAAAATGATTCTTACTCCTTAATCAGTATGAATCAACATTTTCCTTACTGAATTCTTTTTATGACCTGTTTGAATCAGCATGTACTTAGTATGTAAAATTAGAATAGGTCCATAATAATGATTCACAGAATTGAAAGCTTAAAAAAAATCGTGTAGCATTTTATAATGCAAAAGTGCATCACCAAGCAATCTGATAAAGTTACTTTTTTCCTATAAGAAAGACTACTGCAGAGGGAATTTTTGAATTGATAGAAGAAGCCTTATGAATAATGGCAAACAGGTGCTTCATGATACAGAGCAAAACCATGAAGCATGGTGGCCTTGAATATGAAATCCCTTTTCTGAAAGTCCTATTTTTTTTTTTCAGTCAGCCCTGAGAATGGAATAGCATTTAGACTTTTGTGTGAAGAAATCAGATATTTCTTGAACTCAAGGATCTGACTAATCACTTGTGAATACTAAGAATCCTGTAAGAATAATAGAAATAAATTCTTGTGGAGAAGCAAAGAACATAGATTTAGGTGTGGGATTTTAAGAACAAAGACTGAAATATTTCATTATATTTAGGAAGAATTGTTGCTTGAAATCTCATATTAAGATGTGTTCATTCAGGTGCCAAGAGCAGTACATTGATGGATTGCAGTACAAAGGAGACAAAAGGAGAGGAAGGTGCAGGACTACATATGTTACGGAACTCATTTCACCTGTAAAGGGAAGAATATTGATTTCATTTATCTCACTTAGTTGGGAGTCTGACTTAAGAAAAATTCAAGTTCATTGACATCAACTCTAAAGATGACAGTATTGTATTGAGAGCAGAAAGGAAAGGGAGCAGGAAAATGATAAATGTAACTTGATTAAGAAAATTTAAAAACACGATTTTTCTTCATGAGAAGGCAGCAAAGGAGCCAGAGATTCTGGCTGCATCTTTAATCTGTGGTGACCTCGATGGCATTTGTGATCTATGGGCGTTAGGTCATGAGTGTGTGTGTGTGTGTGTGTGTGTGCTTGCGTGTGCACGCATTGTTTTCCAGAACAGGGAGGACGCACATTCAATAGAAGAACTGCATAAAGCCCCTTTTGCATGAATACCGTGGTTTCATATGTGTGTGTCCGTGCTTTGAAAATAACAAACTAGAAAAATAATGCAATGAATATATTTTGCTTTCACATCTTTTTCGAATAAAGTAATATGTTTTTTCCCTTACTGAATTGTGCTCTTTTACTGTTTTTATGATGTGGTTTTTGTTTTGTTTAAATCATGGAAGGTTATCATCATGTTGCCTCTAAGGACTAAAACGTTTACTGTGATTCTTCAGTAATTCGGTCTATATATTTAGCATGTATTTACTGAGTGTCTTCTACATGTCATGATTACATTAGATACTATGGGAGGCGTAAAGATGAATCAAACCTAGAAGGTGTCTTTAAGGAGATTATGGGATATAATCTTCATCTGATACTTGAGAGACTGTGTTTTCAGGCAACAGTTTTTCCTCATTCTGGATGGTGGGCATGCTCTCTGGAAGGTGACGACTACTGTCCTTGGGGTAGTGGGAGTTAGCCCCGTGCAGAGGGTGGGAGTGTGATCTGCTACTCAGGGGAAAGCAGGACCCACCCTTGAAAACAGAAAAGGTCATCTGAGACGTTTTGGATTCTTCATGGTACAGAGGACTATCAGAATACTGTGCAATTTACTGGGAAGAGGTAGAATTCCCAAATAGAAAGCATCGTTTTGACCTCATCTGTCAGTCAACATGCACACTGGCATATGGTACCGGCTGAGCCTTTTGGGAATGAGAGCTGTGGAGTCTGAAGAGTCGGTGCCTACAGGAGATTCAAAGCACTTGGGGAAGCAGCCCGGGGGTGAGGTGGGGGGGAGCGGATGAACAGGAGGGAGTTACCTGAAAAGCTGAATTTCAAGCAGTCAATTAAAAAAATAAATGTATTACTCATTACCTATTCCCTATAAATAATGAAAATATATGAAAAGACAAATTATTTTCAAGTAGTTTAAATGCTATCAGTAGACTTTTAATTTGACAAATTAGGCAAGGGTAACATTTTATAATTTTATTTAAATTCTTCTGAATTATTCAGATATTTGTAAAAAGATAAAGACAAACCTCCTGTAAATGTTTAAGAATGTCTGGGTTCATTAAGTTACTATCACCAGCGATTTTGTACAAAGTAATTAGCGCAGGCTGTGAGCAATGAGCCCCAAATGAAGGGGGCGTGAGTGTCTAAAAGATCACGAAGGGAATAAATCTCAGCCCAGATTAAATGCGCGCCGTAAGGGTCTTTGTCCTTCTTGTGTTTCGTGGTAGTAGGAACCAAGTAAAGAAAAGAAAGAAGCAACTACCCTTCATCAGAAGGATAAAAAAGTCTGAAGTGCTTATAGCTACATGGAAACAATAAGACCACAGATAAATACCTCACTTTAGATAACTCCCCATCAGCAGATTAATCAGGGAGAACAAATAAAATGGACGATTGAGGTGGCAAACTTTTCCACTTAGACACTTAGAGGTGAAGTGCAGGCAGAAAGAATAGAGCTTAGAAATGTTGGATTCCAATCAGATTTGGGTTGACTTTTCATTTTATACCTGATTAAAGGATTATCTGATCTAAATTAAGTAATGATAGATAACAATTGAAATATATGAAAAGGAGAATATTTAATTCTAGTGTTCATTTATGGTTTTCCCTTTTGGTCATTTTTTTTTCTTGGAAATTACTATTTAACCAATGTGAATTTTAGAATTTGATGATTGTTGATATTTTATATTTTTAGTAATAACTGACACCAGCTAAACCCCATGCTAAACCATATGAAATACATCACACCTAGGGAACTGGATAGCAGAAAACATTCCACCCTAATTTTACAAAAATATGAGGAAGATAAAGTGAGTAACTTCCAGGAAAACTAAGAGGAGGGACAAAATATGCATTAGTCTTTTAACTGCAAAATTCAAAAGGCAGCGATGTATCCAAAATTTATGGTTGTTTTCCCACAAGGGACACGATATCCCAGAACATCCTATGGAATAGGAGCTCCCTTAATGCTGGTTAAACGAGATATTAGCTGCTTTACTTCAATGATAATCCATTTAATTGGACACGTTGAGTTACCGAATGGTGACTAAGTGTTTAATTATCTCTCCTTTTAGCTGAGTTTATTTGTCTCTTACTCAAGCCAAGAGAAATACAGTTAGCACAGTTAGATTCTTACTGCTTTCTTCAAGCACATTAATCCAGAAAACCCAGAAGACGTATTATTAAAATGTGATGTGGTATGAGAATTTAAATTACCAAAGAATAGTAGATATTCTAAGGTGATAAATGAAACACAAAGGTACAAAAAGTTCCTTTTTCAACTGAACTCAGTTTCTGTTCTCTCTCCTCTCATCCCTTATTCTGTACTTGAATGAGACTTCATGACATTTTCCTTGAGAACTAAAAAAATTCTCACAATTTGGTGTCACTGTCAAAATAGAAAATCTATTTTTTGAATACCCCAAGACTGTTTGTTACCAATCATATTTTCCTGCAACTGTGTCTTTTTCCCTTTTCCCCGAACCTTTCTATTCCCTGTGGCTCTTATATAAAGAACTGCATTTCATTTTTTACAATTTCCATTTTTTTTTTCCAAATTGTGCTTGCTAAGAGTCTTATTGTAGATTATAGAACTAACTGCACAAAGAGTGGACAGAGCTTGCACACAAGAAGTGGCCTAGAGCCTGACAATTTTATTCCAAGAAAAGATAGCTCCGTCCGGTGGTGGTTTGGTTATTTGCAGTTTAAGAGAAATAATCATGTCATTTTAAAAACAGATTTTATTTATTTATTCAAGAGAGAATGAGAGAGAGAGAGAGAGAGAGAGAGAGAGCATGAGAAGGGGGAGGGTCAGAGGGAGAAGCAGAGTCCCCACTCTGTAGAGAGCCAGACATGGGGCTGGATCCCGGACCCCAGCAGAAGGCAGACGCTCAACGGACTGAGCCCCCCAGGCACCCCTCTTCCTCTCATTTTCAAACTAACTTCGGGAAAGGACATTTCTTTGGAAGGCATTCTAGAGACTGTGTAAAAATATTTTTTAGTTTAAAATTTTTTCCTTCATATTTTTTTCTCTGCACACTTTTTCTTTTTGCTATGTGCGCTTTTCCTATTTAAGAAACACTACTCTCGGGGCGCCTGGGTGGCTCAGTTGTTCAGCATCTGCCTTCGGCTCAGGTCATGATCTCAGGGTCCTGGGATGGAGCCCCGCATCGGGCTCTCTGCTCAGCGGGAAGCCTGCTTCTCCCTCTCCCACTTCTTCTGCTTATGTTCCCTCTTTCTCTGTGTCTCACTGTGTCAAATAAATAAAATCTTAAAAAAAAAAAAAAAAAAGAAAGAAAGAAACACTACTCTCAGATGGTAGCAAACGAGATTGGACTATACGCTGACCTCCTGAGTGAAGAGTAGGAAGTAAGAATCAGAGGGAGATAAAACTGCAAGCCGATTTCTAAGATATTTACTTCTCAAAATAAACTAGAGAGCTGTATGGACAACTTCCTGAGACCGTGTCCTCTTTCTCCATTATATAGTACAGGGCTACAGAGCATATATCACCTTATACAGCAAAAAGTAGGAGAAAAGGCACTGAGTTCCTTTTATATATATAAAATTACATACATATGAATGAAATCACACACACCCTGCCTGTGCTTCCTGTATTAGGCCTTCTTTCATTGTCTGTCAGCCTCACGTAATAACTTTTGAAGGTGACACTGTTTGAATCAAATAGAATTTGCTACCATTACGTTATGGCTTTATGCTTGCATTGAATAAAATTTAATGCAGTTAAAATTCTGTGGTGATTTTGCAGGCCGTGCTTGGCGTGAGTATTATGCATAGGGACGAAGATGGTGGTTCTTTTAAAGGAATAAAAGACACCAATATTTATGTTTTCTATAGAAAGTCAGTGAGACAGAAAAAGAGAATGAAAAGTGAAAAGTGAAAGCAAACAACCAGCAACACACAGAAAAGTACCAAAATTAGGAAATAAGAGTTTGGGCCACTCACGTGTTTCATTAATGTTTTATAGATGTGCATATACCATGGACAGCAGCTGAGTTTGTATAAATTACCTTACAAAATATTTGGTATGATGCCATAAACACATAAACACTGACTTTTAAGTAAGTATTTTGGTTGGTACAAAAACTTTGGAAAATAGAAAAAAATTCAAATTAAAGGTATTCACCACTCTTTTTTTTTTTTCTTTATGGCAATAAAAGCCTAAATTTTCCTTGTTTCCGTCTTGTGATTGAACCATATCAATTGGACTCTTTAAAAGATAGATTATTAGTCCAGTCAGGAGAGCTACTATATTATGGGAAACTTAATAAAACTGTAAGATCATATCCAATCTTCTAAATAGCTGAGAATAGTAGAATATGCCAGTCTCAAAGCACCTAGTTGATGTAACTTACTGGTGAAACCCCATATAGCATTTTGCCCAGTGTATAGCTTTACTCATTAAAAAAAAATTAAGTTGGTGATATGCAGTTTTCTCCAGATAATAATTGATCTGAAATTTTGTCAGTTGACTAAACATTTTCTATACTGAGCCATGTCTGGGTAAAGATATTGGATGTTAAAGATAGAGGAAAAATACCAGACATTTAGGGAAATAATCAGCTACCATTGCTAGTAAAATAAATGAAGCTGGCTGTGTACTTTCTGTATTTCATCAACAGAGCATGGCTATAAAATCCTTATTAAAAGAAAGTGTTCTAAGAACTTCTTCTTCCATGAAGTAGTTTTTTCAGAGCTCAAACAGCAGACATTTTTAAAATATAAGAATTCAGAAACTATAGCAACACAAGTCCTTCTTAGAAAAACAAAACAAGAGGCACCAGGGTGGCTTGGTTCAACATCCAGCTCTTGATTCCAACTCCTCATGATCTCAGGGTCGTGAAATCCAGATGGAATCTGCTTAAGATTCTTTCTTGCCCTCTGCCCTGCCTCCCCGATTCTGTGAACACAGGCTCCCCCTCTCTCTCCAAACAAACAAACCAACCAACAAACAAAGGAAATCAAGCATACCAGGAGAGCAATTTAAAAATGTAAAGAAGGACACCGTCGTAAGAAGTGCATTATTTACATACATAAAACTGGGGAAATTCTGACCATAACAAGAAGTATAAATGATAAATTTTGACAAAGTAGAAATTGTAATATGATTAACAAAACAGGAATTAGAAGTGGAATAGATCTATATCTTTCATGAAAGGATATTTAACAGATATTATTTCATACTAATCAAATATGGCTTCCCCTGATTTTTATTCAACCTTAGTTTCCTTTACAATATAGCAAAATGGAAATTTTACTTTTGTTTTTAAAGCTGAATATGTCTTTCATTAAAATTTGACTGCCAAAAACATGATCTCTTTGAAAGCAAAATGACTATTACAGAGACTAGATTTTTTTTTTTTAAATCTCATCTCCAGTAACTTTTATCTATTTAATTTCTTTTTTTTTTCCTGAAAGCTTCCTAAGTGAATGATAATCCTCAAGGGATTTATCTAACTTGTTCAGGGTTTTCTTGGCCATGTCTTCTGCCTCTTCAATAGAGGTCATCTCTCCCTTAGCATAGAATCTCTGTGACTGGTGTTAGTGGGGAGAAAAGAGAAAAGAATATTGAAACCATAAGACATCTTTCTGTCTTCTTCTAATACTGAAGTACTTAAATGGAAGGTACAGGATTCTTATGTGTGGAATTCGGGACTGATGTCAAAAATATCAACTCTTTTTTCTCCCAGCAAATAATCTAAAGATAGATTTTGCACATGCTTTGAAAAATGAAATTAAATGTGTCAACTTTTAAAATATTATTTAAAAACTTGCATTTTATTATCTAAAACTACCATTAGAAATTTACCAATCGCTTCTAAATGCTTTTAAGAAATATTTATTTAATTTGCAGGGGAGAGAGGAGGGGGAACGAATGGGGGAAGGGGGAGAGAATTGCAAGCAGACTCCATGCTGAGCCCAGAGCCCAGTGCAGGGCTTGATCTCACAACCCGGAGATCATGACTTGAGTAGTCAAAATCAAGAGTGGGAGGCTTAACTGACTGAGCCACCCACGTGCCCCCTTATGAATTGTTTCTAGAACATAGATCTCTTGCCCTGTTTATAATATTGGAATTTTGGCTCTTGGATATTTTATAGAAGTCAGAAAAATTCCTCTGAGAAGTGATCAGTGTAATGTTACAGTGTATAGCATGGGCTTTCATGTCTCCTAGTTCATACTGCAGGCTGTTCTGGGTGTGTTTTATATATTGCAGTAGAACAAGTAGATGGTAATGGAGAAATTCAAATGAGAAAGTCTATGTACTTACATTACTTGATCAGATTAACATACATAAGTTTCACCCTAAAGTATTGATATATTTGAAAATCTAAAAACATCCATATTGTTTTTGTTACATTAATATAAATCAGTTTTTCCACGTGTTCTTTTTGTTGTTAATATGTTGTAATTTAAATTTATTTTAGAGAATTTTACTATTTCAAAGGGTAGATAGACATCCTTGGATATGTCAGCTTATAGGTTTAAGATTTAAACTTTAACTCTTCTTGCTTATCAAACTTGTTTAATGGTCAGTTTCACAGTTTTGATATGCTCAATAAATGGCCCTTGATCTATGAAATACATTGAAATGATAAAGCCATAAGTTCACAGTGTATTCAGATTTTTGTTTAAAAAAGGTACATTACTACTAGCTGAGTAAATTACTTAATAAAGGTATAGTGCTGTTTCAAAAAGTTACCCAATACGATAGTTATAATTTTATAATGGTCTCTTTATCTTTAAACCTAGGTCAGGGCAGACTATTTCACACAAACTATTTAATAGTTCGGAGAATAATACATGCATCTCACATACCAATTTTGAATGAGAGTACTACGGAAAAGAAAACAATAATTTCTATGTTTTTTTTTTTCATGTTTGATGTAGTACTGTACTACCTCAAATGATTTCCTCATTAATTAATTAAAAAAAAAAAACCTCTGAAGCCTAGATTTAACAAAATTACTAAGAACTGTATGTCACATATATTTTTTTATAGTTCATTTAAACTCATTTTTATGTCATTAAGTACTTTATTTGTATGGAGCCTGATTGTTAAATAGTTAAGAGCTGAAATATCCATAATACCTAAAGAAGTGCTTTGCCCTTTTAAAGATTTGTAGATATTGATATTATACAGGTATAAGTATACTGAGATAAAAGGAAGTTGAGATATGGGGAAACACTTTCTTTTGCAATGCATACTGTTTTCTTGAACACTTTAAAAACTGGAAGATATTGAAATTTATATTTTAGAATAAGAGACTAAAAAAATTGATATTCACTTACTTCAATTTGGATTTTCCTCCTCCAAAGATAATTTATATAGAATGTATTTGAGAAAAATTTGTTTTCCTATGTTGTCAAATAGTTAACATTTCTGTAAATTAGAGGTAAATAATGTATTAAAATATAGAACATAAAGACAGAGGTATCACCTTATACCAATAGTCATTTGATGAAAACAGGAAAAACAGTTGAGCAGCAAATTAAATATATTATTATTCAGCTCAAATTTATTGAATTACTACTCTGATAATCTGAAATGTTCTGTAGAAAAATAACAAGATCTATTATGGCTTTGAGATTCTTTGGGAAATGGAGGTCACCTTTGTAAAAGCTATGTACATATTTATTATTATCATTTTCATGATACAGCGTAATCATTCTGAAACTTTAGCATGAATAAGAACCACATGAAGGATTTATTAAAACACGCTGGCTTAGGACCACTCCTTGACAATCAACGGTATAGAATGATTATAATGTTTGTAGTCATTACACACAGAGTTTTTAAAACATGGGCCTATCCTCAGAGATTCTGATTTCCCACCTGATCATGCTGCTGGCCCTGGAGTACACACTCAGAAACACTGCAGAAATTCAGTGAAAAAATTACTGTACTATTTGGTCAAAAGATGTCGAACAGAGAGATGGTGGATCAAGTTCAGCACATTTTGGAAGTCACAGTCTCATTTTGTGATGTTAATTTCTACAGGTTTTCATGTATTTTATTGGTAGGAAGATACTGCATACAGATCTAATTAGCCAAACAGCTTAAAGGACCAAAAAATCTACTCTTAGGCAGATCATATTCAAATTGCAGAAAATCAAAGACAAAGAGAGAACTTTAAAAGTGGCCAGAGATGTGTTTCTTTGATTTTGTTATTAATTGGGAGGGAGACAAACCATAAGTGACTCTTAATCTCACAAAACAAACTGAGGGTTGCTGGGGGGAGGGGGTTTGGGAGAAGGGAGTGGGATTATGGACACTGGGGAGGGTATGTGCTTTGGGGAGTGCTGTGAAGTGTGTAAACCTGGTGATTCACAGACCTGTACCCCTGGCGATAAAAATATATGTTTATAAAAAATAAAAAAATTATATTAAAAAAAAAAAGTGGCCAGAGAAAACAGAACACCTTACCTCTAGAGGAACAAAGAAAAGAATTACAGTGGACTTATATCAGAAGTCATGAAAGCACATAGAGAGTGGAATGAGTAAAATGTTGAAAGAAAAAAATATCAGGGGCGCCTGGGTGGCTCAGTGGGTTAGGCCGCTGCCTTCGGGTCAGGTCATGATCTCAGGGTCCTGGGATCGAGTCCCGCATCGGGCTCTCTGCTCAGCGGGGAGCCTGCTTCCTCCTCTCTCTCTGCCTGCCCCTCTGTCTACTGTGATCTCTCTCTGTCAAATAAATAAAATATTAAGAAAAAAAAATATCAGCTTAGGATTCCATATTTTCTTATCTTTCAAAAGTGAAACTGAAACATTTTCTTAGAAAAATCAAAACTGAGGGAATTTATCACCAGCAGACATGCCCTATAAGAACTTTTAAGTAAGTTATTTTGGGAAAAGGAAAGTAATATAGGTCAGAAACTCAAATCTACATAATAAAAAGAAGAATTTTTAAAGAAAGGCAAAATAAATCCCGTACTTTTCTTTTTCTTAATTGACCTAAAAGATAACTATTTAATAATAGTAACAATGCATTGGGAGATTATAGCATATGGATAAGTGAAATGAATTCATAAGGGATGGGGGAGGGGAAGAGAATTAGAAATACTTTGTTATGAAGTACTTGCATTATATGTGAAGCAGTGTAGTGTCATTTGAAGGTATACTTAAATTGGTTAAAAATATGTATTTCATACTTTAGACCAACCAAAAAAAATTTAAAGTAGTAATATTTATAGGTCATAATATAATCCAGAACAGTTTATGTGTTCTTATGCATACCCTTTCTAGCAAAACCAAGCTCCATCAGCCATTTGTGTAAGTCATCTCATTCATTGTCCTGACACGTAGAAACTGGTTTATGATGGTTGCGCTCATTTCAGCACCAACAATATTTGATATTGTTGGAGGAGATATTTGGAGGAGACATCAGTGATTATGCCCAGTATTCCTAATTGTTACCAATGCCAGAGTTTTTCCACATCCCAAAGGGTTTATCTTCTTGAAATTCACCTAACAGTCTTAATGATGAGTGCTTCTGATCCTGAGTTTGGTCCAAGTGTAACCATCTCAAATCTGTTTTCCTCTAAGTCCAATAAAGAAGCAGAAACGTAAGTTAACAAGTGTTGTACATGATTCACCTTGTGATAGGTTGGGTTGGAGTTTCTCAGTCTTCCACTCCATCTCTTTGTAGAATTCTATGTATCCTTTCTCCTGTAGCTTTGCGATGCTTTCATCTGTGCACAGAATATACTGTCCTTGCTGTGTGCCTTGTGGTTTGCGGGTAGAAGTTATAGCGAGCTGGATTTTAGTTGAGACAGCAAGAGGCGGCACATTTTTCCGTGCACCATTTTCTCTCCTATAATTTTCATGAAGATCGCATGCTGCAAGTAG
Organism: Mustela putorius furo; assembly: GCF_011764305.1. Lineage (NCBI taxonomy): Eukaryota > Metazoa > Chordata > Mammalia > Carnivora > Mustelidae > Mustela > Mustela putorius. The sequence continues at coordinate 1,548,975 of NW_025421341.1, read as the reverse complement.
TTCCTGTATCATCAGCCTGGTCCTCAGGGTGTGAAACACGTAGCGCAGACTTCAAGCCCCGCAAAAAGCCTGGAGTCCTGCCTGCCCTAACTGAGACCTGTCTCTTTCGTTGGAACTTTCGATGACCTGAAGAATGTATGAGCATGAAATAGACATCTGTGTGTGCCACTGAGTAATTGAAGTTTTTACATACAACAACTGACACACACTTTTTTATTCTTAAATTTAAGCCAGTAAAAGACAGTAATAAAATGTTTTATATATGATATTTTAAATCCCACCACTAAATTTGCTTATTTTTTTTGTTCAAAAAGGGTCAAGTGGTTTATGTTTTATAATTATTTATTCTGATTATGTACTAATGTAGTGACTATAAAAGAAGTCCCAGTTACACTAAGATAATACAGTTTTTGATATGGCTGGTTTAATATGCCTAATCCATTAACTATAAAAAGTAATCACTGAAACTGGGAAAATCAACTCTTTGACTTAGCTAGCCAGCTGTTGGACTAAATATATTCAGTGAAAATGTGAAGCCGTCTTAAATGGGTAAGAAGGTCATATTCCCAGATCATTATTTATTAAATACTTATCCAGGCCAGGCCTTTGGCTAAAAGTTGACATGCTTGGTTGGGTAATTGAGTATCTCTGTACATGCAAATGGTTATCTTGTTCAGGGGTTTTATTTCTCCTTTCTGTAATTTTTTTTCTCTCTCTTTTTAAAATATTTGACAGACAGAGAGACAGTGAGAGAGGGAACACAAGCAGGGGAGTGGGAGAGGGAGAAGCAGGCTTCCCGCTGAGCAGGGAGCCCGATGCGGGGCTGGATCCCAGGAAACTGGGATCATGGCCGGAGGCACAAGCTCAGTGACTGAGCCACGCAGGCACCCCATTTTTTTCTCTTTCTGTAAGACTTTGTGTTTCTGATGCTTTCTTATCTGGATACATTTTCTCCCTCTCTCTCTCTCTCTCTCTCTCTCACTCTCTTTTTCCCCCCACACCTGCAATCCTCTTGTTTAAATTTCCTTATTCTCATTCTTTGGTATCTTCTTTAATTTGTATTTTGTGCATTTCTGTGTATCATATGTATATTTTGCCTTCTATCTTGATTATTTTATTTATAGCTCTCTAGGAACTCAGGAATACTTTCTTCAGATTCCTCTCAGTCCCTGGTGCCAGTGTGTGGTGAATACATGCCGAATGAATGAATCCTGATGATCTCACCAAGAAACCGTTCTCCAGGCAAAGCTTTCTTTTTCTTTTGCTTTTTTCTCAAAATTGCTTATGACTGAAAACAAAAGTCAACAGCAGAAGCTGCTCCCTAAAGTTTACATGTGATTCAGCAGTCTTGAGTTTCATTTGGGTTTATCCTAGGACATCAAAGATGATACTTTCTAAGTAACTATGGGCTCAGATCCAGTCAGAAGGTTCTGCTAGCCCGTGACCATTAGTAGTTTTCTCTAAGGCTGATCTTCCCAGATTGTGGAAGCCCTCCTGTGAGCGGCAGTTCTGCTGGAGAACCCCAGTCCTGCCATTTCATCTGATTACTTTACCATTAACATCCACTTTTAACCAGTATTTATCATCACTAATAGGCAGAGGACCTTTTTCCTTTTGAGCATTCTGAACTCAGTAACTTTTTTTTTTTTTTAAGATTTTATTTATTTATTTGACAGACAGAGATCTCAAGTAGGCAGAGAGGCAGAGAGAGAGGGGGAAGCAGGCTCCCTGCTGAGCAGAGAGCCCGGTGCAGGGCTCGATCCCAGGACCCTGGGGTCCTGACCTGAGCCTAAGGCAGAGGCTTTAACCCCCTGAGCCACCCAGGCGCCCCTCAGTAACTCTTTACATTTATTAGCTCTGGTGGTTGAAATAAAATCAAATATCTCAGAAAATATTTACTAATGAAGCTCCTGGCAAAAAAGCTAAGCCATTATAAAAATGAATGTATAAACAGCCCCTCATACTTAGTACTACCCACATATGCTTGAAATATCATAGTGAAAATATGAACTTAAACAAAAATATTTAAAGTACATCAAAGCAATTGTTGTGTCTCATATGAATACAGGTGTTTAAAATAAGAGCCTGCGTTATCACAAAACTCTAAAATAATTCTGCCTGGGCAGATTGTTGCAGCATTATCTTGTTTTGTTCTTAAGAGTTTGTAATCAAACTCAGAAAAAAAAATTTAGACGAAACCGTCTATGGTAAATAGTCCTTTTAATCATCACATATCTGTTAAATGTTTACGACTTGACCTTTGAAGAATCCTAGCGATCCAAAAGCTCTTTGGTATATTCATCGAATGACTCCCGAGGAGAGCCTGAGGAGCTTAAATGCCAGCTGATCTTGTGAAATATCAGACTTGAAAGTGGGGCTCGCACACCTGCCACGCGGCATTAGCAGAAGCAACCGAACCAGCAGCCCAGAGTAATGTAAAAACAGAGGCTCTTTCAAACCCTGTGTTCCACCTAAAATAGTATTGAATTTCATCTCTCCCTGATGCTTTCGGAGCTTTATTCTTTATTCCGGGCTTTCTTCTCCAGCAACCTGAGCCAGTGAATCTTTCTGTCTACATCCACAGCTTCATTCTTTGCCTTCTTCATTAAATCAGTGGAAAGTTCTTTGCATTTTTCGTAGTTATTCTTCAGATTTTTAAACTCAGCCCATGTGAGGCACAAAGAAAAAAAAAAAAAACTTGGAAAGGATTAGGCAATAAAAAGCTAAAACTTGGGGCGCCTGGGTGGCTCAGTGGGTTAAGCCGCTGCCTTCGGCTCAGGTCATGATCTCAGGGTCCTGGGATCGAGTCCCACATCGGGCTCTCTGCTCAGCAGGGAGCCTGCTTCCTCCTCTCCTCTCTCTGCCTGCCTCTCTGCCTACTTGTGATCTCTCTCTGTCAAATAAATAAATAAATAAAAATCTTTGAAAAAAAAAAAAAAGCTAAAACTTGTAGAAAGAGGTTATATCTATTCACTGATATGTTCATCTCTTCAACAAATAATTTTTGAGTGCTTAGGATGTACAAAGATTAACTCTTCTATGCTCCAAAGATAGGGCGTAAACAAAAAGTATATTGAAAAACTAATGAGAAAGTGAGGGAGAAAGTTAGATATAAGAACAACACAGTTTTAGGAGTAGTGGGAATATAATAAACTTCTCTTATCTTTATTTCTGACAAATAACTCAATTTTCTTTTCCATTGATTGCTTGTCATTGCCACATATTGTTACCTTCTTTTTTAAATCCTGAAGTCCGTATGTTCCCAGGAAATATCATTGTGCAGATGTTTGGTTGCCTTATATTTCAGAAGGCAAGTGCTTTGAAATTAATTCAAGTCTGCATATGATTGTTTTAAATGTATTTAACATTTAAATTGAACTGTTTCAATCATTTAATTAATTGAATCAGACATTAAAAATAATTTATTGTTGGATTACTTTCCAAACACTGAATAGACACTGTTAGGAGCTCTTTAGTTAATGGTCTTATTAGTATATTATCCGTGATACCACATGCAGAAGCATCAGTTCATACTCTGTCTTTTAAAGTAAGTACCTGTTAAAGAAAAATTTACAGAATCTCCAAAGTTGAGAATCAAAAAGACCAGGAAAGATGCTTACTCATATAATTTATGCTAATTTAACAACCCAGAAGTCTCTGATTAACACAGCAGGGGTATGCTGATTTTAATACTTATTATTCTAAAAACTAGTCATCATTTGATACATACTCAGCTATAATGAAATTTTCTAAAGGACTTCCTAAAGCTTTTCAAGAGAGAAACTAATTTCTGGAAATCTTCAAAGTGAAATTTTCTGGGCTTGGTGAAATGCTACATAAAGAATTGTCTATAAAAAAGAAAAAAAACTCAAAAAACAGTAGTCATTGATACTCTGTGTAGTGGACAGATTCTAGAGTGACCTCCAAGAATTCCTTCCCTTTCTTTATTATATTCTTTTCTCCTTGAGTACAGGCAGAAACTGTGATTTGTTTCTAACCATATGAAAAAATTGATGGGATATATGTAATACTGTGATTTAGTCACTTTATATAAGACGTAGTTTTAGGAGAAGAGACTTTCCCGTTGGCCTCAAAGGAGCAAACTTCAGTAATGTGATCCCATCTATGGAGAGAGCCATATAGCCGGGCCCTGAGGTTGGCCTCCAGGAGCTGAGACCATCAGCCATCCAGCCACAAGGAAATAAATACTATCAACATACTTTAAGCCTGGAAGAGGACACTGAGCTCCAGAAAAGAACCCACCTTAGTTGACACTTTGATGACAGCCCTGGTTGACCCTTGAGTGCAGGACTCAGCGAAGCTGTGTCCAGACTTCCGATCCACAGAAATTGTGAGATGAAAGTATATGTTTTTTAAGCTGCTAAATTTGTGTGATCTATTACGTAGCCATAGAAATCAAACACACCTTGTCCCATGAAGTATTTTTCTTTGAAGAGGGTGGTAAAGCATGCCTGTTTATTGATATAAAACATACATACATCGAAGGACACTAATCACAGTTAGTATAGCTTCTTGAAGTTTTATAAATTAAAAAACCTAATGTAGCCAGCATCCAGGACAAGAAATGGAACATTACCAGACACCCCAGCTGTCTTTCTCATGCCTCCTTATCTTCATGTGTTTTCCCTACCCCTGTAAGGATAATGATTCCTGTAATTTTTAATACTGTTGGTTGGTTTCACCTATTTTTCACCTCCACTTCTTGTGGAGATGGAGTCCTATTGTATGTGTGTTCTCTCATAATACAACAGTTGACTTTTTTTTTTTTTAAAGATTTTATTTATTCATTTGTCAGAGAGAGAGAGAGAGGGAGAGAGAGTGAGCACAGGCAGACAGAATGGCAGGCAGAGGCAGAGGGAGAAGCAGGCTCCCGGCCGAGCAAGGAGCCCGATGTGGGACTCCATCCTAGGACGCCGGGATCATGACCCGAGCCAAAGGCAGCTGCTCAACCAATTGAGCCACCCAGGTGTCCCAACAGTTGACTTTTACAAAGTCAGCAGAGAGACTCTCTTCAGTCTACCATGAGTCTTACATAATGTAACAACCAGGGCCATCACTAGCCCATCACTTTTCTCATATGATATAATCTAATCAAGAGTGACCATGCCTGTATACTCATGGGTCCTGCCCACACTCAAGGGGAGGGAACTCTAGTGGGCATGTACACCATGGGACAAGAGTCTTGGGAACTGTTGGAGAATTTGGCCTGCCATAAGGAGACTAACATTGTTTTTCAGTTTTGCAAATTTATTTAATGGCTGGTGAAAAATAAGACATGTGGTCTCATTAATCCGTTGCAATATGTTGTTTCCATTGAACTATATGAGCAAAGTCTATACTCATAGTTGAAAAAGGCGGGATTATTTTTAACTCCTTTTCTTAGTGCTGCAACCACTGCTTGGAACTGCTAGTTTCTTAAAAGTTGGTTGCAATATGGAATCAGAAATCATATCAAGGAACTCTGCGTACCCTGAGACATTAAAATCAGTCGGCTCATCTTGCTCTTTGAATAGGTCTTTTACCCATGCATGTTACTATGCATGTTGATTAAATTTTTACAAGTATCAGCTGTTTTCCTTGAAATGGCAAGCTCCCTTCATTTACGTTCAAGAAAATATTGCCAAAGACCTCATATACACAGAAAATATAGAAATAGACATGCTTTTGTTATTCTTTATTTGGCAATATGTCTTTTTAAATCAGTTAAAAGGATCAAATTAATGGTTAAATTGCAGTTTTGAATTAACTATTTATTACATATTATCCTGTTCTGCCTTTTCCTATAAATATGAGAAATATAGTTTATAAAATAATATAGAAAGATATTTATTGATAGGATTTCTTTTTCATATGTGACATTTATGCTTTGATCTGTAGTCCTTTTGCTAAGAAAAGTATATTTCTTTTTCCTTTAGAAGAACAAATAGTCAAGGTTACTGGCCAAAAGTAACATTTCATTACTTTAAGAAGATTTACTTAAAGTGATTTTTAACCTTTCCTATTATTCTAGAAATATTTAAAACTAATTATTTCTATAAAATTCTGTAAATAGTGAGTCTAAAATTCCAGTTCATGTCTTAAGCTACATAAGCCTAATGAGCCATGTGTAGACCACCATTCTCTCTGTGCTTATGTGGTAATTTCCTGATTAATACTAATTAATGACATGTCACTGTTCATTTAATATGAATGATGAAAATGATTATTCAACTCTGATACTGAAATCACTCAGCAACTTGCACCAGATCTCTGTGTCAGGAAGCGGTGCCCGGCTCATGATGACTCTCTGTTATTTCCACTTTCTGCTACGCTAAACTGAAATTAAATGATGTTTGTTTTTAGGTAGTGTAGGCCTCTAAAGGAATGGTGGATGACTTAGCTTCCTTTCATGGCTTGTGTTTGATCTATTTACAAATGGCTTTGGGGGTTAATTAGGTAAACTGTGTAGCCTCAGAGCAGCAAAGGAGGGCTTGTATAACAGAGGAGTCAGATATACAGGCCTTTCTTGAATGTTACTTTCTCCCTGTCTTTATAATCTTGCAGCCTTTTCATGCTTTCATGGATTCAGTTTACTCAAGGTTGGGTTCTCAGAAGAGAGTTTTCACTACCTAGATTTCTAAAGCTTCTTTTTCCTATGGTTACTATTTTGGTAACAAGTGGGTTAACTATGCAGAAGAATGATTTGCCAATCCGGAAAATACTGTGCGTGCGCGTACGCACGTGTGTGTGTGTGTGTGTGTGTGTGTCTCTGTGTGTGTGAATGTGTGTTAGATTTCTATAGGACATGGTGATGGATATAGTTTAGGCCAAAGGACAACCAACTTCAGCAAATTTAACTTTTTGTCTTCTAAAAATTAGAAAATAAAGCTATTCTGTTTTAAAACTGCCAATAATAGGCATACACCAGCTAGATAAACTAAAAGGAATTCAAAGGAATAATTTACCGAAATTCTCATAAGGATCACCAGCAAAGCCTATGTCAAGAAATAAGTTGGGTTTATTCACAGTCTTTCTGGGATGGTGAAGAATTGCTATTAAGAACAGAGTTTCAATAATGTCTAAGAAAGGAAAGTTACAGAAACATTTGTAGACACACAGTTCATTTCTGTTTTTACCAAGTTCTCTTTTTGGGAATGTTTAGTTAAAAAGTTAAGTTCCTATAAAAGGCCTCAGGTTTGTTTTGATGGAGACTGAAACTGACAACGCTAGGTATAATGTAATAGGTAGTTTTAGACTGTTGGCTGTCTGAGTTAGTGTTGTGTTTGCCATCTAGTGGTTGAAAACAAATATACATGAAACCTGTAGATGCTTCAGATGGGACTAGTACTGAAGGATGCTGGATGATACCCAAAGAAAATTGGGAAAAATTCGATTTTTGATTTGATTGCATTTCTTAGCCAAATCACGAGTAAATCATAGCAAGATACTGGATTAAGGATAATAAAAACAGTAATAATAATAGGGATATTTAGGAAGGAATAGTGAAGGAGCTACAAATAGTCATAACCATCAAGAACCTTAAGCCAACAAAGAGGAAAGAAAAGAGGAAAAAAAAGATCACTCAGATTAAAACATGATTATCTGTGCTCTGGTCATCTGAATTGTGTCAAATGAGTTTTGAACAGAGACTACTGACATCAAGAAGCCATCTACTTGATCCAAATTCCTGGTGGAAGTTGTCTGCTATATGATGTTGTATACTTTTGGAGACTGTTGGGAGATCTTACTGGGAGGCCACTGCAAAAGTTTGGGTTGCCAAATGGAATTAAACTTTAGACTGCGGATCATGGACCTGTATACTAACTCACTGAAGTTTGATTATCGTGTGTAGTCAATGGTACTTGGTAAAACTCTTTCTAACAAGGTTCAAGGGTAGTCAATCTGCTAAATTTTACAAAATACCAAACATTCAAATTGAGGATTGTGCAATAGCCAAGAGAGATGTTGTGGAAAGGCAGCTTTAGCTTCATTTTATAGACAGTATACTGAATTAACCCCTTAACAATATTTAACCAAGTCAGCATAAAGAAGATTCAAGGCCAAGGTACATAGAGATATCTCCAAGCAATTCATGCTTTTTCTAGAATTATGTTGATTATTAGTTGAGAACTAGCCACATTATAACTCACCAATATTAGTTTTTTTATGGTGACCAATTTTTTTTCTTTCACAATGGGAATTTTCATAAAGAATTTTCATGAATGCCCAAGGGGAAGTATCAGGTGCCAACAATCAGCTGTTTTGGCATCACAGACTTTCTCTTCATTAATTATTCAACTGTATATTCAAAATTTTTCCTCATAATTCAGGACTGAATTATCAGGTTTTATCAAAGATTCTTTGTAAGAATTCATAGATTTATCCCTTAATCATTGAATGTCCCCTATCTGCCAATTTATGTTAAGTGACCAGCCAGGGCACTTCTAGTAGCAGTATCTAGAGTTTTGCTGTCCAACACAGTAGGCATTTGCCATATATGACTGCTGAACACTTGGATTTTGGCTAGTCTGGATGGAGATGTAAGTGTGAAATACACATTGGTCTTTAAATAATAAAAAAGAAAAAAAGCAAAATATAGCATTAATATTATATTGATTAATGCTAAAATTATAGTATTATGGACACATCTGTTTAAATAAAATATTAGAATTCATCATACATTTGTTTTCAATTTTTTTTATCATGGCAACTAGAAAATCAAAAAATGTGTATTTGACTAATACACATTTGTATTTTCACTGAATAGCCATGCTTCCAGAATTTGTACTTTCTACTGTGAACTGTCAATTAAGTCATACATTTATTTTAACAGTTGAAGAGATTCTAATTTTCTTGTATTGACTGCATATTTTTTGTGAGAGCATCAGACATTAGAAATCTTCCCTTTTCCACAGCATGCCAAAAATCATGTATGACCGCAAGGCATATCTGCTCTATACCATGCATTGCTAAGTTGTATAGCTCTTATTCTTTGGCAATTTGGCCAGCTCTGGAGAAAGCCAAGACCTTCCTCTCAAAATTTGTACTTAGCCTCTGATAAGGGATTCAATTCTAAAGACTAAACAAAAATGGTTACTGAATACCTAACCTGGTATTTGTGCAATCTTTAAGTAAATGCCATCTATACAACCAAGTCAGGAACTGTATCTATGAATACTGGTGTACAAATCTTTGAGGTAAACGTGTTTCCATGCCTTATGGAAAGATGCCTATAGTGAGACGGCTGGGTTATGTTTATCTTTATAAAAAACTGCCAAACTTTTCTCAAATGGCTGGGCCATTATGTAGTCCCAATGGCAATCTAGAAGAGTGCCAGTTGCTTAACTTCCCTGCCAAAACTTTACATTTTCAGTGTTTAAAGATTTTCTTCTGGTGGATATGTAGTCAGATCTCATGGTTTGCATTTGTATTTTCCTAGAGACCTATGATGTTGAACATCTTAATGTGCTTAATTGTCATTCACATCTCTTCTTTTATGAAGTGGCTGTTTAACTTTTGCCCATTTTTATCAGGGTTAGTTGTCATATTATTGAGCTGAGATTTAAAAAATACATATACTAGATTAAGTGCTTTATCAGATAAGTGTTTTGCAATATTTTATGATAGTCTATGGATTGCCTTTTCATTTCTTTAACAGTGCCTTTCAAAAAACAGAAGTTTTAAATTTTGATAAAGTACAAGCTATCAATTTTTTTCTTTAGTATTTATGCTTTTTTTTTCCTATTTAAGAAATCCTTAAGTCAATCAGAGAAAGACAATGGTCATGTGATTTCACTCATGTAGAATTTAAGAAATAAAACAGATGAACGTTAGAGGAAAGGAAGGAAAAAAAAAGGCAAAAACAGGGAGAAAGAGAAACCAATAAGAGACTCTTAACTATAGGAAGCAAATGGGGAGGCAGGTACAGGGATGAGGTGGTGGGTGGTGAGCATTAAAGATGGTGTGTGACGTCGTGGGCACTTGCTGTTATAGGCGACTGCTGGGTCACTGAACTCTCCCTCTGAAACTGGTAGTGTATTATATGTTAATTAATTTAAATAAAAATTTAAAAAAGAAACCCTTGTGTAAACTATATTAGCAGAAATATTTCTACTACATTTAATTTGGGACATTTTATAGTTTGCACTTCTACCTTTGTATCTGTGATTAATTTTGAGTTAACGTTCATATATAAGATGAGCAAAAGTTCAAAGTTAATTTTTCCCCATATTTATCCAGTTATTCTAGCACCATGTGTTGAAAAGACTATTCTTTCTCCACTGGATTATCTTGGTGAATGTGATGATAAAAATCAATTGACCACATATATCTTGGTTTATTTCTTGACTCTTTAGTTCCATTGATCTGTTTGCCTGTCATTGTTCCAGTATCATACGGACATGATTGCTCTAGCTTTATAGTAAGACTTAAAGTCAAATAGTGAACTCCAGTTTTACTTTCCTTCTCAAAATTATTTTGAATTTTATATATCCTTTGAATTAAATATAAAGAAATTAGCTGATTTATTTCCATAAAACAAATAAACAACCTTGTATTTTGATAGGGTTCATGTTGTATCCATAGACTGAATTAGGGAGAAGTTGCATCATAATAATGCTGACTCTTGACAATGGTGGAATTGTCAATTTTCCTGTTTTCTTTAATTTCTCTCTATATTATTTTATAACTTTCATTGTATAGGTCTAGAATATATATTACTAAATTTATCCCAAAATATTTTATGTTTATGTTTTTTGTTTTTGATGCTGTTTTAAATGACATGCTTTCTATTTTAATTTTTAATGATTCTTGACATATGAAAGTACAATTTTTTTATACTGATCTTTTGTTTCATAACATTGCTAAACTCACTTATTAGCTCTAATAGAATTTTTGGATAGATTACATGAAATATTCTCCATAAATGGCTATATAATTGACAAGGGAAATGATTTATTTATTTATTTATTTTTAATCTATATGCCTTTTATTCTTTCTTTTTTTTTTTAAATTTTTTAATTTTTATAAACATATATTTTTATCCCCAGGGGTAAGCAGGTTCACCTTTTATTCTTTCTGTTGATTTTTTCCTGGCTTCTGCTTTAAGGGAATCAGTCATTTGGACAAAGCTTATAAGTAATGAAGTGGACATTTTATGGATTATCTGTTGGTTTTATCTTGTAGATATTCTTAACCAATACCACGACTCCAATTTTGGTTTGGAACTTACCTGGTAGAGGTATAAAGATGATTCAGTCAGTAATATATAGTTCATTAGTAGGAGAATTTCCTAGGGCTTCGTGTGTGTGTGTGTGTTAGTCATCATTCAGTATATCATTAGTTTTTGATGTAGTGTTCTAAGATTCATTGTTTATGTATAACACCCAGTGCTCCATACAATACATGCCCCCCTTAATACCCACCACCAGGCTCACCCATGCCCCCAACCTCCTCCCCTCTAAAACCCTCAGTTTGTTTCTTGGAGTCTGTAGTCTCTCATGGTTCATCTCCCCTTCTGATTCCACCCCCCCTTCATTTTTCCTTTCCTTCTCCTAATGTCCTCCATGCTATGCTATTCCTTATGTTCCACAACTAAGTGAAACCATATGATAATTGACTTTCTCTGCTTGACTTATTTCACTCAGCATAATCTCTTCCAGTCCCATCCATGTTGATACAAAAGTTAGGTATTCATCCCTTCTGATGGCTGAGTAATTTTCCATTGTATATATGGACCACATCTTTATCCATTCATCTACTGATGGGCATCTTGGCTCTTTCTACAGTTTGGCTGTTGTGGACATTGCTGCTATGAACATTAGAGTACATATGGCCCTTCTTTTCACTACATCCATATCTTTGGGGTAAATACCCCGTAGTGCAATTGCTGGGTCATAGGGTAGCACTATTTTTTTTTTTTAAGATTTTATTTATTTATTTGACAGAGAGAGATTACAAGTAGGCAGAGAGGCAGGCAGAGAGAGTGAGAGGGAAGCAGGCTCTCTGCCGAGCTGAGAGCCCGATGCGGGTCTCGATCCCAGGACCCTGAGATCATGACCCGAGCTGAAGGCAGCGGCTTAAACCACTGAGCACTATTTTTAATTTTTTGTGGAATCTCCACATTGTCTTCCAAATTGACCGTACCAACTTGCATTCCCAAAGAGAGAATCCTTGTAGGAATCATTCTTATAGAGGTTAAAGGAGTGGCAAAAGGATAAGGAGAAGGTAGTTCAAGATAAAGTAAAAGAGAAGGGTCTGTGGAGAGTAGTACCCCTAAGATTTAAATGACTTTAACCTTTGCCGAAATTAATTTTTAAGATGCTAATGTCAACTCTGTATTTCTTTTAAAGATCTCTGCATACCAATTAAAAAATGATTATTGAGTAGTTAATAATTCAGTATTGTAAACTTGAAAGTTGTTTAAGCATCCTTTTTTTAATTAATTTTATTTTTTGGCCTTTGTTTATTTTTTACTTTTTGCATTCTTACCACACACACAAAACAGTTAAATATACAAAAAAATGGATGTGTTAATTATTTTGATCTTGGTAATGATTCCACAATGTGTATGTATATCAAATCATTACATTATATACTGTAAATATATACTTGTACATAATATATAATTATTCCCCAATAAAGTTGGGGAAAAAAGAAACAAATAGTTACTGGATATTTAGAATCTTATTACCTTTATTTCCTTGTTTACCTCAAAGATACACAATGTTAGATATATTAAATGTTTTGCAGAATGGATACTAATTCCAAATTGCCATTGGTAAGAAAAAAAAGTTATGCCATTTAGGGGGATAGGTACATGAAATGAGATTGGAACGTGAACACATATAAAAAGCTACAAATGATTCTAGGAGATGATTTACTTTTACTACTATAAAAACCCATTGGGAACATATATACAGTTGATTCAAAGTAACTGGTAGAAATATTCCATGTCTTAAGTCTCCCTTACCCCATCATGATGATCAGGCTGTCTCTAGACACCAACCAACCAATTAGTGGCCTCTGACAGGCAGAATTTGTTGGGAAGCAATCATCCCAAGAGTAGGTTCCTCAAACACAAGACAACACAGAGATGGGTCCATGATAGTTTTGATGGGTGAGTCACGGCAAAGTTTGTTGTAGGAAGGATGACAGTCTAATGGGAACTTTTTCCCTCATTTGTCTTCAGGGCGGTTTTGGGAAAGAGACTTAGTAGGAAGTATGTCTGTGTTCTATCCTTTGAGTTTCCTCATATAAATGCAAAACAGAAAGTGACATTTTTTGGACATGACAAATTAAGAAACAAAAGTGATAGTAGGCAGTTTTCACCAAGGAAAACAAGTTGTTCATTTTAATGAGATCTAAAAATATTTCTGAAGAACCAATTCTAAGGATACAAGATGAATGGAGTAGAGAGTTTACTGTACAAAGATCAGATTCATACCTATTGCTGGAAACTTATCCACCACAGCAGCCTAAGATAGCCCCCTTGCCCCCAGAGAAGTGAATCAGGAGGGTGTTGGAAGTATGAGAGAGTCCTGAATCAGTCGTCTTGGTTTATGTAAGAGAAGAGTCTTGGATAGGTCACAGTGGATTCTCATGAACTTGTAAAATCCTTCACAAAGATCACCAGGAAAATTGTTACCAAAAAACAAGTTGTTTTCTTAATAATAATCTTGCCAACAAATAATAAAAGATCCTTAAAGGGAGGTTATAGAAAAAGGTTTGTAAGATTGGGTTTGGTACATGTGTGATTTTTGAGATGGGGTTTCTAAAGCAAGAAATAAGTACAGACTGGATAACATGAGCAGATTGAAGCCATTTAAAACATTATATATATATTTTAGGGAGAGAGAGAGAGAGTGCATAAGCAGGGAAAAGAGGGAGAAGCAGACTCCCTGCTGAGCAAGGAGCCCCATGTGGGACTCAATGCCAGGACTCTGGGATCATGACCTGAGCCAAAGGCAGACACTTAACTAAGGCACCTAGGTTCCCCTGAAGTCACTTTTAATTGTCTAGAGGCTGCAGAGCAGAGCTTTTAAGTGAACTATTTACTGAAACTTTATGTTCTTTTTTTTTTCCTTTTTAAAGATTTTATTTATTTATTTGACAGATAGAGATCACAAGTAGGCAGAGAGAGAGGGGGAAGCAGACTCTCTGCTGAGCAGAGAGCCCAATGTGGGGCTTGATCTCAGGACGCTGAGATCATGACCTGAGCTGAAGGCAGAGGCTTAACTCACTGAGCAACCCAGGTGCCCCGAAACTTTATGTTCTTAGCATTCCAGAACACTTATGACCATGAGACTAATTCATGTTTGCTTTGCAGTTTGGCAAACTTCTGTTTCTTAGGTTCTTAATTCCAATTCCCATTACTCAGATTGAAATGTGAGGTTACTTCACCTTGCATAGAAGGCTATATTAATATCTCCTTTCCGTTTTCAGTCACTCATTTTGTGTCAACTGAAATCAATTGAGATAAAACATGATACATTCAAAGTGTTTTAGATGTAGGTTATAACCGAACACCATTGTATATCCTCTGGAGGGAACTTGGTAAGAATCTGTTTAATATGTCAGATGAGGGGCACCTGGGTAGCTCAGTAGGTTAAGCCTCTGCTTTCAGCTCACGTCATGATCTCAGGGTCCTGGGATCAAGCCCTGCATTGGGCTCTCTGCTTGGCAGGAGACTGCTTCCTTCTCTCTCTGCCTGCCTCTCTGCCTACTTGTGATCTCTCTCTGTCAAATAAATAAATAAAATCTTTTAAAAAAATATGTCAGATGAGCTAGAGGATTGAAGATGGTGACTAAAACAAATACAGAAGAAAAATACATAGAAGTATAAACTTAATGTTGCTGCTATTTTGGGAAAGACATTCTTAGGCCTGACCTCAAAATTCTGGGTGACATTTTTGGCACTGAAAATTACAATTCTGATCGAGTCAGAGTGTTACTCTGAAACATTAAGCAAGACACACAAGATGATACAGGCATAAAAAAAAATACATATCAGTGGAGCAAAATAGAGATCTAAGAAATAAATAAACCCTTACATATATGGTCAATGAATTTATAACAGAGGAGCCAAGAATGTACAATGGGGAAATAATAGTCTCTTCATTAAATGATAATGGTAAAACTGGACCCATATTTTACACTGTACAAAATCAACACAAAATGGATTAGAGATTTGAGCATAGACCTGAAACCGAAACACTCCTAGAAAGGAATGCAGGCAGAAAGCTCCTTGACATTAGTCTTAGCAATGACATTTTGGGCTTGTTACCAAAAGCAAAGGTAATAAAAACAAAAATAAACAAGTATGACTACATCACACTAAAATCTTCTGGACAGCGAAAGGAATCATCAACAAAATAAAAATGTCACTCATGGAACAGGAGAAAATATTTGCAACCACATATTTGATAAGAGGTTAATACCCAAAATATATAAAGAACTCACCCAACTCAACACAACAACAATAGCAACACAATCCAATTTGAAAATGGGCAGAGTAACGGAATAGACGTTTTCCAAGAAAGATATACAAATTACTAACAGGTACCTTAAAGGGTATTCCACATCCCTAATCATCAGGAAAACGCAAATAAAAGCCACAGTGAGATATTACCTCATGCTTGTCAAGATTGTTATCATCAAAAAGATAAGAGATCCCAAGTGTTGGCAAGGCTGTGGAGAAAAGTGAGCCCTTATACACTGTAATCGGAAAGTAAATTGGTGTAGTAAGCATGGAAAACAGTATGGAGGGGGAGTTTCCTCAAAAAATTATAAGTGGAAGTACCATATGATTCAGCAGTTCCACTGCTGGGTGTATATCCAAAGGAAATGAAATCATTCTTGCAGAGTTATCTGTATCTCTGTGTTTATTGTAGCCTATCTATAATAGCTAAGACATGGAAACAACCTAAATGTCCATTGACAGATGAATGGAAAAAAAATGTGATTATGTATACATGATATAATATTCAACTATAAATCCTAACATTTGCAACAACATGGATGGACCTGGAGGACATTTTTTTTTTTTTTTTGCAAATAAAATAAGCCAGACAGAGAAAGACAAATCAAATGCTTTATGATCTTACTTATATGTGGAATCTTAAGAAGAGAAAAATCAAACTAATAGAAACAGAATAGAAAAATGTTTTCCAGGGGCTAGGAGGTAGGAAAAATAAGAAGTTGGTAAACGGGTACAAACTCTGTTATAAGATGAATAAGGATCTGGTAGATAACATGCTGACCACAGTTAATAACACTGTACTATGTGATTGAAATTTACTGATAGTAGAACTTAAATTTTCTCATGAAAAATTAAGTGTATATGTTGAGGCAATGGATGTATTAATTAACTTGTTAGGGCTAATTAAGTTTCACAAGGTGTACATGAACAAACCCATGATGTGGTGTACTTCAAATATCTTAAAATTGTCCATTAAAATGGAAAAAAAAAAAAGAAGAGCTCAAACAAACAACCTAACTTTACACTTCAAAGAATCAGAAAAAAGAAAAAACTGAGCCCAAATCTAGCAGAAGTAAGAAATAATAAAGATCAAAGGTGAAGTAAATGAAATAGAGGCTAGAAAAACAGTAGACAAGATCAGTGGAACTAAGAGCTGGCTTTTCAAAAAGACCAAACAAAATTGACAAATATTTAGCTAGACCAAGAGGCAAAAATAAACAAAGAAACAAAATAATCAAAATCAGAAATGAAGGAGAAGATATTATGATGGATACCATAAAACAGAAAGAATCAAAAAAATTATAAAAAATATAAAGCAAATCAAAACCACAATGAACTAACACTTCATACCGGTTAGAATGTCTGGTATCAAAATGACAGCAGATTAGAAGCGTTGATTAGCATGTGGGGAAAATCGGACACTTAAATAGTGTTAGTGGAAATGTAAACTGGCACAACCATTGTGGAGTTTCCTCAGAAATTAAAAAAAAAGAACTATAGGATGATTCAGTAATCCCTCTTCTGGAGTATATCTGAAGGAAATGAAATCAGTATCCGTAAGAGATACCCTCACTTTGCTACTCACTGCAGGATTATTCACAATAACCAGGATACAGAATCAACCTCAGTTTCTGTTGACAGATGAATGGATAAAGAAAATGTGGTATATATTCTACAATGGAATGTTAGTCATTCTTAAAAGAGAACAAAATTCTGTCATTTGCAACAACATGGATGAACCTGGGAACACTGTGCTAAATGAAAGAAGCCAGGCACGGAAAGACAAGTGCACATAATCTAATTTACAGATGGAATCTGCAAAGTGGAACTCGTATAAGCAAGGTAGAATCGCAGTGGCTAGGGCTTGGGAGGTGGGAGGAAGATGACTCCTTTGATGTTGGTCAAAGGACATAAAGTTTCAGTTATGCAAGATGATTAAATTCTGATGATCTGGTGTACAGTGTGATGAATATAGTTAGTAATCTATGCTGCATACTTGAAACTTGCTGAGAGAGATCTTGTGTGTTCTCACCACCCAAAACAAAGTAACTATGTGAGGTGAAGGATACATTAATTGGCTTGATAGTGGTAATCATTTCACAATATGTATAAATCAAAACATCACATTCACTGTAAACATATAGAATTTTTATTGGTGAATTATACCTCAGTATAGCTGGAAAAAAGAAAAACGAATGCAAAATAATGGGATGTTACTCAATTCATAAAATTGCTGTGATAGTTATATTTTCAGCAAACATAATAATTTATATTTGCACAGCTCACTACATTTTATTAAACTCATTTGAGCTTCATATTTATGTATGATGGAATTTCTATTATTTACACGTAGTGCAATTTAGGCTCGGGAAGATGAAATGACTTTCTTAGTCACATGACTAGTAGGCACTGGATTTGGGATAAGAACTTAGGTCTTTTGCTTGGAAATACAATTCTTTTCATATTAAACTGTAACAAATGACACAAACATAATTTTCCCTGTGTCATCACATATTTAAGATTCATTTTCCACTGACGAATTATCTTGAATTTGTATTAGGGATAGTTCCCCCTAAGAATTTTCATGTATTTCTTCCCTAAATCTTCTACTATTCTTAAGATAGAAAAATGGGTTTGCCAATGATTTTTAGGGATTATGATGCTGTTACTAGAAAATTAATGGATTTGGCAAAGAAATCAGATGGTTTAAATTTATTAGAGTTTTGTTATATTTACAAAACAGAATATTACTCAGCAATAAAAAAGAAATGTGCCACTGATTAAACAAGAGTACTCATGAATCTTAGAGATGTGATGCTGAGCAAAAGAAGCCAGGCATAATGGCGTACATACTGCATGAATCCATTTTTATGAAAAAGAACAAGTAACACAATTATGGTCAAAAAGAATAGGAAGAGTGCGTGCTTCTGGCACAGGGAAGAAAGAGAACTGTGGTGTAAGGTTCTTTAGAGAGACAAAACCAGTAGAAGAGATTTATTATAAGGAATTGGCTCATGCAATTATGGAGCCTAAGAAGTCCCACTGTCTGCCCCCTGCAAACAGGAGTCCAAGGAAAACTGGTAATTTAATCTGAGTCTAAAGGCCCGAGAACCAGGGGAACTAATGATGTAGATTCTAGTCTGGACAGAAGGCTTCGAGAAGAAGGAACATCCAAGGGCAGCAGAACATTGATGTCTCAGCTCAAGGTATCAGGCAAGAAGGGTTGAGTTCTTCCTTTTTCTGCCTTCTTGTTCCATGCAAGCCCTCGATGGATTAGATGATGCCCACCCATGCTGGGGAGGGCAAACTCATTTACTGAGTCCTCTGATTCAGATGCTGATTTCATCGGAAAAAAATGCCCTCACAGACACACCTGGAAATAATAGCTAGCAAAATATTGGGACACCCTATGATCTAATAAAATCAACACATAAAGTTGACCATCACAGGACCTTTCTTAGAGATGGAAATCACCTGTATCTTGATAAGGGTGTAATTACATGGGTGTAATTATATGTAACAACTAATTGCGTTGTACACTGAAGATTCGTGTATTTGTAAATTTCTTGTAGTTGTTAAGTAGGCTCTACAACCAGCGTGGAGCCCAATGCTAGGCTTACACTTAGGACCCCGAGTTCAAGGCCTGGGCTGAGATCAAGAGTCTGAGGCTTAGCTGACTGAGCCACTCAGGTGCCCTGTGTATTTGTAAATTTTTAACCTAGAAAAATACTTGCTTAACTTAAAAAAAGTTTTGTTTAACTTAGTGGTATGAGTCAGCAATCTTGAAAAACATTTTTCAACTTTTTACAACTCTAGGTCTAAGCAAATTGACGAATATATCAAAAACAATGGAAATTGGAGGTATCAATAAAGACTCATGAAAATATGTGTGTGTCTTTGTTATTTAATTGTACTTAATACCTGTATCTTAGTTTCTAAATGTGAGTCTCTACTAAAAGGAACCAGGCCTCTTTGGAGTAAATGCTGATTCCAGGGCTGGTGCAGAGAAATATAAAGTAATCTCAGAATACTTTGTTGTATCAGAAATCCATGAAGTATTCAAGGGGTGATGGGAAAATATAAAAATTTAACAGAATCCAATTTGGTGAGGCTCTTGTCAAAAATGGGGGCAATTCTAGTATAGCAATGATAGCAATGAATAGTCATTGAATAATGAAAAGTTTTATGAGTTCATACTTATATAAATCAATAAATGATAGAGAAAGAAATGCTCATTCTTGTAGTAGAATGCTGGCTAATAGGCGTTAGAAGGAATGCTTGAGTTAGAAAATCAAAATAATTTAAAAATTGTGAGTCAAAGTTTGATTAGGAATAGGATATTTATAGAGTCTTAAAGTATTTCCACTAAAATTCCTTAATAATTACAAAGTGAAAAGTAGTGACTTTCCAGTAGAGAAGCCAGGCAGTGATCAAAGCTGACTTTAACAATTTGGGATAGTCAACATCACATGTTGCTGATATGGTGCCCTGACAAGGACATAAATAACATATTGCCCAAATTATATAACCTGAATCTCATTGTAAGGAGACATTGGACATCCTAAATTGAGAGTTATTCTACCAAATTAACTGTCTCAGCTTTTAAATATTAAGAAAGACAAATGAAAAGTTGAGCAACTGTTCTAGACTAAAGGACACTCAAGAGGTATGACAGCGAGATAGAAGATGATCTGGAGGAATCCTGTGTAGGTGAAAAGCAATAGGTATAAAGGACATGATTGGGTCAATTAGTGAAATTTGATTATGGGCCATGAATTAAATAATGGTATTGAACTAATGTTGTATTTGGCTGTTCTGCTTATTGAACTGTGGGTTAAGAAAATGGTCTTTTTCTTATAAAATGTAAATAGGAATTTAGAAGTAAAGGGGCATGATGTCTCCAACATGCTTTCAGAGGCTCAGAAGCAATCATGTGCGTATGGGTATTTGTGCATCCATACGGGGAAGAGCGAGGTAAGGGCAGGACGCAGAAGGAGAGGATGCAATGGTGAGACAAGCTGAGCAAAATGTTTAAAAATTGTTGAATATTGACACAAGGTATAAGAGGTTTCTTGTACTTTTCTCCTCTATTCATTAAAGTGTATCAATATTCAACAATACACACAGAAAAATAAAAAGTCATCAAAAATGGATTCAGAAGTAAAATCTGATTTCTCAATTGCCAGATGGTTACTCTCATTTTCTTTCTATCCACTTTTTATTCTTGATTTCATACTCTATTTTCCTGTTAGCCTACCCCAAATGCCTTGCATTCTTTGTCAAGTTGAAATTGTGCAGTACAGCTTTCCATATTGACATGCCGCCGTCAGATACCTCTGAAGGCCAGAAATGAGGATGAAGAGATGTCAATAAATGCATTTGCATGTGAACTATTTAGTTCAGGTCAGTGTGCATTTCATTATGCTTTCAAACCTAGACGGATAACTGCAAATCATAGACATTAATGCACATGTTTCCTTAAAGAACGGATGTAGGAGTGTAATAATCCTTTGTTTTCAGAAATATAGTTGCATGGATTAGCCAAAAATTTTCAGCCGAAAGAAGAGACATTTCTAAATATACTTTATCTTATTCTTTTAATGAATAATTTCGGTAATCCTTTTATAGTAAATTATGTTCTTCATTTTAAATGCTCAGCTTTCAACACAAGTGCAAAGAAAGATTTTCAGACTTCCATGTTCTCTGGGGAGTTAATCAAACAGAGAAATCTGTTGCCTCAGGCCTTTTGCATTCATGAGAAAAAGTAAGTCTAAAGGAAAGATACAAGTCTATCTTTTTTGTGATCTGATAGCATTTGTTCATTTTCTCAGCTTTGGCCATAAAAATGATTAACTGTAACCAAGAATATTGGCTCTGATATTCAAAAAGTTTAAGCATGGCAACAACCACAACTTTAAAAAAAAATTAGAATTGAAGATATGTCACTATACCTATGGTCTGAATTTAGTAATAATAAGCTGAAGCTGAGTATTTTCTACCTCTTTTAGGTAGAAAATTGTGTTAAGTATACTCTTCTGTTAACGCCATCTTACATCCTGCCTCTTCCATATTTTATGATGAGAATCAGCTTGCTTTCTGTTGTCCTCTTCCCTATACCTTATAGCCAGTTACAGGTCAGCTTCCATTCAACTTTGACAGTATGTTCTCTAGAACCAGCCCCTTCGACTAGATTTTGCAATATATTATGTAAAATATATGTTATGTTATAGATAGCCTTTACTTTCAACTCTCTCTTATAGTATATGACTAATAGGTCTAATCTGTGAGAAGATACAAGGGAAAGGTAGCCCCAAATCCATAAAGAATCTCTAGGTGTTTTATGAAGTCTCATGCTAGTATGTATGTATAATTATTTATTTTTCTTCTTTGTCATCTTTATCTTCTTTCATTGTAAGATGACTTTTTTGTTAGCAAAATTATTAGTTATTATTTATCTGTTTCCTCCTAGAGATCTGGTTCTTAAGACTGAAACTCCTAATATTTTGAAAAATTTAAATATCCTCTGGCAGCCCACTTCTTGGCATGTTTAAAATCATTAAACTTGAATGGCACTGAGTTTCTTAATGGGGATGGTGACACAGAGATATTTACTAAGGTAATACAAGAAGGGTCATTGTGATAATGAGGGAGGGAAGATTTGCTTTTTAGTGTGGACCACAATCAGGTTTATATCTGCCATTGTTGGGTGGATGTAATTATTTCAACAGTGAAATATCTGAAGAGGATTATGATTGTGACAGAGAAGCCACGCAGAATCACGTGCTCAGAATTCGAGGGGTCTGAGGGATCCAGTGCATCATTAAGAAAAGCAGGCTGCTCACATACTGTAAAATACATTGGAGAGAAGTGAAGCCTTTATGCAATCCATTGAAGAAGTCTATGCAAAATGAGCTTTAGCAAATAGAATGACAAAAGACTTCTGCAAATAGAAAGGAGTCCTAAAATAAGAAAACAAGTACTCTTAGAGTAAATGGTGTGTTATAGGAACAGCAGTGAATCTAAAAATGTGGTTCTGCAGAGTCTGGAAGGAGAAGACTCCAGGGTGAATAAAAATACTTGCTAACAGGGTCCATTAGTTTCTTACTGAGGAGAACTAGAAGTATGTGTGCACACATGCATAAACATACCTGCGTATGACACATGTCGATGGAGATCCATCGTGGTTGCCTATAATTCTTTGTGTTATTTTGCAGTCATTTACAATTCTTAGCTAGACTTGTGACTTAGTCATTCTCAGCAAATCCTTTTGCTGTCCTCCTAAATTCTAAGTTAAAACTATCTCCTTTAAGCATTGTCATTTTTGAGGAATCTATGTCACTATCACTGCACAGATATTTTTCTGAATGAAATGCACATTATAATGGCACGAAAGAAAGATCTCTGATAAAAGTTGTAAGTGCCAGCTTCACTTCTAGTCCCGAAATCCTTATCTCTGCCAGGTCTCCAAAATTGGGTCATTGAGTTCATACCTGATAATTCACATGGGACTAGCTCCACTGAAAGGAAATCCATTTCTTTCCTGGGCAAATTGAAACTTTACCCAAGAAGGCTGAAGAGCACGAGTTTTACAATTGATAGAAGAACGGTTCTGTTGTTCTCAGGGAAGTTCTGATACCTTTTACCAATGCAGTGAAAAAGTCTAATGAAACTGACATTTAATTTGCTCTCCTAAAGCAGGCAATGGGTACACAGTAACTTTTGAGTCATAGGATGATTATAATTTCTAATTATATTCTAAATAATACATTCTAGAATAATATATATCCTAAATATATATTATTCTGTGGGTGCCTGCTGCTTTAGCACATAAAAGAACATACAATCAATCCCTTTTCTGCTGAAACCTTAGTTAATAGCATGGAAGTTTGCAAGCATTGACAAAACAATTTCGTCAACGTTGTAAAATCATTCAGGTAATAAATAGTATCCAGAAATGGCTTCTCTGGGGGCTGGGCCAGCAGCAGGGCGGGGGGAATAATTGCAGCTACATGGTTTACTGATTGCTTTTTAACTGGCCAGCTCAAGAGATCTAATGCCATGTGTCATTTTGAAATACTATAGCAATCATTCAGGGAAAAAAAAAAAAAAACCCAAAAAGCAAAAAACATGGATTCAGAAACCTGTGTCAGCTCTTGAGAAATCTTTGCATTTTCAGTAAACACTGTGTAGAGACAAGGCTGTCTTCCGATCTTTTCATGAAAAACTACTGTTAAAAGTATATTTCAAGGGATTCTTTTAATTCACGTGATTTTATCAAGTTTACGTCTGGTTATTATCTGATGGAATCTTCTGGTTTATATCATGGTATATTTTCTGCCTCCTGGACTTTTCTGGAAATTGCCTTTCCAATGTCAACAATGAATTTTATTTTCTTTTTCTTTTTTTTTTTTTTTTTTTTTAGGAGACTTTTAAAATTGGTCTCATCTGATCATTTCTGTGGTCATATTTAGTCAGATACATCGTCAATACCCTGTTCATTTGTGTTCTTAGGTCAGTTTGTAACGATTCTCCAATTATTTAAAATTTATAGGAGTAACTCTATTTCAATATTCTTCTACTTCTTTTTTTATTAATTATTTTTATTAACATATAATGCATTATCTGCCCCAGGGGTACAGGTCTGTGAATCATCGGGCCTACACACGTCACAGCACTCACCATAGCACATGTCCACCCTAATGGCCATAAGCCAACCACCTTCTGCACCCTTCCCACCTTCCAGCAACCCTCAATTAGTTTTGTGAGATCAAGAGTCTCTTATGGTTTGTCTCCCTCCCGATCCCATCTTGTTTCATTTATTCCTACCCTACCCCCCAAACCTCCTGCCCTGCCTCTCAGATTCCTCATATCAAGGAGATCATATGATAATTGTCTTTCTCAGATTGACTTATTTCACTCAGCATAATACCCTTTAGTTCCATCCACGTCATTGCAAAGGGAAAGATTTCATTTCTTTTGGTGGCTTCATAGTATTCCATTATATATTATATATATATTATATATGTATATACCACATCTTCTTTATCCATTCATCTGTTAATGGACATCCGGGTTCTTTCCATAGTTTGGCTATTGTGGACATTGCTGCTATAAACATTCGGGTGCACGTGCCCCTTTGGACACTACATTTGTATCATTAGGATAAATACCAGTAGTGCAATTGCTGGGTTGTAGGGTAGCTCTATTTTCAACTGTTTGAGGAACCTCCATGCTGTTTTCCGGAATGGCTGCATCAGCTTGCATTCCCACCAACAGTGTAGGAGGGTTCCCCTCTCTCTGCATCCTTGCGAACATCTGTCGTTTCCTGACTTGTTAATTTTAGCCATTCTGACAGGTGTGATGTGGTATCTCATTGTGCTTTTGATTTGTATTTCCCTGATGCCAAGTGATGTGGAGCACTTTTCATGAGTCTGTTGGCTATCTGAATGTCTTCTTTGCAGAAATGTCTGTTCATGTCCTCTGCCCATTTTTTGATTAGATTATTTGTTCTTTGGGTGTTGAGTTTGATAAGTTCTTTTTAGATTTTGGATACTAGCCCTTTATCTGATGTGTCATTTGCGAATATCTTCTCCCATTCTGTCAGTTGTCTTTTGGTTTTGTTGACTGTTTCCTTTGCTGTGCAAAAGCTTTTGATCTTGATGAAGCCCCAATAATTCATTTTTGCCCTTGCTTCCCTTGCCTTTGGTGATGTTTTTAGGAAGAAGTTGCTGTGGCTGAAGCCAAAGATGTTGCTGCCTGTGTTCTCCTCAGGGATTTGAATGGATTCCTATCTCACATTGAGGTCTTTCATCCATTCTTAGTCTATTTTTATGTGTGGTGAAAGGAAGTGGTCCAGTTTCATTCTTCTGCATGTGACTGTCCAATTTTCCCAACACAACTTGTTGAAGAGACTGTCTTTTTTCCATTGAACATTCTTTCCTGCTTTGCGAAGATTACTTGACCGTAGAGTTGAGGGTGTGCTTCTGGGTTCTCTACTCTGTTCCATTGGTCTATGTGTCAGTTTTTGTGCCAGTACCATACTGTCTTGATGATGACAGCTTTGTAATAGAGCGTGAAGTCTGGAATTGTGATGCCACCAATGTTGGCTCTCTTTTTCAACATTCCTCTGGCTCATCGGGGTCTTCTCTGGTTCCATATAAATTTTAAGGTTATTTGTTCCATTTCTTGGGAAAAAATGATGGTATTTTGATAGGGATTGCTTTAAATGTGTAGATTGCTTTAGATAGTATAGACATTTTACAATATTTGTTCTTCCAATCCATGAACATGGAACATTTTTCCATTTCTTTGTGTCTTCCTCAATTTCTTTCATAAGTACTTTATTGTTTTCTGAGTATAGCTTCTTTGTCTCTTTGGTTAGGTTTATTCCTAGGTATCTTATGGTTTTGGGTGCCATTGTAAATGGGATTGATTCCTTAAATTTTCATTCTTCTGTCTTGCTGTTGGTGTATAGAAATGCGACTGATTTATGTGCATTGATTTTATATCCTGACACTTTACTGAATTCCTGTATGAGTTCTGGCAGTTTTGGAGTGGAGTCTTTTGGGTTTTCCACATAAAGTATCATATCACCTGCAAAGAGTGAGAGTTTGACTTCTTTGCTGATTCGGATGCCTTTAATTTCTTTTTGTTGTCTGATAGCTGAGGCTAGGACTTCTAGTACTATGTTGAATAGCAGTGGTGATAGTGGACATTCCTGCCCTATTCCTGACCTTAGGGGAAAAGCTCTCAGGTTTTCCCTATTGAGAATTATATTCACTGTGGGTCTTTCAAAGAGTCCTAGGCTCTTGCTTTTTGGGAAATTTTTGATGATTGATTCAATCTCCTTACTGGTTTTGGGTCTGCTCAGATTTTCTGTTTCTTCCTGATTCAGTTTTGGTAGTTTATATGCCTTTAGGAATGCATCCATTTCTTCCAGATTGTCAGATTTACTGGCATATAGTTGCTCACAGTATGTTTTTATAACTGTTCCTATTTCTTGGGTGTTGGTTGTGATCTCTCCTCTTTCATTCGTGATTTTATTTATTTGGGTCCATTCTCTTTTCTTTTTGATAAGTCTGGCCAGGGGTTTATCAATATTATTAACTCTTTCAAAGAACCAGTTCCTAGTTTTGTTGATCTGTTCAACTGTTCTTTTGGTTTCTATTTCATTGATTTCTACTCTGGTCTTTACTATTTCTCTTCTCTTGCTGGGTTTAGGCTTTCTTTGCTATTCTTTCTCCAGCTCCTTTAGGGGTAGGGGTAGGTTGTGTACTTTAGAACTTTCTTGCTGCCTGAGAAAGGCTTGTATCGCTATACACTTTCCTCTCAGGACTGCCTTTGCTGTGTCCCACAGATTTTGAGCAGTTGTGTTTTCATTTTCATTTGTTGCCATGTATTATTTAAGGCCTTTATTTCCTTGTTGATCTTTTGCTTGGATGATCTGTCCATTTCAGTGAGGGGGTGTTAAAGTCTCCTACTATTATTGTATTATTGTCGATGTGTTTCTTTGACTTTGTTATTAATGGCTTTATATAGTTGGCTGCTCCCATGTTAGGGGCATAGATATTTAAAATTGTAGATCTTATTATGATATAGTGTCCTTCCTCATCTCTTATTATAGTCTTTGGCTTAAAATCTAATTTACCTGATACAAGGATTGCCACCGCAGCTTCCTTTTGATGTCCAG
The DNA here is from genome assembly GCF_011764305.1 of Mustela putorius furo. Lineage (NCBI taxonomy): Eukaryota > Metazoa > Chordata > Mammalia > Carnivora > Mustelidae > Mustela > Mustela putorius. The sequence goes on along the minus strand of NW_025421341.1, from coordinate 1,521,808 downwards.
AAGCATAGTAAATTGTTTTCCACCCCCTCACTTTAAATCTGGAGGTGTCTTTGGGTCTAAAATGAGTTTCTTGTAGACAGATTATTGATGGGTTTTGGTTTTTTATCCATTCTGATACACTGTATCTTTTGATTGGGCAGTTAGCCCATTTACATTCAGGGTAACTATTGAAATATATGAATTTAGTCTCACCATATTGTGTGTAAGGTGGCTGTTACTGTATATTGTCTCTGTTCCTTTCTGGTCCACTATTTTTAGGTTCTGTCTTTGTTTAGGAGACCCCTTTCAATATTTCCTGTAGGGCTGGTTTGGTGTTTGCAAATTCTTTTAATTAATTAATTAATTAATTAATTTTTTTTTTTGTCCTTGATACTTTTAATCTCTCCTGTTTTCAATGATAGCCTAGCTGAATATAGTCTTCTTGGCTGCATATTTTTCTCATTTAGTGCTTTGAATATATCATGCCAGTTCTTTCTGACCTGCCAGGTCTCTGTGGATAAGTCTGCTGCCAATCTAATATTTCCACCATTGTATGTTACAGACTTCTTGTCCTGAGCTGCTTTCAGGATTTTCTCTTTGTTACTAAAACTTGTAAGTTTTACTATTAGATAAATTACTGTGGACCTATTCTTATTGATTTGAAGGGGTTCTCTGTGCCTCCTGGATTTTGATGCTTGTTTCTTTTGCCGTATTGGGAAATTCTCTACTATAATTTGCTCCAATATACCTTCTGCCCCCCCCCTTTTTCTTCTGGAATAGTAATTATTCTAATATTGTTACATATTATGGTATCACTTATCTCTCAAATTCTCCCTTTGTGGTCTCATAGTTGTTTGTCTCTCTTTTGCTCAGCTTCTTTATTCTCCATCATTTGGTCTTCTATATCACTAATTCTCTCTTCTGCCTCATTTATCCTTGCATTAAGAGCCTCCAATTTTTATTGCACCTTATTAATAGCTTTTTTGATTTCAGCTTGGTTAAATTTTAGTTCTTTTATTTCTCCAGAAAGGGATTTTATATCTCCAGAAAATATTCTGTTTTCCATGCCTTTTTGAGCCCAGCTAGCACCATGAGAATCATTCTGAACTCTTACTTCTGACATATTACCAATGTCCATATTGATCAGGTCCCTAGCTGTTGGTACTGCCTCTTGTTCTTTTTTTGTGGTGAGTTTTTCTGCCTTGCTATTTTATCCAAATAAGAATATATGAATGAGAGAATAAAATACTAAACTGATTTTGTGCTTCACTGCTCTGCTGCTTGCCAGGAGCTGGCCCCTCCCCCTGCAGTTGTTCTTCCTGTTGCTTTGGATTCATTTCTCCATACATCCTACCTTTCAGAAAGTGGCCGATTTTCTGTTCCTAGAATTGCTGCTCTTCTTCTCCCCTATCTCCTGTTGAGTTTCTATGTGTTTAGAATGGTTTGACAACTATCTAGCTGAACTTCTGGGCTATGATGTCATTTCAGTCTGCTACTCCTCTGCCATCTTGCCTCTTACTGCTATTCCAATATTCTTCTATTGTACCTTCAACACAATGATAGTGAGTTGTGGGAAGAGCTCTAGTGTCTTAGCTAAAGTTAAGTGGAGTAGGTAAATTAAATTAGATTAAATTAAGATTAAATTAAGGATACCTAAAACTCCAGGATGATATTTGGCATTCAGATTTATGCATGAGTTCTGAGACTCATTGCTTTGGGATTTGAAATTTGAGACTCCTGCATTGATCTAAACTAGGATCACATAGCGGTGGTACCAAATATAGGTGTTTTTTCCCCAAACAGGAGTGTCTCAGCTATTCATTTTTGAGCAGATAGACAATAGATTATAAAACAGAATGGAATACTTTTAAAATCTGAGAAAAACGAAAAATACAAAACATTAATTTCAAAGGCTTAGACTGTGCAACATAAATTCAGCAGGCTCGAAAGCATGCACTGCCCATTTACCAATCATGACCTTATGGATAGACATCATTTCATATCCCGCTTCTACCATAAGGTTCTTTGAAAAAAAGCTCATTGTAGATGACCATCAGTAAGAGCCTAAAGGAAGCAGATTCTGCAGATGAATCTTTAGGAGAAAAGTGGATTTCTTATTTCAGCCAAAGAATGGAGAAAGTGTAAAGCAGGATATCCAACATAAATAAAACATTTTTCTACCTGCTACACTTTGCGTTCTCCAAGAAAATATAACACATTTGCTTGCAGCTTAATAACATTACTCTAAATATATAGTCAAAAGACTATAACAATTAATAATACCAGAAGCCTAAAATTGTTGAGCATTTATATATGACTTATACATTAGTATTTTTATGTACATCATCTCCTTTCATGAGCACACTAATCCTTTTAAGTTAGATTTTAATTATCCCCATTTTACAGATGATTGTATAAACTTCTCAAATCACCAAACTAAGAAGTATTAGAAGCTAGGAATCTTATCTTTTCCATCTGATCTAAATCCATTGGTTTTTCACCACTGTGCAATACTGCCTTGTAATTTTATAGACAATTTCGGGTATTACATTAGCTCATAAATTACAAGAAATTTTCAGGAAGTTTTGAAGGGCAAGATTTACAGAATGAATTTGTATTCCTTTCCAGTGAAATTCCTTTGTCTTTAACAGGTAGGTTGATTTCACCTGAGAAATTGTGAAAGGGGAATTATTCCTCACAGGAGTTTTGATCCATAAATTTTGGACATTACAGACTCTATGGGTAGCTAAAATGAACTACATTCTTATAAACACATTACTTATAAATATATGAGTTTGTCGTAGATATGTATGTGGGTGAGTATGAGTACTTGTGTTAGAATTGCATTTGGTGTTGTAATCACTAAGCACTTTAGTGTCCTTTTGTAAGATTTTTAATGCTAGAATAAATTTAAAAAGTAAATGTAATGTCAACATGACTCTTGCTGTGATTAAGAAGTAATTATATTCTTTAGTGAACAACACAGTTTAAAAATAACTAGATTACTGTATATCACTGCACATTACTATCTCTTTTTTGTATTATGCCTACATTAAAACAAGTTAATATAACACAATGGGGCAAAGATACTGCTTTAAAAGTATCTAGTGAGTCAGCTGCATCATAGTTGCCAATATCAGTGGGAGTTGTATAGTTAAATTCTCGGTGATAACTCTGTAATAAATGTTTCATCTATTGGAATATTGGACATAGGATCGCATATATTTATACTTGTTCTTGCAACAAACACATTCCTGTATCCTACTGTCAATATAAACTACTTTTGATTAAATTTGAAAGCAGAAAAGGGCCTGGGTTCTGGAAACAACGTACATGGGGTTGTCTCCTGTTTCCAACACATCAGCTGTGCGACAGTAACTAAATTAGCTCATGTCTCTGAGGCCCAGTTTCTTTAGTTGAAGAACATGACAGGATCTACCTCAAAAGATAGTTGTTACAATTTTTATTTTAAACATTTCAGTACCTGGAATAGTGCTTGCCATAGAGCTGATACCAATAAGCAGCAGCTGTTACCGTTATACACTGATCACTGCTGCTCTTGCTACTGTTTCCAGAGGGAGTTATTACAGAAACGTTTGAAAGATATATTATAAAATAAAATTTTATAGTGCCCTTTGGTATAAGCCATTGTATCAACAATGATTGATTACACAATAATTGTCTCAGTTATCCTTTTTCAGATTATTTGCGTATCACAATAAAAGAAGTAAGTGCACGCATATACTGAATACCCTGCAACACATTTTACGTAAGCCGTCTAGTGTCATGTTCATGACCCCTTGCCTTAGCCTGGTTGATTGCTATCCTAGAATTCCATAGCCTGGACCGATTATAGACATGAGACTGTATCTCTCACAATTCTGGAGACTGGGAAGTCCAAGATCAAGGAGCCAGCAGATCTGGTGTCTGCTGAGAGCCCACTTTCTGGCTCAGTCTTCTCATTGTGTCCCCACATGGCAGCAAGGGTGGGAGAACTCTCTGGGATTTCTGGTAAAGGCATTTATCTCAGTCATGAAGGCCCCACCCTCATGGCCTAACCCTCTCCCAAGGCCCTATCGCTTTCTACCATTGCACTGAGGATTAGGTTTTCCACACGTGAATGCTGGGGAGATACAAACACCAGTCTATAAAACAACTCTAAAAGGAAAGTGCTATTTAAGAAAAAAGAATCACCAAGAAGCGGAAACTCCCAATTCAGAAAACTTTGGTAACTCTCCCCCAAGTCATACAGCTCTGAATGTAGGAAGCTGTATTTGAATCAAGGGCCTCTGATACAGTGCCTAAGCTCATAACAAGACTTTTGAGTAGAAAGTTGTCATCTCTCTCCTTCAGAGGCTATACTTTAATGACAAATACCATTTTAACCTCCTTTTCCCCTAAAGAATAGAGTTTATATAAAGCCAAGATTGAATTTTTCCAATTAATTTTTTTAATTTAACATTTTGGAGCAAGAAGAGAGAATGTAGAGTTACATCATTTCTATAAAATGCATATACATTTCCCCTAGTACTCTTTAGGGTTTGAGTTTGCTCAAAAACGTGATCCCCAGGTGTTGACTACAGAGGCCAGGGAATGCAAAACGGGAGGCTGCCTGTCTCTGCCACTCACAGCTTCATGGGACCTGACATGTGAAAAGCATTTCAATTTTGTACATCTAGAAGTTTCAGGGAGTTTTGTCTTCTTTTTCTTGTGGATGACTTGATACTGAGTTGACCAAATTCCCTGGTGGGAGACTGATTTCTTAAAATGAGCTTTTTTATTTGTTTAGTTATAAATAATCTCTTTTCTTGTTTTTCTCTCTATTTTTAATAGTAATGCTGAGTTCACTTATTGTAGGTGCTAAATCTTCAGTTTCATCTGCTGTGACCAAAAAGATTAGAATGTTTTTTTTTCCTAGTACTGTTCATATAAAGGTAAATTAGGAAGTCGGTCATATCATAGATTTTCTTGGTTCTGAGACTTCCCTTGCTAAGGACGACTGACGGGACTCACCAGACCGTTCAGCAAAGGTGGTATGGGCAAACCAGAGGAGACGAGATAAACATGTACTAATTCTGCTCCGTCGGTTGTTTTAATTTTCAGTGCAATCAGGGAAAGGAGTTCCTTTCTAAAAGTACGAGTTTTTTCTTTTCTTTCTCTTGCTTCTCAATTAATAAAGAAGCAGGCTGGTAGATTCTTGTTGGTTTCAAACAAAGACAGAACTGACAACAAAAAAACCCCTGATAACTTCAGAGTTTGGGTCTCTTTTGTTTATCTGAAATTCATTGCTTCAAAACCAATAAATGCTTCAATAACCTGACTGCAGAAAATACTTAATGGAAATTGTGATTTTCATCTTCCGATCTAATTCATTTCACAGTAAGGTGTGGGCTTAATATAGGAACTTTTTCTTTTGTTTATGACATTTTCACACCTACAGATATTTGTAGGCACATGAAGGGACTGCAAACAGCTGATTGTTTCTGAAATTAGCTCAGTACAGACACAAAGCAATGCCTGAGAATAGCCTCTGTTTAAAAAGTGAAAATTCTAAGGAATAAGGCTGCTTTATAAATAAAATCTCTATAATCTGTTTTAATGTATTTTAACTTTGTGTTTATTAATATATTTGTAATCCAGATGACAGTTTAGGGTTTAAAGTTTAAAATCTATAATTTTAAGAAAGTCATACTAATCTTGGCTGAAAATGAGCCATGGGCTTAATGGGTTTGGGAAAAGGCTTCGAATTTTGAAGTTTACCATATGCACTTGGTAAAAAGGAAGTATTATCCTTTAAGACAATAGAATTATATCAACATGTATTTGTTTTCCATTTAATTAGTGTGAACTACGTTCTGGGTTCTCAGAAAGTACAGGGTATGTTTCAGAACCTGAAAAGTTCTGTAGTCATGTATATGAGGTGTTTCTTACCTACTTTGAAAAAAATAATGTCTAGAAGTCTTGAGTGGAATACATTCCTAGACATACCCAATAAGAAACATATATTTCTTCCATAAAACTTATTCCCCTTCAATTTCTCATTTCTACGCTGTTTTAAATACTGCCATTTAACTGGAAATTTATAATTTTAGCACAATGATTTGTATTGCTCTTGGGAGAAAATATAGAACAGCTAAGTATCTGCATAGCAGAAATTACCTGCAGGTCCATAAAGCAAGCTTCTTTTCTTTTCCATTATGTTCTGTTCACAAAATACATAGCTGATTGCATTCTGCGGATTATCATGTGCTTTAAATAGGAGTGTCCTTGTGAGGTGTACATTAGTTGTAATCCTTTGTACATAAATCATTTGATTAAAATCGAAATAATTTTACATACAGAGAGCACATCCACCTCACTTAATGTTCCACTGACCAGTTTTTATACCTCCCACCAGTTGCCATTTGCAAAAATCATTCTTTAAAATTTGTTGCCAAGTCTTCCAAATAGGTTATCTCAAGCTCCTTTCAAGGTCAGAGGGTCTCATTCCTTAGGTCAGACCAACTGTTTAAATCTGGTCCTATAGTTGGCAACTATTTACCCTTTGGAAGGAGAGGCCTTTGAGAAAATTGACCTGCCTGTTTAAATCCTAACTGGCAATTCCTCATTGGGAACAGCTAATTTTCTACAGACTGCTTTTTAACATGGTTTTAATCATGCAGCAATGAAGAGTAACATTTAGAAATAAATCTGGAGATAGTTCCTTACCCTTCTGTCAACTGAAGTTGAATTCATGCCTTTAACAACTTCTTTGTCTCACCTTTATTTTTGGTTTGTTAGCTTCCTGGAGGTATGGAATTCAATCTGTAAATGGTCACTGACACAGAAGTTTCTTGAAGAATTCAAGAAACCCCGTAATAATGCAGGCAGTGTCGGTACTTTGCTCTTGTGTCGTGTATTATGATTTCCCTTGGCTCCAGGTACCCTCCAGTGTACAGCCTCCATGTGGCTTCTCTGTGTTCTGCATCTGATGTGATCTCACAGGGCAGCAAGAGGAAAGAACAGAAAACAAACTCATGAAACTAGATTCAGCCTATCGGATGGATTCAGACTCCAAAGTCAGTTTCTTCAGATATTTGTCTCGTTTCTCGTTCATTCATTTCTCCCCTTCTCTGTTTCTCTTCAAGGTGATGTGTGTCTCACAGGGAGCTATGTGATCTGGCAGCAAGGTAGGGAGCACACATCTCAATATTTACATCTGTAAGACCTTGCTTGGCTTTCTGGTTCCTCTGATTTCTGCAGCGATGGCCTTAGCTGGGGGCTGAGTACCCTGCTGGCATCCTCAGACTGTAGCTGGGAGCTCCTGCCTGGGAAGTTATTTCTCAGGTTGGTCAGGAGTTCTTGGTCTGTGGACCAACTCGGCTCCACAGACCCCTCTGAGGTTGGGTCGTAATTTCTTTTTGTTCTCTAATCTTGGGTGTACTCTGCAGATTGTAGATAAAAAATTATCTCCCATTGCCACAATCTTTGCCCAGATGAGCCTGCCAATATTTTTTGTGCCATAGGGGACCCTAGGAAGACCAAGACAGGACTGGTCAGGATTTTCATCTCCCTAACCTTGTAGCTACCCTGGCTGTTTTGTTATGCTCTGTGCAATTGGCTTTCCCTAGAGTTCCTGGTGGAAAACAGGACAAAACCCCTCTGTCTGATGGTTTTCTTGTCAACCTGAATCACACCGTCCTCGCTCCATGACCTCATTGCCGAGAGCGGTAATCGGGATCTACGTGGCTTATCTGTTTCTCACCAACTTTCTTGTCTTCATTCCAGTGACCAAGGAAAGAAAGATTGGGCTTTCCCTTTCCTCTTGTTGTCTGTTACAGACATCATTTATGTCATATACTTCTTGAGGTAAAATCTCCTTTTTTAAAAATGGCAGATGGGACATACATATTCCAAAAAGATTTTACCTGTTAAACTGGAGTTAGCCTCTGGATACATAATGTGGTGCATCTGCTCTGCTAGTGACTCATTTGAGATCACCTTCCTTGGTGGGTTCTTGCTAACAGAATGGAAATGATGCTAGTTCTTTCCTAAGCTCTCCTTAGAAAATCTGGAAACTACAGAAAACAACAGCAACAAGAAATGAGTTTGTTCTATCCGAGAGACCTACACCATGTGGCTATTAGAGTCTCGTTTTAGCTTTTCATTTAGGCTGTTGTATGCTTTTCTGCACGGGCCTGGCGTCCAGTAAGGCCTCAGTGTGACTTTACCATTTCAGAGTTTGCATCTTTGCTCCCCGTCCCTCCTGGTATTCATCATGGCAAAAGGCCCGTAGCCCAAGCATAGCCGCAGCTAAGTGCGAAGAACACTTGGACACTTGGTTATAACCCTTAGTCCTCAGAAGTTCATTTGGCTTCAGCTGAGGAAGCTTAGAGTCCCCAGTGGTGAAATTCCATTAGTAAACCAGGGTCCTGAGCTACGGAGACCTTTTTCCCTGGTCTGTTGACTCTCCCCTCAGAGGCTGCTTGTGCTAGCTGTGCTCCTGGCTTCCTGTGGGTCCCAGGGAAGCAGGGATCAGGGCACCTTCCTCACATTCTGTGGGATCACATATGGGGGTCGTAGACTCTTCGGAGAGGTTCACTGAAAGTCTTCCTTAAGTTCTTCACACATGTCGCAAAGCTGGGATTACTACCTTTGTCTCCCTCTGACAACATGGTCCTCGGTAAAAACAAACTTTGGGCTCTCCTCCCATGAAAAAATCTTTCCGAAGGTGATGTGACTAGCTCCTTGCGGTATAGCAGCCCCTCATAATCTGAGGCAAGAGAAGCAGCGTGCTAAAACGAAAGATTTCCCCATTCCTGTCCCCCTCGTAGCTGAGAATTGGACACCACAGCTGAGTTGCTGGAGTGGAGGCAGCGCCGGGATAGAGACGGTGCAAATGAAATGTCCCTAAGGGCAAGACCATCTCAGCCTGTGGAGAACGAAGGCTTGCCTACGGACACACCAGGGCTGAGGAAATTTTTTTTTTTTTTTTCCTTGGGAACAGAGAAAACATCGGCTGTCTCATGACTAGCCTACTGAAGGACCTGGGCAGGTTTCAAGGTGGTGAGGTGGCTCTGCCCACCGCTTTAGGGAAAGGAGCTGGGGGTCTGGCACGTCCAGCCGGCACTGCCGGGATTACATGACCTCAGTGGCAGGAGTGAGTGAATACATGGGAGGTAAACCCCGGGCCGAGTCCTTTAGCCAGACCGTCGTGCCAGGGCAGCCCCGGGCTACGCCGCACTCGGCCAGTGCAGTCTTCTCAGCACTCTGCTCGGGTGAAGGGACAGGGCATTTTGAGGAAAGGCTTTCTGGTGGTGGACTGCTCTTACTGCTAACTGGCATGAAGAGGAAACCTGAAATGTGCTTATCTTACGTAAAACAGGAGATCCTCTGCTTTGGTTTCCAAGGGCGGCTGTAACGGTGGCTTAACACAACAGCAATTTATTTTGTCAGATTCCAAGGGACTAGAAGTCTGCAGTTATGATGTCAGCAGGGTCATGTTCCCTTTAGGAGTGGCTAGGGGACTATCCTTCCTTTCCTCTTCCTAGTTTCTGGTCCTCGTTGCCAGCAATCCTTGGCAATCTTTGGCTGGTAGATGCATTAATCTGATTTCTCTATGATCACATGGCCTTCCCTGTGTTTCTCTGTGTTTTCACTTGGCCTTCCTATAAGGACACCAGACATTGGACTTATGGCTCATCCTAAGCCAGCATGCCCCCATGATAATTAATTACATTTACAAAGAACTTATTTCCAAATAAGATCACATTCTTGGGTTCTGGTTAGATGTGAATTTTGGAAGGGGCACTGTTTGAACCAGTACAACTTCCATCCCCTACTATAAACAAGTATTTGGTGATTATTGTTATTGTTATTCTCTTTCAGGAAAGTCTCCTATTCTTCCTCTTCTAAAATTAGAGTCTAACCTTGTGACCAAAGATGACGTATACAGCCCATGGAGTGTAGAGCTGTGTGTGGCCTTCTCGTCCTCTGCAAGCTGTCAGCCAGACTCTCTGTTAACCCCTTCTACTTTCGTTTCTCAGGTGGTGCTTTTTACAGTCGCACTGTTCCTTCCCTTAACTCCCTCAAATCTGCTCAAATTTCTCCTTTCTTTAATCCTTTTTTTTTTTTTTTAAAGAGAGAGAGAGCATCCACATATGCAGGGGAGGGTCAGAGGGAGAGGGAGAGAGACAGTCTAAAGCGGACTCCCTGCTGAGCTTGGAGTCTGATGCGGGGCTTGATCTCACCACCCTGATATCTTGACTTTAGCTAAAATCAGGAGTCAGATACTCAGACGCCCCATAAATGTTCCTTTCTACGAGACTCCTTGATCTTCCAAAATGAAATAGCACTCACCCCCTATTATCCATTCATCTCCCTTCTGATTTCCCCATAGTTCTCATTACCATCTGACATATTGTGTCTTCATTTTTAACCTAATTTTCTTTCCCATTTCCTGAACAGAGGGACTCTTTTTTTTTTTTTTCTTTTCCTGACTCTATTGTGAAGATCTAAAGCAGTTACTGGCACATAGTAGGAACTCAGTGAATGCATTTGTGTGTTGGTAAAACACACGTGACCTGGTGTGGTGGCTGCACAGGGCCAGCTGGGAGGCATGCCTGCCGACACCTAAATAAGGCCTGTGGGGAAGAGGGGAGAATGTGGATAGCACACAAAGAGAAACGGGCAAGATGAGCTGAGCTGGAGGGTGGGTAGAAAGGGAAGGATTTAGTGATGATGGATCCTTTATTCTTGTCTTTAAAGCCTTCTTTAAGCATCACCTTTTTCCTTTGGCACACTAGCCGATAAATTGTTCTTTTGATTTTGAGTTAGGTTTCTGAAACTCTCCGTAGACAGCGTGGTGACCAGCACACTAATGGCCACTAAATGCAGTCTCTTTCTTGATGCAGCAGCTCTCTGTTTTGTGACCACTCACTCTCAAGATCGAAAAGAGGAGTGCAGAATCTGATCCCAGAACGTAGAAAAATAATACGGAAAATCTCACCACATCATAGCTTCATCCCCCAGAAACCCAAGGGATCCACTTTGAAAACGATTGGTATTTCACCGGTACAAAGAAACTCAAGAGAGACTGCGTAGAGTATGGTGCTCCTCAAACTTGAAAGTACCAGGGACAGCGACCGCCTGAATGTGACCAACACACTTTCTTCAGCAGGTTGTGGGGAAAAGAGAGGCAGCCCAACTGAAGCAGGGCACGATGAGCAAGACTGAAGAAAAAAAAAATTTTTTTTTTTTTTATATTTCACACAAATCTGAGAGCTCAGAGTCTCTTTCTTCCTCACCAGGAGTGGAAACTCATACTGAACTTGAGACAAATTAGACGTGTTTTATGCCCTGAAGTTCACAGTGCTGCTTGAGCTAAAGTTCCTTCCTTTTGCCTTTGTGCCCTGAAATTTTGCAGAACACTTTTTTGGAACTCTTCCAAAGATTTTGTTCTGTTGCAAATAAATGTGACTTTGACCAAATTAGGGAAATTTTCACAAACCATGCAAATCAAAGTAAAATCAGTAGGAGCAGAAAATGAAGCATTATTTCAGACACTGACACTGTGAAGCCATGAGTGATGCAAACATAAAATTCTTGTTGTTATAGTACTTTCAGGCTTTTTTAAACAGATACTTTTTCAACAATAGAAGGCAATGAAAAGATTAAAAAAGTCATTTTCAGAGTGGTGCTTAATTGGAATAATTTTCTATTAGAGATTTTTCACTGCCCTAGGGACTGATTTCACCTATATTGGAGTCAAAAAGGAAATATACATATAGTTATAGTTATTAGGGACAAGGGGAAGCAAATATGGGCCTCTATGTAATGCCATCTTTAGTGTTTTGGGAGGAATGTAGAAAGTCCATTATCGTTTCTTCAAAAGTAATTTTAGAATGCAAATTCAGGTGCTAACAGATTCTTGTCTCTATAAGATTGTCAATTTTCCTGCCCCACACTCATTTATTTTTCATGAAGAATGAAATATGGGGCAGAGATTTATTTGTTGACAGTTACCATGACTAACTCATTCCCAACTCTGACCTAAATTCTTTCAGCTTAGAAGCAGCGAAGTAGAAAATAATGAGGGCTGGGTTATTTCTGAAATGTAAAACCTGAAATTGCCAGAATTTATTCAAGTTCCTTGAAGGTAGAGTGTTCAGAGTTTTTCGTTGTTGTCGTTGAACTATTCCCAGCAGTAATAATGCTTGGTCCTTTAGTTTATTTTACTTTAACATTCAACCCAAACCTGTTCCCACTGACCCCTAAATTAAATTGCATGTTCCAAACTTAGTTTTTACTATCAGTCTATTTTCAAGAAACTGACTGCACAATGTGCATTTTTTTTCTGTCTGGGGTTAACTTGGCAATGCTAGAACTTAGAATGCTGTGAGGATGGTTTTCATAGTGCTCAAATGCCTAACCTAATTCTTCTGACCTGCTTATTCTGAAAATGCTCACGTTGAAAGGCATATTTATTGGTGTAACTGATATTAGCATGAATGAGCAAAGCTTTCAAAATGAGCAGGACCGATACTGATACGGTCACAGAATGAATTTGTATTTACATTTAACTATTCATGGCTAATTCTTATTAAAGCTCCAATGATTATAGATTGTAAGACTATTTTAGAACAATAGTGTTGGTGTCCGAACTTAATGTATCCATTTTTCCGATAGTGTCAAAAGATTGCTGTCTAAAGACGAAAGGTCAATATTTGACTTTTACTTATACATACAATATTTATCTATTCGAAATAACATTTTGTTAGTATTTATCATATTTCAGATAAGTCTTCTAAGGAACGAGGTGTAAAAAAGTGGATGAAATTTGAATTTAGAAGCCTACATCCTCTTTCTGTTTTCAAAGATGTGAAGTCAAGTACCCCATCTCCTTCTCAATCTACTGTACCTCTCCCCCCATCCAACCTACACCTCAGGATCTCAGGTTTCTTTCTGTGTTTTCTGCTTTCTCACTTTCATTTATTCCCCTTTATCAAAATTTATTTTCTGAGAAGTCATTTGAATCTTAATGTGAATACAGTGTATACTAGTGTCTGTCATGAGTTCAAGAGATGTTAAGTAGGTATGCCCTAGGAGCCTACTATTCCGTATCTCAAAATGCTTCGGGAGTGTGCATTCTAAATCATCTCCTTAGCCAACTCATTTGCTAAAGGGGAGACCAATCTGACTGTACCTAGTACTGTCCCTAAATTAATATATCTCTTAACAACAGCGTAAGATGGGCTAATTCTTGTCAAGAAGAAAATATAAGTTGTATTTCTGAGATTTCAGCACATAGATTACCTTCTAATTCTCTGTCAGTAAAGCTTGGATAGATTCATGCTTAGGTCAGAAATTCTTTCTCCGGTATGAGGCTGTATACATTTGATGCTGGCCTGTATGTTTTTAGAGATGTGATTGGGGTCAGATCATAAAAACCTAAAAGGAGTTTAAGACTTAGCCATGCTGGGGAACCATAAAAACTTTTAAAGGAGAAGGTGCATGAAAAGATCTGTGCTGTCAAAGATAATTGAGGCGTCAGGGCCAAGGTGGGGAAGTAAGGGGCATGTGACCAGACACCCAACTTCAGGTTGCTATAGTAATGCCGCTGGGAATGTTAAGGTCCCGAACTGGAATGACAAATATGGAAAGAAGTTGAAAACACATTTGAGAAAGATTTAGCGTAAGAAAGTAGGAGAATGTGCCACAATGACTCCGTTTTCCAGGTTGGGTTGGCAAGGCTAGTGTGATTAACTGAAACGAAGAATAGAGAATTGGTTGGGATGATGGAGGGGCACCGGTAATAAATTTGGTTTTGTTTATAAATAAATAATGAGAATAAGCCATTTTAAATGAAACCACAGTTGTTGGAGATGCCTCGGGGTGAAAGGGACAGTGAGATACTCTCTCAAGGCATTTTGTGTTACCCATTTATTGCCAATGGGTTCTACACCTCTATCTCTTTTCTTGTTGACTGACTAGTGAGTACTCTTTGACATTTTCCATGGTTTTGCCAAACAGGGTTTCAACTACCCATCAAAATTTCCTTTCAGTCGCTATGAGTGAAAGGCAAGGGCAAAATATTTAAGGGGAAAAAAAATTAAAAACTTATAAAAATATTACTGTGACTTTAGTCCATAAGTCCCAATACTTAGGCCATTGGTACAGTTGAAAGTTATACTATGTCTCTGCAAATGGGTTTAATTTTTAAGATTAAAATTGTCAAAGAGCAAACATATAATGCTTTTTAAATGAGATGTTGTTACCAAGACGTTTATGTGTCAGTTTATGTGCCTGGCACCCCGAGACGGAGGTAGTGAACACTGGTTCCCTCAGTGGAGCTAGAGTAGGAGGCTGCCTATTTGGTGTCCCATAAAGAAGTAGCCAATGGACGCTCCAATACACATACCTTACCTTGCCCTAGTGGTAACGTCATTGATCCTGTCTTTAGGTAGAAGGTGGAAGGGGTAGAATGCCCCCACTAAGACATACCTAAAATGGGCTTTAGTATTGATGGTACCAAGAACTCTGACTTTTAATAAGTTGAAGTTCATTGTCTTCATCTTTAAAAAATTGGCATAATAATAGCTATCTTGCTTTTATCACATGCTCTAAGTATCAACGGAGATTATACATGAAAATATTTTAGTCTAAAGGGATAAACTCATGTATAGGATTAATATTTTTGAGCGGAAGCATAGAATTTGTCCATTACATATGAAATATGCCATTTTAAAGAGCTAATACCACGATTTGAATTATTTCAAGAGATTAGCTGATTAGGCCAATGAATAACCTACGTGGAGATGTGGGTTAAAATTATTTAAGCAGGGACTGAGATGAAAACACTTGGCTTCTGGGAAGAAGGGAAGCGGTTTTAGAGTAAGATCAGATGCACGTTATGAAATCAGGCTTTTCCTATAATTATGCATAAGGCTAATCCTCTTGAAATTAATATGCATTTCAAATCTGATATTCTGTGTTCTGAACAGTAACTGGATTAATGTATTTACTAGTAGGTAAGGTGCAGCACCTAGGATTATACATTTATGTAGTATCATAGGAAAACTGAGGACTCTTTTCCAAGTAATTCTTAGAACATCCCCCTCCTTTGCTCCTCTGCCATCCTTAAGATACACACACACACACACGCGCGCGCGCGCACACACACATTTCCATATATGGTGCCGTTTCTCCTAACCTGAGGCATATCTGCCTCTTCCAACATTAACTTGGATAATATATACTGATACTTCAGGACTCAGTTCAGGTATCATCTCTACCTTCCCAGACCCTCAAATTATGCCAAGTGATCCTCCTTTTGGTCCTCATGTCCCTGTGTATAATTTTGTTGTGATTCTGACTCCGTTCTAGATTGACATAGTTCGAGATTGCATTACCTCGAATGTGGGCACGCACACAGATGGGAGGTTTACATGTTTGCTTCCCCGTAAAGAACACGAGCTCTCTGAATCCAGGATTGAGTGGAATTCATCTTTATTTCTGTTGGATCTCGCACAGTGTCTCATATGTAAAATAATGCCCAATGAATGTTCATAGTCAGGTAAATATGAGTTTTTAGAGAACTGAATGATGGGAAGATGACTTGGTGAGATTTTGGAAGATGTGGTAATGGTGCAGGAGCAGTGGTGGTAGAGGAGAAGCTTTTGAGGCAGACACGGGAACCTCAGATTGTAAGCTATTGAGTCCTTGATTCATTTACTTTAAGATTCATGAAGCCATTCATTTGCTCATTCCACAAAACTCTCCAACACTCACTGTATTCCACACACTATAGGGAAAAAAATGAGTCTGTTACAGGGCTACGAGAGGGAAGTAGAAGGTAGAAGACTAGAAGCAAGGCCCAGAAGGGAAAACGTGCTGAAGGGTATGGCAGAATCACACGGAGTATAGACAGGCTTTCAGTTCAGATCGCTCATTTCCTCATCTCTGCTCTGTCACTTACCACCCGGCAACCTTAAGAAAGTTGCTTAGCCTTTCTGTGTCTCGGTTTGCTCATCTCAAAAATGAAGATATTTGCACAATGTACATTATTACTACATTGTTAACATCCTGTGAGTCAGTTTCCAGCCAAATTATTTCTTGCAATTGCCATTTGGGGATTTCTAAATTATTTCCACGTAGCACTAGGACACTTGTGCCAATGAACATCAACACACTTTCAGGCTTATACATATTATTAGATTGTCTTTTAAAATTATTGTACCGATTATTTTTAACAACAACTGCTAATGAATTTATTAGTTTTCTTGCAACCTTTCCAACATTTGCCTTTTGCTAATATACATGCAAAATAGCATTTTGTGGTTTTTAAAAACATTGTATAGATAGAGTTGGTGTGGGTAAGCATTCTCTTTTATACTCTGATTCTATTTGTATTCCTCTTATGTGAACTGCACGTGTGTGTTTCCTTTCTCCTCTTTAGGCAGGATGTGGGTTGAATATAGAGATGATCCCAATAGCCTATTTGGGATTCCATAATAATGGAATGGAAATAAATAATGGAATGGAGTGGAAATTTAAAAAGAGCATTTCCCTCTTCCCAAACCACCTCTTCCCTTGGCGGGCAATGCTGCAAATACTCATCTGTATTTCTTCTAGCCTCTGTTGGCTGCTTCTACTGATCTTGCTTTGCTGTCTTATCTTGTGACTGGCTTTTAAATATTGCTGCTTTATAGTCTCCCCACAGATGAATAAGTAGGTTCATATACCGTCTACATGCTGATGACTCTCACATTTCTATTTCCAGTCCAAACTCCTTCCATAACTCCAGCTCTGTTTATTCCA
Organism: Mustela putorius furo; assembly: GCF_011764305.1. Lineage (NCBI taxonomy): Eukaryota > Metazoa > Chordata > Mammalia > Carnivora > Mustelidae > Mustela > Mustela putorius. Next base: position 1,505,032 of record NW_025421341.1, on the reverse strand, counting down.
AATCCTGGAGGGGCCCAAGCAACCAGTTTCACATGTTGTAATATACACTCTTGGTCCCAGTTCTTGTCCTTTAATAATATTTAAAATCTCCAGTGAAGAGTACTGTTATACAAACAAGTAAATTTAGGGTCATTCTGATATCTCCCCCCAAATGATTACTTTCTTTTTTCAATTTTGCCTATTCTGCCTCAAATCATTCCATTCCTGATATCAGCCAAACTCCAGAAACTACTGTAGTCTAAATCACTGTAATAGATTCTTGAGAGAGCTCCTTGGGCCCCACGTTATAACCACAGTCGGGCTTTTAGCATTCAAATTTAACAGCAGATGTTACTGCTTAAAAACTGTTCGCCACATCCTACTGGCATTAGAATTAAGATCACAGTCCTCAAGATAGGCTACAAAGCCCTGTTTTATCTGTCCTGCCTTCTCAGCACTCTGATGTGGGGCTGTTGGTCCAATTGCTCTCTGTTCTATCACATGGTCAAATCCCGCTCCTTCCCATCTGAGGATGGAAGCACAAACTCTTTCCTCCGCCCAGGTTCCCTTCATCCAGATAATCCCTGCCTTTTATCAGTCAGCTCAGAAGTCATTTACATAATAAGCCTTCCTCCAAGTCCTGGCTAGAGTCCCCGCCACAATTACAACCCCACCCCTCTCCCCCAGCTGTATTTACTGCTGCCTGAACTTCATCACAATTTTCAGAAGCATAATGAAATATTTGATGAAGTAATTAGTTAAATGATTGCTTCCTCCCCTAGAATATAAGCTCAACAAGAGCTAGTACAGAGAAGAAACCAATATTGATGATTATGCATGTGTGTGTGCATATATATACACATATACATATATACATCTAGGTCTATTTAGTTAACTTTTTTGAATTCCATCTTTTTAGTTTTTAAAATGAAAATTCCTGTTCTGAGTACCTCACAAGATTACTGTGATTGTATGTGATTTATATATATATATAAAATCACTTGTGAACGCAACAGTAAGATATACATATTTTCCAACTTTGTTCAAAAAGAGTATTTCCATTTGAAATCTATGGGATTTGAAACATATTTGAAGAATTTGGGGGGCTTAAGTTAGACTTGAAGTAAGCTCTGTGGGCACCCAACTTGTAACATAGGCTGCTTGTTAAATTTGTGCTTTCTCTCCTTTTCTGGCAGGTATCTGGCCGTGTGTCATCATTAAAGGTCAACTAACCTTGATTGATTCTGGATTGCACAATAAATTTCTTCTGCATTAAATTAAAAAAAAAGTGACAATCAAAGAGAAGGTCTAGTTGCCTGCTGTCTTAAGACAGGTTATAACCACCATGATTTCGGGAATTGATAAGATAAAGAATCTATGTTTTCCTGTTTGATATATGACATTTATATAAATCAGAACTCCCCGTATATAATGCCTTTAAGAGGCACATGGCCTGATCACAGAAAGCGTTAAAGAGCCTTCCCAAAGGCAAACAACACAGTCTTCTCCTCCCGCCACATGGGGAGCAGATGAATATGTTATTTTGGAAGAGGAGGACATGGGAAAGCTATTGTAAATTTGTTTCATTGGGTCGACTGGATCTCACCAAGTAAGCTCTTAGTTGTGAATTAGTAAGCCCATTGACTTATGCATACAGCAGGAAATTGTGGGACCCAAAGAGATCACTCCCGAAACGGGATGGACTGATGTTATAAACTACCATCAGTATTGCATGGAGGGGACAGAGCATAAGCAGAGTGAAAGGACACTTCTAAATTAAATAGTAATCCAAAGGTAAGAACTATGCCGAAGAGATGAGCAACAAACGAACGTAAGAGTGTCCAAAGGAAAAGATTTAATGCATGTTTCGTAAGTTAACCCAGTTATTTTAACTTTATTGAATGTACATTGAGTGTCCAACACTTCCTAATTACTCCTGATTATAATAGTATAAGACCAAAATATGAAATCTGGGGGAAATGTTCTTTTATATTATGTGTGTGTGTGTATATGTATATATATGTATATGTATATACATATATATACACACATAATATAAAAGAACATTATATATATATATATAACTATATAATATAAAATTGTCTTATATATTAAAGTAATGATTACATTCATATCATGAGTACAGACCTGTCTTTCAGTATATTGAGAGCTCCCTTTACATGTGCATGTATCTGCATGTACGTGTGTGGGTAGGTGTGCATATTATTTCTGTCACCTATCTATCTTTGTAGGGACATAGAAAATTATTTAATTTATTTTTAGAAAATTATTTTAAATAATTTTTGAAAGTAAGGAAATTTAGAAAGACCCTAACTTCAGAATCTTTTCCTTTTATTAGTTCATTAATGCTTGATAGACAAAACTCTAAAGGCCTAAAATCTGTTAAACGTTTGAGAAGACGTTGACAACAGCAATAGCAACAAATACCTTGGGAGAGGGATAGTCTAAATTGACCTTAAGGTTTTTTTTTTTTTGCTCTTGATAATTTCAAGCTAATTTTAAAGATTCAGACCAGTAGTTCTGAAAAACTGAACTAAGAAGGATGTTATTTTATGATGGATTGTCCAGATTAATCTTTTTATATCTTTGGATAATTTTATAAGAAAGACACAAATATATTATGTTTTACTATAATAAAAACTAAAATTTTTATAATACAATGTGATGCTTAATTTATAATCTATAATATAATCCAGTATTAGAGAAGAGAGATAAAATCAAAAGATGAATAATCCTGAATTAGGTTCTTTATACATGGCATTATGTTGTTTTTATACAACAAAGAGATAATAAATGTGGCAAATATGCTATTGATATTTATTAGTCCATGTAGAAAGAAAATCAAGATAATTTAGAATTTTTACAGGGTATATATTTTTTTTTTTTTTTTTTTTTTTTTTTTTTTTTTTTTTTTTTTTTTTATTTTTTATAAACATATATTTTTATCCCCTGGGGTACAGGTCTGTGAATCACCAGGCTTACACACTTCACAGCACTCACCAAATCACATACCCTCCCCAATGTCCATAATCCCACCCCCTTCTCCCAAACCCCCTCCCCCCGGCAACCTCAGTTTGTTTTGTGAGATCAAGAGTCACTTATGGTTTGTCTCCCTCCCAATCCCATCTTGTTTCATTTATTCTTCTTCTACCCACTTAAGCCTCCATGTTGCATCACCACTTCCTCATATCAGGGAGATCATATGATAGTTGTCTTTCTCTGCTTGACTTATTTCGCTAAGCATGATACGCTCTAGTTCCATCCATGTTGTTGCAAATGGCAAGATTTCATTTCTTTTGATGGCTGCATAGTATTCCATTGTGTATATATACCACATCTTCTTGATCCATTCATCTGTTGATGGACATCTAGGTTCTTTCCATAGTTTGGCTATTGTGGACATTGCTGCTATAAACATTCGGGTGCATGTGTCCCTTTGGACCACTACATTTGTATCTTTAGGGTAAATACCCAATAGTGCAATTGCTGGGTCATAGGGCAGTTCTATTTTCAACATTTTGAGGAACCTCCATGCTGTTTTCCAGAGTGGCTGCACCAGCTTGCATTCCCACCAACAGTGTAGGAGGGTTCCCCTTTCTCCGCATCCTCGCCAGCATCTGTCATTTCCTGACTTGTTGATTTTAGCCATTCTGACTGGTGTGAGGTGATATCTCATTGTGGTTTTAATTTGTATTTCCCTGATGCCGAGTGATATGGAGCACTTTTTCATGTGTCTGTTCGCCATCTGGATGTCTTCTTTGCAGAAATGTCTGTTCATGTCTTCTGCCCATTTCTTGATTGGATTATTTGTTCTTTGGGTGTTGAGTTTGCTAAGTTCTTTATAGATTCTGGACACTAGTCCTTTATCTGATATGTCGTTTGCAAATATCTTCTCCCATTCTGTCAGTTGTCTTTTGATTTTGTTAACTGTTTCCTTTGCTGTGCAAAAGCTTTTGATCTTGATGAAATCCCAGTAGTTCATTTTTTCCCTTGTTTCCCTGGCCTTTTGCGTTGTTCCTAGGAAGATGTTGCTGCGGCAGAGGTCGAAGAGGTTGCTGCCCGTGTTCTCCTCAAGGATTTTGATGGATTCCTTTCGTACATTGAGGTCCTTCATCCATTTTGAGTCTATTTTTGTGTGTGGTGTAAGGAAATGGTCCAATTTCATTTTTCTGCATGTGGCTGTCCAATTTTCCCAGCACCATTTATTGAAGAGGCTGTCTTTTTTCCATTGGACATTCTTTCCTGCTTTGTCGAAGATTAGTTGACCATAGATTTGAGGGTCTATTTCTGGGCTCTCTATTCTGTTCCATTGATCTATGTGTCTGTTTTTGTGCCAGTACCATGCTGTCTTGATGATGACAGCTTTGTAATAGAGCTTGAAGTCCGGAATTGTGATGCCACCAACGTTGGCTTTCTTTTTCAATATCCCTTTGGCTATTCGAGGTCTTTTCTGGTTCCATATAAATTTTAGAATTATTTGTTCCATTTCTTTGAAAAAGATGGATGGTACTTTGATAGGAATTGCATTAAATGTGTAGATTGCTTTAGGTAGCATAGACATTTTCACAATATTTATTCTTCCAATCCAGGAGCATGGAACATTTTTCCATTTCTTTGTGTCTTCCTCAATTTCTTTCATGAGTACTTTATAGTTTTCTGAGTATAGATTCTGTGTCTCTTTGGTTAGGTTTATTCCTAGGTATCTTATGGTTTTGGATACAATTGTAAATGGGATTGACTCCTTAATATCTCTTTCTTCTGTCTTGCTGTTGGTGTAGAGAAATGCAACTGATTTCTGTGCATTGATTTTATATCCTGACACTTTACTGAATTCCTGTATAAGTTCTAGCAGTTTTGGAGTGGAGTCTTTTGGGTTTTCCACATATAGTATCATATCATCTGCGAAGAGTGATAATTTGACTTCTTCTTTGCCGATTTGGATGCCTTTAATTTCCTTTTGTTGTCTGATTGCTGAGGCTAGGACCTCTAGTACGATGTTGAATAGCAGTGGTGATAATGGACATCCCTGCCGTGTTCCTGACCTTAGCGGAAAAGCTTTCAGTTTTTTCTCCATTGAGAATGATATTTGCGGTGGGTTTTTCATAGATGGCTTTGATGATATTGAGGTATGTGCCCTCTATCCCTACACTTTGAAGAGTTTTGATCAGGAAGGGATGCTGTACTTTGTCAAATGCTTTTTCAGCATCTATTGAGAGTATCATATGGTTCTTGTTCTTTCTTTTATTGATGTGTTGTATCACATTGACTGATTTGCGGATGTTGAACCAACCTTGCAGCCCTGGAATAAATCCCACTTGGTCGTGGTGAATAATCTTTTTAATGTACTGTTGAATCCTATTGGCTAGTATTTTGTTGAGTATTTTCGCATCTGTGTTCATCAAAGATATCGGTCTATAGCTCTCTTTTTTGGTGGGATCCTTGTCTGGTTTTGGGATCAAGGTGATGCTGGCCTCATAAAATGAGTTTGGAAGTTTTCCTTCCATTTCTATTTTTTGGAACAGTTTCAGGAGAATAGGAATTAGTTCTTCTTTAAATGTTTGGTAGAATTCCCCCGGGAAGCCGTCTGGCCCTGGGCTTTTGTTTGTTTGGAGATTTTTAATGACTGTTTCAATCTCCTTACTGGTTATGGGTCTGTTCAGGCTTTCTATTTCTTCCTGGTTCAGTTGTGGTAGTTTATATGTTTCTAGGAATGCATCCATTTCTTCCAGATTGTCAAATTTATTGCCGTAGAGTTGCTCATAGTATGTTCTTATAATAGTTTGTATTTCTTTGGTGTTAGTTGTGATCTCTCCTCTTTCATTCATGATTTTATTTATTTGGGTCCTTTCTCTTTTCTTTTTGATAAGTCGGGCCAGGGGTTTATCAATTTTATTAATTCTTTCAAAGAACCAGCTCCTAGTTTCGTTGATTTGTTCTATTGTTTTTTTGGTTTCTATTTCATTGATTTCTGCTCTGATCTTTATGATTTCTCTTCTCCTGCTGGGCTTAGGGTTTCTTTCTTGTTCTTTCTCCAGCTCCTTTAGGTGTAGGGTTAGGTTGTGTACCTGAGACCTTTCTTGTTTCTTGAGAAAGGCTTGTACCGCTATATATTTTCCTCTCAGGACTGCCTTTGTTGTGTCCCACAGATTTTGAACCGTTGTATTTTCATTATCATTTGTTTCCATGATTTTTTTCAATTCTTCTTTAATTTCCCGGTTGACCCATTCATTCTTTAGAAGGATACTGTTTAGTCTCCATGTATTTGGGTTCTTTCCAAATTTCCTTTTGTGGTTGAGTTCTAGCTTTAGAGCATTGTGGTCTGAAAATATGCAGGGAATGATCCCAATCTTTTGATACCGGTTTGAGTCCTGATTTAGGACCGAGGATGTGATCTATTCTGGAGAATGTTCCATGTGCACTAGAGAAGAATGTGTATTCTGTTGCTTTGGGATGAAATATTCTGAATATATCTGTGATGTCCATCTGGTCCAGTGTGTCATTTAAGGCCTTTATTTCCTTGCTGATCTTTTGCTTGGATGACCTGTCCATTTCAGTGAGGGGAGTATTAAAGTCCCCTACTATTATTGTATTATTGTTTATGTGTTTCTTTGATTTTGTTATTAATTGGTTTATATAGTTGGCTGCTCCCACATTGGGGGCATAGATATTTAAAATTGTTAAATCTTCTTGTTGGACAGACCCTTTGAGTATGATATAGTGTCCTTCCTCATCTCTTATTATAGTCTTTGGCTTAAAATCTAATTGATCTGATATAAGGATTGCCACTCCTGCTTTCTTCTGATGTCCATTAGCATGGTAAATTCTTTTCCACCCCCTCACTTTAAATCTGGAGGTGTCTTCGGGCTTAAAATGTGTTTCTTGGAGGCAACATATAGATGGGTTTTGTTTTTTTTTTATCCATTCTGATACCCTGTGTCTTTTGACAGGGGCATTTAGCCCATTCACATTCAGGGTAACTATTGAGAGATATGAATTTAGTGCCATTGTATTGCCTGTAAGGTGACTGTTACTGTATATGGTCTCTGTTCCTTTCTGATCTACCACTTGTAGGCTCTCTCTTTGCTTAGAGGACCCCTTTCAATATTTCCTGTAGAGCTGGTTTGGTATTTGCAAATTCTTTCAGTTGTTGTTTGTCCTGGAAGCTTTTAATCTCTCCTTCTATTTTCAATGATAGCCTAGCTGGATATAGTATTCTTGGCTGCATGTTTTTTCTCGTTTAGTGCTCTGAAAATATCATGCCAGCTCTTTCTGGCCTGCCAGGTCTCTGTGGATAAGTCAGCTGCCAATCTAATATTTTTACCATTGTATGTTACAGACTTCTTTTCCCGGGCTGCTTTCAGGATTTTCTCTTTGTCATTGAGACTTGTAAATTTTACTATTAGGTGACGGGGTGTGGGCCTATTCTTATTTATTTTGAGGGGCATTCTCTGAACTTCCTGAATTTTGATGCTCGTTCCCTTTGCCATATTGGGGAAATTCTCCCCAATAATTCTCTCCAGTATACCTTCTGCTCCCCTCTCACTTTCCTCTTCTTCTGGAATCCCAATTATTCTAATGTTGTTTCGTCTTATGGTGTCACTTATCTCTCGAATTCTCCCCTCGTGGTCCAGTAGCTGTTTGTCCCTCTTTTGCTCAGCTTCTTTATTCTCTGTCATTTGGTCTTCTATATCACTAATTCTTTCTTCTGCCTCATTTATCCTAGCAGTTAGAGCCTCCATTTTTGATTGCACCTCATTAATAGCTTTTTTGATTTCACCTTGGTTAGATTTTAGTTCTTTTATTTCTCCAGAAAGGGCTTTTATATCTCTCGAGAGGGTTTCTCTAATATCTTCCATGCCTTTTTTCGAGCCCAGCTAGAACCTTGAGAATTGTCATTCTGAACTCTAGATCTGACATATTACCGATGTCTGTATTGATTAGGTCCCTAGCCTTTGGTACTGCCTCTTGTTCTTTTTTTTGTGTTGAATTTTTACGTCTTGTCATTTTGTCCAGATAAGAGTAAATGAAGTGGCAAGTAAAATACTAAAAGGGTGGCAACAACCCCAGGAAAATATGCTTTAACCAAATTAGAAGAGATCCAAAATCGTGAGTGGGGAGAAAGGGGATAAAAAAAGAGGTTCAAAAAGGAAAGAAAAAGAAAAAAAAAAAAAAAAAAAAAAAAAAAAAAAAAAAAAAAAAAAGAAAAGAAAAGAAAAGAATTTTTAAAAAAAGAAAACACCTAAGAAAAATGTAAAAAAAATATATATATATTAGATAAACTAGTAAAAAATCGTTAAAAAAGAAAAAGGTAACAGTTAAAAAAAATTTTACCCGAAGGCGAGAAAAAAAAAAAAAAAAAAAAATGAAAAAGAAAAAATTAAATTAACTGCAAGACTAAAAAAAATCACAGGAAAAAAGCCATGAGTTCCGTGCTTGGCTTTCTCCTCCTCTGGAATTCTGCTGCTCTCCTTGGTATTGAAACCGCACTCCTTGGTAGGTGAACTTGGTCTCGGCTGGATTTCTTGTTGATCTTCTGGGGGAGGGGCCTGTTGTAGTGATTCTCAAGTGTCTTTGCCCCAGGCGGAATTACACCGCCCTTACCCGGGGCCGGGGTGAGTAATCCGCTCGGGTTTGCTTTCAGGAGCTTTTGTTCCCTGAGCGCTTTCCGTAGAGTTCCAGAGGACGGGAATACAAATGGCGGCCTCCTGGTCTCCGGCCCGGAGGAGCCGAGAGCCCGGGGCCCCACTCCTCAGTGCGCCCTCAGATAACCCCGCCCAGTTACTCCGGTCTGCCTGACCTCCGGCCGCCGCACTCCGAGCTCACCGAGCCTGCGACCGGTTCAAGGTCACCCCGAGCTGCGAGCTTACTGTCGGCTCTGTCTCTGTAGCCGGCTTTCCCGTTCCAATACCCGCAAGCTCTGCGACACTCAGACACCCCCGATCCTTCTGTGACCCTGCGGGACCTGAGGCCACGCTGACCCCGCGTGGGCTTCGCCCCGGTTTAGCCTCTGGAGCGATGTCCCTCAGCGGAACAGACTTTTAAAAGTCCTGATTTTGTGCGCGGTTGCTCCGCTGCTTGCCGGGAGCCGGCCCCTCCCCCCGGGGTCTATCTTCCCGTCGCTTTGGATTCACTTCTCCGCCAGTCCTACCTTTCAGAAAGTGGCTGTTTTTCTGTTTCCAGAATTGCTGTTCTTCTTCTCTTCGATCTGCCGATGGATTTTCAGGTGTTTGCAATCTTTAGATAAGCTATCTAGCTGATCTCCGGCTAGCTGAAGTAGTCTCAGCTTGCTACTTCTCCGCCATCTTGACTCCTCCTCATAATGCGGGTATATATTTTTTATTCCTTATTTCTTCTTTGCCAAACCTTATGTCCCAATTTAATGAGAAGATTAAAAATTCTCATTTGCGTTGAGTAGGCCCAACGTGTATTTTCTAAAGCATTTTGCAAATGGATATCACTTTACTAATATTTTTATTAATATGTGTCCATATTGTAGTTTAACTTTTTGTGTTCAATATTTATGCAATCCTGTAAATTCCCCTTTTCTTTATCACTGTGAGTGATACTGGATAGCTGCTTTTACTTTTTCTGTCACATAACATCCTAGAGACGTTGTTAATCTATGAAAGCAAATTTGGCTTTTTCATAATCACTTGCATACTCTAGAATATTCATTAAGTGGTAATTCAAAATAGTTGATATATATATCTCCATTTATGATGTACATATACATTATATTGTATATTTAATGCCCTATTATTTAGTTATTTTGCATTATAATTGGGCATTAACAAGAGGCATAGGGATATAGACCTGGAATCTATAATATATCTAGTCTAATTATAAAGCTCACAGATGATTATCAATTTTTAAATTCTGATTAGTTACTATGAAGTGTGATTTGTCCTTCTAGTACTTTTAATTATTCATCTTCAGCTTAATATATTCAGAGCCTCTTTTCTTGGTCAGTTCTCTTGTTGCTTATGGTAAATCTGCTTTTACTCTCGTTCTTTCATTCTAAGAGCTGCAGGTTTACTTTTTTCGGTCCTTTTCTTTTTTGAATTTTCTTGCAGCATAGTGTGAATATGTTTGATCTTTTTTATGTATAAGTCTTCTAACATTTTTCGGGGTTTTTGATGACGTTGTGTCAGGGTTTTTGTCCCCCTTTTCTGCAGGAGCAGCTACATTGCCCCCAGATACATAATAATTACTTGTAAAAAGCAGGTTGATGCTGAGTTAGAATACAGATCTGAAAAAATTAAAGGACAAGAGTTAAAATTATCTGTGTGCCATGACGTGCAGAGCTTATGATGATAAGGTTTCCATGTTTTCCAATGAAAGTTAAGCCCCAATTAATAAAAGGTCTAAATGAATGGATTATTTAACACATTGAGTATTCCTGTCTTGTCCCCAAGATTGTTCTGGATGTTTTAAAGAATAGCCAAATGTCTCATGTTGCAGTTTGTGGAGGAGACATAGCCCAAAGTTCAGTTAACTACTATGTCAGAGTACCAGCATCCTGATCAGATCCAGTGTCCTCAAATATTTATTGTAATTTTTGAAAGTGATAGATATCCAGGATCCAGTTATTTTTTAAAGATTTTATACATTTATTTGACAGAGAGAGAGAGAGAGAGCTAGAGAGGGGGTACAGGCAGGGGGAGTGGGAGAGGGAGAAGCAAGCTTCCCACAGAGCAGGAAGCCTGATGTGAGCCTGGAGTCATGACCTTAGCTGATGGCAGTTGCTCAACCGACTGAGCCACCCAGGTGCCCCAAGGAGCTAGTTTATATGCTATAACAATCTAAGGAGACTTCAGGACCAATATGGGTATTGCCATCTGAGTTCATATAAAAATGAACTTTAGGTTATATAGAAAGGATAATAGTTTTATTTTAAATATTTTATCTAATCAAATTCAAATAGTCTATTTTTGGCATATGTTAATTTGGTGTATTGTATAACCTTTTGTAAAGGGTTTCTTCTTAAATTTAGAAAATGTGAACTTGACCCCAGCTGTCTCCTGTAAGTTCATTTATCCATTTACATGTCTGTGAAATATATACACAGGAGAGCCCTAGCTTGTTAAATTTTAATTCTCAGTTCATATTTTTGGTAAAACATGTTTTAGCTTAGAAGTATACTAGACACATTGTTTTGTTAGGTAGAAGCTAGACTGGTACAGTAGAAGGAATACCCGAGGCAGAGTCCCAAGTACTTACAGGGGAATGAGAGAGACATGAGTTGGAGGCAGGGACTCCTCCAACGACAACATCCTGACCTGTGGCTTCCAAGACCTAGAGTCTGACAGACCAAAAGCCACCTGTGCAGAGCCTACGGTCTCCTCTTCCACCTCCGCCCCTTGGTAACCCCTAGACTCCATACAATGCATCTGCATTTTGGATAGAGTCGCTCACCTTGCCCACCCAATCCATGGAGAAAGGCCACCATGACTGTTCAGTACAAACTTTGTAGGGTCAAAAACTCCACCTACTAACCTGTAGGAAGAGTTTCCCAACGACGGGAAGCAGCCTCCAGTAGAGACTACCCCACTGTACGTTACAGCTCCTTCCAGCCCACAGAGACACAACAGATACCCAATCCCAAAACAGCCTAGGGCTGGTTCCACCTTTAACATAATTGTGAAATTGTAATTTCTGTTGTTTTCAGAGATAACATTGTGTTCAAAAAGGAATACAGAGTTACCGTATCCTCAGAATATTGTCTGTGACATGCCAGCATAATCAAAAACAATAGGAGTAGCCAAATTTGTCCTATATATTCGTGTATAATAAAAACCGTGGTACTGACACAGCATAGGAAGGACTGACAGAAGCATATTTTGAAGGGTTATCATTCAGGCAAAACACATCTTCATACCTCCAACTAGGTAACTAAGTAGTCTAACTTTTCCTGCTGGTAATATTCAAAGTGGTAGGGGTGTGTAGAATTAGACAAACAAAGGTTTTAAGGAAATTAAAGATCATTTACCTCCGTTTTTCAAAATTGTAGAGTCAGGGGAAGGAATTTTTCCCTAGTCTCCCAAGAGGAGGTTATCTTTCGTATGTTTTCTCATTATTTCACATTGTAGCATTTGTCACAAATGATTCTTATTGCCTATGTGCTTATTTTTATCTCCCATTAAATTGTGTATTTCTTGAGCACAAAACTATGCCATAGGCTCTGTGTCCCTAGAGCCTAGCACTGTACCCACAACATAGCAGAGCACATTATTGAAAAAATGAATGATGAGCTTTTCCCTTCTATAGTAAGTGGTCACTGATATGTATTTGAAAACATCATTGCTAGGAAACTCAAAACAATACTTGGCCATAACTTTGATTTTTTAGGTTTTTTTTTTTTTTTCCACTTCTCTTGATACAAGGTTCTTATTTATGTCCTGGTAAATACTACATATTGACCAATCCTACTACCTTCAAATCATGAAGAATGGTCCTGAGCCCTCTTCTAAATGATAATCTCTCAGATATCTGAAGGCACCTCTCATACCCCTTTCGCCATGTCCATTTTACACTTTATCTGATTCACTCATGCCTTCTTTTCATGCTGTTTTAAATGGCGTTTGTTGTAGTAGTAGCCTCTTCAGTTATTTATTTACTCAGTTCTGTGAGAGTTGATCAATGTATGAGGCACTCTGTTAGATGACCTAAGGTGTTAAGGATGACTTGGAATGTGTTGTTCTGGAGAAATAACAGATAAACTTACATTTCAAACTATGGTGGAATATCATCCTATAATATATTATGGATTGTATATTATATATTATAATATCATCCTATAATATGTTAACATGGTAGCTGAAACTGAGATCTGTACAAGGTGCTGTAACTTAGAGAATAGGCTGTTAGCCCAGGAATCAGAAGAGTAATTATTTTATTATTTTATTATTTTATTTTATTCTCTTAAATATGACCTGTTTTTCATGTCTGTCAAGATTTATTTGGATCTTTATTATACAAATTATGTTGCTTCCAAACTTATCATTCGTAGATTTTATAAACTTACTTTTATTTTTTATTTTATAATTAACATACAATGTATTATTTGCCCCAGAGGTACAGGTCTGTGAGTCATCAGGCTTACACATTTCACAACACTCACCATAGCACATTCCCTCCCCAATGTCTGTAACCCAGCCACCCCATCCCTACCTCCCAGTCCCCAGCAACTCTGTTTGTTTTGTGAGATTCAGAGTCTCTTATGGTTTGTCTCCCTCCCGATCCCATCTTGTTTAATTTTTTTGTTACCTACCCCCCAAACCTCCTGTCCTGCCTCTCAAATTCCTCATATTAGGGAGAACATATGATAAGTATTTTTTTCTAATTAATTTATTTCACTCATCATAATACCCTCTAGCTCCATCCCCGTTGTTGCAAATGGCAACATCTAGGTTTGTTCCATAGTTTGGCTATTGTGGACATTGCTGCTATAAACATTTGTATGCACGTGCCCCTTTGGATCACATTTGTATCTTTAGGGTAAATACCCAATAGTGTGATTTCTGGGTCATTCAACTTTTTGAGGAACCTCCATGCTGTTTTCCAGAGTGGCTGCACCAGCTCGCATTCCCACCAACAGTGTAGGAGGGTTCTCTTCCTCTGCATCCTCGCCAGCATCTGTCATTTCCTGACTTGTTAATTTTAGCCATTCTGACTGGTATGAGGTGATATCTCATTGTGGTTTTGATTTGATTTGGCATTCCCTGATGCCAAATGATGTGGAGCACTTTTTCATGTGTCTGTTGGCCATCTGGTTGTCTGCTTTGCAGAAATGTCTGTTCATGTCCTCTGCCCATTTCTTGATTGGGTTATTTGTTCTTTGGGTGCTTGATAAGTTCTTTATAGATTTTGGATATTAGTCTATCTAATATGTCATTTGCAAATATATCCTCCCATTCTGTCAGTTGTCTTTGGGTTTTGTTGACTGTTTCCTTCGCTTTGCAAAGCTTTCGATCTTGATGAAGTCCCAGTAATTCATTTTTGCCCTTGCTTCCCTTACCTTTGGTGATGTTAGCTGTGGCTGAGGTCGAAGAGGTTGCTGTCTGTGTTCTCCTCAAGGATTTGAATGGATTCCTGTCTCACACTGAAGTCTTTCATCCATTCTGAGTCTATTTTTATGTGAGGGAAAGAAAGTGGTCCAGTTTCATTCTTCTGCTTGTAGCTGTCCAATTTTCCCAACAGCATTTATTGAAGAGACTGTCTTTTTTCCATTGGACATTCTTTTCTGCTTTGCGAAGATTAGTTGACCATCAGAGTTGAGCTTGTGCTTCTGAGCTCTCTATTCTATTCCATTGATTTATGTATCTGGTTGTTTTTTGTTTGTTTGTTTGTTTGTTTGTTTTTGCCAATACCATATTGTCGTGATGATAACAGTTTGTAATAGAGCTGGAATTGTGATGCCACCAACTTTGGCTCTCTTTTTCAACATTCCTCTGGGTAATCAGGGTCTTTTGGGTTCCATGTAAATTTTAGTGTTATTTGTTCCATTTCTTTGAAAAAAAAAAAAAAAGATGGTATTTTGATAGGGGTTACATTAAATGTGTAGACATTTTCATAATATTTGTTCTTCCAATCCATGAGCATGGAACATTTTTCCATTTCTTTGTGTCTTCCTCAATTTCTTTCATAAGTACTTTATAGTTTTCTGAGTATAGATTCTATGCCTCTTTGGTTAGGTTTATTCCTAGGTAACTTATGGTTTTGAGTGCCATTATAAATGGGATCGATTCCTTAAATTCTCTTTCTTCTGTCTTCTTGTTGGTGTATAGAAATGGAACTGATTTCTGTGCATTGATTTTTTGTCCTGAAACTTTGCTGAATTCCTGTACAAGTTCTAGCAGATTTGGAGTGGAGTCTTCTGGGTTTTCCACATAAAGTATCATATCATCTACAAAGAGTGAGAGTTTGACTTCTTCTTTGCCAATTCAGATGCCTTTAAATTTCTTTTGGTTGTCTGATTGCTGAGGCTAAGACTTCTAGTACTATGTTGAATAGCAGTGGTGATAGTGGACATTCCTGCCGTGTTCCTGATTTTAGGGGAAAAGCTCTCAGGTTTTCCCCATTGATATTGATATTTTCTGTGGATTTTTCATAGATGGCCTGGATGATATTGAGATATGTACCCTCTATCCCAACACTGTGAAGAGTTTTGATCAAGAAAGGATGCTGTATTTTGTCAAATGCCTTTTCAGCATCTATTGAGAGTATCATGTGGTTCTTGTTCTGTCTTTTATGAATGTATTGTATCATATTGATTGATTTGAGGATGTTGATCCAACCTTGCAGCCCTGGAATAAATCCCACTTGGTCGTGGTGAATATTTCTTTTAGTGTACTGTTGAATCCTATTGGTTAGTATTTTGGTGAGAATTTTTGCATCTGTGTTCATTAAAGATATTGGTCTGTAATTCCCCTTTTTGGTGGGGTCTTTGTGTGGTTTTCTGATCAAGGTAATGCTGGCCTCATAAAATGAGTTTTGAAGTTTTCCTTCCATTTTTATTTTTCGCAACAGTTTCAGGAGAATAGGTATTAATTCTTTAAATGTTTGGTAGAATTCCCCTGGGAGGCTGTCTGGTCCAGGGCTCTTGTTTTTGGGAGATTTTTGATGACTACTTCAATCTCCTTACTGATTATGGGTCTGTTCAGGTTTTCTATTTCTTCCTGGTTCTATTTCTTCCTGGTTTAGTCTTTGGTTCAGTTTTGGTAGATTGTATATCTCTAAGAATGCATCCATTTCTTCCAGATTGTCAAACTTATGGCATATAGTTGCTCATAATATGTTCTTATAATTGTATTTCTTTGGTGTTGGTTGTGATCTCTCCTCTTTCATTTATGATTTTATTTATTTGGGTCCATTCTCTTTTCTTTTTGATAAGCCTGGCCAGGGGTTTATCAATCTTATTAAGTGTTTCAAAGAACCAGCTCCTAGTTTGTTGATCTGTTCAACTGTTCTTTTGGTTTCTATTTCATTGATTTCTACTCTGATCTTTACTATTTCTCTTCTATTGCTGGGTTTAGGCTTTCTTTGCTGTTCTTTCTCCAGCTCCTCTAGGGGTGGGGTTAGGTTGTGTACTTGAGACCTTTTTTGTTTCTTGAGAAAGACTTTTATCACTATATACTTTCCTCTCAGGACCACCTTTGCTGTGTCCCACAGATTTTGAACAGTTGCATTATTCATTTTCATTTGTTTCCATGATTTTTTTTCAATTCTTCTTTACTTTCCTTGTTGACCCATTCATTCTTTAGTAGGATGCTCTTTAGCCTCCATGTATTTGAGTTCTTTCTAACTTTCCTCTTGTGACTGAATTCTAGCTTCAGAGGTTTGTGGTCTGTAAATATACAGGGAGTGATCCCAATCTTTTGGTACCAGTTGAGACCTGATTTGTGACCCAGGATTGATGTATTCTGGAGAATATTCCATGTGCACTAGAGAAGAATGTGTATTCTGTTGCTTTGGGATGGAATGTTCTGAATATATCTGTGATATCCATCTTGTCCAGTGTGTCATTTAAGGTCTTTATTTCCTTGTTGATCTTTTGCTTGGATGATCTGTCCATTTCAGTGAGGGGAGGGGTGTTAAAATCCCCTATTATTATTGTATTATTGTCAATGTGTTTCTTTGATTTTGTTATTAACATTAGGGGCATAGATATTTAAAATTTTTGGATCTTCTTGTTGGACAGACTCTTTAAGCATGGAATAGTGTCCTTCCTCATCTCTTAATATAGTCTTTGGCTTAAAATCTAATTGATCTGATATAAGGAGTGCCACCCCAGCTTTCTTTTGATATCCATTAGCATGGTAAATGGTTTTCCACCCCCTCACTTTCAATCTGGAGGTGTCTTTGTGTCTAAAATGAGTTTCTTGTAGACAAATTATTGATGGGTTTTGGTTTTTTATCCATTCTGATACCCTGTGTCTTTTGTTTGGGGACATTTAGCCCATTTATATTCAGCCTAACTATTGAAAGATATGAATTTAGTCCCACCGTATTGTGTGTAAGGTGGCTGTTACTGTATATTGTCTCTGTTCCTTTCTGGTCTACTATTTTTAGGCTCTGTCTCTTTAGCAGACCCCTTTCAATATTTCTTGTAGGGCTGGTTTGGTGTTTGCAAATTCTTTTAACTTTTTTTTTTTTTCCCCCTGGAATCTTTTTATCTCTCCATTTTCAGTGACAGCCTAGCTGGATGTAGTATTCTTAGCTGCGTATTTTTCTTGTTTAGTGCTCTAAATATAGCATACCATGCCTGTCAGGTGTCTTTGGATAAGTCTGCTGCCAATCTAATATTTCTACTGTTGTGTGTAACAGACTTCTTTTCCAGAGCTGCTTTTAGGATTTTCTCTTTGTCACTAAGACTTGTAAGTTTTACTATTAGATGATGGGGTGTGGACCCATTTTTATTGATTTTGAGGTTGTTCTCTGTGCCTCCTGGATTTTGATGGTTGTTCCCTTTGCCATATTAGGGAAATTCTCTTCTATAATTTGCTCCAATATATCTTCTGCCCTCCTCTCTCTCTTTTTTTTTTTCTTCTTCTGGGACCCCAATTATTCTAATATTGTTTTGTCTTATGGTATCACTTAAATCTCAAATTCTTCCCTTGTGGTCCAGTAGTTGTTTGTCTCTCTTTAGTTCAGCTTCTTTATTCTCCATCATTTTGTCTTCTATATCACTAGTTCTCTCTTCTGCCTCATTTATCCTAGCAATAAGAGACTCCTTTTTTTATTATGCCTCATTAATAGCTTTTTGATTTCAACTTGGTTCGATTTTTGTTCTTTTATTTCTTCAGAAAGGATTATTCATGTTTTCCATGTCTTTTTTGAGCCCAGCTAGCCCCTTGAGAATCATCATTCTGAACTCTAGTTCTGACATATTACCAATGTCCATGTTGATCAGATCCCTAGCTGTCAGTACTGCCTGCTGTTCTTTATTTGTTGTGAGGTTTTCTGTCTTGTCATTTTATCCAGATAAGAGTATATGAATGAGAGAATTAAATACTAAAAGGGTGTCTATGACCCCAGAAAAATGTACGCTAACCTAATCAGAAGAGACCCAAAACTGGATGGAGAAGAAAGGGTGAAAAATTAGAAAATATATATATGCACATTAGACTGGTGAATAGAACAGAGCCACCCACTTGGTTTTGGGTGTATTGTGGTCTCTTAGAAGAAACTACTTTCCAAAATTTTAAGGAAAGAAAAACTTTTATTTTTATATATATATATATATAAATAAGGTATAAACACAAAAATAAAGACAACCATGATGAAGGGATGGAATGTGAGTGTAAAGATGAAAATTAAAAATGATTCTATAAAGGAATTGATCAGATAAATTGGTTGGAAAAGGAAAAATAAAAGAAGAGAGAATGTGATCATGCTGGAGACTAGAATGAAACCATACACTAGATTTAGGATATATTTTGATCTGTTAGAAGGAATTTTATCCCAAAATTTTAAAGAAAAAAGCTATATGTATACAAAAAATAAGGGTAAATACAATGAAGGGATAAAATATGACTATAACAATGAAAATTTTAAAAGATTTTTTAAAAAAGGTATTGATAAGATAAAATAGTTAAAAATGTTAAAAGTGTAAGGAGGAAAAGTTAAAAAATAGAATAAGAAAAAAATAAAATTAAAAAATTTAACTTTGCAAAACTAAAAGATCATGGTGAGAATGCCATGGATTCTACCTGTTGCTTTCCTCTAGCTCTGGAGTTCTGCAGTTCTCATTGATAATTAATTGGTGAACTTGGTCTTGGCTGGATGTTCTTCTGATCATCTGGGGAAGGGGCCTGTTGCAGTGATTCTCTAATGTCTTTGCCTGAGGTGGAATTGCACCAACCTTGCCAGGGGCCAGCCTAAGTAATCTACTTGCGTTTGGTCTCGGTAGCTTTTGTTCCCTGAATATTTTCTGCACCACTTTGGAGGACGGAAATGAAAATGGCGGCCTCCAAATCTCTGGCCTGGAGGAGCTAATTTCTTAGGGCCCCACTCTCAGTGTGCCTCAGGAAAAAGCAGTCAATCCCTCCCGTCTCCTTGGTCTCTGGCCACGTTCAATGCTCATCTAGCCTGTGACCGACCAAGGGTTTCTATCTCCGCACTGCCCCATTTGGAGTCTCCAAACCCAGTAGATTCCTGCTGTGTGCCTCTGTGCTACTCCTCCTGGAGGTCAAAGGAGGGGGTCTCCCCTGACTTACCACTTGTGGGGTCCCTGCCTGAAGAGCAGTGGCCCAACTGTGCCCCAGATCATGGTTTAAGGTAACCCCATGCTGAGAGCTCACTCCTCAGCTCCGTCTCTGCAGCTGGGTTCCCTGCTCCAATATGTGGAAGCTGTGGCACTCTCAGACATCCTATCTTTCTGTGACCTTGCAGGTCCTGAAACCACACTGTCCCTATGAGGGCTCCACCCCCTGCTTAGCCTCTGGAGCAATGTTCTTCAGTGGATCAGACTTCTAAAAGTTCTGATTTTGTGCTCCGGTGCTCCAGTGCTTGCCAGGAGCTGGCCCCTCCCTACAAGGTCTGTCTTCCTGTTGCTTTGGATTCACTTTCTGCATGTGAAAGTGGTCCTTCCAGAAAGTGGTCACTTTTCTGTTCCTAGAATTTCCTTTCTTCTTCTCTTCTATCTCCTGTTGAGTTTATAGGTGTTCAGAATGGTTTGATAACTATCTAGTTGAACTCCTGGGACCTAATGATATTTCAGTTTCCTACTCCTTTGCCATCTTGCTTCCTCCTCCCTAAACCTACTCTTTAAAATTGTATCTTCATGTTAAAAATGTTGGAGAGTACAAGACTGAGTATATGACTGAGGCTTAGGACATATCTTGAGGACCTCCCTTGAGGACTTTAGGATTTCCCAGATTCCTAGTATATGGTTAGATAAAGATTCTATATTGTTGATGATGAGCAGTTTACATTATAAATATTTTCTTAGAATAACTCATTTACTGTAAAAACCATATTTCCATTAAGTAACTCCAAACTCTCTAAAGTAGCTAACCACAGCACTTTTCTCAGGGGCTTGTAGATACTGATGTTCTTGCCGTATAAAACATCTTACTGCTCAGCATGACTATTTTGTTTCTGAACAGTAGAATTTTGAAAATATGCTATCTGCTTACTTTATACTTTCAGATGTGATACATAGAGACTTCTTAATAAAAACCTAAATGTATTTTATTTTATTTTAAAATAATTTATTTATTTGACAGAGAGAGAAGGAGATAGATCACAAGTGGGGGGAGCAGCAGAGGGAGAGGGGGAAGCAGGCTCCCTGCTGAGCAGGGAGTCAGATGCGGGACTCGATCCCAGGATCCTGAGATCATGACCTGCCTGAAGACAGAGGCTTAACCCACTGAGCCACCCAGGTGCCCCTGTATTTTATTTTCTAATACAAACTTTTTCTTTAATGTTTGAGTCTGTGAATTTGGGCTCTGCTGAAGTGACAGGAGGAGTTGAGTCAAAAATGTTTCCATTTTATTTCTCATGAACATTTTCTCACAACTGACTAAATCCGGTATTCTGGACCACTTATGAGTATCACATATGCGTATCACACAATATGAGTATCACAAGGGACAGGAGCCAAAGCAGAGTAGTTGTATTTTCCAATGGAGACTGTCATTGTTGTAAGGAACACCTGAGTCAATATGTCTCCCTAAGTATTGTAAGATCCTTCCCTTTCATATGACTTTTCTGCAGCATTTAGCATCATTGACCCCTCCTTCCTCCTTCCTTCTGCTTTCCTTGACATCATGTTGTCTTGATTTTCTTACTACTTGCTATGAAATAAAATGTTTAAAAAATGGGCTGTGATGTCTCATCACTGGATGCCCACTGGAATTACCTAATTACTTAAAAAAATGATACCCAGCTTCTCACCAACAAAGTTGTAACTTTATAGATTTGGGTTTGGGGAGAGGGTGAATCCTGGCATTGGTAGTTTTTAAAATTTCCCTCAGGCATTTCTAATGTGTAGCTACATAATACTATTCTCTTAAATTATAAGTTGAACTATACACTATTGCCTAAAAAAGTATCAATTTCATAGGGATCAGCTTGGTATTTTTGTCTTTTTGTACATTTATATTGCCACATGTGAGACAAAATAAAATTTGTATATTTATTTGTATATTTAATATTTATATAAAACAGTCTGTGCAAGTACTTTATACACATGAACTCATTTAATATTATGAGGTAGATACTATTTTTTTAAACTTTCTTTGTTTTTTAAAGATTTTATCTATTTATTTGAGATAGAGAATGAGAGACAGAACATGAGCAGGGTGAGGTACAGAGGGAGAAGCAGACTCCCTGCTGAGTAGGGAACCCAATGCAGGGCTTGATCCCAAGACCCAAGATCATGACCTGAGCTAAAGGTGGATTTTAATTGACTGAGCCACTCAGGCACCCATGAAGTAAATACTATTAGCATCCCGTTTTTTGCAGATTAGGGAACTGAAGCACAGGGAGGTTACATAACTCGCTCAGGGTCACATAGCAGGTATTTGTGAGGTGTCTGTTTACTGACCAGATTGTAAGCACCACAGGGGCAAGAATCACTGTTTTGTTCACTGACATCTTTCAAGTACCTGGAACAGGGTCTGGCACCTCAGAAGGTTAATGAATGTTTTTGAAAGAAAAAAGGGAAGGGAGGAAGGAGATATTTTGCCTTTTAATAAGGCATATGTGAGGTTCGAATTTATAGGAATATCTGTGACTTAAGATTTTCCTCTAAATTTTTTTTTAATTTTTAATTTTTTATAATTATATAATATACTTTTATCCGCCGGGGTACAGGTCTGTGAATTGCCAGGTTTACACACTTCACAGCACTCACCATAGTACATACCCTCCCCAATGTCCATAACCCCAACCCCCTTCTCCCTACCCCCTTCCCCCCAGCAACCCTCAGTTTGTTTTGTGAGATTAAGAGTCACTTATGGTTTGTCTCCCTCCCAATCCCATATTGTTTTATTTATTCTTCTCCTATCCCCTAAACCCCCCATGTTGCATCACTTCCTCATATCAGGGAGATCATATGATAGTTGTCTTTCTCCGCTTGACTTATTTCACTAAGCACGATACGCTCTAGTTCCATCCATGTCATCGCAAATGGCAAGATTTCATTTCTTTTGATGGCGGCATAGTATTCCATTGTGTATATATACCACATCTTCTTTATCCACTCATCTGTTAATGGACATATAGGTTCTTTCCATAGTTTGGCTATTGTGGACATTGCTGCTATAAACATTCGGGTGTACGTGCCCCTTTGGATCACTATGTTTGTATCTTTAGGGTAAATACCCATTAGTGCAATTGCTTCGTCATAGGGCAGTTCTATTTTCAACATTTTGAGGAACCTCCATGCTGTTTTCCAGAGAGGTTGCACCAGCTTGCATTCCCACCAACAGTGTAGGAGGGTTCCCCTTTCTCCACATCCTCGCCAGCATCTGTCTTTCCTGACTTGTTAATTTTAGCCATTCTGACTGGTGTGAGGTGATATCACATTGTGCTTTTGATTTGTATTTCCCTGATGCCGAGTGATATGGAGGACTTTCTCATGTGTCTTTTGGCCATCTGGATGTCTGTTTTGCAGACATGTCTGTTCATGTCCTCTGCCCATTTCTTGATTGGATTATGTGTTCTTTGAGTGTTGAGTTTGCTAAGTTCTTTATAGATTCTGCACACTAGTCCTTTATCTGATATGTCGTTTGCATATATCTTCTCCCATTCTGTCAGTTGTCTTTTGGTTTTGTTAATTGCTGTGCAAAAGCTTTTGATCTTGATAAAATCCCAATAGTTCATTTTTGCCCTTGCTTCCCTTGCCTTTGGCGATGTTCCTTGGAAGAAGTTGCTGTGGCTGAGGTCGAAGAGGTTGCTGCCTTTGTTCTCCTCAAGGATTTTGATGGATTCCTTTCTCACATTGAGGTCCTTCATCCATTTTGAGTCTATTTTCATGTGTGGTGTAAGGAAATGGTCCAATTTCATTTTTCTGCATGTGGCTGTCCAATTTTCCCAGCACCATTTATTGAAGAGGCTGTCTTTTTTCCATTGGACATTCTTTCCTGCTTTGTCGAAGATTAGTTGACCATAGAGTTGAGGGTCTATTTCTGGGCTCTCTATTCTGTTCCATTGATCTATGTGTCTGTTTTTGTGCCAGTACCATGCTGTCTTGATGATGACAGCTTTGTAATAGAGCTTGAAGTCCGGAATTATGATGCCACTAACTTTGGCTTTCTTTTTCAATATTCCTTTGGCTATTCGAGGTCTTTTATGATTCCATATAAATTTTAGGATTATTTGTTCCATTTCTTTGAAAAATATGGATGGTACTTTGATAGGAATTGCATTAAATGTGTAGATTGCTTTAGGTAGCATAGACATTTTCACAATGTTTATTCTTCCAATCCAGGAGCATGGAACATTTTTCCATTTCTTTATGTCTTCCTCAATTTCTTTCATGAGTACTTTATAGTTTTCTGAGTATAGATTCTGTGCCTCTTTGGTTAGGTTTATTCCTAGGTATCTTATGGTTTTGGGAGCAATTGTAAATGGGATTGACTCCTTAATTTCTCTTTCTTCTGTCTTCTTGTTGGTGTAGAGAAATGCAACTGATTTCTGTGCATTGATTTTATATCCTGACACTTTACTGAATTCCTGTACAAGTTCTAGCAGTTTTGGAGTGGAGTCTTTTGGGTTTTCCACATATAGTATCATATCATCTGCAAAGAATGGTAGTTTGACTTCTTTGCCGATTTGGATGCCTTTAATTTCCTTTTGTTGTCTGATTGCTGAGGCTAGGACTTCTTGTACTATATTGAATAGCAGTGGTGATAATGGACATCCCTGCCGTGTTCCTGACCTTAGCAGAAAAGTTTTCAGTTTTTCTCCATTGAGAATGATATTTGCAGTGGGTTTTTCATAGATGGCTTTGATAATATTGAGGTATGTGCCCTCTATCCCTACACTTTGAAGAGTTTTGATCAGGAAGGGATGTTGTACTTTGTCAAATGCTTTTCAGCATCTATTGAGAGTATCATATGGTTCTTGTTCTTTCTTTTATTGATTTGTTGTATCACATTGATTGATTTGTGGATGTTGAACCAATCTTGCATCCCTGGAATAAATCCCACTTGGTCATGGTGAATAATCCTTTTAATGTACTGTTGAATCCTATTGGCTAGTATTTTGGTGAGAATTTTCGCATCTGTGTTCATCAAGGATATTGGTCTATAGCTCTCTTTTTTGATGGGATCTTTGTCTGGTTTTGGGATCAAGGTGATGCTGGCCTCATAAAATGAATTTGAAAGTTTTCCTTCCATTTCTATTTTTTGGAACAGTTTCAGGAGAATAGGAATTAGTTCTTTAAATGTTTGGTAGAATTCCCTGGGAAAGCCGTCTGGCCCTGGGCTTTTGTTTGTTTGGAGATTTTTGATGACTGTTTCAATCTCCTTACTGGTTATGGGTCTGTTCAGGCTTTCTATTTCTTCTTGGTTCAGTTGTGGTAGTTTAATATGTTTCTAGGAATGCATCCATTTCTTCCAGATTATCAAATTTATTGGTGTAGAGTTGCTCATAGTATATTCTTATAATTGTTTGTATTTCTTCGGTGTTAGTTGTGATCTCTCCTCTTTCATTCATGATTTTATTTATTTGGGTCCTTTCTCTTTTCTTTTTGATAAGTCTGACCAAGGGTTTATCAATCTTATTAATTCTTTCAAAGAACCAGCTCCTAGTTTCGTTGATTTGTTCTATTGTTTTTTTGGTTTCTATTTCATTGATTTCTGCTCTGATCTTTATGATTTCTCTTCTTCTGCTGGGTTTAGGGTTTCTTTCTTGTTCTTTCTCCAGCTCCTTTAGGTGTAGGGCTAGGGTGTGTACCTGAGACCTTTCTTGTTTCTTGAGAAAGGCTTGTACCGCTATATATTTTCCTCTCAGGACTGCCTTTGTTGTGTCTCACAGATTTTGAACCATTGTGTTTTCATTATCATTTGTTTCCATGATTTTTTTCAATTCTTCTTTAATTTCCTGGTTGACCCATTCATTCTTTAGAAGGATGCTGTTTAGTCTCCATGTACTTGGGTTCTTTCCAAATTTCCTCTTGTGGTTGAGTTCTAGCTTCAGAGCATTGTGGTCTGAAAATATGCAGGGAATGATCCCAATCTTTTGATACCGGTTGAGACCTGATTTAGGACCGAGGATGTGATCTATTCTGGAAAATGTTCCATGTACAGTAGAGAATAATGTATATTCTTTTGCTTTGGGATGAAATGTTCTGAATATATCTGTGATGTCCATCTGGCCCAGTGTGTCATTTAAGGCCTTTATTTCCTTGTTTATCTTTTGCTTGGATGACCTGTCCATTTCAGTGAGGGGAGTGTTAAACTCCCTTACTATTATTGTATTATTGTTGATGTGTTTCTTTGATTTTGTTATTAATTGGTTTATATAGCTGTCTGCTCCCACTTTGGGGGCATAGATATTTAAAATTGTTAGATCTTCTTGTTGGACAGACCCTTTGAGTATGATATAGTGTCCTTCCTCATCTCTTATTGGCTTAAAATCTAATTGATCTGATATAAGGTTTGCCACTTCTACTTTCTTCTGATGTCCATTAGCATGGCAAATTGTTCTCCACCCCCTCATTTAAATCTGAAGGTGTTTTCGGGCCTAAAATGAGTTTCTTGTAGGCAACATATAGATGGGTTTTGTTTTTTATCCATTCTGATACCCTGTGTCTTTTAATTGGGGCATTTAGCCCATTAACATTCAGGGTAACTATTGAGAGATATGAATTTAGTGCCATTGTATTGCCTGTAAGGTGACTATTACTGTATATTGTCTCTGTTCCTTTCTGATCTACCACTTGTAGGCTTTCTCTTTGCTTATAGGACCCCTTTCAATTTTTCCTGTAGAGCTGGTTTGTTGTTTGCAAATTCTTTCAGTTTTTGTTTGTCCTGGAAGCTTTTAATCTCTCCTTCTATTTTCAATGATAGCCTAGCTGGATATAGTATTCTTGGATGCATGTTTTTCTCATTTAGTGCTCTGAATATATCATGCCAGCTCTTTCTGGCCTGCCAGGTCTCTGTGGATAAGTCAGCTGCCAATCTAATATTTTTACCATTGTATGTTACAGATTTCTTTTCCCGGGCTGGTTTCAGGATTTTCTCTTTGTCACTAAGACTTGTAAATTTTACTATTAGATGATGGGGTGTGGACCTATTCCTATTGATTATGAGGGGCGTTCTCTGCACCTCCTGAAGTTTGATGCTTGTTCCCTTTGCCATATTGGGGAAATTCTCTCTAATAATTCTCTCCAGTATACCTTCTTCTCCCCTCTCTCTTTCTTCTTCTTCTGGAATCCCAATTATTCTAATGTTGTTTCATCTTATGGTGTAACTTATCTCTCGAATTCTCCCCTTGTGGTCCAGTAGCTGTTTGTCCCTCTTTTGCTCAGCTTCTTTATTCTCTGTCATTTGGTCTTCTATATCACTAATTCTTTCTTCTACCTCATTTACCCTAGCAGTGAGAGCCTCCAATTTTTATTGCACCTCATTAATAGCTTTTTTAATTTCAACTTGGTTAGATTTTATTTCTTTTATTTCTCCAGAAAGGGCTTTTATATCTCCCGAGAGGGTTTCTCTAATATCTTCCGTGCCTTTTTCAAGCCCGGCTAGAACCTTGAGAATTGTCATTCTGAACTCTAGATCTGACATATTACCAATGTCTGTATTGATTAGGTCCCTAGCCTTTGGTACTGCCTCTTGTTCTTTTTTTTGTGTGTGTGGTGAGTTTTTCCGCCTTGTCATTTTGTCCAGATAAGAGTATATGAAGGAGCAAGTAAAATACTAAAAGGGTGGCAACAACCCCAGGAAAATATGCTTTAACCAAATCAGAAGAGATCCCAAATCGTGAGGGGGGAGAAAGGTGATAAAAAGAGATTCAGAAAGAAAAAAAAAAAAAAAGAAAAGAAACAATTTAAAAAGAAAATGAATAAAGAAAAAGTATAAAAGAGAAAAAGTATATATATATATATTAGATAAACTAATTAAAAATTGTTAAAAAAGAAAAGGGTAAAAGTTAAAAAATATTTTAGCAGAAGAAAAGAAAAAAATTAAATTAACTGCAAGACTAAAGAATCACAGGGAGAAAGCCATGAGTTCTGTGCTTTGCTTTCTCCTCCTCTGGAATTCTGCTGCTCTCCTTGGTATTGAAACCTCACTCCTTGGTAGGTGAACTTGGTCCTGACTGGATTTCTTGTTGATCTTCTGGAGGAGGGGCCTGATGTAGTGATTCTCAAGTGTCCTTCCCCCAGGCGGAATTACACCACCCTTATCAGGGGCCAGGCTGAGTAATCCGCTTGGGTTTGCTTTCAGGAGCTTTTGTTCCCTGAGCGCTTTCCGTAGAGTTCCAGAGGATGGGAATAAAGATGGCGGCCTCCTGGTCTCCGGCCGGAGGAGCCAAGAGCCCAGGGCCGCACTCCTCAGTGCGCCCTTAGAGAACAGCACCCAGTTACTCCCGTCTGCCTGACCTCCGGCCGCGCTCCGAGCTCACCGAGCCTGCGACCGGTTCAAGGTAACACCGAGCTGCGAGCTTACTGTCGGCTCTGTCTCTGTAGCCGGCTTTCCCGTTCCAATACCCACAAGCTCTGCAACACTCAGACACCCCCTATCCTTCTGGGACCCTGCGGGACCTGAGGCCACGCTGACCCTGCGTGGGCTTTGCCCCGGTTTAGCCTCTGGAGCGATGTCCCTCAGCGGAACAGACTTTTAAAAGTCCTGATTTTGTGCTCCGTTGCTCCGCCGCTTGCCGGGAGCCGGCCCCTCCACCCGGGGTCTATCTTCCCGTCGCTTTGGATTCACTTCTCTGCCAGTCCTACCTCTCAGAAAATGGTTGTTTTTCTGTTTCTAGAATTGCTGTTCTTCTTCTCTTCGATCTGCCGATGGATTTTCAGGTGTTTGCAATCTTTAGATAAGCTATCTAGCTGATCTCCTGCTAGCTGAAGTAGTCTCAGCCGGCTACTTCTCCGCCATCTTGACGACCCCCCTTTCCACTAAATCTTTAATGTATTACATGTATCATAAGCTAGAAATAATTTTTTAAGAGTTTATTTATTTATTTGTCAGAGAGAGAGTGTAAGAGAGCTCACAAGCAGGGAGAGTGGCAGGCAGAGGCAGAGAGAGAAGCAGGCTCCCTGCCGAGCAAGGAGTCTGATGTGGGACTTGATCCTAGGACCTTGGTATCATGACCTGATCGGAGGGCAGCGCCTTAATGGACAGAGCCACCCAGGTGTCTCTAGAAATCACTTTTGATGGCGAGGAAATGTTTTGCAATGATTAAGTGAGAAATGGAAAATGCTTGACTTATCGCAGAAAAGAATGTAATTCAGTTGATAAAACATTTAAATCCATACTTTTATTTTAATTCTGAGTTTGTAACTATATGACAGCTAGTCCAAGTTTACTCCAGTCTGTGTATCTTTGCTGGGTAGTTGTAGGATTTTGCACTGTGTGTATTTTTTATACTTCTCTAGGGGACTCTTAAAGAAACTTTAAAACTGTATCAAATGCTTTACTGAATGATTTCAAGGGAAGGGGCCTTTCTTTTCAATTACCTTGTCCTGGCAACAATCTGCACTACTTACTTGTAAAGTAAATGCTGAAAAGCTGCTACCAAATGTCATATCCACAAACAATAATTAAATGGAAGTGATACCTATTTTTTTCTTTTGTGTTAGCATGAAATATAATAGACAAATATTTCATATTTTAAATTACAAAGTTGTAACACTCTTAGTAAATGGGGTAATATTTGTTAAATTTTATACATTTTAGTATATGTGCTGCCAAAGCGAGCACTAAACTTGGGAACATTGGCACCATAAAGTAACTGTACTAAAAGAAGAGCAATATCTATTGTTTTTTAAGATTTTATTTTATTTATTTGACAGAGATCACAAGTAGGCAGAGAGAGGGGGAAGCAGGTTCCCTGCTGAGCAGAGAGCCCGATTCGGGGGTTGATCCCAGGACCCTGAGATCATGACCTGAGCAGAGTCTTTACCCACTGAGCCACCCAGGCGCCCCAATACCTACTTTTTATATGCATATCTAAGAATAAAGAACATTTGCAACAATAAAGCCTGTTGAAATTACAGAAGAACAAACTAACTCATCCCTTTTCTAAGAAAAGGTAAGGGGCATTTTGTGGTAATATCTGCTAGCTTTCAGGGACAGAAACCTAATTGGAGCATTTTCTGTTGAGGGGAAGATAAACCTTTTTGTCTTCAGAGTTGTGAACCAGAGACACAACGGCCTGATCACTGCTTGCCAGATTGCTCGTGAGTCATTTGGTTCTTTTATTAGCTCTTCCTTACATTGCCATCTTGTCTCCCTCTTTCTTGCTGCTTTTCCTGTGTTTTGGGCAGCCAAATTGGGAAATCTGTGCACTTGGTGAGTTGTGGAAATCAGGAGTGAGTGACTGCCTAGTTCCTGTGTGGTAATGTGAGCTCTGCTGCACATCTGATATTTAAGTGTGTGTCTCTTAGCACTGCCAGATGGGCATGAATCTGGGCTCCCAGGGCCCAGAGTCCTAAATTGATCAAGACACATTGTGAAAATAGTAGCTGCTTTTCATTGAGCTGTCTGTTCATTGGGAACGTCGCGGCTGTTCCCTGATATACACTACCCAGAGACTTTGGGACTTTTAATTTAATTCTTGTTTAAGAGAGCTTTAGGGAAGGGTCCGACATAACTGCTCTGGGAGATGGAGGTTGGCATGTGGGAAAATATAGAAAATGTTATCTAGGAGAATAAAAGCTGGTTTTAGTGAGAACAAAATCTGTTCTATAATCAGATTTAAGGAGGAACTAAATCGGTCTTTATTTTCAGAAGTACTGCAAGATATCTACTTTTATAGGAATGCAATTTACATATTATCATGGCTATTTATTAATTACTATTCCCACACTGCCTGCTAGGGCACATGAGATATAATTTAAATAGTTGTTGAAAGCCTCCTACAGATTCGAAAGAATACACGCTTGTGAGCTCCTCAAGGGTCTGTTGTATGCTGCAGTACACAGGGACTATCAATCAGTTTACTGCCTCTTGTTCCTTCCAAGTTTTTGATTGCTTCTATAAACCCCAAAAGGACTCATTAGGCTTGCTTCCTTTCCATTTCGAAGTCCCAGTGCTTAGAGCACTTTTGCAAATAATGATTTGAACTTGGGTGAAAGTTTCTACAACATACTAGAGATCAAACCAATCACCTAATATCAAACATTTCAAACGACAGGACCTGGAAGTAAAATCTATTTTGAAAATATCCACCATGAATTTGTTATTTGGTAATTATATGCCAAAAAATACATCCAAATGGAAGAAGTCAGAACTAATAGGGGAAGGTGGGTACTTTGGCATTAGTATGTATGTACGGTTATGTGTATCAGGAATGGGAGAGAGTGACCCAAGGGGCAAAGACAGAGTTATCAAAATAATGTTCTGGGGTTTTATGGTTTAATTATTTATTTATTTTTGGTTACTGTTTTGTTTTGTTTTTTATTAGACAGATACAGGAAGGGGCAAAGGGAGAGAGAGAGAGAGAATCTGAAGCAGGTTCCATAGGGAGCCTGATGCCGAGCTTAATCTCATGACCCTGAGATCATGACCTGAGCCAAAGTCAAGAGTCCGATGCTTAATGGATGGAACCACTCAGGTACTTCATGTTCTGTCCGTTTATACTTCTATTTGCAAACTAATTACCACTTCAGATACAACTCGTTGACCTGACTTATGACGTTACAACTAGAACAGGCTCTTACATCCTAGTTTGGTGTCAGTTATACAAATATTATATTTCATAAGCAGAAAACAGGGTCTAACAATACTTCAGGAGTTGTATACTTGGAGCTAAGGTAACATATTTAGGCCGCACACTCGTGAAAGCCAGGAGACGGTTCTAAAAGTGAATTTGAATGTCCTGGGAGAGGTATGTTCTTCCAGGTTACAACTGGAATAATACTCCTGGCTGAATCATTCTTCCTTCTGAATTATATACCTTCACCCACATATGTGACATGTTATAGTCATACCTACATCTGGTGGCATTTGAGATTTTAGACTCTTTAGAGGCTGACATATCTGATTTTTTTTCTAATGGATTAATTACTCCTAAAAATTAATTAAATATAATATATGCCCTTTCCTCAAAGTACATAAATAATTATTTTTCTGTATACTATTTAAGTATGTATGCATGAATATGGAACAATCTGACTTATGTGGAATTTCTCCTGTGCTGTAAAAGTAAATTTTAATAAATACTGGCTCTCTCTTTTGGCTCTACAGAATATTTCATGACATTGACTAACAGCTGTTTGGCTTTGTTTAGACCACGCATATGTGCACACACACAAAAAAATTATATAAATAGTTGAGGGATGCATGTGATATGCACATCAGACAGCATCATTCGAGTGAAAGTCTTATAAGTGACATCTTTGAACTCTTAGGGAATGAGACTAATACTAAAAACTTTGTACTTATGTGAATATAATTCTAGCACATTTTTGCTTACTTTGTTTAATTTATTGCTGCTACTTTTCATTTCTTTGATTTATGAAAGCAGTTACCTTAGTTACACAGTTCTGCTCCTAATTTAGTTGACTTTACAAGTTCATAAAAATAAAAGAGAACATAACATTAGTAAATTAAAGTAAAATATTAGCATTTCTGCCAGAAAGTCATAAATGGCTCCTTCCTTCCTGGCACAGTCTTTTACTTCTATGTTGAAGACTTTGAAGGCACAGGAAGAGGAAGAAGCTTTTGTATGTAACTTAATCATTTTCTTGTTAACCTTTTGCCGTGAGCCACAATAAGATTCATTCTTCATATCACCGTAGACTTCATCAGCAGGAATCTACTTTTATCTTTGCTGCCTGGTTTTATAGGACTGGAGGGAATTGACACCACTAGGGAATCATTAAAGAGATAATGGACAGATTATTTTCTCGTATCTTCATTCAGACTTCTCACTTGTACCCTCATCCTCAGTAAGCATCAATCAGAATTATTCATTAAGAACTGAGGGATAGAACAGTGTCCTGAGGCTAAAGGGAGGAGGTGGGGTTAAAAAAAAAAAAAATCTTGGAAGGAAGTAAGACTCAGACTCAATGTGTCAAAAAGAAGTGTTGGGCTCATTGTCTATGTAGATGTATTCAAGTTAAAGAGGTTGGAACGGTACTGAGGTGACTTACTCACCTTACACCCATAAAAACAGTGGTAGCTTGCAATCTTTATAAATCTATCTCCTACAAAAAGAGTTTCAGCAGTAGCCAGACATTTTCATTTTGTAAAATAAAAGTATTTTTTAAAGCCATTCATGCACATGCAAATGACTAGTTGCTTGTAATTAGGCTTGAGCATCTGTCTCACTCTTGTTGAAGAAAAAAATAAATAAAACAGCTGAGTACTGTAAAAGAGGAATTGCATCAGACCAGTTAAAGAGTCAAGGGAGATTTTATTAGAGACTATTTCAGTAGGGCAGAGATGATTGCTATACGGGAGAGAGTCTGA
Source organism: Mustela putorius furo (assembly GCF_011764305.1). NCBI lineage: Eukaryota > Metazoa > Chordata > Mammalia > Carnivora > Mustelidae > Mustela > Mustela putorius. The sequence goes on along the minus strand of NW_025421341.1, from coordinate 1,472,435 downwards.
ACTCAACTCTGCTAAAACAAATGGCAGGAAGATTTTTAAATTCTGGGCTGAGCAAATGGAAGAATACTGCAGGATGTAGGGGTAGGCAAATCAATGTGATTAGGCCATCTACAGTTACTAATTGCTGCTTATTGAAGTTAGGATCCTATCCTGCCACAGAAACTGGGAGATGAATGTGCTCTCTTCTTCAATGATTACATTTTAAAGAGGTGATTTCCAGGATCTTGAGAAAGGCATTTGGAGGCAGAGAAAGAACTTTAAGTTGCAGGTTTTCTAAGCTAAATATTCTAAGAAGAGGGCAGTCAGGAGCCTGTAGTCAGAAAGAAAACGGACTGCAGTTTAGCTCAAGCTGACAGGAATTTCAAGGTCATGTTGATCAGTAGTTAATAAGTCTCTGTTTAACGTAGGGCTTTTCCTCCTTCAACTGGTAGAAGTTGGAAAGTGAGGCTAACACTATGGTCAAAGACCTTGAGGGTCATGCCTCAGTCTCTGTCTCCCAGACCAGGGCGATGTAGGTGTGCCTAAGGCAGCATAGGTCTTGGAAGAATTGCTTCATGAAAAACCAGATTGAGAGAAAAAACAAGTGCTTTCTAAGGGCTAATCCGAATGTGTAGGCTACAGAGGAATATCCCTTTGGAAGTGAGATGATCTAGCATGTTTCTTGCTGGTCTGATAGCTTGGCACGAAGCCAGTTGTTTTCTGGGCTGAACTTATACCTTCGGGTGTAAGAGAAGCAGGATTCAATTTGTCAGACTTCTTTATTGTGTGTTAATGATTATCAGATGCCAAGCAGATTCCCGGACACACAGCCATCACAAAAATTATTTCAGATAATGTTGTAAGTGACAAGATATTATTATCCACATCTGTCTTAATACACATAGAAGTGACACAGATTCATTGTTATAGGAATAGTGATAGAGAATATTATTCCCATTGGAAATATTCTTGGTTTTTAATTTTAATTCCCCATAATTAAGCAAGATAGTATAATATTGTGTATTTTACATGGAAGAAGAATACCATTGTAAATTCTTTCCATGGGCAATGAATAGAAAAATTACAAATTCTATTTGCAATTTTAATGCAGCTTTTCTGGGAACTCTCCCATCTTTTTCTGTTCCAAATTTAGCAGGTGGATGCACTGTATTTAACTTAAAATCATTGTAGGCTACTTTATAAAACATGAGCAAACTGGGCTATGAATTGAATTTTGAGTTTGACATATTTAAAATATGAAGAGGGAAAACAATGGCATCACTAATGGCTCAAAGTAACAGGTTATAAATAAACTACTCACTGTTCTCATGTATTCTTAGTAAAGAGATTTGGGAATAGTACAAGTAATCCCCAATGCCCAATTACAATCTCTTAACTAATTTAACAAACACATTGTAAATGTGTAGTTAGAGATACTTTAAATAAACATATATTGCATGGGAGGAAGTTTAATAGCTAAACAAATGAAAAGCCACTTCAGATGTAGAGGTTTTAGCTTTCTCCAAGATTTTAGTAATGTAGTTATAAAAAGAAACAAACACAATTATGAGGCAAAGCATCAAGAGAGAGGATTTTCTCTAGGTGATGATATTCGGCAGTATTTGCCTTTAAGAATATCTTAGGATGTTAAAGAGTCCATAATATAAAAATGACCAATTCTTTTTTTTCTGGTCCTTTATGACCTTATGGTATATATTGCTTATAGAAATGGACAAGAATAGATACACAAAGATATGTAAGCGGATGAGATGCTATTCCAATCCGCTTAAACAGATATATATTGGTTACAGATGAAGAAAAGCTGACCTACGTGAAGATATAAGATTTATAGGTAGTATGCCCTTGCACTTTTTCCAGTGGCTGCCAACGAAATGAAGCCTGTGGGTTTCTGGGGAGGCTGGTCCTCAATTCCTCCTGCACAGGTCTGGTCCTGGTGGAGTTCTTCCGAAGTGTGCAAACTGTGCTTCAATTAAAGAAGTCTGTAGGGCACACAGAGCAGATGAACAGCAAGTGCTTTGGGACTTCTCTTGACAAGACTCTGGCAGGGGGGAAGCCCAAATGCAAAGCAGGATTTGAAAATGCTATATGGGAGCAAATATTTAACATACCAGGGGATTGGGAAGTAATGTTGATTTCTCATTATGTTTCCCATTTTCTTGTAATCTCTGGAAGGAAGTGCTTATGAGTCCAAATAATAGAAAGAATCCAACATTTTCAAATCTTAGCGGTTGCAAACTCCAAACTTGGTGCTTTTAAACAGCTGTCAAGAGGAAAGGCAGTAGTTATTAACAAACTGGTACCATCTTTACTAAGCTGAAATACAGACTGCATTCATTTTGGCTCAGGTTGTTCTTGGAAGCTTTAAAAATCCCAGGGAGAGTCTTTCATTTTTGTTAGTGCAGATGATTTTCTGTTGGCTTTTGCTTAACTTCAGCTGACTTTCATGTAAATGTACCACAAGCAGGGGCTTAAAATAGCCAGATGGTCACTGCGAAATGTTGTTCTGACTTGTACTTCCCCTTTCCCTCACCCTTTTCAGAGGCGTCAATCCCCAGTACTATGGAATTGGGATAGACAGGTGAATTATTTTGATGTATGTTCTGGCTACTTCACCAACTTAAAAATAAAGGAATTCGATGCTTTCATGTGTTTAGTCGAGAACTTCACTTCTCTAATTAAGGCTTCCTTATTCCTTCCTCACAAAGGAACCTATCTGGTATCATTTTAATTATAATTATAAGTAGTTATAATAATATAATGCATGGCCAGGAACAACTCAGTTTATGAACATTAATATCTACTGCTTGTTCTCTACTGTACTTGATGTCTAAAACTCTCTGTACAGCTTCCGTTTACCTCAGACTAAATACAGTCTGAGGAGATACCCATAGAATTCATGAAAGAGGCTAATATGGTGAATGCAGAATGTTTCCACTTGATCTTGATTTGTTCCACGGTGTTCTGGGATGCCAGGATAGTTAAGAAGCTTGGATAGGCTGAGGAGTAGTAAAATAATTGACCTACAGCAACTGATTAGATAGGACTTGGCCATTTAAGAATCCTTAGGATAATGTGATATTCAAAGATAGGAAAAAAGAGTAATTCTAACTCTAAAGAAAATATCCTTAACAAAGGAGGGAAGGAAATAGACTTTTAGATCATCTTGTCTTGAATTCTCTTTTCTTTAATGATCATAACCAGAGATGCTACAAATATAATTCTTATAAGCTTTATTATCTTGAAACATTTTGGGTAGGAGATTTATTTATAATACTTAAAAGAATTGAATTAGCATCTAATTCTGCTGAACAGGAATCATAGTCTTCCTGTCACTTAACGGATCATTTAAGATGTACCACGAGCTATGCTAAAAATTATACAAATATTAATACATGAAAGTCCTAATAACAGCCTAGTAAATAAACTTTATCCCCATCTTATGGGGATAAATGGGGAAACTTAGCAAGTTTAATTAACTTTGTCATTGAAAATTGCCATGCAGTGAGTACGAGAACCAAGAAATAGCTGAATCTTTGTGCTTTTGATTCTGCTACTTTGTTCATAGATACGGGATCTTGGTTTATTTATCCACAACTTACTATGTTTCATTCCTCTCCAAAGAAAGTATTATTGCTGTGCATGTTAAGTGTGAAGGAGATTGGACTAAGTTAGCCAAAGTCATAGTCTCTAAACTGATCATTGAAAGCCGCTTTACTGTTTTAGCGGAGGAATATGTCGTCCATGCAATTAGCTAATTAAGTGGGCTCTTGTGAGAAGAGGCTCCCATGGGGGCTCCATGATTTACCTCTGCTGCAGCCTTGTTCACATTGAGAGGAAGTTTGTCTTTTTCTGTCTCCTCCCTTGAATTTCCAACTCTTTGAAGGCAGAGAGAGGATTTATTCATGACCAAACTGCCAGTGGTTTACACAGTCTCTGACACAGGGACCGTGGGAAGGAAGGAAGGAAAGAAGTGGGGAAGAGAGGCGAGGGAGGGAGGCAGGAAGGAAGAGAAGACCTACCTGGCTTTTAGGCCTTGATTTCCTAATACTTGGCTGTGGACATTACATAAATTCTTTAATCTCCCCAGCCTTGGTTTCCTCATGTCTAAAATGCAGATCATCTCTAATTGTATTGTTGTGAATTATCTGAAGAATGCAATGAGCTACAAAAATTGAAGAGATTATTATTTTGAATCTAATAATGAGTGTAATAATCACCTAAGAATCAAGTTGGATATAATAAATATGGAAAGTTAATGAATATATAAAACTTACCAAGAATGTTAGCTCCGCTAATTTAACATCAAAACTGATTAATGTTCATTAAGGCTCCTTAGCTAGGAAAATTAGATAAAAATTTATTTTCCTGGCATTTGAGTCATAGTTGGATTTGTCTAATACCAGTGAGTTAAAAAGAATACTTTGCTTAAATAATCTCTAAGTGAGTTCAAAAACACATGCTAAATGATCCTTGGGACAGAAAACAATTCAAAGTGCTAACTTGTGTAGTTGATGGACTTTTAATATGAGCTGTTGTGTGAGGAAAAGGTAAGGATGGATAATGGGATAAAGAGCATTTACAGATTGCTAAATGTGGGCAGAGAGAGTGCCTTACGAAACCACATTTGCCGTTCACAGATCTTCTAAGGAGCAATATTAATTTTCTAGTATAACCTCACTGGTGAAATGTCACACCTTCAGTGGCCATAATCACACAATAATAAAAGTTTCTCTTAGAGACAGAGAGAGGGGCACGACCTTGGAAGCACAGTGGTCTCTCTGTACCATGTGCTTTGTACCGACTGGGACTTGGTCTTCATTGTTCCTCACAGGTACAGTTTTTCTGCATAGATATTTATGAGGCTAGTTGGCTCTTTCTGACCACTCAGAGCTCAGCTTAGACACTATGTCCTCAGAGAGATTGGTGGACCACTCGGTTTAATATTCCCTGGGGAGGCGCTCACATTCCACATTTATTTATCTACTTCATTGCTTCACATCATTTACCGCTATTGGATATGTGCTAGTTTATTTGTTTATTGCTTCTTCCCATTGCCTCCTTCACCCCTGGAATGTAAGCACACCGAAGTAGGGACTTTGACCATCTGGGTCCTGCCATAGCCCAGGCATCTAGGACACACATAGTAGGAAATCAATACAATTATTGAAAATTGGATGAACAAACCCCTCATTTTACAAGTAGAGACTTTGCCCAGGGTCACACAGATGGTTACCAGTAGAGCCAGGGCTCGAGCCAGTTCTCCCAACACACAGCTTAATGTTCTGTGTATTGTGCTCCCTTAGTTATGCTTAGAGCTGGGGGGCACATACCCCTTAGATATGCTTAGATCTATACAAGGGGGCACAGTACATGAAGTCGTTTGTAAGTTCTCTTCATTCTTTTCCAAGCAGTACACTTTTTCTAGTAGTAGTTTTCTCTAGAGCAGCAGCACTATTCAACTCTGACCCAGCTTTTAATTCCAGTTTATTAGTATCCTGAGAGACCCTGTAGTTCTACCATGTAGAAAGAACAGAGAAGGCATAATAACCCAACTCTACACTCAGAACCTTCTGTGCCCTTGTGCATGAAGTAAGATAGAAATATCTAATTATACATTAATTTATATAGTTATGGATTAATTTATCAAAAACTTGTGGGCATTGTTTTAGATACATTGTCTCAGCATACAAAGAGGAAACTGAGACCTACATCGTGGGGGTAGCAGGGGCACTGTTCCCTGCCATGTGGGAAGTGCTTTTTGGGAAGTAATGTAAGGGTTTTTTACCGGAAGTGAAAAGATCAGAGGGGAAGCCGTAATGAAAGGTCACTGGAAGACCAGTCTGCAAAAAGAGTAATATATGAGCATATATTTAAGGGTGGGTCATTTTATCTTGAAAACTGAATGAAACAAGGACTCCTGCTCATTGTTGGTAAGAAAGCAAAACAGCCACCTTGAAAGACAGTTTCCTACAAAACCAGACTTCTTTTGTACTCTTACCAAATGACCCAACAGTGAAGCTCTTTGGTATTTGCCAATGTGTTAAAAAATTACGTCCACACAAAAACCTGTATGTGAATGTTTATAACAGCTTTATTTATAATTGTCAAAACTTGGAAGCAACCAAGATGTCCTTTAATAGGTGAATGGATAAATAAACTGTGGTATAGCCGTACAAAGGAGCATTATTCAGCGATTAGAAGAAATGAGCTATCAAACCATGGGAAAACATGGAGAAAGCTTAAATGCATAATTTAAAGTGCAAGAAACCAGTCAGAAAAGCCAAAGTATACCATGTAATTTCAACTTGATTATATTCTGCAAATGCAAAACTCTGGAAACAGTGAAAAGACCAGCGGTTGCGTGTGGTTTGTGTCGCGGGGGGGTGGAGGACAGGATAAATGAGAGGAGCAGGAGGCAGGTTTAGGACTGCGGAATAATTCTGTGTGATATGATAGTGCGTACTTGTCATTATACATTGTCACAGCCTGTGGAACTCTACAGCACACAGAGTGATTACCTAAAGTAAACTGTGCATTTCAGTTAATAATCCTTTACCAATATTGGCTCATGGATTATAACACATGTACCATGCTGATGCAAAAGTTAGTAATAGGGGGGGTTCCTGAGGGGGTGAGGGATATATATATATATATGGAAACTTTTTATGCTTTCTCTATTTTTCTATAAACCTAAAAGTGTTAAAAAAATATTACTAAAGTGAATGAGACCAATTGAATATCACTCTCAGGGGCAAGTGAAATCAATATAATTTCTCAAAAGAATATTGATTAACCTAGGAGACAATTACTAAGTGTGTACGTGGCACTCATCTCTGTGCTAAGCATTGAGTTCCAGAAATAAAGCTTGTTCTGTACTGTCAAAGAGTTTATAATCTTAGACAGAAGTAGGTATGCAAACAAGGCTGATAAAGTATGGTAATGGTTTTGGTAGAAGTGCATAATAGTGTAATGAACAGTAAATGGGAAGTTCTACCTGTTTAAAGGGGGGCGTTCAGGAAAGTCTTTCCAGAGGAGTTAAACCGGGAGCCAAATTTTTATTCACCAGTAAAAAAAAAAGGTGAATGTGAGTTGGCTAATAGACGATTCTAATGAAAGAGATGGTTGAAGTCATCTACCATGGATTGCATGCTTGGTATTGAATAAGAGGAAGATAACCCAAGACTGAGATTACAGAGAATAGAAGGAACGGTTAGAGCCCTAAGTAGCCATGATGAAGTTCAAGAATACAAGTGGGGGAATTAGTGCATGAGAGATGTGGAAAGGTGGTGACTGGGGATTCATAGTTTGAATCTTGAAAGTTTGAGTTGATTCATGCAAGAGAAATAGTTCTTGAAATATTTATGTCTAATTTGGCTGGAGTTTTGGATTGAATTATTTATGTTTGCCTTAGCAGCCTGAAATATCTGGAAAACTTATAGCTGTAATCACCAGAAATGCTCACTTACAGTTTGTATGTGGTACCTCAGCCTGTCCATCCCATCACAAGGCCAGGGAGAGGTCACAGAAAAGGAACGCTCACAAAGAGTGTGAGTAAATTTTGTTGGCATTTAAGAAGTCACAGATATTTGAGGCTACGTTACCTGGTGGGTCATAAACAAAAACACTGATGAGCCAGGGACCCAAGTAATGAGTGAATAAGGAAGCACAATTATGAAGTCAGAAGAAGACAGCAAAATTAAAGAGTAGGAAAGGCATATAGCCAATTGTCATCACCTTACATTTATTATTATCATTATAATTAACATAGTTTTTCAGTGTTTGCACAAATATCAGGAACTTATACTTTGAAACATTTAGTAGGGAGTTTAGGGGATGTTAGTATAGCCCAGGATATTGAGTAACTTCTACCCAGAGGACAGAGCACGAGTAAAGAGATGGTCTTCCTGAAAAAGTTTTGAATTTTATTTTATTCATTCATTCATTCATTTATAGATGGGCAGATGGAGAGAGAGACTCTTAAACAGGCTTCACCATCAGTGGGGAGCCCAATGAGGGGCTGGATCTCACAAACTTGAGATCATGATGTGAGCTGAAATCAAGAGTGGGATGCTTAACTGACTGAGCCACCCAGGCTTCCTGAAAAGGGTTGAATTTTAATTAAAGCAAGGAAATGGAACAACTTAGATGCTTTTTTAAATTTTACAGTAAGTTGTATTCTGGATTATTTGTTAACAGTTTAAACAATGGAGAAGAAAGCCCTAAAAACATGTTAGACTGTGAGAAGATGGTGGGCTTCAGGTTCTAGTATTTTGACTAGTCACTCTAAAACATGGGGATGAGAGGCACATGGAACTGGTATGTTGGATTTCTGAAAATTTTGCAAGAAATCTCTTTTTCAGGCCTAATTCTTGGTCAAGAGTCTTAGAGTCCTATGATATAGAGACTCAAAGGTTCATGAGATGAGTTAAAGATATATACTTGATCATGGTTCTCTCCAGAGAGAAAAGATTTTCTTTTGTTATAGTGGGAGGCTGATTTTTTTTTTTTTTTTGCACGTCAATTTAGCAATGTAAGGTACTTAGAAATCTCCTAATAGAAATTTCTATTCACAGATAAACCCTTTTGCTTCCGTTGGCCATGAAGGGTACACAATGACACTAGTAAAGCCCCCAGGGCCTAGATACTGAATAAAGCTTTGTCAGTTTAAGTGCTAAGAGGAGGGCAGGAGAAAAGCAGGAGCAGGGGAGAAAAACAGCCAGATATTAGCACAGATCGGATATAAAGAGAGGAAAAACAGTGAAAATTGAGTCAGATACAAGAGTTAAGGTTAACTTCAGACGGGCATGCAGCGAGAGAATCTTCTGGGATTTTTAGACAGAAGGGTAGTGGACTATTTTTGGAAAGAAACACATTTTAGGTTTAAATTAAACAGAAGCTTAGTTTTGAAATGTCTAATGAAACAGTTATTATTTTCACTTTGTCGTGACAATAGAAATTTATTTATAGAGATTGCACTGGACTAAAAAAGTGTAATTACATAAAGACACACAAAATGTGTTTCTCACACTTAATCATTTCTGGGGGTGTCTGCAATTTTCTTTTAAAAGAAGTGTGTTTCCAGAAGTAAATTTTCTTCGTGGCAAAGAACATCCTATTAAAATAGTGTACATTTCAAAGAAATGGCTAGTTCTAGGCTTCTTGTATCCCAGGAGGAAGGTGGAGGGATGGGGTAGCTGGGTGATGGGTATTAAGTAGGACACATGTGGTGATGAGCACTGGATGTTGCAGGCAATTAATGAATTGTAGAACACTATATCAAAACCTGTATGTACTATATATTGGCTAACTGAACATTAAAAAAAAAAAAAGAGAGAAATGGTTAGTTCTAGAAAAAGCAAATGATGAAAACTTATCTAGTCTACTCTTAAGAAAAATCAGATTAAGCATGGCATCCATAACATTGGAACATCCTTGTCACTTAGTGCAAGTCTATGCGGTGTGGGGTTGCTACGTAGCGGCTCTCCAAGGCTACAGATAAAAACCAGAAGTCTCAAGCAGCATGATTGTGAGCTTATATACATTCTGAATCAGTATTGTTTTCTGTCATTACTTATCAAAAAGCCCAGTGTAGCCAAGAAATCTGCATTTCTAATGGTAATATAATAATCACCTCCCTAACCTGCTCACTTTACTGCTTTGGCTAGTAATTACATGTTTGGAGCTTCAGTTTCTTTGAATACAGCCTACTCCAAAGGGTTGTTATAAGGAGTAAAGAAAGTAATGCTTAGTAGAGTACTTGGAGTAGAGGAAGACTTCAACAAATAAGCTATTTTTAAGAGACCAGGCTCAGTACATGAAAATGATGAATCATAAATTTCCCTAGAGTCCTCATCTATTGAAGTGGAGCTATTAATAGTATCTTCTTCTTATGTTGTTAAGATATTATCTATTAAGATATGTTAGCATGCTGTCTGATAAGCATTCAGGACAATCCTGGCCCACAGAAGGCAATGAATGGATGCTACTTTTTACCATGTAACGTATTGTCTCTAACTGCTCCTTCTTGCTACTGTGTGGGGGTTGGTGGTATCTACACCAGAGGTCGGAAAATGGCCACCTGGATGCTGGATCTAGACCTTGCTGAGTTTTGCTTTCCTGACATACCATATAAGCAATAAATTTGAATGCGTATAGATGTAGCATGTGTTTTCTCATTTGTCACAGTTCTCTGCCATCTTTTGTCTCAGACCTCGCACAATGGACATACTTTGGCCATGCTGGATGTCTAAGCTGTTTAGTCAAACACGTCACGTGTGGTGTTTTCCTTTGCTCTTCCACTTACATTCTTGAAATTCACCACTTTCCTTCAGGCTCGATTCAATACATGAAGGATAGAAATAGTTTATGCATTTGCAGAAACCCTGATAATGGCACTTCATTGGGTTGCAATAGGAAAATGAATATTGGGTCAATAGGTCATTCAAAAGTTGCTCCAAGATGGGATTGGGAGGGAGACAAACCATAAGTGACTCTTAATCTCACAAAACAAACTGAGGGTTGCTGGGGGGAGGGGGGTTGGGAGAAGGGGGTGGGATTATGGACATTGGGGAGGGTATGTGCTTTGGTGAGTGCTGTGAAGTGTGTAAACCTGGCGATTCACAGGGGATAAAAATATATGTTTATAAAAAATAAAAAATTAAAAAAAAAAACTAAAAAAAAAAGTTGCTCCAAAGAGAATCCAATTAATGACCTTGGTTTTTCTTCAGTGTGACACAAATGAAAATGAGTAATATAGATTTTCATGTCCTCATTCTTCTTTGCTTTGTAAGATACTTCATTCTTGAGTTCTGTACTGTTAGTTCACAAAACATATTTTAAATATGATTTTTACAGAAGCTAACATAAGCCTAACATAAAAGCTCACAATAATATTAATATATTAAATGAATACAAAATAATGGAAGCATTCTTAAGTCAAAAGAGAATCTTTATGGAGATACTTTTTTTTTTTTTTTTCGTCTTTTACAGGCAGTGATAGTTCCTGGCCCACTGTTTATGTTAATTGAATCAGTGGGATCTATGATAATCAAGATCACCACTCAGTGGTAGAATTAATTTCTTGGTGTAGAAGAATGCTCATGAGGTTTGTCCACTGAAACAAAGCCTTTCTCAGAATACACCAGATACATAAATGCAGTTGGTAATTTTTGATGTGCAGAAACTTGGACCAAGTAAAAGATTCTGGTTGAGATACTTTATTTTAGTCTTCCTATCTTTCTATTAATTATATTCATGTTTTTGGTAAAGGTGGTTACTACAATTTTTTTTTTTTTAACTACAAACATTTTTATGGGCAGTAGGTAGGTATGGCTACTAGGGAGATCCAAGAATAAAAAAAGTAGTATAGGCCTACATGTTCACATGTAAAGTGTTTGTAGGACCATAACAGCATAAACTCCTGCTTCTTGCTAATGGTTGCTCACCTCTAAAAATTTACTTTATATTGTTTTAGTTCATTTTGTATATTAAGACTTAGTTTTTCCAATGCTGTTGGATTTTGTCCAACACTACTTAAGTATCCAAGTTTTCTGAATTCTGAATTGAAAGGATCCCTTGGTCAGATATTTGGGATAATGTTGTTTAAGAGATCTAAGGGTCATAAAGCACATGAATATATTGAAGGACCTGATGATTTCTGTGTTTAAAAACTTGCTTGGTTTTCTTTCACTTAACTTCTCACAGTGGTTTTTGTATTACAAAAGTCTTTATTCTTGAATGTCTGTTAACTTTCCAAGGAGAACTAAATTCAGTGGATGCTGCGGGAGGATTTATATTATTTTAGTGTATTATTTCTTTTCCTTATAACTTTGGCTTATTAATCTTTGTCTCAAATTTCCTCTTATGTGTCCTTATAGCTTTCTGGTACATTGCTAACTGACTTAACTCTTTTGTTGGTTGCTTGTTTTTAGTTGGCTTTTTCTTAGTACACATTCCTGAGAGGGATTTCAGCTTCCAGCTATGACGGAATAATTTGTGGTAGACCAGTGAATGTTCTCACTGTGGAAAACTTGGAAAGGTAGATGAGAAATCAATGTTTGAATGCAATGGGCAATCTTTGGAACAATTAGATCTTGAGGGAACCAGATTCTACGCAAAGAGGTGAGAAGATATTCTGCAACCTTTCCTTATCTCCATCAGAGCATTTTTGATTCTCAAAAAGGAGTAATAGTTGATATTACCCAGAGACACAGAAGCTGATAGAACTTTTGATAGTCTCATAGGGCTTGTGAGACAAAATTTTGAGATTTAAGGGGCCAGAATTCCCTGTAATAAAAGAGAGATAAAGGCTCAGTTCAACATTCTTCTAATAGAATAAAAGGCAGAGAAGAGATTTCATAGTCTCATGGTAGTGATTAACATTCAGAGGAGGCCCTGTGGACACTGGTCCCACTCTCCTTGGTTACAAAACTATGAAGGGATACACCCTGGGATGTGTGATAGAAAGAGGTGACAGACCATACCAGAACTGCAGCTCACCTCAGTTCGGCTCAGTCCTTGGTTGGAAGCAGATTTGGTTATTGTATCTGGTTATTGAAGGAAAGGAAAAGATGTATCTGGTTATTGAAGGAAAAGATGAACCCCCACTGGATGAAGATCACACCATCAGAACCTCAGCACTTTTCATTCATTGTTCAGCATGCTATTTAAAATCCGAGGAGGAAAAAAAACAGTCAATGGAACCAAATTCAGATGACCCAGATATTGAAGTAAGCTCATGAGGGCTTTAAAGTAGTAATAATTAATACATTTAAGAAAATAAGAAAATATTTGAAATGATGATGAGGATAGATGGAGAATTAATGAAAGAATTAAAATCTTTAAAACTTTTTTTCTAAAAACAAATCTAATTGTCTGAGCTCATGTTCTTATGCTATGTCACAAGTGTTGGCAAGCCAGTAGATCGGTAGATTGATAACTGAAGACAGAAGCTCATATAGTCCAGTTTCCCTGGGCTGGGAAAGGGAATTCATATCATGCAATAATTTGTCTGTAGAAGTCTATGCTTTAGCACAAACTCTGGGGTGTGGGTAGTAAGGAACACCAGTAAGTCTAATACATATGTCGTGAAGCATGTAAATGCACCACACATCGATAAAATGATGAACAGACAAGGATATTCATTGCAGCACAATTTAAGTATTCACTAATAAAGACTAGTTATAAAAGGCATGTAATAACCATTAAAAGTAAAACAAGTATAGAAATAGAAAATATCAGTAAAAAATCTTTAGATAATAATAATTATTATTTTAAAAACAGCACTTATATTAGGGTTGGGATTGGTCGCAGTAGTAGTCAAATTTATAACAGAAATAGAGTAGGACCAAAGACCAAGGTCTTTTGGTAATAGTTTGGGGGTTTTATGTATGGTTTCTTCCATGTCTGATGCAAATAATAATATGGACACCCTCAATAGATTTGGGGATGAAATACCTACAGTGAAGAATTCAGGTTTGACTCATTGGTCAGATTAATTACAGCATATGTATCATGGGTTGAAATGATGATGCAAATTTTGGATACTTTCTTTTTCATTTTTCTTTTAGAATTTTCTGGTCTTCTGAGAAGTTTACTGCAACTCTTGCAAATTTTCTCTCTTGATTTCAGCTAGTCTTTATATACCCTAATTCTATTTGACCTTTATTCTAATTTCTTTGATATTCTTTTAATGTCTAATGAGAACAACTGCTAAATGTTGATATTGTTAATGGGAAAATGAAACAGACATAATTAAAGGTTTTCATTAAATTAACATTTTGGACTTCTAATGGCATCCTCATTAACTGGTGCTTAATTCCAAGACAAACTCTCACACAGACTCCTTTTATAGTTTTACTAAATCCAGATTGATTTTTCCCATATACACTTGTTCATCTCACATATGTGACATTCCCATTAGACTGTTCGCTACCTTGTTATATTTTCAGGTCATACTGAAATTTTTCTTTTAGGAAACATCAGATCAGAAATTTCAAGGAGATTTATGAAATCAAGTTAGTTTATGTTAGAAGTAATGTGCCTCAAAGTGGCAGTCATCTTTCCTGGTAACTCATAATACTGTAAGAAAGTCGATAGACTGTAACTCTGGAGTTATTTTTGAACTCTTAGGTTTTATTTACATTTTTCAGGACATAATATTTTTCTCTTTATGTTCCTTTGCTTTTAAATACCTCCACATGTATCTATTTATTTATCTCTTTCTGTATGTTTATGTATATCATTTCTTTCTGTATGCTTATGTATATAAAAAAAACAAAAGGATGTTTCCTCTTGAATTTTAATATATAAAGGTAGTATCACTTCCCATTTTCTATATTTTTTTGTTATAACAGTCCTTGTTTGATTTTTGGGGGCCAACTCTAATAGTTTTCAGGTTTTATTTATTTCATTTCATTTTATTTTTTTAAGATTTATTTATTTATTTGTCAGAACACGTGGGTGGCTCAGTTGGTTAAGCATCTGCCTTTGGCTCGGGTCTTGATCCCAGGGTCTCGGGATGGAGTCCTGGGTTTGGCTCCTGGCTCAGCGGGGGGCCTGCTTCTCCCTCTCCCTTTTCTTCCCACCCTTGCTCTCTGTTGCTATCTCTGTCTCTCAAATAAATAAATAAAATCTTTAAAAAAAAAAAAAGATTTATTTACTTATTTGAGAGAGAGAGGGAGTGAATGCATGCACACATGAGCCTGGAAAGAGGAGAGAGGGAGAGAGAGAATCTCCAGTAGACTTCCTGTTGAGCAGAAGCCCAATGCGGGGCTGGACCTCATAACCCCGAGATCACGACCTGAGGCAAAATCAAGAGTTGGACACTTAACCAACAGAGGCACCCAGGCATCCCATTTTTCAGGTTTAAAATCTACGGCTATATGAGTTTCCCTTTATTCTAATTGATGTATAATTCCAAATTTTTAATATTATATCATAACCTTGACATATCATTCATAAGATTCATGGCCTTTTTGTGAACTTCAGTAACTTACCATCAGGTATCTGACTATTTCTCTCTATACCTTATGGTCTTATTAGCTGAATTCTTGCCTTTCTTTGATGCCTTCAAACATCACTTTGCCTTTGCACGGGCCATGAATTCTATTTGGAACTTAATACTTATTCACACACATACAGTCATACCGGCATATGGTTTGCATATCAACAAACATTCTTTTAGATCCTGCCGATTCAGTGGTGGAGCAAACCCAACAGTTTCTGCATTTGTGAAGCTCATAAAGGAGTGAGGGGCATGGGAAAGAAACAAAGACATCTGCAAAACTGTTTAATATATAAGAGTGATCAGTGCTACAGGACAAGGAAGGGAATTGAGGGTGTGGCTAAAATTGTCAACGGTTGTCAGGGAAGCCCTCATTGAGATATTGATGTTTTAAAAATCCCTATAGGAGGTTCAGGAGTGGGTCACATGAACATCTGTGGGAGGAGTATTCCAGTCAGAGGGAATATTAAGTTCAGAATCCACAAGGAGTGTGAGGAACAGCAGTGTGGTCTGCTAAGGGTGATGGGTAGATAGAAGCACATGAAAGTTGTCAGGAGGCCTATTTGGTGCATGTACCATTCTGATACAGAATTTCTTAGCAGTCCTCTGAAATCTAGCTACAACCAATCTTCTCAGTTTAGCTTTCTGATAATCCCCACATGATCTCTCTGATAATCCCCACCGTGATCTCGTGTGCTTTATATTGTCCAGGCTCAATTCTATTCCTTTTCTGAGGCCATTGGTACTGTACAAAAATGCCATGACAACTCATCACCTGGACATAGAAACCCTGGGTCTCATAATCTTTGTTTCAAACTTGATTTCTATTTTCTTGGTTATACCTGGAGTCTCTTCCTATGCCTAAACATAATGAATACATCAGTGATCTAGATAGGTTGCTTAACTTTTTTTTCTTGTTATTTATTCCCTACATCAATATCTCTTTCTTTTTTAATTGACAAATTCTATTTGCTGACACTCAACGACAGAATGAAACTTCAGATTCACTGACTATTTCTGTAATGCATCTGGATAGAGTTTTGGGTCCATATATGTGGTCTGCAAAATAATCTGTCAAGAAACTGTTATTATGCATTTTCAAATATAGAAATGGTAGTTTCTAAGTGGTTTTCCCTAAGCTGACTTCCTGCAATCTAACCAAAGCAGTAGAAGAATCAGAGACACAGGCTGAGTTGTGGGCCAAGGTTTGGTGTAGTAGCTGTGGTTCCTACCTCTTCAGGGGCTTTTGTACGGGGCAAACACTCCTGACACACTTTGCTTAGATCCAGTGACACACCAGATCATGACTGTTAGCTAGGCAAAGTGTAGTTTCGTAAGAGATGAATATTACCTGTATCTTACTCTCTTGTTTATCTTTGATTCTTTTCGATCCTTTTTTTTAAACTTATTTTTTATTTATTTTCAGCATAACAGTATTCATTTTTTTTTTTTTGATCCTTGTTGATATCCTCAACTCAGTCTTTTTCTGAGAAACTTATGCTATCCATTTCACTTTACCTTTTTTTTTTTTTAACACTACTTTGGTTCTTTTCTCACATGTTTCTTAGACTATGTTAAATTCGTCTGAAGCCTACTCACTTTTTTTTTAATCTATCATCAGAAAAATCTTCCTTTATAATATCAGCTCATTGTGATATGGCATGTTCCTGAGCTTCTGCAACAGTTGTTATATGTAATGTTCATGGGCAATTATCAATTGCATTTTATTGTGAGTTTTCTATTTAAGTGGATGAACTTCATATATATAATTAGATTGTAAGCATCTATTCTGTACAAACAAGGATTCTACTTCTTTGTATTTTCTAGTGGCAAATGGATATTGACAGACTTTGCTATGATATGAAAATGATATGCAATGACTGGGCAGAGTATCTTTGGTCAAATGAGCACTTTTACATTCCCTATATCTCAAAGGCTATCTCAGTAAATTGGATGGACTTTGTTTCACTATGGAATTGACTTATACTTTATCGAATGAAATGTATCACTCAGATTTTATTACAGCCTTTATTGTTGATCATTCCGTCATTAAATATACTTCAAAGGACTTAATATTCCCTCTGGTTTTGTACGAAAGCTTCAAAATGATCAGTGAATAACAGTGAATAAAAGACTTCATGCACTAATTTTCTTGTGGTTTACTCATATCTGTCTTCTTTCCCACTTTAACTCGTTAAATTCGTTAAATACATTAGTGTTAACACGGCTATCCAATAATCAATGCAGAAGAACTGGCCAAAGTGCTGCTTTTCCGAGGACGGTGTTAGATGAATAACAATCACGGCTGCCTTTCTAGTGCAGTGTTTGAAGATAATAATGATTCAGGCTTCTTTCAAACCTATGACATTTTCTAAGATTGCCAAATGTTGTAGAAAATATATAGGGTGGTCAACTAATTGAATCACTCCTTCCTGTGATGAAATGCCACACTTTGGATAACACTGGCCCAGTGGTGTTCTTTTTTTTCTACTGGTCTTTTATGTTTCAGGCAAATGGAGCTCTTTAGGAGACTATGAAGTCTTCTAAGGGAGTCTTTGAACATAATCTATATGCATTGCTTTCTGTTATCATTTAGATACATCCTTGTGATGTATCACAATGATGCATCATTTTTGGACCAGATGAAGTTTAAAGGTCTTCTCCATATTCTACTTTCTCTAATTCAACGACATAATAAAGTTTTAATAGTGTTGTAACAAAAAGACAGAACAATCAGGAACGAATCTTGCTATCTGCTCCCCAAGAGACCTTGCAGGATAGTATTTCGGTTAAGTACTGTGCTGAAACCATATAGACATAATGAGTCAGAGCTGGGACCTAATAATAAATCAATTCATCCAAACTCCATACCTCCACACCTGTACCTCATACTTTATAAGCTGTACCCCTTTGCATGTCTTACACTTCTGGTTATAGCTTTTGTTAAGAAGCATATTTGCTACTGAAAAAAATATTTGGTGATATATATTTTAGAAGTGCAAAATATTTCTTCTCTTGAAACATTTCTATTATCAACATTTGTTTACATCAAGAATTTTCTCTAGTACGAAGAGGAATTCTTCCTTTTGTGTTTCTAGATGAGAAAAATATGTACACTGGTTTAGACCGTTTTGTATTCCGTAGAAATAATTAGGTCAAGTTCCTGGTCTTTGTAATTTATTTTGATCATATGGGAAATATGCATGCCAATATTTTTTCTAAAACAGATGAACATAGGAGGAGGGAAGGAAAATAAAAAAGATGAAAACAGGGAGGAGGCAAACCGTAAAAGACTCTTAACCTTAGAAAACATACTGAGAGTTCCTGGAGGGGAGGGGCTAGAGTCATGGGCGATTGGGTGACGGGCATTAAGGAGGGCAGTTGATGGAAGGAGCACTGGGCGTTAATGTGAAACCGATGAATCACAAACTACTACCCCTGAAACTAATAATCCAGTAGATGTTAACTAAATTAAATTTAAATTACAAAATTTTAAAAATATAGTTTTATAATATAGATAAATCATTTGGAGGCATTAATCATGTTAGGTATAAATTTGTTTGAAACATTTGTATTTGTATATGAATAGGGAAAATACAATACTATAAATTGGTTGGTATGACTGCAAAAACTTACAATGTAAAATTTTTAAGATGGTATCATTTAATCATACCAAATAATGTGAAATAAATGTACCATTTTATATTCTATCACATTAATGACACTATTAACCTCTTATTTTGCTGTCATTAACCATAACTTAGATTATGAGAGTGGGGGGGGGGCTGACCTATACTTAATGAAATAGATACAGCATAAAGAGACATTCTTTTGAAGCATTTATTCTGAAATGTATGAAAACATCCCAGGTTTTTGTCTCATTTAAAAAAAAAAAACAACCTTGGTTAATATTTTTGGATGCCAGAATAACTTTTTTATATGAGAACAAGGAAGAGGGGCACCTGGGTGGCTCAGCTGGTTAAGCAACTGCCTTCGGCTCAGGTCATGGTCCTGGGGTTCTGGGATCGATGCCATGTGGGACCCCTTACTCAGTGGGGAGCTGCTTCTCCCTCTCCTTCTTCCTGCTACTCCACTGCTTGTGCTGTCTCTTTGTCTGTCAAGTAAATACATAAATAAATTGATAAAATTAAAAAACAAAAACAAAAACAAAAAACAACGAAGAATAAGAACAATTTTTAAAAAGGGGCCTTATAGACCATTCTTACTCAGGAATCTAGATAGAAAATTCTAACTGAACAGTATCCAATTGAATGCAGCAGTTACACACATAAAGAAGACTCAAATTCGTAGATCATATCTAAATAATATTTATATCAGGAAAGCAAACATTGTTCAAGATCAGTGAAGTTATATTAGTGTTATTCAGTACTAACATATAAAAACAAGATGAATCATGATATTTTAGTAGCAAAAAGGAAAGTATTTATATGGTGGATGAGACATCATAAATCAGTGCGGAAAGGATGAATTATTTGATCAATGGTATTAGGGCATTTAGCTTTCCACATGGTAAAATAAAATTAGATCTTACTCTAAAAATAAATACAGAGGGGCACCTGGGTGGCTTAGTGGGTTAAGCCTCTGCCTTCAGCTCAGGTCATGATCTCGGGGTTCTGGGATTGAGCCCCACATCGGGCTCTCTGCTCAGCAGGGAACCTGCTTCCTTCTCTCCCTCTGCCTGCCTCTCCCTGCTTCTCTGCCTACTTGTGGTCTCTATCTGTCAAATAAATAAAATGTTTTAAAAAATTTAAAAAATACAGAAAAAAACTACCAAAAACCATTTCATATTAAGGATCTTAATATGAAAAATGGCAAAAAAATTAGAAAACATGGACAGATATTTTAATGAACATTATGAGAGGTGAATTTCTGAAGCAAGCACACAAAGTATAAATCATATAGGAAATAGATAATAAACTTAGTCACATCAAGATTAAAACTTCTTATAACAAAATATACCATAAATGTAGTTCATGGATATAAAACAAGTTGGGGAAGATAGTTGTAATATATACAAAATTGACATGTAGAATATATAAGGAAGTACTACAGATAATAAAAAGATGAACAGCCTAATTAAAAGGAGACAAAAGTTACAAATAGAAAATTCACAGAAGATAATACCAATTAGTCCATGAACATATTGAAAGAATGACCCATTGCATCAATAATAGGAGAAAAGAAAAATAATATGGAATCCATTTCATACATCATGCACTCTTGTGGGGGTTTCTGAGGCTGCTTTTTGGCACTTCCTTCAGTTGTCATGACCCTTCTTCCTTCCCATGAACATCATCTTGGATGTGGCCTTGGTCTATTCCAAGAAGCCTAGGATCTTTCAAATATTTGGTGAAGTTATGCTTTCATATATTCCAAATATCCCTGGGAGCTTCCCCCAAATTCTGTCTCCATCTCAAATATCACTCTGGTGGTTGATAGTGGGAAGTAGGGTGTGGACACATTTACATATTGCCTCTTGTCCCTATACTTCTTCTTTAGATGGCCTCTCCTTTAAAAGTCCCTCCTTTAGGATAAGAAAGGCTCTCTCTTATTTTTCTTTCCCTATTCTTCCCTTATCCCATGGAGGTAGAAAAGTTTGGGTAAACCTAAATGATAAATGGAATGGTGGAATGGTAGTTGAAAATAGAAGACTAAACGGGGTTACGCAACGACGCAATCCGATATTACATTGATAAGAAAGGCTCAGAGCAAGAGGTGATACCATCTCTTAGTGCAAGTATTCCAGATTCCCGAAATGCTGAACCATATGTATGTTGCTAATACTACTGCTGCTTTTGGGAACCTGACAGGATAAAATGAAACCCGAGTGCCATTGCTCTGGGAGTTATTTTCATTATATACTATAATGATGGACTGGACTAGTTGTTAATGACTGAGTAAGACTCTAATAATGAGTTAGTATGTTTGATTCTTATTTTTATTTTATACCTACTGCCATACTGTGATGGGTTGTTAATACTGACATTGTTGATAAGGTTTTATAATACTGATGTTGACGGTCAAATTGGTAAATGTGAGTAAAGCCTCCCCAGGATGTAATATTGATGGAAAATAACTAGACTGAGAATGAACGGGTTTTATCTAACTGTCAACTAGTTTCTGTGCTAGATAGCTCTGTGAAAGTTTGTCATAAAGTACAAGTAATGATAAATCAGGGAGTGGCTTTATAGAATGGATCCGTTATTTCTTTAAACTATCCTTCCCCTACACTGGCTCCACCAAATATTAGGTGTGTTTTTAAAGATATTGTTGTTCTGTCTGGCATACCAATGTTATACTAAATATAGATGCCCCAGGTGAATGTGGTGATTGTGTAAGAGAGCCCTTAACAAAGGCCGAGAGATAGTCTACCTGTGTAGTAAAGAATTTTACCTTGCCTAAAGAGAGGTCTGGTCTTTTCCCTTGGCTTCTAGGAGGTAAACTATGTGGTACCCGATAGAAGTGGTTTTGTTTACCACCATAAACAAAATGGGGCTGGCCATTCCAGATCTTGGGGACAGGGGCAGTGACCACACCCAACAGTCTTCAGTGAGGTTTTACTATACCCAAAAGACCAACATTGTGACTTAGGGTAGGGGCTTTAGGTCATGTGATATCAGCCTGTCTGGAAATAGTTCAACCAGGTGGGCAATCAATCAGTCATGCTACATAATGAAGCCCCAGTAAAACTCTTGACACCCTATATGGAAATATACCTTGAGAGTTATATACTGTGGTCAGTACTCCATGTGTATTTTCAGGCACTGGTGTTGAGAGGGTGATGTGTTCTGATTCCATGGGGAGAGCACTGTGGGAAGTCTGTTTGGAAACTTCTTGGATCTCACCCCACATACTTCTTCCCTTGGCTAATATTAATCTATATCCTTTCCCTGTAATAAACTGTAGCCATCACACTGAGGGTGGTTTTGGGAATCCTTCAATTTTGCTGTTTGTGTAAGAAGTGAAGTCAATGTTGGGATGACTGTGTCCTCAAACTTCGTAGTTTTACCAGTTCAAGGTACACTGTTACCACTAATAACAAGAGTTTATATTTGTATATTTGTATGGAAGGTAGTTTGAATTATTTATTGTGTATTTGCTTTTGCATGGGTCCTTTTTGACATCTCTGTGAGGGAAGATGTTTTTACTTTTTGTGTTTTGTAGCTAAAACAGGTGATAGATGTCTGGTGACAATGATTGTGGGGTAAGTCAGGTGTGAAAATGAATTCCAAATGTAGGTTTCTTGACAATAGAACCACACTGTTCCCTAAGATTACTCCCAGCTTTGGATTGTGAAATACTGTTTGTACATACTTTGATATCTTTTCCTGTAAAAAAAAATATATTGAGATATTGCAATTTTAGTATATGTGCCGCCGAAGCGAGCACCATAGTGAAATATTGCAAAAGCATTCTGTTCTCTAGTGTTTAATCTAAAAAAAAGAAAAAAAAAATCTCTCTATATAATTGGTACAAAGACCTTTAATTGAGGCCTCAGAATTTCTTATTTATAATTATAAATTATAATTATAATATGTAGTTAGTACTTCTGAGTTAGTAGGATAAAGGGATGCTGAGTAGGAGAAATAAATTCTCTGCCATTAGCACCTTTACACTTGTCTTCTTTTCCAGCTAAAACCTTTTATCATCCCTTAGTTCAGAGGCAGTCTGACAGGATTTATTCTGAAGTTCTATTCATATGAAAGCATTCCTTAGCAGAAGAGACTGAAATTTTTCTCAAATGCTTTAGTTATTCTTTTTAATCATGATGGTAATAAGATTTAAATAAAAGAATGAATTGGGAGAAATATTTTACTAGCTTTTTTGTTTGATGGATAGCATTTAATTGTGGCAGTGACAGACAGAAGGCTTTCTCTTTTTATTATTTTGAAGTTTCTAACCATTTTCAGTGTTTATTTACTTAGAACAAGTGGTATCTATGAAGGATTTTCATGAAAATACGTTTGTAAAAAGAGGCTCATTTCAGATGCACTTGTCTGTAAGGTGATTTTATTCCTGGTATATAGACCATCTCGTTTTGACCTAGCCATGTACGCTTTGCTATCCAGACAACAGATGGTGGTTATGATCAGACTTAACACCTTCTTGAAAGGTATATATATTTATGAGACTTATGGAAAAGTATCACCCTAAAAGCATCTTTAGTTAAACTGGTCTTGTCATTGCATGTCTATTTTTTAAAGATGCTAAGGACAGAGAATAAAAAAGACTATTAGCAGACTCACTCAAGGAGCTATTTTATTATTTACAGAACCCATGCATGCTTTTTTCTTACAACCTTCCACTTGGCAACGCATTGTCTAAGTAATTTTTGTGCAGATGATGCAGTTTTCTTTGAATCTTTTAAATTCACGAATATTCTTCCATCTATGAAGGCTACAAAGTTAATTAATTCGAAAGGCATTTGTTTTTTACCTCTAGTTACCATAATTCTTTCTACCTGGTACAATTATATTTTGTAACCTGCTTATAGCTGTCTGCAATAGTATAGAGTTGCAGCAATTTAATGACATTTTAAAAACTTTCTTATCTTTAGTATACACAGTAAAAATGAGTAAGTGACAAGCAAGGGAGTCTGAGAAACAATAGCATCCATTAATTATAGTACTACTCAAGAGGCAGAAATAGGAAACCAGCAACAAATAGACTTAATAGCAAGAAACCAGAAGATAGAGACTATGGCACTAAGAAGATCGGATGAGAAATTAGATTCCATTGAACACTGGTGGCATAAACCACTCTGCATTTAATTGATGGATCGCAGGACTTAGCCAGGCAGGTAAGCCTTGCAGGTTTCTAGGCTTCTTTCCAATTCTGCACCTGAGGAAGCTGAAAAGCCTTTATTTTAATAGCTTAGTAAATGATAGTTATCTGGTATCTTAGGCTCACAGGAGAGAGTTGCTATGGAGCTAAAAAGGATTATAATGGCACCCTTGATGAGGTTGGGGCTTATACACTATTACCCGAGGATCTGGGTACAAGTCTGCCCTACAGGGATGAGCTGGAGAGAAGTCTTTAAATAAGATCCAGGTGAAATCAGATATGACCAGATTTACCTAGAACCGAGGAGAAATTGTGAGCAAACTTTGGTTGTGTAACACATTCTTTGACATCAAAAACATCACAAAATGTATATTCATTGACTCATGCGTATGCTATATATATATATGTATATATGTATATATATATGGTTTGAAACTACAGGTTAAGCTCAAGTTTCGAGATGGGGAAAATTATTACTCAATACACAATGTGGTTTTGTGCACAGTTTTTAAAAATAAAGGACACTATTTCTAATTCACAGAGTTGCTACTATATTGATACCCATAGGTATCTCTACCTGTATCTATTTTTAAGTCTGTTTTCTTTTAGAAATATTAGGTTTTAAACAATAAGACATATTTCTGGTGAGCAAACACTATAGAAACATGAAATTAATTGAGAATTTAAAAATACATAATGTTTTGGAACATAATTTACACTTATACTAATTGCTAGACAGTCACTGGTAGACACTTGGCTGTCACAGGAGACCTGAGCAAATAAAGAATGAGAATTTTCCGTGTCTCACGATTTAAGGATCTGACTAGGCATTCGTAGTGACCCAGCGAAGCGGGAACTTAGGCCTCAGGATAGAAATACCTGAAAGGGTCGGAGAGGTTTTAAGAAAACTAAGTCAACTGCCAGAGTGAAGAGGGGAGCCATAGGGGGGTGAGGAAACACTGTCCAGAGATTCCAACATTTCCTGGGTCTTTGTGCAAGTTAGAAATGGCTAGACGGGGGGAGGACCAGGATGAAGAAGTGTATTTCAATAGTTGGGAGGCAAAAGGGAAGAGGGTTGTGGGTGACAAAAATTCTCTCCTTGTCCAAACTCTAGCTGGGCTCCTCTGAGCCTTTTCTTGACTAGGCCTCAACCTTGATCTTTCAAGACTTGAATAAAATACATCGTTTCTAACAGCACAGGAGGACCGCATTCTTAGGATGACCCTAGCCCTGCTTAAGGAGCCTGCTTGAGAAAACTCAAGAGTGACAAAAGAATTTACTATTTGTTCCAGCTAAATCCTAAAGATGGGGTCCCTATCTCTCAGTCTCCGTGGATTGTAAGAAACTAACTTCTCTAAGTGCTAATTAACAAACCCAGTTGGGTTTCACGGGGACCATCATCCCCTTCTTTCTACTTTTGGTAGTTTTTCATCTCTCTGACTCTATTGAGCCCTTACTCACCGGCTCCCTATTTCCTCATTCTCTCTTAAATTGCTTTAGTCACCTCTGTACAAATCAAAGTTGAGTTCAATTCACACTGGAGACTTTTCCCTATTGCACTAGTATATTACTAACTAAAATCTGTCCATTATACTTTAAGTAGTGTCTTACTATGTTTGTCTTTGACAGGGCGGAGAGGAAATTGTGCCTTCAGTACTGGGGACCCTTATCCATGTGGATTGTGCCCTAGCCATCCAGCTGTCTAAGAAACTTTGCTGTCATCAGAAGGAGATGGAGTGAGGGAACTGATAACTCTTTGGCATCACGCTGCACTTTTTATGTTAAGTACATTAAAATGTATTATACAGATGAATTTAATTATAACAGCAGCTTTCTGAGAAAATAAGACTTGGAAAGATGTAGAAATTTGCTAAAATTCAAATAGCCAGTGTCAGCTGGGTTCTAACCTGGGTATGTCTGATGCCAAAGGTTATGTCTGCCCTTCTCCACACTATTTCCATAGGTGGTGACACACGTATTATGGAAATTGCCCTAGGCATAAGAAATAAAACCCAAGTCCACTGATATAAATTGGAAAATTCCGGAAGGAAAAGGACCTTGACACCTGGGGGCAAGGCAGGAGCCCAATAACTGATCTGGGCCCCTTCTTGAAGTTGGCAAACTATAGGAGACCCAATGGCGGTGCTGCTTGGTTTATCTCTCTTGTCAGGTCTCAGAGTTAGCTTTGAGGACTGGGGGGAGGGCTGACTCATACAGGTAGGAGAATAGGGGCTAGCGTCTGGAGACTGAACAAACACAATCAGTCCTGTAAGAGTCTCTCAGAGAAAGAGTGAAAATATTACTTAAGGCTAGTAAAAGTTAAGCATAAGTGAATTGTCTCCAGAGGATGCTTTTAAGTCATCAGTTCCAAGGTGTGATTACAGTTCATAGATTAAAAGATCATATATTTGTGTATAGACAGCCACCAGCAGTACATCATCTCCTCTGAACATGCTGGACGCCAAGATTTATGACTGCAGCTGCTAACAAGCCACCACATACGAGTGGTTATATTGCAGATATAATGCTGTTGAGATAATGTTTTTAGGCTAAAATCTTCCCATTGATTTATTTTCCTTGTTTCCTTTTTATTATAAAATTGCTCAATAAACTTGCAGTGGATTCTGAAACATGTGCTTCTAAACTTATTAAAGAGTTTTGGGGAAATCTGAAATTGCTCAGGTGGAGAGAATCCATTAAGTTGCCTTTCAACTTCAGTAAGGCAAGGAAGAACCAGTTCTTACAGCAAGTGATCAGGTTTTTTTGTTTTGTTCTGTTGTTAAGTTTCAGGCAACTTTTGTAGACACTCCTGTCTTACCCCAAAACCCACAGCTTCAATAATATCATTTTTAAATTTCTTTCTGAAAACTTTCTGAAAATACCTTTTTTTTTTTAAAAAGATTTTATTTATTTATTTGACAGAGAGAGAGATCACAAGTAGATAGAGAGGCAGGCAGAGAGAGAGGAAGGGAAGCAGGCTCCCTGCTGAGCAGAGAGCCCAATGCGGGACTCGATCCCAGGACCCTGAGATCATGACCTGAGCGAAGGCAGCGGCCTAACCCACTGAGCCACCCAGGCGCCCCTGAAAATACCTTTTTTGAAGCAACTTTGCAGGACAGGTTCTGGGGTCTGAGCTTTAAGAAGCTGAATGAGGAGGAAGTACACTTGAAGTTGTTCCCATAGGCCCAGCAAAGTTTATCTCTGGGCCATATTCTCGTGACTAATTCTTTTTCCTTTCACTCAGTAAGTACCATTCACATTTTCAAGGGGAAAGAAAAGAGCAGAAAATATAGTTGTATTAGTGAGAGTTACCTTTTTCAGTCAGTCCAGGATAGCCCAGTCCCTAACGTCCAATGGACTGCCATGCGTACAGACTCACAGCAGATGGTGTGGCCGTGTTTGCAACATGGTGACCTGTGATCCCACCCAGGGTGTGGGCATAGGCATGTCTGTAACAATGTGAAGGAGAATGGAAAGATGATAAATAGCGATTGTTTAGAATCATCAGAATCAAGACAAATTAAAAAGGCCCTCTTTATCTTCTCAGACTCTTATCCCCTTGGTACAAAGCGAAGTTTGCCTCTAAATATAATTGCAATGAAAAACACTCAGGAGATATGAATGTTATGAGGAAAACCGTAAAAGTAGTTTGAAATATTTTTATGGAAATGTTTTTTTAAAAGCAAAAAAAAAAAAAAATGAGAGAGAGAGAGAGAAGATTGCAGATTTAATTATACAAAGTAAGTCTTAATTTAATTTCTTCTTTACATGTTGTATTAGGAAAAAAGGGAGTGAAAAATTTTACATAAGCTTCGGTTGGGATAATAGAGGAATAGCGTGCGCCTGGAGCTTCCGCCAAATTCTCTTACAACAGATAGTCTCAGTGTCTCTTTCTTTCTTTCTTTCTTTCTTTCTTTCTTTCTTTCTTTCTTTCTTTCTTTTTTTAAAAGATTTTATTTATTTATTTGTAGACAAGTAGACAGAGAGGCAGGCAGAGAGAGAGAGGGGAAGCAGGCTCCCTGCTGAGCAGAGAGCCCGATGTGCGCCTCGATCCCAGGACCCTGAGATCATGACCTGAGCCGAAGGCAGCAGCTTAACCCACTGAGCCACCCAGGCGCCCCTTTTTTTAAAAATTTTATTAAATTTTTAAATTTTTTGATAAACATATAATGTATTTTTATCCCCAGGGGTACAGGTCTGTGAATTGCCAGGTTTACACACTTCACAGCACTCACCAAAGCACATACCCTCCCTAATGTCCATAACCCCACCACCCTCTCCTGGCCCCCCCTCCCCCCAGCAACCCTCAGATTGTTTTGCGAGATTAAGAGTCACTTATGGTTTGTCTCCCTCCCGATCCCATCTTGTTTCATTGATTCTTTTCCTATCCCCTAAAACCCCCACGTTGCATCTCTACTTCCTCATATCAGGGAGATCATAGGATAGATGTCTTTCTCCCATTGACTTATTTCACTAAGCATGATACCCTCTAGTTCCATCACGTCATCGCAAATGACAAGATTTCATTTCTTTTGATGGCTGCATAGTATTCCATTGTGTATATATACCACATCTTCTTGATCCATTCATCTGTTGATGGACATCTAGGTTCTTTCCATAGTTTGGCTATTGTGGACATTGCTGCTATTAACATTCGGGTGCACGTGCCCCTTCAGATCACTACGTTTGTATCTTTAGGGTAAATACCCAGTAGTACAATTGCTGGGTCATAGGGTAGCTCTATTTTCCACTTTTTGAGGAACCAAAAAATAGAAATGGAAGGAAAACTTCCAAACTCATTTTATGAGGCAAGTATCACCTTGATCCCCAAACCGGACAAGGATCCCATCGAAAAAGAGAATTACAAACCAATATCCTTGATGAACACAGACGCAAAAATTCTCATCAAAATACTAGCCAATAGGATCCAACAGTACAGTAAAAGGATTATTCACCACGACTGAGTGGGATTTATTCCAGAGCTGCAAGGTTGGTTCAACATCTGCAAATCAATCAATGTGATACAACACATTAATAAAAGAAAGAAGAAGAACCATATGATACTCTCAATAGAAGCTGAAAAAGCATTTGACAAAGTACAGCATCCCTTCCTGATCAAAACTCTTCAAAGTGTAGGGATAGAGGGCACATATCCCTTTCTTTCTTAGTCAATACAATGCATGACACTGTTGAGTTAGATAAAATGCCTGTGCCTGGCCCATTCTGTGTTTTGCAGGCAACATTTTCTTCGATGCACACAGCAACCTTAAGTAGCAAATACTAGTATTACTCCCCTTTAACAAATTAGAAAAAATGAGGCCCATAGAGAAAGCTAATTTTCAATAAGGCAAATAAACAGAACATGTGTATCTAGTGTAAGAGCTTGTGTTTTACCAGTTAACATGGTACAACCTCCCACTGGGTTTACTCTTCCCTAACTGGAAGCAACTCCCCCCTCCTCTGCACTCTGTCTAAATTTCTCATATGCCCCTTAACACTTTCTATCTTCCATTACAGTAATCTGTGTGCACATTTTATCTCCTTGACAGCAGGAATAACACCTCAATCATGTTTTTAACTCCTCCAGTGTCACTCACATGTCATTCATTCAACACTTGTTGAATGAGTAATGAAGCATTTCATTTCATGAGAAAGTTTCTGAAAGAAAGAAAGTAGAGGAAGAAAATCACAGTTAAAGTCAAAGGCAATTCTTCAGAATGTCAAGTAGTAAAATAACGTTGGCTCAGTTTATTATTTATATAAGACAAAGTTTACTTGAAAGAATATTATCAGACTTGATCAAAACATCGAAACAAACAATGTGAATATTTCAGTTTTGGATGTACAAATGATAACATTAATTCTAACTGCTTAGATATTAGCTCATGGAAATTGCTTTATAGTGCATTACAGTGTTTCAGTGGGATGGTTAACATTCGGGGAACCCTGAAATTCTTGTTAAATTTTCTTAGTGATGTGGAAGGAAATATAAAAGAGATCAAAGTGAAGATGATTATTCCTAAAACCTGATTATACTTGGTGTATGACATAACTTTGGAAACCCTAGTCAAGTGCTCGCTTCGGCAGCACATATACTAAAATTGGAAATCCTAGTCAAAACATTTCTGCAAAGAAAATAGACAAATAATAATAATTTAATTTAGTAATTAAATGTATTAATTAATGTATCCATTAAATGTAATAAGTAAATAATTAAATGTAAATAAATATTTCTAGTTATCTTTTTACAAATCCTTCTATTACTATTATCATGAGTATAAGTTTCAGTGTAATTAACATACTGTATTGTTAGTTTCAGGTGTACAATATAGTGGCTGAACATTTCTATACATTCCTCAGTGCCCATCACATCACTCTGAACCCCCTTCACCTGTTCCACCCATCCCCCCACCCACACCCCCTCCAGTAACTACCACTTTTAAAAGTCTGTGTTTTTTGTTTGTTTGTGTCTTTTTCTCTTTGTTCATTTGTTTCTTTTTTCCTGTATTTTATTTTTTCAGTGTTTTGTTTCTTAAATTTCATGTATGCATGATCCGTACAGCCATTTTAGAAGAAGCTATAAAAGCCAGAAAGCTTAAAAAATTTAAAATTACCTACAAATTGTAAAACTGGTAAAATCTAAGTAACATCTGCAGTTTAATTAATAATTTTTGTCAGTGTTAATTTCCTGGTTTTAAAAGTGTGCTATGGTTAGGTCAGATGTTTCCTTGAACAAAGTGAGGCGAAGCGACACAGGGAGTCTGTACTATCTTTACAATGTCTTGTGAGTCTTAAATTATTTCTAAATAAAAAGTAAAAAACGAAACAGAACAAAGAAGAACCCAAGGCCCAGAGATCACAATTGTTAATATCTCAAAAATCTCCTTCCAGTATTGGAAAAGAAACTTCTAACACTTCTTTCTTAGAACATGCAAATTTGAATAAAGTTCCAGAATCTCCCTTTAAATATGTGCCCATCTGTCTGTCTGCCTATCATTGTTATCATTAAATTGAAGATCTATCATAAAGAATGTATAATAAAAGGAATGTTCAAATAATGACTTGTTTATTTGTAAAGTTATGTGTCTCCATTATGAAATAATTATTTTTATCAAAGATTTCTCTTAAGTGCATTTAATTCTCTCCCACTTTTAAAGGGCTGATGCAAAACTACCCCATTCTATGAGGAACCTTGGGGAATGACAGGAGAGAAAAAGGGGAGCACAGGTTTCCTAGTTATTCTTTGTAATTCTATATCATCTCGTGTTTCCCGGATGGTGTTATTTGTTCCTTATGTTTTCTAGAGCATGATTGCAACTGTTTTACTATAAGTTTTTTCCCCTTAATTCAGGTTGATTTTTTTTTTTTTTTTGCTCTACAAATTTCATTTATTTATTTATTTATTTATTTATTTATATTTTCAGCATAACAGTATTCATTATTTTTGCACCACACCCAGTGCTCTATGCAATCCATGCCCTCTATAATACCCACCACCTGGTACCCCGATCTCCCACCCCCAGCCCCTTCAAAACCCTCAGATTGTTTTTCAGAGTCCATAGTCTCTCATGGTTCACCTTCCCTTCCAGTTTCCCCCAACTGCCTTCTCCTCTCTAACTCCCCATGTTCTCCATGCTATTTGTTATGCTCCACAAATAAGTGAAACCATATGATAATTGACTCTCTCTGCTTGACTTATTTCACTCAGCATAATCTCTTCCAGTCCCATCCATGTTGCTACAAAAGTTGGGTATTCATCCTTTCTGATGGAGGCATGATACTCCATAGTGTGTATGGGCCACATCTTCCTTATCCATTAGTCCATTGAAGGGCATCTTGGTTCTTTCCACAGTTTGGTAACCGTGGCCATTGCTGCTTAAACTTTGGGGTACAGATGGCCCTTCTTTTCACTACATCTGTATCTTTGGGGTAAATACCAGTAGTGCAATTGCAGATTGATTATTTAATAATTAATTGTGCCATATTTCTTTCTGTCTCTAGACCATAAGATGATGGATGCAGAGAGTTGTTGTGATTTTCTTACAGATAACTTCCTCCCTCCATTCTTTGTAAGCCAAATTAAGCGGTGTAGTGGATCTAGAGAGGAATCATCAATGAAATGGACTCTTTAACTCCTTTTTTTTTTTTTTTTTAAGAAAAATAATATTTCCTGGAGAGTCTCAGGAAAAATATTCCCTCCTGGGAGCCCTTTGTGAATATTTTTCTTCTTATCTGAACATACACGTCTGTTTCATATTTGAGGCATTCTGAGGTCACTGTTCCATTTCCTGTAGGATCACTGTCTTTTTGAACCCAGGGATAGTGAGTAACATTCATGTGTTTTGGAAGTAACATTCACTAGCAGTAGGGGAGGCTAGACTCTGGGCATTTAGTTTTTCAGCATCTGTAGAGAAATCCAGACTTTTAAAGTAACATCAAATCAAGTGCTCTTGAGTTTCAGACAGAGATGGAGGATGAGGATGAGGATGGTGAGTCTGATAACGGAAGATCAGAGGCCCTTTCCCTAATTTTGTACTCAGTCTCTGTCTCCCTTATTAAATTTTTCACCAGCCTGGCTAGACCAGAACTCAGATTTATATATAATGAGTATTTCCTGCATAACTGAGTTCATACAATGAAGATTCATACTCACTGCACATTTATTAAAATGAAGTGGCTATAAATATCCTGTTGCAGTGAGGCACGAAAAACATAGCTGGAAGAATTCGAGTTGTCTGCTGCCAGCCGTAGTAATATCAGGACTGGGGTGGGGAAACACATTGTTGGTTGGAATAATTCCATTTTCTTTGTAAACCTCATTGTTCTGCATTCGCTTGATAAATCTAAAACTAAAATCTCCTTGTTCGTGGTGAGGGTTGTTTATGTGCAATTTGGTATTATATATTATCAAAGTGTATTTTTCTCTATAAGATTGAACCTCGATTTTTGTCATCCAGCTGTTTTTGTCAACAAGACAAAAGGAGATTTGAGATTTTTTTATGTGCAAGTGTAGTGTTACATTATATATGACACTGATACTGACGGTGAAGTGCTTAAGTAGATGTCCTTTGGAGCTTCTGTTTCTGTTATGACACTAGAAATACGTCCTCCCAAAAGGAAAATAAAGTAGGACAAGAAGATAAAAAATAAGATTGTGTTTTATTAGCCAGTTTTATTTTTTTGATGTAAGTTTATTTTCGGTGAGAATAAAGATTTTCTACAAGCTGATAAATTAGTATCTACTAGCTTTTAAAAATGTGGTTTATCTGAAAGTACTTAAATGTCATTCTAATGACAAAAATTTTAAAAAGATGCATCTTTAAAAATTCCTTTCCAAGCAATACAATGTTGAAATTAGAAAAAATGGTAATTAACCAGTCCTGAACTTTCTTTGGTTGAAAAAGGAGCCTTTTTATGAATAATAGGTAGGTGCTTTTAAAACTTTAAAAGTTTTACACAGGTGAAAGTCTTACACAGGTAAGAGTTAAGGGCAATTCTTTGGCTTTAAGAAGCCCTTCAGAGATATAGATGTGTTGGTTTCTTTGTTTTACATGATGACTAACCACTAAATGTGTGAGAATGTATATATGATTAACTGAAATACTCTGTTTTCTTTCTGTGTAAATTACAAGATGTACATGCTACTACTTCTTTGCACAACCTCAGTGAATATGTAATATATAATATATAACATATATTATACAGTACACAGAAAATATTAAGGTAGAAGTCAACTTCATATTGCTTTAGAACATTCATTTGTTTCTTATTGTTAATAAGAAATTAACATAGTAAGATTATACTAAATCCTTTCATACATTTAAAATAGAACCAGACAAGGCAACCCAAGTCAATGACCATCAAGAACGCATGACAGGCTTCCCTCTCAGCTTCTTGTTTGTCTCACCACATTTCATAGAAAACTCTCTTTCTCTGCCATCAGTAAGACAATAAGACTATTTTAATAATGGAAGACAACAGGACCCCCACTTGTCTACCCAGCACTACTATAAAGAGGAAGAGTTTGTGGCAAAAGGGGGAATTAATGCCAATTGCTGCCAGATTTGAAAAAGTAAGCAGAAATGTTGACATTTATCTGAAATCTCTTGATTGTTTAAATGCTGAAAATTTGATTTTTAAGAATACACTGTATAGGCCAAACAGAAACTTCTACAGGCCAGATACAATCTGTGCTGTCACTTGTAAAATGTGATTTAGAGAATGTAATGCTTCGGGCCTCTAGTGCTACACCCTTGGGACTCAACAGTGCTCCCCTCTTACCTGAGCAGGAAGGCAAGCAATATTGTTGTAATTATTATTATTTCTTCTCACTCATATTATGATAAAGGTTTGCCGGATTTTCTTAAAGCTCTACTGAAACCATAAAAAGAAGTATCCTTAGCCAATATTTTAAGTTTCCCTGCTTCTTTTAAGCCCCTCCAGTACCATGGCTTCCAAAATTCTGATTTCCAACTGCTTTTCTCCGTTTATTATCATTCCCTATGTTTGTAGAGTGTTTACATGACTGGCTCCAATTTATCTTAACTAAAAGCACTTACAACATTCAGGTCATAAATTAGACTTGCGGTTTCTAAATGAATTTTGACTCGGGCGTTTAACCTACCTGTGAATTTTATAACACTTTCCCATTAAAAAGGGAAAAATATAAACTGTTGAAAGATGATTGCTAGTTATTCAGCCGCATGTGGTAGTACGCTTCAAGATTTTATTTTGCTCAGAAACTACTACTACTTATAAAGCTCATCCATCATATGTAATGAGAGCTGTCAGGAATATTTAGTGAGAAATAGCTGCTTGATATGCTAATAGCAGCCCCTCAGTGAATTCATTTTGTTCTGCTTCTTGACATTAATGGTTTTCATAATCTAATGAATGATGTGTGCAGTAGAAGCAAGGCCACAGGGAAAGATCCTATAAAGTTAAAGTAGGGAAAATCTTTATCAGTATTTGCATCCATTTAGTAGAATGCATTTTATATATATCCATATTTATCTTGACTTTTACCGATTTCTACTTGAAGATAGGACTTGGAATTAGGGATTCTAGTCTGCTCACTGCCGGTTTGCCTTCCCTAATGGTGCAGTTGCTTTGGCTTCTTATTTAGTCTGGTTAGTAAAAATGCTTGTGAGGAGTGATTTCTTACATCCTCGGGAGTACATGAGAATTTTGAGTCCTTAAGATGCTACTGATTTACAAGCAAAAAAGCAGTTGGAACCATGGAAGTGCTGATGCAATCAATAATAATTTGATTGGTTAAATCAGGAGTGCCGTTCTGAGCTCTCTATTCTCTAGGGCTGTGTGTGTGATTAATTTATATGAACCTCCTTTGCATCGCGGCTTTAAAAATAGGATAGATGCACATTTGTCAGGGACAGTTAAGTTGGGTGCTGCCTGAGAGGGGAGATGTAAATGACCTCTGAAGGTCCCTTCCAGTCTTGTGATTTTATGAACCTATAGTAATCAAAGTGGAGTCACCCAAGTCAGAACTTAAGAAAGCACTGTATGTGCTTATAAGGTTATATATATATGTATGACTGAAATCAAGGGAGTCGTTAACATTCCTCAGCAGGTTTCAATTCCATTTGTAAAACAAGGTATTTAAAATAAATATTTTAATTTCTTTAAATGTAGGTATTAACATAGTTTAAACTCTAATGACAACAAATTATATATTTTTTTAGCTAATGAAACACTGACAGATTTGAAGGACTTTTTTTTTTTTTTTTTCCAGATCTGTTATCTTTTATGAGCTGGATTACTGTGAAAAAACAGCATACTTTTTAAAAGATAAGTATAAGAGGAATCTTAATTCCGTGGTTAGAAAAGAAAGGGACTCTTTTTCTAAGTAGAGGGATAAAAAAATTTACCACACTAAATGTCCAGGTTTTTAATAAAGCAAGTGAACAGAATTCATAGGCTTCATAGGGCTAATTAATTTACTGATTATCATGCTTTTTTGTGGCCAATCACTTTTTTTCTCTTTCTGTTCTACAACGGACTTCGTGTTTGCAAACAGCAGTTTTGAGATTGGGGAGTGAGTAGTAACTGATTTCATATTGATCTGATTTTATGTCCTCTGGTTGCATAGCATGTGGTTATGTTTTCCATAACCTTGTGGACACTTAAGTTGTCTGCATCAGCTCTGAATGCCTCTGAGCCACACTGTCTTGGTCAGAGCGCAGACTTGCCGGCTGTGTGATACTCAGTTCTCCGTCCCGCAGTTTCCTCAGGGTGTGAGGTGGGGATTATAACCTTTGTCAAATGGCTGCCATGAGATTTCAAAAGATAAAAGTACTTCGAACAGAGCCTTACATCTTAATCCTCAGAGTACTTTGGCTATTTTTACTCATTTAACAAATATTCAACGAATGCCTATTAAGGTGCTCTTCTAGTCATGGGGACACTACAAAAAGCAAAAGATAAAAAATCCCTGATTTCATAGAATTTATACTCTTATAGTCTTAGAGCATTGATTATTCTTAAATGATGTGACAGGGTATTAAAAAAGTATGCAGTAGTGTTTACTCACCAGGAGAATGAGTGAATGACTAACTGAATACCTACATCCGTGACCTGCTTGCTCCTCCTGTTTCCCAGGAGGGTGAACAAACCTAAAACAGAGGTTAACTCACAGTAGGGACAATAAGGTAAATAGCCCTAGAAATGGGCTGCTCACCTGGCAACCATGCTTATTCACGGATGTCACAGAAAGCCAGATTGGAAAGTGCCACATTAAGAAGGGCTGATTGTGAGCCCTTCAAAATGTCTTTTCAATGTAGAGAGGAGTACATCAATCTCTGCACTTCCACTTGTAACTTACTAGGGAATGAGAGATCAAGGACTTCTAGTATGCTTTTGGTCCAAAAATACTCTTCCCCCATGAATGTCTGCAAATGCAAGACCTCTCTTGGTTTTACTAACGGATAGATGTTCAGTTGTCCAGATATCATTTGCTGAAGAAGCTCCACTGGATTATCTTGAGACTCTTGTCAAAAATAAATGTAAAAGGTTTAGCTTTAGACTCTCAGTTCTGTTCCATTGGTCTGTGTTTTGTTCCACTGCTCTGTGGTTATCTTTTTGCCAGTACTACAGTCTTGATTATTAATAGTTTTATAGTAAGTTTTGAAATTAAGGAAGTCATCAAAACAAGTCATCTTGTTCTTCTACAAGATTATTTTGCCTAGTCTGGGTCCCTTGCGTTTCCATATGAACGTTAGGATCAGCATGTTAATTTCTGCAAAAATGCCAACTCTGATTGTCATGGGAATTGTGTTGAATCTGTGGTATTACCGTCTTAACAACATTAATCCTTCCAATTCATGAACATGGGGTATCTCTCCATTGTTTTTATGTTTTCTCTACTGCAATAATGCCTTACAGATATCAGTGAAATCTTGTACTCTTTGTGTTAAGTTTGTTTCTAGCTACTTTATTTGTTTTCAAATTATTGTAAGTGGAATTTTTGGATTAACTTCATTTTTGGATTATTTATTACTAGTGTATTTATATACAGTTGATTTTTGTATGTTGCCATTGTATCCTGTAATCTTGCTGAAATCATTTAATAGTTCTAATTTGAGTGTGTGGGCATATACATGTGTTTATGTGTGTGTATTACTTGAGATTTTCTGTACACATTACAGTGTATAGATATAATTTTACCTTTTCCTTTCCAATTTAGATGATTTTATTTCTTTACTAATTTTTTAAAAAAATATGAACATCACCAAAACTTCTGTGAGACATTAACACATTTAGGCATCATTTAGTGGTATTGATTTTATTAGTTCTTCCTAAAGGCAGAGGTAGGAGACTATTTCCAAATTACATTATGAAAAAGAGTCCGTGAAAAAAGAAGCAAGGGTACGGGTGAGCTACCTAGCTTAACTTTACTCTTTCATCTGGCAAGTACCCTGTTTCTTGATTACATGGTCTCATTTTCTGTCTCTAGAGAAATTGGGAGGTATGGCAGATCTCAGTGTGTCATCTTTTACTAGAAGTTTACAAAAGAGGGATTTATGAGTAGGTTTGATTACTAATTTGTAGACCTTATCCATTCTATCAAAAGATTTAATTGGTGTTTCCATTTTCAATAAGAAATGCCAGCTCATGTAAGACAATTAAATCTGTTTTTCAAATCATAATTCTGAGTCACTACATCAACTCTATGAAATATAAATCTATCACATTTACTACATTCACTTCATCCATGAATTATGTATTTCAGTTGAGAAAGTAATTAAGTTTGCTTGACATGATTTACTTTTTTACAAATGCACTGGGCTCTTTGCTCATGTTTTCATTATATTTCCCTCATTTGTAGTTATTTTGGTTAGTGGTTTATGAATGATGCCACAAGAGATTGGAAGTTGGCTTATAGGCTGCCTAAGAATTTTTAGAGAAGGTTAGCAATGAGCTTCTTCTAGCTCATTGTAGTTCCCTTAATTAACTTCTTTTCAATGTAATAGATCATGTAACAATTCTGAAAATTACATTAACTGATTTGTCTTAAAGACTGAATAGAAAATATTTAAAATTTATTATTACATAAATATTACATTTTTCTGACTATATGAATATCCATCTTTATTAGTATGCCTATGTTTCTAAATCATTAAGCGGATAATACATTTTGGATTTGTCTTGGGTTATATCTC
The DNA here is from genome assembly GCF_011764305.1 of Mustela putorius furo. Lineage (NCBI taxonomy): Eukaryota > Metazoa > Chordata > Mammalia > Carnivora > Mustelidae > Mustela > Mustela putorius. Next base: position 1,433,948 of record NW_025421341.1, on the reverse strand, counting down.
ACTCATGTATCATTTAAGTCTCTTTCATATTCTGATATGGCAAAACAAAATCAAATTATTAGGATGAATTATTGGATTACTGTTATATGTAAGGTGTATAGGATATAATTTCTTCCCAGGAAGAGGTTAAAATTACCAATTTTATTTTTAAAAATGCTCAACATATTTTATTCCTTTATTTTTTTGAATGGATTATGTTATAATGTCTTCAGAGTCACCGTTTATTTTTACTGTAGTGTAGTCCTAATGCAAATTAATTTACCATTCCAAATATACAATTTTATTTCCTTCTTGACCTTTTTATTATGAACTATTTTAAACATATACAAAAATAAACTGAAGACTATAATGTACTTCCAGTTTTAATAATTATTATCTCCTGGCCATTGTTTTCTCATGTACTTCCACTCACTTCCCCTTCTCTGTAGTATTTTATTTATTTATTTATTTATTTATTTATTTATTTATTTTTTTCTTCTTCTTTTTTTTTTTCTTCTGTAGTATTTTAAAGCAATTTCCATACCTCACCTTAATTTAGGAATAGACATTTTAATACTTCTTAAAAATGAAGAATTCTTTTAAAATAATCATAGTATCATTATAGGACTTTAATAATAATTTATTAATGTCAAATATCTAGTCAATGACAGAATTTCCAGTTTTCTCATAGATGTCATACATTTTCAGTTGTTTAGGTCATAGGATCTACTGTGTTTTCTGTGATATAGTTTTCTGGTTGTGTCCTTAATTGAGTAAAGAAAGATATGATTAGTATGAACATGATTAATATATTCTAGTCTCTATAGTTATTCTGTTGGTAGCAGGTTCTAGTGGATTGAAAGCTTTAGGAATATATATGTGTGTGTGTGTATATATATATGTATATATATATATATATAATATTTTTTAAATCTACTTAATGGGGAGTAGTATGTTCTTCTCTTAGGATCTACAAAAATCTACATGGCTTTCTTTTCATGTTGATAATCACTGTTAATGTGTGATGCCTATCCATTAACTTGTTAAAGGTAGTTTTGTGTGTGTATATACACATACAGATGAATATATTGTAATATAGTATAGTTTATATGAATTTATACACACGCATTCTTTGTCTCTATCTCAAACACACACACACACAATTTTTCATTTACCAACTTGTGTTATGTATAAAGCATGGGTTCTATAAATGAGGCCCCCAGTTGTGCATGAAGAAATACTATAGTTTTGATTTCCAAGACTGACTTTTCACTCACAGAATCATATAAATGCTGTTTTCCTTGTTTGCTTTTCTCACACAAGCTTAGGGAGTAATTTTTTCCTCTCCTATCATAGGCACTAATTTTTCCTATACTTACTGCCATCCCTAATGTCTTGCTCAAAACCCCTCAAAAGCCCCTAGCCATGAGGTGCTATTCACGATTCTGACTTTGAATTGTCTGTTCATTAACCAAGGATGCCATATTCCTCCTTTCGAGGATATTTTTCTGTATCAGCTTGGAGAGCCTTATTTTCTGGAAGTTTTCTCAACACACTGTGTGTGTGTATGTGTGTGTTTGTGTGTGTGTACATGAGCACACACATATGACACTTCTGACATCATATCTCTTTCAAATGTGTGAACATACAATGTAATGTAAACATCCTTTTATTTAAAAAATAATTCCGTTATTCATATAAAACTTCTACTCCTTTAAAGTAATGTGACTTAAAATTGCATTTATTTAATATGTATTATATGTACTTTATTTTTGTAAGAATTCATAGTGTGAGACAGATCTAAATTATCAAAATGTAGCTATATTGCTGAAAATGGACATGTAAAACATTTGCCTCTCTTGGAGATATTTAAGATCACAGCTTCCTACATATTAGGTTCTTCATATAAATGCTAATATGAGTTATTAATCCATGACTTAAATTAAATAATTATTTTTGCTGTCTAAAATATTGTCTTAAATTCAAAAATTAAAATTCACAATATTTAATTAATATTAATAATGCTGTTTTTATAATGACTCATTTTTTCAATAAGCAGTCACATCTGGCCTATAAGTTTTATTAATGATACTAGAACTCAGTTCCCATGGATGTCCTACCATTTCAATGGCCACTGATTCCTTTACATCACCTTTTAACACTATTTCTTGTGTCATGACTTTTGGACTTCCTAAATTTCTAAAATGGCAGGCTATGAAGGAATCATTTACATTGAAATTGAATATTTATTATAGCAGACTGCTAATTTTTAAAGTTCAATAACTCTCTAGTGGCCTCATAAGAGAATGTAACTACTTCTAAATTATGACATTGTAATAAATATGGAAATGAATGTTCTTATTATATCTTTTTCTTCCTCTTACCTGACAGGAAGGAACGTTATAGATGGCTTTACATCATCAATAACTAAGAAAAAATCAGGTAGATATTCTATTTCATCCTTTCATGGTTCCATCAGATACATATTCAGTAGTTTGTTTCATGACTTGCCTATAAGAAGCAAGAGAGCTGAATTATTTCTCCTTTACCAGTTATCAAAAACACATAGCATGTTACCATATTAAAACAGATATCCATGTCAAATCATGGCTTAATTAATTGGCAGCAGAGTATACGCACAGGAGAAAGAAGCAGAATTACACAAAGCCTGGGTTTTAGGGAACCAAACTGTGACTCCCTGGAAAGACCGATTCTAAAGAAACTAAAAGGACACATGGCAGAGCTGGTCCAGTTCCAGATCAGAAGGAGAGACCTGATACCGTAGTGTGAGAATAGACATTCAGTTTTCTTGAAAATAAGAGCCAGAGTGTAAGTAAATCTCTTTGTTGTTTTTGAATGTAATTTACCAGTCCACATACCTATCGCAATAAGTCAACTTATAACGCCAGAAATGTTAGTAAGACCCCTTGCTGCTTGGCTCTCGTGGGAGCCGTCTTTGCCTTTGCTAACTGTCCTCTAACATGCTTCCAAAATGGATCTTAGTTTATTCAGACACACTGAGGGTAGTCCTAGGCGTTAGAAAGTCATGCAGATTAGATCTCACTGATTCTGAAGACTCATTATGATGGGAAGCTTAGCTCTCTTTTACATTATTTCTCCACCACATATTTTTATGCTCAATTATTTACAATTTTGTGTGATATTCCTACAAGATATAAAATAGTAGGAAATAAATACAAAGATAATCCCAGTATATATTTACAACTGTTCAGACCTATGTATTGGTTCATTCTTAGAAATGTACATTTTAAATCCCTTAATAACTTTCCTTTGTGCCATGTGGGGAGAGACATCAGGCATTCCAGAAATTATGCATAGGAAAAAGAGACTTAGTAATGAAAGCATTCATGGGATAATGTGAATTGTCAGGAAAAACCAAAGTGTAAATAAAGTTCAAACTTTACAGCTGGATTTTAGAACTGAGTTTCTAAATGGCAACCTCCTCTCTTTCTCTCCTATCAAAGTACTAAGAACTATCAAGTGTTAAGTAGCTTTCAAATCTGCAGTTGTTTCTGTTGCTATCATCTTAGTTCCTGACACTATCTTCTTTCTCAAAGGTATCTCTGAGCACCTCCTAACTACCATTTCTGGGTATATGTCTCTCCTTCCTCTTAGCCCATTATTCCCATTAATATCCTAATCAATCATTTACCAAAAAATCTGATTATTTTATTCTTTGTGTAATACCTTTCAGGGAATTCTGGCCTAGAGTAAAATGTAAAAATACTCACCTCTGTCTATGAAGGCCTAGATGACTTAGTCCCTAATTTATTAATCCTTTTTTTTTTTTTTTTGCCTGGGATATTCTTCCCCCCACATTTTGCCTAAGTAAAAATTTTAATTTAACTGTTATTTTCTCAGAGCTTTTGCTTCCTTTCCCACATCTATTATAGTCATACTTCTCATCAACTTCCCTTTCTTCTTAGAGTACTTCTGTTAATTTCTGATACAAATATATTTAAAAAAAAAATGTCTGTCCTAATTGAAAACTGGCTCCTGTATCTTTAGGATGTAATAGGAATTTTGCACATTAAAGGTGCTCAGGAAAGAGTTGTTGGATGAGTGAATGATTCCTACCTAGGTCGGGGGACAGGAAATTTGGGAGAGGGAATCACTTAGAAGCTTTCATCTTCTTTGGGATAATAGCAGTTGAATGAAATGATGATTTCACTACCATCCTTAGACTTAGAACTACTCAAAAGTTTTTTTGTTTTCTTTTTAATGTTTAAAATTATTCTTAGGTAGAAATTTATGCCATTTCTAAAAATGAATGTAAGTAAGTAAGTAAAATGTAAAAATGAAAGTAAGTAAGTAAGCACAAGTGTTTGGATGCCTTTTGGAATTAGTTGGGTAAGATTGATAAAGCAATAACATTTGACAATAAATTTTTAATTTGTTATTTTCTGTAAACAGTTTAAATTTTAACTAATAGCAGAAAATATTTACAGTGGTAGGTAATATAATAACAGTTCATATAATGGTACCTTGACTAAGAGCAGGATGATTTTGCTTAATTAAAAATAGTAAGTTGGTGGGATGCCTGGGTGGCTCAGTTGCTTAAGCATCTGCATTCAGTTCAGGTCATGATCCCAAGGGTCCTGGGGTGGAGCCCTACATCAGGCGCCCTGCTCAGCGGGGAGCCTGCTTCTCCCCCTCCCTTTGATGTTCCCTCCCTCACCCTCTCTCTCTTAAATAAATCAATGAAATCTTTAAAGAAAATAAATATTAGCTTGGTGTAGAAGAATATATAGTAACACATTTCATTAAACAAAGCTCCCAGTAAAATTAGTTTCCTCATGCAGATGTGAATGAACTGGTGAGAATTATATTGGAAAATGCAGCCCATAAAATAAAAATTTATTTTTTCATATAATACAAATGCTGTATTCATAGAACATAATCATATGTGGCCATTGGTGAAACAATGAGACACTATGTCATAAATGTTACTACTTTCATTTTACCATAATTTATTTTCTTATTCTGGAAATAGAAAAAGGATCCAGTAAATGTTTGGTGGATTGTTGGGTTGGTGAGAGAAGTTTGTAGAGTAGAGTTCTCCGACTACATAAATATTCTACATATGGCATGGAAAGTTTGAAACCAAGGTGGTATAGTTCTTGAGCTATTCCAGACTTAACTTGTCCTTGAGAATTTTCCTTTATCCTCTTGCTCACATTTAGTGTGGTTCAGTGAGACTATGGTAGTCATTAGTTGTATTGGTTGATATTTCCACATCTTCTTCTGAGAATATAATAGGATTCCATTTCTCTGTCTCTGTTTGTAACATATGGTTTTATGAATTGACTTCACCAAGTAACTCTGAATAGAAGTGATACAGGTCACTTCTGGGATGAAGCATTTATGGGAAAGTGCTCTTTTGTTCATGTTGATGTCCTCTGCTAGAGTAAACAATGATCCAGATAATGGAGTTTTCAAAGAAGTCTGGGTCCTTGAGGGAGGATGACATGGAACAAATCACTTTGTTGACCCAGAAATAAACCTTTCTGTTTAATGCCACTGAGATTTGGGAGTTGTTACTATTGCCTTATCTAGTCTGTTCTGCCTGATAATAAAAGTTGAAAGTAGAAGGAACACTTATTAAAACTCACGCATGTGCACGCATGCCGCACGCACACACACACACACACACACACACACACATTCACACATATACACATACATGAGACTAAACCAACAAGAGCAAACTTTGAAACACACATCATTGGTTTAGGGGTCAAGTGGAAGATGGAAAAGAAACCTTACCAGAGACTGAAAAGATGATAGCTCTTGGTAAAATATTTGTAAAATTACCATTTGTGGTAAAATGAAAGGCAGATTATATACCCAAGGAATTTATTGCTGTAGGAGAAAGAATGAAAAACAGTGTTGATGGTATGTGTAAGTTGTTCTTTGGCAAGTGGTTGAGGGGAAAAAATGAGTTCCGAAAATATGCCTAGTTTGTAGACATTTATGCAATGGGATGCAATCCACAAATTCAGGGAGTTTTGGGTGGTTATGACGTGCCATTGTAAGCTGATCACTTGTAACAAATGTACTGCTCTGGAGGGGGATGCTGAAAATGAAGCAGGGTATTCACACCTGGGGAAATCTCCGCTTCCCCTCATTTGTGCTAAGTTTGAACCTGAAACTGCTCTAAAAAAATAAAGTCTTTAAAAAATAAGAGGAAAGGAAGTTCTTCCAGTTCCTCCACTGCTTTTTTAATACAGGATGTTGTCAAGATCTTAGCCCTCATTAATCAGAAATACATCAAGACAATCTAGTTTAGTTGTATTTTCCATTTTACACATTTCAGACTCAAACACTTGGTATTAGATAAAACCACCTCAATCATTTATTTACCTGATTGGCAAACTTTTTTTGGTCTGGTAGGCTGTACCTTTCGGTTGACATTGATGATATTTATTGTTTCTGAAATGACTTACATATTTGCAATACTTAGAAGGGTTAACCGTGGCTTTTGATTTTTGAAAATGTATTTGCTTTGTTACTTCAAAGCCTGGCAATGTTTTTTTAATTCATCATTTCCACAATGTTAATGATATTGATCACTGGAAGCTAAACTCATCTCGTTGTTCCATAGCCCTCTTCAGTCCCCTGTCTGTAGAGCTTGGGTGTTCAGTGTCACCCCTACCAGAAAATGAACACAGATCCAAATTTAGATTACATTTAATTATGTGTTTCTTTTAAGGAAGTTATCTAGGCTAGATTTTCATGATCAGTAAGATGAAGATGGGTGGTCTAGAGCAGCTTTCTCAGCCTTAGTATTGACATCCTAGCATGTGTAATTGTTTATGTGGGGCACTGCCCTGTGGATGTATAGGATCCTTGTGGCATCCTTAATCGCTACCCCTTAGAGGTTTGTTTGGCCAGTAGAACTCCCCAGTTATAGGACCAGAAGCATCTCCAGAAATTACAAAAAGCTCTTGGGGAAAAGAATTGCCTTCAGTTGAAAACTGTTGTGATAGATAATAAATGTATGTATATTTATAATATGTTTAATAAATATTAAATAAAACGTGACAAGTGCTTAGAATATTATTGTTTGCAAAATGATGATATACAAGATCAACCAGAAATACGTGTTTAAATGTAGAGGAATTAAATGTATGGTAAAATAAATTCTTTTTTTTTTTTTAAAGATTTTATTTATTTATTTATTTGACAGAGAGAGAGAGACCACAAGTAGGGAGAGAGGCAGGCAGAGAGAGAGGAGGAAGCAGGCTCCCTGCTGAGCAGAGAGCCCGATGCGGGGCTCGATCCCAGGACCCCGGGACCCCAGGACCACGACCCGAGCTGAAGGCAGAGGCTTTAACCCACTGAGCCACCCAGGCGCCCCGGTAAAATAAATTCTTAAGGTGTAATTTCATGTAAATGAATAAGGAAAAAGAAAAATATTCCTCAGAGATTTATTTTCTCATTGTATTAATTTCTGTTATCCCTTTAAAACAACATCAAAACTTTCAACAGAAAAAAAAGGAAGCTGGGAAAGTATAATCAAATGTGTAGAATCAGCTGGATGGAAAATTGAACCCTCCTGAGTACACATTCACAAACATGAAAGTGTGAGCTATGCATACAAGTTTCATTAAAATCATGAACATTTTGCTATTTTTGCTTTATAAATGTGCAAAGAACATGTGGTTACATATTTCTCTAATTAATCAGCAAACATTTGTTAGACGCCCTAATAAATCAAAAAAAGAATAGGTCTGTACTCTCTGATATTCCATAAATTTCCTTAATCACATTCAATTTTTCTCCATTCTTTAATCACATTTAATCCACCTCCCACTTGAAATTAATGTTTTTTCTGAGTTTGCAGAGCAAGACAGTTTCTTTCTATTGAGTCAAAAAATGCTACTCTTACACCATAAAATAACTTTCTTTTTCCTCACTGTATGCCTATGCAAACCTCTCTAGTTCTGAACACTAAGGAAAATAAGATTTTCAGAGGTGGGAACCACAAGAAAAATAGCATCTGATAACAGTAACACATAAAAACTAGTCTGGACTTGAACAACTTGTGATACATCTGACTGAAGAAAATACCTATTTAGTACAAAAGAAGTGTCATATGTGGTTTCAGAAAACAAACAAAAACCAGAGCTATCCTCAAGGCCTGTGAGCTGGTTATCACAATCACAGCATTCCAGTACGGCTTCCTAAACTAATTTGTTGTTACCTGATGGAAAGGAACAAAACAAAAAAAGAATCTCCAGCATGTCACCTTTCATTAAAATTGTGTTTTTCTGAGATTTTGTTATTTGCAATTCCTCATCCGTTAAATTAAAACTTCTAATTCTTCACAGTTTGTCACCTTTTTAATTCTGGTCTGTTGACATGCACTTTTTTTTAATAAATCCAAAGAAAGTTGAAAATGCAATTTGAAAGCAAATTAACAATTTTGCTGGCTGCTAAAAAAAAAAAAAAAGAAAGCTTAATGCTTCATCTGTATTGTTTTAAGTATGCTTTAAAAAATGAAACAGCCATGTAAAGAGGTTGTTAATCTCTTTTTTCTAAACAATTGCAACATTAGTCAATGTAATGGGTTACTAGTTTTTTTAAAGGTCTTTTCCCTGTCATTTCCTCTCTTTCATAAAATGCTGGAGGACACTGGTGATTTGAAATAAATATGCATTTGAAATAAATAAAAATAAGTAACAAAGAAATCTTAAAGAAAGGACAAACAAATAGAAAATAACAGAGTATAAAAAATAAAAATAATATATAATGAGCCAAACAACGGAAATGGAAAGGTAGATACAGGATATTTCTAGGGAGTTTAGAAAAGTACAAAATTTACAAATCCTCAAAACACACGAGAAATACTCAACATCACTAATAATGAAAGTTGCAAATTAAAATCAAATGGTGAAACTTACTTAGTTTGGCAAAATTTTAAGAAGTGGAGGGGCAATATTGCCAAGACTATGGAAAAATTAGATCTCTTATGTATTGTCAATGAGACTCTGGATTGTTGCAACATTTTTGCAGAGTTTATCAATAGGAATTTGTTCCTGGAAAAAAGCAATGACTCATATGCACATGTTTATTGTAGTATTGCTTGAAATCTCGAGCTATATATCTCTGAAGGTATAGTTTAAAAGGCAATATAAATAGTGGATATTTTTTTTTCTTCTTTACATAAGGTCAGTCCATGTGTTCTATCTTAGAGAAATGCCCTTGATTAAATAACGATAGAATTAAGTTGCAGACCTGTATGCATAGTCATATGTATGTATCGTCGTATGTATGTATAGTATATGTGTAATTGTGAGAGCTACAATGAATATAAAGTGCTAAGTACATATGAAAGAAAAAAAAAAACCCAGCGCAGAAGAATCAATAAATACTCACCACGAGTATTGCTAGGGCAACTGCTTCCATGCAGCCACTCCTTCTACCTATCACCACCTGGAACTGACCAGGGGACTGTCAGACACAGGCATCCTAGCAGGTGCTGATTTAGGAATTACTTAACAGAAGAAAATTGCAATTTGTGTTTAGGTCATGCATAGACACAGAAGGCTCAGAAATATTGTGTGTGAGAGAGCTTAAGGACAGAGAGTTCAGTGCACTGAATCATCCCCAGGAGAGATGTTATTTTAACTCTTTCACACCGGCTCATTTTCATTCTCTTGGGCATTGTTGGTGCTACTGAAAGGTGACATATGGCATTCACCGATATTTGCATCACACTATACCCATAGGGTAGACAGTAAGGTCACTGTCTTGATTGGAAACATAACTCATCCAAATTTCACCGAGAAAATGATTCAGGAAGCTCCTTGGTACTTGTTCTGAGTTTCTAAAAGATGTTTAGGTAGAGAGTGAGGGAACTGGGGACCTTCCTGTTGTACTCAGCCAGCAGCTAAGCATTCCACAATGAGGCTGTGTGTCTCCTTTAAGGAAAGAGTTATTAACTCTGAGGTTCTCTTAGAGGCACCATGCACCCTGGTACCAGTTCTGAGCCGGCCCTCTACTATTCCCCATCGCTTTCCATTTGGGGGTATGCAGAGGTCTAGAAGAAGGTGATTTGGGACCTTTCTCTATGAGTTTTATTTTATTTATTTAGTTAGTTATTTTACAGTCTTGAGGCCTTTATTATTATTACTATTTTTACCCTTTTCATGCCATGAATTCATAGGAGTGGGTTCCAGGAGCTCAGACTCCTTTCCGTTAGTTCCAGTGTCTCTCAGGGTGGAACAGGCTGGCACTGGAGCTGAACCCAGGACCTTTCTCTTTGGATTCCTTTTTTTTTTTTTTTTTTTTAAATCATTTTCCTTCACATGTTTCAGGAAGCTATCTCAGTTCTTTGAGTGCTTAATAAGCTCAATATAAATATATATATTAATTCTCTTGGCAAGAAACTTGGTCTTGTTTGTTTACAAACAAACTTATTTCTTTGCAACAATGCCATCAGCATACTAGGTAACATTGTAGATTCTTCCAGTTTTGCCATGGTAAAATTTGTGGGGCATTCCTATTTGAATAGTGCCCATTCTCTTTAATTTCCCAATATCATCTTTCTTATAGATTTGTGTGTATGTGGCCAAAGGAGCAACTCTCTGTTTTTTAAAAGGGCTAGAGCACACATAACATGTGCTTCTCCTCTTTTCCTTTGTGTTGGTCATTTTGGTGAATTATTGGTAGTTCCAGCCAAAAATCTTTCTTCCATGATAACACACAACACCAGAGTGGATGCTGCCTCTAGGATCAGAGTCTGGAAGACTGTTGCTTTCTCATCTACAAATCTAATTCAATGACTGACTTACGGGGTCTTCCTTTGCTATTGCTCTTAACCCTGGGAGAGACATTTATCTTCTCCCTTCAACGTAGATCAAATATCTCATTTTCATTATTATCCTTTTATAGCTATCATGCCATAACATGAACATTTAAAATGAATTGAACATGGTAATTAAGAATGTGTCTTTCAGATAGCTCTTAATTTCCCACCAGTAAAATGATAAGGCACAACTGACAAAGGGAAGCATAGGACTCTGCAGTTTGTGTTGTCAGGTTTCCAAGTAAGAGTGGAAGCTGGTTTTAAAGCCAAGCATTAAATATATTAAAACGCTTAAGTATACGGATTTAAATTTGACATTTTACTCTTTGTTCATGGTGGGTACATATTCAAGCTAATTTTCTTTGTTTGAACCCAGGGTGAATGGAATTGGGTTATTTCACTTTGCTATACTGTGCTTGGAACTATTTTTAATCTGTAAGCATTTCTTCTCAGCAGGCCACGGACCAGACTGATGTGATGTACTGATATCCCGACATTATTTGGGGTGGAACAGAATGTAGGAGATGCAGAGAAAAAGAAAAAAAAAAAAGAATGCATCACATTATATGCAAAAAAAATGAATTTCTCATTTTTACTTGACTGTGGGTTCTCATCTGCTTTTTTAAAAATTTCTTGCTAATAAGATTACTATAATCTAGTTATTATTTTGTTTTAAAGATGGGGCAAGAACCAAATGAATTAGGGCCCATACTTTCTTTTTGCAAGGACCTGCCATTTCCCACACACCTCAACTCGGAAGAGGGTGACTTGGAGACCAAGTGCTCTGAGCCTGAAGCTTTTCAAAGCATTGATACAGGATTGAACGACTTGGGGGAAAAAGAAAATTGGACCCTGAGAATCTGTCCAGCTTTTGTTCAAACAATCAATGAGATTGACTGGCCTTTTATGTTCTCAGTAGTCTCTTTCGAACAAACAGAGGCTGTCAAATTTCTGTTTTTTGTTGTTGCTATTGTTGTTGATTTTCTTTTCTGAAAAAACGGTGCAATATAAATAAGAGAAAATTCTTGAAGACAAGTCAGGATCCCGCAGCCACTAATGTCATCAAGGCATGGACGCCCTTTCTGGCTGAGTGGATTCAATGTGATAGGAAAAAGAAAAAATAAAAGTACTGTGATTTGATTTTTCCAAATAAATACAAAATTGAAAACTTATTTGGATTATTTTTAGCAAAATAAATTTTATACTGTTAATAATGCATTCATAGTTCATGTTGAATAGAAATGTGACCTTTTTGGTGTCCATTATTTTGCTTACGAAGCTGTATTGAAGCAGTTTGTAAAGTATCCACTTATAAATTGATGTATCTGACACTGAGCTGCCCTTTCATTTGTTTTTATTAGGCACTAAAGAAAGAACAAATCAGTTTTGATTGCTTTACTAACTGAGGATAGATAGGGTTGGTAAGCTTAGTAAGCTTAGTTCAAGCTAACATTTTTACCAATGATATTGTACTTTTGAGATCCATAGTCTTTCTAGTGGAAAATTGGTTGTAGCTAAATATTTATAGGCTACTAGACTTTTTAGAACTACTAATCCTTATGTTTGCCTTTCTGACTAGTAACGTATCCGACACATACCGTTGTACAGTTACTGATTCTTTGCTTTCCCTATATATGTAGAGGACACTGGGCTGAGAAATGGAACAAATGTATGACCACAATCCAAATAGGTTTATAGGCTAATAGCTTCTCTAAAGAAGCTGTTCTGTCATCTATAGAATGGAGGGAATAACATTCCGAAGACACAAATTAAATAACATAACAGTTTAACATAAAGCATAACAATGCAACATTTTGAAGGCAGTTAAAAGACTGGACAAATACATATGCATATTTCATTCAGAAGGACAACCTCTGTGAACATGAAGATTTTTACACATATATGTGTATTTTTGTGTGTATGTGTATATACACACAGATTCATATAAAACAATGTATATCTGCATATAATTTCTGCTTGTCTGTAAACCTCCACATATATTTAAGAAAAATCATATATGTTGAATATCTATATGTGATTCTAGCTCAATTTAAGCTTACTTATGTATAAGTGCATATATTTGTTTACTCTTGGGTGTGTTTTTCTGGGACTTTCTGTGTATGTTGTTACTTACAGATGTTGTGGCCTAAGCAAATCAGTGATAGATTTTATTAAGGTCTGGTATTGAGAGGTAGAAATAGTACTGGATATGGCGTCAGAGTACCTAGTTCTGAGTCATGGATTGGTCAAATACACTGAGACCTTTAAAAACTGAAATCATCTTTCTGCAGATTGGTAAATATATTGCCAATATACGGAACTACTGGAAAGTTTAAATGTGATTATGCTAATGAAAGTGCTTTATAAAATCAAAGGGCCATGCTGCTGCTCTTTATTGTTTACACATCAAGTTTTCGGAATGGTGAGTGAGGATATGTGACATGTTTTGGTGCCTGAAGACAACTAACATATTTGGGGAAAGGGTGGGGTGAAGGTGGTGATACTTTGAAGAGTTGGGATTTACGTGCCCCCTCTTCTGAAGGGTAGAGTCTCTACCTATATTATTTGTAATGCTTGTGCATAAGAGATTTGTTTTTTTTCCGCCTGATTTGTTTACTCTTTCAATAATTTATATCAGCATGAACTCATGGATATTTATTTCATTGTAGGTTACAATCCGGAATAATTTATTTATTGCCTTGCAGCAGTTGTTCCAATTTTGCATTTGGGAACTCTTCCGGTTAGCATGTACCCAGTGTCGCTCAGTTTGCTTCCCTTCCCTTCCCTTTCCGTCTGCACGCTCCCCTCCCTCCCTTCCTTCCTTCCTTCCTTCCTTCCTTCCTTTTTTCTTTCTTTCTTTTTAGCCTTTATTTACTTTTTGGCACTACAAGATGCTCCAGACTCTCGGATATTTCCTATGTCAGTCCTAGAACCTACTATTTTTGCACAAAGCTGTGGTTCCTTTCCTGGAGAATGATAGTGGAAACCAAGACCTGGGTGCTGTGTGTCCTCGTTACAACTGAGCTGCGGCTGCATTTAGGCCCTCCTGGCTCCCACCATTCGCCATCAGTTTACTCAGTTGTCCAGTTCCGCGTACATCTATAGCAGTATCAAAACTGTTAACTCATTTTCTGTAAATTTTTTTCTACCATGGGATAAGATTTGTGGATTTCTTGTTATTTTTAATCTTCTACACTCTTACCAAGTTGATTGTTTCCTCTCTTCTCTCCTTGCTCTACCTTTTTCTTTGGCTTCATCTTAAAAGTCCTCAAAGTATCCTTCCTCTCCACTTATATATATTTCTCCAATAATAAGTTTTAATTTTGTAAGATGTATATCAAGCTATTCAACTGTCTTTTTTTAAGAGGTCCAGGTTACAAGGAATTATTCATTTGGTTAGTAATAGTCAAGAAGAAATCATTAAGAAAATAAAATATCAGATCATTGACTAATTTTGAACCATCAGGTGCTCTTAAGATTTAAATAGATAAATTTTGTTATTAAAACAATATTATAATTTACATGCATCTGGAAATATACTTAAAGTGTTTTTATTTCTTTGATTATATATACTTTGGGTACAAACTGCTTCTGTTTGCCAATGATAGAAAAAAAATTAGGTGGTATATTTAACATTGAGAAGAATTATAACCTCCATTACTGGATCAGAGACTGTATAAAGTTAAGAAATATGATGTTGTTAGTAATGTCTTTTTTCCTCTGTGGAAATGGGGAACACAAGATGGATTTTGGAACACCTGAAGAAATATTTCAGCGCATAGCTTTAGGGAAAACAGAAAAAATACAAAATACTTATTGCATAAATAGTCTTTGTGCAAAATCCCACAGAATCTGTGTTCAAGGTATAGCAAAGGTGTTGTCCATTAAAAAGGAAAGCTACAACAGCAGCAAAAGAACTGAAAATTTGTCTGGAAATATATGCTTGTATGAGACAACAGTATAATCATTACATATATTTATTCATATATTGACTCCTGCTAGTGTTATATCCAAAATCATTTCCACGGACATGAATTTCCATGTTCTTGTTTTTTTTTTTTTCTTTCATGTTCCTGTTTTTAAGGCACGTATATGTAAACCATTGGTTCTCAAAACATTCAACATCTACCAGTATCCCTACAAGGCACAGGACAGCCCTCCACAAAAAAGAATTACCTAGTTCAAATAGTCAATAATCCTGAGTTTGAAAAACTCTGGCCTAAAAAATGGCTATGCAATACTGTTCATACTGTTGAAAATGGTGAGCATATGTAGATATGCAGTTAATTGGTGGAATGACTTCTGTCACCAGTTATGCAGTTAGAACTAACTTTACCGGTTAAGGACATTGTTCTTACTTACTTTAGACACAAGCTCACAAGTTTCAGAGTCCCCAGGCCACCTGTACCTTTGACCAGCTGGCTACAAATCTGGGGGCCCTCCTACCACCTCAGAGTTTGAAAATTCACCCGAATGACTCATAAAACTCAGGCAAACATTATATTTATGATTAAAGTTTTATTGTAGCCAAATAATATAAATCAGAAACAGCCAGAAGAAGAGCCACAAGGGTGAGATCTGAGGGTTTTGAGACATTAAACTACCACGTCCCTTCCTTTTGTTCTGGTAAGACTGTATGTGACAATAGGCAGAGTATCACCAACCAAGAAAGCCTCCAGACCTTGATGTCCAGAGTTTTCACTGGGGTTTCATTACATAGGCATGGTTGATTGAATCTTGGCTATGTGACCAAACTCAACCTCTAGCTTCCTTTGCTTCCTGGAGGTCAGGCTGATATCTCATGGTTTAAAATCCCAATAGTCCAATCACAAGCTGGTTCTTGTGGCATGGCCAACCTGCAAACTGAATCACCTGTCATACGTAAACTATCTAGGGGCCCTCCATGATTCACCTCATTAGCATATATTATCAGGTTCTACCATGAATAACAAAGACAGTCCTATACCTGGGAAATACCAAAGATTTAGAGACTGTTTCCCAGAAACCAGGGACAAAAGCCAACCAAATTCTTTGTTACACAGAAATTGGTTTACTTAATAGATGAATGTATAATGGTGAATTAATATCATTATAATCTGCATGTTTATCAAATATATTTTTCAGTACTGAATTTGACAAATACAGGCAGGAAGCAGCCAACTGAAAACATTTTAAAAGGCACATATGCAAAATGTAAATAAATAGGAGAAAGTAATTTGTAATTTCAATTACAGAAGAAGATAAGTTGAGAGTAGGCCTAAAAAATGTATTAATTTGGATATTAATCTGCAAGCTTTTGCATCTAAGAAGACAAAACTAAAGTAGTTTAAATATAATTCAGGGAATTTATATTTGTTAGAAGAATTTTTTTCTGGTAATACATATATATTACTGGAATTACAATTTGAGATAAATGATTTTGAAATCTACAGAAACTTAGAGAATATAGAAATGCAATAAATAGGGCATTTAGAAGACCAAAGAATGGAAGATTTAGAACAAAGCAAGATGTTACTTAATTCACTTTAGCAAACATCAGGATGTATAATGCTCAGGTATTAACTGCCGAGGTACACATATTATGAAAAATTATAATTGCTAAAGTACACAAAGGAAAAGCAACATGCCTAAATAGAGAGAGCTTATTTGTATTATCTTAGAACAGAGGAGATATTTATAAAAATAATTTCGATAGAAAGTAGAATGTGATGTGGTGTGTAGTTTCAGAGAAGTGCATGCAAAAAGAGTGTGAGAACAGAAAAGAGGAAGAAAGTAAATTGCAAACTAACAGAACCCTGTACAATATACCTCTGTTGAAGGCTTATCAAGAGGACCAAGATAAACAAAGTAGCAGCTTCATAAGAAGAAAGCCATTAAGGCAAAGAGACAATACTACATCTGAGAAGTGTCGTATCTAGAAGCGTTGGATCCACTTGACCAAGATTTGAGGAAGGAGCTATGGCTTTATTTGTAGCTATGGTTATAAATTATGGGTGGGTGGGGAAAGGGGCATTGCTAAAGTTGAAGGAAGAAGACCAAGAAATATGTTCTAAGGCACAGTGCACAAGAATTGGGGATGGAAAGACAGATCCAACTTTTATTTATTTACTTATTTTATTTATTTTTTAAATTAAATTTAATATTTTTAGTATTCCAAGATTCATTATTTATGCACCACACTCAGTGCTCCAGGCAATAAGTGCCCTCCTTAATACCCACCATCAGGCTCACCCAACCTTCACCCCCGCTCTTTCCAAAATCCTCAGTTTGTTTCTGAGTCCTCTCATGATTCATCTCCTTCTCTGATTTCCCCCAACTCTCTTTTCCTTTTCTTCTCCTAATGTCCTCAGTGTTATTCCTTTTTCTCCACAAATAAGTGAAACCATATGATACTTGACTCTCTCTGCTTGACTTATTCCATTCAGCATGATCTCCTTCAGTTCCATCCATGCTGATACAAAAGTTGGGTCTTCATCCTTTCTGATGGAGGCGTAATATTCCATTGTATATATGGACCATATCTTCTTTATCCATTCATCTCTTGGTTCTTTCCATAGTTTGGTGATTGTGGCCATTGCTGCTATGAACATTAAGGTACAAATTACCCTCCTTTACAGTACAACTGTATCTTTGGGGTAAATATCCAGTAGTGCAATTCCTGGGTCATAGGGAAGCTTTTTAGAAAATTTTTGAAGAATATTCACACTGTTTTCCAAAGCAGCTGCACCAACTTGGATTCCCACCAACAGTATAAGAGGGTTCCCCTTTCTCCACATCCTCTCCAACACTTGTTTCCTGTCTTGTTAATTTTGGCCATTCTAACTGGTGTAAGGTGGTATCTCAATGTGGTTTTTATTTGAATTTCCCTAATGGCGAATGATGATGAACATTTTTTCATGTGTCTGTTAACCATTTGTATGTCTTCTTTGGAGAAGTGTCTGTTCATGTCTTCTGCCTGTTTTTTGACGTGATTATCTGTTTTTTTGGGTGTTGAGTTTGAGGAGTTCTTCGTAGATCTTGGATATCAGCCCTTTGTCTGTAGTGTTATTTGCAAGTATCTTCTCCCATTCCATTGGTTGCTTCTTTGTATTGTTGACTGTTTCCTTTGCTGTGCAGAAGTTTTTGATCTTGATGAAGTCCCCAAAATTCCTTTTTGCTTTTGTTTCCTTTGCCTTTGGAGACTTGTCTTGAAAGAAGTTGCTGTGGCTCATGTCGAAGAGGTTACTGCCTATGTTCTCCTCTAGGATTTTTAAACAGAAAGAAATTGACAACTTGAATAGACCAATATCTAGTAATGAGATTGAAGCAGTGATCAAAATCCTCCCAAAAAACAAGAGCCCAGGACCTGATGGATTCCCTGGGGAATTCTACCAAAATTCAAAGAAGAAATAATACCTATTTCCCGGAAGCCATTTCAGTAAATAGAAACAGAAGGAAAACTTCCAGACTCTTTCTATGAAGCCAGTGTTACCTTGATCCCCAAGCCAGGCAAAGACCCCATCAGAAAGGAGAATTTCAGACCAATATCCCAGATGATTATGGATGCCAAGATTCCTAACAAGCTCCTAGCTAATAGGATCCAATAGTACATTAAAAAGATTATCCACCAGGACTAGGTGGGATTTATCCCTGGAATGCATGGTGGTTCAACATTCGCAAATCAATTAATGTGATAGAACAAATCAGTAAGAGAAGAGAGAAGAGCCACATGGTCCTTTCAATTGATGCAGAAAAAGCATTTGACAAGATACAACATTTGTTCCTGATTAAAACTCTTCAAAGTATAGGAATAGTGCGAACATTCCTCAGCTTCATAAAATCTATATAGATCGAACTTTTAAAGGAAGAAATAAATAAGTAAAATGATTGGTGAAAAAATAATGAAAAATTGAATTCATTGCTATCATTTTTAAAGTTCTTATTTACCAAGGGGAAATAGTAATGAATATGTTTCTAGATATTTTTAATAAAATAAGTATCATTCTTTTGGAAGTTTGTTAAATGATGCTTCAAAAGTAAATGTCTTCTCAAGGACCTTTCCTCCTTTCTGATTCAAAACTTTGACCACTGGCAGTTTTCTTCATAGCCATTAAATCTTTTCTGGCCTATAAACAGAGAGATGTAAGAGTTCTTTGGGAAGATGCATTACTCTCCACAAAAGAAGTACTGGATGAAATGATTCATGGCATTTCTTTGACATATTGCACATCATTTTGATTTTTAGTTTGATTCATTTGTATGATGCAAAGGAAAGCAATCATAATTTGTTATTTATGGCTTGTACTGTAATTACAATTGAACTTACTTTTAGACTGAATTTCTTGAAGTATTAGAATATGTTAACAGATTAAAAAGATGGAAGGCAAATACAAACTCTTAATTTGCATTTGCTAATTTACTAGCATTCTTTTTAATATCACTGTTCTTATGTTGATTCCTATAAGCCAGACTTAGCCAGTAATCAACAGGGCACCTCTGAACTCTGCATAAAGTTTTACTCTGATACCTCCTACCAATATCATATTGTAGGCCTGAGGACATATTTCTCTCTAAATGTATGAAAAAATATCGTTACAGCTTTAGAAAATTACTCTCTGCTTTCATTAAAAAAAAAAAAAGCCGTATTTTATTAATTTGAGTTAGTTGCCCTACCAAAAGAATATTTAAAGCAATTTGAATTTGAACACCTGATAAGGAGAAAAATATGACTATGGAGAGATATTGTGGCCATCCATTAATGAACATTAAGATGGTTTCAGAGATGGCTTTTTGATAAAAAGGAAGTAAGGTTTTTTTTTAAATTAAATTAAATTAAATTTTTTTTTCAGTGTTCCAAAACTCATTGTTTATGCACCACACCCAGTGCTCCATGCAATACGTGTCCTCCATAATACCCACCACCATGCTCACTCAACTCCCCCACTTCCCTCCCCTCCAAAACCATCAAGAGTATAGGTAAAGTAACAACTGTAGTGGATGGCCCATGGCTTCCTATGAGTAGTAGTAATAAGAGAATTGGAGAGTTCGTGAAAAGTAATATGAGTATCTAATATTCCCATTCCCTGATTTGAAAATTGACCTGTCCTATCAAATGCTCTATCAGAATGTTAAAGCTACAGGGGACCCTATAAATCATATTTCCAAGCCTCACTTTCCAGGTGGGTGTCTTTCAAAGGTAATATTTAAGAGCATTTGTTGAATCAATAAATAAGTGAGGTACAGAGAGAAAGTCCGAGTAAATATGCTAGAATTCTATGGCTGGTTTCCAAGCAAATTAGAATCTATGTCTTCTGAATCTCATCTAGTGTTTTTTTCCCCTTACATCACTCTTTCTTAAATTCATATAAAATCTCCTAGTAAATAGTTGTTGGTGGGTATATGTATTGAATTATTAACTGAAAATACTCTTTTATAAAAACTAGTTTTATTGAAGTAGCTTAGTTCACACAGTCTGTGACCTACATTTTCCTTCTTATCAAATGGATGATATCTATCCCAACTTTTATTAAACACACACATATGCATGTACAAAGATACCAACAGAAACTTCTTTAAATAGTGGGATTTAGGAAGATTTTGTAGAATTATGAATGTATTTCTTTAAAAATATTTATCTAAAATTATTTTAAAACATAATTAACATACTAGCACTATATTTATTAGTATGATTAATAAATATAATAATTTACTAATATATGATTATAGTATAATCCCAACTGTGATATTAATAAAATAAATATGGATATATTACATAATATTAATTAACTAGTGCTATCATAATATAATACAACCATAAATAATTATTGAATTATTTAAAAATATTTAATATTAGCAAATACAGGAGACATACATGATTATACTAGTAGTATTTATCATCAAAATGTGGGACTTTGAAAAATTTTGCAGTCTTTCTCTCAACTGCATTTTAGTTTTATCTATAATGCACAATCTTTGGTTTTAATTAAACCATATTGTTTTTGATTTTCAAAATGTAATAATAATATATATAATTAAAGAGTCCTAATTCTTAAAAGACTCATAGTAAAGACATAGATATTCTTCCCATCCTGCCCCTCACCCCTTCAGTTCTTTTCCCTAAAGACAAATGTTGCTTCTAATTTTATATAGCTGGTGTGTGTGTGTGCATGTGTGCGCGCGCATGCACATGTGCACCCATATACAGGTGTGTCTATATCTATCTGTATCATTGATATCATTTGTAGATATTTAAAATGTTTGTGTATATAAATATATGGTATAAATATTCTTCTCTGTTTTACACAAATAGTGGTGCCATATTTTATTTGTTCTCCAATGTGTGTGTATGTAGGCATATTTTATATATATATCTATATATCTAAATATAGGTCCTTTATATATATGTGTCTATATGTTAATTTAATATTTTATCTTGGGGATCTTTTCACGCCAGTCTTTGCACATATTCCTCACTCTCTCTAAAGGCTGTGTAGCATTTGGTTGGGTGGATGTGTGATAATGAGGGTATGTGAGTGCTTTGATGAAACTTTAAGTTGTTTGCAATATTTTATTATTCCAATGAATAAGCCAATAAACATACTTGCATATATTCTTTTTGGCATAATATTCAACAGAAAACTTTAGATAATTACATTCTTTTCTGTTTACATTCTTGTAATTTTCTTCAACAAACAATACTAATTTCAAAATTTAAGTTACATTAAGAAGGAAAAACAACAATACTAATACTCATATGAAATGACCACTGTAATGATTTAGTAAAAAAAAAAAAGTATACTTAAAGCCTTATACATAGGTATAGTAACAATATTTTAGATTTGATTTGGTCTTATAGGTTCTAAAGTCTTTCCCATAAATTTTTCTATCTAAATGGGAAACTAATCAAAGTATAATTTTTTCTCATGGAACCTTTTAAAGTAGTTTAGTAGTTGGCTTAGTAGTTGTACCATGATCAGTTCATAAAATGCTGCTGTTGTTCTGATGTCATTGCAGGATAAAATTCTGCAAGTGAGTACTACTAGTATTCATTTGTTCCCCCTTTGTAGTAACATATTTTATATATGTGTGCTTTAATGTTTTTATCATTTATGTCTCACTCCTAATTAAGGTATGAATAGACATTTTCAACCTTTACCTATTAGAATACCTTATTTTAATTGGGGCCCCGCCATTGTAAAAAAAATAAAAAATAAAAACATATCTTGTTATTTTCATTGCATTAACTTTAGGATTTCTTATACTTTAGGATTTCTTACGCTTTAGGATTACTACATTTTTAGAATGATTTGTAAAATTTTCCTAGGAAATCAAATCATATTATGACTAGAGCAAAGGAGGATGTCTGAATTTGTTCAAAACTATGAAAGATGGGAACCGACTCTTAGCAACTTTTTAATTTCAATATGCTTCCAGTGGTTTTCTTAGAGCTTTTTTTTTTTTAGCATTCAATTTGGAATCCAAGCCTGCTTTCCCTATACCTACCCCTTTCAATCACTCCCATGTTCCTCTGCTGTTCCTTAGGATTCAAAAATGGAATGATTCAAATCTAATCGTTGGCATTTAGAAAGAAGGTCGATGTAGACCATGAGTTCAGTTATTATTTAGTCATTGATACTATTCTGAGCACGCTCAGTAGAGAATTTTTCTTCCAAAGCTTACTGTGTACCACTCTAAAAATAACAATGTAAAGACATAAATGATCAATTAAGGAAGTCTAAACTACGTAGCTAATTAATACCATACTCAAGTGGGCAGGGGAGATTGTGCTTTGATCTCATTGGAGAGCGGTTCGCAGATGCTAATGCAGGTAATCATACACTTAAAATTTCTATTTTTTTCCCTAAGAGGGATAATCATGTTGAACTCACCTTACCAATGTTGAAGGTAAAGGTAAACAATTTCCACAATTGAAGAAATAAGAACAATTACTTTAGAGATTTCCTCTCAGCAGTCCTGTACTGCAAGGCTTAATTCCTATAGAAAACTTTATAATTATCACTCTCTTCAATCTGCTTTTGAACATTCCTAATTTTACTTTCTTTTCAATGCAAGTTTGTGATTTAAGTTATTATGTAGTCCTAGTTTATTCATATTTGTGAATTTTGTTCACAAAATGAGTTTCACTAAATTTGGTCAAAATGTATGTACACTAAAGGCAAGGCGGTCTATATCTAGATTTACGCTGTCTTTACTAAAAGAAGGAAGATCCTGGAGATGAAGCTCAATTTAGCAGGTACTGTGATGCAAAAGCAGAATAGCCCCAAACAAAACAAAAGAAATACTAGTCTTTCACAGGGTTGATGCATTGTCATTCATCTTTGGTAATGGCTAGATTTATAAGCACTGCAATTTTATTTGACAGATAATTTTTGAAACTAGAATGCATGTACCAAAAATTTGATAGCTATTCTTTAGCAGAAATAATTTTGTTACCACCTTTAACAGAATCTCATTACAGAATGCCTTTGGGGAAGGGGTGGGGCAGATAGGAATAAAGTGAAAAAAACAGGAACACTTTCTTAAAGTAATACAAGGAATGGATCTTAAAAGTATATCATTTTTATTAAAACCCTACATTGGGTATCAAAAACATTTATGACATGCTCATTTGCATTCCTTTTTGATAAGATATTGAACAAGCAATTTTATCAAGTGACTAAATTACATACATCAAATCATCATACTAATTTTAGAGATCAAGTAAAGCTAGAGACACAAAAGGCCTCATATTACTAAGATTATAAGTATTTATTTAGAGAATTTTGGATAGTCATCTGAAAGTAAGAGAATTATTTTGATGATGAATAATCCATAATATTTTATTGAATTTTAAAACATTAGATTTATATGCTAGGTACTACTGTACTATGTAAAATAATGTAACAAACTAATATAAAAGTAACCTTTCTAAGAAGCTATAGTGGTATTTATTTATAATAAATTACACATTGCATTATTAGAGGGTTGTTTGGTATTACTAGCTTACACATAATTAATTGAATAATGGTTGTTTCACAAAGTAGATAACCAATTTAAAACTAGCTTATAGACCAAAAATATTAAACATGTAACAAGAAAATCTCAATAAACCAACAGAAAATTTCATTCGATTTGCACAGGATCTAATATTCAGTTCATGGTGGAGAACTTAGGGAAAAATATAATACAGATTATTAACACATTCCAAACTGTGTGTCAGGTAGAGTAAATATTTATGTTTAGGAAGGAGAGAAATCCAGAGTGAAAACAGGTTTTGGAAAAATTGAAAAATTAATTTTTAAATGTTTGTTAGTATACAAGATGCAAAGCATGAATAAAGAAATATGATTGGGGCACCTGGGTGGCTCAGTGGGTTAAAGCCTCTGCCTTCAGCTTGGGTCATGATCCCAGGGTCCTGGGATCGAGCCCCACATCAGGCTCTCTGCTCAGCGAGGATCCTTCTTCCCCCTCTCTCTCTGCCTGCCTCTCTGCCTACTTGTGATCTCTGTCTGTCAAATAAATAAATAAAATCTTTTTAAAAAAATATGAGAATCTTCTACCAGTTTATGTTGTAAACTATCTTGAACACATCAGTTGTAGCACATATGCACAAGCAAATAGCAATCCTAAAACATTATGTTGCCAATTAAGTAAAATATATCAAGAGAAGTATATTTGACATGTACCCAGTAAATGATATAAAAATAGATTGCTGAACTGAAATTTAAATATCAGCTATTAAATGAAAATTAATGTGTCATAATTCTGCAAACATATGAAGTAAACTTTAATCATCAGAGAAACTGAGTAGTCCCTTTTATTGGTGTCCTTCTCTAGCAGAGTATTAAGAATTAGTCTTAGTTGTAGCATAAGGAAACACTAGCTGCATCGTTGCCATGACTTCGTCCAATAGAGATCCATTTCTCACACGTGTAAAGACAAATGGAGGTATTCTTGGTCAGCGTCAGTTCTCATCTTATGACTGTCCCCCCCCTAGGGTCTCAGGGTCATCTGCATCCAGAAAGTACCTGGGGAAGTTACAAAGCGGGAAGCCATGCCTGTAGTTCTTAATTGCTTCAGCCCTAAAACAAGACAAATCACTTTCTCTCTTACTCCTTTGTTGAGGGTCAAATGGAGTGCAAGGCTGGACTTGCCAGCAAGTACTCTGTTAGGAAAGGGGAAGCACCAATTTTGCTGGGCAGTTAGTCATTTTTCCACCAGAATACGGTGTAGCCAAGTTTATTTTCTATGTAGAGAAACTTAGGATTAAAAAATTCAAATCTTAAGAAAAATTTTGAAGTAAAGGTTTATTAATGCAACACACACATGTCCTACTAAGTGCCTCTCCTCATTGGGTTAATTGCAATAGGCTTGGAAATAGACAGAATTGTTCCACTGAAGTAAGGAATTTTCCTGCATGACACTAATACCTAGGCATGAAATAAAAGATACTAATAACAATGTCGGTTTGTAACCACAAATCCCCCAAATTTCAAGACAGTTTGTACCAGTTTATCAGTATTGTTTATTGATAACAGTGAGATTGCTGATTTCCCATGGTCCCTTAAGACACCTAGAGAAACCCCAGCAGAGACTCCCTCTGGGGTTTCCCAGTTCTGAGGTCTTCTCTACACACATCAGTGGCTCCCAGTCTGAGAGAACTGCATCCATGTCACCCTTGTAGAAGGAGGACAGTAGAGATCACCTGGACTTTCCAGACCTCGCCCGAGACAGCCGATGATGCCCATTTTGACTTTGATGCTGTGGCTGCGTTGTTGCTTTTTCTGATAAACTGCAGATTTTGTAAGCACTGTCTTCTCAGTCCTTGTGAGTCTCCTACAGTGATCCCCGCCAGTTCGACTGTCACCCATTAGTGAAGTGCCACACAAACAGAGTCACTGCAAGAAGAGTAATGGGTGGCGAGAAGAAGGATGCGTCATCAGAGCAGATGACAAAGGAATGAAAGCTGTTCAAACAGTGATGTCAGGGTCTGGGAGAAAAGTGGTCTCTGTGCGGGAAACAGCAGGAACAGAGACTAACTGATGGGATCTGTACTCAACAGCCTGAAAATTGAGACTTAACCCATGTTGATCACGGAAACTGAATGAGTTATAAAGAGTCAGAGTGGCTGAGGAAGAGTAAGCAAGAGAAGGAGCGATGAGAACCCAGGCCAGGGGCCCCAGTAGGCAGAGCAGGTAGAGCCTTACAGGCCATGGTGAGAATTTTTCATGTTGCTTTAGTTGTTCTAGGAAGTTTGGGGGTGATTTTAATCCTCGAAGAATGTATTTTGGATTTCGTGAAGAGGTCAGACTTAAAAACTTAAATTGCTGCCATTCTATAAATGCTTGTTATTCTACAGTTATTTAAATGAATTTGGTGTTTACTTTGGAAAGGGATGTCTTAAGAGATTGCCCTAGCTAACTGTATCTGGCTCCTTGATCAGCATAAATAAAAGTTCACTTTCCAATTTTGGCACTGCTAAGTATAGGTATAAAGTCAGTAATTGGACATTGTAACTGTTGTTACCATTGTAACTGTTGTTACTATGAAGAATTTATAGGCTTATCTTGTACAACAGGAGCCACTGATCTTCAAATTTTTCAAGAATTAGATATATTTTTAAAAGAAATTGGTTCATTTTTCAATTTCTAACTGATGGGATCTGGGAGTTTCCACTGAAAAAATGTTTTAAGGTTGGTATCAAGGAATATTTGACCATATTTAAAGTACCATTTTTAGGGATATTGTAATGACTCTTTGAGAAAGTGGATTTGCAAAAAAAAAAAAAAAGTTATAAAACACATTAAAAAGTTCAAAGAAAGTTGTTACAATTTTTCTTCCTCCATATATATGTATATCTTATTTATATGTATTATTGATTTTTTAAAGATTGATTTATTTATTTGAGAGAGAGAGCAGGGAGGGGGCAGAGAGAATCTCAACCATGCTCCACACACAGCACAGAGCCCAACAAAGGCAGATCCTGTAACCCTGAGATCATCACCTGTGATGAAACCTAGTTGGATGCTCAACCCAATGAGCTATCCTGGAACCCCTATTGTTGATTGTAAGGAGAACATTTTTTCCCCTAAGTTTTGGTATCTCTGAAATAGGTATGCATTTTTCAGTCAGTAATAAGTTATAGTTTAAGTAGAGATTTTTTTTTTCTTCATTCATAGTACATAAAAAATGGTGTTTCTTACATTCAATGATGTTTTACACTTTTAGAAATTTAGCATGTAGTTTCTGTTGTAAATGTCATGCTTCAAAAAACTCTTGAAGAAATAATTTATAGCTTGATTACACACAAGACCAACAAGCAGCTCTCTAGACTTTAAGCATAAAATATTTTTTTATAACAACAAGTTTTTATTGTTTTATTTCTTTTTGGTATCTTAGATATGAAAAAAACCTCTAGAAATGATTTGGTTGAACACCCTCACTTAATAAGGTGGAAAGATTGTTTTATATAAAAATAAGATGACATTATAATTGTTCATTCATTTCAGTTTGTTTTGCTTAGTGTCTTAACAGAAAAATGGTGGGCGAGAAACTATGTGTGATTAGCTGGGTACAATTTTTAAGTCCGCAAACTTATATTTAATGGGTGGGTGAAGTAAGTCTACACAAGTTTGATGATTCATCTCAAATTATACAAGAGGTCAGTGGTTGAGCCGTATTTCTTGGTAAGGCCTTGACAATGCTTGGCAGCTCTTTTGCAGAAACATTTTGCAAAGCTGGTGGGCAGTTATTAGTAAAAACAGACCTTTATTTTTAAAAGGCCCAGACTATCTCTACATGCCATGGAATTTTAACATCCACTGAGATTTTAATAGGTGATCTGAAAAGTCAGTTTCTGTGATCAGATGCATTTTTCAAATGCGGAGGTTTTTAAAATTGATTTGTTGCTATTATTTTCTGTTTGCAAAGTTCTTTTTATAAATAGGTATGCAAAAACTTACCTCTTATTTAATTTTAAAACACTTGACTGTGGAATACTTTTGTCATGGAATATGTATTTATAGCTTATGAGGTATTGATAGTCTACTAAATTATTTATGGAATGTTGATTATGATTTTTCCCAAAAATCTTATTAAATCCACCAAAGTGGATTAAAGTGGGTAAGAGGTTATATTAATCTGGTCAGTTGAAATGAATATGATCTTTTCCCATGTTCTTATGGCCCATTACTTAAGCAACTACAGATTTATATTTTGGATAGCATATAGATGTTCCAGGAGGACAAGAATGTCTTTTTTCATTGCAGAATCATCTATTGGTTTATTTTGCCAAATAGTTCCTAGGATATGTGCTCAGTGAATAAAATTTAAAATCCAGAATGTAATTTGAATGCATTGTTCGAGGTGAATAAACCTTCATATCTTTCTTACACAAAATGGCTATAATTTTAATTAACATTATTACAATGACTCTTCAAGAAATAAATTATGACTATATCTGTATTTATCTTTGTCTATATTTATTCATCTATTTCCCATACTCTGCATCCAAAAAATATGAGAAGAAGGTATCTTTATTCCTTGTTGAATTTATTGAATTCTGTCATGAAGTGCAATTCTCTTCTGATATAGATAAACTCGTAGACTTTATACCTTCTCTAATAATATTTTGGTAAGATTTATTAAGATATTAAGTTATCTGTATACCCACTTTTCTTTGAGTGCTCTCTGCTCACCCTCCAGTTGGACTGGATTCCCTGAAACTATGTTCCTGGAATGTGACTCCCTTTCCCCTCCATAGAACAGATATGAGTCTGACACATAAACTGCAGAGTAGTTGGTTGTTATGGACTGAATGTTTGTGAATTTCTGAAACTCCTATGTTGAATTCCTCATTCAATGTGATGATATTAAGCAGTAGGGCCTCTGTGAGGTTGTTGGGTAATAGGAGTGGACCCCTTATTAATGCGATTAGTGCTCTTATAAAACACACCCAAGGGTGCTCTTATCCCTTCTGCCATGTGAGGACATGGCAAAGACAAAAGAAAAAACAAAACCAGAAACCCTCCACCTGTCTATGAACCAGGAAGTGGGCCCTCACCAAACAATCTGCAAGTCAGATTAGATGTCCCGGCCTCTAGAACCGTGAGAAATAAATGAATGTCGCTTAAGCCACCCAGTCTGGTGTTTTGTTTTGCTCTGTTTTGCTTTGTTATAGCAGTCTGAACTAAGACAGGACTCCTAATCTGTTTTGTTTTCCCGGGAAGATGGAAGGTCAGAGACTGGTTAGAAGGGACAGAAGGTGCTAGAAGAGCAAATGTAGGGGCCATGCAGTGTCCTCTGCAGAACAGATAATTGTGATGTCCCATGACCAGTCACACAGCAAACACTGAAGGCTATAACTTTAATCTGTATTTGTAACCTAGTTTGGAGTTATTGTAGAACATGGATAAAAATTAGGTGCCTACTCACTGATTTTGTAATTTTAGATTATCAAAATGTAGATTTCTAAAATGTAAATTTTAACTAATGATAGGGCTTGTTTTGAAACCAGAAAAAAAATTAATAAAATAGTGTTGGCACTATTTATAGTTCTATTAGGAAATAAAGTTGTTACTAAGGCTAGTTATGTTCCCTAAAACTGACATTATGAATTGAGGTTCACCATAGCTGGAAACTTTGTAAGAAATGCAAAACTGTACAGTTAGTGTTTTTTTAAATATTTGGTAATGCCATTAATAAAGTAAGAGTACTTTGTATTAACCAAATGCTTATAAATGGCAATAGAATTGCAATTAACATTAATTTCTGACTTTGCTAATAACGTTCTTCCCAAAATGTTTCCATCATATAGATTTGGTTTGTTTTTAATCTTTGGCAGCATCACTGTTTGAGAGTAAAGTCCTTACTTTTTTGACTTACAAATGTTTGGGAAATTCAGTCTTTAAGCAAGACAGTTTTTCAAATACATTTGGCTCTTACTCTGATTCAGAATTCCTCTTTGGTTGTTTAGTGTAACAAATGTCTTCCCACATCATGTGACTTGATGTCCAGCATGTAAGGTATGATTATACACCATTTCAGGACCAAGGAAAGACCTTATGTGAAGTTGATTAATTCAATTAGAAAAATGCAGAAGACAAAATATATGGTATTCCTCCATCCCTTTCTTCTCCTTTTCTCCCTATTTTTGTGCTTTGTTGTGAGACATCTTAATTAGCCATCCCTAGAGTAACCTATACCATATAATCTCTCAATATGAAAAGGTCATACCTAAATGGGGAAGAGGGTGAACCTGATTTGAATCTCATCCTAAAAATGTCAAGAGATGTTTCTAAGGAACTTATAATTGTTCTCCCATGTATTTTCTTTGTGAAAGATTTATTACTATTACATAGAACTTCTACAGCATAAAGTAGCATTATGACAAAATGCTTGACAACTAATGAGCAAAAACTCCTAGTCATTTGTCAATTTTAAAATCAGGCATACCAGGAAAAGACACTTTCCTACTTCAGACGGTGGTTACCTGTCGGTGTTTAAACAATTGCTCATTTTGTACTGGGTAGTGGATGAAAGACCAGTTTGTTATTGTACGCTTTCCTAGTGCCACGCTCTACAAAATCATGCGGTAGGGGACTTTATAGTATTCACCTCTTCAATTTATTTCAGTTCATTTCCTTCAATTCAGTATGGTTTCATGTAAATTAGTTCATTTTTCCAGCAGTATATTAGAAACCACGTAGAAAGGATTAATGATCAAATTATTGGGGTACAGTGTAGAAAAAAAAACGCTGATGTTCTAGTCCAGCTACACATAGAGGCCTGTATTACCAAATACTCTTGTCCCGGTAGCTCTTCCTGTTTTCCTTCAGGAGACTACACGTTACTCCCTCTCATCTCGTGGTTTCAGTGGCATTTACTTCACGTAACACCCAGATCCACGCAGTACATTGCATTGTTCAGACCACTACAGCGGGCTTAAGATGGCCACCAAAGCCAGTTGGAGCAATAAAACAAAGTGAGTTTGGTTCCAAATCATGGGAAAAGAATCTCAGTATTTTGATTGGCTTCAAACCTGGGTACTTCTAGCGGCTGTCTTGAAACCCATCTGAGAATGAAATCATGTAGAGGAAATGTATTGGAGACCTAGAGAAAGCAGGTTGTGTGATATAGTTTGAGCTCTGAGCTGAGCCCAGACCGGAGATTTTGGACGAAAGAATTAATGGTCCGGAATTTTCCGTTTGTCTACTTAAATCGATTTGAGCTGGTTTACCATAATTTGCAAAGCAACATATTTTAGGAGGTACACTGGGATATAAAAACACTGAAATAATTTGTGACAGGAAAGGTCAGTATTAAGAAGGATTGATAACTTTTCCTTGAAGAACCATGAATCTTGAGCTCATCCACTTGTCTTTCTTGTAGACAGCATAGAGTTGGGTCTTGCTTTTGTTACTCCACTTTGACAGTCTGTGTCTTTTAATTGGTATATTTAGAACATGCACATGAAAGCAATTATTGATATAATGAGAGTAATGCCTTCCATATTTGTAACTGTTTATCAGGTACAAGGAATTGAGGTAGATAGGTCTTTAATGTGAATTTTTGTAGTTTGTTTTTATCTGGATAGGAGGTCACATTTATTGTTTGCTGTACCTGTACTGTTGGAGCCTAGTTTCTTCTGGAGTCCTTGTTTCTGTCTTTCAATGTTTCTAGCTATTCCTTAAATAGAATCTAAGGCTTACACTTCTTCTGGCTGCAATCCCTTGTCATTTTCCTGGGGCCCTATTGATGCTGTGGTAATGTCTGAGGGAAGGGAACTGTGCTCTTGCCCTGTGATTAGGTATTAGTCTTCAAAGGACCCTGAGTTGGGTATTCCTCTTCCCTCAGGTTGGTTAATCTTTGATAAAACACCAGTAGGTTAGCCTCTGGTAAACAAGTTTTCTCAAGGGTATGCCTTATTGAGAAGAATGGAGAGCTCTGAATAGATTTCTGAATGGTTACTTTCTTTCTCTTCCTGCCTGAAGTAGAAGGGGTTTTTCTCTGATTTTCACAGAAAGAACAATGTCACCCCCCCCAGATGAACGGCACAAGAATGTGGGTAGGGGGTCCCTACTCTTGCATGTCTTTTGAGTTTTTAGCTGCTGAGCTAGTCTACCTCGAGCCCACCGTTTATCAGTTATAGTCCACAGTCTGCCCACTGATACTGGCTTCTGCTACAGGCTACTGTTGCCCCTGGCTTTGCGTCTGAGAAGCTGTGATTCTCTGAATCTGCTGGTCTGTCTTTCAGATTTGGGGCAGTTAGTTTGCCCAGTTCTGAGTTGACGGAGAGTTGTTGGTTTTGTTTATCTTTTTTCTTGTTGTGAGGACATGAGTGATGACTTCTATGCTATTTACGTCTCAGACCAGAAACCAGAATACTTGAACCACTTATCTTTCCTACAGTGAATTTCTCCTAATTATCTTCAGAAACTAGGAAGGAGTCTTGGTCACAAAAGTCTCCGTGGTAGAAGAGTATACCCATTGAAAGAAGCTTCGATTTTCATGTATCGTAAAGGTAAGTTTAGATTAGGATTCACTAAATGTCATTATGTTCCAGGAAGCTTGGGAGATGCTGCACATCTGTTTTGTGGTGCAGATGTGAGGCTGTACGGATATCAGGGCAGATTCCTGAGACAGCGGAATCCCAGTGGGTCTGAATCCCAGCTCCAGCAGTTAGCGCTCCGGTGGTCTTTAGTGATTTACTTAGCCTTTCTGTGTCTCCGTTTCTTCATCTGTGAAAGTAGGGATAATAGTCCCTGTTTCTGAGAATTTAATTAAATGAAAGCATTATTATCATAACACAGCATCTCTTAAATTTCATTTTGCTTATGCTTAATTCAGGTTTTTTGCTAGTCCAGAACACATCTTTACTATTTTTGAGAGTTTTATCACTGAAAGCAGCCCAATATATGCATTTTACTGATTCTGATCACTTAAATGACAAGTAAATCACTATTCCCTTTGAAGATTAAAAATAAAATGCACTGAGTGCAATTTTAGTCTAGCAGACAAGAGCTTTACCGATTTTTGTAAAAGGATATGCAGGAAGATTTCTTCTATTGCTAAAGAAAGTTATTTTGATATCATGTAATGATATGGTCATTGTGTATGTTATTCAACACAGTTTCTATGACTTTAATTAGACCACACATTTTTTTTTTAAACCCATAAAGTGACATGTCAATGGCTATTCAGTGTTGTCAGTAAGGATAAATGCTATGCTGATAAGCAGAGAATGCCACCAGACATCAAACCAAAGAGACGAATAAATCAGCCACCTAATCTTAGATTCTAGCTGCAAGATCTTGAAGAACAACAAAGACAATAGATATTTCTAAGGGAAACTAGTCCATAAAATATAGAGCTATATTTTAAAATTTCTTTATTAATCTTCATATTATATGATGTGGAATTGATTGATCCAGTGATAAAAACCACAATAAGAACCTAGGTTGGTAGTGTTAATGATAAGGAGACCACTGTTAACTTCCAAACTGATCTATTACCAAAGAAGGAAAGAAGTGGAAATACACTATTAAAATAATCCTAGAAGGTAATGCTGTTGTTGAGAGAGGTTGAGAAATTGTGTTTTTCATTATCTGACGAATCGGTGATGTGACTGTTTCATCATCTTAAAAACTATATTTCAATATCTTAAAAATACCACAATTACCTAAAATCTTCTCTTGTTAGCATTTATTTCATAAAGAGTAGAAATATAATTCATTTCTAGTGTATGGTTTATGTTTGTTCTCTCAAAATACTATCACAACAAACAGCGTTGTTTTCCACATTTCCACATTTTTTTGAAATGTGACTGAGACTCTTGGACATTAGGCTTTATACAATGAATGGAAGACCGACCAGATATAGAGCAGATTCTCTGTACACTGTGATTTAAAGTTTTCTATTCTCTTCATGACATTACAGTGCCAAATATCTGATGTATAATAGAATTTCATGGTTTAGGGGCTTTTTACAATCATCCTGTCCAACCCAGTTTGAGATCTGTCAGCTGGGAAGCTTTTTAATCCGACTATTGGCGAAATAACACCAAAGTCTGGGAGTGATTATCTCTGGAGAAATACCGTTTATAAAGAAAAAGAAAATGTTATATATATATTTATATTAATATAAAAATATATAATATATAAATATAAAAACATATTTATAAATATATATACATACATATTTAAATATGCATATTTAAATTTAATTTATATTTAATTTAAATATTTGAATATTATAAGTATTTAAATATTTATATTTAATGTATAAATAAGTATATTTAAGTATATTTGTATTTAAAGATTTTTCTTCTTAAAACCAATTAGTCCAAGGGCACCTGGGTGGCTCAGTGGGTTAAGCCTCTGCCTTCAGCTCAGGTCAGATCTCAGGGTCCTGGGATTGAGCCCCACATCAGGCTCCCTGCCCAGCAGGCAGGCTGCTTTCCCCCTCTCTCTGCGTACCTCTCTGCCTACTTATGATCCCTCTTTCTGTCAAATTATAAATATATATATTTAAAAACAGCAACAACAACAACAAAATTAGTCCAACCAATTAACTATATACCTAATCTCTTTTTTTAGTTTTAAAATTTTTATTATTATTTTTTATTAACATATAATGTATTATTTGTTTTATTTGCTTCAGGGATATAGGTTTGTGAATCGTCAGGCTTACACACTTCATAGCACTCACCATATCACATACCCTCCCCAGTGTCCATAACCCAATGACCCTCTCCACATCCTCACTCACCCAGGAAACTCTGTTTGTTTTGTGAGATTAAGAATCTCTTATGGTTTGTCTCCCTCCAGATCCCATCTTGTTTCATTTTTTCCTTCCGTCTCCCCCAAACCCCCATTCTGCTGCTCAAATTCCTCATATCAGGGAGATCATATGATAATTGTCTATCTCTTATTGACTTATTTCACTCAGCATAATACCCTCTAGTTCTATCATTGCAAAGGGCAATATTTCATTTCTTTTGATGGCTGCATAGTATATGTGTGTGTGTGTGTGTGTGTGTATGTGTGTGTGTGTGTGTGTATGAACACATACCACATCTTCTTGATCCATTCATCTGTTGATGGACATCTAGGTTCTTTCCATAGTTGGGCTATTGTGGACGTTGCTGCTATAAACATTCGGGTGCATGTGCCCCTTCGCATTACTATAGATTTGTATCTTTAGGGTAAATACCCAGTAGTGCAATTGCTGGGTCATAGGGTAGCTCTATTTTCCACTTTTTGAGGAACCTCCATGCTGTTTTCAGAGGGGCTGCACCAGCTTGTATTCCCACCAACAGTGTAGGAGGGTTCCCTTTTCTCCTCCTCACCAGCATCTGTCATTTCCTGACTTGTTAACTTTAGCCATTCTGACTGGTGTGAGGTGATATCTCGTTGTGGTTTTGATTTGTATTTCCCTGATGCCGAGTGATGTGGAGCACTTTCTCATGTGTCTGTTGGCCATCTGGATGTCTTCTTTGAAGAAATGTGTGTTCAGGTTTTCTGCCCATTTCTTGATTGGATTATTTGTTCTTTGGGTGTTGAGTTTGATAAGTCCTTTATAGATTTTGGATACTAGCCCTTTATCAGATATGTCATTTGCAAATATCTTCTCCTGTTCTGTAAGTTGTCTTTTGGCTTTGTTGACTATTTCCATTGCTGTGCAAAAGCTTTTGATCTTGATGAAATCCCAATAGTTCATTTTTGCCCTTGCTTCCCTTGCCTTTGGCAATGTTTCTAGGAAGATGTTGCTGCGGCTGAGGTCGAAGAGGTTGCTGCCTGTGTTCTCCTTAGGATTTTAATGGATTCCTGTCTCACACTAAAGTCTTTCATCCATTTTGAGACTATTGTTGTGTGTAGTGTAAGGAAATGGGCCAGTTTAATTTTTCTGCATGTGGCTGTCCAATTTTCCCAACACCATTTGTTGAAGAAGCTCCCCACCCCCCCCATTGGACATTCTTTGCTCTGTCAAAGATTAGTGACCATAGAGTTGAGGGTGTGTTTCTGGGCTCTCCATTCTGTTCCATTGATCTATGTGTCTGTTTTTATGCAACTACCATACTGTCATGATGATGACAGCTTTGAAATAGAGCTTGAGTCTAGAATTGTGATGCCACAAACTTTGGCTTTTTTTTTCAACATTTCTCTGGCTATTTGGGATCTTTTCTGGGTCCATATAAGTTTTAGGATTATTTGTTCCATTTCTTTGAAAAAAAAATGATGGTATTTTGATAGGGATTATGTTAAATGTGTAGATGCTTTAGGTAGCATAGACATTTTCACAATATTTGTTCTTCCAATCCATGAGCATGGACCGTTTTTCCATTTCTTTGTGTCTTCCTCAATTTATTGCATGAGTACTTTATAGTTTTCTGAGTACAGAGTCTTTCCCTATTTGGTTAGGTTTATTCCTAGGTATCTTATGGTTTTGGGTGCAATTGTAAATGGGATTGATTACTTAAATTCTCTTTATTCTGACTTGTTGTTGGTGTCTAGAAATGCAACTGATTTCTGTGCATTGATTTTATATCCTGACACTTTCCTGAATTCCTGTATGAGTTCTAGCAGTTTTGGAGTGGAGTCTTTTGGGTTTTCCACATAAAGTATCATGTCATCTGCAAAGAGTGAGAGTTTGACTTCTTCTTTGCCAATTCGGATGCCTTTAATTTCTTTTTGTTGTCTGATTGCTGAGGCTAGGACTTCTAGTACTGTGTTAAAAAGCAGTGGTAATAGTGGATGTCCTTGCCATTATCCTGACCTTAGGGGAAAAGCTCTCAGTTTTTCCCCATTAAGAATGATATTTGTGGGTGCCTGGGTGGCTCAGTGGGTTGAGCCACTGCCTTCAGCTCAGGTCATGATCTCAGGGTCCTGGGATCGAGTCCCGCATTGGGCTCTCTGCTCAGCAGGGGCCTGCTTCCCTCTCTCTCTCTCTCTGCCTGCCTCTCTGCCTACTTGTGATCTCTGTCAAATAAACAAATAAAATCTTTTTTTTTTTTAAAAAAAGATATTTGTAGTGGGTTTTTCATAGATGGCTTTGATGATATTGAGGTATGGACCCTCTATCCCAACATTTTGAACAGTTTTGATCAAGAAAGGATGCTGTACTTTAACAAATGCTTTTTCCGCATCTATTGAGAGTATCATATGGTTCTTGTTCTTTCATTTATTAATGTATTGTATCACATTGATTGATTTGTGGATGTTGAACCAACCTTGCAGCCCTGGAATAAATCCCACTTGGTCATGGTAAATAATCCTTTTAATGTACTGTTGGATCCTATTGGCTAGTATTATGGTGAGAATTTTTCCATCTGTATGCATCAAGGATATTGGTCTGTAATTCTTCTTGTTGATGGGGTCTTTGTCTGGGTTTGGGACTCAAGGTAATGCTGGCCTCATAAAATGAGTTTGGAAGTTTTCCTTCCATTTCTATTTTCTGGAAGAGTTTCAGGAGAATAGGTATTAATTCTTTAAATTCTGGCCCTGGGCTCTTGTTGGGAAATTTTTGATTGACTGCTTCAATCTCCTTACTAGTTATGCGTCTGTTCAGGTTTTCTCTTTCTTCCTGGTTCAGCTGCGGTAGTTTATATGTCTCTAGGAATGCATCCATTTCTTCCAGATTGTCAGATTTGCTGGTGTATAGTTGCTCACAATATGTTCTTATAATTGTTTGTATGTCTTTGGTGTTTGTTGTGATCTCTCTTCTTTCATTCATGATTTTATTTATTTGGGTCCATTCTCTTTTCTTTTTGGCCTGGGATTTATCAATCTTATTAGTTCTTTCAAAGAACCAGCTTCTAGTTTCATTGATTTATTCTACTGTTCTTTTGGTTTCTATTTCATTGATTTCTGCTCTGTTCTTTATTATTTCTCTTCTCC
Organism: Mustela putorius furo; assembly: GCF_011764305.1. Classification (NCBI taxonomy): domain Eukaryota; kingdom Metazoa; phylum Chordata; class Mammalia; order Carnivora; family Mustelidae; genus Mustela; species Mustela putorius. Next base: position 1,396,262 of record NW_025421341.1, on the reverse strand, counting down.
ATCTGAGTTTAGGCTTTCTTTGCTATTCTTTCTCTAGCTCCTTTAGGGGTAGGGTTTAGTTGTATACTGGAGACCTTTCTTGTTTCTTGATATAGTGATATAGGCTTATATCACTATATACTTTCCTCTCAGGACTGCCTTTGCTGTGTCCCACAGATTTTGAACAGTTGTGTTTTCATTTTCATTTGTTTCTATGGATTGTTTTCAATCCTTCTTTAATTTCCTGGGACCCATTCATTTTTTAGTAGGATGCTCTCTAGCCTCCATGTGTTTGAATTCTTTCCAACTTTCCTCTTGTGACTGAATTCTAGCTTCAGAGGTTTGTCGTCTGCAAATACGCAGGGAATGATCCCAATCTTCTGGTACTTGTTGAGACCTGATTTGTGACCCTGGATTGATCTATTCTGGAAAACGTTCCATGGGCACTAGAGAAGAATGTGTATTCCTCTTTGGGGTGGAACGTTCTGAATATATCTGTGATGTCCGTCTGGTCCAGTGTGTCATTTAAAGCCTTTATTTCCTTGTTGATCTTTTGCTTTGATGCTCTGTCCATTTCAGTGACGGGGGTGTTAAAGTCCCCTACTATTATTGTATTTTTATTGGTGTGTTTCTTTGATTTTGTTATTAAGTCGTTTATATAGTTGGCTGCTCACATGCCAGGGGCATAGATATTTAAAATTGTTAGATCTTCTTTTTGGACATTCCCTTTGAGTATGATATAGGGTCCTTTGTCATCTCATATTATAGTCTGTGGCTAAACATCTAATTTATTTGATATAAGGATTGCACCCCAGCTTTATTTTGATGTCTATGAGCAAGGTAAATTATTTTCCATGCCCTCACTTTCAATCTGGAAGTGCCTTTGGGTCTAAAATGAGTTTCTTGTAGACAGCTTATCGATGTGTCTTATTTTTTAAAATCCATTCTGATACTCTGTATCTTTTGGTTGGGGCATTTTGCTTATATACTTTCAGGGTAACTATTGAAAGATATGAATTTAGTGCCAGTGTATTGCCGTAAGGTGACTGTTACTGTATATTGTGTCTGTTCCTTTCTGGTCTACTACTTTTAGGCTCTGTCTTTGTTTAGAGGACCCCCTTCAATATTTACTGTATGGCTGGTTTGGTGTTTGAAAAGTCTTTTAATTTTTGTCTGTCCTGGAAGCTTTTTATCTCTTTTTATTTTCAGTGATAACTTAGCTGGATATAGTTTTCTTGGCTGCATATTTTTCTCATTTAGTGCTCTGAATATATCATGCCAGTTCTTTCTGGGCTGCCAGGTCTCTGTGGATAAGTCTGCTGCCAATCTACTATTTCTACCATTGTATGTTATAGACTTCTTGTCCTGAGCTTCTTCAGGATTTTCTCTTTGTCACTAAAACTTGTAAGTTTTACTATTAGATGATGGGTATGGACCTATTTTTCTTGATTTTGAGAGGGGTTCTCTGTCCCTCCTGGATTTTGATGCTTGTTCCCTTTACCATGTTAGGGGAATTCTCTACAGTAATTCACTCCAATATACCTTCTGCCCCTTTCTCTCTTTCTTCTTCTTCTAGAATCCCAATTATTCGAATGTTGTTTTGTCTTATGGTATCACTTATCTTTCGAATTCTCCCCTCGTGGTCCAATAGTTTTTTGTCTCTCTTTTGCTCTTCTTCTTTATTCTCCATCATTTGGTCTTCTATATCCCTAATTCTCTCTTCTGCCTCATTTATCCTAGCATTAAGAACCTCCATTTTTTTATTGCACCTCATTAATAGCTTTTTGATTTTAACTTGGTTAGATTTTAGTTCTTTTATTTCTCCAGAAAGGGATTCTCTAATATTGTCCCTGCCTTTTTGAGCCCACTTACCACCTTGAGTGTCATTGTTCTGAACGCTAGTTCTGCCATATTACCAGTGTATGTATTGATTAGATCCCTAGCCATCGGTACTGTTTCTTGTTCTTTTTTGGGGTGTGAGGTTTTCTGCCTTGTCATTTTATCTAGATAAGAATATATGAATGAGGGAATAAAATACTAAAATGGTGGAAAAGACTCCAGAAAAATGTATCCTAATCAAATCAGAAGAGATCCAAAACGGGGGTGGGGGGGAGAAGAAAAGGGGGAAAAAGTAAAAATAAGAAAAAGAAATTATATGTATATTAGACTGGTGAATAGAACAGAGCCACCCACTTGATTTTGGGTGTATTTTGGTCTCTTAGAAGAAACTACCTCCCAAAGTTTTAAAGAAAGAAAAACATACATTACAAAAATAAGGTAAACATGATGAAGTGATGGAATATGGCTGTCAAGATGAAAATTTTAAAAAATTCTAAAAAAGGAATTGATAAGTTAGTTGCAAAAGAAAAAAAAAAAATAGAGAATGTGCTCAGGCTGGATAGTAGAACAAAGTCATGTGCTAGATTAGGATATATTTTGATCTATTAGAAGAAATTGTATCCCAATTTTTTTTAGAAAAAATAAAAACGTATATGTATACAAAAAATAAGGTTAAATACAATAAAGGGATAGAATCAATGAAGGGATAAAATATTACTATAACAATGAAGGTTTAAAAAGATTTTTTTTAAGAAAGGTATTTTTAAGATAAGCTAGTTAAAAAACGTTAAAAGAGGAATGAGGAAAAGTTAAAAAATAGAATAAGGATAAAAATAAAATTTAAAAAAATTAACTCTGTAAGATTAAGGATCATGTGGGAAAAGCCATGAATCCTATGCATTGCTTTCCCCTAGCTCTGGAGTTACACTATTTGATCAATGAGCTTGGTCTTTTCTAGGTGTTCTTGCTGATCTTCTGGGGGAGGGACCTGTTGCAGTGATATTCAAATGTCTTTCCCCAAGGTGGAATTGCGCCACCCTTGCCAGGGACTGGGATAAGTATCTGCTCGGGTTCACTCTTGGACCTTTTGTTCCCTGAACACTTTCTGTACCATTTTGGAGGAAGGGAATGAAAATGGTGGCCTCCCTATCTCTGGCCGGAGGAGCTGAGAGCTCAGGGCCCCACTCCTTAGTGCACCCTCAGAGATAAGCAGTCAATCAGTCCTGTTTTCTTGGTCTCCAGCCGCTCTCCAAGGTCACCTGGCCCATGACTGAGCATTTCTATTTCTGGCGCACAGGCCCGTTTGGAGTCTCCAAACCCATCAGATTCCTGCTGCACTGCTCCTCCTAGAGAAGGAAGGTGAGTCTCCCTGCATCTGCCACTTATGGGGTCCCTGCTTGAAAAGCAGTGATCCAACTGTGCCTTGAATCATGGTTTAATGTTACCCAGATCTGAATGCTCACTCTTCAGCTCTGTCTCTGTGGTCGGCTTCACCTCTGTGATACCTGGGAGCTCTGCCACACTCAGACACCCCTTATCTTTCTGTGACCCTGTGGGACTTGAGACCACACTGTCCCCGCGAAGGCTCCCTCCTACCCCATTTAGCATCTGGAGCAATGTCCCTCAGTGCAGTACACTTCTAAAAGTTCTGATTTTGTGCTCTACTGCTCTGCTGCTTGCTGGGAGCCGGCCCCTCCCGCCGGGGTCTATCTTCTCATCTCTTCAGATTGACGTCTCCACACATCCTACCTTTTAGAAAGTGGTCGATTTTCTGTTCCTAGAATTGCTTCTTTTTTTTTCTCTTCTATCTCTTCTTAAATGTGTAGGTATTTGGAATGGTTTGATTCCTATCTAGCGGATCTCCTGGGATCTGATGTCATTTCCGTCTGCTATTCCTTTACCATCTTGCCTCTACCTAATCTATCTTTTTTAGCATTTATTCAAGTTTTAAAGTAATGAATTATATCAACTGTGTTTCGCTTTAGCGTATGTAAGTTTCTTCCTGATAAAAAAATATAACACTAAATATGTTCTTCAGTCTTTCTCCTGGAGACAAGGAAAAAATAATGGGGAAAAAAAAACAAACAAACTTAATTTCTAGTTAGAAGAGGGATTTTTTTTTCTTTTGTCAAAACATCTTAAAGACTTTGAAACTTCAGAAATGCTTACCTAAGCAAAAAAGAGCACATCATTAGGCAAAATGCTGAGAGGTAAATACTAATATATGAAATAATGTGGTAAAAAGAATCTTTTATTTTGTTAGCATACTCAGGTCTCTTATTTCCTCTTTCATGAAGCTCTTAAAATCCTACATTCTGCACTGTCTTCCCTAAACTCATAAGATGATCAAACATAACCTGTTTAGCTGTCAAATTATGATCTTTCTTACTTACTATATTCTACCAACCTCTCTTAAAAATAAATTGTAAATATAATCATATTTGTTAGCTTACTCATTCACTGTTCAGATGCTTTTTATCCATTTTAAATCTGTTAGTGATGTTTATTTCATTTTCTAACTTTTTTAGTGCTTTTATCTAAAGAATTGGGAAACCTGTCCTATGATGGTACATGCAGTAAATTATTTATGTGAACTGTGGGCAAGAAATGGATAGAATTTAGGGAAAGTCTCAATCATGGTCTTCCCTGGCACGTCTTTAAGCAGACAAAAGTAAATGATTATTTGAATCTTATAGAATAATTAGTAGTAACATCACTTCTGGGGCAGTGGGGTACGAGAGATAAGATCAGTGCTAAAAAACATGAATGAGAAGGAGAAGGCACAAACAAACAATAGCATTTCCTGGGGGCAATGTCTGCATATAAAAGTACATACGTGCCTTAGAGGAGGCTAGCTGACAAGGTCCTGGTATCTCAATACCTACTGCCCCGGTGGTTTTATCTGTGATATCTCCAATATCACTGTGGTTCTGGAATTATTATATATAATCTTGTTTTGGACCAAGAAGGAGCAATTTCAAAATGAATAGGATAGAAACGGAAGAGAAAATAAAAGAGAAGGAAAGAATAACAAAGAACTTCAAATAAACAGTAAGACATTTTCAAAATGTATGAAGGAATGTAATTCGAAGAAATGCAACTGAAAAAAATCAACAAATATAAAAATGAATCTATTCTAGATGAAATTATAATAATAGAACCTCTGGGGAAAAAATTGGATATATTAGGATTACCAAATAATTAAATACAAATATAACATCCACTAAAAATATTAAGAAAATCAGTGTATTATCCAGTTTTACAGAGAAAGAGAACCAATAGAATATATATATGTATATATATATATGTCTTTATATCTATATATATATCTTTATATCTCTTTTTATATATAAACATACTAGTCATATATACATATCTATACATCTTTCTCTCTTTTTAAAAAATATTTTATTTATTTGACACAGAGAGAGACAGAGCACAAGCAGGAGGAAAGGCAGAGGGAGAGGGAGAAGCAGGCTCCCCTGAGCAGAGATCCCAGTAAAGGACTTGATCCCAGGGCCCTGAGATCATGACCTGAGCCAAAGGCAGACACTTAACTGACTGAACCACCCAAATGGGAAAAATTTTTTTTCACAACAAAGCTTTATTACTTTATTAGAGCTAAACAAGCATATCAAGGGTCAGGGCAGAGAAGGAAGGAACTAAGGCCAGCGCCTGGGCGGGAGATGAACCCAGAAGGGTTTTGGAGAGGGGAATCTGGGTCACAGAGACATCACAGGCATTACGGGAACTATACTTACTGTCCAGGGAATATGGGGGCGAGGAAGTCACGGCTCCCTTTATATATAAAGAGAGAGAGAGAGAGAGGTTATTTCAAGTAATTGTCTCACATTGTTAAAGCTGGTAAATCCATATCTGCAGGGTAGGCTGATATATGGGAGAGCCAAGAAAGAGCTGCAATTCAAATACAAAGAGAGTTGGCTGGGAGAATTCCCCCTTTTAGGGGAAGTCAGTCTTTTTTTTTTTTTTTTTTTTTTATGACTCAACTGATTGGATGAGGCCCACCCACAATATGCAGGGCTTTTTGCTTTACTCAGAGTCTACTGATTTATATGTTAATCCCATCCAAAAAAAATACCTTCACTTAAACATCTAGAAAACATTTAGACCAAATATCTGACCAAATCTCTGAGTATGGTGACCCATGCAAGTTGACATACAGAATTAACCATCATAGTCAGGCAGAAGTTTAAAAAAAATAAAGAGAGAGAGGAAGAGTGAGAGAGAAAACAAATACGAAATATGAAAAAGAATTGGAAAACTTGGAAACTAGATTTATATATATCTGGAATAAAAACTAGTTTACATTAGTCGTGGTAGAAATGCGAAATGATTAATTGGTTGATCTATCTGAGATACCCCATGACTGAACACTGAGAGGAATTATGAAAGGACAGTTCAGAGGCCTTGATATATTAGAAGATAGATCTTGACTAGGGGAAGCTTACCTTGATGAGCTTCACTGAGGAAAGGCTTAAAAGATCTGCTTTAGTCAGACAAAAAAAAAAAAAAAAAAGTCAGATGCAATGAAGAGAGTAGAAATTTAAATAACATATGTTGATTCATTTACCTCCTTACTGTAAAAACACCACCCAACTCCAGAAGACTTAAATAATTCAGTGTGACATTTAACATTATATAACAGATATAAGGCAAATAAAATGTATTGAACAAGAATTAATTAAGATTCATGAGGCAACAACAATAAGGTGAAAAATAGATAGGTTTATTTCTCACCAAAATTCAGGATTTGGGTTTAACAAAAGCACAGTGGATAGAGAAAACAGATAATTGAAAAAGAACACAGTCATTATATTAAACCAGTAATGAGTAGATATGTAGAATACAGTAGGAGCACTTGAAAATCAACAAATAAAGGACAAAAAAAATCCAACAGAAAAAAAAAAAATGAGCAAAGATACAAAAAGGCAATTCATAGAAAGGGAAACAGAAATGGTTAGTAAGTATATGAATAAATATTTAAACTCACAAATAATTAGAGAAATTAAAATGTTTAAAAGGGGTGGTATCTACTTATAGTCATTGGGTTAACAAGAATTAAAAAGTTGCATAGCACCAAGTGGTAGTAAGGATTTTGGAAAACTGGACCACTCACAAATCATTTGTGGGAGTTTATACTGCTTTGGCCATCCTAATGGGCAGTACTTCCATATATTATAAAATTATTTATATTTATACTCTGTGTACATCCATTTCATACCTGGCTGTACATATCACAGATGGTGTCATAAAAGCCAAATACACTGAAGTGGGGGAGTTGAAAGAGATCGTTATGTCCCTAAATGGAGACTATATAAATAAAATATAGTGGATGTATGCTATAAAAAATTAGAAACAGCAAGCTAGTTATGAGCTCAGTAGTACCAATAACTTTTAAGAACACAATGCCTAATGAATAAAGTGAGAAACAGGATGTGGTCTTAACACAAGATAATTTACGTGCATTTAAAATAGTCTCACAAAACATTCCAGCCTCTTTTTAAAATGGACATATAAAATACAAGGAAACATGTTCAATACAGTACAATATTTGCATTTGGGGGTAAGAAGATGAACAAAGAGTAAGATTTTCAAAATAATAAATAGAACAAGAGGAGATGTTTTACACAAAACAGTGATCATAATTTGCCAAATAGTATAATTATTTTTTTCTCTATATTTGAAGGAATAGTTAAAAAAAAAGATACTAAGAAATAATATAAGTTACTATACTTTGTGTGTAAAGAAAAAAGATTGATGTCTACTAGATAATGTAACAGGGTGGAGAGTTGTCAATGAATAATTAAAGCGTGCATGGACAAGACAAGGTTGTCCCCATCTCCTCACTACTCAACATACTATTAGGTTCATTAGTCAATGCCATCAGACAACAGATTGAGAAGAATCAGGGTGAAGAAAGTGGTGAAGCTGGTTTCAGAGGGTATGACTATATAACTAGGAAACAAAAGGGAATCAATGATAAACCTAACACACATATTAGAACTACTCAGTAACTTAGGGTAATGTAACATTAATATAAATAGTCTAAGATTTCTGGTTGCTAGTTTGTCATCTCCAAGTTTGAACTTGATTAAAATGTAAAACTTCTGCTCTGTGTAAAACCCTGTTAAGAGAATGAAAGGTCAAACTCAGATTGAGAAAAAATATTTGAAAACATGCATAATCAAGATCTTGTATCTAAAATATACAAAGAGCTCTTAAAACAAAACAGTAAAAAAAAAAAAAAATCTGATGAACAAATGGATGAAAGATGTGAATAGACACCTCACCGAAGAAGACAGACAGGTGGTGAATAAGTATATGAAAATGTTGCTCTTCATTATTTATCAACTAGGTAATTGCAAATGAAAACAACAGTGAAATAATACTACATACCTATTAATACATCTAAAATCCCCCAAACCAACTGTAACAATTGGGTGAGGATGGAGAGCACTAGAAGCTGTCATTGTTGGTTGGAGTGCAAAATACCACAGGCACCTTGGAAGAGAGTTTGACAGCGTATCACAGCATCTAGCAATCTATCGCCTAGGTATTTACCCAGCTGACCTGAAATTTTATGTCCACATAAACACCTGCATGTGAATACTCATAGCAGCTTTATTCATACAGCAACCCCCCCCACACACAAATACAAACATATAAAACCATGATTGTCTTCAATTGGTGACTGAATGAACTGTGGAGCATTTATACAATGAAATATTACTTAGTGCCTACCCTGCAGGACCCCCACATTTTTAGTTAAGAAGAATTACATTATCCAGGACTTGAGGAAGGTGGAAATATTTTTACTCCTCCTGGTTTCATAATCAAAATGTGAATGCTAATAAACACCCAGGCTAGGGTTTCAGCTTCAGTAGGGACAATATAAACTGAACTAAAGCATAAGGAGCAGTTACTGAGGCAGGGTTTTCTCTCTACCCACAGTTGAGCAGATACAAATAGAAGAGCACAGCCTCCTGAAATACGACCTAAATTTATTTCAAGTTGAGACTTAGATGCTTATGCATTTTGGCCAAACAGAAAGATACCTTCATTTACATCTTAACATTTTTTTCTTGTGATAAAGATAAATAGAGCATATTTTTAGATATGAATGAAAAACCTTTTTTTTTTTTTTTTTAACACCTTTCATGCTCGGCACAAATTTTTAATAGAGGTGTAAGTTATTTTGCAGGTACAAATAATTGAGTTCCCAAAACTTGAAACAATAAAGATATATGAACACCATTTTCAGATTTTCAATAACAAAAGTAATCTGCTCATCATTATTTACCCACATATAAAGGTGATAAATAGAAGAATATTCAAATATTCAGACCAAGTTAAAATTATTTCTTCTTTGAAACTAATGAGGTAGAGGAAGAGAGTAAAATATAATTAACACCTATTTCCCATACAGTTGTGTAGTAAAATCCAGTCTTGTGCCATATCTTGTAAAACTAGTTTACATTTATATACCAATAGATATTATATTAAGCCATATAATAGGAGTACCATTACATTTCCTTTTCCTTTAACCTGTTCTGAGTTCTAAGTTCTGGTATATACTTACATAATTGGCATATATTACTTACAACTCAAAACTTTATCAAATAGTATTTCTGACAAGGGCAGTACAGCTAATTGGAAGCAAATTGCTAACAATAAATTAGAATGTGTGAATATTAAACATCAAGAACAAATCTTTAGATATTTTGTTAATATATTTTTATATTTCTAACTCAATGGACAGTTTTATTTTTTATTTTTTGTAGAAGTAAAAACAGTTCGATCTCCAGGGCAACAGAGAAGAATCAGATGAATATTCACTAAATATAACAAATGAAGAGGAAGATTTATATTGAGAACAAAATTAAGGGTTTATACTTCTCAGCGAAGTTTAATTTAATATTCATGTATGGAAGTGGTTTACCATTCCTTGATGCTGTTATGTCATAGTATGTTTCTTTATAACTACATTTAAAATCAGTCTAATATGGTGATTTAAAAACTGGAATAGCTTAACTTCCCTATATAAACATTGTTTGCATTAGCAAGAAAAATCCAAGTTTTGTTTAATAACATAAAAGTTATACCTTTAATATTTTAAACTCTTAGGGTCTTGTATTTTAGAAAAAAAAGTAAGTTTTGTTTGTCATTAATATGACATATAATTAATATTTCAGTATATATTTTTTCCTGGCTATGTGTGTATGCTTTAAGGAAATGACATTTTTTGGAATTTGTTTTACTATGGGATAAAATAAACACATGGACTTTAAAGTGTCATGGTATTTATGTTTAGTTTATGCCACTAAACATTGTTAATTATTATTAGCAATACACTTTAAAACCCCCAAAGTTCATATTTGTGTTAGTTAAAAGGTACAACTAAATACATTAAATTGTATAGTTATTTTGTATCATTTAGAGATATTCCTTTTTGGAGGAAAAATTTTCAGCAGTCTCAGACAGCTGTGTCCACAGATACATCACTGAGATACCTGTGTTAGGATGGGGTTTATCTTCTGTCTGTTAGTGTTTCAAAGGCACCCAAAGTGTTTACTGCCTCCCACTCTGCAGGTTCTGTTGGTGATTGCATACAAATATTCAGTAGGACGGTGAGACGCTGAAGAGCCAAATCCTTATAAATGAAGTGGGGTATGGAGCAAAATTTAACGCATCCCCTGTTCTTGCCAAGTGAAAGCAAATTGCTTATGGTATTCTAGGTATATTGGAATGGAGAAAAACATTCTGTGATAACAGCTACAATCCAGATTCTGCAGATTGTACTCTGATTTGTTCTACTATAAAACATAAGAGATTATTTTCTGAAAAAACAAAAACAAAAACAAAAAAACTTCAGAAAATCTCTGATTTTGAACACTGGGCCTTTAGGACACTGGAGTATTTACTTGCCATGTCCCATCCACAGTGGTTGGTTAATGTTCCCTGCGGCGGCCTTCCTCAGCCCGCCCAGCTGACTCCGCGCGCTCCTACAGTGAGTACAAGCCCTCGCGCAGGAGATGCGGTTGTCATAAAAAGCCATCCAGTGGCTAGGGAAATGTCTCTAGTGCAAGAGACAAGAGATATGCATGGATCTATATAGGGATCTGCTGTATGGACATGTCACGGATAGCATTCATGACCTATCTGCTGTGTGGATATGTCATGGATAGCATTTGTTAAAAATCTTAAAAATAAAATCTTGATTTGATACCTCTACCCTCTCCAGCCACAGCCCTATTTCTTCCCATTTTACAGCACAGTTCCCTTTAATAAGTCCTTCATAGTTGTGTTTCTAGTTTACTTTATTACATTCTCTCTTCAACCTACCCCAATCATTTCTTCATGCCCCCCCATCACTGAAATGATTCTTGTCTACATAGATGCAGCTTATAGTTCTGTGTGTTCTCATCACTCTAGGGTACCTAGCATGTGGAGGATGAAATCTGTTTCGTGTGCTACTCACCAAACCATGCCCTTTCTTGGGGTCTGTATTCACCCAGGAGAAGCAGCACTTTTCTTTTTTTTTTTTTTTTCCTCATTTGAATAAAGGCACTGTATAGGCTTGCTGTGACTTGCTGACTCTTGTCACCAGTGACTATTTATCTTGCTAACATTAACGACTGATTCTGAGAAATCATCTCAGGCTATGAGCAGCATTTGTCAGAGGTTGCTCACTTAGTCCTACTTTGCTTCTAGTACAGTGTGCGTGTGTGTGTGTGTGTTTAATGCCATTGTTCATTCTTGCTGATTTCTTCTCATCTCTCAGATCTCTAAAGTTTTGTTGTCCTAGAGCTCAGACTTCGAGAACGTCTTTCACTTTCTATCAACATACCCTTCTTGGTGATCTTATTAATTCTTTTTTTTTTTTTTAAGATTTTATTTATTTATCTGACAGAGAGAGATCACAAGTAGGCAGAGAGGCAGGCAGAGAGAGAGAGAGAGGAGGAAGCAGGCTCCCCTTGAGCAGAGAGCCCGATGCGGGACTCGATCCCAGGACCCTGAGATCATGACCTGAGCCGAAGGCAGCGGCTTAACCCACTGAGCCACCCAGGCGCCCCGATCTTATTAATTCTTATACTTGATGGCTAAATTTATATTTAGCCTTGATGGTTATTTTGAACTCTGGATTCAGCCTTAACTTTACAATACTTGATTGCTTAATACACATCTCAAACCATATATTCCAATCAGAAATGTTCTCACCTCCCAACCGTAACAACTGCAGATCCACGCCTGCCACCCCCACTTCGGTAAGTGACTATTCCATCCTTTCTCTTTCTTGTTCAGCCAAAAATCTTAGAGACATCTTTTTTTTTTTTTTAAGATTTTTTAATTTATTTGACAGACAGAGATCACAAGCAGGCAGAGAGGCAGGCAGAGAGAGAAAGGGGGAAGCAGGCTCCCCGCTGAGCAGAGAGCCCGATGCGGGGCTCCATCCCAGGACCCTGGGATCATGACCTGAGCCGAAGGCAGAGGCTTTAACCCACTGAGCCACCCAGGCGCCCCAAACTTAGAGACATCTTACCTTCTTTTCTTTACCCACCTCCATGGCCAATCCAGGCAAATCCTGTTAATTTCACTTCCAAAATTTATCCTAAACCCTCAGGTTATAGATGCTCTCTAAAGCTATAACAAAAACTAATGAGATTAATAAGGGACTGTGTATAGGTAGAGAAAAATATAACGTTAGTATTTATTGAGCTTTGCTATGTACCAGCCACTTTCACATACATTAAACTCCCTAAATTGCTCAATATACACAATGCTAGTTCTCTGCATAGAGAATGTTATTTTCCCCCAAAAGAGAAACTCCAGTACTCTAACTTCCTCTGTAGAAGTTGCTACGCCTTTCAAGTGCGTACCACCTTTGCGCTCTGCCGTCTGGGGCTCTCAAGACACAAGGTTTAGGCACTACTTTCACTACAGTTGGAGTGATTCTTCTCGTTCACCTCACTTGCTTAACATTAGACCCTACAAAGCGTTTTCTTATTCCTTGAACATCACGGAGAAGCGAAACACCTTTGATTTCTATTTGCAGCTCTTCTTGTTCAAGAATCAGATATGTGCCCATGGATCTTAGTCTCCAGTGATTCATAAAAGGTCACCGTATTACACTCAAACCTTCCTATTTTCATTCATCTAGGATAGCTTCTTTCCAAGGAGGTTGCCAAGTTGTTCAGCTAAGTAGCTTTGTGGTGGAATCCTAGACTTGTCTGAACGAACAGTCATCACGGTTTTTGTCAAGAACCCACTTGGCAACACATAGATATTTGTGAGCTTGTGTTTATACTGATACCTTTCACTCTGATCTAAGCACCTGAATTGTCAACTAAATTTGAAAAGGACTTTCTGGACTAATTCTGAATTTAAACATAGAATTGGGCTTTTCTCACATCTCCATATGTTCCCTTTCACTTCTTAATTTTTCCACTGATCACTTGCTATTCCTTTCATGATGCTTGCTTTTTTTCCCTCAGTTGTTAGGCAAGACGCATGAATACTATCTGTATCTCAGCTTGAAGTTTAATATTAGTGGTTTTCTTTGCTAGCATGCCCTTTGATATTGACATGCCACTGCAGGGATGGCATTAATGATAAACCCCAATTTATTACTATTTTGAGTCACTTTATTCATTGACTATAGTCTGAAGAGCTAAAAGGCATTTTTTAAAAAAAATGACAACTAGTAATTTATCTTTACTGCAGCCCCTAGAGAGCACGTCAGTTTCAGAGTTCCAAGGCTGGTTGAGAGGGACTGTCTCACCATCCTCAGAGAAGCCTCTAGGGACACTTTGGCAGTTTGTTGGGTTTTTTTTAGCAAACAATGAAGAAGATGGTATCTGAAGAGAGGAAAAAGTTGGAAGGGGGAAAAGTTGGGACTGAGAAGGAATTTGTTAGATATAAATATGAATAATAAATATAGTCAGCATTACCAGAATGCATATAAAGATGTCTTTCAGCTCTTTTTCTTTTAAATTTCAGATTTTAGACTTGAGCATCTTTGACTTAGTAGAAGTGTTATTAATTTTTATTTTATTTTGATATTTTTTGAGTAATAAGTAATAATATTTAGAAAAATTTTGTATGGTCTGTTATCCTGGGTGAAGCACAGGTACAAAAGGAAGTCCCCTATTATAATTTTCAAGTACTCGGGAACATTTTCTTTTTTTTTTTTTTTAATTTTTTTAAAGATTTTATTTATTTATTTGACAGAGAGAGATCACAAGTAGGCAGAGAGGCAGGCAGAGAGAGAGAGGAGGAAGCAGGCTCCCTGCTGAGCAGAGAGCCCGATGCGGGACTCGATCCCAGGACCCTGAGATCATGACCTGAGCCGAAGGCAGCGGCTTAACCCACTGAGCCACCCAGGCGCCCTCGGGAACATTTTCTTAAGGAATGATAACTAATTAGGGACAGGAGCCTTGACTAGAGATTATCCCAGGAAAAAGGGAGTAAATAGGCTTGTTGTTGTTGTTGTTGTTGTTCATATTAAGAAGGGATTATGTAGACAAAGATCTAGAAGCTAAGTAAAACCTAATTATCTTTGGGGACTAAGCACAAGTGTACATGGCTGCTGTGTCTGGAGTGTTAGGGGTGAATGCTGGGCTGGGAATGGAGCCCAGCAAGAGTTCAGCAAGGGTGTCATTTTGAATTGACTTGTATGTCGTTTAATGTTATTAGAGTGAATTCTAGAGAGAACTTGGGACAACAGAAGAATTTTAAGTACTGTAGTGATAGTATATATCATTTGTGCTCTAGAAAGAAGTTTCTGAAATCTGTAAAGAGTTTGGCTTGGAAAGGAACAGACTAGAAATAGTAAAACTCATGGGAAGCTTTATTAATAAGCCAGGCAAGATTGTCTCCTGGTGTATAGTCTGCTCATGTGTTTTGATAATTAATTACTTATTATCATATCAAGTTCTCAATTTTATGGAAAAAAAAAAAAGTGTCTCCCCAGGAACTTGAATTTGAATATTCTCTCTCTTTTTTTTCCTCTTTTGAATGTTTACAGCACTTAGAATTGGCATTATGACATTAATAGTATTCCATCTCCTACTATGTTTTTTTTGTGTTTTCTTATACCTTTCCCCAATATTTGTTGAAATTTTGGAGCATTGTGTGATTATTCAGTTTTGTTTGGAGAAATATCTGTAAAAGTACTTGTAAATTTTTAACAAATGCATTATTATTTTACCAGGTATCTTCACAATTCATGTTGTATCAACAATTGGATAAATCAGTATCTATTCAAGTGAGTTAATGAATATCATTATGTATATCTAACCCAACCCAAAGTTTACACATCTCCAGTCTCCTAAGCTCTATTTATAAATAATGCAACAATGACCAGAACATTTCAGTGTGAATGTCTCCCCAAATATATGCTAGATAGATAAGCCCCAAAAGTTTGGTCGTTTTTATCACCCAGAAACAACACTGACATATTAGAATTGTATACATATAAAGGCTCGAGATTTGATTAAATTGTAATATAGTTTTAAATTTTTCAGTACAGCTAGAGTCTTCAAGTGATTTTAAGGCCCTGAGGGCATGTTTGGATACTTTGAATACCTGTTACCTACAAGAAGAGTAACTCATTTTAATGACCCAAGTTTCTTATACTCAAAATGTTGTAAGATGGACGCTGGGTGCTTTATGGGAAGGTTTGGCACACATTTAGTGTTTATTACAAGATAGTTTTAAGTTATAAATGCTTTTAGATGCAGGGATATTCTTGGGGAAATTTGCAAGCCTATAAAAAAAGATACCGCAGCAAAACAAAACTAGGTATATGATAAATTGTTGCACAGACTGTGGTTGTGGACCGTGTGTTTACTGCATGGGGATAGTGTATTGAGAGAAAGCTTTATTCTTTACATTTGGAAATACACAGAACCATAAAAATGTGATGGTTGGTTTAACCTATAAAGAGTTTTCTAATCAGTTAGTTCCTGACAGAAGGTGGAAATTGTATCTTATGAAAGATTTATTTTATTCCTCTCCCTTTAATTTTCAGAGCTCAGGAATGCTTTGAAGATATTAGAGAGAACCTTATAAATTTTCACAGCATCATATAGAAGCTGTGTGACTAGAAAACATACCAGGAAAATACTAACTTGTTTGCACATGCTTCCTAGTTTCATTAATTCATTCCACATTCATATTGATAAAGGTGGAAATTAGAAAAGAACTGAATTTATGGATTGAGTTAGCAATTTAATCTCCATGGCAACATACAAAAATGATAAAGTAATTAAATGTAACATTTATGGTTTGCTGCATAATTTAGTTGTCTGGTAATTATTAGCACGATTATAAAATGACATAAACAACTGTATGGCTCAAATGTGTGATTATGTACAATATATGGCAAGCTGACACTTCTTGAACATATTTTGCTGATTTTACAGGCAATTAATAAATGCTCACATTGTGCAGCTGTGCTGAAAACACTAAATAATTTACCAGGAATCACACGTGCGTGTGTGTGTGTGTGTGTGTGTGTGATCTAGATTCACTTATCGCTGGTACTGAGCTTAGTCATTAACAGATCTGAATGTAATTTAACTACTTCAGTAGTAAAAATGCTTTAAGTGGAAATAGCCTCATTTTTTAGATTCCATTTGGATTTCTAGGCAGAACATATTGTCACAACTATTATAGTATGAATATTCTATATTTTACCAAAATTACCAATACACAATTGTTTCCATCCTGTCTTCTGTATGTGTATGGGCCCAAGGTGCTGAGGTCAGCGTGGGGTAGGATTTGGAAAACCTGGGTCTGGAGCGAAAGAGTGCATGTACCTGCTTTAGGGCTGCTACTGATGAACCAGAGTGAAATACTAGGACTAACATATTTCTAATAATTAAATCTAGAATTCAGATCAAACCAATCTGCTAGTCTGAAAGTGGTTAATTAGAGAATACGAGTGAAAAACATAAAGTCCATAGGATAGAAACTGGAAAAATTTACTCACCCCCCCCACCACACGTTTATATATACATAATACTCACACACGTAAGTTTAAAATAGAAAGTAGGGGTGGAACCTAAAGCAGTTTTTGCAAAGAGCAGTGAGCAGCTGCAGCAGTCATTTCCACTGCGTGGTGTCCATGGCAGTATGGAGTCGGGAGGGACGGCTGGCTGGTGAAGTGATGGGAACCGTTCCGTGGAGGACAGACCGTGCTGATAGGTCTGGGCAGAGCTGAGTGATTTCAGCGCCCTTAGACAGACCTGTGTCCGAGCTTGGGAAGAATAGCACTGAAGGCAGCATCCTGTCATCCATTTCCCAAACCAGTAATGTCATCAATAATAATGGTGATACTCACAGCACGAGAAATGATGAGGATTATTTCTAACCCCTACTCGCACCCATAAAACCGCCTTCTTCTCTTCTGTTCACTGTCTCTGTGGATGTCCATAGAGGGCATCAAGTAAATAAATTCAGGCTTGTGGGTCTAATGCTCGATATTTCCTCTTTCCTTGGCTCATCAGAGCCTATCCGTACATGCTATGTATATTGCTTTCTAAATACCCTTCCTCTTACAATTCTCTTCATCTGTGCCTCTTTCACCTGCCCCGAGAACAATCCTTGCTCGACTGGAATATGTAATAGCACCTCCTCTTGATTAGATTATTATTTTTAAAAAAAAGGTTCGATTTACAACCTCCTCACTTTCCTTAGGAAAGTATAAAATTCTCCATTCCTTAAGCCTTGGAAGAGTGAACTAGAAATATGCTTATATAGTTGGCTGTGCTTCTCCCATTGCTGTGAGAAAGACACGCACAGCTAGTTCACTGGTCCAAGGAAGATAAGACAAGCTGAACGCACAGCTTACTGTGAAAAGCTAAAGTAGACATCTGAAAATTAATTCTATTTTCTTAATCTTTAAATTAAGAAAAGTGATTTTTTTTAGACTTCCCCTTATTTTGTAAGAGCTTCTGAAAAATTCTTGATCTCATCTTAACTGTAGCAGATATGTTAGCATTCAGAAGTATACCCAATTCCAAAGCATCAACCACTGATACCACTTAATGTGAATCAGTACAAGATTGTATTAAAACAAAATAAAGTACAACAAATGAAACAAACAAAATCTTCCTCTAATTCTTAATGCATGATATGAGGTCTAGACTGAAACAGTACTTCTAATGTAGGAGGTCATGCTGATGTTGTAGACCATGATACTGAAATTCACCTTTATGAGATATTATGCATGCCCAGGCATAAATGGAAGTGAAGGCTCAAATCAGAGTAATGAAACATGTATTTGGGAGATATATCCAGATTTAAAATGATGCATGGGAAGTAGTGGATAGCTAATGCCCAGGGAAGTAATGTGGTCTTAGAAAATGATGTAAAATGATAAAAATGTGGCAAAAGAAAAAAAATAGATCAATAATAAAACCTCGAACAACCAGAAGTATTTTAAGGTACCCAAGTGTGTATCATACTATGGGAAACCAATTGTCTCATGGCTTCTTCACAAAAGTGTGTTTAGAATGATAGGAAATAGATAAATGATTTATTTTATTCTGCTAAAAGAGACCTCTTCTACAATGTAATGAATACCAATACAGTGAAATTGTGAATTTGGCTACAGTGTGAATTTGCAAGTAGCTCCACACGTTGGATGTCTGCAAGTAGAGCCAAGGGAGAAGAGTGAGACCTGGGAGGCTTGGGACGGCTGTAGCTGATAGACAGGCTTGTGTGTTGATGTAATGCCTCTTGAAAACTTCTAGAAATACTGAAAAATACTTAATGGGGGCTAGATTCTTCCTTGGGCTTGGGCTTCTTCACATATGCACATAAATTTTAAACTTGATTTTACAATTTAGTCAACATTAGAGGATACCAGGCAAGAGGAAGAATGAGAGTTACTAGTAGTTGAGTAGAATTAAATGGCCATGCCCATTGTTTTCAATGTTGTATAACCAACAATAAAAATAACTAAGAATTTGTTTACAAGAAACTAGGTGATCATTATATATAAAGACTTGCTTTTATGCTTTTACTACCTCTTTCTCTCAAACTTATTTTTTCTTCTATGCTATTCTTAGTATTTCTGAGTTTTGTCTGAATAATGGTAGAAAATCAGCTAGTCATTATTTGGAAATATGGTCTTTGGAAAATTGTTTCCATGATTACATAAGAAGCATAGGCAGTAAAAACTCCATGCTGAACTGTAAATGTGTTTGTGATGTTCCTAAAAACATTTTCCTAATATTGTCACTGTTTGGTTGGCCACAGCTCCTCTGAGAACAGTCAGGATTCTAGGTAGCTGACTTGGATTCTGGTACTGAAAACAATAACATAAAATCCATTCCCTATCTTGTATGTAATATTTAAATAAAATAATGAAATTAATAAAATAATTTGAATCGAAAGAGTTCAATATAGCTCAGTTTTTTAAAGCAAACCTATGTTCTTTGATAAGTAGAAACACTAGCAACTCTCGTGTTCTCATATCTTGTGAAAGAACAGCAATCATGATTTCTACATATAGAAATAAAAACACTTATTAATTCATTAATTTTAAAACGTGTACAGATTTTGGCCAAAGCAAATCTAGGTGCATAAAAGAATGTAACACATGAGGTGGATAAATGCACATGAAGGTGGTAAGAATGTGGAAAAAGCAGTAAGAAGAATGAATAGTAGGTGAAAAGAAAAAAGAAATGATTTGAAGTATGACAATAGAAGAATGGCAATTTCAAGATGAACAATTTTTCATAGTGACACTAGGTTTTATACTTTGGGGATTTGCAAGAAATGTAGAAACCCATTTCGAACTCAAAATGATATAGAAGGAACCTAGAGAACACTTACTGGCTCTAGCTCTTTTCAGAGACTTACTACTATTTTACTGATGAGGAAAATTAGGCTGCAAGATACAAAATAAATTATAAGGTCACAGAGTTCTTATGTGTTGAAGTATCTATTCCCGTGTACTTATACAAATGCGAGCTCCAGGTTTTGTTTTGGGCTTTGTATAATAATTTCTTCTATGTGTGTGTGTGTGTGTGTGTTCTTTTGATTCTTTTTCTCTGGGGAACTGTGATCAATACATATTCTGTATACATCTGTTGTGGATTAAGTTTCTACCCCCTAATACTTTTCTAAAGATTTGGCCAAAAGAGGAGCACACAGGACAATAGTTGAAGAGGAATATGGATGGCATCAGCAGAGATTTATTTTGAGGGGTTTTTTTTTTTTTTTTTTGGTCTGTTTTTGTTTTGTTTTGTTTTTTACATAGAACCTCCTGCACAATACTGATGAAGATATTTTAAAGATCAAGGGGTTGAATTACTCAATCGCTGTATATACTACATAGAACATCTTCCTAAAGTTTATCAGTTAAGAGTAATATATCTGTTCATGTACACTAATATATTACACTTTGGTCAATCCATTGATTCAATGTGGAGGATCTGTGCTTTGTCAAATTGTTAAAAATGAGTAGTCTTTTCCTGTTTGGTAACAGAAATAATTTACAGTATGTAGATTTGACACCAAAAGCAAATGTGAAGATGTAAGCAGTAGCTTATTTTTTAAAATGATGAACTTTATATATGTACACACTTAATGCTAACAACCAATCTGTGAAATACTGTGAAATTTAAATTTAATAAATACTTTCTTCACTTTTTAAAAATTAAGTCTGATGTTCCCCAACAGAGTACCATACATTTTCCAGGAGCACTGAGAGATATTTAAAACTTTCTGGTCAACTTAGCAGTGTTTTTCAAACATCAAGAAAACCACTAACTTCAAGTAGTTTCAGCATTCAATGGCTAACTTCTTTTGGATGATGTTCCATCTTTATGAAGCTGATTTTTAAGCAGATGTGATGAAAAGCAGGTATGGGACAACAGTCAATGTGGCATAGGGACCGAGGGTTTGAGAGGTTATGGAGCAACAAACACGTACTATGTCATTGGGGCATAAACACATATTACTATGTTTGGATCTAACTATTCAATAAATAAAACCGTCACCTATTTCTTTTGGTTTAAGGGGGGCATAAAAAATTGCTGGAACTCTAAATTACAGAGAACTTTGGTCAATCCATTGATTCAATAAGCACCACTGGAATCCTGTGTGACGGGTGGTGCTCCCTGTTATGGTAGACCGTGGAGCACAAAGCAAGCAAGGCTTCTATAGCTCCATGGATTGTACTGTCCAGAGCAGGCTGTTGCCAAGTTGCCAATCTATGGCAAGACAGGAAAAGCATATGAATTATACTGAATACACTGAAGGCTACTACTACGTATATGTCTTGTTATCACCTGCAGCCCATTTTCACTCCTAGGTTTTTGGTTTTTTTTTAATTACATGTGTTCTGTGTCAGGGTTGTTCCTGGGTAACAGTGTAAGACAGATGGAGTCTCTGGCATCCTTCAGCCTTCTTCTTGGTGTCCTTCAACCACTCACGGCACGGTTGCTCTTCAGGTCTCTACGCTATTATTGGCTTTTGTGGCTGTACAGCGAGCTTTATTTTATCCTTTCTTCTAGGCTTGCTTTATTAGCAATGTCCCATGTTGCAGCCTGCACCTCCTATTTCACTCATCTATTAAAACACCTTTTTCTCAGTAGGTTGCCTTTTAATGGACTAATTCAAAGTAATAAATGCAGTTATTTCAGGTGAAATACGTGTATATGCACTCACATATTGAGTGTGAACTCAGGAGAGAGTATTATGGGAAATTCTTGGGAAAGTCTTATAACATAATATCTACTCATCTCATTGAGAAGGGAAATCATCTGTCTCCTTTTATACGTACAAAGCTGGATACTTGATTATCTTGTGTGTGTGTGTGTGTGTGTGTGTGTGTGTGTGTGTATCATTTGTCCTCAGTAAGTTCCTTTGCATTCTTTCTATACTTTGCCCATTTTAGTTGCTTGGTGTTACTATCTGGAACAAATTCCCCTCTTCATCTTCTCCCTCTCCCTTTCTTCCATGCATGTACACTTTCATAACATTTCCTAGTCCGAGTATTTCTCCAGGTTAGAATACGTGGAAATTTATACTCTTCTAAGTCATGTCCTTAAATCCTTTAAGGTCAATACTCTCTGATAAATTTAACCTGTAACAATCCCACTGCTTCTCTCAGATCTTATCATTCTTGTTAACTGTATCACCCACACTTTTCCATATGGATTTACTCTCTAATTCTTTATTCTGTAATTTAACATTTTGGTCTCTTCTGCATTACTAACCAGATTGTAGGCTCCTTTTAAGTTATAGCCATCTCTGTTTCTTCTTAAAGTAATTTTGTTCTGGGGTAGAAAAGTATTTTATTTAGCCTTTTTTCCCTAGAGAAATTAAGCCTGAGTAATTATTCATATGCCTACACTTTCTTGAAAGATGTAATTCCAAACAATGGTGAGGGGAAAGGGATATGAGGCAGAGATGAAGGAAGAGCAAAAATAAGATGGGTCTTGCCAGAACTGGTTACAGCTTCACCATAAAACAGAATTGGCCACGTGACGGGTCTCTGATGAAGCTGTATGAATGACTACCTTGAAAGGCAAGAACATGATATGAAGCCTCCTTCATATATTCTGTCTCTCATGCTGAAGTTTATCCCAAAGGAACATGTGATCCTTGAACTTGCAGCCTGTGTTTCCCAGACCTCTGGGTCACTTTTGCAAAGCTTTACCCTATGCAATCCCTGGCCTGGGGGGGAAAATTAGTTTTTATTGTTTTTATAAGGAAAAATCATGCTCAACATTTGAAAAAAAAAAGATTTTTAGAATTTCATATTACCTAATTGCAGTTACACAGTAAAATAATGGTAGGTTTATTGATTTGTTTTATTTAACAAATGACTTATTACATGCCCGAATATACCAAACCTTTGTTTCAGGTGACACTGTTAATGGGAATGAACTAATAGACAAATGACCTTTTACCGTGTAACCCCCATGTTAATGGAGAGAGATGAACACATGGTAGAATAACTCAGTAAATTATGTGATTTTTTGATGGTGATAACTCTATGAGAATGAAAGCAGTGAATTAGACAATGTGCTGAAGAAGAGTCTATAGGATTTAAAATAGGCAGGTTTGGGGAACCCTCTTTTAAAAGAAGGCATTTGAGCAGAGATTCAAAAGAAGTGAATGAAGGAGCAAATTTGAAGGAGAGTAAAGTGTTCAAGGCAGAATGAAAAGCAAGAGCAGAGTTCCTGACACGGTAATATTCTCGATGTGCTCAGGAAGCAGAAAGAAGGTCCTTGTGTAGAGTAGAGCATGTTAGTGAAAGAGTATCGGGAAATAAAGTCAGGGAGATAATGGGGCTCAGGACATGTTAGGCCTTCGAAACTATGCACAGACTTTGGCTTTTATTTTGTCATGGTGGCTTGCCTCAGACGAGTTGGTGTGGAGTTGTGTATTGTAAGATCTAGGTTTTATGTGTTAGCTGGACATCTGTCGGCCTCCAGACCAGCTGTGCCTCACCTTAACTTAATGAGTTTCACTTTCTTGACAAGCCACAAAACTGCTCCAACAAGCCAATCATCTATGGGAATCAGGGGCCACCCTCTTCTCTTGTTGCTAAAAAGCCTGCCTCCCATAGCCCCTGCTGCTTTACTCTGCAGAACAAAGTGGTAAATTCTACTTATATGTGAAAGTAAACCAGTAGAATTTGTGTGTAGATTGACATGGATTGCAGAAGAGGAGGATTTAAGAATAGCTCCATGGGAGGGCGGCTGGGTGGCTCAGTGGGTTAAGCCGCTGCCTTCGGCTCAGGTCATGATCTCAGGGTCCTGGGATCCAGCCCCGCATCGGGCTCTCTGCTCAGCAGGGAGCCTGCTTCCCTCTCTCTCTCTCTACCTGCCTCTCTGCCTACTTGTGATCTCTCTCTGTCAAATAAATAAATAAAATCTTAAAAAAAAAAAAAAAAGAATAGCTTCATGGGAGAAAGAAAAGAAGAGAAAAATCTGTGTTTTTCAACCTAAGCTACTGGAATAATACAGTTGCTGTTCACTGACGCTGGGAAGACTGAGAGAGGAACATATTGGGGTGGGTGGATCAGTTTCGTTCTGGATATATTTTGTTTGAGGTGTTGTATCATTTTGGGATTGGCCATGCAAATGAAATACTTCATGTATTTTTGGAATGAAGCCATAAGAATACATGAGACAAAAAGAGACTTCGTGTGGGTGGAGGAGAAGAGGTCTGAGGTGGCCGCGGAAATGCGCTGCTCAGATTCCCCTCCAGAGGCGGGGAGCACTATTAGCCCATCGCCTCCCTCTGAGAACTCCTTAAGGGTTTGCTTTAGATGCTCTTGCTGGGCCATCGTCATCCAATGACTGTAGGAGACGAAGCTATAAAGCCTAGACGATCTCAGCCCAGGTCAGGGCAGTTCTGACTCTGCTCCCAGTGGAGTCCACTGAGGCAACCACACGTCTGCACCTTAGCTCACTTCTCCCACTGCCCAGTCCTCCTGCCTCTCTCGGGCACTGATGTTCTTCCCTAGTATGTGCTCTGTAGGCCACACTCGATCTCAGTGTTTTTTTCTTAGAGAACCGAACCTGGAATATGGTCCAAAGATTGAACATTAAAAGCACTTTAGTAGTTAGAGGTTAGAGATTCAAGGGCAACTAGAAGAGAAGACATCCATGGAAGGGAGAGGAAATCTGAAACATGTACTTCCTGGTAACCTAAAAGATCACGGGCATTCAAAACAATGGGGACAACGCCTGTATCAAAAGTTGCAGATAGAATGCAATCAGGAACCTGGAATTAGCATCTGTCAGGGATGACTTTCGAACAGTTTCAGTGGGAGAGCAGGCCCAAAGATCGAAGCAGTTTTACGCAGAATGCGAGGAGTTGAGAGAGGTCTGTCTTTTGTTTTTTTGAAGTTTATTTATTTATATGACAGACAGAGATCACAAGCAGGCAGAGAGGCAGGCAGAGAGAGAGAGGGAGAAGCAGACACCCTGCTGAGCGGAGAGCCCGATGTGGGGCTCAATGCCAGGACCCCGAGACCACAGCCAGAGCCAAAGGCAGAGGCTTTAACCCACTGAGCCACCCAGGCACCCCTGTTTTTGTTTATTTTTAAAGAGGGGAAAAGAGTAATTTTGCATGTTGATTAGGAAGAAGTAATGGAGAAAGTAAAAATGATGAAGGAGAGAATAGGAAACGCAATCTAGTGCAGAAGTGGGAGGGGTTAGATTGAATTTCAAAACAGATCATTAATCTAAAATAAAGAAAGTGAAACAGCATAGAAGTGAATAGATACTCGTCTATAGAGACGGTGCTGAGAACATACAAACGTTATTAGACATAATTTCTATGGCCGAGCCCAGGGGGAGGTGACTTTCCAATCTCCTTTCTTTTATAGCCTTGAACTCCTTCTCTGATTACATCATGAAAGATTATTTCAAAGCTCATTAAAATGTTCACTTCTTACCTCCCTTATTTAAACACATAGACACGTGGCCCTGATGTATTTTGTTTCTGATTACTTTTTCTTACGATATATTTTCTGTTCTGCCATGTACCTTACCTCCCTTTTCTTCTCTATCTTCAGTTCCTCCTTCTATAATTACATCAACAACTTGCAAAGGGGCAGGTGTAATTTAGAGCATAATCTTGCTCTTCTCTATTTCCTGCCTCTCCTGTTGCTACCTGCCACTCAATAAATATTAATCGATCATTTTTTTTAACACTTTTCCTTCACTACTACTTCCTTCTATTATTTGGAAACCTCAATTCCTTCAGCTCTGCTTAAATTTCATCTTTGTAATGGATGGCCCTAGTGACCACCCACGACGCATACACTGACCCCTTATTTCTTCCCTAATCCAGAGACTCCTTTTCCTGCTTGTACCAGTTTCTTGTGTGCTATGTATTTTGCTTTTTAAATTGTGTTTATTAAACACTATCTCCCCACCAAGAGGCAAGCTTCACAAAGGCAGGGTCTTGTCTTTTGTTCATTGATGATCCCTTTAAGCCTAAAGCAGTGCTAGGTGCAGTGTAGATGCTTAATAAAAGAAATATATGAATGCATTTATAATTCATATACATTTATCACAGCAGTCCCCTCATCAACTTCTCCAAATTTACTTAGGAAACTATATAATCTCATCCTTTTCTGTAATATTTTAGGTACTTAGTACATGTCTGATATTAATTTAAAATAAAAATCCTTGATCTTCAACATTTATTTAATTCAAGAAATACTTATCATACAAATAAAGAAGTATTTAGTGATCAAATGATGTTTTGTGTTCTGTGGCATCTGATGTACAACACTTGTTCCCTGCTACCTCAGTTTATAGTCAGCTAGTAACAAATGACAATAAAAAAAGAATATTTCATATCTGGTAAGAGTTTTGATGAATTGATAGTGACTCCTTAGAGAACTGCACTAAGGGTGCCTGGGTGGCTCAGTCAGTTAAGTGTCTGTCTTTGGCTCAGGTCATGATCCCGGGGTGCTGGGATCAAGCAATGTCAGTCTTTCTGCTTACCAGAGAGTCTGCTTTTCCCGCTCCTCCCTCCTTCCTGCTCATACCTCTCTCTCTCAAATAAATACATTTTTTTTTTTTAAAGAAAGAAAGAAGATTGTGCTGAGCTGGTATATCTGTCAGCTCTGCTGTCTAGCCTTTTGCGAGTGGGTTATGGTCTCATGGGTGCCATGTGAGTACTAGCTCTATACTAAACTGTAAGTTATGTGAAGTTAGGGATTACCTTTATTTTGTTCACAATTCCATTCTCTGAAATTAGCATGTAAGGAGTGCTTAATAATAAAGTCAAATAAATAAATATCACTGATAATGCAATAAATTTGTGTAGCAGGACTTTAGGATAAAACTTCCCTTGTTTCACCAAGGAGCTGGTATTATAGATGTACTAAAGTATGAATAAGACAAATCTCCAAATACAGTATTTGCAGAGAAAAGAGCTAAAAATACAATGTGACTCTTCAACTCTCTCATGCATTTCAACATGTTGAAATAAGTGAGGAGGGAGAATGAGAGAAAAATGATATTTCACAAGAGGCCCATCTCTCATAAGTATGTGGTGTGAATATTCATGCCATGTGTTTGTAGAGTGGGGATTTCTATCTTTTGGGGGTCAGAAATATCATGGGGTAGGGCATCCCAATGGAATACTTGGAGAGAGTGGAAAGTTCAGGAATATGGTGAGTTAAGAGTTCCCTTAACTTGAATCACTAGTCATTCACTCTATAAAGACTTATACCATTGGAATCCCTGGTTGTTTCATGGCGTTTAGATAGCAGTCTTCAGCTCTCTCTATCTCTTGGCATATGTCTGATCCTTGAAACAATCATGAATATTTTGTTTCCATAAAATTGGGGTATGCACATTGTCCCCAATCAGTATCATTTTCCTGGCTTTTTGAGTAAATCAATAAATCAACTATCTCATGGCCTCCATATTACTCAAGTAGAAATCAGGTCTTTTGTGTAAGTAGATTTAACAAAGGTGAAAGAATGACCTGTCTCTACATGAGAATATCATTAAGATTTAAAATGTTTCTTTAACATTTGAATGTGTAATTGATGACATGTGCCTAGATAATTTTGCATTAATTTAGCATTCCAGTAATCATAGGCTTTATTTTGCCTGTTACTCTAAGAACACTTATGCAGAGATAGTGCTCTTCTCTGAGTTTAGTTAATCAGAATTAACAAAGGTGAAGTAGGCATCACTGTCTGCCAGTGAACTGAGCATTAATCATTGACTGGATTGTAGACATTCTAACAAGTTGAATATAGCTTAGACCCTCAGTGCAGTAAGGAGCTTACAGAACTATAGGATTATGATCTCTGTGTCGTTTACCCTCAGACATTATATGATATAGACGATTGTACAGCAATATAGTTACTCCAGAATTGAGTTTAAATTATTTTTTACCAGATCTTTAATGTATGATCACTTTTTTATAGCATGACTCTCATTTTAAAATTAAGGAAAATTTTGATTAATTGAAACCATGGCTATGTTAATCAAAGTTTTACTATATCTTCTTTCAAATCCACCTTTGATGTTAATTAGAAATTTAATCTTTAATTTTCATGCCTTTGTGACTATAACTACCCTTTTTACATATTGATGTACTTTCAATTTTTAAGATATATCATTAAAAGATTATAAGCTACAAAATATTATTCCTGACATGGGAAAATCTTAAGGAAGGAAAACTTCAAGTAATATAGTATAGTTATTAGTTAATAAATGTATTATACGCCAATCTTAAAATAATAAAAGCTATTCTATATTTTATTTTTGTTAAATGTTTATTCTTAATTATCTTATATCTTCATTCATCATAAGAATTTTAAGTTTTGGAAATGTACTCAGTTTTTTTCCTAAATATCATTTTTAGTGTATCTTTGAAAAGACTCATTTGAACTTCAAACACCAAACTTTGGCCATCAACTGATTAAAGAGAATGCGTACCACGAAGTAGGTTAGATTATTCCATCTCTTTACCTCTATTCATCCATGTTCTCCTTGAGATTTTGTTCTTCATAATGAGTCTCTGGAAGGAGAAATTCCTCACACAAGGCCTTTGTCTACTGATGGCGTATTTTCTACTACAGTAAACAACCTATTTGGCCCATTTACTCCTACAGAAAAGATTACATTATCCAGTGACTTTGGCATAACTTAGTGAATTTCCTGGGTGACCAGATAAAAAGCCTTTCTATGTGCAAGGCAAAATACACTGAAATGCCAGGCGGTGTCTCATGTAAGCTACAAAGTTGTTTAGATTCCAAGTTCAGAAAGCAAGCCATGACATTTTGGTTCTGATGGCCACTCACTTCTGTCCAACTTTGTGTCCAACTTCTCTGAGTCTATTTTATCTAAACAATGACTGTAGAAGTTAATTCTACGTATTTGGTAGGATTGCCGTGAGCACTTTGAAAATTTCTCAGTTTTTAAAATTTGATGTGTGTTTTCCTTTGTTAATGATTTCACTGATCTGATTTCTACAGAGAAAACCTTTACCATAAACCATCCTAGTCAGTGTTAGGGGTTGCTCGATATCAAAAAAATGGCTGCTTTTTTTTTTTTCCCTTGATAGAAACAGAAAATCAAAAATTACTAATGAATAAAACAGAGCAAAATTATAATGCTCAACTCAGGCGGTTTAAAAAATGATGTGTCTCTATTTTTTAGATATCTGGATTTCATCCTGTATTTATAATTGAATGTATGCTTACTTTGAGCCAAAATGAAACTGTGACTCCACTCACTCACTTACTGGTTGAGAGGTTGATCAGTCCAGCAAGAAATAAGAATATGAGAAAATGAAGATAAGTGTAGCACTCACTATTTGAGGAAATAACATAAAGGTGGAAAATACAAGCTAGGTCAAAAAATAAAAGCGGGGGAGGAAATTTGATTTCTGTTATTTTTCTGACTCATTTTGAGAAGTTGGAGAGATGTAGAATAGGGGCAGGTAGGATTACCTTAAAAGTATCTCAATAAAAACCACTTAGGGGGCACCTGGGTGGCTCAATGGATTAGGCTTCTGCATTTGGCTCAGGTCATGATCTCAGGGTTCTGGGATCGAGCCCCACATCAGGCTCTCTGCTCAGGGGGGAGCCTGCTTCCCTCCCTCTCTGCCTGCCTCTCTGCCTACTTGTGGTTTCTCTCTGTCAAATAAATAAATAAAATCTTTAAAAAAAAAAAAAAAGCACTTAGGATCACTAAGATAATTTCATTACAAATTGAATAGGTGTCACAAAATGAAATTTGCCAGCACAGCTTAACTCAAAAGCTCAGAGATTCTGAATATGTCAAAAACATGACTTATGCCTTGAGTACCGTTGTTTCCATAAAAATGACAGGTCTTTGTTTAACAGCATAACAAAATTTCTCCTGAACAATGCAAAATATTAATTTATCATACTTTCTGTGATGAGAATACAGGAATATAAAATGTAGGAATCAAAATGTAGGGTTTTAAAATAACCCTTAAATTAGCAGGGTGTGATACACGTATCCAAGAAGAGATGATAAAAGGTTAAAAAAGAAATAGAAAATTTTAATAGAAACTGGTTACTATCACAAAGATCAGGCATGATGCTCATAATGAAGCTAATTATCAGGTTAACCAATATCTGCAATTTCAACTAATTTCTTAAAAGAAAAATGTTATGCCTATGGCACCATTGTGAAAATAGCTTCAGGAAGCAATAGTCATTTCAAAAACTAAAATGCAATATTAAGATTAATTCCACTATTTTGAAAAAGGAGAGCCTACTAAAATATCCACAGTGAAGGAATGGATAAGAAGAATGGTTACTCTTAAATCATCTAGCTGCTGGGAGAAATCATGAAAGCAGATTTAAATATCAACTTTAAAGTCACAAACACCAAACCAGTATTCTTGCCAATTGGTCACTCAACCAATATCTGCGTATTTTCAATGATTCCTTATCTAAGACTGTTCATTTTTATCTTGAAATGAGCCTGAATGTTAGTAAGCAGAATTGCTGGTTGAATTTTATCTGAAAAATATGAATGCACTCAAGTAGCCTAATAACAATTCATTGGAACTAGGCAAATTCATATAAATTGTTCAACTTGTGAGCAGTGTACAGACGTTAGTTATCATGAGAAATGGTCTAGGTCATAGAGGATGAAGAAGAAAAAGTTGAATTTTCAATTTCATTTGATTCTATTAATTGCCGTTTTAAAAGTACTCAAGGTTTTGAGCAAAACAACGTTTAGCACCACCCTAGTGCCCGTGTTCCAGCTGTGTCTGCATACTAGACAGATTGGGGGTGTGTCAGCGGTGCTTAATGTTCAGCTGTTCACCAAAGCCCCACTGCCAAGATGAAGGGTTGTCAGACACACATGGCATCTCTGCACCATTTGCTAATATACTGAGGCAATAAGCAGTACCATGTTTGCATCCAAGGTTAGAACAAATATAAAAATACTTTTTACTCTTTCAAATGAAGTTATATAGAACAAATACAAAAATACTTTTTACTCTTTCAAATGAAGTTTATATGACCCACACTCGATTTTATCATCAAAATTTTAATTCAAGGACTAAAAGAATTATGTATCTCCGTACAACCATAATGAAATTGGACACGATGCTTGCTTCATTTCTTTTACATAGGAATTAACATTATTTTCCTTTATGTCTTCTACATTAGGTTGACTCAGTAAGTAATGAGCTGCCCTTATTCAGAAAAAGAAATAGAATGTGGATCCGTGTAGATTTAAGCCGTTCCTTTTTGCCTATCACTTTGTTTCTATTCTAAAACAATCAATTTTAATTTTTAGGCTCATATAGTGTAATATTTTCAGAAGGCAAACTTGAAATAACCTATCCTAAGTATATTCTAATTTCCACTGGGGAATTTATTGTAACATTAGAAACTGGGCAGTATATAGAAATATTTGTCCCATTCCTGAAAATAACTCTGCGGAATAGTAACTGTACCAACCCTGTGCCCAGAAAATTGTTATAACCTCCATTTCAGATTTCTGGAATATGCTGTCTCTAATGATGAACTCTTTCCTGAATACAAGTTCAATAAAAGCATTGTACGAAATTTTAACATCCTGGTAGAAAGCTACTCATTTTAACTTTCAGGGAATATTTTAAAAAATATGTAAGTCAATCATCATAAGTATTTTATTTTATTTTTTTTACTATTTCCATGTCTTCCATAATATACCTATTAGAATTTTGCAGGCTTGGGTAAGATTGTGCCCAGATGAACTCAGAAAACAAAGAAATAAAAACTATTTGTAATATTCCTATTAAATATATGTGAAAGAAGGGCCTTTGAAATACAGCCTTTTTATAAAATGAAAGAAATCCTATTTTTCTATTATTAAGTTGACATTAAAAGAATGTTCCATGGTACCAAAAATGATTGTTCCATCAGAAATTCATAATATTATCTAGGCAGAAAGGGCCATATAAATATGCTGTTAAATATGAAGCCTTTTCTCCACATTTAGAAAATAAAAACTTTCACAATTTTGTTTATTTCATAAATGAAGACAAGAGATACAGGGTAGTGACTAAGTAACTTCAGTAAATTTTCTTGACTGGGAAATATTTCAAGTTGTAATTTAACTCACTGAACCATGAAATGGCTCCTATTGAAGTAACTGGAGTTTTGTTGATTAATGTGCTACTATTTGTATGGTAAGATGAAAAATTATAATAGGGAAAGACAGATCGTTATAAGAACTCAGCAAATCTAATCCAGTCACAAACATTAGATAAAATGATAGAATTAATCTAATAATGAACTATTTTACAAAAGAATTAATTGTATCTGTGTCTCTCAGATAAACCAATAAACAGTTTTACATAACTATAATAAAAATGCTGCTGCACAGTTTTTAACAAAGAATAACTTGTGTTTGCTATCAAGGCAAGAAAATCTCCAAGGTATTTTCTGCCAGTCTATGACCTACTGGTTTCTGTTCCATCCAAGTTTTCATGGTTGTGACTGACATGTAATCGAGTGTTTGACTATTGGTTTACGTTTTGGGTTTGGTGATATGTGTGTGATCCTTTCAGTATTGGGTTTGGTGATATGTGTGTGACCCTCTCAGTATACTTGAGATAAAATGTTATTTTTTTGTATTCTGATTCATTGTTTTTAGAGTACAGCACCTGCGGTGGGGGCCAGTCAGCGCATCCATGGGTTTCAGAAACTAAGTTACATGGAATCATTAGTTTCTGTGGAAGCTTAGTGTTTCAAGGTTAAGGTCTGTGTAGATAGTTACAATTTCTGTTCTTCTATCTTATGGGTCATCTTATATTTATACACTACTGCTACTTGCCATATTTCAGAGAAGTGCTTTTGAATTCAAGGGTAAGTGAAAATAAAGAAGAATATTGTTATAGTTTAGATTGAAATGAAATATTAACTCAAATAATTCCTTTCAGACCTTTGCTTTAGGCCAAGAGAAAGGTAAGGTTTGCTATTAAACCCCAAATGATTAGAAGATACATATACTACTTATTCTGCTGTGTGAGTGTGTGCACGTGTGTGTATGTGCATGTGTACTGTGCATGCTTGTGTAAACTGTGTGCTTATGTATTCAGGGCTTCTGCTCTTCAGCCATTAAAGGAGGATACACTCTATCGCCATCTCATTGGTGGGATGTCAAGATGAGTCAGAACTCTTTTTTCTTCTTCCATAATATTCACCCATTACATTTTTTAAGTATGGGAATTTACAATTTGTTATAGACATTTCTGATCTTAATAAGGTAGAGAGTCTCCTATGTTAGACACATAGTCTGTGATCCATATTTTTGGAAGAAATTATATAAATAAAAAAAGTAGCGATTGAATGGTTTTATCTTTTGGATGTGGTGTGCTTTATCAATCTTGAACCACGTTGCTGAAGTCCCATTTTACTCTGAGGTCTTCCTGGGTCGTGCCATTGTTTTAGATACTTGAATAAATCTGTATGCCTGGGATTCATTCAGTGCTTCAGTGTTGCTCTTTTTTACTTTTTCTTGGCAGTTTTCTCTTTTTTTGAAATATAGTACACATTTTGCCTTGGTTTGAAACTGTTTGTGGAAATATACTTTTCCTTCTCCCATCAAATGGTTGGGTAAAATCCTTATTATTCCATTTTCCTGTGAAAATTACCTGCTATTTATTTCACATTCTCTGTTTATCTGTTCACTTCTTTGCTTGTGGTTGATGACTAATAAAAAGCAAAAGGGGGAATGACATCACCAAGATAGTGACATGGTTGTTCCTGACTTTGCTCCACATCACAAGAAGAACAAATAACAACTGTTCAACAGCAAGATACCACTGAGAGAACCCTAGAACAGGGGTGAGGCTGAAGCAACCTTTGCACTTCAGAGACCAAGACAGACTGCATTAGAAGGGTAAGAGAAGGGGCCGTATGTTGACTGCTTTCCTCCAATGCGGAGGATCAGAGCCCCTACTCTGATCTCACACCACAGGGATTATAGGGAAATCTGTAGGGCACAACCCCTGGGAATCTTTAAGTGTGATTCTAAGAAGAATATAAGAGGAAAGGGTCTTACAATACCAGCACACAAATCTTGGCAGATTGAGTTCTTAAGTGCTCTGCCCAAGTGGTAACCCCATCCAGCAGATTTGCACATCTGCAGAACCAAGGTAGGGGTACACAATGACCAGAGCACTTGGCAGGTGCAGAACGGCCAAGAGCATATCGTCAGACAAAAACTTTTACTGGTCCTCAAGCCCAATTTGCCCATGCCTAGCTATGCTACCCAGTCACAGTCCCAGCCTCTGTAGAGAATGTCTTCCATCACTGTTTGAGAGAAAGACTGGAACCAGTGCAGCACAGTGTTACTGCATCTGAGAAATGGATGGGCAGAACTGATAGCCCCCAGAGCAAAGACAGTGCCAGAATGGAACATTCCCATGCTACAAAGGCTGGGGGATTAATTCACAGCCAAGGCTCAAGGTAAGTTTTGGACCCTCTATACCACAGAATGTGTTTGGGAAATTGAGAGTAGCCTGGAGTAGCCCCTTCTCTTCCTGCACAGGCAAGGACCTGAATCAAAGCCCCACCGGCTATGGAGAGTGTCTTCTGGCCCCATCAGACCAGAAGCCCTGGAGGCAACTTCTAGAAGCTGTGTAGCCTAATGGCATTCTAACCAAGAGACAGTTAGGTAGAGCTGGTAGTTTGCAGAACAAAGCCACTGGCCCTGTCAGGTCAAGGAACTTGTCCATTTGCTTCAGTTAAGACAGCAAAGAGCTTTACCAGTTTAGAATGGGTTTTCCCACTGTACTGGGGAGGAAATCTAATTCATAGTTCTGCTTATTACTGAAAGCAGCCTTCATCCTGTCTAACCAGGGAACATAACCAGAGCACACAGGAAGCTGCATGGCCCATTTAATAGTCATAAGTACAGTGGCACTTGAATAAAGGGCTCAGCCCATGGCTTCCCCATCTGCAAAACAAAACCAACGGTGTCATCTAACTAGTGAAGTCAGTGCGCACTCCGGCCTGATTTGTGTCCCAAGCAAGGGCTCTACAGGCCCTGGGTCCTTTCCTGCTGTCCTGCCAGAGCTGGGAAGCTATTTTTTTTGCCCCAATTATTACTGAATACAGTACCCAGTCCTGACCACCTATTAATCCAGGAAACTGCAAAACCAATCCTACAGCTTTATTTAGGTAGGGAATCAAGCCAGTGGTCCTCCCCACTCCCCCAAAGGTTTTATTTATTTATGAGAGAGAGAGAGAGCAAGAGACAGAGAGTGAGAGAGCGCAGACATCAGCGGGGGTGGGGGGTAGAGTCCCCACTGACTAGTACCCCTGGTGTGGAGCTTAATCCCAGGACCTGAGATCATGACCTGAGAAAAAGG
Source organism: Mustela putorius furo (assembly GCF_011764305.1). Lineage (NCBI taxonomy): Eukaryota > Metazoa > Chordata > Mammalia > Carnivora > Mustelidae > Mustela > Mustela putorius. The sequence goes on along the minus strand of NW_025421341.1, from coordinate 1,361,060 downwards.
CAGGTGCCTAACCGGGTGCCCCAAGCCAGCAGTCTTATTTAACTGCCATTGTGTCCTTGTCCTCCGAGCCCTAACAGTTGCCTCACCCCAAAATAGTCCATAATAGGCTCTAACTGCACAAGAGCATTAGCAGCAGACAGAGCCAGAAGCCCAAACTGAGCCGACTGGTGAACTGTCTCTGCCAAAGCAAACCTGTAAAGCTTGAGAAGGGAACCCAATGACTCAGATGTGCAGATAGAAACAAGGAATCACGGATCAGGAAAAGTCAGGTAAATCCGACCCCTCGAAAGGAAACTAATAAAACTCCAAAAGCTAACCCTAAAGAAATGGAGATCTCTGGACTGTTGAAGAATTTAGAATAATCCTCTCAAGAAAGCTTAATGAACCAAAAGAAAACACAGATACGAAACGAAACAAAATTAGGAAAATAATACATGAACAAAATGAGAAGTTTGATAAGGAAATAAAAGCCATCAAAAACAAAAACAGAAATCCTAGATTTACAAATATAACTGAACTGAAGAATTTCATGGAGAGTTTCAAAATAGAATCAATCCTGAATAAGATGGAACCAGCAATATGGAAAATTGGACATTAGAAATTAGAGGAGCAAAAAGAAAAAGAATGAAAAAGAATAAGGAAAGCCTATAGGAATTATGGGACACAACGAAAAGAAACAATATTTGCATTGTGGGAATTTCAGAAGGAAAAGAGAAAAAGAAAGGAACAGAACATATACTGAAGCCAATGATGGTTGAAAACTTTCCAAAACTGGGGAAGGAAACGGACATCCAGATCCTTGGGGTCTCAAAGATCCCAAATAGGTTGAAGCAAAGTAGGGCTATACCGAAATATATTATAGTTAAACTGTCAAAAGTCAAAATCAAAGAAAGAAGCTTAAGAACATCAAGAGAAAAGACAGAAGTTACATAGAAAGGCACCCCCAGAAGGCCTTTGGTGGATTACTCCGAAATTTTTCAGGCCAGGAGAGAATGGGATGGTATCCTCAAAACACTGAAAAATAACTGTTAACCAAGTGTTCTATACCAGGTAAAGTTGTCCTTCAGAAAAAAGGAGGGATAAAGACTTTGCTAAACAAATAAATGCTGAGGAAGTTCTTTATCGTTAGATCTGCCTTACAAGAAATAATAAGGGGATTTCTTTAAGGGAGGTAAAATAATGCTAATTAACATTATAAAAAACATAAAAAGGTAGTGTGTCACTGGTAATGATAAATATGTAGTCATGGTTAGATTCTGCAATATGGCAATAATGTTGTATAATTCATGTACAACCCTAGTGTAAAAGTTAAAAAAATAGTAAAAAAACCATAAATACAATAATTTGTTATTGTTAGTACAATAGAAAGGATATGTAAATTGTAACAGCAATAACCTAAAATGTGAGGGGGAGGAAAAGCAAAAAAAATATAAATTTTATGAATTCTATTGAATTAATTTGCTATCACTTTAAAATTGGGTGTTACAAGTTTAAGATATTTTATGTAAGCCTCATGGCAAACACCTGAGAAAATCCTATATTAATTACACAAAGAAATACAATAAGAAGGTAAAGCATACTGATACCAAAAGACATCAAAACACGTAAAAAGGTAGCAGGATGGGGCAGCTGGGTGGGTGCAGCTGGTTGGGCCTCTGACTCTTGCTTTTGGCTCAGCTTGTGATTTCAGGGGGATTGAGCCTTGAGCTGGCCTCTGAGTTCAGGGCATAGTCCCCCCCATGATTCTCTCTCTCTGCCCCTCCTGCTTGTGCGCTGTGTCTCTCTCAAACAAATCTTAAATGTAAAAAGGTAGCAGGATAAGAAACAAAGAACAAAGGTTCTATAAAACAACCAAGGAAACAATTAACAAAATGGTAATAGTAAACCTATCAATGGTTACATTTCTATCGATAGGTTAGTTTAATATAAACAGATTAAATTCTATAATCTAAAGTCATAAAATGGATGAAGGATTTAAGAAAACAAACAAGGAAACCAAGATCCAACAGTATACTACCTACAACAGACTTACTTTGGCCTTTTAACAATAGACACAGGAGCACCTGGGTGCTGCAGTTCATTAAGCATCTGACTCTTGGTTTCAGCTCAGGTCATAATCTCAGAGTCCGGAGATTGAGCCCTACTTTGGGCTCAATGTTCAGTGCTCAGCAAGGAGTCCACTTGAGATTCTCTCCCTCTCCGTCTGTCCTCCCCCGTGCACTCTCTCTTAAATAAATAAATCATTAAAAAATGCATTACTTATAAAAATAGTAAAGATAAACACAGATGATGGGTGAAGACATGGAAAAAGACATTACAAGAAATTTGTAACAATAGTTAAGGAAAAACAGGGGTAGGTATACTTATGTCAAACAAAATAGACTTTCAAGTAAGAGTCTTTAAAAAGAGACAAAGACCATTATATAATGACAAAGGGGTCCTTACATCAAGATGATAATACGGTTATAAATAACATGGGCTTAGCATTGGAACACCTAAATATGTAAAGCAAAAAAACAAAAAAAAACAAAAAAAAACAAAAACAAAAACCTCAGAACTGAAGGAGAAATAAACATTAATATAGAAATAGTTGGAAACTTTAATCCCCTGCTCTCAAGAATGGACAGATCATTCAGACAAAGAATCAACAAGGAAACAGCAGATTTGAACAATGATATGGACCAAATGAACCAAACCAACATATACTGGACATTCTATTCAACAACAGCAGAATACACATTTGTCTTAAGGCACATAGAATATTTTTTAGGATTGACCATATTTTAGTCCATAAAACAAGTGTAAGCAAATTCAAGAAGATTGAAATAATATCAAATATCTTCTCTCAGCACAGTGGCATAAAACTAGAAATTAGTAATAAGTAGAAGACTGGGAAACTTATAAGCGCATGGAAATTAAATAACACTCTCCCAACCAACCAGTGAATCAAAAAGAAATTAGAGGGGAAAAAAGGTTTCTTTATACAACATAGAATGGGAACACAACATATCAGAATTTGTGAGATATAGAAAAACTGTTATAAGAAAGAATTTTATAGCAATAAACACCTATCTTAAGAAGTGGTAAAGATCTCAAATAAACAAACGAGCTCTACACCTTCAGGAAGGAGAAAAAGAAGAGAAAACAGAGCTCAGAGTTAACAGAAGAAAAGAATAATAAAGGCTAGAACAGAAGTAAATGAAATAGAAAAACAATAGAAAGAATTAACGAAACTAAGAATTGGTTCTTTGAAATGATAAACAAAGTTGACAAGCCCTTAGCTAGCCTAACAAAGAAGATAAAATAAAGGACACAAATCCACAAAATTATAAATAAAAAGGAGACATTAAAATTGATACCACAGAAGTTTGAAGGATCATAGGAGGCCACTCAGAACAACTACACGCTAATAAACAGGACAACCTATCAGAAATGAAATAATTCTTTGAAATGTACAATTTACCAAGACTGAATTGGGAAGAAATAGAAAATCTGAGTAGAATAATTACTGGTAAGGAGATTGAATCAGTAATCAAAAATCTCCCAACAAAGAAAAGCTCAAATCAAGATGACTTCACTGATTTTTTTAAAATAAATATTTAAAGAATTAATACCAATCCTTCTCATATCCTTAAAAAAAAGAAAAAAAAAAGGAAAAGGAACAAACACTATCAATCTCATTCTATAAGGCCAGCATTATTCTGACACCAAAAGTAGAAAAGGACACTGTTAAAGAAAATGAAACTATGGGTCCATATCTCCAGTGGATATAGATATGAAAATTATCAGTAAAATACCAGCCAACCAAATTCAGTAGCGCATTTAAAGGATCACACAACATGAACAAGTGGGTTTATCCCTGAGGTGCAAAGACGGTTTAACATACATAAGTCAATCAGTATGCTGCATCACATCAACAGAATAAAAGAAAAGAATCATCATTTCAAAAGATGCAGAAAAAAAACATTTAAAAAGTAAATTTCCTTTTATGATAAAAAACTTTTTTTAGAAGATTTTATTTATTTATTTGACAGAGACGCAGTGAGAGCAAATACAAGCAGGGAGAGTGGGAGAGGGAGAAGCCGGCTTCCTGCTGAGAGGGAATCTGATCTGATGCGGGGGCTCCATCCCAGGACCCCGGGATCATAATCTGAGCCAAAGGCAGATGCTTAACAACTGAGCTGCCCAGGCGTCCCTATGATAACAACTTTTAACAGATTTAGGCATAGAAAGAACGTATGTCAATTGTGCCTAAATGCCAACCTGAAATTAAATATATTTGCCAATTTGGGCAAGTCATGTAACCCCTATGTAATTTATTTGGGATTTATCAAATGAATGAGATGAACCAGACATTCTCTAATTCTACTATCATAATCCTATTTCTCTCATGAAGCCTGTGTTTATATGGATATCCAGGACACAGAACGGAACAGATGTTTTCAAATAACTTCGACTTTTTCCTTTTATTTATTCTTACATACTACTCTTTGATATATATCTAATACTCAGAATCTAACAATTTGGAAGGGAGAATAGTCTTCAGTCTTCATATCCATTCATTAATCAGTGAGATATTTGCCTTTCTGCTCAATTCAATATTCTTCATATAAAGTCCATAATTATTTTCCTATTCCTTTTTTTCAAGCTCTTTCTTCTACAATACCTCCTTCCTATGTCAGTAAGCACTGTCCTATGACATCCTTTAGAACAAGTCAAGAATTTCACCTTAGCAAGATTTGTTAGCTTGTATAATTGTGAATAACTCTTAGAAATAATGTATTTACAATTTCTTAAGCCATTTATAATTTCATTCTAATTAGTCTACATTAAAGAAGAATCACTGCATTTCATAGCACAGCCAGAGGATGACTGAACGCATCCTAATGAAACATTGAAATGCTGTGGTAATACAAAGGCTTTCATTGCACCCATGCTATAATTATAGTTCCTTTCGATTTAATCTAGTGCAATCATAATAATTAGATGTTATTGACTAAATTTGTTATTTGCAATTTGAGATAGATATTAATGCAGTGACCAATTTTACTACACACTTGTTTCAGTGTAAGATCTATAGCAAATAAAGACAAAATATAATTTACCTGTAAGGTTTATATTTGAGCTTCATTTTAAAACTGTTTCCTCATGAAACCAAATAAATTGAGAGGTTATTAGTTATGTAGGTATAAATATGGTCAGAATTTTATTCTTCACATTATGAAAAATTGCATAAAATGTTTTTACATCTCTGGACATCTCTCTTTTTTAGAGAGAGAGAGAGAGAGAGTATGTGTGCAGGCAGGGAGGGGCAGACAGAGGGAGAGGGAGAGAGGAAAATCTTTAGCAGGCTCCCTGCCCAGCATGAACCTGATGTGGGCTCCATCTCAAAACCTTGAGATCATGACCTGAACCAAAATTAAGAGTGTTAGATGCTTAACTGACTGAGTCAGAGACACCTGTATAGTATGATTTTTAAAAAGCAGAAGAGGGGCGCCTGGGTGGCTCAGTGGGTTAAAGCCTCTGCCTTTGTCTCAGGTCCTGATCCCAGAGTCCTGGGATCGAGCCCCGCGTCGGGCTCTCTGCTCCGTGGGGAGCCTGCTTGCTCCTCTCTCTCCCTGCCTGCCTCTCTGCTTGTGACCTCTATCATAAATAAATAAAATCTTTAAAAAAAAATTTTTTTTTAAGCAGAAGAAATAGCCTAAAAAATTCAAGGGAGCTGGGGAGAGAGAAGGAAGGGAAGAGAGAGAGGCAGGAAGGAAGGAAGGGAAATTTAAAGGGAAATAAAAGTCGAAAGAGAAGGCAGGAAAGAGAAAAAGAAGACTGAACAAATGAAGGAGGAAAGGAAGAAGGCTCTGTTCTAGGTTCTTTCATGAAAGCTAATGTATTTAATTGTGCAAAGTGAACCTGATTGTCTTATTTTTACATTTGGGAAACAGAGTAATTGAAGGGGCAGTGAGAATTGTGACTCCGATCCACGGTGGAATTGTGGGTTCTCTCTCCAACACAAAGTTTAGTAAATACTATCTTTCCTTCAGTGTGTCCCTTAATGAGGAAAAGATCAAAATGCCAAGGTAAAATGTGGAATAAAATTAGGAGTAAAACTGTTGAAAACAGTGCCCTGACCTTACTTGCAGGTCAAGATTGAACAAATATCTTAATTAAACTCAGTTAGACCAAGATGAGTATAAAAGTTTTCATACACATGAGTTTGTATTAGAAGCAAAGTCTCTTTGGTGTCAGTGCCTTAAATCTTATTTTCTACCTTTCATTAGGTCATCTCTGACCTCAGCCTCTGCCTTGCCCCAAGACCATGCTTGTGTCATAGTAGCGGTGATAAAGAAGCTGGGCTAGGATATTCATATTCTTTCTCTTATTCTCTTTTAGGTGGGGAAGGGGTTATGCTAGAATAGTGAGATGAAGGGTTACAGTATAGACATGATGTGGAGCTATATTTATCTCCCCATTTAATATTTCAAAACTATAGTGTTTATCTGAATGGCCACAGAGCATGGGCAGTAAAGACCCACTGCAGGATAGAAAACCCTTCTCCTTTCAAACTGTGTGAGTTTTTAAAATAATTTCCTAAGAAGAAGTTCAAAGCTTTTTTTTTTTTTTTTTAAGATTTTTTGTGTTTTAGATTTTCTAGATTTTTAAGATTTTATTTATGAGAGAGAGAGAGAGAGAATACAAGCAGAGGGTAGAGGGAGAAGCAGGCTCCCCACTGAGCAGGGAGTCTGACAGGGAACTTGACCCTGGAATCATGACCTGAGCTGAAGGCAGACATTTAACCGACTGAGCCACACAGGTGCTCCAAGTTCAGAGCTTTCAGTGACTCTTAAAAACAAGCAAACAGAAACAAGCATCATTTGGAGGAGCATAATACATTGACAGAAAGAGTAGTTGGGGAATTTGTGAATAGATTTCCTGAGGAGAGTTACTTCACCAAAGAGAGAAAAGTAGAGGGTGCTGCTTCCTTTATCTCAAGTGTAGATAAAATGAGTTCCAACAGGATGACCTGGGGAATTTGAGATGTTCTCTGATTTGGGAGACTTCATAGACTTGTGTCTGACTCACTCCTGCGGGTAATACGGAGAGTGAGCAATGGGTCGGGAAATCACAGCTCTCCCACCAAGGGCTGGACAGGAAGTGCTGAGTTATGGATTCTATGTGGCTGTCTCTGGGGAGAGAAATGGTTTGGGGCTATATTAAATCTTCACCAAAGAGATCTTCTAAAGGGTGAAGAGTCTTTAACAAGGAGAGTCCAGAATAGCGTGGATCCCCATATTGAGGAAAACATGAGGACGATGGGAGGCACCCCCGGAACAAGAGCCGTAGTCTATTTAGGAAAGTAGCACCCCCCAGCCATGTGAGAACTTTCGTGTCCTATCTCTAGCTGCTCCCTTCCTTTACCCCACTGTGGATCCAAACCACAGCTCAGGTGGTGAATACAAAATGGAAGTTGAAAGAACAAGAAGCCATAGTCTTTTGTCCCAAAGTAGCTCGTCAGCCAAATACTGACCATTGCTGGGACAAAGTGAGTGGCTTTCAGCACTGGGTAAAAATCGATTGATATCTTGGACTGGGCCATTTTAAATGCCGATTTACTTTTTACTGTCTATCTTATAGAGCCTGTGGACCTGTGTATTGTTAAGAGTGCACATAAAATAATCCTAGAGCTTGAAGAACTTTAGTAGCAGGGAAAAGCTTTCTCCATTGCATTAACTACAAATGGACAGTAGAGAGTTTGATGAGATCCCACACATGATGTTTATTCCTAACAGTAGGCACACTAATATTCCTAAAGGTAAAATTTTTATTAGTAAAATACCATACTATTATATGAATGATTCAAATAATTCAACATATCTGTATTTTGTCGTATGACTTAAATATTGAGATAGATGAAAGTGGTTTGCCTGCCATGTTATAGACATTGTCTAAATTGGCAGCGTGTACCTTGTGACGACTACATAATGTATGAAGCTGGTCTTGCGTCACTCCAGTTTTATCATTGTTAGGGTGTTTTTGTTTTTTGCTTTTGGTCTTTTTTAACTTTCATGTCTCCCGTGAATACCTGATCAAGGTAGCTTGACTTTGCGTTCATTGTAACATAGGCTAGGTAGGGCTCCCTTGCTTTTTAGGTGTCATATTTCTCTCCTCCCCTTTGAATGTATCTATGCCTCATTAATTTAAAATTGCTCTCCCTTTTATATCCAGTATTAGAAATTAACCTGAAATACTAGGAGATTAGTCAAATTATAAGGAGATATTTAAAAGGCAGGCATGAGTTCTTCCCAATAATTTCCGAAGGAAGACAGCCTAAGTCCTCAAGTAGTTACACCACATTAAAGAGTTATAAATAGTTTTACCTTCTTTATCTTGTAATATGTGTGATAAATGTTTAAATATTTTATGTATGCACAAAGACACACACATATATATGTATATTTCAGAAATTTCAATAGGCTATGCTATCTACTCAAAATGTTGATTACTAGAAGAAGTATTGATGAGAATAGATCTCATATGTAACGTTTATTATAATCTTTTGCAAGATGCAGACGATTATGCAGGTTTGCATTTTGGACTTTCGTGAAAGAACATTTTCTTATTTTAAGCCTTTAAAATGAATAGAACATAGTCTTGAAATCCAAATTCTATATGGTTTGAAAGGAAAGAAGTCTAATTCATGGTTTTTGAAATAATTTTCCATTGAACTGAAAAAACATCTTTTAGGAAACATAAAAAGTCTTATTCTGCAATGGAAGTATATCCATACAGATATACAGATATACACACAAATATACAGAAGTGATTTGCTCAACATATTTTTTAAAACTCTTTGTGCAAATAGCCAACTTTTTATCTTCACATAAATGTTAAAATACATAATTGGGAATTCTCTTACTGTGTAAGAAAATTTACTAAACAAGAATAAAAACATATCTTACTGAACTTGTACCCCATGTGACTGTCATATAAACTGTGGTTAAAAAAGAAAGGCACTCAATGGAGTCTTTCATAAACATTATTGGAACTACCTAAGGGCATTTCAAATGAAAATGAGAGCGAATATTCCTTTAAAAAATTATCCTAATATTTACAGTATTTTTTAATACTTAAATTATTAATTCTTAAAATTTATTTTTGTGGTGAAACAGGTATTTAAAAACATATAAACAAATTTGTTTGTTAATTTGTTTTTATAGAAAACTAAAAAAATGCATATTTGGTAGGAAGAGCAAGTTTGTATAGAAAATTAAATTACAGAAACTGAGAGACTGAAGTGTAGGACTTTTCCCAGGCTTTTCATTTTTATTTTCCTCCTTTGTTCCCCACACCCTGTAATATACTCCGGGCCTTCAGTCAATGAGGCTTAGAAGGGATTTCTTAGATGAAAAAGAGATCTACGCATTAGCTTTAATTTTATCTCTAGTGCTCGCCGATCCACAGAACAAATATTAACTCCTCTGGAGATGCCAAGCATATGAAAAGAAAGCCCTCCTAAATTATATTATGTACTCACACAATTTTTAATCAGACTGTGGGAGAAATTAGAGACACATCACATTACAGAATGATAGGCATATTTATACTCGTTTTCTTGGGAGAATCTCTTATTTTAAAGTTGTTGTCGATGTTCGGATTTTAGTTACAGCTCCCAAAATTCACATGCAAAGTTTAAATTTGACCCAAATATCACATGTGCAGAACAGAATGTATTTTGTGCAAATATTTCTGCAATTACTATTCTTTGGCGTCAAATAACAAAAAATGTAAAAATCAACCATTTTGGCTTTCTGCCTCCATAGAATGAAAATATTTTGTGCACATGTTCATATACACAAAGATGAAAAGAATGTGTTTTATATTTGATTTCAGCCAAAATTTGTACTACTTCATTAACATTGATGTAAGCCCTAGATCAGTACTGAACTGTCTGAATGTTTACCAACTTCCTGCTTGACTTTTCATGCACCAAATATCTGAAAAAAACAATAGTGAGTTGAATGACATAAAGGTGGAGTTAAAAGCTGTATTTAGGGTCAGAATTGTAGAGGTGATCAACTAGTTTGTATTCATTTTAAGTTATCACAGGTGTCAGGTATTTTAATAATTAATGTAATTTATTCATTACATCATAATGTTTATTAAGTGCCTATTCCAACTGAGCCAACCCTACAGGTACAGAAGTGTCCACAACATACAGTTTTAGCTTCATGTTGTTGACAGCGGTTTTGTACTCAATGGTTATAATCCAGTTTGATACCTGTTGCCACAAGAACAGAAGATGCGATATAGGCATATTGACATATAGATCAGGCATCTACGAGTCTCACTGAAATGTCCATTTTTACTTTGGACATATTGACTGATGTAGACATTTCTACTTTGTATTTATCACCTCTGTACTTTCTTGTAATCTCTAGAGATTCTCAAAAATATATTGAATTTTGTGGAATATCGGTTATAATCCCTAATGCTTATTTAGCATTTAATTTTTTTTCTAAAAAATTGTCTATACTTAGTTGTCTGTACCAAGGCAGTTCACTAACATCAGAACCACATCAAGAAACCACAATCTGATCGATTCAATAAGCACTAAGATCCCCTGAAGAGCAAGTAAGAATGCCAGGTCTTTAAACAGTTTGAGTAAATATGAATTTTAGACATGCTAACTTAGAGTTGGAATATACTATTTGGTCATTGGCTGTACCTATAAGTTTCGAAATCTTCTAATTTAGATTCTAAAGGAATGTTATTACCATTGTTTCAATAATTTTTATTTAAATTTTCTATGTGTCTGATTTTAAATCATTTCGTAAAAACTGTCAAAGACAGGAAAATTATGAGGAATTGAATTATATAATAAGACCTAACATTTACTGATTATTTCTACCATGTGCTGGGCACTGCGTTAAGTGCTCTAGATCACTAACTCATCTAATTCTCATGACAGTCCTGCAAAGAAGGACATTTGGAATTACATTCTCATTTTACAAATGAGGAAACTGAGGCAAATGATGATTACATATCTTTTACGGTGTCATGTAACTAGATGGAGCTAAAATAAACCCAGTTAATCTGACCTCACAGGCCGTACTTACGAGCTCCACTACCTCTAATTTGTCTCATAGGAATTTTTCAATTTTCTCAGTATATTACTTTATGTTATAATACAGTCTTCTTTTTGCTATATTTGACATTACATTCATCCATGAAAAAATTGCAAGCATGATACAAATATCAATCAATAAATGAACAGAATCCCAAACCAGCCTGCAGACAGAAGTATTAAAGGAAATGCAAATACTCAGTGCACTGAATATGCCTACTGAATACTCTATTTTACCTTACCTTTGTAGAGTTTGCTTCTTTAAAGATTTATTTCTTTTTAGAGGGAGAGAGAGACAACAGGAATGTGTACATGTGTGACAGAGAGGGGAGGGGCAGCAGAGAGGGAGAGAGAGAATCTCAGCAGACTCCCCACTGAGCACTGAGCACAGCACCAAGGTGGGCCGAACATGAGGCTTGAGGCTGGGCGCCATCTCACAACCCTGAGATCTTGACCTGAGCTGAAACCAAGAGACAGACACTTAACTGACTCAACCACCCAGACGCCCCATGTAGAATTTAAAAACCAATTTAATAAAGGATTTGTTGCCGAGAGCATTAATTATGGTAAGCAGTGTATTGTTTTTCTAATCCAACATGGTGCCTATGTTGAAAAATCTTACATAACATAGGATCTCACTACCTGGACTGACATATCCACTTATTTATTAGTAGGACTCTGTTTCTAAATACATTCTTATAACCCAATTATAATAATAATTCAAATTAATGATATTTATTAAATTTCTTATTTTTCCATTTCTGGTTAATCTACAACTATTATTCACATCATTCAAAATTGTGCTGTGTTCCATGTAGTTTATACACTAATCCTATCTTTATTGATCCTTAATCTCCAGTATGGCAGACTTTGAGCAGTGTGTCTTCCTTTTGCCGAATATGTCCATACTATTGTGCAAGTATAAGCCTGTTTATTCATAATTTCTAGGATTTATGTACCATAGTTCTACTTTTTAAATTGACCGTTGATTGTAAGACACGTCATTGAGTTAGTAAATACTACTGCACTGAAACTAGCAATGCAAAACCCATTGTTCATGTCTAGTGTATCTCACTACTAAACACTCAGTTTGCCACACACAATCTTGAATATGGGCTAGGCCCCCCCTCTAATTAAGGTATGGAGACTTCAGTGATTTTCCATTAAAGAGCACTGGACAATCAATGAACAAATATGTAGAAAATTAATCTTCTAATTTCTGGTCTATAAAATGAATTTTTAAATAGATTTTGTCTCAAAAACACTGGGAGAGGGGCACCTGGGTGGCTCAGTGGGTTAAGCCTCTGCCTTCGGCCCGGGTCATGATCCCAGGGTCCTGGGATCAAGCCCCGAGTCTGGCTCTTTGCTCAGCAGGAAGCCTGCTACCCTTCCTCTCTCTCTGCCTGCCTCTCTGCCTACTTGTGATCTCTATCTGTCAAATGAATAAAATCTTTAAAAAAAAAAAAAAACACTGGGAGAAATGGATAAACAAACATTTGTAACAAGATAAAAAGAAATAGAAATTCCTGGGACTTTCAGATTCAGTAATGTGAACCATGGAGGGCATTCAACCTGCTTCTGTTATTTGCTTTTCTGTTTCTTGTGTTTTAAGCCTATCACCAGCTCATTTAATCACTCTTGCTAGAGTGTATATTTTCGTTACAGTTCCTAATGCTTTTATGCTTGTGACTATAAGCAGGTAAAATTAATGAGTCAAGATTTCAGCTCTGCTCTTTCACATTGGTTAGGACTTTCTTCTTTTGCATGAACCATGGTTAGTCCAGAAAAGTAGCTAAAAACACAAACAAGACATCTCTGCACAAGGACAAGACATCTCTGCACAAGACTCTCCATAGGTCTCTATTCACCGTCTCTATTGGAAACATCCTTCTGTATACATGTTTTATTTTATTTTTAAAATATTTTTTTAAAGATTTTATTTATTTATTTGACAGACAGAGATCACAAGTAGGCAGAGAGGCAGGTAGAGAGGAGGAAGCAGGCTCCCCACTGAGCAGAGAGCCCGATGCGAGGCTCAATCCCAGGACCCTGAGATCATGACCTGAGCCGATGGCAGAGGCTTAGCCCAATGAGCCACCCAGGCGCCCCTATACACGGTATATTTTATTACCACATCTGTGTCTAGCTTCTATCTCTGTGTTGTTGCTGTTGTTGTTGTTGTTTTAAAGATTTTGTTTATACTTTTGAGAGAGAGAGAGACAGAGACAAAAGCACAAGCAGGCAGAGAGGCAGAGGGAAAGGGAGAAGCAGGCTCCTATACATTTATGGTTCAGTTCAGTAGGGCAAGCTCTACTATTCCCCATGGTACTAAATCTAGCAGAAACCCATTGTGTGATCTAAATCTAAAACCTACTTGTGGGGCGTCTGGGTGGCTCAGTCTGCTAAGCGCCTGACTATTGGCTTTAGCTCAGGTCATGATCTCGTGGGTCCTGATGTCAAACTCCGTCTAGGGCTCTCCATAGAGAGGGAAGTCTGCTTGAAGATCCCCTACATCGCCCCTCCGCCCATGTGCACACACACTGTCTCAGATAAATAAATATTTTAAAAAATAAAATCTTACTTCCCATTATTCTGTTTTATACTATATATATATATATATATATATATATATATTTAAGAATGACTTAAATATATATATATATATATTTAAGAATGACTACCGTAGTATTATTATAAATACTTCAAGGTATTATGGCCAAAATACAAATGGAATAATGAAATCATAGCCATGATCACAGACTGAAGTTTAGAATTTCAGTTCGATATCACATATTCTATGTCTGAAATATGATGTTGTAAAAAAAGAAAATAACTAAGACTAGCTGCTTAGTAGGAAAAAGAGAATGAGGAAAGATTACTTAAAAAATGAGAAAGAGAGAAAGAAAAATAAAAGAATGAGAGAAAGGAAACAAAATAGTGTACGTTAAGAATGTTAATGGACCATCAGTTTTATTAATTATCAACTACAGATTGCTTACAACAATGTCTGATAATTACTAGAATTGAGATAACATACTATCTTACTGGTTTTGTGTCTTTTCTAGTTAGTAAGCGTTTCCATGAGTTATGTTTTCATGTAGAATGAAAGGAGGAGAAATTATTTATACATTTTGTTTCAAAATATTTTGAAATTGCCAATTCTTTGGAAAACAGTATTTTAAGACTTAAGTAATCACTTCATTGAAAAAAAGAGAAAAGTTTACCCCTGGGGTGCCTGGGCCTGTTAAGTGTCTGCCTTCAGCCCAGGTGGTGATCCTGGAATTCAGGGACTGAGGCCCTAAATGGGCTCCCTGCTCAGCGGGGAGTCTGCTGGAGTCTGCTGCTTCCTCGCCCTCTGCTTCTCCCCCTGGTCATGTGCTGTCTCTTAAAAAATAAATAAAAATAAATTGCACCTATAGTGTTTCTTACAGCCTGTTACTGATATTAAGGGAAATTTTCTTGGGAAAATGGAGTTTGTTTGTTTGTTTGTTTCTTTCTTTCTCTCTTTTTTTCTTTCTTAAAGATTTCATTTCTTTGACAGAGAGAGACACAACAAGAGAGGAAACACAAGCAGGGAGAGTAGGAGAGGGAAAACCGAGCTTCCCACCAAGCAGGGAGCCCAAAGTAGGACTTGATCCCAGGACTCTGGGATCATGACCTAAGCCAAAGGCAGACGCTTAAGGATTGAGCCACCCCAGGCGCTGCTGGAAAATGGAATTTCTTAACATGTGTTGGGAAAGATTATATCTTTCATCTTAAGAAGTCATGTTAATCATTTGGTTAAGGATTAAATGTATCATATTGACTTAATTTTGCAAACAAAGTGTTACTGATTACTGTTAGTCAAGATGGATAGAATCTTCAGTTGGGGCACATTGTATCTTTTAATAAGATACTACTATTTCCCTTTGCAGTATATCCCTTGTGTCAAATCGACACTATTTCAAGACAATAATTGTGAGGGATAAAGGAAGATGGGAGGGCTGGAGGTTAAGTAGCTTGTTCCCACGCTGGCAGATTGTCCGGAGTGAGATGTAGAATTTGATCGCTGCTCTTTTACAAAGGGGAAGACATAATTACTAACATGGATTATTATGTTCTCTTACAACCCTACGCCTCACAGAAAGTAAGAGAACTGAAATAAATTTACCACATACGATTCAACCCATATTCTTAAAGATGGTTATGAGAGCTTTTTGTTCCACTAGGGGGCAATTTCATATTAGACATTTGATATTTCTCACTCCCAATAAAGAAAATTCTTAGATGTCAGCCTGGAATTATTGACAGGCAAAGTGAATTTTGAAAGAGTAAAATCTGATGTCTGACAGAGTCAGCCTTAAATATATTTCAGTATTAGGCAGTCTTTTTGAGCCAAGAGGGATAGGAAAGGTAGCATCTGTTGAAATGTTCTAGGATGAGATTGCTTTTTAGAGACAGGAGGGAGAAGGTAATTTTGTCATGGAGAGAAGGGGACTTAATAAAGGCAAAAAGCCTTTTGAGGGTGACTCTGTTTGTATTACTTTGAACCATGCTTTAATTTTAGAAGCCTGTAATACAGAGTCAGAAAAAGGCCTAAGGGTATTTTTATGGTAGCATATTTTCTTATATAAGTGATAGCACTAGTTGATCTATTTGTTTGATTCTAACACATTTCTTTATAAAACTGTTTTTTTTTTTTTTTTAACAATAGCAATACCTCAGTAAGCTCAGTGCAATTTTTCCAGAGGAAAAGAAAAAGAAATTTCATGATTTTAAGCACTGTTTTATTATGAATCAAGTCACTTTCAAAAACCCATGGAGTGCATTCAACCTGCTTCTGTTATTTGCTTTGCATTTAGTAACAGCAGGCCTGTGGAGTCTTTCTTACACTGAAACCCCAGCTTCTCAAACCACTGTTTATCTTGGCTAAGCCTTAAAAAGCAACTCCTCTTTAGGATCATAGAATTTCACCACTGTTATCAAAATCTCACCACCAATTGCCTAATCCTTTATTTTTTGGCGACACAGCTTCAGTTGGAGGGAATCAAGAGGCTTTCCTTTAAGAAAGAAAAAGAAAAACAAGAAAGACAGATTCACATACAAACATGAACACACATGTGTAAATGCACATTCATCCACACATATCACAAGGGAGGGAAGTTACATACTCACAAATTCTGTGTACTTTTACTTATAGCACAATAAAATATTTGCAGTCAGTTTTCTTCACTTTTAGTGGTGAAACAAGTTCAAATGAACTCATTTCATCAGTTTACTTTAATTATCTTATTTTTTCTGTGATCTATCAGTTTGCTTTTTCCTAACCCTCCAAATAATTATCTGTAAAACTAGTGTGATCTGTTTGCACTAGTGCATTTTTTTATTTATATAATTGAGCAAAATTGCCAGTAAAATCATTTTAACTTTCAGGTACTTATTTTTATTTAAGTGCTATTAATAGTAAGAAATAGCAATTGCTAGATTGTTTATTAATGTTTAACAGAGTGATAGATGAATAGATTACTTAATTATGGGAAATGTTTATAGAAGCATGATTAAATTGTTTTGTTGGGACACCTCGATGGCTCAGTTGGTTAAGTGTCTGCTTTGGCTCAGGTCATGATCCCAGGCACCAGGAGCCTGCTTCTCCTCCTGCCTGCTGCTCTCTTTGTCTTGGACAAATAAATAAATAAAATATTTAAAATAAATAAGCAAACTGTTTTGTTTATTTGGGTTGTTTATAGAAAATTAGAATTGAAACATTGTTTGTACTAGAATGTATATAAAACAAAGAATTTTTTTTTTTTTTTTAATGTGTGGAAAGCAATCTGGGAAAACTTTGGTTGGAACTTCTTTACCAATTTACGGGGAATGTTTGTCTTGGATGTAGGAGGTCAGGGAATCTGTCAATTACTTTTGTTGGCAGCAAAGTCGTTAGTAAGTAGATCTGTATGACCTCATTTGGCTTCTCTGAACAAAGTATCTACCTAAGAGTGTCAAAACAAGATATATATAAAATACTGACAATGACTGCAATATATGCCTATTATAAAAAATTTCAAAAATAAGTGAAGACACAAAAGGGAAAGTGGATAGCCATTATTTATTTTAGAAATGATATGCCATTGTGCAATAGCTTCTTTTATGCATGCAAATGACTATGAAAGAAACAGTCCACCATATTCTGATTACTAGAATGGTGAAACTGATTAAATCTGCAACGTCAATCCTTCAATTCACTTTCATTTGTAATTCAGTAGACCACAGTGTAATTATTAGTATAATATCAAAAGACATTATGAGGATTAAATGAAAATAATATGTGTGAGAGAACTTCATAAACAAAGGTATTATTATTAAGCTCCTTAGAGGTTAAAACCATGACTAATTCACCTACAACTGCCTAGAACCCAATGCGGGGGCTAGCATATAGTACACATTCCCGGTTTGCTGCTATAACATCCTGAGGATTTTAGTGGAGAGCTCTGATGATGTCAATAACAATGTTAAAAGCCTTCTGGAGCCCAGAATTTGGACTTTCAACAGAAAACCTTAGGTTTGTGCATTGACAAGTACTGTGGGATTGAGTAGAAGCCTAAAAAGAATGTGATCAGTACTCAGCATTTCCACTGCCATGGTCTGAAGTCTAAAATCTGATTGAAGACATATGAAGGACATTTTTACTATTTGAATATGGTTAAGAATTAGAGGTATGGAGGTTAATGGTAATGATATTCTAAGTAGACAGACATGAACTAAAGGCTGCCAAGTATTGATCTATTGCTTATGTCAAGGACACAGACAACTTTGAAAAATTGGGCAATGAAAGTATCTGTCCTTCTTATACTATTGTCCAGGGACCTCCTAAAATTCAGTCAGGGAAAATATAGTAGGAATGCTTTGCTTGGGTGATCATTTGTGCTCATCAGATATTAGTAGATATGAAGTTTTTAAAATAGATATTAAACACATGGCAATTAAACCATACTCAAAAATCATACAAAAATATTAATTTAATGCCTTAGATAAGATTAGGTTGAATTTGGTTTGAGCTTAAATAATTAGAAATGCAATTTCAGTAAGATATCATAAAAAGGAGCAATACTACACATATTGAGAGTTTGCACCAACTATAAAGAAATCACATTAATGAATTCTGTGCCCTCTAGGAGATAATCTCAATTTCACCAACTATGCTGATAATTGGAATTTGGTAGAGTGTTTCTCCCATAGTCATTTGGATTTTTGCTTAAAACCAGTTGAATGATTTCTTCCCCCACCCCTACCCCACACTCACCCAATGCAAAAAAGTAGTTATAATTTGCATATTAGTTTGGGATACGCTTGGCCTCCTAAACTTGACTAATTCAATTCAGATTCCTTAAATCTGCGTCCAGTGTATTTATTTACTTAGTTTTTTTTTAAAGACTATTCTTTTATAGCAATTTAAGGTTCATAGCAAAATTGAAAGGAAGGTACAGAGTTTTCCTATATATTCCCTACCCCACACCTGCTTCGCTTCCCGCATTATCAAGATGCCCACAGGAGGGGTACATTTGCTGTAACTCATCAACATACATTGACACATCATTATCACCCAAGTCTATACTTTACATTAGTGCTCATTCTTCCCCAAATACTTTTTTTAAAGACTTTTTTTATTTGACAGAGAGAGAAAGAGAGAGGGACAGCACAAGCAGGGGGAGTGGCGGGGGAGGGGGAGGGAGAAGCAGGCTCCCCGCTGAGCAGGAAGCCTGCTTAGGGATTGTGACCTGAACAGAAGGTGGAGGCTTGACTGACTGAGCCATCCAGGTGCCTCTTCCCTAAATATTTTTAAAGAATGATTTAGTAACAGCACTTATATACAAAAAATACATTTTTTTTAATATAAGAATTTTAACAGTGAATAAAAGAAGACAGGAAATTAGTGTAAGTGATAGTTATTTTTACTTTCTAGTGATAGGGAATAATAGATTTATTTAATCTAGTTATTACCTGATTCATTCAGAGGTATTTATGTGTGTGTGACACCATCCTATTAATTTTACCTTAGCTACCACACAGAATTTTAACTCGCTTTCATCTCTTGAAGATTTTTCCATTTTATCTTTTATTGTTGGGTTGAGAAATGGTTGCCGATGCTACTATGTATAATACACGGGGTAGTTTTCCTGCCCTAAAATCATTTGTACTCAGCCTCTTCATACCACCCTCCCCACAATTCATAGACCACTGATCTTTTTACAGTCTCCCTCGTTTTGCCTTTTCCAGAATGTCATGTACTTGGAATTTTAGATTGGCTTCTTTCACTGACTAGTATGAATTTAAGTTTCCTTCATGCCCTTTCTGATAGATCATTTTTTTGTGCTAATACTCCATTGTTTGAATACACCACAGTTTGTTTATCCATTCACCTACTGAAGGACATCTTGATTGTTCCCCAGTTTCGGCAATTATGACTACAGCTGCTGTAAACATCCTCGTGCAGATTGTTGAGTGCATGTAAGTTTTCAATTGCTTTAAGTAAATGCCAAGGAGCAGGGTTGCTGAATTTTATGCTAAGTGTATGTTTAGTTTTGCAAGAAACCATCAAGTTCTTTCAAAGTGGCTGTACTACTTTGCATTCCCACCAGGAATGAGATAGTGTTTCTGCTGCTCCACATCTTCAGCAGCATTTTCCAGATTTTTGTCATTGTTCCAGATTTTGTCATTGTTCCAGATTTTGTCCTAGTTCCAGATTTAGACCATTTTAATATGTCGGTAGTGGCATCTCATTGTTTTAATTTGCAATTTCCTGATCACATACATTGTCAGGCATCTTTTTATATTCTTATTTGCCATTTGTATATCTTCTTTGGTGAAGTATCTGTAAAGACTGTTGGCCCAATTTTTAATTTTTCTTCCTCGTTTTCTTCTCCTCCTCCTCCTCCTTTCTCTTCTTCTTCTCCTCCTCCTCCTCCCCATCCTCCTCTTCCTCCTCCTCCTCCTTTTTAAAAATTAACATATAATGTATTATTTGCTTCAGGGGCACACATCTGTGAATCATCAGTCTAGCACACTTCACAGCACTCACATACCCTCCCCAATTTCCATAACCCATCCACACTATCCCTCCCTTTCCAACCCCAGCAACCCTCAATTCATTTCCTGGGATTAAGAGTCTCTTATGGTTTGTCTTTCCCCCCGATCCCATCTTGTTTCATTTTTTCCTCTCTATCCTCCATGACCCCCCACACTGCCTCTCAAATTCCTCATATCAGAGAAATCATATAATTGTCTTTTTCTAATTGACTTATTTCACTTAGCATAATACCCTCTATTTCCATCTACTTCATTACAAAAGGCAAGATTTCAGTTTTTTGATGGCTGCATAGTATTCCATTGTGTATCGATATACCACATCTACTTTAGCCATTCATCTGTTGATGGACATCTAGGTTCTTTCCATAGTTGGGCTATTGTGGACGTTGCTGCTATGAACATTCGGGTGCAGATATCCCTTCAGATGTCTACAATTGTATCTTTAGGTAAATACCCAGTAGTGTGATTGCTGGGTCATAAGGTAGATCTATTTTCAACTTTTTGAAGAACCTTAGATAGTATACTGTTTTCCAGAGTGGCTGCACCAGCTTGCCTTCCCACCAACAGTGTGGGAGGGTTCCCCTTTCTCCTTGTCAAAATCTGTTGTTTCATGATTTATTAAATTTAGCCATTCTGACTGGTGTGAGGTGGTATCTCATTGTGGTTTTGATTTGCATTTCCCTGAGACCAAGTGATGTGGAGCACTTTTTCATGTGTCCCTTGGCCATCTGGATGTCTTCTTTGCAGAAATGTGTGTTCATGTCCTCTGCCCATTTCTTGATTGGATTATTTGTTCTTTGGGTGTTGAGCTTGATAAGTTCTTTACAGATTTTGGATACTAGCCCTCTATCTGATATGTCATTTGCAAATATCTTCTCACATTCTGTCAGTAGTCTTGGTTTTGTTGACTGTTTCCTCTGCTGTGCAAAAGCATCATTCTTCTTGATGGAGTTCCAATAGTTCACTTTTGCCCTTGCTTCCCTTGCTTTTGATGATGTTTCTAGGAAGATTGTGCTGTGGCTGAGGTTGAAGAGGTTGCAGTCTGGTCTCCTCAAGGATTTGGTTGGATTCCTGTATCACATTGCCTTCATCCATTTGGAGTCTATTTTTGTGTGTTCTGTAAGGAAATGGTGCAGTTTCAATTTTTTTCATGTGGCTGTCCAATTTTCCCAACACCATTTATTGAAGAGACTGTCTTTTTTCCATTAGACATTCTTTCATGCTTTGTTGAAGATAAGTTGACCATAGAGTCGAGGGTCCATTTCTGGGCTCTCTATTCTGTTCTCTTGATCTGTGTCTGTTTTTCTGCCGGTACCATACTGTCTTAATGGTTATAGCTTTGTAATAAAGCTTGAAGTCTGCAATTGTGATGCTGCCAACTTTGGTTTTCTTTTTCAACTTTCCTCTGGCTAATTAGGGTTTTTCCTGGTTCCATGTAAATTTTAGGATTATTTGTTCCATTTTTTTGAAAAACATTGATAGTATTTTGATAGAGATTGCATTAAATATATAGATTGCTTTAGGTAGCATAGATATTATCACAATATTTGTTCTTCCAATCCATGGGCGTGGAAAGTTTTTCCATTCTTTGGGTCTTCCTCAATTTCTTTCATGAGTACTTTGTAGTTTTCTGAGTATAGATTCTTTGCCTTTTTGGTTAGGTTTATGCCTAGGTATCTTATTGTTTTGGGTGCAATTGTAAATGGAATAGATTCCTTAATTTCTATTTCTTCTGCTTTGCTGTTGGTATATAGAAATGCAACTGATTTCTGTGCATTGATTTTATATCCTGACACTTTCCTGAATTCATGTATGAGTTCTGGCAGGTTTGGAGTGGAGCCTTTTGGGTTTTTCACATAGAGTATCATATCATCTGCAAAGAGTGAGAGTTTGACTTCTTCTTTGCTGATACAGAAGGCTTTTATTTCATATTGTTGTCTGATTGCTGAGGCTAGGACTTCTTAAGAGTCTCTTATGGTTTGTCTTTCCTCCTGATCCCATCTTGTTTCATTTTTTTGAAGTGGTGATAATGGATGTCCCTGCCATTTTCCTGACCTTAGTGGAAACGCTCTCAGTTTTTCCCCATTGAGGATGATATTGGCTGTGGGTTTTGATTATATTGAGGTATGAACCCTACACTGTGAAGAGTTTTGGTCAAGAAGGGATGCTGTACTTTGTCAAATGCTTTTTCAGCATCTATTGAGAGTATCATATGGTTCTTGTTCTTTCTTTTTTTAATGTATTGTATCACATTGATTGATTTGCAGATGTTGAACCAACCTTAAAGCCCAGTAATAAATCTGACTTGATTGTGGTGAGCAATCCTTTTAGGATCCTGTTGGATCCTATTGGCTAGTATATTGGCAAGAATTTTTCCATCCATATGCATCAAGGATATTGGTCTGTAATTCTCCTTTTTGATGGGATCTTTGTCTGGGTTTGGGATCAAGGTAATGCTGGCCTCATAAAATGAGTTTGGAAGTTTTCCTTCCATTTCTATTTTTTGGAAAGGTTTGGGAGAAGAGGTATTAATTCCTCTTTAAATGTTTGGTACAACTCCTCTGGAAAGCTGTCTGGCCGCCAGCTCTTGTTTGTTGGGAGATTTTTGATACCTGCTTCAATCTCTTTATTGGTTATGGGTCTGTTCAGGTCTTCTCTTTCTTCCTGGTTCGGTTGTGGTAGTTTATATGTCTATAGGAATGCATACATTTCTTCCAGATTTTCAAATTTTCTGGTATATAGTTGCTCACAATATGTTCTTATAATTGTTTGTATTTCTTTGGTGTTGGTTGTGATTTCTCCTCTTGCATTCATGATTTTATTTATGTGGGTCCTTTCTCATTTCTTTTTGGTAAGTCTGGCTAGGGGTTTATCAATCTTATTAATTCTTTCAAAGAACCAGCTCCTAGGTTTGTTGATTTGTTCTACTGTTCTTTTGGTTTCTATTTCATTGATTTCTGCTCTGATCTTTATTATTTCTCATCTCCTGCTGGGTTTAGAATCTCTTTGATGTTCTTTCTCCAGCTCCTTTAGGTGTAGGGTTAGGTTGTATACTTGAGAACTTTCTTCTTTCTTTCTTTAAAAAGATTTTATTTATTTACTGGACAGACAGAGATCACAAGTAAGCAGGGAGGCAGGGAGAGAGAGAGGGGGGAAGGAGGGTCTCGATCCCAGGACTCTGGGATCATGACCTGAGCTGAAAGCAGAGTGTTAAACAACAGAGCCACCCAGGTGCCCCGAGACCTTTCTTGTTTCTTGAGAAAGGCTTATATCGCTATATACTTTCTTCTCAGGACTACCTTTGCTGTGTCCCAAAGATTTTGAACAGTTGTGCTTTCAGTTTCATTTGTTTCCATGTTTTTGTTTCTGTTTTGTTTTGTTTTTTAAACTCTTCTTTAATTTCCTGGCTGACCCATTCATTCTTTAGTATGAAGCTCTTTAGCCTCCATGTATTTGAGTTATTTCCAACTTTCTTCTTGTGGTTGAGTTCTAGTTTCAGAGCATTGTGGTCTGCAATATTCAAGGAATGATCCCAATCTTTTGGTACCAGTTGAGACCCAATTTGTGACCCAGTATGTGATCTATTCTGGAGAATGTTCCATGTGCACTAGAGAAGAGTGCGTATTCTGTTGCTTTGAGATGGAATGTTATGAATATATCTGTGATGTCCATCTGGTCCAGTGTGTCATTTTTTTTTAAATATTTCATTTATTTATTTGACAGTGAGAGAGAGAGAGATCACAAGTAAGCAGAGAGGAGGCAGAGAGAGAAGGGGAAGCAGAATCCTTGCTGAGCAGAGAGCCTGATGTGGGCCTTGATCCCAGGACCCTGGGATCATGACCTGAGCCAAAGGCAGAGGCTTAACCCACTGAGGCCCCCAGGAACCCCAGTGTGTAATTTAAGGCCCTGTGTCCTTGTTGATCTTTTGCTTAGATGATCTGTCCATTTCAGTGAAGTAGGTGTTAAAGGTCCCTTACTATTATTGTTTATTGTCCATGTGTTTCTTTGATTTTGTTAGTAATTGTTTTATATAATTGGATGCTCTCATGTTAGGGGCATAGACATTTAATATGTTAGAACTTCTTGTTGGATAGACACTTTAAGTGTATATAGTGTCCTTCCTCATCTCTTATTATAGTCGTTGGCTTAAAATCTAATTTATCTGATATAAGGATTGCCACCCCAGCTTTCTTTTGATGTCCATTAGCATGGTAAATGATTTTCAACTCCCTCACTTTAAATCTGGAGGTGTCTTTGGGTCTAAAATGAATTTCCTGTGACATATGGATGGGTCTTTTTTTTTTTTTTTATCAATTCTGATTCCCTGTATCTTTTGATTGGGCATTTAACCCATTTACATTCAGGATAACTATTAAAAGATGAGAATTTGGTGCCACTGTATTGCCTGTATTGCCAGGTGACTGTTACTGTATATTTTCTCTGTTCCTTTCTGGTCTACTACGTTTAGGCTCTGTCTTTGTTTAAAGGACCTCTTTCAATATTTCCTATAGGACTGGTTTGGTGTTTGCAAATTCTTTTCATTTCTTTCTTTTTTTTTTTTTTTTTTTTTTGTCCTGGTAATGTTTTATCTCTCCTTCTATTTTCAGTGACAGTCTAGCTGGATATAGTGTTCTTGGCTGCATATTTTTCTCATTTAGTGCTCTGCATATATCATGGCAGTTCTTTCTGGGCTGCCAGGTCTCTGTGAATAAGTCTGCTGCCAATCTAATATTTCTACCATTGTATGTTGCAGACCTCTTGTCCTGAGCTGCTTTCAACATTTTCTCTTTGTCACTGAGTCTTCTAACTTTTACTTAGATGACAGTGTGTGAACCTATTTTTATTGATTTTGAGGGAGGTTCTTTGTGCCTCTTGGATTTTGATGCTTGTTCCCTCTGCTAAATGAGGGAAATTCTCTGCTATAATTTGCTCCAATATATCTTCTGCCTCCCTCTCTTTCTTCTTCTTCTGGGTTCCCAGTTATTCTAATATTGTTTCATCTTATGGTATCACTTATCTCTAAAATTCTCCCCTCGTGGTCCTGTAGTTGTTTGTCTCTTTTTAGTTTAGCTTCTTTATTCTCTATCATTTGCTCTTCTATATCACTAATTCTCTCTTCTGCCTCATTTTTCCTAGCAATAAGAGGCTCAATTTTTTAATTGCACCTTATTGATAGCTTTTTTTAATTTCAACTTGGTTAGATTTTAGTTCTTTTATTTCTCCAGAAAGGGATTCTGCAGTATCTTGCATGGTTTTTTATGCCCAGCTAGCACCTTGATAATCATCATTCTGAACTCTAGATCTGACATCTTAGTAATGTCTGTATTGATTATATTGATTAGGTCCCTAGCCATTGGTACTGCCTCTGGTTCTTTTTTTTTTTTTTTTTTTTTTTTTTGAGATGAGTTTTTCCACCTTGCCATTTTATCCAGATAAGAATAGATGAATGAGAGAAGAAAATACTAAAAGGGTAGCAATGGCTCCAGAAAAATATACACTAACCAAATCAGAAGAGATCTGAAACTGGGAGAAGAAAGGAGGAAAAAAAACCCCAATCTATCTATCTATCTATCTATCTATATCTATATCTATATGTATGTATGTATGTATATATATATACATACATATATATATATGTGTATATATATATATAGTTGTTGTGAATAGAACAGAGTCTCACACTTGAATTTTGGTGTATTTTGTTCTGTTAGAAGAAACTGCCTCCCAAAATTTTAATGAAAGAAAAACATATATACAGCAATCCTTATATGATGAAGGGATGGAATATGACTGTAAAGATGAAAATTTAAAACTATTCTTAAAAAGGAATTAATAAGAAGTTGGTTGAAAAAAGAAAAAAAATGGGAAAGAATGTTATCGGCTGGAGACTAGAACAAAGCCATATGCTAGATTTAGGATATATTTTAATCTATTAGAAGAACCTGTATCCCAAATTTTAAAGAAATAAAAACCTATATGCATACAAAAAATAAGGCTAAATATGATGAAGGGATAGAATATGACTATAAGAATGAAAATTAAAAATGATTTTTAAAAGGTATTGATAAGATACAATAGTTACGAAATGTCAAAATAGAAAAGAGGAAAAGTTTAAAAAAATAGAAAAAAATAAAATTAAAAAAAAATTTAACTTTGAAAGACTAAAGGATCATGGGGAAAAAGCCATGAATTCCGTATGCTGTATTCCCACATTTTGCAGTTCTCTTTGATTGGTGAACTTGGTCTTGGCTGGATGTTCTTGTTGATCTTCTGGGTGAAGGACTGTTGCATTGATTCTGAAATGGCTTTGCCTGAGGAGGAATTGCATTGCCCTTGCCACGGCCCAGGCTAAGTAATTTGCTTGGGGTTTGCTCTTAGTGGCTTTTGTTCCCTGAATGCTTTCCATACAGTTTGGAGGATGGGAATGAAGATGACTGCCTCACAATCTCTGGCCCCATAAGAGCTGAGAGCTTGGGGCTCTCAGTGTACCCTCACCACTCCTCAGTGCACCCTCAGAAAAAAGCAATCAATCCCTCCCATGTCCCTGGTTTCTGCCTGCACTCTGAGCTCAGCCAGCCTATGACTGAGCATTTTGAGTCTCCAAACCCAGTGGATTCCTGGAGGAGGGGGTGTCCCGTGATCTGCCACATGTGGGGTCCCTGCTTCGAAGATCAGTGGCCTGACTATGCCTCATATCATGGGGTAACTGAGTGGAGAGCTCACTCCTCAGCTTCGTCTCTGCAGGTGGCTTCCCTGCTCTGATACCTGGGAGTTCTGCCACCCTCAGACACCCCTGGCCTTTTTGTGACCCAGCGGGTCCTGAGACCAAATGTCCCTGCAAAGGCTCTACTCCCAGCTTAGCCTCTGGAGTAATATCCCTCAGTGGAGTAAACTTATAAAAGTTCTGATTCTGTGCTTTGCTGCTCCACTGCTTGCTGGGAGCTGGCCCTTTCCCCTACCATCTATCTTTCTGTATGTTGCCTCACATTCACTTCTCCACACGTCCTACATTCCAGAAAGTGGTCCCTTTTTTGTTCCTGGAATTGCTGCTCTTCTTCTCTTTGATTTTCTGTCGAGTATGTAGGTATTCAGAATGGTTTGATAACTATTTAGCTGAACTCCTGGGACCCAATGATATTAGGCCTCCTACTCCTCTGCCATCTTGCTCTTCATTTTTTTTTATTGTTGAATTCTAAGAGATCTTTATATAGTATGGATAACATTCCATTTTCAAATGTGTCCTTTGCATGTATTTTCTCCAAGCCTGTGGCTTTTTTCCTTCATTCTCTTGAAAATATCTTTAGTAGAGCAGAAGTTTTTAATTTTAACAAAGTCTAGCTTATTAGCTAGCTTATTAGCTATTAGCTTATTAGCTTATTAGCTATTTCTTTCAAGGATTGGGTTTTGGTGTTGTACCAAAAAAGTCATCACCATATCCAAGATCATCTAATTTTTCTCCTGTGTTTTCTTCTAGGAGCTTTGTAGTTTTAATTTCACATTTAGGTCTATGATCCATTTTGAGATAATTTTTGTTAAAGGTATAAGTTCCATGACTAGATTCATTGATTTGAATGTGGATGTCTGTTTTTTCCAGCACCATTTGTTGGGAAGACTATCTTTGCTTTATTGTATCATCTTAACTTTGTCAAAGATTAGTTGACTGTATTAGGTGGGTCTGTTTCTGAAATCTTACTCTGTTCCATTGATCTATTTGTCTGTTCTATTACCAGGACCACCCTCTCTTGAATTCTGTAGCTTTATAGTAAGTCATGAAGTCAGGAAGTGTGATTCCAGAGTTCTCTTCTTACTCAATGTTTTGTTGGCTATTCTAGGTCTTTGGCTAATGTATTAATTTTATTAGTTCACATGGATAAGTATCAATGGGCTAGCTGAGTGCCAAAGAGTTTTACTTAGTTGTGGAGGAGGGTTCTTTATGTAAAAGGTAACACAAGGTGTCATAAGAAATAAGCAAAGAAAGCAAAGATTAAGGCTTATGTATTAATATTCCTAACATTTATAGTATTTCTTACTCTATACATGCTCATAGTTGAGAAAAAAGGGAAAAAATGAGCATTTAAAGACACACTACTTAACAATTTGTATTATGTATGATTAGAATGACAGTATGCCCTATGGAAAAGTTTGTTGATGCCTCTTTTCTGTGTGTATGTATATATGTAAAATTATTAATTGTGTTCCTTTAACTTATGGGAAAAGTAGATTTTAAAATTTCTTATAATTCTTTTTCTAATTCCTTAAAATTCTTACAGACAAAATAAAATATGGAAAAGTGTATCTAAATTTCAAAAGAATATAGATTTTGTTTTCTTTATCATGCATATTTTCTAAAATAAACATAACTCTCAAAAATTTTTTTTTGAATTAGAGTGAAAACTAAATGAAACACACAATCCTGGGTTAGATACTAAACCAGATTTTTTTTTTCTCTGCTATAAAGTTCACTCTTTGGACAGTTGATGAAATGCGAATATCTTTAAATTAGATGACATCATTGTATCAATGATTATAGAATTGAATGTCTTTGGTTTCGGGAAATAGACACTTAAGTATTTAGAGGTAGAGGAATACC
Organism: Mustela putorius furo; assembly: GCF_011764305.1. Taxonomy (NCBI): domain Eukaryota; kingdom Metazoa; phylum Chordata; class Mammalia; order Carnivora; family Mustelidae; genus Mustela; species Mustela putorius. Next base: position 1,332,288 of record NW_025421341.1, on the reverse strand, counting down.
ATATCTACAATTTGCTTTCACACATTGGAGAAAGGTGATAAATAGACCTATTATCTACCCATCCATCCATCTTGCCATCTACCATCTGGGGTGGGGGAGGGAGAGAGAAGGAGCGAGAGAGACAGGATGATATGGTAAAATGTTAGCACATTTTGAAATCTGGGATTTCTGTACTATTTTGGTAACTTTTTTCTAAGTTTGAATTATTTCAAAATTTTAGGAAAATTTTTAAAGTACAGCAATTTTTAAAAAAGAACAAGAAATACATAAACACATATATGGACACCTATACTGGACTTGAATCTAGTATGTTCTATAGTTTCCAACATTAGATTAGAAACAAAAACAAGTTCTGATTATGAGACTGAGGAGGCATTATAGTTCAGTGGTAAAAAAGAGACTTAAAGTTGGAAGGTTTAAGTTGGGTTTCTGAATCATCACAATAGCCAGGCAGCCATAAGCATTTTGAATCTCATGTTCTTCGAATTAAGATGCAAGATCTGCCCTATATAATTCATATGGATAGATTTATTCTATTATATATATTTATTTTTTAAAATGGAATTTGATTTATTAAGTAAGAAATGCACCATCATTAGGTCTAGTTAACAAAGTGTGTATATTTAACTGAGGAATAGTGATTATTTATACATGAGATTGTTACTGATTAAATTCTAAGTCTTTATGTCAGCTATGTTCTAAAAGATGAGGAAGTGTGAATAACACTGTGGCCTTAAATGCCATGCATCATAGGGTTCAATTATGAGTAACTTTAAAGCTTTATTTATATCATATTGTCATGTGTCTTTTTTCATTATTATTATTATTTTAAGGATTTATTTATTTATTTTAGAAAGAGAGAATGTGAGTGGCGGAAGGGGCAGAGGGAGGTTGAAAGATTCCTCAAGCAGATTCCCCACTGAGCATGGAGCCCCACACCAGGCTTAATCCCGGACCCTGAGGTCATGACCTGAGCACAAATCAAGAGTTGGTCACTCAACCAACTGAGCCACCCAAGGGCCCCTATTATTATTTTTAATGACAATTTCATGGTTCCAGCTTCGTGTTAAATTATATTGAAGAAAGTAGATTATTAAGTGAATATGCTTGAATTTCTTCGAAATATCTAAGCATGTCACTAGGAACTAGAAAACATTTTGAAGAGAGAGAGAATTTACATGTTTCAGAAACAATAGAAACTATATTAACTTTAATATGGTGAAAGTGTATATGGTTCATTCATATATTATGACTTTGGACTATACACTCCAGTAGAACCACTATAATAATTCTAATGTGATCATTTTCTCTTAGAAAACAGTTAAATTAAGTTAAATTCTATATTACTAGGAAATGCTATAAATTTGGGAGAATTAGGTCATGTAAGAGAGTAGCATCTTAATGCATTGTAATTTGCAACCAATTTAGGATGTGTCAAGAGTCATAAACTTCTCTGAAACTATTCTGTCATGTAGTGTTCTTTTTGTTTTGTTTTATTCTGTTTTAAGTAATTACAAAGAATGTGATTCCATCATTCTAATCCCAAATGCACATTATGTGTTGTCTTGGAGAAAGCTAATTCTTGCATTATCAGGTGAAATAACAGAATTAATTCATAATTTAGAAATAATAGGCATTTTCAATGAAGTTTATGACAACTTTTCATTTATACTTTTAAAAATTGTTTGCATAATAAAATTAGAGTATGTATTGATAGCATCTGTACTAGTCTAGTCTAGTTTAATATGATAAATATAATGCATTCATTTTTATTCTTTAATAAATCCTTTAAAATTTAACTTTTATGGATAACTTATAGCAAAGAAGATCAAACATCTCCTGCTTCATGTAAAAAATGTAGGATTTTTAATTAAGTTACATACTGTTTTATAATTCCAAGTTAGAGTCTTGTATTTGGAATATAAAATTCATAACTTTATCTAAAGATAATCTATCTGGTTAAATTTCTGCTTTACCAGCCATGACCTAACTTGGTGAAGTATAAACCTGTTTAGTGGTAAATGATGGTTTGAGCAGAGAGAATTTTTGGTGCTGTGAAATATTTTTAGGCATGAAGTAAGAAATATCATATGGGGGAGGAAATCTAAGAATATTGACTTTCTTAATTATTTATCATTAATTGGTCACCAGAATGGCTCTGGAAATATGAAAATGGTATCTATCTCAATTTTATTACCTGTTACACAGTAGATATGGTATAAATATTTTTGGGGAAAATAAATGAATAATTAAATGTATATATAAGGAAAACCATCTTTAGGATACTTTGGTCATTATAAAATGGTTGATTATAAAATAATTGCAATGGTCATTATAAAATAACCTTAAAAACAGATTGGGCAGGATAAAAATTACTCCAAATATAATAATACTATCTTATTTCTATACACTAATAGGAATTTTTTTCATAAAATTGGAATATGTACTACTGACTTCAAGCTCTATTACTGTTTTTCTATTTACCACCCTAAAACATTTGCTCTCACTTTACCCTGACTGCTTTCTTTGCTGCCATGCATCTCTTTAAGGGTTTTTCTTACAGGTTTGACCTTTTTTGCTTATTTATTTTTTTTTTTTTAAGATTTTATTTCAGAGAGAGAGAGAAAAGCAGAGAGTGCAAGCATGAGGAGAGGAGCAGAGGGAGAAGCAGATTGACTCCCCACTGAGCAGGGCGCCTGATGCCTTACTCAATCCCAGGACCCATTCTTATAAATTTACTTTTCCTTGAAATATAGTAATTTATCTTTACAGAAGCTCATGGCTAAATTTTTAAAATACAGGTAGCATTTTTTTTTTTTTTACATTTCAAAAAAATATCTGAAATCACTTTAGATCTTCAAAAGTGACAAAAGAGTGCAGAAAGAAAAAAATTGTATTGCTGTTGTTAGCAAACAAAACATTTTTGTCCTGATGTTTTTGTTCTGGGTGATAGCATAAATGAATCTTAGTTAAAAGAAAGAGGGAGAAAAAGAGAGGGAGGTTATTAAGTGAAAATATGTGGTATTTAAAAATGTTAGGAATAAAGGGAAAATGTTTAAAAGAACATAAAGGTAATTAAAATGGATTATACTTCTCTGCTTAAGGTAAGGAGTAGTAGGAGATTATTTCAGATGGTTTTGTGTTTCAAAAGACTTCCTTATTCTTGAGACATGGCTAAGAAGAACCACAAACATTGGGTGAGTGGAGAAGCATAAATGTAAAGAATTAACATTTATACTAGATATTATAGACTGATTTCATCAACCTCTTTTCTACTTTTCCTGATTTTAGAAGCAGGAAAAGTAAAAATTATGTTTTTGAGACTGCCTTGACGTGAGAATTTTGGATGCTGTTTGGGTTCCTCCAATTGCCTACACTTAAGATTGGCAAGGTAGACATAATGTGGAGACCATGTTTCTTCTTCTCTGCTAAAAGCAAGATCATAAAATCTGGTATTTAGAAATAGTTACATTGTCCATACTTACCACACCTGAGACCCACCAACTTTCTGAGGCTAAGAAGCCATTTGAATGGAGTTGTAATGACTGAAGCAGTAGCTTTCTGACCTCCAGATATCAATATATTCTCTTTGCATCTACAAGACCTGACTTCTTTTCCTGGTATTGTCTGGTGGTTTCATTAGCATTTAATTCCTTGCATTAGTGTTCTTTCTGTTTAAAATTTCCAAGTTATCATTCTTGGTCTTTGAACTAAAGGAGATCATTGCAACTTATTTCATCTCAGATAAGAACTAAGAACTGACTCAGATACAATAATTCATAATGAAGCACTTTTTTAAATACTGTAAAACATAACAAGTACTGCCAGAGAACCATCTTCCATGACCCTACTCTCCATTCTCATATTACGACAAGGTCTCCTTTCATTAGTTCATGTTATACTCAGATTATTTTAGGGAGAGCCACTGGATTACATCAGTTTCTATTTTGGTTTTTAGTAAAGATAATTTAAAAATTACACATTTCACAGCACTCACCAAAGCACATACCCTCCCCAATGTCCATAATCCCACCCCCTTCTCCCAACCCCCCTCCCCCCAGCAACCCTCAGTTTGTTTTGTGAGATTAAGAGTCACTTATGGTTTGTCTCCCTCCCAATCCCATCTTGTTTCATTGATTCTTCTCCTACCCACTTAAGCCCCCATGTTGCATCACCACTTCCTCATATCAGGGAGATCATATGATAGTTGTCTTTCTCTGTTTGACTTATTTCGCTAAGCATGATACGCTCTAGTTCCATCCATGTTGTCGCAAATGGCAAGATTTCATTTCTTTTGATGGCTGCATAGTATTCCATTGTGTATATATACCACATCTTCTTGATCCATTCATCTGTTGATGGACATCTAGGTTCTTTCCATAGTTTGGCTATTGTGGACATTGCTACTATAAACATTTGGGTGCATGTGCCCCTTTGGATCACTACGTTTGTATCTTTAGGGTAAATACCCAATAGTGCAATTGCTGGGTCATAGGGCAGTTCTATTTTCAACATTTTGAGGAACCTCCATGCTGTTTTCCAGAGTGGCTGCACCAGCTTGCATTCCCACCAACAGTGTAGGAGGGTTCCCCTTTCTCCGCATCCTTGCCAGCATCTGTCATTTCCTGACTTGTTGATTTTAGCCATTCTGACTGGTGTGAGGTGGGATTATGGACATTGGGGAGGGTATGTGCTTTGGTGTGTGCTGTGAAGTGTGTAAACCTGGTGATTCACAGACCTGTACCCCTGGGGATAAAAATATATGTTTATAAAAAATAAAAAATCAAAAAAAAATAGATTGTAATGAATGGCATAAAGGGGGAAAAAAACAAAGGGGGGCTCTTACAGGATGTTGAGAAATAATCAGAAATGAATAAAATAAAAATGCTCAATATGCCCTAATTAAAAAAAAATAATTAGCAGTACAGTAAAACCATTTCATTTTGGTCTACTTGGTTTATCTGGTACTACCAGGACTTCACTGGTCCCTGCTGGCACTGTCTAAGGGTGAAGAAGGAGTTTCCTTATGCTGGGCTCTCCCACTGGCTCTCAAAGAGGGAGGGAAATCTCAAGCACAGTGGCACAGAGACTTGCTAGTTAGGCTACTTATTAAGATGCACGTTCATAGCCACCCTGGAATCCATTGGTGGAGGAGGAAAGTCTTAGTAAATAAGAACGCTTGTCCTGTCCACTGACTGTTAGCAAGGTTCTCAAAAGATCTCCCACTGCTGCTAATACTGGGCTTACATAATACTTTTGGGAGGGTCCTGCATGATGACTGCTGATTTTTTATGAGTTAGGAATGGCCTAATTTAGTTAAACTGTGCATAGAAATAATTGTCCTGAATGTTTAAAAGACTCTCATTAGGATGTGATTACTCACAACACAAAGAATTTCCTACATATTGAAAATTTCTCTGAGATTGTAGCCATGCTACTTGAATAAGAATAAATCCTATTTACATGTGAATTTTCAGGAACATTACTATTGTATATAGTTTTAAACATCTATATTACAGATATAGCAACATAATCTATATACAGGTACATGAAGCATATTATATTTTATTATGAAGAATTTACCTTTTTATGAAAAAAATTAAAACATATTTCTATGGTGAAGATGCTATTATTGGAAAGGCAAATTTGATTTTCCCAAATGGTTTCACATCCATCTGTTAAGCTATTAAGATTTCTAATATTGTTTCAGCCAACCTTTAATATAAGCATTCAATAATTAATTTAAAAATTTATTTTTTAGTATTCTTGTATATGAGTACACACACACACACACACACACATTTAAACAACAGAATGACACTGAACTCCTTAAACCTCATGTGCTAGGGCATATTTCCAGTTTTTGACCTGTGAATTAGCAGTACAATAGTATTGCATCATTTTATAAATATCAGTAGTTCTAAACATTGTATTTATAAGTTAGAAATTTTGATCTCTACCCTAAAAGCCATAGATAGATAAGAAACAAATCAGCAAATATTTGACATCTTATTATCTGGTATTTTTGGTAGATTTGAAGAGGACTATAAAAACTGAGACTACTACTTATAGGAACTTACAATTAAATTGGAGTAGTAAAACACTAACATCTTATGGAGGACGTGAATCATAGATTCAGTTGTGCAGCACTGGTATGTGTCTTTACTTTTTTTTTTTTTTTTTCATCAGTTAATTCTAAATCAAGGCCCTGTCCAAGTGCTCATCTACGATCAGACTTGATTCCTTCTTTCAGTCCACCAATGTTGTACAATTACTTGAGTGTCCCACGTGGAGGTGGCTTCAGTCCTAATTCACTAATCCTAAGTAGTATCCACTGAAATACCCGCTATCCCAGTCTTGAGGGGCCTTTTAGTTTCAGAAACTCTGCTGTTTTTATGCTATATTTGAGGTCCATGTAGAAAACAACAACAAAAACTCAGTATCTGCCTCACTGGAGCATAAAGTGACTATTCTCTGATATTTTCCACTTCTTCAAGGTATTGCCAGCTAATAGGACCCAAGGCCTCTGTTAAAAGATATACAGTCTTTTAGGTTCTACCCAATCTCTCTTAATTCCTGTCCCCCAAATCCTCACCTTTTTCTTCCGTCGCCTGTGCCAACCCTTCCGGAGCATGGTAAAGAAGACAGGAAAAGCTAATAATTTCAGCTGCCTTTAACCTCAGCTTGCTGGGGTTTCTCTGAGGGGAAAACAAAACAAAACAAAAACACAAAACACCTGACTATCTTTCTGGAAAGGAAGAGAGGATCTTTTTGGTTTTTCTACTCATATACTCTCCTCTTACAATGACTAAACTACTAGATAGAATAAAATACTTGAATAGATGATAAAAATTGCAGAGGACACTCTAAGAGGGGATTGTGGTGGTATGGGGTGAGATCAGAGCAGGTACAGCAGAGAGATGCATTTTGAAAGTATACAAATGATGTAAGGCTGATGGTAGGAAATTAGCATGGTTATGCCATCTAAATTGAAGGGTTTCATGTAGAGTAAAAGAAGTTAATAAAAAGTGCTTTTTTGTGTTTTCTAATTATAGGTTAGGTCTGTCGAAATATAGGTCCAGGTTTATAACGTGTGAATAAATGACAGCAGGAACATCAAGTTAAAAAATGCCAAATTAGCTATGACAGAATAACTTTAAGTATTACAATATGTATAGATACAATAACTATAAAAAGGAAATTAAATGAGAGTCACATCTTTTAAATCAGTCAATATGTCACCATTACACTGTATTACACTGTATGATATTATAAGCACCCTGATTAGATGCTCAATGGTATGTTATATATGACATCATTGACCATCCATAATAAGAATATTTGCTAGCACGCAAGCAAAGATAATCACAGATAAGGAAAAACAATCCATGTAACTTTTGAAAAGTACCAATGCTTATTCCAGAAGTGCTATAGGCTTAGACAATATTTAAAGGGTTGGAGGTCAGTGCAAGAAAAAACATGACTTGTATTCATTCCATAATATTACTTTGAATAAGGGGCTGAAAAAATTGCATTATCTAATTGAGAAAATATATTTTAAAAATTTATATTATATCATAACAAAAATTTTGCTGTTGCATAAAACCGGAACTGAGATGCTAGCCTGTACGTTAACATGTAAGACACATCATGGTTCATGTACACAGAAGAAGCTAAAAAGAGTTTTCTGATGGGAAAAATAAAAAAAAAAAACAATTAAAAACCACAAAACAACTCTTTTTTTCTCATCCTAATTACTACATTAGATGTGATGTTAAAATTTTCCTTTTTTATTTATTTTCTAGTGATGGTATGTACACATCTTTGTAAGGCAACCAAGAAGTGTTTATCAGTTATTTGCCATGTAATTATCATTGCACTGCACATAGTATATCTACCAACTCTTACTCAGTATGGAACAATTTTAATTATATAGCTTGGAAAATTACATTGTTTTCTAGATCATGTGTGGTAGATTGTCCATTAGAGTGGTTACCAAATAGGATTTGTAGTCTAAGTACTTGGTCATTTACTATTGTGAAAACTTGGATAAGGATTTCATCTCTTCAAAGCCTGTTTCTTCAACTCTCAGTGTTGGAAATAATAATGCATAAATAAGTATTATGTAGATTAAAGGAGTTAAATGAATCATAGTGCTGACCATAGAATCTAAACTATTACTATATGTAGTGTAAAAACTGGTGAAAAGGTAAACAACTGTATAATATGAAATAGTGGTATGAGAGAAAATTGCTGTAGTGTCTTGATTCCTTAAGTATCTTCAACTGGGATTATTCTGCTTCTTCAGATTGAACCCAGAGTGTATACTCTCTTGGATTGAGATTATCTTTAGTAAAATACATTACCAGTTAAGACCTTATTTGTCCAAGTGTGTCAAATACATTTCAACCTGAAAGTTAGCTTATACTAACAAATCTCACTTACCATTAACACTAACAAATCAAATAAGTATATGATGCAAAAATGTGATTGTTGTTGTAAATTTATAGATTTGATTCTACAAGGACATTGTTCTCAGTCTATTCCCTTGCTTACATTGGAGTAGTGGTCCCAATCTGGGTTGCACGTGGAATAATTTGAGCTTTAAAAAACTACCAATGCCTGATCCTTCCTTCAACGTTTGTAATTTAATTAGTCTTCAATAAAGCTTGGAGTTCAGAATTGTCTGAAATATTTTCAGGTGAGTCTAATAAGAATGAAGTTTAAAAAACGGAATTTGAATAAATTATTGCTAGGCAAATGGTGGTGCTAGATACTTTCTGTGTCATAATATTGGAGGATTTTTTTTGTGAATAGAAAATCAAATTATAAAAGAAATCTTTAAAAGTAGAGGTGGGAAAATAGAATTAGACTATAAGCAATCTCTTATACTATTTCAAAATAGTGTAGTAATAGTGGACTATGAACAAGTAAAAACGAATGTTGTAATCTTTAGAACAATGCTTCTCAACTGGGTACTACTTTTCCCCTAGAGGGATATTTGACAATGCCTGAAAAATACAAAAACCTGAAAAAATATATATAAAAAAAATACAAAAAATACAAAAAACCTGAAAAATTCAACAAGAGAGAATTATGTATTGAAATTCTGCATGAATACAGATGTAAAAATTCTCAACACAATGTTAGCAAATCAAATTCAGCAACACATAAAAAAGATAAATCATCATGACCAAGTCAGATGTATCACAGGAATGCAAATTTGATTCAAGAGTAGAAATCGAACAATGTAAAATACCATATTAACAGGATAAAGTTGAAAAACCATACTTCTCATTAGGCAGCAATAACAGACAAAATTTTATGTTTCTTCTCTTTGAAAACTCTTATCATATCAGGATTTAAAGAAAACTTCTTCAAGATGCTAAAGGTCCTTAAAACAAACAAACATGAAATAAACAAATCTATAGCTGATGCATATGCATAACCTAATAGAGAAATATGAAAATTTTTCTTATAAGATAAATCCTAAGTATGTGTTCTCTTACCAATTTGGTTCAACATTATTCTGAAAGTTCTAGAATTATAATAAAGCAAGAGAAAAAGAAAGACAATCAGTTTGGAAACAAAAATAAAACTAATTTTCCAGATAGCGTAATTTTTTTACATGCAAAACCCTGTGATATTTTAGGAAAACATGTCAGAATTACTAGTTGAATTTATCAAGATGCAGATTTAATATTAATATAAAAGTTGATTGTATTTCTAAGTATTAGCAGTGAACAATCAGAAACAAAAAAATTTAAGCATTTCATAATATATAATAACACCAAAAATGATGTCATCTACCTTATAATAAATCTATTAAAATATCAGCAAGACTTCTACATTTAATCTATAAGGTCTTTTTGAGGAAAAATTGAAGACCTGCATGAATAGAGAGAGAGATCTCGTTTATGGGTTGGAAGTTAATATTAAGATTCTCTCAAAATAGGCTTATAAAACTTTTTGCATGTATATAAAAATAATTGATAACCTAATTTTAAAATTTACTTGGAAATTTATAGGATGTAAAATATGAAAGCAATGTTGAGAAAAATAAAGTTGGAGATACTATACTGTATGATTTTAGGACTGAATCATAAATCTACAGTAATAAGACAGACTTTTCGAGATTACTCAACTTTGAATATTTGAATGATTCACAGATCACTCGCAGGCCAAGAATATAATACAGTAAGAAAAAGAGAAAGCAGACAAGCATTAGTTTTGAGAGACTTCCAGATGCAGATCCTCCAGGTTCTTTATAAAGATACACTTTGTCTTAAGAATAAATCATCAAGATTTGTGTGATGACCTTCTGTAGAGCTCAAGGTAGAAATTTCCAGTAAGGTCTTATATGTTCTTGTCCCATAACAAAGCTGACCGTGTTTGCCAGTTAAAAACCACTGAAGGGATGTCACAAGGGGAGTTTAAGATTAAATACCACATCACTCATCACTGGTAAGTTGGTCGGCACACAAACCATAGCCGGTTAGCATTCTGAACCATTTGATATAAGAGTCAATACCAGATACCCAGGTTTCCCTGAAGATAAGCAGAGTTCTAGTCAGGCAATAAAATAACTCTATCCTATATAGGAAGACATGTACTTAGGTATAAATAAATAATCCAGGGGAATACACTAGAGAGTCAAGAAATAAACCCTCACATAAAATGGTCAACTGTTTTCAACAAAGAGCCAAGAAAATGCAATAGCATAAGAAAGTCTTTATTATACATGCACAGGAAATTGCAAAGATAGTACACAGAGAGGACCTATATTCACCTCTCCCTGCTTAACCCTCTTTGCTCCATTGGTTACATTAAGAATGCCTTTAGTACAGTATAAAACAAAGTACGTGTACAGTTCTACGTAATCTTACCACATGTACATTTTTGGAATCATCACCACAGATACAAAAATAGTCCATGACCATGAAGATCTCAGTGTTACTTAATTAAAGTCACCCTTTCTTCTCCACCATCTCTAATCCCTGGAAACCACAAATCTGTTCTTTAGATCTATTAATTTTTTCATTTGGAAAATGTTATGTGAATTATATAGTACATGACCTTTTGGTATTGACTTTTTTCCATTCAGCCACGATCCCCTTGAGATCTACTCAAGCTGTTTCATGTACCAGTAGTTCATTTATTTTTATTGCCACGTAGAATTTCAAAGTATGCCTAAAGCATAGTTTTTTGTTTGTTTTTGTTTTTAACACTCAACTATAGTAGGATGTTTTGGTTGCTTCTAGTTTTTTGCCTTTGCAAATAAAGCTGCCTTGAACAAACATGGGCATGGTTTATATGAACATAAGTTTTTATTTTCCTGGAATAAATGCTTAGGAGGATGATTGCTGGGTTATATGATAAATATATGTTTAGTTTTTAAGAAACTGCCATACCATTTTCCGGAGTGACCATACCATTCTACATTTCCACAAGCAGTGTATGAAAGATCTCGTTTCTCCACATCATCACCACAACTTGATATGTCACAATTTTTTGTTTGTTTTAGCCATTCTCATAAGTATGTAGTGATAACTCATTGTGATCTTGATTTGCATTTCTATAGTGACCAGTGATCTTGATATTGAACATTATTTCATCAGCATATTTGCCATCTCTGGAACCTCTTTGGTGAAATATCTCTTCATGTCTTTTGCCCATCTATTAAATGGATTGTATATTGTTTTACTGTTAAGTTTTAAAACTTTTTTATATATTCCATACATGAAGTTTTTGTCAGCTGTGAGATTTGCAAGCATTTTTCCCTATTAATCATGTTGCTAGGATGATTGGATTATTATATGAAAAACAAAACAAAACTAATCTCTTTCATTCAACACATAAAAATAATTTGAGATAAATCATGGATCATACGGTAAACACAGAACTAGGAAACTTCCAGACAAAACCCCAAAATAATATTTTTCTCATTCGGGATAAAAAAACAACTTCTTGAACAAGTACACTAAAATTATTAATAATAATAAATAAATAAATTGGACTTCAACAAAATAGGAAAATTTCTGCTTATCAAAAAACATAATTGGGAAAATGAATATATAATCCATAACAGGGAAAAATTATTTGCAACACATAAGTGTGACAAAGGAATTTTATCAAGAAGACACTGAGAGCTCCTACAAATTAGCAATTAAAAGAAATTCCAGTTTTCAAAAATGGGCGAAAACTTGAACAGTTTTTCTTTACTGGTAAAACTATTTTCCTTACCAAAAAAAGAAAAAAAATCCTTAAAAAAAAGATACATGGTCAGTAATCATACATAAAGGTCCCCAGAGAAATGCAAATTAGAACTACAATCATTTCACACTGACTTGAATGGCTAATATAAAAAAACCTCAAAACACTAAATATTTGTAGAGATATGGAGCAACTGGCACTCTGAGGCATTGTTGGTAGGAACTTAAAATGGTTTAAATCACTTTGGAATTACACTTTTTAAATAAAATGAAACATGTCTACAGTATGAGCAAGTAATTCCATTCCTAGGTATTTAGCCACTGGAACTGAAAACGTAAGTCCACAAAAGAATTTGCCCAATAGGTGTCTTAGAGTCACGTTTATGGCAGCCAAAAAAATTGGGTAAAGTGTGTCATCAATAGAGGGATGCATAAAAACAAGTTGCTGTATATTCATACAATAGAATATAATAAGCAGCAAGAAAAGGTTAAACTATTGATATGAAGCATATTAGCCAGAAGAATCTAGATACAATGTGTATATATTGTATGATTCCATTATTCATAAATTCTGGCAACAGAAAAAAAATTATCTAAAGTGATAGAAACCAGAAAGTTGATATGAGAAGTACTTGTAGTTGGAGACATGAAACTTAATGGTATGATGGAAATAAATGATCTTATATTTTGTTTGCTTGGCGGCTACACACATGTACACATCTGCTCAAACTCATCTGGCTGGATATTTAAACTCTGTCCATTTTGTTGCATATTACCTATACCTTAATTAAAAAAAGGTTAAGTAAGAATAGGCAATAAGAAGCAAAACAACTCAAAAGGAATGCAAATGTCCACTAAGCATGTATAAATATGTCCCACCTCACTAGCAATGAAGTGTTCTCAATTAAAGCAACACTATGAAGTACGTTTTCATCTATCGGAGCCATAAGATTAAAGAATGAGTGAAGATTTCTAGCTTTAGTGGCGCTGTATGAAAAGAGGCACTCTGTCTCCAGAGAGAGTGTCAACTGGTACAAACTCTGCAGAGAGTATATTTGTTTCTAGAACTTTATGGCGTCTCCACCCTCTGCATATAAAAAAGCATATCCCATAAAGGCTACTTGGTTTGTAGCTTCTTCATCTGTAAAAATGAGAATAATAGAACTTGCTCTACCTTATTTTAAAACATTTTATTATGTAAGGAAATGATGCTATTTAGCATAGAATGGCTGCCCCTTGTGGGGAAATGGGAGAGGCCTGGGAGTCAATAAACAGACAGAAGAGATATTACCTGGGCCTAAACTGTAAATGTTCCAGGCGTAGAGGACTATGCTTAACTCAAGTCTTTGCACCCGAGTCTAAAAGAAACTACAGTTGTATAAGACAATGGCATTGAAAGATCTTTGAAATTTCAAGTACTTTACTTGGTAAAGTGCCACTTAAAATATACCCTTACTATCATTCCTGTCAATTTTCTTCTGCACTTTTGCTCTGTTATTCGCTGCATCACAGTAAACACACTGATCCTTCAAAACTTAAGGTAATGATGGGGCGCCTGGGCGGCTCAGTGGGTTAAAAAGCCTCTGCCTTGGTTCGGCTCAGGTCATGATCCCAGGGTCCTGGAATCGAGTCCCACATCTCCGCTGAGCGGAGAGCCACTTCCTCCTCTCTCTCTCTCTGCCTACTTGCGATCTCTGTCTGTCAAATAAATAAATAAAATCTTAAAAGAAAAAAAAAACTTAAAGTAATGTTGAGGAAATGGGATAGATGATTCAAAATTCCTCAGAATTAACAGATTGGGACTTCGAAGTTCTCAGCCTACGCATAGGAAAATTACCTGGAGATACATATAAATATATTATAAACACACTATTCTCTCTCTCCTCCCATTCTAATTAAAACAGAATCTCTGGGTGCTAGAGCCCAGACATTGATAGGTTTTAAAAGCTCCTGAATTGATTTGAAGGTACAAGAATCTGGGTTAGAGAGAGTTGCAGGATTAGGGATTTTACTCACTGCAGAGGGTATGGAAACTATGCTTATTCGAGTTCCTCTTAGAAATATAATGTAATTTGCAAATATTGCATGGTCAGAGGTCAGCTATTATACCTTCTACATTCTTTTGCAGGTAGGATTATAGTTTTAGGCTAAAAGTTTTCTCCATTGACTTGTTTTTATCACAGTTGGTTTATTAACTGGATACAGGGTCTGGATTCTTTTGCTGAGAAATATAATTCTGTTATCAGCAAAACCACATTCTGCCCAAGGTGGTTTCTCCAATGGCTTTAATCTCCCTTTTTGAATCCCGTGAAATAAAGAGCCTTCCAAACTAAAGAGTGAGTCATCATTTGGGCTCGAAAAGACCTTTAGTTTAGATTTCAGATAGTCTAACCCACTGTAGAAGTTTGATAAAAAATGAATCCGAGCTTTTAATTAATTGTGTACAGAAAGCTGACAAAATTCTATTGGGAGACATTCCTAATAATCCATGCACATAATAAGGTGGGAATTGTTTATAAATATAAATGAATTGAATACAAATTTGACCCATTTTCTTTCTGATACTATGTACTCTCCACATTATTTCTATATACTTTTTCTATTTTTTTGTAATTCTTTGCAGGATTTATAAGATAATATCCCACATGTATATGCAGAATTAATTTTTCTTTGAGAATGGTGTTCAGAGACAGCTTATAGCTAGATATTGAAAATGGTGATGTCTTAAGTTCTTTTTAAGTTTAATTAGAAGCTGTAAACACTACATTTTTTTAGACAAAGAGATAAAAACCCAATTTCCCATTAAAAAATGGATCCGATATTGGTTAATTTGTTTCCTTCCTAACTGATATACAGAATGTATCTATTTCCAGCCCCACATTCATACCTAAAAGATAAAAGTGTAGTTGTTAAAAGACTGGTACAAGTTGGGTCAATACTTCTTATTGAGCAATAACTTTGAAGTGTTTCACAACAGAACTTTAAAATTTCTTTCAAAAATATATCATTGACAGGATGCCATTAAATCTTTAAAACAAGGGACAATGATGAGATTTTCTAAGGAATAGTATTTTCTGTTTTAGTTTCAGAGGTAAGCTTATCATTTCCGCCCAAACAAAATGGTCGTTTCCAAGTGAATAGTGTATCTTGAATGGCACAATATGGTGCAGCGTTTAGGTCTGACTGGGTTTGAAGCTTCAGTCTTACAATTACTAGTTACACTATTTTGGGTGATTATTATATAACAGTGTGCCTTTGTTTTCTAAAATGTAAAATAGCAGTAGTATTAGGTCCTCCTTTATAGAGGTTTTGTAATGAGTGAAATTAATACATGTACAGTGCTATGTGGGATGTAAAGGAGGTGTTCAATATAACTTATATATTATCACTTCTCTTTTTTCATTGAATCTAAGATGGCATTGATTGTTACAGAGAACATTCTATTGTTACATAGACACCATGGAGAAAATGCTGCCACTTAAACCAGGACATGTATTATAACTTTGAATTTGTATTTTATACTTATTGAAAGGGCTCCTCTGCCATTAGGTATAGATTTTAATCATGTATACCTATAGTGCATGCATGAAAAAGGAGGAATAAGTGAAACAAATTGGATAGATTATCTCAAAACTTCTTAACTTGCAAGGTCCAACATCTCTGAATAAGCTTTGAGTCAGTGTTATCAATGTCCAAGTGTTTTCAGCTGTGTATTGTATATTGCATATTGTGTATTTCAACAATGTATCAACTTGAAGCCATCAAGGACATCGCTAATGCTACTTTTCTTAGGAGTGGTACTTTCTATCTGCGATTTCTTACCACTCTCACTCATCATGAAATGTTATTGCTGGCATTTTCTTAATTTCCCCAGGTGATGTCATGGAGAGGTCTCCAGAGAACAATGAGATTTATATTCTCTTCTCAAATGATTCTTGAATAGTTGTAGTTGTCTAGTTAAGTCCTCTAAAATAACAGCTAGGTTAATGACAAGTAGCCATTAACAACATTATCATTTTAGCTGCTTGCCCAACAGTTATCTTAAGACTTAACTTAATCTTAAGAAATTTGTTATTACAAGCATATAGAGCCCAGAGATGTTTAAATGGGGGATGTTAAATTAGAATCATGGAATTCTCCACCATACACTGATCTCTTTTCACTTTTTCCTTTTTTCCATCCCTGAGGATCAGAGATGAGGTAACTCATCTAATTAGTCAATTTGGGGAAAAAAATAAATTGGTTATACCCAGCTTGACTCTTGCTTTTTAGCAGATGGCCTCTCCACACAAAATGGACCTCCTACCCTCTGTCCCAAAGCCAGAATGAGCCCTTCTTTGATCCAGCAATGTCAATTCCTGGTTGGTCAATCTTTCAGCTGTGTATTTGTTTTATTTTAAAGGTTGTGTTTCAACTTAGCCCTTATCCGTAATATTTTTGTCTGATAAGTCTTATGTCATTTTCTCAATTTTTATTGAATTCCTCCCATCATACATGCACAGACCACAACGTACTGTGGTTGAGAAGTGGGCCTTACACTCTGCTCTGTGTCTCCTTTACCACTTGATTTTTGTTTGCTTAGATGGATTTTATTAATTTAGGTCTTATTCCACACCTTCTTTTCATGCATTTTTTTTTTTTTTTTTAAAGCTAGCTGTCTGCTTTGTGAGAGTAGGTTTAAGTAAAACTGGAAAATGTTTGGGCCCACATAAACTGCAATATGTTAAAACAAAACAAATAAGGGAGGGCTGCACTGTTAACTCTTCTAGGTCATGGAACACCACTCTCTTGAGCTCATGTTTTCAAATTCCTGACGGATATCAATCTTCAGGGTTTGGTAATGGGAGAAATCAGAATTCCCTGGTGTAGCAAATTTTTAAACTATAATTTATTCTTTTTTTTCCCATTTTATTTTATTTTATCATTTTATATTTTATTTTAATTTATTTTCATTGTTCCAGCATTCATTGTTTATACACCACACCCACTTCTCCATGCAATACATGTCCTCCATAATACCCACCACCAGGCTCACCCAACCTCCCAACCCCGTCTTATCCAAAACCCTCAGTTTGTTTCTCAGAGTTCACAGCCTCTCATGGTTTGTCTCCCCCTCCAATTTCCCCCAACTCACTTCTCCACTCCATCTCCCCATGTCCTCCAGGTTATTCCTTATGCTCCACAAGTAAGTGAAACCATATGATAATTGACTCTCTCTGCTTGACTTATTTCAGAATAATCTCCTCCAGTCCAGACCATGTTGATACAAAAGTTGGGTTTTCATCCTTTCTGATGGAGGCATAATACTCCATCGTATATATGGACCATATCTTCTTTATCCATTGTCCATTGAAGGGCATCTTGGTTCTTTCCACAGTTTGGCGACTGTGGACATTGCTGCTGTGAACACTCGGGTACAGATGGCCCATCTTTTCACGACATCTGTATCTTTGGGTAAATACCCAGTAGTGCAATTGTGGGGCCAATAGGGTCAATAGGGAAGCTCTATTTTTTTAATTTCTTGAGGAACCTCCACACTGTTTTCCAAAGTGGCTGCACCAGCTTGCATTCCCACCAATAGTGTAAGAGGGTTCCCCTTTTTCCACATCCTCTCCAACACATGTTTACTGTCTTGTTGATTTTGGCCATTCTAACTGGTATAAAGTGGCATCTCAATGTGGTTTTGATTTGAATCTCCCTGATGGCTAATGATGACGAACATTTTTTCATGTGTCTATTAGCTATTTGTATGTCTTCATTGGAGAAGTGTCTGTTCTTCTGCCCATTTTTTTTGATGTGATTATCTGCTTTGTGTGTGTTGAGTTTGAGGAGTTCTTTATAGATCTTGGATATCAGCCCTTTGTCTGTAGTGTCATTTGCGAATATATTCTCCCATTCTGTGGGTTTCCTCTTTGTTCTGTTGACTGTTTCCTTTGCTGTGCAGAAGCTTTTGATCTTGACGAAGTCCCAGATGTTCCTTTTCACTTCTGTTTCTTTTGCCTTAAGAGACATATCTTGAAAGGAGTTGCTGTGGCTGATGTTGAAGAGATTACTGCCTATGTTTACTTCTAGGATTCTGAAGGATTCCTGCCTCACATTGAGGTCTTTTATCCATTTCGAGTTTATCTTTGTGTATGGTGTAAGAGAATGGTCCAGTTTCATTCTTCTACATGTAGCTGTCCAATTTTCCCAGCATAATTTATTGAAGAGACTTGTCTTTTTTCACTGTGTATTTTTTCCTGCTTTCATCAAAGATTATTTGACCATAGACTTGAGGGTCCACATCTGGACTCTCTACTCTGTTCCACTGGTCTATGTGTCTGTTTTTGTGCCAGTACCATGCTGTCTTGGTTATCACAACTTTGTATTAAAGCTTTAAATAAGGCAATGTAATGCTCCCAGTTTTGTTTTTCTTTTTCAACATTTCCTTAGCAGTGTGGGGTCTCTTCTGGTTCCATACAAATTTTAGGATTGTATGTTCCAGCTCTTTGAAAAATGCTGGTGGAATTTTGATTAGGATGGCATTGAAAGTATAGATTTCTCTAGGCAGTATAGACATGTTAACAATGTTTATTCTTCCGATCCAAGAGCATGGAATGGTCTTCCATCTTTTTGTGTCTTCTTCAATTTCTTTCTTGAGTGTTCTGTAGTTCCTCGAGTACAGATCCTTTACCTCTTTGGTTAGGTTTATTCCCAGGTATCTTATGGTTTTTGGTGCTATAGTAAATGGAATCGATTTTCTAATTTCCCTTTCTATATTTTCATTGTTAGTGTGTAAGAAAGCAACTGATTTCTGTACATTGATTTTGTATCCTGCCACATTACTGAATTGCTGTATGAATTCTAGTAGTTTGCGGGTGGAATCTTTTGGGTTTTCCATATAAGGTATCATGTCATCTTCAAAGAGAGAGAGTTTGACTTCTTCATTGCCAATTTTAATACCTTTTATTTCTTTTTGTTGCCTAATTGCTGTTGCTTGGACTTCTAGTACTATGTTGAGCAACAGTGGTGAGAATGGGCGTCCTTGTTGTGTTCCTGATCTCAAAGGGAAGGCTGTCAGCTTTTCCCCATTGAGGATGGTATTCACTGTGGGTTTTTTATAGTTAGTTTTTATGAAGTTGAGGAATGTTCCCTCTATCCCTACACTTTAAATTGTTTTAATCAGGAATGGATGCTGTATCTTGTCAAATGCTTTTTCTGCATCAATTGAGAGGACCACATGGTTCTTCTCTCTACTCTTACTGATTTGTTCTATCATACTGATTGATTTGCAAATGTTGAACCGTCCTTGTATCTCGTGGATAAATCCGACCTGGTCATGGTGGATAATATTTTTAATGTACTGTTGGATCCTATTACCTAGGATCTTGTTGAGAATCTTGGCATTCATGTTCATCAGGGATATTGGTCTCTAATTCTCCTTTTTGGTGGTGTCTTTGCCTTGTTTGGCGATCAGGATAATGCTGGCTTCATAAAAAGAGTCTGGAAGTTTTCCTTCTGTTTCTATATTTTGAAAGAGCTTCAGGACAATAGGTATTATTTCTTCTTTGAATGTTTGGTAGAATTCTCTAAGGAATCCATCAGGTCTTGAGCTCTTGTTTTTTTGGGAGGTTTTTGATCACCACTTTTGTCTTATTACTAGATATTGGTCTATTCAGGTTGTCAATTTCTTCCTAATTCAGTTTTGGAAGTTTATAGGTTTCCAGGAATGCATCCATTTCACCTAGGTAGCTTAATTTATTGGCATATAACTTGATAATAATTTCTGATGATTGTTTCTATTTTCTTGATGTTAGTCAAGATCTCTCCCTTTTCATTCATAATTTTACTAATTTGGGTCCTCTCTTTTCTTTTGGATTAGTTTGGCCAATGGTTTATTGATCTTATTGATTCTCGCAAAAAACTAGCTTCTAGTTTCCCTCCCAATCCCATCTTCCTTCGTTTATTGACTCTTAATCTCACAAAACAAACTGAGGGTCGCTGGGGGGAGGGGGTTTGGGAGAAGGGGGTGGTATTATGGACATTGGGGAGGGTATGTGCTTTGGTGACTGCTGTGAAGTGTGTAAACCTGGTGATTCACAGACCTGTACCACTGGGGATAAAAATACATGTTTATAAAAAATAAAAAATTATATTAAAAAAAAAAACTAGCTTCTAGTTTCGTTGATGTATTCTATTGTATTTCTAGTTTCTATCTCATTGATCTCTGTTCTAATCTTGATTATTTCCCTCTTGTGTGTGTGGTTGGCTTAATTTATTGTTGATTCTCCAGTTCTTTAAGGTGTAAAGAGAGTTGGGGTATTCTGGATTTTTCAGCTTTTTTGAGGGAGGCTTGGATGGCTATGTATTTCCCACTTAGGACTGCTTTTGCTGTATCCTATGGGTTTGGGACTAAAGTGTCTTCGTTCTCATTACTTTTTAAGTTCTTCTTTGATTTTCTGGTTGATTCAAACATTATTAAGCAAGGTGGTCTTTAGCTTCCAAGTGTTTGAATTTCTTCCAAACTTTTTTTTTGTGGTTGAGTTCTAGTTTCAAAACATTGTGGTCTGAGAATATGCAGAGAATAATCTCAATCTTTTGGTATCACTTGAGCTCTGATTTTGACCCAGTATGTGGTCTCTTCTGGAGAAAGTTCCATGTGCACTTGAGAAGAATGAGTATTCTGCTGTTTTAGGGTGGAATGTTCTGCATATATCTATGAGGTCGATCTGGTCCGATGTGTCATTCAGTGCTCTTATTTCTTTATTGATTTCTTTCTTTCTTTTTAAGATTTTATTTATTCATTTGACATTGAGAGCACAGTGAGAGAGGGAAAACAAGCAGGAGAGTGAAGAGGGAGAAACAGGCTTCTGCTGAGCAGGGAGCCCAATGTGGGGCTTGATCCCAAGACCCTGGGATCATGACCTGAGTTGAAGGCAGACACTTAACCGACTGAGCTGCCCAGGTGCCCTATTTATTGATTTTCTGCTTGGATGATCTTTCTGTTACTGGGAGTGGCATGTTAAGATCCCCTACTATTAACGTATTCATATCAATATGACTCTTTATCTTGATTAATGGTTGTGTTATATAGTTGGCTGCTCCCATATTGGGGGCATAACTATAATTGTTAGATCTTCTTGGTCAATAGACCCTTTAAGAATGATGTAGTGCCCTTCTGTATCTCTGACTACAGTCTTTAGTTTAAAATCTAATTTATCTGATATTAGAATTGCTACCCCAGCTTTCTTTTGAGGTCCATTGGCATGAAAAATGCTTCTCTAACCCTTCACTTTCAGTCTGGATATATTCTTAAGTTCCAAATGGGTCTCTTGTAGACAACATATGGACAGGTCCTATCATTTTATCCAATCTGCAACCCTGTGCTGTTTTATGGGAGCATTTAGGCCATTCACATTGAGAGTGATTATTGAAAGATAAGTTTTTATTGATATCATGTTGCCCATGAGTTCCTTGTTTCTATAGATTGTCTCCGTAAATTTCTGTTCTATGACACTCTTGGGTTCTTTCTTCTTTTATAGAACCCCCTCCTTAATATCATGCCACTTGGTGATCACATACTCTTTTAAACCTTGCTGTTCTTGGAAGCTCTTTATGTTTCCATCCATTTTGAATGTCAGCCTTGCTGGATAAAGTAGTCTTGGTTGCATGTTCTTCTCATTTAGTGCCCTAAATATGTCTTGCCAGCCCTTTCTGGCCTGCCAGGTTTTTGTGGACAGGTCTGATGATATTCTGATGGATGTTCCTCTGTATGTAAGGAATCTCTTCCCTATAGCTCTCTGGGGAGCTCCTGTCTAAAATTATGATCCATCAGTTTAACGATCAGGTGTCATGAGGTCTTTCCAGATTCTGTGAACTTGGGGGGAGATCTTTCTGCTTCTAGGACATGAACATTGGTTCCATTCCCCAGATTGGGAAAATTTTTATGGAGAAATTGTTCAACTATATCTTCTAATCTTCTTTCTTTCTCCACCCTCTCAGGGATCCCAATAATTCTGACACTGGAATGTTTCATGGAGTCATTTATTTCCCTAATTCTGTTTTCATGACTTCTAAACTGTTTGTTCTAGGCCTCCTCCTGATCCTTTTTCTCTGTCATTTTGTCCTCTAGATCACTAATTTTATCTTCTGCCTTGGTTACCATAGCTATTACAGTATTTAGATTAGATTAGATCTCACTGATAGCATTTTTAACTTCTTCCAGGGCAGCTTCACTTCTGCCCTGATAGATTCCATGTTGTCATTAATGGTTTTCTCTAACCTAGCCATTGCCTGGATAATTGTTACCCTGAATTCCCTTCTGACATATTGTTTATGTCCATGTCCAATAGCTCTGATGGAGAGGGCACAGTCTCTGAATTTTTCCTCTGTTGGGCATTCTTCCTCCTCCTCATTTTAGTGAGAGGTGGTTGAGGGGATGTGTGGCTGAATATATCAACTGTGATTCTGGCAAAGTGCACCCTGGAACACTTCTGAGCAATAGGAAGTTACCACCAAAAAGAAAGAAAGAAAAAAAAAAAAGTGAGAGAGAGAGAGAGAGAGACAAAAAATGAGCCCCCAAGGTAAGATTTAAAGGTACATGAACAAAAATGGCCAAATGAGAAGACTGACAAAAGTAAATGACAACAAAAAAGAGAACCCAGCAAAATGAAGCCCAAGGGCTGCCTGGGTGGCTCAGCGGGTTAAAGCCTCTGCCTTTGGCTCAGGTCATGATCTCAGGGTCCTGGGATGAGCCTCACATTGGGCTCTCTGCTCAGCAGGGGGCCTGCTTCCTCCTCTCTCTGCCTGTCTCTCTGCCTACTTGTGATCTCTGTCAAATAAATAAATAAAGTCTTAAAAAAAAATGAAGCCCAAGAATAAGATTTATGTAATCGATGAGAACATAAACAAATATGCAGAAACACTGACAGAAGAAAAAGATGGGTGAGTGGTTATAAATCCTCAGTGTGGGGGAGAAAGGTTATTTTGACTCTTCCTGGGTGTATCTTGATATCTTGGTTAAAGGACTCAACTTTCTAGAGATAAAAGGAGATTAAAACTAGTTTATATATAGGGGTAGTATTGATTAAGGAAAGAGGATTACTTTGAAGCTTATATCTATATCTATATTTATATTTAAAAAATACAAAAGCAAATGAAAAACACAGGTATATGTATGAAAAAAGTTCAAATTAAAAGGTCATTATAGAATTTGTTGTATAGAATCTCTCATTGTAATGGTAAATAAAAAGAACAAGAATAGTGAGAACAAATTTAAAAATAAAAGTTGTATCTAGGAAATACACAGGTTTTAGGGCCATACCGGGAGCTTAATATCATGATTTCCCTTGATATCGGGGTTGTACAGTCTTATGGGGACCCTGTGGTGCTTTTCCTCTCATTTTTTCATCTGGCTTTCTGGGGGAGGGGCCTGCCCTGTTGTTTTTCAGTCAGTCTTGCTTGGGGTGAGTCCTCTTGCTCCCTATCAAGGGGCTGGGCTCTGTGGAAACTGGTTTTTCAGGCTTTTGTTCTCTGGAGGTTTTTGTTCTTTGGTGGCTTTTTCGGCTTTTTGGAGGTTTAGTGGAAAGCAAACTGTACCCAGACCTCCATCTCAGAGAGAAGCCTCAGTCTGCTCCCCTCTGCGTGGTCAAGAACACACATATCCCCCTCTGCAAAATCCGCTGAGTCATTAACCTCCCACAGGTAGTGCGTGTCCTTGGCCACTATCTGAGGGGTCCCACAAAGCACCCCTACTTGTCTCGCATCCCTGTGCTACTAAAACCCTGAGGGTATGGTCCAGGGAGCCCGCTTCCAGTAGCTGCCTTTGCTGGGACTGCGGCAGACCAGAGAGAGTGCGCTGAGATTTTCAAGCCCGGGCTGGGAGTGATCAGACTCGTGGCCGGTCCTCGCGCCCACTGGCTGGCGCCTGCACAGAGTACTCTCTGGCGTGGGTGGGGGGTGCTTGCATTTCAGTCCCCATCATGCCCTGAGCATGCAGAGTGCAACAGGCTGTGGTTCTAGAGAGCACCGGCTGGCGCACACATCAGACTCCGCGAGTGCAGAGGGTGCCTGGCTCAGTGCTGGCGAAGCTGCGAAAACTTGGTGGCCCAGGGATCAGGGCCTAGAGGCTTTGCTGCACTTTCTCTGGCATGGCTGGTCTCCAGCGGTGGCCGTTCTGGGTCCGTGGGCTTAGGCCTGTGCCCCTTAAGATCTTTTGCTCTTTTTGAGTGCTTTTTTTTTTTTTTTTTTTTTTTTTTTTGACTCCAAATTAATGCTCATCCCCAATCACAGAGCATTCTCCTTTTTTTTTTTTTTTTTAAGATTTTATTTATTTATTTGACAGACAGATCACAAGTAGGCAGAGAGGGTGGGGGTGGGGGGGGGAAGCAGGCCCCCTGCTGAGCAGAGAGCCTGATGTGGGGCTTGATCCCAGGACCCTGAGATCATGACCTGAGCCGAAGGCAGAGGCTTTAACCCAGTGAGCCACCCAGGCACCCCACAGAGCATTCTCCTATTGAGGTATTGCTTTCCAATGGGTCACTTCTGGTGGCCCCCCCTCCCTTCTATTTATTCTCCAGTATCAGTCCGATTTCCACTCGCTTTACCTCTCGACTGGCATCTTCTGCCCTCCCTAGAGATCCAGAAGTGTATAATCCTACATCTCGGGCTGATTTCATGGGTGTTCAGAGTTTCTGATTGATAATTAGCTCACTTTAGGGGAACAGTTAAAACAGAGTCTCTTACTTCTCTGCCATCTTACCCCCAACCCTATAATTTATTCTTTATCTCAGTATATTTGTATGATAATGAGTGAGGATGGTAATAAATAGGGAATAGTTTTTTTTCAAAAGGCAATACTAGAAGTTTCAGAGGTTCTCTATAAAACAAACTGAAATAATGTAATAATATACTAATATAACAATAGTATGAAGTAATATATAGTGACAAGATTTTATATTTCATTAAAATATGTGAAAGTTTTCCTACTTGATTTAGACATTTAATAATGAAAACATCAAAAAAATGAAATATTAAGATAAAATGAAATGAATGCCAAGTAAAAATAATTTTAAAAATGAAAGCTAACACTACATGTGCTTAATATTTAAGTTATTATTTTTAAAATGGGATTTTGGAATACACAAATCATTACTTAACCTATCTGATCTTCATTTCATAATAAATATTCTAGAAGTAGAGGTTTCTTTTTCCTTTCTTTCTTTGTTGTTGTTCTTGTTGTTGTTGTTGATGTTAACTGAACTGTCCAGAGGGTTTACAAAGTCTCTATAGGTTGTGTGTTAGTTCATGTTGCTTTACATCAGTTCATTACCTTTTTATAAAGATGAAAAGATTTTTTCTGCTTTCCTGGGGTTTGATTTTTCCATGAATGGATGGCTTTCACTAATTTAGTCTTTAGATCAGTTTCCAGTTTCATATGAGTATTCCACATCAACATTTATATCTTCTCTTTGCATTTAATCTGTTGAAGTATTTACAAAGAACTATTGCCTGTAGTGGTTACACAACACAGGAAAACACCAATTGCTAAAAGCTGTAGAATCTGCTTCTGGGATCCTCTGTTAAACATCAGCATAATACTCCAAAATTCTTATCAATATCTATGAATATTCCCCAGTAGCTATTATTTTTTCCATGATTTTGATAGAGTGAAGTGAATTTTACTCTTAATCCCAGAACCTGGTCATTTGACTCTGAAAGAATTATAATTTAATAATTTGGGTCAGTTCACTCCTTTTGGTATTGATTTCATATTCCAGGATGACATAAACAATTGCAATCCACTTTCTGACCTAGATGCATTATAGAAAATAGCAATTTCTGTGGAATGAGAAGTTTTCATAAGGGTGGAGATATCATTTGTCTTTAGAAAAAAGAACAGCAAAAATGACAGACCTCCTTTGGGCAAGCACTAATTTTCTAGGAGAGTCAAGTTTTTCCCTATTTCATTTTATGATTTTGCTTTATTTCTTTGTTAAGCTATCAACTTCTATTTAGGACAATTCCAGGTATCAACTATCATTTTCCAGACAGTTTCCATACTAAGTGTGGAAAATGAATGATAAGCAGATAGATTAGTGGAAAAAAATCTGGATATTGTCACACTAATTTAAGACTGGAATACTCAGTTCCATGAAGAAATATAATTTAAAATGTGAACATAATAAAATAAAAGAAAATAAAATGTGTTCTTATAGTTGACACAGAGCTATGGCACATTATAAATCATTGTGAAGCACTAGTGAAATAATTAGGCAACTCAACACCCCCCCCCAAAAAAAGTAGTAGTAGACTAAAACCCTAAATCCTTAAAAAAAATTAGTTACTTTTTATTGAGCCAACTATATTTTATTATTGTCAAAGAGTTTATAAAAACTATTCTATTGAATTTCATTTCTAGAATACCTCATTTCTCTGTGGCTTTGGGCTGATAGGGACTATAAGATAAGACACCAGTAACTTAATTAAATTCCTAAAGGACCCATATTAGACAAAACAAAAATTCATACTTTTTTTTGGATTTTGATATGTAAAGCCAATTGTACAATAATCATGATAAAAATGGAGTTTATGTCTGAGTATCACAATTAAAAATGCAGTAGCAGATGGCCTTTATTTTTTTAACTTCCTGATTATGGCTGTTGGTACAAACTGAACATACACCATGCAAACATATTATAACAATAATTATTTCTGTAAATGTAATTTATATGCATTGACAAGTCAAATAGTTTTTGTAACCTAATGTTATAGGGCGCAGTGCTCACAAGAGTGAAGTGAATTTATATTAATGAGTGAAGTCTATATTAATGCTCTTTGAGCTTCAGAATTTACAAGATGAATTAAGATGTTTAGGACAAGGATGAGCCTTATAGATATATATCAATAGCAGAAGTTTGTGGATCAAATACCCCTTCTCTTTTTAAAAATTATTTTTATGAATATATAATGTATTATTTGCCCCAAGGGTACAAGTCTATGAATCATTAGGCTTACACATTTCACAGCACTCACCGTATCACTTACCCTCCCCAATGTCCATAACACAATGACCCTCTCCACATCCTCCTTCCCCCAGGAAACCCTCAGTTTGTTTTGTGAGATCAAGAGTCTCTTATGGATTGTCTCCCTCCTGATCCCATCTTGTTTCATTTTTTCCTACCCTACTCCCTAAACCCCCCACTCTGCCTCTCAAATTCCTCATATCAGGAATATCATATGATAATTGTCTTGCTCTGATTGACATATTCACTCAGCATAATACCCTCTAGTTCCATCCACATTGTTGCAAATGACAGGATTTCCTTTCTTTTGATGGCTGCATAGTATTCCATTGTATATGTATGTATGTGTATATATATACTGCATCTTCTTCAGCCATTCATCTGTTGATGGACATCTAGGTTCTTTCCATACTTTGGCTATTGTGGATGTTGCCACGATAAATATTCAGGTGCATGTACCCCTTCGGATGCCTACTTTTGTATCTTTAGGGTAAATACCCAGAAGTGTGATTGCTGGGTCATAGGGTAGCTCTACTTTTTGAGGAAACTCTATGCCATTTTCCAGAGTGGCTGCACCAGCTTGCATTCCTACCAACAGTGTAGGAGGGTTCCCCTTTCTCACCAGCATCTGTCATTGCCTGACTTGTTAATTTTAACCATTCTGACTGGTGTGAGGTGATATCTCATTGTGGGTTTGATTTGTATTTCCCTGATGTCAAGTGATGTGGAGCACTTTTTCATGTGTCCGTTGGCCATCTGGATGTCTTCTTTGCAGAAATGTGTGTTCATGTCCTCTGCCCATTTCTTGATTGGATTATTTATTTGTTCTTTGGGTGTTGAGCTTGATAAGTTCTTTATAGATTTTGGATACTAGCCCTTTATCTGATATGTAGTTTGTAAATATCTTCTTGCATTCTGTCAGTTGTCTTTTGGATTTGTTGACTGTTTCCTTTGCTGTGCAAAAGCTTTTGATCTTGTTGAAGTCCCAGTGGTTCATTTTTACATTTGCTTCCCTTGTCTTTGGCGATGTTTCTAGGAAGAAGTTGCTATGGCTGAAGTTGAAGAGGTTGCTGCCTGTGTTCTCCTCAAGGATTTGGTTGGATTCCTGGATCACATTGCCTTCATCCATTTGGAGTCTATTTTTGTGTGTTCTGTAAGGAAATGGTGCAGTTTAATTTTTCTGCATGTGGCTGTCCAATTTTCCCAACACCATTTGTTGAAGAGACTGTCTTTTTTCCATTGGACATTCCTTTCTGCTTTGTCAAAGATTAGTTGACCATAGAGTTGAGGGTCTATTTCTGCGCTCTCTATTCTGTTCCACTGATGTATGTGTCTGTTTTTGTGCCAGTACCATACCATTTCATTTGATGAAGCTCTGTAATAGAGCTTGAAGTCTGGGATTGTGATGCCACCAACTTTGGCTTTCTTTTTCAACATTCCTCTGGCTATTTAGGGTCTTTTCCAGTTCCATATAAATTTTAGGATTATTTGTTCCATTTATTTGAAAAAAAAATGATGGTATTTTGATAGGGATTGCAGTAAATGTGTAGATTGCTTTACATAGCATAGATATTTTCACAATATTGTTCTTCCAATCTATAAGCATGAAACGTTTCCCATTTCTTCGTGTCTTCCTCAGTTTCTTTTATGAGTACTTTATAGTTTTCTGAGTACAGATTCTTTGCCTCTTTGGTTAGGTTTATTCGTAGGAATCTTATGGTTTTAAGAGCAATTTCAAATGGGATTAACTCTTTAATTTCTCTTTCTTCTCTCTTGCTGTTGATGTATAGAAAGACAACTGATTTCTGTGCATTGATTTTATATCCTGCCATTTTACTAAATTCCTGTATGAGTTCTAACAGTTTTGGAGTCGAGTCTTTTGGGTTTTCCACATAAAGTATCATATCATCTACAAATAGTGTCTTCTTCTTTGCTGATACAGAAGTCTTTTATTTCATTTTGTTGTCTGATTGCTGAGGCTAGCACTTCTAGTACTATGTTGAATAGCAGTGGTGATAGTGGATGTCCCTGCCCTTTTCCTGACCTTAGGGGAAATGCTCTCAGTTTTTCCCCATTGAGAATGATATTTGCTGTGGGTTTTTCATAGATGGCTTTGAGGATATTGAGGTATACACCCTCTATCCGTACACTTTGCAGAGTTTTGATTAAGAAAGGATGCTATACCTAGTCAGATGCTTTTTCAGCATCTATTGAGAGTGTCATATCATTCTTTTTTTTTTTTTTTTAAGATTTTATTTATTTATTTGACAGAGAGAAATCACAAGTAGACGGAGAGGCAGGCAGAGAGAGAGAGAGAGGGAAGCAGGCTCCCCGCTGAGCAGAGAGCCCGATGTGGGACTCGATCCCAGGACCCCGAGATCATGACCTGAGCCGAAGGCAACGGCTTAACCCACTGAGCCACCCAGTTGCCCCAGAGAGTGTCATATCATTCTTGTTCTTTCTTTTTTTTAATGTATTATATCCCATTGATTGATTTGCAGATATTAAATAAACCTTGAAGCCCAGGAAGAATAAATCCCACTAAGTTGTCATGAATTATCCTTTTATCGTACTGTTGGATCCTATTGGCTAGTATTTTGGTGAGAACTTTTGCATCCATGTTCATCAAGGTTATTGGTCTGTAATTCTGTTTTTTGGTCAGGTCTTTGTTTGGTTTTGGGATCAAGGTAAAGCTAGCCTCATAAAATGAGTTTGGAAGTTTTCCTTCCATTTCTACTTTTTAGAACAGTTTTGGGAGAAGAGGTATTAATTCTTCTTTAAATGTTTGGCAGAATTCCCCTGGGAAGCCATCTGGCCCTGAGCTCTTGATTGTTGGGATATTTTTGATGATTGCTTCAATCTCCTTACTGGTTATGGCTATGTTCAGATTTTCTATTTCTGGTTCAGTTTTGGTAGTTTATACATCTCTAGGAATGTATCTACTTCCCCCAGATTATCATATTTGCTGGTATATAGTTGCTCATAATATGTTATTAAAATTGTTTTTATTTCTTTGGTGTTGGTTGTGATCTCTTCTCTTTCATTTATCATTTTAGTTATTTGGATCCTTTCTCTTTTCTTTCTGCTATGTCTGCCCAGGGGTTTATCAATCTTATTAACTGTTTCAAAGAACCAGCTCCTAGTTTCTTTGATCTGTTCTATTGTTGTTGTTGTTGTTGTTGTTGTTGTTTGTTTGTTTCTATTTCATTGATTTCTGCTCTTTAGTATTTCTCTTTTCCTGCTGGGTTTAGGGTTCCTTTACTGTTCTTTACTCAGCTCCTTTAGGGATAGGGTTAGGTTGTGTACCTGAGACATTTTTGTGTCTTTGAAAGGCTTGTATTGCTATATACATTCCTCTCAGGACTGCCTTTGCTGTGTCCCAAAGATTTTGAACAGTTGTGCTTTCATTTTCATTTGTTTCCATTGATTTTTAAAACTCTTCTTTAATTTCCTGGTTGACCCATTCATTCTTTAGTAGGATGCTCTTTAGCCTCCCTGTATTTGAGTTCTTTCCAACTTTCCTCTTGTGATTGAGTTCTAGTTTTAGAGAATTGTGGTTGTAAATATGCAGGGAATGATACCAATCTTTTGGTACCAGTTGATAACTGATTTGTGACCCAGGATGTGATCTGTTCTGTAGAATTCCATGTGCAGTAGAGAATAATGTTTATTCCGTTGCTTTGGGATGGAATGTTCTGAATATGATGTCCATCTGGTCTAGTGTGTCATTTAAGACCTTTATTTCCTTGTTGATCTTTTGTTTGAGTGATCTGTCCATTTCAGTGAGGGGGGTGTTAAAGTCCCTTACTATTATTGTATTATTGCTCATGTGTTTCCTTGATTTTGTTATTAAATGGTTTATGTATTTGGCTGCTCACATGTTAGGGGCATAGATACTTAAAATTGTTAGATCTTCTTGTTGGATAGAGCCTTTATGTATGATGTAGTGTCCTTCCTCATCTCTTATTATAATCTTTGGCTTAATATCAAATTTATCTGATATATGGATTGCCACCCCAGCTTTCTTTTGATGTCCTTTGTTTTCATCCCCTCACTTTTAAGTCAGGAGGTTACTTTGGGTCTAAAATGAGTTTCTTGTAGACAGCATATTAATGGGATTTGTTTTTTTATCCATTCTGATACCCTGTGTCTTTTGATTGGGACATTTAGCCCACTTACATTCAGAGTAACTATTGAAAGATATGATTTTAGTGCCATTGTTTTGCCTTTAAGATGGCTCTTACTTGGGCACTTGGGTGGCTCAGTGGGTTAAAGCCTCTGCCTTCGGCTCAGGTCATGATCCCAGGGTCCTGGGATCGAGCCCCACATGGGGCTCTCTGCTCAGCGGGGAGCCTGCTTCCTCCTCTCTCTCTGCCTGCCTCTCTGCCTACTTGTGATCTCTGTCAAATAAATAAATAAAAATCTTAAAAAAAAAAAGATGGCTCTTTCTTTATATTGTATATTGTCTCTTTTCCTATTTTACTATTAGATGATGGGGTGTGGACCTATTTTTATTGATTTTGAGGGGGTTCTCTCTGCTGCCTGGATTTTGATGCTTGTTCCTTTTGCCATATTAGGGAAATTCTCTACTATAATTTGCTCCAATATACCTTCTGCACCTTTCTCCCTTTCTTCTTTTGGAATACCAATTATTCTAATATTGTTTTGTCTTATGGTATCACTTGTCTCTCAAATTCTCTCTTCATGATCCAGTATTTTTTTGTCCTCCTTTTGCTCAGCTTCTTTGTTCTCTGTCATTTGGTCTTCTATATCACTAATTCTCTCTACTGCCTCATTCATCCTAGCAGTAAGAGCCTCCATCCATTTTTTTATTGCACCTCATTAAATAACTTCTTTAACTTAAACTTTTTTAGGTTTTAATTCTTTTATTTCTCCAGATAGGGATTTTATTTCTCCAGATTGGGATTCTGTAATATCCTCTGTGCCTTTTTTCAGTCCAGCTAGAACCTTGATAATCATCATTCTGGACTCTAGTCCTGACATACTGCCTATGTCCATATTGATTAAGTCCCTAACCATTGGTACTGCCTCTTGTTCTTTTTTTTTTTTTTTTTTTTTTTTTTGTCATTCGTTTTTCCTCCTTGCCATTTTATCCCGATTTGAATATATGAATGAGAGGGTAAAATACTAAAAGCATGGCAAAGAACCCAGAAAAATATATGCTAACCACATCAAAAGAGACCTGAAACTGGGTGGAGAAGAAAGGGGGATAAAAAGATAAAAAATTTTTTGAAAAATTGTGTGTGTGTGTGTGTGTGTGTGTGTATATATACAGCTCTGTACAACAGAGCTGCCCACTTGATTTTGGGTGTATTCTGGCCTCTTAGAAAAAAAACTACCTCCCAAAATTTTAATGAAAGAAATACACACACACACACACACACACATATACATACACACACACACACACACACACACAAATAAGGGTAAACACAATGAAGGGATGGAATATGACTTTAAAGTTGAATATTAAAAAAGATTCTAAAGAAGGAATTGATAAGTTGGTTGGAAAAAGAAAAGAAAAAAAAGGGAAGCAATGAGATCAGACTGGAGACTAGGACAAAGCCATGTGCTAGATTTAGGGTATATTTTGAACTATTCGAATAAATTGTACCTGAAAAGTGTAAAGAAAAAAAAAACTATATTTTGCAAAAAAATAAGGTTAAATACAATGAAGGGATAAAGTATGGTTATAACACTGAAAATTTTAAAAGGTTTTTTTAAAATGTATTATTAAAATAAAATAGTTATAATGTTAAAAGAGTAAAGAGGAAAAGTTAAAAAATAGGATAAGAAACAAATAAAATTAAAAAAAAATTAACTCTGCAAGATTTAAGGATCATGGGGGAAATGCTATGAGTTCTATGTGTTGTTGTCCCCTAGCTCTGGAGTTCTGCAATTCTCATTAATTTATGAACTTGGTCTTGGTTGGATGTTCTTGCTGATCTTCTGGGGAAGGGGCCTTTTGCAGTGATTCTCAAATTATCTTTGCCTGAGGCAGAATTGCACCAAACTTGCCAGGGGCCAAGCTAAGTAATCTGCTCGGATTTGCTCTCAGGACCTTTTGTTCACTGAACAGTTTCCATAGAGCTTTGGAGGATGGGAGTGAAAGTGGTGGCCTCCCAATCGTTGGCCCCAGAGGAGCCCAGAGCTCAGAGCCCCACTCCTTGTTGCGCCCTCAGAGAAAATCAGTCAGTCCTTCCTCTCTCCCTGGTCTCTGCCTGTGCTCACCTGGCCTGTGACCAATCATTTCTATCTTTGGAGCACAGCCCCGTTTGGAGTCTCCAAACCCAGCAGATTCCTGCTGCACACTCCTGTTCTTTTCCTCCTGGAGGAGGAAGGAGGGGGTCTCTCCAGATCTGTCACTTGAGGGGTCCCTGCTCAAAGAGTAGTGGTTCAACTGTGCCTTGGATCATGCCTTAAGGTAACTCCAAGCTGAAAACAAACTCCTTGGCTCCAGTTCTGTTTCTGTATCCGGCTTTCCCATTCCGATACCTGGCAGCTCTGCCACACTCAGACACCCCCAGTCTTTCTGTGACCCCACTGGTCCTGAGACCACACTGTCGCCACGAGGACTCTATCCCAGCTTAGTCTCTGGAGCGATGTTCCTCAGTGGAGCAGGCTTGTAAAAATTCTGATTTTGTGCTTCACTGCTCTACTGCTTTCTGGGAGCTGGCACCTCCCCTGAAGTCTATCTTCACGTCATTTCAGATTCACTTCTCCACACATCCTACCTTCCAGAAAGTGGTTGATTTTCTGTTACTAGAATTTCTGCTCTTCTTCTCTTCTATCTCCTGTTGACTTTGTAGATATTCAGAATGATTTGATAACTATGTAGGTGAACTCCTGAGACCTAGTGCTGTTTCAGTCTGCTACTCCTCCACTATCTTGGTTCCTCCTTCTTCAAATACCCCTTCTAAAGAGACACATAACTCCCACATCATACATAAAATCAATTACTATTGCCCTGTCTGGTGGTGTTTCTTATCTTTACTTGTATAAAAATAACTCATTCAATGAAACAATCTATGTAGCCAAAAGACTATAGTTTATCTTGATTGATGAAAGTGGTGACTATATATTCATATGAACTTGGGTAACAAACCATCATAGGAAGCATCAAGAAAATGAAGACTTGTACATCAGCATCATGGTGGCATAGGTACCCCTCCCTTCTTGCCTCTCCTTTTAACAGCCAAAATTTGGCATCCATCCATGAGCAAAAGTGCTTCTGTCAGTGTTGTGGGATCCAATACAATGTGCCAAGGCCCTTGGGTGGGTTCTCACACACCTGTGCTGTAGGTAGTAGGCAGACAGACCTCAGTAAGGGGTATGGAACTCAAGGAGCCTGTGAACCAGTTTCAGCTCTTCTAGATCATGATCATGGAATACCTGGGGATTGCTGACTTTGGCAGTCTCCCATGGATAAGAAATCCTTTGTAGAAGTCCAGGTTTCCTGAGGAGAGTTTCCAGTACTCTGTTGGGGAAAAAAAAAAAAAAAAGAGAGAGAGAGAGAGAGAGAGAGTTTGGACACATTGGAGAGGGGGGAGCTTTGCCTTCCAAATTAGAAAAAAGAAGTAAAATTGTCTCTTTAATAAATGGTGTTAGAAAAAGTGGTTAACCACATGAAGAGAAATAAAATTGGACATTCACCTTACATCACTCACATCATATCTATCTTACACCACTGAAGAGGATTAAGGATTTAACCAGAACACCTGAAAATAAAACTCCTAGAAGAAATAAAGGGGGGGGGGGACCAAAAAGACAAAAAACTTCTTGACTTTAGTCTTATAAACAATTTTTGACCATGATGTCAAAGCAACATATGTAAAACAGAAGCAACAAAAGCAAAATATAAATAATTGGGATAATATAAAACTAAAGAGCTTTTGCACAGCAAAAGAAACAACTAATGAAATGAGAAAGCCACCTACAGAATAGGGGAAAATATCAATTATCTGATAAAATGTTAATATAACATTTTTCTAAATGTTTTCCAAAAATGGCCTCCAAATGGCCAACTGATACATTAAAAAATGCTCCACATGACTAATCATTACAGAAATATAAATCAAAATCATAATGAAGTAGCACCTCATCCTTACTAGAACGTTTGTCATCAGGAAGACAAGAGATAACAAGTTCTAGTGAGTATGCTGAGAAAAGGGGGTCCTTGTCCACTATTAGGGGAATGCAAATTGTTGTAGCTGCTATGAATGTTTCAAAAAAAATTAAAAATAGAACTACTGTATTATCAAGTAGTCCTACTTCTGGGTATATTCAAAGGAAATTATAACAGGATATCAAAGAGAATATACCTTCTCTTGTTTATTGTAGCATTATTCACAATAGCCAGTACGGAAATAATCTAAGTGTTCTGTCAGTGGATGAATGCCTAGAACAACACACACAAACAATGGAGGACTGTTCAGCCACAAGAAAAGAGGAAATCCTTCCATTTGTGCAGACAGAAGTGAACCCTAAGTGAGATGTCAGATCAATAATGATAAATACTGCATGGTATCACATATATATGGGAATCTTAAAAAGCTGAATTCATAGAAATAGGTGAGCATGGTGATTGGCAGGCATTAGGGGATGGGTGAGTTGGGGAGATGTTGGTCAATGTGTATAAACTTCCGGGGCACCTGGGTGGCTCAGTGGTTAAAGTCTCTGCCTTCGGCTCAGGTCATGATCCCAGGGTCCTGGGATCGAGCTTCACATCGGGCTCTCTGCTCAGCAGGGAGTCTGCCTCCTCCTCCTCTCCCTTTCTGCCTGCCTCTTTGCCTACTTGTGGTCTGTCTGTCAAATAAATAAAAATATTTTAAAAAATGTGTATAAACTTCCACTTAGAATATGAATGAACTCTGGAGATCCAATGCACAACATTGTGACTATAGTCAACAGTACTGTATTTGTACTTCAGAGTTATTAAGAGACAAGATCTTAAATGTTCTTATTACACACGTAAAAAGTCAATAATAATAAAGGAAAAAGAGAGAAAATAGATAATTAAAACATCCATATCATCAGATGCTAAAATGAGAGATAATAGCTGGTGTTTTTATCTGGATATCTGTGAAACTGAAGATTCAAAAATCTGTAAGCTAGAAGTACATATCCTCCTGAAACATGATGGGGCAGGGAGAAGTGAATAGATATTTATTCTAATCTCTAATGTACACTTTACATATTTGAAAAGTAAGGAGTTTCCCTGGGTATTTGTTTTTGGAAGATTTTTCTTTGGCTATTTGCATCTTCTTTAGTAAGGATGGATCTTTCAAAAATCATTGATGGTGCTTTATTTCTTGGATTCTTAGCCACCAAGAAAGCAGGTTTATTTGGTATACTCTCTATCCAACCCAAGAAGAAGCCTAACTGCATCTAGAAGGTTGTTAATGTGTGTTGAAATACACATCTAGGACTGCTTGCAATGGCCAGCTGTCCTTCTTCTTGCTACCTGAGTATGTGCAACTTCTTATACTTCGGCAACTCTGATATATTGTCTTAAATCAATTTATGTATATCTAATATTGTACAGAATGATATT
Source organism: Mustela putorius furo (assembly GCF_011764305.1). Taxonomy (NCBI): domain Eukaryota; kingdom Metazoa; phylum Chordata; class Mammalia; order Carnivora; family Mustelidae; genus Mustela; species Mustela putorius. The sequence continues at coordinate 1,295,500 of NW_025421341.1, read as the reverse complement.
ATGTACATCATCTCTCTGTCTCTATGTTTGTACTTATATAGATGCAACATATTTATATGTATACATACGTGTGTGTATATATATATATTATATCTTGTACCTCCAAAAGGAAAAAAAAGTGAATAGTTTACTATTACCACCTCCTCCTCTATTGTACCAAACAAGATTCTTATTAATAATTCAGTGTATTTTGTATTTTAGAAATAATTAATTAAAAAAAAGTTTATAAGCTTACCTTAATTTAGGCAGAAAATCAATTTAATCAGAATATCCTGTTCCTCAGGCATTCTGGCTAAACAAGATTTTGTTATCTCTAAAGTCAAGGAACTTGAGGGTGCCATATCTGATAATTATTTTTTCACTCTATACTTAGTCATTTCTGTAACTCATCTGTGATGAGTTCTCAAACTCTCCTTAAGTTAAGCCCATGTCTGTTCATAGAAGCATGACCGAGTTTCAGGTAGAAAAAGTGACAACCAAATGTGATACATTCTAATTAGATTTTCTTGTCATCTAGGCTAGGACCTCTGGTAATAATATATATACAGGAAGTGGAAAGTTGAACATAAGAGGCTAATGAAGGTATCTTAATAAAAATTAATAAACATATTCAAAGTGAGTACAAATTAAGGCTGTTGGGCTCTGTTTAATTTTATAGGTATAACATTTTCTTAAATTCCTGCCTGCTGCCTTACAATCTGAGAATATCATAAGATAAAAGGACTGTTAATCAATTTAAGATTATAAAATTCCTAGAATTTTATTTCATAAAAAAATAGTCTTTGACATGTTTATTAGAGTACCTCCAAGCTGTACCTCATTAGATTTTCATTTCTTGTTATTGCTCTTAAAAATGAGCCAATTAGGCTTGAGCGAGTTAACCTAGAGAAGTTCATAGTAACATTTCAGAAGCTTTATGCCAATTTGCTTGTCATTCTGCCAAAGTATGAGTCAACTGGAGTGTAGGTAATGACCACACCCACTCTTCAGAAGAGCAGTTTAGGAATGGATAATGGATCGTCTGCAGGCTTTTTAAAGCAGGGCAGACAGCAGCACAGCCGACGAGACATGTGCTTGAAGATCTCCCAGTGCCTTGTTTGACATGTAGCCCTTAGATTGCAGGCTTTTAAGATGGACTTAATTTTTCCGTTATTATATACTGTGCCTTTTTTGATATTCTTCTACTTTTGTGTATTCACCTGTCTTTGGCTCCCCATAATTTTCATAATGGTCTACCATACTGCTAACATTTCTAGAAGGCTGAAGTACAATACATATTTTTATGCAACTACTAAGAATTTTTAACCTTGACATTTTAAAATGTTTTATAACATGATTGCATCTTTTTATGAAAATGTATAAGCTAGGACTCAGCTGTTAGCTACTTGAGAATTTTTAGCCTTATAAATTCTTCTGTAATATTCTAATATAAGAATAACTTTAAGTACATAACATGTATTATCTGTGCATTTAGTATTATCATATGCTGCTCAAGACACATACATATCTATTATCTTAGAGACAGTTGATTTATAGGTTTTACACTATTTATTAAAGAAATACTTATTGCAAGCCTACTATACAAGTTTGTCATGTGTTTGGAAAAAAAAAAAAACCAGAAATGGATGGAATCTAAACCTCTGATCATCAGCTTTCCTTATAAATTGCCTATCTATAGCTGACATTCTGAAAGGAGAGAGTCATGTACCAAGGAAAAGTACAGTACACACCAATTACTAAATAAGAAATTTGCCCCCAGCCCCTTACTTTACATAAAACTTCTGCTTCTCAGGGTGCCTGCGTGGCTCAGTGGGTTAAGCCTCTGCCTTCGGCTCAGGTCATGATCTCAGGGTCCTGGGCTGGAGTCCCGCATCAGAATCTCTGCTTAGCAGGAGCTTGCTTCCTCCTCTCTCTGCTTGCCTCTCTGCCTGCTTGTGATCTCTGTCTGCCAAATAAATAAATAAATAATCTTTAAAACAAAACAAAACAAAGAAAAACCTTCTGCTTCTCATCAGCTTGCCTAGACTAATATATGTACTAGGGAGACTCCTTTTGAGGGAGGTCTAGACATTAATATTTTTGTTGCGTTATTTAAGGATTTATTATAAATTTTGGCAAGGGCTTCTATTTACCTATGATCTTAAGCCTAATAACATGTATTCTGTCCCTGCTTTTGTAGGGTCCAATGACAGAAGACACGTGGGACCAGAAATAAAAATGTGTCACTGAAGGACATAACAAAGGTAGGATCCCTTACTTAAGGAATTAAGCAGAATTGCAAGGAGTGGTTTAGTTCTTTGTACTTTTCTAGTTGGGTTTTTGTCTTTAACTATAATATATGTGTTTTATTTATTATGTCATTGAATTTACAGTTAGACTGATCTTTATTTTTTCTGATCGTGTCACTCTTACATATGAGGACTTGAACAAAGTTTGTCCTCGGTGAATACTAACTAAAGACACAAAGTCACTTACTAACAGTGTGAAATTAGGATCCTCTAGTTCCTTAATTTTATGCATACATAAAAATATTTTCTGGTAGGATTTTATTAGCATAGAACATATACATTCCATTAATAAGGATCCAGTTATCTAGACTTCCTGAAAGAGTCCTTAATTTTGAGAGCAATATAATGTAAAGTTGTTATATAAATGCTATATATATTCTATATATATTCTGATTCCTGGTCACATTTGCTTTGCTTTTAGGCTGAAATATTTCTGAACTCTTTTATGAAAAGTTTACATTCTAAACTGAATTTAATTCTGGAATCACTACAGAGCACTCCATGAGGGAACATTGCCAATAAAATATCCTCCTGTGTTGATGCAATAATATAGACAGTCAAGAAAAAAGTGTGTCACTGTTCCATAATTCTGGTATGTGGTCTGTAGGTGGCACTGTGGGTCCAGTAGTAAATAGAGTATGAGCGTCTTTTGCTAGGTTTATGAATAAAGAGCTCTGCCACTATTTTTGCATTTATTTTTTATAATTATATCTTGTATTATAGGGATTATCCTGATTTATAGAACTTTTTTCATTTATTATTTCACATTGTTGTAAGCCTAAGAGCAAGGCAAAACATTCATTTTATTCCCCTTGGACAGATGGCAAAAATAAGGCTCAGAGACGTTAAAGGGTCTTCATAGGCCTCCTCATGCCCTACAGTAGATTTTGATAAAACATGTTGTACCTTTCTTCCTGGGCTGTGTCTGCTCTAGTGTCATGCACTTTCCCAAGTCCTCCAAGTCCAATGTGACTCACTGACTTTGGTGATGTTTAGCATCTGAGGTCTTGGACACTGTGCCATCACCTGGAGGATGTTTCTATTGAACAGAGAGCAGAGGCGCCGTCAGTATGCTGCGTTCCTCTCAATCTCTTCATCTCCTTGTTCATCTTTATCTCTGTTCTAAAGAGGACGACAGAGTTGAGTAAGTGTTTGGATAATTAACGAACATAGGGAATACCATTTAGAACTTTATGCTAAGTAAGACTTTTCACACAGTACAAAGGAAACATAATAACAAGATAAATCTTTCCCTAGTGTTCCTCTAAAGGGAATCCCCCTTATATGCCCAGTTCCTTAATTTAATAATACTCTGTTTCAAGTTTTTGTATATCAGTTGAAAATATCTTCTTCCTCCAAACTTGAATGTACAGTCGAGATTCAACTTTTGGGAAAACCTAACACTACCTACGTAGTTGGCATCCCCACTTCTCTAGAAAGGCACTTCCAGAGTTTGACATCTCTAACCTATAAAGCATGTCTGTAGGTAGTCCTCAGATCAGTCCATTAGTGGGCTAGGCATTCTCCATTCATGCTCTTTCTTGGTTGCTTCATCAGAGATAGTTGCAGACATGTGTCTGTGATTTCCCTTTTCGGAGTTCATGACTTAAATAAGATTCATGCACACTCACGCACACATACACACATTCCTCTAATCCAGGACAACGCCGATATTAATTCCTAAACAGAGTACCACCTAAACTCCGAACTCTCTAACAGTGAGAGAACTATTTTCCTAATTACCCCATAACTTTCCAGACTCCCTTTCTTCAATGCAGTTAGTGCTTCGTTATTGGGCATCATGTCACTTTCAGATTGTGCTCCTTTGGCTGACATAGGGTAAGATTTGGGTTTATGCTGAGCCCTATGTTACTCACCACTTCTTTGATTATAACAAGATCTGACTATGGTTTCCTATTTCCATTTGCAAGTAGTAAATTTTTAGTGAAAGACTCTTCTCTTCCCTAGGCTGGAGAGAAAGGAGAGAAAGAAAATACTTGTTCCAATTATAGCTGGTACTGATTGATTGATTGCAAATATGAATGATGGGAAAAGAATCCAACATTAATTTCATAAATGGTACTTTCTAGCTCCTCTTCATTCTGATACTCAGACTTATCCTTTCTTGGAGTTCATGCTTTATGACTTCAAAATACTTTTCAAAATGTTGATTGCTTACTGTGAAATGTCAAAGGGAGGGCAGAGCCCATAATCACAGAGAATCCCGGACAGAGGGAAAGGTAGAGCCAGATGGTTGGAAATCATGTGGCTGACTGATACCAAATTACACATCAATTTTGCAATACCCAGCTGGGTTTCAAAAGTTATATTTGAGTGATCTCTAATTTCTTAGTGCCTTGCTTGAAATTCTCTTAATGCTTTTAATGTCATGTCATGTCATATTTGGGTTAACAATTATGTTGTTTTAGAAATACTACAATAAAATGATTATGCTTTTTATTTTTATTTTTCTATCATAAAGTCTTTTGTGGTTTACTCTTACAACATCTTAATAGTCTAGGATTAGAGAGACAAATTTACTTATTTTCACAGTGTTTCTCAAATGTCTGTAGCCCTAGCAAAGCTTGTATTAACAGTCTTAACACAGAAACTTTAGATTTCAATATTCATTCTCAAAATTCCTATAAAAACGTATATATAAAAACATATCTATATATGTGGCAAAGTGAGCAACTAATAGATGTGAATTCGTTGGATCCCTGTAACAATCTAAAAGAAGAAATATAAGAAATAAGAACCCACATACATTGTTTTATGAAAGATGGAGTTGATATCCATTTTATAGATAAGGAACTTGCTTTCAATAAGAAGGCCAATCATTTCCATTATTTTCACCACATTTCCTACATTTCTAAAGCAAGAGTCACAGTATAAGAAATCAAAGTAGAAATATTTTCAGTTGTAAGCACAAAAGAGATATGAATCATATTTTTCTTTTAGAGAATTTAAACATTTGTGGACATCAGAATTATAGACACACAAGAGACCTTAATATAGTGACATGATTAAAATATGTTGCTTTTTTTATATTGCCATGGAACATATATTGTTTTGACAAGATGAGACACATATTTACAACATTGTATATAAACCCAGACTTCAGTTTTAAGTTTCCACTATGATCAAAATGGCCATTTCTTAAGAACTGTGAAATTGTTTTTGGAATCTGGGGGACAGAAACCTGAAAGGTAAGTGAAAATTTTACTTGAGATAATTGCATTAATGCCAAATAACCTAGAGAAAAAATTAAAGAATGCATATGTACATATATAATAGTTAATATGCACACACATAAATACATAATACACATTATTTTTTAATTATTGGCAATTTTTCTATGGTATTTCATCTTCATTGGTGATTATTTTAAACTAATGAAGTGAAGGTCTGTTTATACTGTTACTGTCAAAGACAATGAAATTTAGGTTTATGGAGGACTAAATTTCAATCAAAGCTGTGATACTCTCCAGCTAAGTCTTTTTAAACAGTTTCTTAATCTCTGAAAACTTTGATTTAATTATTCTTATAATGAGTTTTATACGTGGCTCATGGAGTAGCTGTGAGTGTGCATTGACATGACACATATGAAATGTCTACCCAGGTGGCGTTGTAGTGGCATAGTGTGACGGTGTAATAAATGCTAGCTGTGACTTTGAGCTACTATGATTAAACCTTATATCTCAGATCTCAGATCAGTTTTTGACATATTCTAAACAAATGACAGTTGCAAAGATGAGATTCGACAAATTTGGTTAATGATTAAGTTATATACTGTAAGAAGTGCACTTAGAAGTTGCTTTGTGCTTTAATTTGTAGGTGTTCCTTACTAGTTATTTGGTTTTATTATGCACTTTATTACAGACAGTGTGCATTTTTCAAATATTCAAAATTTCCTTTAGGAATTACAAAAAATTCTGAAAAATATATATTTTGTGAAGAGGTGATTTTCATGAACTGTACTGTCAAAATTAAGTATGATTAATGAATTATAAAAGTCACATTTAACGATAAATATTTAGTTGAAATCGCCAATAGTAACATTGTCTACTTCTTTGCTTGGGTTTAGCATTGCTAACTTTGTTATAGCAATGATTTTGAGTAATTCCTTGGTCAACTTCCTACTCCCAAGGACCAATGCTTATTCTTTTTCTGTATTGTATTTCAACAAGGCAGTTTTGGGACTTTTGCAAATATTTATAAGTTTTGACTTCATGAAAATTCAACATTATGTTTTTGTTTAGATATTGATTAAATGTTCTTACTAAATTTCCTTGTTCTTCTAATTTTACCAATGAGTACCCCAAAAATCTCAATTAAAGAGTTTAGCTAAAGGTCTGACATATTTTTACATGGTAAAAGTGAGTAGTCATTTTGATGTATCTCTGGACTAATACCAATATTCTGTAACTTGAGAAGTATAATGAGTTTTGCTCTCATGATGATCGCTTCAGACAGGCATCAACGTGGCCCATGATTTTCAGCGTATAGCACTCAGGAACTGAGATCATATTATCAAAACACAGTGAAACAGTGAATATAAAATTGTATTCAACCAAGATTGTTCTATGAAGAACAGAGAACCCTTGCTTTCTGTGATCCAGAAGAATGAAAAAAAACAAATCTTCAAATGAATTTGCAAAATGAAACCATCAGTGAAGCACTTTTCATACCCAAAAAGAAAGAGTATTGGAGCCTCTGGTATTGTTAGCTCTCCTTCAGTATAACCTCCGAAGCCCTATCCCCTCTCCCTCTCGGGCAGCCTCACTCCACTCATGAGGAGGAATCGTGCCCTTTCCATCTTTGTATGCTAACATGGGTGCCCATGACTGCTAAAGATTAGGGGCTGAGGAATCATTTGGCGAATATAATTTAGTGAATTAATTAGTGAAAAGTGTCACAGTGAAAGCATAAACTAGAAAAAATAATAAATACACCTTATCAGCCCTTGCATGTGGTTGTTATATTAGAAAACAAAATTGGCTGCCCAGCAAAGTTAGACTCATTACATTAGAAGAATTCTCAGAATCACTTCTGCTATCCTTTTCTGTCGAGTTTAACATACCAAAAATTCTCATAGAAGAGGAAAGTTCTCCTGAGGAGATTTGATAAGCAGTTCTCTCAAGAGGTTTGGTGATTGTGAAGTGTTTTAAGGAAAGTTGTAGGAGCACTTTTGCTAGGATGTAAACTGTCACTCTGTCCATTTAAATCCTGTACATCCAGAAACATCTCTCCTCCGTGTAACTCTTGGGTTGAATCCTCTCACTCACATGGAAGTCCCTTTCAAAGCCCTGCGGTACGTATATGTGTGGTCTCCTCTCCAGGCAGCTCAGTTGCTCAGTGCTCTAGTCTGTCCCCATAAATCAGGACTTCTAATTCCCTAGCATCCTTTTTTGAGTGATTGGGAAGACCGAGCAGAGAAATTTCACATCTCCCCTTTTGACTTTGAGGGAAAATCCTATAGCAGTCTAACTTGGTTGAGATTTTTCTGGACTTGTTCTTTGTTTGTTTGCCCGAGCACCTGCATGAACAGTCTTTACGTCAACCTGTACAGAGAATAGACTTGCAGAGCTTTCCCACCTCCTAGGATTTTCCTCCCCCTCTCCCTCTCCCAGGAGTCTTGCAGGTTCTCCTTTCAGATTGTCAACAAAAATGCATTGATGAGCCACTTCTCTTGCCCTCAAGTGTCACTTCTTTTCTTTGGAAAATGGATGACTATAGTATGTTTCAGAATTCCCTTAGGAAGTCCCTTTTCTTGAAAAAGTTAAAATTATTAGCAACTGATCCTCTTTCTCCTGCAACCAGACCACGTGTCCAGGCAACCAGACAAAACACCTTCACCAGGGTATCTCACGACTGCCCTCCCATTTAAAACACAGTCACTCAAATAATACTTTGTATGCGTTGTAATCCATTTAAATCCAGATTTAAAATTTCTTGAACACAGAAATTAAACTATATAATTACTTGATTTTTATGCATGCTCTTAAATATTTGTTTAAAAAAGCATATGTGTAAAGAAGTCTCTGTATTTTTGTGTTTGATTTGTTATTTTTTATTTATTATTTTTTTTTATGAAAAAACACAACCTGGGTAGACTCAGACCAAAGCTCTAGAGAACTGAAGGAATGAGAGGAAGCAACACACATCTGTGTCTTTTAAAAGTTACAGACTTCTCCTTGAACTGTGATTCTGGAGGAAGATGCAAACACACTGTGTGGGAGGAACTTAGATCAAGTTATTATATTGTATAAGATGAGAGAATTTCACAGAAGACATTTTCAGCATTACTTCAAGTAAAATATTTACCCTCTAGTTTTAATCCCTCACACTACACATAACTTCTCTTGAACTATACAGCTTTTGGTACTACTGAAAGGGGGCATAATTCCCTTTTAATCACGGTCATATTTCCTCCTTCTGAAATTCCAAGCAGACATACTTTCTTCTCTCTAAAGATGTTTAAATCCTCAAAATGTTCTTTGTGTCTCTGGTTTCTTAATTTCTAAAGTGCTCTTTACAGACTAAAAGACACTCTGTTACTTAGCAATAACATAGATGCTAGCCGTAACAAGATGTCATTGAGGGCTGACAAAGCATTCTGGGTAATGGTATAAAAATTAGCACATTAAGCATTTTTTAAAAAATGCATTCTGATTAAAGCTTATAGAGTAAATCAGTGGTGCTCTTCATCATTAAACTGAGGCTACTAATAAAATGATAAATTGAAAAGGAAAAGAAAATATGTTAATAGCATTTGGTAGTGTGTTTTCTTGTACATAATCAGTTCATGCCAAGGAGGTGTAATAAAAATCCTGCCGTTTATGCTGGTAGAGTGAAGAACTTGGGTTAAAAGCAATTAAATTCCAGTTTAAAATAGGTATATTTACATGCCTATTATTTTTTTACGACATAAGTAGAAAAGAAAAAAGAAGTATTTTGTGTTTGTATCTGGTGCTATAGTAGCATCTGTTCTTATTGCTGCTTTATATTTGTAGAATTTCTTTCTGATATCTATTTACTCCTGGGCATTTCTATCATTTTGAGGAAAATAAGTATTTGGCTTCCCCTATCTCCCCCATATGATGCTTGAATGAATTGTATTGAAAAAAAGTTTTATTTAAGTACTTATTTTTAGTAAATTACATTTCTCACAAAATATTTTTAAAGAAATAGATGCAATTACCATTTATTAGTCACATTTAGTAGGTACTTCAATTTATGGTTCTTTCTCAAGAACTTTTACATTTCAAAATCTCATTTATAATCTGCATAGCTTGACTTTTAGTATTACTTGTTCTGCATTCTTGAAAGTTCTTGGAGGATCATGATGACTATGGAGCTTATGTTTAACTTACTTGGGATGTACTTCAATGTCATCATCCTCCACCCAGTACAGACTCTCGTTGGGCTCCAAACAAACGAGACCTTGTTGAGATACTCTGTTCCAGCAAGGGTTCAACATCCCTCTCTCTTTCTCACTTCCATTCATGTATATTTCTTGGTCTTTAGTAGCTCCATGTCTGCACATCCATAACCTTGACTTCCTTTAAACACCACTCATATATCACCTCCTCTGTGAAGTTTGCCCTGAGCAACCCCATTTGTCTTCAGTTGGTCCATTCACTTCAGTATTTCATCAGCCATTTAGGCATGTAACTTAATAAGCTATTAAGTGATTATGTTCATGTTTCTTGTACATAGTTATTGGATTTGTCCTTGTGTTTGTCCTGTCATTTACGTTAGGGGTATGAATTTTTGTATATTGTACGACAAGTTTGAGGATTCAGTAGTTTACCTCCCAGATCTTCTACCTACTGATTCATGACTCATTATTTTTTTCTGTAAAATAGGGCACTAATTAGTGTCTTTGATGGTGTCATCATATTCACTAAAAATATTAAGTTTGAGGGGAGCTTGAGTAGCTCAGGTTAAGTGTCTGACTCTTGCTTTTGGCTCAGGTCATGATCTCATGGTCATGGAATTGACCAGGCTCTGTACTCAGCAGGAAAGTCTGCTCTGCTTGAGATTCTCTTCCTCTTCATGTGCACTCTCCTTCTCTAAAATAAATAAATAAATACAATCTTAAAAAAAAAGATATTGATTTGGAGGATTCCATGTTGGATATAGCATATATGTTTTATAAATTCTGCCTTAAGTAGCTTGTCTCATATTCTAAAAGATACATTATTGACATGGAGAAGAAATACTAAAGGTGAATATTTTATAAGTATTTTATGATACCTAAATGCTTAGTCACTTATTTTTAATCACTAATTTATTAACTCAAATGATTTTGAAACAGGACATAGTTTAAAAATCATTCCAACTCCTCATTTACAGTTGAGAAAAACTGAAATCTAGCAAATGTTGGTGACTTTAGACCATTTATAGGAGGTAATAGTCAAGTACGCTACTTTAAAATTTCATAATTTTATTCTACCTCAATATTGTATGAGTGCAAATTATTTTTCTTTGAAATAAGACTTCAGAAAAACAACCCTACAAAATTTTATTGTAAGTGGTATACATTTTTTAAAGACTTTATTTATTTATTTTAGAGAGAATGTGAGAGTCAGGGGAGGGACAGATGGTTAGGAACAAACAGAATCTCTGCTGGGGACAGAACCTGAGATGGGGCTTGATCCCACAACCATAAGATCATGACCTTAACTGACATCAACAGTTAGACGCTTAACTGACTGAGCCACCCATGCCCCCTGGTATATTTTGAATGAATGAATGAGTGAATAAAAGAATTGCTGCTCATCTTCAGATCCTAAATGAATGTGTATTTTGAGGTATGTCAGCAAGGGTGTCCACATTTATGAAAACATTTGCTAATTTTTCAAAATAGTAATTTATAATACTTCTTGAAAGAAAATTTACAGTATATCTAAATTATGTTGCATAATTGGAAATATACTGAGTGTTGTTCCCAGATGGTTGTTTAGTGTTTTCTTTAGGAAATTCTTTGTTGGCATTATTTGAGAAATGTATATAATTTTATGAATCTCAAATAATTGTCAGTTAAGAGATCACAAAAAAAGAGAATGTATTATAGCCTCTTGTGGAAAGTAAATCTAAACCATCAAAATAAATATGTTCCTGTTTAAAAGGAATGAACCCAAGTCAAGTTGAAAGTAAGACCGAGGAATGTCAGCATACTGAGTCACAGGTTAAAGTCAACAATTCCAAGAACATGAAATGGAGATTTTGTCAAGATCTATTCTCATCCATCAGTCTTACTTGTAACTCTTGCCTGTTCTAAGTTTGTGTTCTGGGGCCTATGAGCTTCTAATGATCAGTCAGTCTGGAAATAAAATAAATATTAATTAATTCATGTGTAAATTTTAGTGTATTTTACATAACATAATATATTTTACATAGATCACATGAGACTATTCCAAAAAAAAAAATCACTTTGGAAGCAAAATAAGCATTTAACAATTAAACACATAATTGATTTCACGTTGTGTGGTTAAACTTACAGTAGGTCTTAATGTTATATTTTTCAAATAATAGCCCATAATGTTTTCTTGCATTTTTCAGTATTTAATTACTTGCTATAGGATACAAGAATTGTATATATTGCTATCTCCTATACCAAATAACCGAACATGAATGTGTGTGTGTGTGTGTATTTATATATATATATATATATATATATATATATATATATATATATATAAAATTTCAGGAATTCTCAGTAATTTCAAGAATTCAAATATCTTGCTTCCAAAACCCAAAGATTAATATTTGTAAGGGATCTGGTAACACTAGTGTTGTTTATAAGTAGTTATTCATTTCCCAAACTAATTATACTATTAAATTAGTTTGAGTTCTGACTTTTAATCAGGAACTTTAGTCTAGGGCAGGGTATATCTTTTCAGCACTTTCTCTTGAACTCAAATGTATTCAATATCCTAGTCAGTGTAGTGTCAGGTTGTAATTTTATAAAGTGTAAAGATGAAGAGTGGATGGTCAAAATATCAATTCAGTTTAACATGATAATTATTAATTAATCATCCCCCATCTGTAAGACCCTGAGGGAGATTCACAGATAGTCATGAAATTGTTCTGTTCTGTGATAAGTGTGTAACATAATGAGGGAAGTGAACACATAAATAACCATAATGCATCCGTAATAGATATATAAATACTCTGCTCAGGCTTATGCTCTCAGCTGAATATTTTAGAACTGGGAAACAATGTTGAGTGTCTGGAATTAACACGGGCTCCTATTAAGTGCATAAGTCTAGATCTTTAAGGTTTTCTGTCATATACATTTTATTCTTTTTACTCTGTAGATAGTAGCAGTGTTACGATATCTACCATATATTGAAAAACTACTCTGGGGCAGGCATTGTAATATGTGATTTATGTTTATGATTACTACTCACAAGACAAACCTGCAAAATAGATATCATTATCCCTATTATTATTTTACAGAGGAGGAAACAGAGAGAGATAAATGACTAATGATATACCTCAAGGCTCAAAACTGCCAGCTGGGAAAGTTTCAGTCATACCAGTCTGTCTTTGAAGTTTATTCAAAGCATGATGTGAGACCCAGAGTCTCCTGCAAACATGGGGTGTGAGCACGTTATGGAGGAAAATCAGTTTATAGTCCTGTTCTGTGTCAGCTCCATAGTGTGCCTATTTCTAACACCATAGCTTACTTAATTTCTTTGAGTGCTATTTTCAAAATCTGTACAATTAATTGGAAGAAGCAAGTTGATTAATGTTTGTAGAAGTAGACAAAAGCAAAGAAGTATATGAGAACCTAGGGTGTTTGGGTAAGGATGAAACAGATGAAAGAGTATTCTTTCCACTAAGTACAACTAAAGCTCCTGATCATTATATACAAATCAAATCTAAGAAGATTTTCAAAAATGTAGATAAGAAGGCCAACTGGCTAGGAACATCAGTGCCAAAGCAATAATATAATTGTAAGTTTCTTGAGTATTCTTTTTGCCATATATATCTCTCATTTAGAGCTGAAGAAACCAACAACCAAGAAATCTTGTTTACAAGACATTATATAGGTGATTAAAACTGTGTTGTATTAGCAAAGAGAGAGACATGAAGATCAGTGAAGCAGAATAGAAAATCTAGAATGAGACTTACACAAGTACACCCAACTGATTAGTGACAAAGGTCAAAGACAATTCAGTGGAATAAAGAGGGCCCTTTCAACAAATGATGCTGAAGCAATTAGACATCAATTGATGGAAAAATAAACTTCAGTCTAAGTCTCATACTCTATATAAACTAATTCAACATGAATCACAGACTTAAATGTAAAATGTAAAACCATAAAAGTTGTAGAAAAGTAATAGAGGGGGCAAATGGCTGGCTCAGTGGGTTAAAGCCTTTGCCTTTGGCTCAGGTCATGATCTCAGGGTCCTGGGATCAAGCCCCGCATTGGGCTCTCCACTCAGCGGGGAGCCTGCCTCTCTGCCTGCTTGTGATCTCTGTCTGTCAAATAAATAAAATCTTAAAAAAAAAAAAAAAAGTAATATAAGAAAAAATCTCCAGGATCTCAGGCAAGGCAAAAGTTCTTAGGCACAAAAGGAAAACAAAATGAATTTAACTTTATCAAAATTAAAAAAAAAATTTGCTTTGTGAAAGGCCCTTATTATGCCCCAATAATGGGTCCGTGATTAAAGGAGCGAGACTGATACAAAGGGAAGGTCAAGCAAAGCTTTATTTCGCGCCAAGCATCAAGAATCTAACCCAGCGTTCGGGGCCGCACCTCTTACAAGAGAGGGCCACCCTTCTCTGTTTCACAGACTAGCTTTTAAGGGCAAAGGCCATGTGGTCAGGCCTGACCACACACAGGTGACCAATGAGATTGTAACACAGACAGGAAACGCCACAGTGATGCTAGGTGACCAATTGAGTTACAATTTACCCTAGTAGACATTTGAACCAGCCTATTACACCTTGATTGGGATTGGCACCAAAAAGTCTCCCAAAGGGCGGGGTGCATACTCCTTGGTAACCAGGGAGACAGTATGCGTCCCCCACTGATCCGATGTCTCCACCTGGCCTGACCCACCTTTGTATCTGGGCTTTGTTCCCTGAAGCTGGTTTCCGGGACTTGTCTCCTAGTAAATCCCCGGGGGGAAGGGGAGCAGGGACAGTTTCTAAATAGGCCCTTACAGCCCCATTAAGAGCTTGTAAGCACGAACTACTGACTGGGAGAAAATATTTATAAAGCTTAATTATGACACAGAACTAGCACCTAGAAAATATTATTAAAGTTTCAAAATGCATCAGTAAAAAGATCAAGCAATCTAACTAAAATACAGGTGAAAGTCATAAAGAGAGATTTCACTGAAGGAGATATATAAATGACAGGCACATGAAGAGATGTCCACCATTAGCCATTAGGGAAAGGAAAATCAAAAACACGATGAGATATCACTACACACCTATTAGAATGGTTAAAATAGAAAACAAGGACAAAACCCAATAGTGGTGAGATTGTGGAGAAACTAGGTCATCCGTGCATTGCTAGTGGAATGTAAAATGCTACAGCCAGTCTGGAACGGCCACTAACATACAATCCTGCTGTTGCAGTACTAGGCTTTTATCTCAGAAGAATGGAGACTCATGTTCACACAGATCTGTACATGAATGTTTATAGCTGTTTTATCTGTAAGAGTCAAAAAACTTGAAATTGCCCAGATGTCTTTCAGTGGGTGAATAGTAAATCAACTGTGGTACCTGCCTAGCATAGGACTCTACTAAACAATAAAAGGGAATAATTTAAACATGCAACAACTTTAAATGAGTCTCCCAAGAATTACGCCAAATGCAGAAAGCAAATACCAAAAGGTTCCATAAACGTATGACTCCATTTATACAACAGCATCCTTGAAATGCCAACACTATAGAAATGGAGAACAGAATAGTAGTCGCTAGGGTTAAGGAGATTATGGAGATGGGAGCAACCTGTATGGGCCCCGTAAAGGCCACATGAGGTGTCCTTGTGTCAGTGGAAGCATACCCTGTCTTGACTACATCAGTGTTAAGATCCTGGTTGTGATGGGGTATTATAGTTTGCAAGATGCTACCACTGAGGAAAAATGAGGAAAAATCTAGAGTATAAATGATCTCGCATTATTTCTTATAACTGCAAAGTTATAAGCTTCAAAGTATAAAAAGCTTCATTTAGAAAATGTAGGAGAGAATTACAGTAGATAAAACTGAAAATGCATGTGGGCGCAGATTGTGAATCATTTTGAATGAGGTGCCTAAAAAGTCTAGACTTTAGATTTTTGTCTTCTACATGAAGAAGAAGCATCCAAATATTCTAAATACAGCGTATTTATGATTTGGAAATGTACTACCTTTCTTGGTAGTAATGCAATGCAGTAACAAGGTAATAATTTTTAGGAAATGGTTTCAGTTTATTTGGAGCGGATAGAATACCAACAGAAAGACAAACATTTTTTCTCCCAAGTACCAGAGCAAAAATGTTTAGACTGATTGGAAGTGTAATTGGTGAGGAAGGATATTAAGGATGTAAAATCAAACGTGGCTTTATCATTTCTAGCCTGGCTAGAAATGGCTGGGTGAGTAGTAACGTCATTAACTGAAATGGCCAAAGCAGGCAAAGCGGCAGGCTTGTGAGGGGGAGCATGACTCATGAAGGAAACAGAGATTCGGTGATAGATTTGAAGTTCAGGTATGCTAAACTTAAGGTGTGTATGGGATATCCAAATGAGATGTAGAGTATGCGTGGGGGAATATGGGTCTGGATTTCTGGTCGTTGGCAGGCATCGACATACAGGTAGGAGTTAAAACCACTGAGTGGAAGAAAAAAGCCTGAAGAAATAAAGGAAACCTAATGTCAGCAACATTCACAGAGTAGTTGAAGAAAGGGGAAACAACATGAGAAACTGAGGAGAAGTATCAGAGCTATATAGGATGATCAAAATTGTGTAGTTTCCTGGAAGCCAATGAAGGAATTGTTCAAGAAGAGAATGATCTGTTTGCAAGCGAGGAGATAATTTATGAATCTTTGAGTATAACAAATTTAGCAGTATGAATGAAAACCATATTACAGTGACAGTAAAAGCAAGGAGCTGGAAATAAAAAGAGGAAAAGAGGAGGCAGGATCGTTGTTAGAGGTCAGCTAGAGCAAGAAATGGGAAGGAACAGGAGTATGTTGGTAGGAGAGAAGATATGAGATAGAAGGTAATTGAAATGTTAAAGATAGAAGAAAGGGATTTCTTAGAGGAAACACACAGGATGGGGCTAGGATGATCATCAATCTCCCAGTTTATTTACAAAACACACCCATTTTAGCCCTGAGCTTTTAAATGACTTTTTCGGCTGCAGATTTGAATATAAAAGCAATAGGCTTACAAGGCAAGGCAGGCTGTTGATGAAAGTTTTCATTGAAACTGGCAGGCACATTGGGGACCAGCTGTTGGTGGTAGGTAGATCATTTTAAAGTAGTTTAAAAATCTAAGGGATAATTCTAACTTTCTGTGCTTCAGCCCATGAGAATTCCCCAAGTATCTGATCCAAGAATATTACACATATTTCAGATATAGAATTACCAGCTGCTGTGTAGTTTTTCTTTATGATGTATTTTGTCAGTGAATGGGGGGGCAATATGCATGGTTATTGTAATGATTATTCAATATATAAAAGATGAAAAAGGGGAGTCCTGACATTTTACGAGATATTTCACTTAGGGAGTTGGTAGAAATCCATTTTACTGTAATTCCGTGTTATACTGTTACTCTAAAGCCCAAAACTTAGAGGAAACCGTATCACTAGATAAAAGGGTAGAACTCACTGGGATCACTGGCAGTTATCTGAAGATCCTTGCAGAACTCTCCAGTGAAGTCCCACACCTTAGCCGTTCACACTGCTGGCTCCAGGGGGGTCTCACTTCCCTGGACAATCCGTTGGAGCTTCTGAGTTCCTTTGCCCCGGTGGCTTTGCTTCAGGAATTCCAGTAGCAGCACTTGGTGTATTAGGTACATGTTGACATCAAGAGTTGGGTTCTGGAATCAGACTGCTTGCATTCAAGTCCTGATTCTAGTACTTCAGCTGTATGATATGGGGGCAAATCACTGACACTTTCTGTACCACAGATTCAAAATAGCTCCTGCTACATGTATAGAGATGTTTTGAGACTGAAATTAGGAGAGCCTCAGGTAACACATAGAGCACTTAAAATGACATAAGAAGGACTTTCTAAATTATGGCCACTATTTAGTGATATGCTTTTACCTCTCACTATCATAGATAATGATTTCTTTTATCTTACTATCTTAATGATCTTAACTGGATATTAAATAATTTCAAAAAGTATCTCAAAATATAAGTGTAGTGTTTAAACACTGTCTACCTGGATGAAATGGAGAAAATCTAAACTGTTTTGGTGCTTTGTCAAGAGATCTAAATAACCTTTCAGAGGAAAAGGTATTGCCAGTTGGTATTTTCATTGACTGGAAAATGTTTTTTTCCGTAAATTACCCGGAATAATTACGATAACTGTCGTGATTTTTTCATTTGTACATATTTAAATTTGAAAATATAGAATTAAAGTTCCTTGTCTTGTAAATGATTTTTTAAGCCGACCAAACCCTTAGACAAGGTGAAGATTTTTTGGTTCCCATTTCAAATCATTTCGGATGCTCCAAGGAGCTGACACAGAATATCCCTACAGTACTTTGCAGCAGGAAGACAGAATTTCTAGCGTCAGGAATGACAGAATGCCATTCGGACGGGGAAACCCTCTGGGTAATTTCATTTTCATTTACCAGTGAAGCAGAAAAATCAACATGTTGTGTGTCAGAGTACAATGAGAGATTCTCCTTGGCAGTTTGAATTTTAGCCATTGGTGAGGGGAGAAATGTCTGAAGCGGCTGTCAAGGTGTAACTTCACATAGATAAGTCTGGTTTAAAGTAGGCAGGTAGTCTGCATTTTGATATTATCAGAACTAGAAAGGGCCCTTTAGCTTGAGCCAAATGCTATAGGGAATTATAACTCCTGTGAAATCTGATGCTCTGATGGCTGATCGTCAAGTCTGAAATGAAATAAGTCTTCAAGTTTTCCCTTTGAACATTTCTACCTTGCTTGGGCTTTATAAAGATAAAGCTGTAGTCAAGAGAAACCGGTGAAGGGAAAAGAATTGCTATACTAGACTTTCACACTGAAGTAGAGAATTTTTCAATTAAAAAACAATTTATTATAACATGACAATTCTAAAATTTATTAGGTTGACTCCCTTTTTAATTGGGAAGTATTATTTTGCATATGTATTTTACTGAATGAAGATAGGAGAGCTTAAAATAGATTTTCTAAATGGCAAAGTCAAACAGCTTATCATTTCTGTATTATTTTATATTGTTTATATTTTTGCAGATTGGGATTCATTACAAAATGAAATTTCAAAATGTAAATAAAATAACTCACAGTGGAAAATGTTATAATGTTAAATGGAAGTATTTCTCCATCATCACTGGAAATCCCACTCCCCAGAGCTAGCCACAGTAAATATTTTGGTGTGTATTCTATAATGAACAAATATTTAATGGTGTGTGTACAGACACACACATAAGCATGCAGAAAACAGACCTTGTGTTGGCAAAAATGGTATCAATCTGTACAGACTATTACATAAATTGTTATTTAAGACAAAATTACATTCTATGTTAACATTTAGATATGACATATTTACATTAAAGAGCATTCCATTAATAAACAATAATTTTAATTATCTTTACATATTATTAACTTTTCAGGAGAGAGAAACTGTTATAAATATTGCTGTAGTGAATGTGGATAATTCATTTTTTTTCTTTTTATGGAAGATAAATCTCTAGCATTGAAATTATTGAAACAAAAGGAAGCATTTTTTTTTAGTTTTTATTTAAATTCCAATTAGTCAACATACAGTGTAATATTAATTTCAGGTGTACAATTTAGTGACTCGGCACTTCCATACAGCCAGTGCTCATCACAAGTGCTCTCCTTAATCCCATCACCTGTTTAACACCTCCCTCCTGTAAACGTCAGTTTGTTCTCTAGTCAAGAGGCTGTTCCTAGGTTTGCCTCTCTCTCTTTCTTCCCCTGTGACTTTTTTTTTTAAGTATTCTTTTAAAAGATTTTGTTCATTTATTTAATAGTACTCCTAGGTTAAGTACCCTTTTTACTCATGTTTGTCCCTTCAATACATAGTATATACTTAGTTGCACAACAGGCATTTCGCAATGTTGTATGTGGAATGAATGCTTGGATGGGTGGATTAACACCAAGAAAAAAGGGATATGTAGTTTGCATATCAAGAAAAACTTCATGAAGTGGAAAGCAGAAAGCATTTGACATGGGGCCTAGTCAAGAAGACAACATTTTTGTCCCTTGTCGTTGCTGAGCGAAGATTGCTTATAGGAGAGAGAGAAGAATGTGGGCATGAGTGGCAGCTGTTTAGTCTAAGAGAATCTGAGGAAAAAGTAGTAGTCTAGGTTGTTTTGTGCTTGGAACACCAGCACAGTAGAAGCATTCTCCCAAAATGAAAATTACTTTTGAAATAACTGATATTCTTTTTTTTTTCAAGATTTTATTTATTCATTTGACAGAGAGATCACAAGTAGGCAGAGAGGCAGGCAGAGAGGGAGAGAGAGGGAGGAAGCAGACTCCCCACTGAGCATAGGGGCTAATGCAGGGCTCAATCCCAAGACCCTGAGATCATGACCTGAGCCGAAGGCAGGGGCTTAACCCACTGAGCCACCCAGGCACCCCAAAATAACTGACACTCTTGAAAGTGGGAATCTTCTGGGCCATTATGTAAAACTCTGTTTCTTGCCTCTAGTTGCAGACATTCCTGTTCCTCCTTTCTGATAGAGTCAAGTCCTGCACTTTCTTCAAGTCTTTGCTCAACTCTCACTTTCTTTATGACATGATCATCCTATTAATTTTTGCAACACCCCCACCAAGCACCTTCAATCCTTCTCATCCTTGTCTCTGCCTATACACATCTTCCTTTTTCTATTACATTTAATCATTTATTCTATTTTTTATTATTTAATCCATATGTAGCTTATTTTTCACATCAGAATGTAAGCTCCAGGAGGGCTATTTTTGTCACTTGTGTTTGAAAGCTATTTACCAAGTGACCAGAACAGTACCTAACCTATGGTAGAGATTCAGGAAATACTGTGGTAAGTCCCCACTTTACAGATGAGGAAATTGAGATTGGTAAAAAATTACTTTTATTTATTCTCATACCTAAGAATTCTCAGATCTAATATGGACTCAGCCCGGATTTTTGCCTTACTTCAGAAACTGAATTCTTTAATGCTATTTGTACTACATCCTTTTAAGAAACTCTTCTCTGAGCTGTCTTTATTTATAAGCCATAAATTAAACCCCTTACCCTGCTGTAGTTGTTTAGCTTAGAATCAATGACCCATCAAAAGGAAGTTCTCTGTGCCTCAGCTAGTGAGCAATGATGTGCAGAGATGAAGTAGTAGATCATTGTTTACTGGGTGATGAGTTACCAACCAATCAGGTATGTTCTCTTGTGAAATTTGCAGGAAGCCTAAGTTGGAATTTATTTGTGATGACAACAGAAGAAATTGATAAAGGAAAAGACATCTGAATTGTCATCATAATGCATAGTTTGAGTAAAGAAGAAAGTAGTTATGAAGACAGGACAAGATCACTGACAAGGTCTCTTGTTATGTGTGTTGAAAAATCACCATCTGCTTCACTCAGAAGCTGGGCTGATCCTCTTCTCGGATGTTTTTCATCTTTACCTTTGTATGTTCTTACAGTTACCCTCAATCGGATTAGGAAACTGCCACATATACTTGTTCTTTGTAAATCCATTTTGCTAAATAATCCAAAAAATCATCTTATGTGTCAGTTGAGGATATGCAAGGTCATCTTTTCCTACTATGTCTCTATCTTGTTCAGCTATTTAGTGAAATTAGACCTTCACAAAAGTCTTATAGGAGATATAAAATAATTATATTTTCTCTTTATCTTGAAAATAAATTTCACATTTTATATTCAAGGAACAATACATTTTTGTTTTTACTTTTCTGAAGTCAGTTCTACCAGAGAAAACTTATTTTATGTCCATTATGCCACAAAATACAATTTCTTATTCCTCTGCCTTAAGTGGCTAAAAAAACACAAATGAATAAGCATGTAAAAATAGATTGTTATTGCCATTAGTTTTTATTTCTGTTGAAAAATCTATTCTGTAATTTTTCATCATTGAAGTTATTGTGCTTGCTTTCATTTATTATTTGATTAAATCTATCAGGATTTGGTTTTATATCCCTTAGTCTTCATTCAAAGAATTGATTTAAAGACATTCACATTGGAGATACTTATACATCATTAAATTGCTTACTATTCTTCATTATGGATTCCATCACAATGATACCAATATATCTCTTCATTTGCATATCATTTTACCAGTTCCAAATAGATTCTTAATATTTTCTTCTCAAATGATCATGTAAATTTTAGCTGTTAAATGTATAAATTAGGATAATTTTTATCTAAAAGATAATTTTCAATTTTTACCTTGTTTTCTTTAAAAATTATTTATTTTATTAAGGAAGAAATACTAAGTGCATGAGGAGTTGGAAAAGGAAAAAATAATTGCAGTTTGTGCCTTTAGTAGTATTAATATGGTGACATTCGTGCATATATAGCATACAAAATTATTTTCTTGATTGCCTTCTCTTTAGGACACAATGCATGAAATCTTTCAGTCATGTTAAAACCTAGACCAGACACTAGAGATATGATTGCAATTGCTCTTTTCTTTCCACCCTTAGTATTAAAAGTAAACAGTTGGAAGACATTCTGCTTGTCAGCCTGTCTCATTTGTGGTGATTTACATTTACATTAATTCATTGTTGATGTTCCTGGGGTACTTTGTCATTATTTCTATGAGGAGATTACTAAGAATGATCCAAATGCTACTATTGTCATTCTTTGTAAAGAAAGTTCTTCACTCTAAGGCGGCCTTGAAAATCAAGGAAGGTAATAAGTACAACAAAGAAGCATCTTCTGTTTTTCTTTGTGGAAAATATTCACTGAGATATTTATTTGCAGTTCTTCTTGTATTTTTCCCTCTCCCTGTTTCAGCAGGTAATCAACGTCAGCGCTACATTCATTGTTCCGTAGAACATCTGTAGAGGCCAGCATGGAAACTGAACTCGCATGAAGTCCTTTCTCAGCCCTTGTTCCTTCCCCCTTTCTTTCTTGCCATCTCTCCCCTCTTCTTTCAATCCTGACGTAGTTGAAGAGATCGCATGAAGTATCCTGAGGGGGCAAAGATAGGAGAGTGGCTGAGGGTCAAAAAAGGAAGCAGAAGCAAGTCAGGCAGAGAAAGACAGTTATCATATGGTCTCACTCTTCTGAGGAGCCTAAACATACGGTGTCACTCTTACGTGGAACGTCCAGAGTAGCACAGAGGACCCCAGGGGAAGGGAGGGAAATCTAAAGGGGGAGAAATCAAAGAGG
The DNA here is from genome assembly GCF_011764305.1 of Mustela putorius furo. Classification (NCBI taxonomy): domain Eukaryota; kingdom Metazoa; phylum Chordata; class Mammalia; order Carnivora; family Mustelidae; genus Mustela; species Mustela putorius. The sequence continues at coordinate 1,272,673 of NW_025421341.1, read as the reverse complement.
GAGATGAACCATGAGAGACTGTGGACCCTGGGAATCAAAGTATGGGCTTCAGAAGGGAGGGGAGTGAGGGAAAGAGGAAGTCGGGGGATGGGTATTAAGGAGGGCACGTGTTGTGTTGAGACTTGTTGAGAACTACATCAAAATCCAATGATGTACTATACAGAGGCTAACTG